>NC_143512.1:76268340-78668340 GCF_031878675.1 Megascapheus bottae
TGTCTTCAGAAAAGTTTGTTATTTGAACTTAACACTCCAGTATCCATCTCAGAGATTAAAATGAGAACTTGTGTACGCTTTAAGAAAATATCTACATTAGACCCAAACATGTTTTACTTGTGTATAAAGGCAAGTTTTACTCAAATCAAATATTGTGAGATTTCTTCATATGTTAGGTTGCCTCTATTGCATATTAAATTATCAGCCTTATTTAACAACAGCAGAATGTAATGGCTTGCATATGGGAGGCATAGTTTCTTCCCCTCTCTAACTTGGAAGCTCTGGGAAATGTCTGCCTGTGACTTGGTTTTCAGATGCTGTGGGTGGCCTCTTTTGGGGTCTGGGCATATGTGTTTGGTTCTAACAGAGTAGAGGTAGGAAGATTGAGGGCTCAGAGAAACCACCAAGAACAATCTGTGCCGAAGGATCAGGTTCGGGGTTTTACTTTGTAATCCAGATTCTGTGAAAATTGTGAGTTTTTAATACGTTCATAAAGAACAAAGAGAGTGTCTTGGGAGCATTTATTGGAGACCTGGAGGACTGGTCGGCAGGCTCTAGATTAGAAATTGCAGGAAGCTTGCTTCTAGGGAGCTCTTCACACTTGCTGAAAACTGACCTTTGGCCATGGAAGCTGAGCTGTATGTTTGATCCCTAGGGCTGTGTCAATAAAGGGCTGTGAGGTGCTTTCAAGGAGGGGTGGAAAGAGAAGCAGGAGGTTCAAAGTGAGGAAAAGGGACTAAAGGCTGGCCTGGCCACTGTTCCCTGTGCAGCTTTGTTATAGTACCGGTCACAATTTACAATTTGGTAATGTACAGGAAAATCTTAATTTCCTTTTCCTTTTTTTTTTTGGTGGGGGGAGTGTATGCACATATTGGGGCTTGAAATTTAGGGTCTGAGCACTGTTCTGTGTGTTTTTGCTAAAGGTTAGGGCTCTACCAATTGAGCCCACAGCTATTCTTCCAGCTTTTTGATTTTTTGGTGTTCTTATGGACTTTCCTGTCTGAGCTGGCATTGAACCTTGGATCTCAACCTCCTGAATAGCTGGGACTACAGGCATTAGTCTCCAGTGCCTGGCTGACTATACGATTCGAGTAGACTGGGAAACAGAATGTGGAATTCTTCGGATGAAAATGACGTGGGTAAAGGCCACAGCAAACAGAAAGCTGTTGGGTTCTGGGATGGAGGTTTACTCTCAGTCTTTCCTCATTTTAACCTCTTGTGTACAAAGTACCATATTCTGTGATTCTGGAAGTCTCCTGATATGTAGGTGTGCCCATGCGTGCCAGTGTTTCAAGGTTGCCGCAGTCTACGATGGTGAAATTAAGAGGGTAAAAGAAGCTGCTCAGGCCCTTGGCAGCCTCTTTCTGGGCCATTACTAGTAACACAGTCAGTGTATGGAATAATATTTGAGAGAATCATTGTAGTAGATGCCTAAAGTAGATGTTTTTGGGGGAAGCAGCTGTTTGTGAATAGCGAAATTAAGATTGGCACCTGTGTCATTCTGTCCATCCTTACTGGGGTCTCAACCCAAAGCTAGAGTCCAAGGTCCGTGACTGGGCACCCTTAGATTCTTGTGTGTTCTTTAGGTAGACAGGCTCAGGGCTGATGTCAGAGCAGTTCTCGCATGCTCAGTGCTACTGTCACCTTCATGGTAGACAAGTAAAGAATTTAAGATCCCTGTAACATGGAGATTAGATGTGTCTGCAGAGGGCCGAGAGAGGGGGTTGTAATGGCATGCCCGGACAGTGGCAGAACTCACTGGGAACAAGTGAATCAGTCAAGGGACTGGGTTCATTGGAAGCTTGGGGCCTCCAACCACCATGATCTTTTTGGAAATGCTTCCAGAACCTTCTGAGCACATGTCCCTTCTCATGACCCAGGTGAGGGTCTAGCTGATGGGGCCCCAATTGCTGTCGTTCAGCTGGAGATTAACAACAGCGGTGACAGTGAATGCCTGGATGGATTTAAAACCAGGAATCAGAAACTCTGGTCCTGGGAATTCCAGTTGGTGTACGTTTTGGATTCAAGTAGGACATCAAGGGAGTGGTCTGAGTTGTGTAGCTTTTTTACTTTTTTGGTGCAAGTACAGGGGTTGAACTTGGGACCTGGGCATTGATCCCGTATCTTGTTTGGTCAAGGCTAGCAAGCACTCTAGCATTTGAACCACATCTCTACTTCCATTGAAGATAAGAGTCTCCTGAACTTTCCTGCCTTGGCTGGCTCTAAACTGAGGTCCTCTCATCTCACAGGTGCAAGCCGCTGGTGCCTGGCTTTGACTTGGAAGCATGGGGGTACCAGGTCCCAAAGGGAGCATTGTCTCAAAGACAGTGGAGCAGTGTAGTGGCCTGGTGACATTTATAGTTTGGTTTCTGGGACCTGTTTCTCTCCCCGCCACCCTCACCTCCCATCCTTCCAGTCTCTAGGGCCTGCACAGTTGCTCTGCCTGTAAGCTTCAGTCCCATTTACGAGATGGGGATGTAAGGGTATCTGGCTCAGAGGGTACTTGCGTGGGGTAGGATCCCACAGCTAAATCACTAATGTGGTGGGATCATGGTAGGATCACAGGGGTTGTTGTTTGCTTTTGCTATGGATGGAAGTCAGTCTGTCTGTCTGTCTGTCTGTCTCTCTCTCTCTCTCTCTCTCTCGTCATTTGTTTTTATCCAAAAGATTGTTGTTGCTGTAGTTTTTTTTTTTCCTGGTCATTTTGAGAGTAATGCTTTGTCATAGCTAAAGTGTATTGGTTTGTTTGTTTTACAGGGAACGCGTGTCTGGCTGAGAGAAAATGGCCAGCATTTTCCAAGTACTGTAAATTCCTGTGCAGAGGGCGTCGTCGTCTTCCGAACAGACTATGGTCAGGTAAGTACAGGTTCTCAGTGTCATCCTGACATTTTGTTCTACTGCCCCTGGGCACACATGCCTCTCCTGCTCACACCAGTGTAATAACACGGAACCCCGAGGCCAGTGCACACTTTGTGTATGTGTGGCACAGGTGGTGTAATCCTCCTTCAGACTGACCCAACCAGTCTAGAGCAGAAGACTTGGCACTTGCCTGATTTCCTTCCCAGATATTTTTTGCACCTTTCCTTTCTTTTCAGTGGCATGCAGATAACAGATCAAATGGATTGGGCTGGGAGAGTGGGCTAGTAGTGGTAGAATGCTTGCTTAGCATGCATGAAGATTCTGGTTTGATGCCTTGGTATCATATACACAGAAAAAGCCAAAAGTGGTGCTGTGGTTCAAGTGGTAGATCTGTAGCCTTGAGAAAGCCCAAGGACAGTGCTCAGGCCCTGAGTTCAAACCCCAGGATGGGCAAAAAAAAATGGTCAAATTGATTTATATTTGCTGATTAATTCACTTACCAGTGTCTTCCATGTTCATAATGTCAGAATACCCTAGAAGGCATACATGATTTATGAATGAGAAATATTTTTGTCACAGTGAGGGAGGCCAGGAAATTGAAGGTCAGGGTGGCAGCTGATTGTCTACTGAAGACTGGCCACTGCTCCTGAGCCAATTTATCCATCTTGGCCAGCCAGAGAAGGTCTGTTGGTGTGTGAGGAGACTACCTCTGTTGATGCCCACCACTCTTTAGTATAAATTGAATGAAAAGTCCTGTCATGGAATATAAATACGTACATCCCCAAATGGACTCACTTGAGTATATGTTGATGATTTTGAGATTAGGCTATCATCTCCATTTTGGTGCCAGAGCTGGGGACTGAGAAGTCTCCTTTAGCTTTTTCATTCAAGGCTGGTACTGTACTGCTTGAGCTTCCGGCTGCTTTCTCTCCCCCCACCCCTCTTCTTTTTCCTCCTCCACCTCCTGTTTCCTCCTCCTCCTCCTCCTCCTCCTCCTCCTCACTGTGCAGGCAGTATCCAGACCTGTTTTGATTGCAACCTGATTTGCAAGCCCTACATGTTCCTGCCACTTTCTTTGACTTTTGGTAACCACCCTTTCTTCCGTGTCTGTGATTTGATGACATCAGATGTATCACAGAATTGGAATCAGATAGCATTTCCCCTCTGTGCCCAGCCTGTTTCCTTTAGCCCAAGGATCTGAAGGTGCTGTGGCCTTTTCCATGTGTACCTAACCTGTGCAATAAGGGCTCCTCAGGACAGTTCCACCTTTCCTTGGGACTCCGGTCATGTACTGTGATCCCTTCACCCTTTGCTGGCCTCGGTGAGAGCAGTCAGCTCTGAGTGGAGGGGGTGGGTGCTGGTGACATTCTTTCATCATTTGGAAGAAGTTTTGAGTTTTGAACTCAGGCTTCATGCAGTCCTCTATCTCTGAGCTATGCCTCCAGCTCTGTTTTTACGTTCTGGCTCTTTTTTTGATTTCACTTTTTTTTTTTTTTGCATAGTACTGAAAGACAGTATAGTTTATTTATAAATGAAAACAAATGAACAATGAACAGCATTTCAGGAATTTTAAAAAAGGTGACACTAACATCTCTTGAATATAGTACAGTACAGCCTTTGTTTTCCTCGGGTTTAGAGGTTTTAGATTTATTATGTATCAAGGTTCAGAATCAAATTTTGCAACCTAAACATATTTACTTATTAAAACTATATTAATACTTTAATAAACTATACAAAAACGATGAGGCAAACATGTGTATTTATAGGCAAACGTGTGTATATTCAGGCCAGATTCCTGAGGAGAGAATTCTCAGTGTGACGTCATTCACCTGTGAGGACACAGAGCAATCCTGTTCAGACATACACATTCATCTTATCCAACACTGTCAGCCCTCCAGTCTTGATCTTTTCCTTCTAGGAACGTGCATGTCAAGGTGTCTGCTTCTTAGAGCAGACATTTACCTTCTTCATCCACCAGCCATTGGACCAGGACTCGGACCACAAAGGTGGTTGATTCGGCCCCTTCTTCGGGGAGGGTTTCGTGGTAGCCATCTTCCATCATTGTATCTGGAATCAGATGATAGCCTCTTCCTTTCTTCACATCTTGTTGTAGCAGAGTTTTGAAAACAAAACAACAAGCTCAGCTATTCCCCAGAAGAAATCTGTTATAAAAGATAATCTCCATGGGGATTGACTCCAGCTGTCCAACACTTGCCCATTCGAGATGTAAACCATCTTGCTCTCGCTTCCCAGCTTCAGATTGACTAAAACCAGGATTCACTTTTTACCCAGGCTTGGGCTGGACTGTAGTCCCCATTTAGGCTTCCCAGATAGCTATGAACCACCATGCCCGGCTGTTGGTTGAGATGGAATCTTGTAGACCTTTTGCCCAACTTGGTGATACTATCAGACTGTGTTAGGGATATGGGTGTTTCTAGGAAACAAAGGGAAAAGTAAGAGGACTTCCAGAAATTTTTTCCTCTGGCCCAGAGTGAGGCCCTGAGTTTAAGCCCTGATATTGGTATGAATAAATGAATGAATGAATGAATGAATGCGTGGCATTGGAGACCAGGTAATACTATGAGTAACTGTAGTACTTCCATGGATCCTCAGCACAAGTAGATGCCAAGAGCCTCATGTCCCAGGTGAGGAAAAGCCTTGCCTTCTTCTTGAATTGACACTCGGCCAGTTTTGCATTTCACTTTAACATTTGCACTACTCTAGATTGAGGTGGGGAATAGTCCCCTTTGACTTCGAACCTATGTTACATTCTCTGTGAAGTACTTGCTGATGGAATAATGAGCAGGGAAATGGCAGGCTCAGCAACAGGCATCTTCTGTGACCTCAAACCCTTCCTGGAGCTCACAGCTTGCCCACTTTGTCTCCTCACGTTAGAAGTAAGTTGTCTGCCTGGACAACAAGCTGTAGACTCGGTGTTCGAAGAAGTGATTTTGTTGTTGTTGTTATTGTTTTGTTTTAATGTCCTCATTCCTTAGAGTGCAAAGAGAGCTAAAAGATCAAATTTGTCGCCAGGTGCTGGTGGTTCACACTTACAATCCTAGCTACTTAGGAGGCCGAGATCTAAGGACCCTCATGGTTTGAAGCCAGCCTGGGCAGGAAAGTCTATGAGACTCCTGTCTCTAATTATTCACCAAAAGCTGGAAATAGAACTGTGGTTTAAATGGTAGAATAGCTGCCTGGAGGAAAAAAAGCTCAGGGACAGTGTCCAGGCCCTGAGTTCAAGGCCTGGGAGCTACAAAAAAAAAAAAAAAAGAAAGAAAAAAGAAAAATCAACATTGGGACAGGAGTATGGTCCAAAGTAACATGGAACATTTATTTTTTCTGGAATATTTAGGAGGCTCTTGGGTCAGCCATCTGGCACCCCTCAGGAATGCTGTGGAATTTTTTAACTTGGAGAGATTGAATTGTTATCTTTTTCTGGAAAAACTCTGTTTGGATTGCTCTGAAATATCTTAGCAGTGATATTCCTTTACCTAGTTGTAGTGTAAAGAGTATTCAGTATTCAGCAAGTTCATCAAGATTTACTATCTTCAAGGAATATAGTTGTAAACTGTCTTCAGTTGGGGTCTTCCACAATGGTAGTTACTGGTTGGGAACTTAATCATCCAAACCTCTAAGTAGTTGTGGACTCATCCCTTTTTATTTTATTTGTAAGAAGTATGATTAGATTTGGCTTTAGGAGTTACTCTCATCTTATGAATCCATTTAAAAAGCCATTGGATTCTTTCAAGAGAGAGTCAGGCTTCAGTTGCATGAGATTTGGTAGTAATTACTAACATTAGTAATTACTAATAGTCACACCTCTCACCCAAAGCCAGCTCTGAACTTTCTAGTTTGATCTTTTGTTTTTGGCCTGTTGGAGTTAATGCGGTATGTCTAATGGTGTGAAACCTGTTCATGGGTTTGTTATCTGGGTGGATTTTTATTAAATTTCTTTGATGTTTTCATACTCTTTTTGCCCTGTCTAGCTGCCTTTGGGGGAGGAGGCTTAGGGGGTTCCACACTCGGCTTTCTTGCTTACAGCTGGCACTCTACCATTTGAGCCACAACCTCCAGCCAGGTATTTTATATTAATTGGAGATAGAGTCTGTTCTCCTTGGGCTGAACTGTGACCCTCAGATCTCTGCCCTGAATAGTGAAGATAAGAGGAATGAGCCAGGCCGGGAGTTTGGCCTAGTGGTAGAGTGCCTGCCTAGCATGCACGAAGACCCAGGTTCGATTCCTCAGGTACCACATACATAGAAAAAGCCAGAAGTGGTGTGGTGGCTCAGGGTAGAATACTAACCTTGAGGAAAGTCCAAGGACAGTCCTCAGGCCCTGAACTCAAACCCAGGACTGGCAAAAAAAAAAGAGGAATGAGCCACCTAGCACTCAGTTATAGCATTTCTTTTGTCTTTTCTTTTTTCCTTTTGGGTTTTCCTGGGTTGATGACTTTTTGTGTTCCTGGATCACCATGTGAGCATGGGCAGTGTTGGGGTTTTTTTGGTCTATGTGTATGTGTGTGTGGGGGTGTGTGTGTACATGTGCATGCACTAGTACTAGGATTTAAACTAAGGAATTGCACACTGTTCTTTAATTTTTGCTGGAGACTGCCACTCTACTGCTTGAGCCATGGCTCCATTTCCAGCTTGTTTGTGGTTAACAGAAGAAAAGAATCTCACAGACTTTACTTCCTGGCTGATGTCAAACTGTGATCGTCAGGTCTCAGCTTCCTGAGTAGCAGCTAGGAAGGAGTAGAGTATAGGTGTGAACCACCCACTGGACAGTGCTTTGACCTCTGCCCGCAACCTCCTCCACGGTACCATCCTGCACAATCCTATTACCAGAAGTCTCCACCAATCAGCTGGACTCCTGGACCTGGACTCTGGGGCTGGCCAACAGAGCAAACCCTCTGCACCAGGAGGAACCGGAAATCTTGAACTCATTATTGTCCAAGTCTAGCGGGACAAGGCAGATCTGACCGTGGAAGTCTGGTGGCAGGTCCTAAGTACTCAGCTGAGTTAACTTCATCCCAGAGCTCAGGAATGCTATGATTGTCACTGCCCGGAGGCTGCATTCCAGGCTGCAGGAGAGCCAGCTGTTGGGCAAGGCAGCTGCCTGACGAGGAGGCAGCAGGAGGAAACCAGTGTCATCACTAGCTCCTTCTATACCCACATGGGTCGTGAATGAACAGCAGCTGGCCAGGCCTTCAAAGGGGGCAGCTAGAAGAGGGGCCTGCAAGGGACTCAAGAACAGCACCACCCAATTGTGGGCAAAGTGGGGACCAGAGGGAGAGATAGCCTAACTTGTGAAGATGGAGGAAAAAGGCATTTGGGGGCAGTATTTGTTATACTAAAATAGAATCATTCGAAACAAAGAGAACAGCTCTTTCTAGTTAGCTGGCCTGGACATGATTCTTTTCTTTATTATATTTTTTAATGTGCATCCTCTTTCCTTCCCAGTCTTTGCAGTCTTCTTCTTACTATTATTATTTTTGTATGTAAAAGTATTTTTATTTAATAGGGACAGCTTGCTCTTTTTTTTTTTTTTCACGAAGAAAGGAACATGAAGGTTGTTCACATTTGGGCCCTGTCTGGATGTCATGGTTCACATGTCCCTTGTACAACAATCGTGGCCTTAATGGAATTTAACCTATGGATTCAGTAAAGCCACTTGAAATCACCATTTATGGTCAGAGGAGTTGAAGATCTGCAATTCCTGTGGGTCTGCCTCACTGCACATTTTTGTCTGTCTTTCTATTTACCTACTTGCCTATCTACCAACCCACCCACACACCTACCTGCCTACCTATTTTGGTACCATTCCTATGACTTAAATTCATAGCCTGGGTGCTATCCCTGAGTTTGTTTTGCTCCAGGCTGGCTTTCTACCACTTGAGCCACAGATCTATTTTTGGTGATTAGAGGTAAGCATCTCAGAGACTTTTGTACCTAGGCTGGCTTCAAACTATGGTCCTCAGCTCTCAAGACTCCTGAGTACCTGGGATTACAGGCATGAGCCATTGGTAGCCGCCCCATTCCCCATTTTGGGGGGAGGTCGTTCATGGGGCTTGAACTCGGCCTAGATGCTGTTCCTGAGCTCTTCAGCTCAAGGCTACCCCGCTACCCTTGAGCCAAGCCCCACTTCCCATTTTCTAGGGGTCCTTTTGTGCCTTGGCTGACTTTGAACTTTGAGCCTCAGATCTCAACCTCCTGAGTAGCTAGGATTATAGGCGTGAGCCACTGCACCCAGCTCTAACTCCCCACTTTTAGCTTGGTGTTATTTCAGCTTATCATTGGCAAGTTATTATTTTAAGGCAAGAATTTTGGTGAAAATTCTTTCAGGAACTTTCAGGAATGTTGTACAGTAAACATTTTCTTCTATTTGCATTCCAATTGGGAAACAAACAGTAACTCCATCCAGACTTTTGGTCATTTTTATTGTAATTCAGTTGTTATTAACAGCTGTAACAATCCTTCAGGGTTTTTTTCTTTTTTTCTGATGGGTTTCTAAAGGATTTATCATGATTAGTCTACAAATATTCAGATTTAAGTTGAAAGGGGGAAAAATGAATAAATATAGGTTTTTTTCCTTTTTGGAGCTTGGCTTTTCTCTATTATTTTTGTGCATACTGTTACATTTATCATAGGACATGTTTGTGTAAATTACATAAAATATATCATTTTATGTAAATTTCACATTTAACCAGTTTTAAATGCCTAGTTTAGTGGAAATTAATTACATGCATGATTAATTACATGCACAATGTCATGCAACCCACTCTTACTACCTACTTCTAAAGGATTTTTAGTGGTAGTGGTGAGGAGGGTAGTATTGGCGTTTGAACTCAGGGCTATGCACTTGAGCCAACCCTCCAGGCCTTTTTTTCCCATATATTTTTTTATTGTAATTAATAGAAGGATTACATTGTATTCACCAAATAGAAGGTGCATGACTTCACAAACATTGATACCCTTTCTCACGTCTTAGTCCCGATTTCCTTTTCTCCTCCCCCGTCCCCATCTTGTTTTCCCCCCTTCCCAATCCTATTTCAAATAACCAAGCATATATACCATATATCAGATAACAAGGTGAAATACTGTAACAACATGAGATAACCAAGGGACAGCAAAAGAGATGAGAGATAACGTACATTAAGGACAACAATCCCTTATTATATGGCTTTTGTTTCTATAACCCCTACAGTCCTTTTTTGCTTTTACCTATTTTTCAGGTAGGGTCTTGCATTCTTATCTGGAGTCTATTCCTACTGTGTAGCTGGTATTACAAGTGTGTACTACCACTGCTTGTGTAGGAACTCTTTTAAGTTTTTGTACTGGCTGGCCTCCAACTGAGATCCTCAAATCTCTGCCTCCTTGAGTACTTAGGATTACAGATATGAACTACCACTGCACCTAATCCTTCAAAGTTTATTAATCACCTCAACCCAAAACATTGAGGTTAATAATTAGTAATTTGTGGATGTTTATTTTAAAAATAACTTTTTTCTTAGATGCTCCTACATGTACTATTTAAACACAAGTAAACAAACAGAAAAACCAGCCTGAGCCCAGACATGGTGGCTCATGCCTATAACTCTAGCTACTCAGGAGACTGAAACCTGAATGAACATGCTTCAAAGCTAGCCTGGTTTCTTAAGAAATGAACAATGTCAAGAAAAAAATGCCTTCATAGATGGCTAATGGAATTTATCGTAGCAGCCTGAGCAGACTAAGGCAGACTTTTTTTTTTTTAAAATCTCCTTGGGAAAAATCAGCATTGCTGGTGAGAACCCAGGGTAGGGCCATGGATAAATCAACAGCAAACTGGCCCCTTTGAAAAAGCAAGAGATTCAAGTGTAAGAGCAGCCTATCTGGCAGTTTCCGTCTAAGCAGTGCACAATGCCTGTTACCTAGAATTGCAGCGGAAATGTGAATTGCTACTTTTTATTTTAGACTGTCTGATTATTGCTACTTTTTATTTTAGACTATCTGATTATTTCCCCCTACAGGTATCTAAGAAATCAAACAAATTACTGCTAGGGATCAAATCAAAAAGCTTTATGTTATGGCTGGGTGTAGTGGCTCACACCTGTAATCCTAGCTACTCAGGAGGCTGAGATCTGAGAATCTATGTTCAAAGCCAGCCAAGGTACTAAAAAAAAAGTCTGTGAGGGGCTGGGAGTTTGGCCTACTGGTAGAGTGCTTGCCTAGCATGCACAAAGGCCCAGGTTTGATTCCTTGCTGCCACATATACAGAAAAAAGCTGGAAGTGGTGCTGAGGCTCAAGTGGTAGAGCTCTAGTCTTGAGAAAAGTCCAAGGACAGTCTCAGGCCCTGAAAAAAAGTCCATGAGACTCTTTTATTTCCAATTAACCCCCAGAAAACTGGAAGTGGGGCTGTGGCTCAAGGGATAGGATGGTAGCCTTGAGCTGAAGAACTCAGGGACAATGCCCAGGCCCAGAGTTCAAGTCCCCCAACCAACACAAAAATAAATAAATAAAAGATTAAGTATGACTCAGGGCGGCAGTGTCTCACATACTTATAATCCTAGCTACTAAGGAGGCTGAGATCTGAGGTTTGGGTTTCAAAGCCAGCCAGGACACTAAAAAGTATGTGAGACTATTTCCAATTAACCACCAGAAAACTGGAAGTGGCACTGTGGCTCAAGTGATAGAGCACTAATGTTGACATGCCCAGGCCCAGAGTTCAATGCCCCACCCCCACAACTGACAAAAACAACAAATAAATAAAAGAAGATTAATATGATGCTCTATGCAAATGAAACCTCAATTTGGAAAAAAGTACCATCCAGACAGCTGTTTGCATTGACAGGACACGTATAGTAGCATGGCAAAGTCAGTAAAGCTGTGGAATTGATCCCGTGTTTAGCCTCATAGGAACACAACCAAGCCAGAGCCTCACAGCCTGTTTCTGTATGGCCTACAAGAAGGGTGGCTTTCTTGATATTTGGGAAAATCAACTGAAGAATATTTGCGAACACATGAAAGTTGTCTGAAGTGCAAGTTTCATCATGTTTCATTAGGCCAGTACCCTGCCCTTTCCTTGGCCATGGCAGAGCTGCAAAACCTAAAGCAGCAGCCATCTGGCCCTTTGTGGAAACCTTCACCAACCTGATCCAAAGTATCTGTGAGATTCTTATCTCGAGTGAGCCCCGCCCAAAAGAAAACACAGAAGTGAGCTGTGGCTTAAGAGGTAGAGTGTCCAACTTGAGCAACAAAAGCTAAAAGACAGTGCCGAGGCCATGCGTTGAAGCCCCTAGGACTGGCACAAAATAAAAAACAAAACAACACGAACAAAAAAAACCTGAGCAGCATCAGAACCCCCTGGAAGCCTTATTAGACATTCACTCCTGGGCTTCAACCTAGACTTTGTGATTCAGCCAGCCTAAGACAGAGCCTGAACATCTGCAAGTTCTTGGGAACAGTGAATGAGGCTGGTCTAGAAGCCACACTTCGAAAACACATTTGTAGGGCTTGGCAGACTTGTTTTGATGTTTGTTTGCCTTTTTTTCTCCCTCACATCCAAGTTCTGTACATACAAACATGTAATCCATGCTCTTCCTCACAAAGCATGTTCTGTGAGAACACAGGTGGTCACTCTGGGCCAAGTTCCTTTTTGGACTGCTACAGACATAAAGGAACCATTTTCACCCAGTGTTTTGTCAGAGGCAAGACATAGTCTGGAGAGCTTGGCTTTAAATACTAACACCTGTCCGTGGTTTAGTCTGTGGGTTGTTTTTAGGGGTTGGTTTTATAGACAGCCACTCCCAGGCACAGCAGAAGTGGTAAAAGATGGTGCATTGTGTGTGAATTCCAGCCCAACACATTACCACGGAAAATCCATGCTTTTCTTCAACCATTTAAGAAGCAGGCTCATTCCTGCTTATATACCTGGAAGTGTTGATACAGCTTGACTCTGATGCTTATTGCAATAACTTCTGCTATGTGAGGCCAGTGCATGTTCTCTTTTGAAAAGGATAGGAATTTGTAGACTGTTTCATAGTTCGCTTTCTATCTGATACCTTCCTTTGTCCCATTGCTTATACAAGCTGACAGAACAAAACCAAGCAGTGGTCCAGGAACCACTGGTTTCTGGGAACTAGGGTGAAAAATGTAAAGCAACACGCAGGAGTGTAAACAACCCCTTGAGTGTGCTGCCTGTCCCAGCCAGAACCCAGGAGCTAAAGGAGATCCTGTTGTGTCAGACTCACCTCTTCTTGTACTTGAATGACTCAGTGATAAACTTTAGCATACTCTCAGGAACGCCTTTGGAAGAAGTCTGTCTGTGGAATTTGGCTTTTAAAATCCTTGCCCGTACATTTTCATGAATTTGTTTATGATAAAAAATCTTGGCAATATGGCACACTACAATGTGTAAGATGATTTTGATTATTCCCATGAATTATTGAGTGTGTGTGTGGTGGGGGAATACCCCAAAGGGTTTTCTCCATGGAGACTTTTATAGCTGGGATGTGCAATCTCACAGAAAACTTCAATGTTAGATTTATAAATTCACCACATGAATTGTCTTAGAAATTCCAAAGATGGTAGTTTCAGAGGGTAGACTGCCTTCAGTCAAGCTGTGCTTTAGGTGTTCCAGATGGCTCTGGGAGTGATTTTGAAATAATGAATTGTGTTCCTGCATCTTGCAGTGAGGGTAACAGAGTAGCTCACCCTGGAGAATTCAACAAATATTTCAGTCTTCTGGAATGATCCTCTGTGGTGCAATGGATCGTCTTCCTGCCATGCCAAAGTTCATGGAGTTTTGCTACAAGCATCTGCCTTGGCTCTCACACACACAGCTAGTGACAGATGTTGACTGGTGGAGCCCAGAGACTCTCAGCCTTGTGACAATGGCTTGGAACATATGCTGTCCCCAGTTTCAGGAAGCTTTTGCAACAAAGGACTCGAAAGAAACCTCACCTCCTGGGATTGCTGCCAGCATGGCTTTGTAAAGGGCAAATCCTGTCCGATTAACCTAATTTCCTTCCCCACACTGGTACACAACCAGAGTGCTTATAATTGTAGCTCTTTTGACTTGATCATTATTTTTCTTTCCCAGTATAAAGTATATTTCCAATTAAAATTTGAAGATAGCTCACTTCATTTTTTTTTCTATTTATCTTCCTCCACACGCAGGACTTAACTTGCTTTTGGAAAATAGTCCATGGCCCTGGGCCTTACTGGCTGGACTTTTTAGAACCCCACACAGCCTGGCACTGGGAGTTCACACCTGTATTCCTTGCTACTCAGGAAATCTGAGGAACATGGACAGCCTGGACAGATCACTGTGGAAGATTCTTTTTTAAATTAATTAATTAATTTCTTTTGGTCGATCATGGGGCTTGGATTCTGGGCTTGGGCACTGTCCCTAAGCTCTTCAGCTCAAGGCTACCACCCTATACCCGTTGAGCCACAGTGCCACTTCCAGTTTTCTAGTGGTTAATTGAAGAGTCTCATGAACTTTAATGTCCTGGCTAGCTTTGAACCTCGAGCCTCAGATCTCAGCCTCCTGAGTAGCTAGGATTACACGCGTGTGGAAGATTCTTATCTCCATTTAACCAGCAAAATGGAAGAAGTGGTAGAGTGCTAGTCTTGAGCCAAACAGCCAAGCAAGAGTGCTAGGCCTTGAATTCAAGCCCCAGTATGGGCACCAAAGCAAAAACAAAACCACAAAACCACACACACACACACAATACAAAAACACCACATATTTAGATGTCTCCTGTTTAGGACATTCTTTTCAGGGAGGTAAATGCCTTAAAGAAAACAAACAAGTCCTACTATCACAGAAAAGCTAGGAATATATGCCACTGGCACATTGCTGTGTTAGATACAGACCTTAAAATGGTTTGCAGATGTTGACTGTAGCCAAAAGCAAAAGCAGCTGAAGCCACATTTTAGCACCTAGGATTTGATTAGTTAATAACTTTCATAAGTTTGTCCACTGTCTGAAATGCAGTAGAACAGAGGCTTATTTGCGTCCTAATTCACATCTGTAATTCACACCCACTTACAGTGTGGATCACTCAGCTCTTAGTATTTCCAAGGATTCATGTAGTTGACATTAAATTTGGGAACATTTTTCATTACTCCAAAAAGAACCTGTGTACTCCTGGCCCATCATCCCCAGACCTCCCTCCAGGCCTTGGCAACCACTGGTAGTTCTGCCTATTCTGAACATATTGTGTAAGTAGAGTCATGCAGCATGCAACCTTCATGTTTGGCTTCTTCCACTGAGCTTAATGTTTGGTCCATTATGGCCTATGCCAGTAGCAGTATTTCATATCTTCTTTTTACAGTTGAATAATATTCCATTTAATGGAAATGTCAAATTTTATTTAAGATAGTCTTTTAAATTAGGAAGAAGCCAAGTGCAGTGGCTTATGCCTCTAATCTTAGTTACTCAGGAGGATCTGAGGATCACAGTTCTATGTCAGCTCATGCAAGAAAGTCCAAGAAACACTTATCTCCAGTTACTGGACGTGGTGTTGTAGTTCAAAGTGGTAGAGTGCTAGGGACAGCACCCAGGCCCTGAGTTAAAGCCCCATTACTGGCCAAGAAAAAGTGGGGGAGGTTAAAACCGAAGAAGGGCTGGCCCCATATATAGCCAATTCCCGGAGGATTCATAATAGGAAAATATATTGATTTGTAAACTTCAGATCAGAATTACGGTTAGGAACAAGGAGAAGTCTAACATGCATTAAAAAAATGGCTCACACCTGTAGTCCTAGCTACTCAGGAGACTGAGATCTGAGGACCAAGGTTCAAACCCATTACACACACGCGCGCACACACACACACACACACACACACACACACACACACAACCTGTTTGAGATCTTCTGCTTGAGCACTGTTTCTAGTTATAGTCTACAGTGAAAATAGGAACCTCCCTCCTGCCCACCCAGTTCTGAGGCAGCTGACAGATTGGTAAGGCCTAGAAAATGAGCCTTGCTGCAAGCCCAAGAAGGGGGGGAATGGGTTATTTGGTCATGAAGATGCTAGGTGTTTAAGAGGTTCGATGTCTACTCTTACATAGAATGTATGGCCTGCCTCTATGGATGGGTAGTCTGGATGGGAGAAGAGAATGTAGTGCATAGGACATCATGGCAGTGGATGGGTGGCAGCCTTTGAGGAGCAGCTGGACATCAGGAAAGCCATAGGTGGTATATCCAAGGACTGCCAGGATCTTTCTCCTAAGCAGGGGAGAGAGTGTCATGACTTTCTCCTTTACATGATAGTGTTCTCCTCATCTCAAGGGAACCTTGACTGCTGCAGGTAGTGTAGACATTTATCTGGCAGTGTTGTAGAGCACAGGGAGGATACAACTTCAAGTCAAGAATAATGACATGATAACTGACCATGGCTTTGATATTATATAACAGTGTGGGGGGAGGGGTATGTGTGGAGGTGCATGTGCAGGCACACATGTGTGCTGGTACCTTTTCATTTAAGGTTACTGATCTTACCACTTGAGCCACAGCACCATTTCAGCTTTTTCCATGTATATGTTAGCAAGGAATCAAACCCTGGTGCATGCTAGGCAAGCACTCTACCACTAGGCCAAACTCCTGGCCTCAGTCCCATTTCTTTTCTTCCCTCCCCTCCCCTCTCCCTCCTTTCCTCATTTCCCTTTCCCTCTCTTCCTTTGATTACTGCAGATGTGCCAGGCAAGTTCTCTACAACTTTGAAACACACCCCAATTCATTTGTTTGTATTTTGTTTTTGAGAATAGATCTCTCCAGCTTTGCCCTGTCTTTCCTGGAACTCTAGAGCCTCCTATCTTCCTATCACTGAGATTACAAGCATGCACCACCATGCCTGGCCACCATTCCCATTTTCTAATTTCTAGTTTTACCCTCACTTCCCAACCTAGGGGAGGGGGAAAGAGTGGGTGCAGATCACTGTTGTTCTCCTAAGCTCTTCTCTGGCTGCCTGGCAAAGGCTTTTGCTGAAATTCCTTGAAGAAATTCCCAGAAGACTTGCACATTTTAAATCTAGTATTTATTGAAAGGGTAGAAGAGGGAAGGGCTTTAGTTTGGATATGTCTTTTTCTATGAGTAACCAGACTTAAACCAGACAGCTTAGATCCAGGAAGAAATCAGAAGAATTTGGGGGTAGAGGGAAGACTTGTTTATAGCTCAAGCTTCATTTGGTTATGTGGTCTCTTCTGCTTGAGGTGCAGCTAGTCTAGGCCTGGAAAATAATACAGACAACCGCAACCCCTCCTGTTTTCCACAGGCTGGCTGGGATGACTGCAGGGGGTCACAAAGCCATTTGATTCAGGCAGGCACCCGTGGCTCAGGCCTGTAATCCTAGCTACTCAAGAGGTCAAAATCTGAGGATCAGTTTGAAGCTAGCCCAAGCAGGAAAGTCCATGAGACTCTTATCTCCAATTAATCACCAAAAAGCTAGAAGTAGTAGAGTGCTAGCCTTGAGCAAAAAAATTCCAGTGACGGCATCCAGGTCCTGAATTCAAGCCCCAGGACTGGCACAAAATAATTTTAATTCATGTCTGAAAGCCAGAGGCAAAAATGTGAGCTATTATTTAGTATCAGCTGCCTAATAAACATTTATAAATGGAGGCATGTAGGATGACTCTGAAAATAAGCCCGTCAGTAATCAAGGAGCTAATCTCCATATGCATAGAGACACCTACTTTTTCATGTATTCAGAGAAAACCTTTCTGGTACATGCCTGATTAGACCAGTGAACAGTTATGAGTGACCTGTAGATTGCACTTTTTGTTCCTTGGTGATTTTTGTTGGAACCTGTAGTTAATTTCATTGCTTTTCATGTACCTAAAGTTATATACAGACTTGGTTTTGATCAAGCTTTACAATGTGTTTTCTATCTACTGGCCATCCATCCTAGCCAGCAATCAGCAAATCTTTCCTGATTTCTTCAACTAAATTAACCCAGTGATATGATATATTAACATACTTACTGAAATGTTATTTTTTTATGTTTGTGGCATTTGGCTTATACCCACTGGAGCAAATTAAAGAGAAATCTTGACCATGATTTTGCCTAGTGGAAGAGTCTAGAAAGGTCCCTGGCTGCACAGGAGAATGAGGTCATATATATGGAAGCCCCCTCAAATGTTATGGTTCTTAAAATATGTTCATTCAGTGAATCACATTTTGAGTCTTGCGACAACCTTGGGACCCTACCTTCAAAATGTCACTGCTAAGCATCTGTTGATTTCCATCTCTGGTACTTCTTCAGAGGGTCTTTAGAGCCCTGTGCCCTACCTGCCCCGTGAGCTGAAGCTAAAGCCAGGACGGGATCTCCTAAGGCCACCATCTGGGATGTCATTGCAGTTTTCTTTTTACAAAGCATGAAATTTCAGGTACAGGTGGCCAAGAATCCTAGCTGCTCAAGAGGCTAAGATCTGGGATTGCAATTTGAAGCTGGCCCAGGCAGAAAACCTGTGAGAGTCTTACCTTATAAGTGGAGCTTGTGGCTTCAGCGGCTGAGTGTTAATCTTGAGCCAAAGAAGCTCAGTGACAGTGCCTCAGCCCCTGAGTTCAAGCTCCAGGGTAGTGCAAAAAGCAAGCAAACCAAAAAATAGCCTACTATTGCACGTGCTTACTCGGTAATCTAAAGACACAAACAGTCACCAAGGAAAGCAACGCCAAGAAGAAAATACAAAACAGAAAAAAGCAAAAGGAAAGCTATAACTGACTCACACATGTAATCCTAGCTATTCAGGAGGCAGAGATCTGAGGGAGTCCATGAAACTGTCTTTAATTTTAGTAAAACGTTGAACTGGAGGTACATCTCAAATTGTAGAGTGCCAGTCATAATCAAGAAAGCCTGAACTGAATGAGACCCTGGTATTGTCCATCAGCTAACCCCCCCCCCCACCACCACAGTTTGAGGCTAATCCAGAAAAAATCCTCAAAATCCATCTGTAAAATAAGCAACAAAAAGCCATGCCAGAGGTATGGTGCAAGTGGTAGAGCATCAACCCTAAAAGCAAACTGAGCAACAGTGAGGTCTTGAGTTCAAACCTCAGTACCATTAAAAAAAACATACATACACACAAAAAGCAGTTTATATTTTGCCTAAAAGTCTTCCTTTTTCTCGTTCAGAAATTCTGTGTCTAAAATGGCCATTAGGATGAGACTTGTTGAATAAATAGTTTAAATGTTGGTCTGTGTTACTTTGTGTAAAGGGAATCTAAGCCATCTGGACTTCTCATGCTTTTATTATAGGGGCTGTGCAGTCAGAGTGTTGGGTCAGAGCAGATGTTTTCAGCCCACTCTCTTCATTTCTTTTGTATGGGTTGGCATATATTTTAGCGGCACTGAAATGTTGAAAACATTTCAAGCCAACTTGGAGAAGAACAAAATAAATTGAACCAGTTGACTGGTTCAACTATTTTGTGAACAAGGATCCTCTGAAATAAGTACATTTATTTAACACCATTTGGATGTGCCTCCAGATTTGTTGTTCATCTGGTCTTTTTTTGACCAGATGTTGAACGTATGTCTAACTCATGAAACTATAATTTAGTTTCAACAAGAAGAAAATGTCCAGTGGTGGAATGTTCATGAAACCTCACGGCTTCCTCTAAACAGTCTCTTAATGGTTGGTCTCTTGGGTTTTCTTGCTATCTGGTACTTTTGTAGGTTCCTATTTTATTGTGCCAACATAGACAAAGGTTTATCATTCATAAATATTTAGTCTTAGCTGATGTCTGGGTAAACGTTATTCATAAAATTGTACCTAAACTCTATCTTGTGAGAGTAAAAATACATTTTGAAGTTATACTTCAAAATGTAGGTTAAATCCTTGATCCATATAGCAGTCAGTTTGGCACTGATAGCTCATGCCTGTAGTCCAGCTACTCAGGACACTGAGGCCTGGAGGATCATGGTTTGAAGCCAACCTCAGTGGGACTATTTCACTATTTTGAGATAACTTGTTTTTGAATTTGAAATGGTGATGTTCGCGCTCTGGGGTTGGTCAGAGGGTTTCCGGTGTGCCTGCTGGTATGACTGCTGGTCACATGTCCCCTATTATAGCATTTGACTAATTTTTTTTTTTTTTTTGCCAGTCCTAGGCCTTGAACTCAAGGCCTGGGCGATGACCTTGGGCTTTCTCAAGGCTAGAGATTTACCACTTGAGCCACAGCACCATTTCTGGCTTTTTTCTGAGAAATCAAACCTGGGTCTTCGTGCGTGCTAGGCAAGCATTCTACCACTAGGCCAAACTCCCGACCTCATGTCTCCTGTTATAATATCATCTCTGTACACATGACAGACTCTGCACCATCACCTTGACACCCCCCCCATCTGCCCCCTTTCCACCCCAGCCATGTGATCATGCAGTTCTTTGTGACCTCCAGCCCCTCCCTTCCTCCTTCAGCTAATGTGACAGCTCAGTGCCACGACAGCACATGAAAGGAGCACTTTTTCATGATGACAAGAATCCGGGAGAATTTTCTCAGGGCAGGAAACATGCAGAGCCAGGTGGAGCCCTTCACACTTGAGTGTGGAGGAAAGGAAGTGAGGACATGGCAGGTCTGTTCTGGAACATTGTGTTTCATAACCAGGAGTGATGGTTGGTCACCCTTGGGTGACTTCAGGGTGGTTTTTAACATTGGAGAAAACTGGTTGTGATGAACAATGCATCCTAATCCTGTTTACAGTCTTATGACAAAGACAGTAATGTTATAATTAGTCTGCTAGTACCTTGTCATTCTCTTTGGCCTCATTTCACTTTGAAAATGAAATAAATGTCCAGCCCAGGAAGGCAGCTTGCCAAGAGCACTTAGCATCTGCTGTTCTTCAACACCTGGACTGTGTGAGTTGCTGGTTCCAAAACCTATAATGGCTACATTCAGGAATTCTAGGGGACCAGCATAGACTGGCCCCATTTTTTCTCTCTCCAGAAAAAGCATTTAATAAACATTGCCATTATTTCTCTCTCTCTCTCTCTTTCTCTGCGCACGTGTGTGTGTGTCTGTGCGCGCACACATGTGTGTGCTGGTTCTGGTATTTGAACTCAGGGCTTGGCTGCTGTCCCTGGGTTTTTCTGCATAAGGCTAGGGTTCTACCATTTGAGCCACAGCTCTACTTTTCTTTTCCTCCTCCTCCTCTTCTCCCCCCCCTTCTCCCTCCTTCCCTCACTCTCCTCCTCATTTTTTGGTAGTTAATGGGGATAAAAATCTCATGGACTTTTCTGGCTGGCTTCAAATAGGGATCCTCAGATCTGAGCCTCCTGAGTACCTACAATTACAGATGTGAGCCACTGGTAGGCACTGGCTTTCCTTTTATAAAAGACAACTTGGCACATCCAAATGGAAAGACCTGGTCTCAATAAGACAACCTTTTGTTTTGTTTTGTTTTTTGGCCAGTCCTGGGCTTGAGCTCAGGGCCTGAGCACTGCGCTTGGGTTTTCTCAAGGCTAGAGCTCTACCACTTGAGCCTCAGCACCACTTCTGGCTTTTTCCATGTATGTGGTACCAAGGAATCAAAGCCGGGTCTTTGTGCATGCTAGGCAAGCACTCTACCACTATGGCAAACTCCCGGTCCCTAAAAGACAACCTTTTAAAAGGAATAAATTAAGTATTTTTTTTTAAATTTTAACTCCATTGTATTTTCCATTTGGCTACAGAATAGTCATCTCAGTTGAGGGTTTGGAAATTTTTCAGGCCTCAGTACAGTTCCTTGTCCTGTCTCAGGGAAAGGTTTATGTCTACAGCTGGCACTTAGGTCATCCTCTTAATAATTTAACACAAGGTTTGGATCATGTTAACATATCAGATTAAGGCATCAATTATAGCTTTGCTAAGATAATACTCTAAATCACTGTGTATGAAAGAGGACATTCTTTTGCTTGAAAAAAAAAACTCACTAGCAAGTTAAGTTTTACAGACATGTAAAGAAAGGTGAGCAGGAATCCATGCCTTCCCTCCCTCCTCTCTTCCTTTCCTCCTGCCTTCCTTCCCCCCTCCTTCCTGCCTTCTTTTCCTCCCTTCTTCCTGCCCTTCTTAGCAGTACTAGGATATGAACTCAGGATGCCCTTGGTAGGTAGGCTTTCTATTCACTCCAGTCTCGCTTTCGCCCCCCCTTTTTTTTTTCAGTAGGGCCTCACACTTTTGCCCATTAAACTGTGCCCATCCTACCTAAGCCTCTGGCATAGCTGGAATTGTAGGCATGACCTCTCGTGCTGAGCTGGCCAGAAGACCCTTTATTTCTTGATTATGATTTCTGTGAAATTTTTAGAGTTCTCCATAGCTTAATTTTAAACCAGTGGTTGAGACTAATCTACTCCTTGTAATGCTTGTTGATGTTGCTATGACTTTTTTCAAGTTTCTTATTTGACTTTATTTAGTTTTATATACAAAATGAAATGGGAAATGAGTGCAGATTAGGTACTAGAATCTATTCTTCCCAGTTGTGTCCTTCTTTGCTATGAGGCCACCTCCACTTTTGGAAAAGTAACCACACAGTTTTGGCAGATGAATTTAACTAACAGAAAGTTAAAATTGAGCACATTTTCTTGCTTCATTTAAAAAGTCTTATTTACCTTTAAAGCTGTGATTCCTTTCATAACTATGCATTTGCCCTTTATGAGTTTATTACAAAGAAGAGAACCAATACATTCTTGGAGAAAGTAAAAGGGATAAATCTTGTAGTCATTGATAATAAGTTTTACTTTCAAGAGTCAGTGATCTTGGCAGGGCACATTGGCTCTTGCCTGAAATCCCAAATACTTGGCAGTTAGAGATTGGACATGAGGCACAAGGGATCTCATTTGAATTAGTAAAGGCTGGCTGTAGAGGTATACTTTTGTCATCTCAGCTATATAAGAAGCAGCACTACCAGGATCACCCACCATCCAGGCTGGCTTAAGAAGACCCTATTCAGAAATAGCTAAAGCAAAAAAAAAAAAGGCAGGGGCTAGAAGCGTGGCTCAAGTGATTAAGCATCTGCCTAGCAAGCACAGGACCCTGAGTTCAAATCCTAGTACTTCCAAATAAAAGAAAAATCTCTGATTATGAAGATGCTCAGTGAAAAGGGGCACAAAAACCAAAGGGGCGTGTGTGTTCATGACTGTATGTTTTCTTGTAGTATATGTGAAATCTTATCAGCCTAATCAGTCAACTCTGAGTTAAAGAATTACTTTTTCAAAGAAAAAGAAGTGGATTGAAATCCTTGGGAAGGGATGCTTTTCTAGTTATTCTGGAGAGACAGGTTAAGGATACCTGGATTAGGAGACTGGAAGAGGGACAGAGTTCTTCAGTTTTATTCTGGAACTGGGGAGGTGAAGGTGGGAAATACATTGATGATGGTTTGTAACTGATCAGTTGCTGATGCTTTGAGTGGCTTGGACCCCTCACTTACCTTGTGCCCACTTTGCCTCATTTATTTGGCAGTCCTTTGTTTGTTAGGCAGAACTAGAATAAAGCAATCCAGGTTAAGTGTTTGGCATTTTTATGCAATCCCATAATTAGTATGTGTTGGTGACCTGTCCTCACTTAACCTTCCTAGGTTCACTTATCCAAACTAGTTTTGATGCTGTTAATGAACTTAGGAAGACCTGGGAGCTTCTCGGTGAAGCGTTAACTCTCCTTTTCCTATGACTGGCTTAAATTCAGGAAGGAAGGAAGGAAGGAAGGAAGGAAGGAAGGAAGGAAGGAAGGAAGGAGTAAGATTCTGATCCTCCATCAATTTTTTACACCTGTCATTTGAGCTACATAGAAGAAGATGGAGATGAGGAAGATGGTGGTTCAAGACCAGCCCTGAATTCTTCTAGTAATTGGGCCTAGTGACATGTCCATGTCATCTCAGCTACACTAGAAGTAAGCAGATCACAGTGCAGGCTGCCTGTGTGTAACTCGCAGACCTCATTTGAAAAAAAAACTCTTTAAGGCAAAAAGGGTGAAGGGTATCTCAAGTGGTAGAGCATCTTAAGCAAGCTAAAGACCCTGAGTTCAAATGCCAGTACCACCACCAACGAAAAAAATCTCTTTGCCCATCACTGAGTGTTTAATACGCTGTTAATGCAGTTTTAAAATACTGTTGTATTTTAACTTGATTTTTAGCATCAGGAAGGCAAGAGTGATTGTCTTAGTATCAGAAAAATGTACCCAGGTGTTGGTGGCTCATGACTATAATCCTAGCTGTTCAGGAGGTTGAGTAGGAATCTAGCTCAGGTAGGAAAGGCTGTCACTCTTATTTCCAGTGAAATACTTAGCCAGAAATGATACGGTAGCCCAAGTGGTAGAGCACTACCTTAAGCAAAAGAAACAGCACCCTGAGTTCAAACCCCCAGGAGTGGCACAAAAAATGAAAGAAAACCAAGCCCACAAAACCAAGAAGAACGTATATTTGGAAATGAGAACCCTGATGCTACCCACGCCTGTACATGTTTGCCTAAGTGGTCAGCAGACTCCTGTTCATGACTCTCTGTTAGGATCAGGTGACCTCCAGCAAGTTACTGAAACTCTGCTTCTGAGTTTTACATTTGTAAAACTGGGATAAGAAGCATTTCCCCTAACCAGAGAGCTGCTTACCAGATACAAGATTACAGAGAAAAGAGTTGTCACGTAGAGACAGATACTCATTTGTCTATGCAGCTTGATATTTGTGCAGAGCTGGTGTCCAGGGCTGGTCCTCTCAATGTGGGGAGGTCAGTGTTAGACTTAGTTGGCTGGGTGTAGTTCCAACTGGCTGCCAGGTCTGGCAGCGAATAGGCTGGTGAATGTGTGGCCTGGGGCTCAGGGGTCTAAGTAGGACAGACAGAAGTGGAATGCCTAGGAGAAAAGGTACCTTGACAGTGTCACTGTGGAACCAGGACTGTCAGATAGTGACTGTCTTATCTTGGGAGCAGTCTGCACTTTCAAGTTCTTACCCCTCTGACAGCAGCTTCCCAGCAGGGGAAGTTTCCATCATTGCAGACACTCAGCAAAAGCAGGTTCTCAAAGCTCAGTGGTAGCCATGGTGTGAGACCTATCCCTGCGGGACAAGCTGCTGAGCTAGAGCCCCTCTACAGCCCTTGTGCCAGTTATCTCTTCCTGGAGCCCAGGAGCTTTGTGGACTTTATTGTGGTTGGTGGTATTGGGGCGTGAACTCAAGACCTCGTACTTGCAAGGTAGTCTCTCTACCACCTGAGCCATACCTCCTGTCCCTTTTTACATTCGTTATTTTCAAGGGATGGTCTTGCTTTATGTCAAGCTGGCTTGGGCTTTGAGCTTCCTAGGTCTGCTTTCCATTTACTGGAAATGACAGAGGCATGCCACCGTACCCAGCCACTATGCTTCTCTCCTCCCACCCCCATCCATAGCTGGAATAACTGGCGTGCACCACTGCATCCAGCCACTGAATGAGATGGACGTTTACAACTAGTCTGACACCTCCATCCTCCAACCTGTACCTCCCAAGTAGTCAGTATTATAGTCTTGAGCAACTATTCTGGCTTTTTGGTTGGAGACAGGAGTCTTATTGACTTTACTGCCTGACCTGGCTTGGAATCTGGTTTCTTAAATCTCTACCTCCCAAGTAGCCAGGATTATAGGCTTGAACACCCATGCCTGGCTGATCATGGTTTTTTGTAAAGAGGCTTCCTGCTGTCAATTTCCTGGTCCATGCCTTCCCTTATTGCCATCCAGGCCTCACCTCTCAGTTTTCTGTTTTGTATACAGGGTACAAAATTGGTGCATTTTGAGCAAAACTGCTTTCAACAACGTAGCTAAAATGATGACCTAAGCCTCTAATACAACTCAGAGGTTACACATTATATTTAAACATTGACAGGTCTTGTGTGTTTGTGCAAAGCATAGCATTTTGCTTTACAGTGTGAAGCCAGGAACACATCAGCCCCCTGCTTTCCATCTCATGTAGTGCACACACACACACACACACACACACACACACACACACACACACACACGCAAGCGCGTACATGCACACATGCACAAACACACTTACCCAAACACCAATCTCAGGACTTCCATGATTGAGTTCACTTTGCCTAGTTACCTGATAAGGAGCTAATGGCTGCAGGAAATATGGCTTTGCCTGGGTATGGAGAACTTAAGCTAATACGTTCAAAAAAACAATCTCCAAGCGCTTAGCCCTGCCAGAGTTAGGAATCATGAGACCATGACAAAGGTGTCATATGCTTTATAGTATTAGACACTAACATTAAATAAAAAGCTCATTAATGAAACACAGCGTGTGAGAGTAACCCGCTTAGATGTCAGCTTCCATTGTCAGTGTTCTAATGGGATGGGTCTCTGTTGGAGAGACCTAAATTAGTTATGAGTCTTGGCCCAGAGGGCTTCTGGGCATAGTGATCTTGGGAAACTTGGGAAACATAACCTTTCTGCCTTGGAAAATTGGTGAAAATGGAAAGAAAAAAAAAACCCTTTCAAATGGAAGTGTATCGCTAGCTTTCATATTGGATGCAAATTCATGCATCATTGAAAGGGTATTAAATTTGACAGACAAATTTTAGTGGCAGGCCCAAGTCAAGGACATTTAAAGCCATCTCCCTTCCCCCCCACAAAAAAAAAGCTTAGAAAATCTTTCCATTGAAATTTTATCCCATCTAACAGACTCATTCAATTGTTGTTGGCAGTTTGTTCTGACGTTTTGTTCAGAAATCCTCACCGTTGTCTTAATAAGCTTGGCTCAACTCACAAAATAGTTACCCTTTCTATGTGGGTTCTTCCTTATATAATGTGACATGAAGACTAAATGTCTCTGGGCTGTGTTGTTTCTGAATATGTTCTCCAGAATTTGCGTTCAGGATAGTGTAGGCAGATTCTGGACATGTTTAGCCCTTGCATTGAATTGTGTTGTGTGTTTTTTATAGATTGGTTTGAATGCTTATTGAAAAAAAAATAACAAAACCAACTCAATGCTTTACATATCAGTGTACAGCCTGATTTGGGTTGTGCTGTATTGATAATTAGAACATCCATGGTTAAGGCTTGTGTGACTTTATATAGATAGCTACCCTGTGCCAGCAGCAGCTTTTTCTTGTTGTAAGTGCTAAAATAACTATTTTAGGCTTTTTTTCCCTTAACACTGCTGGAATTTGAGCCCTAGGTCTCACATTTGCTAAACAGAAACTTCACCACTTGTGTCCCACCCCTAGTTCTTTTTTGCTTTCATTATTTGCCTATTAAATAGGGTTATCTCAAATTGACCTAAGATCCTTGTATATATACCTCCTACAGAGTAGGATGGCATTTTATTGGTTGAGATGGGGGCCCTAAACCCTTCCTGCCCAGCCTCCCAACTACCTAGGCATGAGCCATTGTGTCCGATTTTCCATAGGCCTTCTAAGGACGGAGAGAACACGATGTTAGTATAGTGAAGTGAATGTATCAAGCTTCCTCACAGGACCAATCTGCTAAGGGCTCCTGTTCTAGTCCTTCTTTGTCATTGCCATGTTGCAGTCTGTTAGTAGGAGAGCTGGCCAGAGATGGTCAGAGCCATGTTTAATTAACCCTGGTTCTTCTCCAGTGCATCTCAGTCCGGCTTCTGTGTAAGTCTGCATGTATCCCTCTACTACACTTAGTGATTGTGCTTTTAAATCAGCACTTTTATTGTGCTACCATCCATTTACCACAGAATTCATCTTGTTCAAGTGTACAATTCAGTGGTTCTTTTTAGTATATTCACAGTTACATAATCATCAGCACAAGAAATTCTGGAACATTTTTACCACTCCAAAGGGAAGCCCTTCCCTTTAGGAGTCAGTCTTTATCCCTCCCCCCTCCAGCCCCTGGCACTCACTAATCTCTTGTGTGTCTCAGGGCAATTGCACATTTGGGACATTTCATATACATGCAGTCATATAATATGTGGCCTTTTGTGTCTGTGCTCTCCGCATGGTGTGTTCACGGCTTATCTGTGTCAGAGTGTCATATACCATCGATTTTCACAGCCAAGTAACATTCCTTTACCTAGGTAGACCACAACAGACAGGTTTATCTCTTTATGGATATTTGAGGGCTATTTCTACTTTTTGGCCAATAAGAAGAATACTATCATGAACATTGGCATGGACACATGTTTTTAGTTCTCTGGAGGATTTATTTATTCCTAGAATTAGAATTGGTGGGTCATCGAGTAACTCCATTTAACCTTTTTAGGAATTGCAAAACTGTTTTCCAAAATATCTGCATCCCATCACATTCCTGCCAGTCATGTGTTAGCTCATATGCTTTCCAGAAAGGTGTGTAACTATCAAAATATTAAGACAATAGATTTTTTTAAAAGAGTTTCTCTAGGTAGCCCAGACTGGCATCCAACTCTTGACCTTCTATCTCAGTATCTTGAATACTGGAATTATAGGCATGCATCACCACACCCAGCTGAGAATTTTTACTTTTATTTTTGTGCCTGTATTGGAACTTGAACTCAGACTCTGGGTGCTGTCTCTTAGCTTTTTCACTAAGACTACCGCTTGAGCCACTGCTCCACTTTCAGCTTTTTTCTTTGTTTTGTAGTTTAGTAAAAATAAGAATCTCATAGATTCTCCTGCCTCAGCTGGCTTCCAACTGTGATCCTCAGATCTCAGCCTCCTGAGTAGCTAAGCTTACAAGCATGAGCCACTGGCACCAGCTATGGCTTCAACTTTGTACTCAGCTGGCTTCTGCACTGTCTCCAGGAGAGTGTTTTAAATTCAAGAAATTGGCAATATGGGCCACCATGAAGGTCAAACTCAGTTTCAGCAGGTACAAGATCTACCCCAGGACCAACAGGAAGGTTTTCTAGTTTCTTAATGCAAAATGTGAGTCAGTGTTTCTTTCCAAGATGAATCCTCTGCAGATAAACTGGACTGTCCTCTACAGAAGAAAGCCCACAAAGGGACAATTGGAAGAAATTTAAAAGAAATGAACCCGATGTGCAGTCAAATTCCAAAGGGCCAGCACTGGTGCATCTCTTGCGGATATAATGGCCAAGAGGAATCAGAAACCAGAAGTTAGAAAGGCTCAGTGAGAGCAAGCTATTTGGGCTGCCAAGGAAGGAAAAAAGGCTAAGCAAGCATCCAAGAAGACTACAATGGCTGCTGCTAAGGCTCCCACAAAAGCTGCACCTAAGCAAAACATTGTAAAGCCTGTGAAGGTTTCTGCTCCCCGACTTGATGGAAAGTGCTAGTTTAGCAGATCAGACTTTGAAATAAACATTTATCTGTAATAAAAAAGGAAAGAAATCAGTGATTTGCAAGACAAATGAAATTTTAAAAAAGATGGTATTAACACACGCTTGTATCATTCATAACCTGGACTCTGGGAAGGCTTTAGATTTCTATTTATTTCTTTAACCCTTGGATTTTCTGGCTCTTACCTGTTTAGAGCAGATTTCCAATACAGAATGTACAGGGGTTTTAGATCTCTGACATAGTTAAATATTTACAAGCAGACATTAGTGTGTTGTGGACAAAATGTTCTTTTTCTGCCTTCATGCTTTGTTCATGCTCTATAGATTAGGAATATTATCTCAGAGTATGGTATTAGTTTTGTCCCATGTTATTCAAAATACTGTGCATGTGTACGTGTGTGTGTGTGTGTGTGTGTGTGTGTGTGTGTGTGTGTGTGTGTATCAATGTAATTGAACTGTGGCTTGGACTAAGGGCCTCACATATCCCTTGCCTTTTTTTTTGCTGCTGATTCTATATGACTTGAGACACACCTCCAATTCTAGCTCTTTGCTGGTTAATTGGAAATAGTAGTCTTTCAAGTTTGTCTAGACAGGCTGCCTTGAGACTATAATTCTTACATCTCAGCCTCCTGAGTAGCTAGGATTACAGGAGTGAGCCATGAGTGCTCAATTACTTGGTGACCTTTTCTTCCTGGTCTTTTCTTTCTGACCATCTGACTTGGTGATGGGATGGGGTAGGCATATAGGAGAAGCATGGGAAGACACCACCTCCTCACGTCCCAAGGTGCTCTGCTGTGTGGGACCATGTATTTATGTGTTTTCTTCTACTTTTTTGTACCACAAATTTGAGCCAAACTAACCTCTTGTCCACTTTGTACATTTTAAACAACCAGACAGTCAAGAAATGACTTTGGGGTTTCGTCTGGAATCTGGAATCAATCAAACTCTGACCACTGGATTAATGAATGACCTGCATGATACCTCTCAATCCTCTCTTGCCACTTGGAAATGTGTTCATCTGACACATCTGAGCATGTTGGGAAACAAAAACATGACAAATAAAGCTAGAGTTCCTGAAATTGATTTTAGGATTCCTAAACTTGATCCATGTACACATATTTGGCTCAAATATGGCTTTTAATAAAATTGCACTGAAGAGCAAGCAGCCAAAGGATTATTGTCTAGTTATTTATTTAAGACAGTTTCAAAATAGGCAGGAGATGAAAAATGTTGACTTGGATGTCAGCCTTTGGATTAGTTAGGTTTGGATGACAAATCTGAGGTCCTCATATGATCTCAGAGCCATTGGTGGGCAGCTGGTGTCTGTCCCTCTAGCAGATAGCTACTGGTACCAAGCTTCCTAGCATTCTGTCAATATACTGGCCCTTGTGGGCATGTCCTGTCCCACAGTAGCCCAAAAAAGAGCCAGCCGTGCTGCTGACTGCGTGGCCACTATGATTGAGTCCTGCTATCCCTCCCTTCCACTCATACATAGCCTCAGACCTTCCTCACGCAGCCCCAGAAATGAGCTACTTTGCATGGGCGAGAAAGCATGCTGAGGAACTGATACTTTGTCTTGGAAACGACTGGACACAAAGCATGGGAGACCTGCAGTCCAAGGAAGATCAGATAGCAATGCTGATAGCAAGATCATGACTAACCGAAATATTTAAATTGCTTATTCAGCACGGGGCCTGTGCTGAGTTGTGTGTGTGTGTGTGTGTGTGTGTGTGTGTGTGTGTGTGTGTGTGTGTGTGTCTGTGTGTGTCTGTGTCTGTGTAGTTATACACAGGACAGGGCTCGATTGTCCCTGTATGTTGACACAGGCATCAAGAGGCCTATCTAGAACAAGGGATAATTGCTCAGCCATTGAAGCACCCATACCTGTGGCTCCAGCTTGACCAGTTACTTCTTTAAGGAGAAAAGATTCTACTAGCTATTTTGTGGGGGTAGATACCAGCCAAAGAAATCAAAGCCTTCCCTCTGAAAATAGCCTGCAGTTCTACATTATCAACGCCAAGAGAAACTGACATTAAAAATGGCAATATATATGTAATTTATAAGTGCTGTTAAAAATAAAACGTGTGTGTGTGTGCGTGTGTACACACATATGAAACATTGGGTTTATGCCACAGGATGCTAAAGGCAAAACACTGGCTGGATGATTTGAGTGTTCTGCAAGCTCCAGTCAGGGAGGATCAGAGAGGGGGGCAGAAATAGGGTTCAAGATGGGATTGGCTCTCCAGTCTCTAGGCTGGGGAGTTAGATATTACAGTGACAACCAGCAGGCAGAAAGGTGTTAGCTTGCCTGGTTTCTGGCTTGGCATACCAACAGTCAGTGGAGGAGTAGTTCCCTGAGCCTGGTGTGAAGAGGTCTAGTTTTGATTTTGATGCTGGCAAAGCCTCCAGTGGGATTGCAGGTGTACCAGGTCAATGCTACAGCTCATAGAGGAGTGTCCTGTGACCCAGGAGAAAGGGTCCCTAATGGGGCACCTGGATTCCAGGGAGTACTAGAACCCTAGCCGGGAAGTAGCTCCTAAGACTGCAGTGTTCCTGGAGCCTTGGCTGGGGCTTTGGGGCTCACTTGAGCCACACCTCCACTTCCTGCTCTTTGGTGCTTAATTGGGGGATAAGAGCTTCAAGGATGTTTTTCAAAGCCATTACATGCTTTGAACTTCAACCCTCGGATCTCATCCTTCTGAGGAGCTAGGATTGTAGGCATGAACCACTAGTTGCCTGCCTTATGTGCCTATTGTTTTTTTAAATGACTTAAGTTCATTGTAGTTATTTAGATCCGTTCTGGAGAGTACCTCTTTCCCCCTAGAAATATAGAAAAGGTTTAGAAAATAGGCAGATTGTTATAGTAAAGTTATAAAAAATAAAATAAAATTACCTACAGGCTTGTGACCCATGAGGGAGTTCTGCTGTATTTTCCTGCAATCTGAAATGAGCTTGGGCCTTTTCCTTGACAACTTGTTTTTCTGGATGGGGCACACCCACTCCGCCTCCTGCCTAGCCCCTGGCTCAGCTGTCTACCCGCCCCCCCTCCCCTGGCCCTGTCTCACCTCCTGAGCATGTCTTCTTAAGTCTAAGAAACCACTGTGGAGAGCAAGACCTGAGCTCCCTGCAAGACCTGTGGGTCCCTGCATTTGCCTGGTTTCTTGGGATGGGTTTGGGCCAACTTTTGTGGCTCATGTAACAGAAATGCTACTGCTCCAGTTTTCATTTTTCTCTGCCAATATAAAACATACCACTTGTCATGGCCAAAGAAAACCCATAGATGGGTATTTTTGCCATTCTTAGTGTGTTATTCTCTTGCAATAACATACCATTTGTGGCATATAGGCAGCTGATTGATATTTAAAAATAGAATTGTCTATCAAAAGTTCCGCAAATGTTATTCTACAAAATGGTTTTGTGTGTGTATATGTCCATTCAGGTTTGTATACATGAAAGCTGTGTGATTTTCAGGTTGCTTATGTTCTTACTTTAATAAAACCCCCAAAACTTCAATGATTATAGTACAAGTTGCAAAAAATAAATAAGTAAATAATAAATAAAACACCAAACAGGCCAGGTGCCCATGGTTCACACCTGTAATCCTACCTACTAAAGAGGCTGAGATCTTAGAATCTTAGTTCAAAGCCTGAGACCCTTACCTCCAGTTAGCTAACAAAAAGCTGAAAATGCAGGTATGCCTCAAGTAGTAGAATGCTAGCCTTGAGTGAAAAAGTCAAGTGAGAGTGCAAGGACCTCAGTTCAAATCCTAGTACCAGAAGGGAGAAGCCCTACTAAATCGTAGGACTGATGGTATAGTTCAATGGTGAACATGCAAAGCACTGCTATCCAGTAAGTCCACAAATATGGAGAACTCATGATCAAATGATTTCACTGTGTTTGTAAAAGTGGTCAGACTTTAATGAACTGATGGAGCTTACCTTGCTATCGTTATGCCTGTAACAAGTGGACTGTGACCCAAGGATACTGAGTAGGTCTTCGGAAACACATAGCCGACTCAGTAATCTATCTTATGGCTTTAGAGTCACCTCCTGTGCTTGTTGTGACCAGTCTGCAGCTCTTGTTGCTGTTCTTGGAACTTTAAGGACTCCAGGTTATTAAATAAATGAATTCAACATAAACCAAATTTAAATGACTAATGTCTTGGTTGAGAAGGAATATTGGTCAAGGATGTTTCTAAACATGGATACCATGAGCTATTCCAGGCTTTGAATAGGTATGTAGAATATTTGGGTTAAGAGTATGAATTCAAGTAATACTTACATTATATAATACTTATGTTGAAGAGGTTTACTGTGAAGGTTTGAAATCACTGTCTGATAGGATGTGAAATATTATGTAAGAAGACCAAAGTATGTTCTGAAAACTGGTAGTTTCTTAACCATTACTGACCTGTATCATTGTGAAATGTGTTATTCTTAATGTACTAACTGAAGCTGTTTCTTTTCTTTCCTCCCTCTTGTTTATCTCATGTTGTTACTGTATCTGAGTGTGGTACCTTGTATATGGTGTAAACGTGTATTGGTTTATTTGAAAAAAAGGAAGGTAAGGGAAAAACAAGATGAGTGGGAAGGGGTGGGGGAAGGAAATTGGAAGAAAAACATGGGAAGGGGTAACAATGTTCAAGAAGCAATGTACCTACTACCTGATGGAGGTAACTGTAACCCCTTTATATAGCACCCACAATAAAAAATTTAAAAATATAATAAAAATGTGCAGCAAAGTAAACTATAAATAACTTCTGTAATTCTCAAAAGATGGTCAATTCTTGGATATCTTATAAGAATAATGGCAGCTGTCGCATGCTTCCTTTAGAAGTCAGGTGTGGTAGTTTATACCTGTCCTCCTTGCTACTCAGGAGGAGTAGGATTATACTTCCAGACAAGCTCATCGCTCATTAAGTATTTTCTGGGTGTGGTAGCGCAATACTGGAAAGCATAAAAAGGAGAAATGCAGTCCAGCTTGGCCTTGGTAAAATGCAAGACCCTATGAGAACAACAACAAGGACCATAAGTGAATCAAGTGGTAGAGTGCCTGCAAAGCAGGTGTGAGCCTCTGATTTCAAATGCAATACTGACAAAAGAGGAGTGGGGAGGGGAGAGACAGAGAGAAGTGAGTAGGAAGGAAATAAATTATAAACTTCTTTTCAATGTTTTGGGTTTTTTTTTTTTGCTTTTGTTGTTGTTGTTTGTACCCATCCTGGGGCTTGAAGTCAGGGTCTGGGTGCATCTCTGAGCATTTTTTTCTCAAGGCTGGCTGGTGTTCTCATGTGAGCCACATCTTCTACTTTCAGCTGCTTAATTGGAGATGAGGCCCAAGGGCTTTTCTGCCCAGGCTGGTTTCAAACCATGGTGTTAGATCTCAGCCTTCTACGTAGCTATGATTATAGGTGTGAGCTACCAGCATCCTTGGCTTGTTGTTTACCCTTTTGAGATAGACTCTCACTTATTACGTAGCTCAGGCTAGCCTCCAGCTCAGTCCTGCTTCAGCCTCCTGAGCATATTCCACCATGCATGGCTTATATCTAGTTTTTATTTGGTATCTTTGTGCTGCAGTTGTACTTGTTTGGGAAACACCTGTGAAAACTACTGCTGACTAACCAACTAAATTCCTTTCTCTCGCTCAGGTGTTCACGTACAAACAGAGCACAATTACTCACCAGAAGGTGACCTCTATGCATCCCATGAATGAGGACGGCGTGGATGACATGGCTTCCCTGACAGAGCTCCATGGAGGGTCCATCATGTACAACTTATTCCAGCGATATAAGAGAAATCAAATATATGTAAGTTCCACCAGGAGATTGAGAAAGAGTTCTTGGGCCTGGGGTTGTAGTTCAGTGTTGGGGGCCTCTGGCAGCGTGCAGGAGGCCTGGCGTCTGTTCACAGCATGGGAAAAAGGGGGCAAGGAGTGCTCAAACTTGAGTGTTTACTTTTCATTTTCAAAGAATATTTCCTGTCTTTTGAGCACTCCTAAGTACATCTAAGTAATCTAAGTAAAACTGTATTTTTTGACAGTTGTGCCAAATTAGAAACAGGATTCAAGAAGTTGCCTTATGTTTATTGCCCAGATTTTATTAGGGGGATTTATTTTCTGTTGAAGGGGGTTCTGGGAAGGAGGTGATTTGCTTTCTTGCTTCTTGTGTGCACAGGCCCTTATGGTAAGTGTAGTGTTACACACAAAGAAGTCACGTGCATTATGAGACCCACAGTTAAGCACTGGGGCATATTATGGATAGGGGTGATGTTTGAGCTGCTTTCTTTTTCTTTGTTTTTCTGGGGTAATTTTGTTTGATTGTTTTTGCTGGGGTTTTTTTTTTGTTTGTATTTTGTTTGCACTGGAGTCCATCTTGGAAGGTATTTTGCACTGAAGGTAATTTGTCTATGTGATAGGATTCCTACTTGCTTTCTTTTTTTTTTTTTTTTTTTGGCCAGTCCTCGGCTTAAGCTCAGGGACTGAGCTCTGTCCTTGGATTTTTCTCAAGGCTAGAGCTCTACCACTTGAGCCTCAGCACCACTTCCAGCTTTTTCTAAGTATGTGGTACCGAGGAATCGAATCCGGGTCTTCATGCATGCTAGGCAAGCACTCTACCACTAGGCCAAACTCCCGGCCCCTAATTGCTTTCTTGAATGGAGATATGTACACAAAATGCATTCACTCACGTTTCCCTTGTTATGTTCGTGACCTATAACTATACCTATATTACAGAGTAGTGATATTTAAAAATTATTTCCTGAGCTACTTTGTGAAATTAAAATATGCGTGTATATACATGTACACATATACATACACATCTACATATGCACATGCATGTGCATGAATACATGCATGTGCAAATGTATGTGTATACACACATAACACATGCATGTTTTGTCAGTTCAAAGTCATACAGGTTCTTAAAACCTATTAACAAAAGGTGGGAGGGCCTACCTGCATGCTAAGAAATAACAATGGCATGATTGCAATCAAATATGTAAATATTAAGAACTTCTTTGTGCAGTTAAAATATATTTATACTTTAAAAGTCCTTGATGATTTAGTAACCAGGGGGTGGGTAGAGGGTGGTCTTAGGAGTTATAGTTACTATTGCTAGTATTTTTGGCATTCTGGTTAGTTGTAACAATGGCGCTGAAAATGGCAGGAGGTGTCTATGGAAGCACAAGCATATTTGGTGTTCTGATCTCTCCTGTGTGGCTAAGCAGGGTGTGAAGGAAAAAACACTGGATATTTGTGGATTTAACGCTTTGTTCATCAGCTTGCAAAAAAAAAAAAAAAAAGGTAATGGCCAGGAGTTTGGCCTACTGGTAGAGTGCTTGCCTAGTATTCATGAAAACCCGGACTCCATTCCTCAGTACCATATACATCAAAAAAAGCCAGAAGTGGTGCTGTGGCTCAAGTGGTAGAATGTTATCCTTGAGGAAAAAAGCCCAAGGACAGTGCTCAGGACCTGAGTTCAAGGCCCAGAACTGGCAAAAAAAAAAAAAAGAAGAAGGCAAATAATGCCCTCAATTCCCTTGTGAGAGTGTCATTTTTTGCAACATTTACTTGATGCCTGTCAAATGTCTTCACACAGCCCTGGGCAGAACAAGCCAGTGGCGTGGTTCTCTTCTGACTGTGGAATTTGCTCTCCCCAAGTCTTTACATTATAATGTTTTCCATATGTTCCTTAGAGAAGGTAATGTTCACATGTGTTTATGGCACGGTGGCTGTGCTGTCTCCATTTTGCATTTGCTAGCAGGATGAGCATTTATGCCTTCTTTCCCAGGTCAGATGTCTCCTTAGAGGTGACCAGTGAGTGACCAACCCACAGTCACCACACTGCCACTGCTCTGCATGGCTCACAACCAATGCCTGTTCCAAACAGGCATGGATCTGTAGCTTCCTTGAACCAAGGGTACTGCCAGGTTCCTGGTAGCTGTACAGTGAACATTTGTAAAGTAAATGCCAGGCACCTGTGGCTCTTGGGTGTAATCCTAGCTACTCAGAAGGCTGAGATCTATGGATCAAGGTTCAGAGACACCCTGGACAGAAAAGTCTGTGAGATTCAATCTCTGATTGATCGGCCAGCAGCCAGAATTGTGATTCAGGTGGTAAAGTACCAGCTTTGAGCAAAAGAACCAAGCAAGACCATGAGGCCCTGAGTTCAAGCCCACAGTATACTGGCACACCTACATACAAAAACCATCCAAACTGCATATAGTCCCCTCTAATAGATGGCACAGTGTAAACCTAGATTTTGACTCTCTCTCTCTTTTTTTAATTGGTATGTCTTTTGCAGGTAACTCTCCTACTTCTTTGTCTTTAAAGGAAAGATTTAAGTTCTTATTACACATTTTCAATAGGCAAGCAAAAGCAAGTCAATTAAAGTACCCAAGGGATTTCAAAGGTAGAGCCTTTTGAAAAGTTTTCTTTCTTTTCCTTTTTCATGATAATGACGTTAAACCTGATAGTTAAATTACCCAATAAGGCCTTTGAATAAAATTGTATTCCTATTTCCTGGAATGAAAGTCTTTTTTTACTCTTTTTGAAGGGAAAATGCAGTATTTTTGTGCATCCAATTTGCAGTTTGATTCACTTAATTATGCTCTTATTTTCCTTCCTTTGAGGTGTGCCCAATCGTGTTATTATTCATAAAGCAGCCACCAAAAATTTCTTATTACTAGGAAAGCTGTCTGAAAAATCGGTAATAACTGTCAGAACATTCAACTTGAAACAAAATCACCGCTGTCAGGTATGCCACCATTATCCCATCATGCAGCCCAACTCTGCAAAGTGACAGTTTATATTTCTTAAAGATTTTAGGGGAAACACACACACCCTTTATTAAATCTTTCCAGTGGTGTTCAGTTCATTTCTTTGTTTGTTTGTGCCAGTACAGGGGATTGAATTCAGGACCTAGGAGCTGTCTTTTAGATTTTTTTTTTCTCTCTCAAGGCTAGTACTAATTTTTGCTAGTTGATTGGAGATAATAGTTTCTGGGATTTACCTGTTCTGCCTGGCTTCCAACCTTGATCCTCAGATCTCAGCCTCCAAATTAGTTAGGATTGCAGGCATGAGCTACCAGTACCTGGCTGGATTAATTTTATATTGCTGATACAGCATACTGTCATGAACAAGCCAATGTGAAATACATTTATTTCCATATGGTATGAACATCAGAAGCAGAAGGTATTTTGGGGGCTGCATCCCTTCCTGTATTTTCCAGAGGAAACTCACACCTGCTCTTTCCCATTAGCAGGACTCAGTCTTACAGCTGTAGGACTGAGTCTCATGAAGGCTCTTCCCATCTTCTAGAAGCTATTCCCATTTCGTTTCCCTGGTTTGTTGATTTTGTCTTATGGCTCCACATCTTTTCTGTACTTTCCTTTTCTCTGTTTGTTGGTCTCTGTCTCAGTGACTACAGTTAAGAAATCAGGGAGCTTTTAAGACTCAGGGTGAGAGTAGACTCAGCTGAGTTGTCTCTCCATCTCAGGACTTCCTTCATCTCCTGGGCAGAGTCCCACTGCTTTGGGGCCACACCTAGTCACACACCCAGATGGAGGAGTGAGTGTGGGTGTCCTTAGGGTAGAGCCATTATGCATTCATGGGAAGAGACCCCTCCCACCACTCCCCACCCCTGCTGCTGGATGGCTGTCACATTGTACAATGGGTTTCTAATCTGGCAGGTTACGATGGATGGCAGTGGACTCGTGTCCCCCTAGAGAAGTGTGCTGCCATCTGCTGAGAAGGCCCTGTAGCTTTTCTTCTTGGGCACCAGTCTGAGGACTTCATCCAAGACTGGGAAGGCCGTTTCTATCCTCTGGCCTTTTGCCAGATGGACAGCAATAAAAAGATAAACGCCCTCAGACTAGACAGATCAGAACTGAGTCTCTCAGTTCTTCAGTTCTCTGTAATTTAAGTTTTTTGAAAGTTGCAATTTAAAAAATAGTGTCAAAAGTTGGATCTGGCACGACTGTTTGGACATAAAATCAGTGAAAGCTTTAGAAACTTTCAACTGTTAAATCTTCCTAGCCTCTTTATTCATATCATACCCACAGGAATTTATTTAGAAAGCTTCTGCCTTGAACATATGCCATGCCCAGGAGGATTTGGAAGAGGTTTGCAGGACCATACTTGGCCTCCATGACACCCCTCTCCCAAGCTGTCACCCACAGCTCTACTCACCCCGCCCCCCCCCCCCCCCGTACCTCCTAACCGTGCACTTCCTGCTGTAGGAGGGAATTCTTCTTATCCGGGACCTTCCAGTGGGCATCTCACCCTTTGTCTCTTCCTTTTCCACTGCCTGATGGAACCTGGTAAGCTCCTAAAGCCTTGAGACTTGGTATGAAGAAGAGGTGGGAGATGAGGAGAGAGATACATATAGCTGGATCAGAAAGCTGAGCTTGCTGCAGGAGCATTCTGCAGGGTTAGGGGATAGAGATGATCCTATCCCCTGTACACAACACAGTTCCCTCCATGGGAGTTGTCAGCAGGGCTGAGGTTGACACACTCTCCTTCCATCAAGCTGGTCTGGAAAATTCAAGGCTTGAGTTTCCCTGAGGACTTTTTAGATGTGTCACCACACATTGATGGAGAAGCCACAGGAACAAGACGTGGAAGGGTGAATTTAGTAATTGGTGATGAAGAGCAAGATAAAGGGGAGGCAGGAGGGGAGGAAAATGGCTTAGCTTTACCGTCTGTGCCAGCCTGCCAAATGTAATGGCCTTAGAGACATGATGCTGACAGTCCAGGAGACCAGGGAGAACCAGGCTGTGGATGCCTGCCCCGCTGCAATCTCCGGAGGCTAGGTTGTCTCACAGTGTGCGTCTAGTGCATAGCCAGTACTGATGGGAAGATGAAGTTTCCATGATGCTGAAGGGAAGCTCTGTGTCTAAGCGTGGAGACTGACAAGCTGTGTGGTATGGGAAGTATATTCTCTCCATGACAGGAATTGTCAAGTCCTGGGTCCACTGCTTGGAGAAGACTCCTGGCTTTGCCCTGAAGGAATTCAAAACCACATCATGGCCAGCCACAGGACAGCCAAGCTGGCTTGCAATTATGGCCTCCAGCGAGGCTCCAGAGGTCGCTGGAGGAAGCCATCTTGGGCTCCACCCAGCCCTGAAGTGAGTTTTTTGGTTTTGCTGAACAAATAGCACAGAGATCAGAATCAAAGGAGCCCATTTTAAGAAGTGAGACTGTGTTTAAAGACACTTGCTGTGTAAGCCCAGAACTTAATTTCATAGCTAATGTATTTTTAGGTATCTCAAAAATACCCTCTTTGGGTGATGTGGCATTCCCGCCTGAATCTGTAAATGTGTTTGATGTTGTTCCTTGGAAGGCCAATTCTGCAAAGCATGACATGTTTTCTTAGCAGGCACCAGTCAGATAAAAAGCTGTTGGTTGCAGCAGGCAGGTGAGTGGAGTCTCAGCCTGCTGTGGAGGTTTCTGTTGTTTGGGGACCGTGCAAATTGAAGTCTGTTCCATTTCCTTGAGTTGAGTCTTTCCCAAGTAGACTTTCTTGGTTTGTTGCCATCCCTCTGCAGAGCCAGTGTCAAGTAACAGTGTGCCTCTCACAAATGCAGGATGGCCCAGGGCTGGCACGGCCTTGCATGTCACATGTACCAGCTGAGCGCAGAGTTTGTTCAAGGGTTTTCTTCCCCTCGCCTCCCACATGAAAAATCAAGACTCAGTGTTGCCAAAAGATAATTGTAACCATCCTTTTGACTATATATATATATACATATATATGTATATATATGTATATATATATGTATAATTTTTTTTAAACTTTACTCAAGTATGGTCTGGAGTGGCCACATCCACATCAACATATAAATACTGTCAATTAAAAGTTTAGTTTGGTTTTGTTTTGGGATGGGCAAAGGGGGGGGGCGCATTTTATTTTCCTGACTCGCCTTTGGTTCAGATTCCCTTCAACAGAGAGGGAATGTGAGTCAGAAAGTCACATAAAAAAAAAAGAGGCTAAGAATATCTGAACTTAAGGGCTGAGTTTCAGGAGTTAACTGGTAATCTTGACTTCTTTGAACACATTCAAATCTTTAACTTTCTGTTTTTAATGTTTAAAATTGTTTTTCCTTATATAGTTGGACCAAGGCAGATCATTTTGTTACATAGACGGTAGTGAATCTATAGCAGTCTGGAATGGAAGAAAATGTGGGTTCATTTGGCGGACTGGAGTCAGATCACGCCCTCAACGGATATACCATTCTCTTGTTTATAGTAGATGTTGATACATTAAGGGAAAGCTCTTGATTGAATTGAGGACAGACCCTAGCCAATCTTTGATGACAACTTAGGGTAAGGTGAGTGATATATATATATATATATATATGATATATACACATATATGTATATGTATATGTATACACATATGTATGTGCATATATATATATCATCTGAATGAAGAGACAGGATCAGAAAAATGATTCCCAACAAAAGCCCAAGTCTAGAACATTCAGGAACATTTGACCAAGGAAGATGCTAGTTACCAAGGTAGGCCAAGAGTGGGTGGAGACAGGCTCCATGTGTCAGTGAATGAGCTTGAGCTGACAGGAAAACTACAGCGATCAACTTGAAACTTGAGTTTTGGGCATCTCCTTTTGGCTGCCAAGTGTTGGACGAGTGTAGCAGGAATCGGGTCCAGAAGAGAGGTAACCAGTAAACCAAATGGAAAATGGGAAGGTTGTTTAATTGCATTTGATGAGCAAGTAGGCTGAAGTTGTAAGGATTACTGTTACCCATTTGTTAGACTCCACGTTGTTTGTTGAGATGTGACTGCGTAGTAGACCTGAAGGGTAGGCTAGCCAGGTCAGTGTTGAGTTACAGTGAATCAGGGGCATCTAAGGGACAGTGTCTACAAAACATTGACTGGACAGATAGTTGAGTGAAGTTGCATACATGGTAGACTTAGAAAATGCCATATTGAACTGAGATGACTGTAAGAAAAGAATAGGGAATAGTAGATGAGAAATAAATCAGAATAATGATGCTTACTTCTTAATAACTCATCCCTTTAGAAAAGGATATCCTGATGATGACTTTAACAACCAGTTTCCCATAGTGCATTTCAGCCCCTTTGATCAGCCTCCAGCTTTGCAGAACACAAGATGAAAAGCAGCCGGGTTTTATTCTCATTAGCAATAATAATGATAAATACCTCTAATTTTGATAGCACTTTCCAATGGTAATCGTGTGTGATAATCGAGAATCTATAGTTATTAATTAGTGATCAGAATTTTGATAGGTGGGTCCCTCACCTATGTACCAGGAGAGGTAGCATCAGGCCTGGGAACTTCAGGTCCTTCTGACTTGTCCAAGCCATGCCATCAGATTAGCTGTTCCTGTTCTGAAATCTCACAGTATGGATCCTTTCATTTCTGAAACTGACAGTTGAAGCCACTGGGTCAGTGCAAATTTTATTATCTACCGTTGATTTTTTTTTTTTTTAACTCAGGGCCTGAGCACTGTCCTTGGGCTTTTTTCCTTAAGGATAACATTCTACCACTTGAGCCACAGCACCACTTCTGGCTTTTTTCTATGTATGTGGTACCAAGGAATTGAACCCAGGTCTTTGTGCATGCTAGGCAAGCACTCTACCACTAGCCGAACTCCTGGCCTTGATTTTTAACAAAATAAGCTACCATATATAATATAAGCCAGTGTCAGTGGCTCACATCTCTATTTCTAGCTACTTAGGAGACTGAGAATGGAGGGTATCACAGTTTGAAACCAGCCCAGGCAGAAAATCTGCAAGACTCCATCACAGCAGAAGAATCTGGGCCTGATGGCAAGCACCTGTCATCCAAGTTACAACAGGAAATCTGAAGTAGGAGGATCATGTTCCAGGCAGACACCCAAGCAGGAAGTGAGATCCTGTCAAAAATACCCTGGCTAAACAGGGAAGGGGTGTTGCTCAGCAGTAGAGGCCTGCTTAGCAAGTGTGAGGCCCCAGTTTGAACTATCAAAAACAAAATTACCATATCTATTTAAGATATGCAGTGTGGTGTTTTGATATATGTGTAGCAAATTATACCTGCCTTATTGGTGGGAGGCTATCAATTAGGTATTATACTCCTGTGATTGTGTGTGTGTGTGTGTTTTGGTACTGGGGTTTGCACTTAGGACCTTGAGCTCTTTTGCTTAAGACTGTCACTTGAGCCACACCTCCATTTCTGCCTTTTTGGTGGTTTATTGGAGTAAAGAATTTCAGACTTTTCCACGTGGGCTGTCTCTGAGCCCCGATCCTCAGATCTCAGTCTCCTGATTAGCCAGGGTTACAGGCGTGAGCCACCACCACCTGACTCTTTCGCCTTTTGCAAACTTGAGTTGATAGATTCGGAATGGCAGAAATGCAGCAACAGTTCTCCCATCGATTTTTAAGCAATACATGCTACAGCTGTTCCAAATTAATAAAATGGGCAAGGAAGTGTGGTGGGTTTTTTTTGGTGGGGGGTGCGTTGTGTGGAACTTTTCTGACTAGCAAAGTTTTTTTTTTTAATATATTACAAAATAGGATGTACTTTCTATTTCTGAATGATCATCACAAGCGATTTATTCTTGTGGAATCTGGAACCCAGTATGAGGAAGGAAACTGGTACCTGGCCTGGCCGCAGCCTTGGCAGTTGCCGTGAACAGTAATGAACTCTGACTTGATTAAACAAATGCTGTCGTATGGCTCTGAAGATTTTTTTGACTCTGTCATGAGTTCACTTGATGTTAGGCTGCTCTTTCTCCACCTGCCATTTTCACTTGTGTTACACGTGCTGCAAACAGTATTATTAGGATCCTCTTACACTTTATGATGAAAACTGTGTACGCCAAGGGAGGAGTGGTATATTTAAGATCCAGGAGGATGGATGAGATGTCCTGGATCATCACCTCTGAGAGTTCGAATACTACCATTGGCTCTTCTTGACTACAATGCTATTTTAGCAGGTTGCACTCATAGGCATGGATAGTAGATGGTCTGTGGTACAGATCTTCCACTGGACTGAAGATCCACTGTAATGAGACCACAATCGCACATGGCTTCATAGTAGGAAATGGCAGAATGTATGGACATAAACTAAGATGGCTGTGATATCCCTGTCTGTCTTTATGTGTATGTGTGTGCATACATATGTGCTAGCATTGGGATTTGAACTCAGAGCCTAGGCACTGTTGCTTTGCTTTTCCACTCCAGGATGGTGTTCTACAACTTGAGCCATGTCTCTACTTCCAGCTTTCCGGTGATAAGTTGGAGATATGTGTCATGGACCTTCCTGTCTCAGCTGGCTTTGAAATATGATCCCTAGCTCTCTGCCTCCTAAGTAGCCAGGGTTTACTGGTGTGAGCCACCAGCACTAGGCTTGCAAGTAGAGTCTTCCTGGAACACCACTGTGGATGCAGCCTCTCCTTGACGAAGGCATTGCTCATGACGCACGGTTGTGTTCTGTGAAGGCTTGTGTTCTTCTCACTTGTATGAAGATTGGGTTAATGGAGCTAGACTGTATGGGAATCATAGAGAAAAGGTGAGTCCTGACTGAAGCTCAGGGGATAGATTCTAACCCAAAGGTACCATATACAGGACATGGAGACAAGGGGGCTGAGCAGAGCTCTGCATGTTGGTAGATGGAGGTCTCTGTCCATCCCCAGTTAGGCATCAGAACCCAGTTCCCACTGGGTTCCACCAGCTACGGCTCCTGGGACCTCTTTGGTTCATATACATATATATATTGTAATTAATAGAAGTGTTACATTACATTCGTCAGATAGAAGATGCATTATTTCACAAACATTGCTACCCCTTCTCATGTTGTCCCCATTTCCCACCCCCTCCCCTCATCTTGTTTTCCACCCTTCCCGTTCCTATTTCAAATAACCAAATAAAGTCAATCCCAAGGGGCTGGTATGGTGACTTCCCACATGGCAGTGTCGTGCCACAGTCACTGAGCGTTGTGATATGCCAGCAGACCTTTTGGCCATGGATGTCAGCTGATGTTGTTTGGGTGGCTCGTACACTTAGTTCTATCATTTAGAATCCTCTGACACTGAAGAAATTTCTGAATGCGGTGACCTACTGTTGTCCATGACGAGGTGAAATAGTAAAACATGTGCATTCCTGTAGACACTTTATTTAACCTCAGTACTGAAGAGAGGTACTGGAAGGGTGGCTTGCCCACCTTTGTCTCCTCCCCTCCCCTCCCTTCCTGGTCCCTTCTCTCCCCTCCCTTCCTCTTCCCAGATTCATGCTGAGATATAGCCACATACCTTGGAGTACTTGGTCTTAGGCAGGTGCAGCTGTTTATTTTACACTTAAGTATCACTTCACCCACAGGACAAGTGTTGGGAGGGAAGAATTAAACCCAAGTCCGAGTTACAGCTATAAGAGCAGATCCTGTGTATGAAGGACTGCCACAGCCTCGAGGGTAGGCAGCCTGGAAGGCATTCCTATTTTTATTTATAACTTAACCTTACAAAGTAGGAAAGAGCCAGGCACTGGTGACTCATGTCTGTAATCCTAGCCACTCAGGAGGCTGCGATCTGAGGATTGTGGTTCAAAGTAGCCGAAGCAGAAGGTCCCTGACATTCTTATTCCCATTAACCAGCTTCTTTCCTTCTCTCTCTCTCTCTCTCTCTCTCTCTCTCTCTCTCTCTCTCTCTCTCTCTCTCTCTCTCTCTCTCTCTCTCTCTCTCTGTGTGTGTGTGTGTGTGTGTGTGTGTGTGTGTGTGTGTGTTATGGGGCTGGCGCTGGGGTTCAACCCAGAGCCCTCTGCATGCCAGTGGAGGAATGCTTTACCACCTGAACATGCCTCCAACTAGTCATTTCATTATGAATGGGACAAGGTTTCATATAAACTTGAAGCAGAAAACTAAAAAGTCAGGTTCTCTCTCCAGACTAATCAGCTACACATCTTACATTTCCCGTACCTTTTTTCTTTCTTTTAATGAAGAGATTTCAGGTGGATGAATTTGGGTTCAAATTAAGCCAGTCTGTTTGAGATCTCTGTTAGTAGAAGGGCATTCATCTGCAGGATGAGTTACTGTTCATGACATAGAGGGTACTTATTAATCATCTGAACTCTAATAAGATTATTTCACCCCTGACAATATGTCTTTTGTTCTCTCTCCCCACCCCCAGCACCAAGTGCCTTCCTATTTCTAGAACATTTTTCTTGAAGCATATCATTGAGGAGCGTTAAAGTACATTTCCAGTGTTGGGCAACAATCCCAGGACTTTTCATCTTGCAAAACCAAACCTCTGTGTACCCCATCCCTCTGTTTCCGGCCTGTTGGCTTTCTCTGTCTGTCTTTGTTTGGAGAATTAAATAACCATCTAAACTGTCAGTTTCAATTTTTTTCAGAGGGTTTTTTTTTTTTTTTAGATTTAGAATATGAATGTCAGGGGCTGGCAGAGTGGCTTGTGCCTGTACACCAGCTATGAAGATTAGGAAGATTGTGGTTTGAAGGCAGCTCATGTAGCATGTGAGTGAGACTCTCACCTCGATCAATAAGCTGGACAGGTAGCCCACACCTGTCACCCCAGGGATACAACAAGTACAAATAGGAAGGCTCCTGCCAGCCAATAAAACACAAGACGCTCCCTAATTGAACAATAACTAAAGCATGAAGTACTGAGGGTGTGCCTTAAGTAGTGCAGAGCCTGCCTAGCAAGAGCAGGGCCCCGAGTTTAATCCCTGAACCCCCCCAGCAAGGAGGCTGGGGGGGATGAATGTTGGTAGGTCGAGCATAAAATGGGTAGGGTCCCACTAGTATTCTCTGTGGTAGAGTCACATGGTGACTTAAGTGCTTGATCTTGCATCTGACAAGGGCACATCTTAGGGGCGGGGTTGGGAGGAGTCAAGGCAAGCCTTGAATTCCAGCAATAAAAGCAGATCCTGGAGCATGAAGGACTGACTGGCACACACTTCAGAGCAGGCAGCCTCGTGCATTCCCTTACTAATAACTTCCCTTAAAAGATGTGAAGGAGCTTGGAGCCAGGAGCTCATCCCTCCAGCCAAGCTCTTTGCTTGCAGACACGAGCAGTGCCTTGACCAAGCCTCAGCCTTTCTTCTGCAGGCTGCTTGGTGCCAGCCACCTTCTGGGAGTCGTGGGAGGAGTGGATGGCTGGACAGAGCTGAGGTGAGTGACCAAGCAGGTGGCAGAGGCTCCAGCCTCGACTGTCCTCAGTGGGAATGGCATTGTTCAGGCCCAGGGCCAAAGTAAGACCAAAGCTCCTCAAGAAATTGTTCAATTGTGGCAGAGTGCTTGCCTAGCATGTACAAAGACCCGGGTTCACTAGCACAGCGATGTTCATTGCAGCACTATTTACCATAGCAAAGATATGGAGCCAACCCAGCTGCCCCTCAGTTCATGAGTGAATCAACAAGATGTGGTATTTATACACAGTGGAATTCTATGCTGCTGTCAGAAAGAACGACATCGCCCCATTTGTTAGGAAATGGAAAGACTTAGAAAAAATCATATTAAGTGAAGTAAGCCAGACTCAAAGGAACTTAGGCTCAATGGTTTCCCTCATTTGTCATAATCAGTAGAAACCTTGGGCTCTACTAGCAGAGATCTGCAATAGAGCAAAACCTAGATACATAAGGCCATATAGCATGAGGCTAAATGAAAGGACCTCCAGGATATAGAAACAAAAGCCATGTTATCTCTCATCTCTTTTGCTGTCCCTTCGTAATCTCTTACTGTTACAGTATTCTACCTTGTTATCTGATATATTGTATATATGTGTATTTGGTTATTTGAAATTGGATAGGGAAGGGGGGAAAACAAGATGAGGGGCAGGGGTGGGGGGGAGGGAAATGGGGACCAAGACATGAGAAAGGGTATCAATGTTTGTGAAGTAAATGCACCTTCTGTCTGGTGAATATAATGTAACCCTTCTATTAATTACAATAAAAATACATGGAAAAAAATAAAAGCTAAAAAAAAAAAAAGACCCAGGCTGGATTCCTCAGTACCACATACATAGCAAAAGCCAGAAGTGGTGTTGTGACTCAAGTGGTAAAGTGCTAACCTTGAGAAAGCCCAAGAACAGTGCTCAGGCCCGGAGTTTAAGCCCCAAGATGGTGTAAAAAAAAAAAAAAATTGTTCAGTCACTGACACTGTCCTGAAGGACACATGCTGCCCCCTTCAGACCGTTCCCATCAAATCAGGGAAATCAAGGCTTCCTTGTGTACAGCAGTTGGGTCAGCTTTTGAGCCCTATTTTTATGCAAGCCTTCATCCTCGTGTGTGATGGTCAGGGACTGTGTTTGCTTCATGATAATTCACTGGGCTTGACTGACACTTGAGCATGACATCATTACCCTCCTGTGCGGCTTAGTATAGTTGTTGGAAATGTATACAACCCCTAGAGAGAGGGGAGCCATTTTGGTCACTAGCTGTGCATATCATCTTCCAGCTATTAAACCAATTTCCATGACTTTGTCTTTCACACTGTCAGAATGAGTGAATTGTATCCTCAAGGATGATCTGTGGCTGCTGGGGAGCTCCTTCCCCCAAATGGGAACATGGTGGTAAGATTATAGCAGAAAAGAATGCCCTTCAAAGAAAGCTTAAACCAAAAGAAAAGAAAAAAGGAGTGTAGACTTGCTGATGGTTTTATGTTATCAGTGTTTTTAGAAAGAAGGGCTCAGACAAGAGGTTTATCTTGAGTGATTGTTGTTCTTAATGTACTGTTATTGCTTTTCTCCTTTTTGCCCTTATGGTTTAATCTCACGTTGTTACTGTTTCTGACTTCATTACCTGGCATATTGTATATATGTTTATTTATATTATATTATAATTTATATATTATATTATAATATATTATATTATATTTGAAATAGGGAAGGGAAGGGGGGAAACAAGATGATGGGAGGGGATGGGGGGAGGACAATAGGGACAAAACATGAGAAGGGGTATCAATGTGTGAGAAGTAATGAACCTACTACCTGACAAATGTAACCCCTCTATACATTATCCCAACAATAAAATAAAATAAAATTTAAAAAGAAAGAAAGAAGCGGGCTGGGAGTTTAGCTTAGTGGTAGAGTGCTTGCCTAGCATGCACAAAGACCTGGGTTCAATTCTTCAGAACCACATGGTACTGTGGCTCAACTGGTAGAGCTATAGCCTTGAGCAAGCCAAAGGACAGTGCTCAGGCTCTAAGCTCAAGGCCCAGGACTGGCAAAAAAATTAAAAAAAAAAAGAAAGGCTCAGCCTAGAATTTTATCACATTCACACAAATGTCATCCACATTTGACATGTAGAACATCTAAGATACTGGTGAATCTTTTTTTCATTAAAGACACATTAATGGTAGCTGGACATCGCAATACTGAATTATATAAATTAAACGCAGTCATCCACTAACTGCTCTACTGAGCAAAAGGTGGAGTGGAAAGCCCTCAATCAGCCTGCCGTGTTGATGTGGTTGTGTGCTAGCCGCCCTCCTCCTCCTCCTCCTCCTCCTCCTGCTGCTGCTGCTGCTGCTGCTGCTGCAGCTGCTGCAGCTGCTGTGGTTGCTGTGGGTTTTGAGGCTTGAACTCTGCGCCTGGGCATGATCCTCAGATCTCGGCCTCCTGCATAGCTAGGATTACAGGCATGAGCTACTGGCACCCAGTGCTAGCTTTCTTCTGTAGGCTTCCACAGTAGAGTGTTGGTATGGATGGTCTTGACTTCTGTCAAAGTAGAAGTATTTCATTGTAAATGTGAATATGCTTGCCATTTAACAGAATCAGAAGAAACCAGATAGAGAGATAAGGGCTACAAGTGACATCCACGCTTCCATCTTTCTTTCTGGGCAGCTCTTCCTTACCTCCTTTCCTCTGTGCTCTGACAGAGGAAAGTGGGCTTCCTAGAGTCAGCGTTTCTTATGGCTGAACGTTTACTCATAAAAGGACATTGTTTCTTCATTTATTTACTTGCTGGGACTGGGTGCTTGTCCCTTAGCTTTTCACTCAAAATGACACTACCACCTGAGCACAACTCCACTTGTGGATTTTTGGTGATTAATCAGAGATAAGAGTCTCCCAGACTCATCTGCCCTGGATGACTTCCAACGTTGACCCCCAGGTCTCCTCTCCTTTGTGGACTGGATGACAAGCATAAGTCGAGTGTACCTAACTTCATTTATTTTTTGAACTGAGATGAAATTCACTCAATATAAAATTGATCACTTGAAGGTTTGCAATCCAGTGAGATTTGGTTACATTACTGTGTTGTACTGCCAATACCTCTAATTCCAAAATATTTGCATCTCCCCATGTGAAAATCTGGTCCCATTAAGCACATCACTCTCTTACTACCTCCACCCCCACCCCTACCACCACCCCCACCACCCCGCGTCTCTGTTGCTTAGCAACCACTACTTTCTATTTCTGTGGCTTTACTTACTCTAGATCCATGTCTGGTTTCTAAAATTTAGAATGTTGTCAGGCCTCATCCACATTATAGAGTGTTTTGAATTGTGTCAGTTCTTCATTCCTTTTTTTGTGGCTGAATAATATTCCGTTGTGTAGATATTCCACAACTTCTTTATCCATTGATCCAGTGAAGGGCATTTGTTTTGTTTTTCTGGTGTGAATGGTACTGTTGTACACATGACATACAGGTATTTGAGTATTCGCTTTAAGTTTTCTCAGCATAAACCTGTGGGCGCCATTGCTATGGTAATAGCATTTATGTTTTTAATCATTTTGAGTTCAGATTATTTCCAAAACGTACATGTATTACATTCGAAGAGTTGTGTGAAGCATAGGACACTTTGCTCAAAATTCCTGGCAGTTAGTATGACTATAAATGACTACAAATTGTTGGAATATGGTACAGATGTTCTCAGGATGTTAGGACTTTCTGCCTTGCTTGTTTTTTTGTTTTTGTTTGCTTTTGGTTTTTCTCAGCACGACTGTCACACGAATAAATGTAACTGGAGAAGGCTCTGGAATTGGGTTGCCTCTACCATTTCTCAGTGCTGTTGTTGGTTTCACATTTCCTCCCTGTGCTTGTTTCCTCATCTGACCACATGAATACAGTACTAATCCAAACTTCTTTGGTTGCTGTGTGCCTTAGAATAACGTGAAGACACAATCACTGCAGCCCTGAGTACTTGGGGAGGGAGAGGTCCGGGGAATGACAGTTAAGAAGGTGGCCTGGACTAAAAGAGAGACTCCATATTAGTGAATGGGAACCACACATCACCCCCCCCCCCCCCCCCCCCCCCCCCCCCCCCCGCAATGAGGGGAAACATAAGGGGAAAGACAGAAGCCTGGACCAGCCTGGGCATGAGGCGATGCCTGCCCTGGAATGCCAGTGTGAAAAAGGGGTAGAGATTGGGCTGAAGTAATAGAACACTTGTTTAGCCAGCTTGAGGCTCTGGGTTCAATTCCCAGTACCGCTCAGAGAGAGAGAGGGGAGGGAGAGGGGGAGGGAGAGAGAGAGAGAGATACAGAGAGAGAGAGACAGAGAGAGAGACAGAGGGAGGAGAGAGAGAGATCTAAAGGGCCCCTAATCCATCTGTGTCACTTGCTGAACCACTGGAGCCACAGCTCCACCTTGCTTTTTGGTAGTTAACTGGTGGCAAGAGCCTTGGGGACTTTTCCTGCCCGGGCTGGCACTGAGCCCGGATTCTCAGATCGCAGCCTACGTAGCTAGGATGACAGATAGGTGTGAGCCCCCCGCGCGGCCGCGCTCCCGGGTGCTGCCTTCCGGCCCTGGGCGCCGCGGAGGGCGCACGCCTGGCACCGCGGCCTGTGCGCGGCAAGGGGAGGGCGCGCGGGGACCCGCGGAGGGAGGGCCGGGCCCGCGGTCACGCAGCCTGTCTCCTCTGCCTTGCCTGCCCGCAGACCTACATCGGCTCCATCATCGCCTCGGTGAACCCCTACCGGCCGATCGCCGGCCTGTACGAGCGTGCCACCATGGAGCGCTACAGCCGGCACCACCTGGGCGAGCTGCCGCCGCACATCTTCGCCATCGCCAACGAGTGCTACCGCTGCCTGTGGAGACGCCACGACAGCCAGTGCGTGCTCATCAGGTAAACCGAGCCGGGGCGAGGACCAGGGACCTGGGTGGGCAGGGGCGCCCGGGCTCCGCGCATATGCGCCCTGCCGCGCGGCCCCGGGCCGTGGCACACAGCCAGCCTGGAACCCGCGGGTCGGCTGGAATCCGTGGGCACGGCCTGCTGAGACCCAAGAGCTGACCTGGAGCCACCGGGCTGGCTCGCTGCTCAGAATTTCCGCTCCCTTCTCTCACCCCCCCCCCCATCCATCCATCCATCCATCCATCCATCCATCCATCCATCCATGCATCCGTCCGTCTATCCGTCCATCCATCATCCTCATTTTGTTTCCCCTCCCCACATTTGCTTTTAAAGCTTGGTTGCCAGATTCTTTCAAATTTAAGATGTTCTCTATATGCTAGTGTGCCTGTGTTTTTGAATAATTCTTTTTCTTCTAATTATATGATTATAGAAATAAAAGAGATCTCTCCAGGTTAAGATTTTTCAATAAGAATATGCTTGCTATTAAAAGTCACCTCAAAATTAACCATAGGAAAGGAGCTGTCATGTATACAATATGTCAGTGCCCAAAGGAATGGTTATTTCATTTTTTTTTAATCTGGGGGGCAGCCTATGTTTTTAAACAAATTATCAGGAGTCTCACTAACAAAAACTTTGTTACTGGGAACTGTCATTTCTATTCTAGAGATAGTAACACCCTGGGTGACAACCAGAGCAGAGGCAACAAGTGCCATTTGTAGGGAGGCCTCTAGGGCTTGTCTAAGCACCTCTTTTATTTATCCTTCCAGGCAGCCATTCTTGGAACATGGTGGTTCCTGAGAGCCATAGGACACTGAAGCATCTTTGTGAAAGGTCTCAGTCCAATCTCCCATGGCTTACAATCCTAGCTACACAGGAGGCTTAGATCTGAGGATTATGGTTTAAAAACCAGCCCAGGCAGGAAAATCTGTTTGATTCCACTTAAGCACCAGAAAACGTGAAGTGGTGCTATGGCTCAAAGAGGTAAAGTGCTAGCCTTGAGTGAAAAAGCCCCACAACTGATCCCTTCTTACCCCTCCCCCCAAAAAGAGAAGGTTTTGACTTCTGTTTTAAATGGCTTTCTAGTCCTATCTGTGGCAACAGAAGTATTATTTCCAAAAGAAAAGAAAGTGGGTGAGGATAATAATAATAATTTTTTAAAAAAAGCCTTGTTTCCTAGATTGCCAATTTGTTCGAAGTCAGGCACAGGAGACAGATGGACAGCCATGTGTCATCTTTAGACTTCTGGCCAATCAGGAAGGCCACCTGTGTAGCCCAGTTTAGACAGAGCCACCTGGTTGTGGGTCTGTCCAGGTAACTGGTGCCTGCTGCCACTGCGGGAAGCCAGCTCCATGGAGAAGAACAGATGAGAGGGCTGAGCTGAGCATGCCCAGTCAGTCTTTCTCCCAGCTCTCCACTAAGGAAGCCATCCTGTGAGTGTGGGAGGACACAGGTGCCAGAGGAGGCAAGGAAAATGGACAATGCCCCACACAGAGACATTGGAGAGGTGCTCACGCCATCCCTGTGGTGTCTTGAATGAAAATGGATGAGAAATAATGGCTGACAGATTTTGAAGGATTGTGATGTGCCGGATGCTGTGGCTTTTCAAGCATCAAGTAATGAACCTTTGATGTGGGTACTTATTTAACTATCTACAGGTGCCACACAGAAACAGCCTTGCAGGGTCAGTGTTCCTGTGGGCACCTTTACCCATTGTCCTTGTTGATGGCTCTCTTTTAAAAAAAAATGGAATCACCTGTTTTTGAAGGACTGAATTCATTTAGTCTCTGGAAATGTATGGACAGATGTACTTAATTCTTTTATCACTTCAACAGGCCTAGTGTGTTAGTACATCTACAGAAGCTCTTTCTATTGACTATCAGTGCATTCAGTAAACACAGAGGGACCATGATATTTTTCAGTTCATCAAAGGGAAGCCTTCTGCTTGCTTAAAGTAGCAACAGAGTTTTTAAGAATAACGTGACTTATAAAGACACGTGGATTTTTGTTTTATACCAACTAGGCTGGCCCTGCTTAGATTCCAACACAGGATAAGACTGGGCCGTGTGGCTGTGTAGACTTGTCTTCTAAACCGATGTCTCACTATGTGAATAGTGCTGATCTTCCTTTTTCAGCCTCCCCACTGCTAGGATAACAGGTGTTTGTCACTACACCTGACTTGTGAATTTTTTTAAGACTCCGTACAAAATTTGGAGTTGGTTATTTTCTCAGAAGAATAACAGAAAGAGAACTGTGTTTTAAAAATATTAAATTATTGTCCACATTAGATAGCTGTCACTATTAGTAGCTTGTGTTTATATCTTTCACTGGAAAAACAAAAGCATGAGTAATAGATTGCTAGCTAAGCAGAGCACTTTAGAAAGAAAGCAAAAAAAATAAGCATGGTGTGTGCGTGCGTGCATATGTGTGTGTATGTGTGTGTGTGTGTGTGTGTGTGTGAACGTAGAAAAAGCTTGGGATTTTCATGCTACATACTGTGATATTTGAAAATAAGAGGGTTGGCTGAGGGTCCCCAACAGAAAGCTCCTGAATATAGTGCTTTTTGTGAAACAGTAGCTATAATTTTTTTCTAAATTAACTCAGGAAAAAAAGGGTAAATAATAATTTCTCATCAAAATGTATTTTGTTTTTAATAAATCTTTCTGGCAGGGTTTTTTCTTCTTCCTCTTTTCTTTGGAGAGGAGTTATGAGAATTAAAAGAAAACTGAATTTGCCCCACAACAGACAAAAAAAAAAAGCTGGGGGGGAGGTGGAAAGGAGGAGGAGGAGGAAGAAGAAAACAGAACTGAATTTGAGTAAACATGGCCGGGTCTGGGTTGGTGGCCCTGTTTTGATTTTTCTTAGACTTAATCTGCCTCCTGGTGGACACAACATGAATTACCACTTAAAAATCTTGCAACGTCTTCAGAATCAGAAATTCAACTCTAGTTGCCCAAGTAAAGAAATTGGGAAATAAGCCTATTTAAAAGCAGAATTTTATGGCTTAATTTTCTATCACTTGGCCAGAGTCCCAAGATGTGTGATGGCAGTGCCAAGCTCTAGGCTTCTAATCCATGCCTCTTTCTTTGATCTTGTTTTCAAGATTGTTGCCTTTCAAATTTTTATTTGAATTTTTATTTCAAAGTTGTATTATTTTTTGTGTATGCATAAATAGGAGCTTATGCTGTTACAGTTTAAGATACATAAAATAGAAGTATGTATATATTTAAAACTTAACAAGAATTTTTGTACATCTATCTGATTTTGACCTTGACTTTAGTTTTGCACATATTACATGGGCAAGGTTTAGTTCATCAGTGTGTGTGTGTGTGTGTGTGTGTGTGTGTGTGTGTGTGTGTGTGTATGTGTGTGTGTGTACGTGTGTACTTTTAGGACTTTTAAGAGCCATGAGGTGGTGTCAGAAGATACAAATGCATTCATAGACCTAATGTAGTTTCCTTTTTCTTTCTTTTTCTTTCCTGCCCAGGCTAGCTTCAAACCGAGATCCTCAGATCTCTGCCTCCTGAGTAGCTAGGATTAGAGGCATGAGCCTCTGGTGCCCAGATCTAGTTTCTTTTCTTTGGTATAGTGGTGGTGGTATTAAGTAGGTTTTGAACTCAGGGTGAGAAATTTGCTTTGTGGGCATTCTGCCTCTTGAACCACACCCTCAGCCCTCAATTTAGCTTTTCCCTGAATATTATGAATTGAGTAGCCTCGGTTCTGCTTCGTGAAATAACAGGTCCCCCTGGAAATAGTGGAGCAGAGGGTTTGTCAGATGGGAAGAAGGGAACCTACTGGATTAAAGATAATAGGTTAGTATCAGGGTTTATCAGGTCGTGGGGTATCTTGTTTGTTTGTTTGTTTATCAGCATAGAAGCAAAGGGTACTTCCTTACAGTGGAGGAGTCTCCTGTTTTCAGGAAAACCTAGCCAGTTTCAGTCCACCAACTTCCCTAAATCCTCCATTTGAATATAGATGGGTGTTAAACAAATGGGGGACTCCATTTTGATTTGTTCTGGCCTTGGCCTAGTGCAGAACTCCCATAATTTTGTCTCCCTGTGGGAAAGGCCTGGGGCTAATTGTCTTTGCACCTTGGTGCGCAAGCCTAGGGCCAATAAAAACCCAGCATTCGGCAGCCGTCCATCAGAGAGAATCACTAGGTGTGGCCCATGCTTCTGAATCTTTGCTTGCTTCCTGTGTTTTGGTTTTTCCCTGAACTGGAACAGTTTCTTCTGAGCTGTGTCTTTGATATCCTGGAATGATAATTGGGTGTTTGGTCTTTTCTGTTTCTAGAAGTATGTCTAGTATGGAATGCTGCACACAAGCCTAAATTAGAAAGGCAGAAACAGGACACGTGCCTAGCTCGTGGTCACATAATACACCCCCAGAACACGAGGAGGTGAGGTGAGAGACGAGAAAGGGAACTTGAAATCTTCTGAGCAGCCTCAAGAGTTTTCTATGGGGAAACCTGGGCCTCAGAACTGGTGACTGATTTGCTGAAGGGACTTTAGCTTTTAGCTAAAAGTGCCGGGATTTGAACTTTAGATTCTGTGACGCTGTGCAAGATCACAGCCTTAATTCCTTGAGCCCTAGAAAAGTTTCCCAAGTCTTCTAGCAAACCAAAAAGTGATGTGATTCATAGTTTGAGAAAATCCTGTGACTCAGGGAAATTTGATTCACAGAAAGGGAAATGTTTGAGCATCAAATGCCAACAAAATTAATGTATAAGGGGCCAAAGCGTGCGCGTGCACACACACACGTTAGGTTTTGTGGGTAAGACTGTCACTGAGGATAATGGGTTTGTATCTTTGTAAATACAAAGCCCAAAACAAAAACACATCCAAGAGTTAGGGAATGGAGACAGATTTATTACTGGGTTGGGAATGTCGCGTAGTGGTAGAGTGGTCATCTAGCATGCCTCAAGCCCTAGGTTTGATTCCTCAGTACCATATAAGTAGAAAAACATAGCCAGACATGGCTCAAGTGGCAGAGTGTTAGCCATAAGCAAAATAAGCTAAGGGACAGAGCCCAGGCCCTGAGTTCAAGTCCCAGGACTGGAAAAAAAAAAGATTTATTACCTGCATCAGGAAAGAAGAATATAGAGGTGGTTTTAAAACAGTGCTTCCCTGAATAGAGTAAGATGTTGCTCTTTAAGAAGCCTAACATTCACCTAGGAAAACCCTTTGGGGGTGGGTGTTCCTGCACATGCTCTGTTTATAGTACATGTACACACACACACACATACACACACACACACACACACACACACACGTATTTCTGAGCATACTCAATTGAGGCCTTAGTTCAGAAAGGAAAGATGGCAGACAGTTTTCTGCGCATGCATGCTCAGCCAAAGGTCATAGTGCACAGATTCAAAGGATGAAAGGTAGGACAGGAGCACTTCTAGGCATGCTCAGTTTGTTTTTCTGTTGTTTTGTTTTTCTGAACAGTTTGAGCTGAAATAGATGGAAAAGAGACTTTGAAATTACATGAATAAGGTACCTGCCATACCTAGCGGCTTGACGTACCTTTCCTTGTATAACTTTTCTTGCAGCTCAAAAGCACTCAAAGACAAAATGTAAATAGTTGTGGTAGACCAGCTTCCAACAAAACTTGATTTATAAACACAGGCAGCAGGTAGACTCTAAGGGTCTTAATTTTTGCCTGGATCTAAAAAGCTGCCAGTAAATAATGCACAGTGGTAGAAGACAAGCACGCTAGTGCGGGTAGGGTGTAGCACCTTTCCTTTCCAGCGCTTCTCCCCTGCCTTTCTGAAGATGCCAAGCTGTTTCTGAGTTCTTGATTGTTCCTCCTCTATAATGAATACCATTTTCATTCAGAAATTTCTAGTATGATCCTTTGCTCCATCTTAGTAAAAGCTGTAAATCTGGTTCTGGACTCTGTAACCTATCCCTTTTCCAGCAAGCTGTCCCTCTTCTTTGTTCAAAGCAATCTGGCTGTTCATCCTTCTGCATTTCCTCCCATTTCTCTAGCCATTTCTCAGCTCCGTGGTGTGTGTGTGTGTGTGTGTGTGTGTGTGTGTGTGTGTGTGTGTGTGTGTGTGTGTGTATGTGCGCATGTGTGTACATGTGCATACTCATGTGTGTTTGTGCCAGTATTAAGGCTTGAACTCAAGGCCAGGGCACTGTCCCTTAGCCTTATCACTCAAGGCTGGCTGGTACTCTACCACTTGAGCCCCAGCTCCATTCTGGCTTTTTGATGATTAGAGATAAGAGTCTCACAGACTTTCCAACTGAGCTGGCTTTGTACCCTGATCCTCAGATCTCAGCCTCCTGAGTAGCTAGGATTATAATCATGAGCCACCAGTGCCAGAATTTTTGCAGGGGGTAGGGGAGGATGTTTTGTTTTGTTTTCCATTCCAGTCCTGACACTTGAACTTAGAGCCTGGGTCTGTCTCTGTGCTCAAGGCTAGTGCGTTACCACTCAAACCACAGCAACATGTCTGCCTTTTTTGAGTAGTTTTATTGGAGATAGATTCTTGTGGACTTTCCCACCCAGGCTGGCTTTGAACCCTGATCCTCAGATCTCAGCCTCCTGAGCAGCTAGGATTATAGGTGTGAGCCAGTGGTACCTGGCCTTTAAAAAAAAAACAAACAACAACAACAAAAACTACCTTCTCTTCTAATCTCTCTACATTATAGGGAAGGTAAAAATGTCAGCTTCTTCCCTGTGCTGAAGAAGAAAGAGGTAGGAAAGTTGCGAGTTTCTTCCTCACCCATTTTAGCCAGAGAACTTGTCCCTTTAGACTCGCTTTTCATCTCTCATTCAGTCATCAGCCACTTTTAGGTCTTTATGTCTTCTGGAATGCCCAGAGTTATTGGCATATTTCTTGGAATTTTCTGTTACTCATTTTGTTCATCACTGTCAGATAATCCCTAAGCATGGGGTTGTGCTGGGACCAGGCCTGTAGAGAGGAATGCTAACCCACCCTGTACTAGAAGATCCTGGGTGCTGATAATGGACGTGCCAGCCAACCTGGCCTAGAGTGTGTGTATCTTTTATTATCTCAAATACCCCAAGGCAGAGCAGTGTCTATGTTATGAATTCAGCCACTCCTGCTAGTCTTATCTGTGGTTTTCTTGGCTTTTGCTTTAAGATCTCAAGATAGGCATGGATTCTGGGGCATTTGCTGTCTGCAGGTCTGCCGGTCTCTGTTGTGGGCATGGAGACCTGGCCAGCCGCCCTTGGCACGTTCACCAGATGTTTTCTCTGGGAGGAATCAGGATACCTTCCCAGGCCCGGCCCAGATGCCACACCAGAGGATGGGATGACTGTGGTGGACCTGGACCAGCAGAGAGTCCCTGAGGGCCCAGGGGGTCCAGCCTGGCGCCGGGGATGTCATCTCTGAGTCATTTCCTTCATCACTCACCAGGTCTTCAGCATCACTCCTCTCCTGATAATGCCCGGAGGCTTCCACACCACAGGGCTTCTCTTTAGCACTCTGTGAACCCCACACTGAGGGCCTCTGCTCCTCACCCTCTTGCTCTAACTTTCTTGTGCACTTTGGCCTTGATGCCGCTCCTGTTCTTCCTATATACTACATAAAGAAAACTCTGTGGGCTTTTCCTTACCAATTCTTTCATCTCCATACTTTCTTCTGTAGCCCCGGGACCGTCACGTGTCTCTTGGCTGCTCTCTACTTCTTTCAGGGAAGGTCTTCTCTTAAGGTGACCTTGATGGTCCATTTTCTCTTTCTGCTCGTCTTGTCTTTGGTTTTTCTTTCTTTCTTTCTTTTTTTTTTTTTTGTCTCTTCTTTTTTTGACACTGGGGATCCAACTCAGGACCTTGTACTTGCTAGGCAAGCACTTAGCTACGAAACTACCTCCCAGCCTCTGTTCTTGTCTTTGGTTTTGAACCATTGAGCTTGATTCATCACTGATATTATACAAAGGCTTGGGGTTCTTTTTCTTCACCAAATAAAGAATTATGAGGGGCCCAGGAATGTGGCCTAGTGGTACATTGCTTGCCTGGCATGCACAAAGCCCTGGGTTCGACTCATAGGAACCACATACATAGAATAAGCCGGAAGTGGTGCTGTGGCCCAAGTGGTGGAGCTCTAACCTTGAGAAAGTGCAAGGACAGTGCCCAGGCCCTGAGTTCAAGCCCTAGGACTGGCAAAAAAAAAATTAGAAGAAGAATTGTGAGGCCAGAAAGGTAGAGACAGAAGAGAGTTTATTTGAACAAGAGCGTCAGATGCAGAGGAGCTTCTTGGCCACTGGCACATTGGTGTCCCACTCCACCAGGACTCCTGCCTGGAAGAGCCAGGGAAGTCTGGCCCTCCCACCTCCCAGACAGGAACAGGAAGGGAGGGCAGACTTTTCAAGGCAAGACAGGGAGAAGGCAACCCAGAAGTTGGCAGTCAGCTTGCCGGTCTCGCATTCCCCCATTAGATGGCTTGGGGCAGGCTTGCCTGCTCTGGCATCTGGTTGGCTCATCATCCTACTCAAGGGGCGGAGCCCTTGGTCTGTCAGTGTTGTCAGGAGGAAGAAGCGGAACTATCTCCACCGGGGCCACAGTCTCACCCTCTCTGCCTGGTTTTTTCTCTGACTCCCTCATCACTAATGTGTGACCTTCTTGAGACTAGAATCAGACAGAGCTGGTGTTCAGAACACCCAGCCGATTTACCTGTGTTACATTTTCTGTGCTCACTCATGACACAACTCCTTAACAAGCTTCTGCCATGAAGAGAGTGCTATTTATGTATTAAGGATATACTCAGGGACAAAGGAAAATCTGAAATCTTGCAGAGCCGTATGAGGAACACTGTGTACTGATGGCATTCTGGTAGGAAGGTAATAAGCCAGGCATTGTGTATATAAGATGTGCCAGGCTCATGCAAGACCAGACATGGGTCCTGCAGAATGAAGGAGTTTTGCTTGCGTTCTCTCCAGCTCTTTTACAACAAGCATTTTCATCTCTCCTTCCCACCTTCGCCCTTCCCCATGCCACCTCCCCCTTCCCTTTGCCAGCAGTTGATCTGATGAAGCTGGATGTTTAAACAAAATGTGTCTTAGAAGCTCTAAATTCTGTGCTGTGTCTTGCAGTGGTGAGAGTGGAGCAGGTAAAACGGAAAGCACCAAGCTGATCCTTAAGTTTCTCTCAGTCATCAGCCAACAGTCTTTGGACTTGTCCTTAAAGGAGAAGACGTCCTGCGTGGAACAGGCGATTCTTGAAAGCAGGTATTTCCTTTATCAACTTCCTTGTTCCCAGTCACTGGGATTCACTTTTCTTCCTGTCATGGATTAGTTAGAATTAATTAGTCTAGTTAAAATTAGTCTAGGATTTTTTTAAAATACATAATCTTTCACAATGATCTTGACATCTAGTGTTTTCTAATAACCTCAGTCACAACTGCTTCCAGGTGAAGTTACTACTGACACTTCACCATGGGGTCACTTGCAGTGGTTGCCAACTGGTGCTGGATAGTGGATTATAGCCTATTTCCTCCTGAGACCTTTACTCCAGCTACCAATGTTTCAGAAGGACTGGGTTCGATGGGGCACCGGGATGGAGTTTGTGGAAGGAACCAGGGTGATCTGTTCTTTGGAGGCTTGTTTTCAGCTGAAGCTTCCGCCTCCAGCTGCTGTGTGATGGAGGACATAGCATTCGGAGGAGAAGAGGCTGTGTCAGCGTTCAGTCCTGGGGGCTCAGTATGAGCAGAGTGGATGGCCCCTGAATTGTCCTCTGTAATGCCTTCTGTCTAGTTTGTGCCTTACAAGTTTTTAGAACCAATAGGAACATTATAGGTAATAATTAATCTGCCAGTCCATTATTCTAGAGGCTGGCAAATTATAGCCTGAAATCCATATTGTTTTCCTTTCTTTTTCTTTTCAAAAGCAAGCATTGAAACATCTTTCCTTTTTGGTATGGGTAAGGAATAGGTAACGGGGCTTGAACTCAGGGCTTTGAGTGCTGTCCCTTCCATTTTTTATTGCAGGCCGACACTCTATGACTTGAGCTACATGCCTGTTTCTAGTTAATTGGAGATAAGAACCTAAAAATTATAGCTGAGCATACATAACTTAAAATGGTAACTGTTTTTCAGCGCCCAGCTCAGTAGCATTAAGAAAATTTGCATTATTGTGCAACCATCGCCACTGTTTGTCTCCAGTCATCTTCATCTCCTTCCTACTGTTTTTTTTTTAATTGTAAATGTTTTTTGGGGGGGACTCAGACACCCTCATTCATATTGTTTCTGGATGCATTTGAGCTACAAAAGCAGTACTAAGTGCTTGTGACAGAGGCCACATGGTCTGAAAAGCCTAAAACATTTATTATCTGGTCCCTTTTAGGAAAAAGTTCGCCTCATATAGTCTGACTCCGTCTTGCAATTGGAAAAGATACAAATTGTTCAATGAATTGCTACCAGGATGAGGAACCAATGGGTGGTATCCAGGTCTGGGGTTTTCTTCAGCTTGTAGAATTTGAGGGCAGGCTTTTCTAATCGAGCACTGCATTATGGATATCAGCCAAAGCAGGCTTGTGCAGGGCTGAGCCCTTGTTACCCACAGCTGCCACACCCTTCTCCTGTACAACTAGCTGCGTGTTCCTTAATTCAGTATAAACTCCTCCTTTGAGCAAGTGTTTGGAAGATCTGGCTCTTCTTGAACCCTCGGTCCTTTGGTTACAGGTTTTTCTTCTATTCGTGTATTTTGGCATTTGTGAGGAATGTTTTTGCTGTCTTCTGATCTGATTCATATTCTGCGCTGTCCTCATTCCTTCCTCAGCCCCATCATGGAAGCATTCGGCAATGCGAAGACAGTGTACAACAACAACTCCAGTCGTTTTGGGAAGTTTGTTCAGCTGAACATCTGTGAGAAGGGCAATATTCAGGGCGGAAGGATTGTAGATTGTATCCTGTTTCATTTGGTGGTGTTCTGCAGCATGTGATTCTGTCAGTGGGAATTTCTCATTTATTAGGGGGATTCAAGAAGAACAGGAAACATTTCTTACATGGGTTCTCGAAATCGCTTTAATAGTATTGTCCTTGGCCTATTGATTACTCTGTCAGATAAAGAACCATTTTTCTTTTGGAAATATCTTAGTATCTGAGCATATGAATTCATCATCTTATTTGTCCGTATTCTATTGCAGTTACACGATATGTAGCTTTCCTGAGTGTTTCATAAAGAAAAGAGGAGCTGGGTGTACTAGTGTATCAGTAATATTTTACACCACCCAGCTTGAATCGCAAGGTACCTCAGCTTTCTTAAACAGTAAAGATGTGTATAGCCAGGTGCCAGTGACTCATGCCTATAATCCTAGCTACTCACGAGGCTGAGATCTGAGGATCACGATTCGAAGCCAGCCCTGACAGACTTTTTTCTCTGATTAACCAATCAAAAAATGTAAAAGGGGCTGTAGATCAAAGTGGTAATACACTAGGCTTGAGCTGAAGAGCTCAAGGACAGTGCCTAGGCTCTGCGTTCAGGCCCCACTGACCCCCAAAAGATGTTTATTTTAGCTCACAATTTTACAGGCTAGAAGTCCATGATCCTACAGGCCTGACTCATGTGGACCTCACTCTGTCATAGCATTGCAGATGGCACCATAGAGAAGAGCGGAAGGGACAGAGGTCAGACTGCATGACTAGAAGTCGGGGCGGGGGGTGGGGGAGGAGTATCAAGACAACTAAATTGATTAAATTGATTTCTATCAACCCATGCTCTAATCCCTTGTAAAGACAGTAACACACCCTCATGAACTCACCACCTCCCAATGGACAGCGACTCTTTTAGATATAATTTTATTGTCATGATGGTGTTATACAGAAAGATTACCATTTCATAATCACGTAATGGGTATGTTTCTATTTTGGACAATGTCACCCCCTTCCTTTGCTTTCCCCGTTTCCCCTTCCCATCCCTGTCCACGAGTTACATAGTTCATTCTCCACATAGTGTACTCTGAATAATAGCGTGATTACATTTGTTCACACTTACTCCTTCCCTTTCTGTTCCTCCCTCGGATCCCCCCTCAAAAAAAAACCCACAAACACACACCATTACCACCACCAAAACCCATGTTGCCATTTCCTGGAATTTGTTTAGATAAATAGTATTATTAATGTTCAGAGGTGTTCTTTCCTTACAAGTATCCTCCTTTAGTCTGACTGTGATGAATGCTTAGATTCTAGAGTCCTGTATAGGTTACCATGTCAAGTTATATTTTAGCTCTAGCTTCCCCATATGAGAGAGAAAACATGTGCCATTTGTCTCTCTTAGCATAGCTTACCTCACTTGACATGATTTGTTCTGGGCCCATCCATTTCCATTTCTTTCTAATGGATGAGGAAAAATCCACTGTACACAGGTATCACATTTTACCCATCCACTCATCTGTGGACCCCAAATTCTAAAGGGCTCTACCATCTCCCAAAGCCTCCTCTACACCCAACATGCCTACAGTGAAGACCAAGGCTCAGCACATGTACCTTTGGGCATCCATTCAAACCAAGTCATTACATTGAGGTATTTGCTTGAACTCGGTTCTCCCATATAGTTTGGTGCTGATCTAAATACTCTGACAGTAAGTAAATTGGGGCCAGGAGAGCTTTGGTCTCTGCTTTTCTTAGATCCTAGGTGTTGTTACCTTGTCAGAGGAGATGGGAGCTGTTGTTCAGGGGACAATGTAGGATAAGAAATTAAACATCGTTTCAGCTTTCCTCATCTCTCTTTTGCTCCTTGACTTGACATTGCTTTTCACATGAAGATTTATTAGAAAAAGTAAGTAAACATGATTCAATTCATATTGCCCCATAATAATGATTTGTAGCCATTCAATAATTGGGACGTCCTCCCTGAATATAAATTTGATTTCTCTCCACAGAACCGAGTAGTGAGGCAAAATCCTGGGGAAAGAAATTATCACATATTCTACGCACTGCTGGCAGGGCTGGAACATGAAGACAAAGGTGAGACAGTGGACAGATGGACAGACTACACAGGGCAAGCTAACAACTCATTTCCTGTTTAAAGCCATTATGCTGTGCCAGAAAGACAAATCTTGACTCTGGGGGTTATTTCGGAGTCTTGGTACATTTTTAACTTTAAAGGATAAGTGTGAAAAACATATATCAAATCTAGTTTCACTTTTTTAGACCATCCCTATGGTCTAAACATTTGAAGGTTTTTATTTCTGTGTGGGGCTTGAACTCAGGGCTTTCTCTGGTTTGTTAGATTTTTGTTGATGTTGTTGTTGTCTTAAAGTTGGCTCCGTATCTCTGTAGTCATAGCTTCACTCGTGGCCTTTTCTGGTTACTTAGAGATTTGGATATATCTGCCTAAGCTGGTTTCAAACCAGGATCCTTAGGTGCCAGCCTCATGAGTTTTTCAATAACTAGCTGCAGCACTTGAAATCAGGGCCTCTCACTCTCACTTGTTTCCTTGATCATTGTTAGTGCTCTACTACTTTAAACACACCTTCAGCCTGGCTTTTTGCTGGTTAACTAGACATAAAGTCTCATAGATTTTTCTGTCTCGGGCTGGCTTCAAACCCCAGTCTTCCTGGTCTTAGTCTCCTAGATAAGTAGGATTTCGGGAGTGAGCCACCGGTGCCTGCTTAAATGCTTGATTTTTTTTTTTTAAGAGAACGTAAAACAGAGCTGCCAGGTGTTGACGGCTCACGCCTGTAATCCAAACTACTCAGGAGGCTGAGATCTAAGAATTGAGGTTCAAAGCCAGCTTGGGCAGGAAAGTCCATGAGACTCTTATCTCCAGTTAACTACCAGGAAAAAAAAAAAAACAAAGCCAGAAATAGTGCTGGTGGTGGAGCACTAATAGTGGGAGAGCACTAGTCTTGAGCACAAAGCTCAGGGCCAGTGCCCAGGTCCTGAGTTCAAGCCACAGGACCAACACAAAGGGTGGGGGAGGGGCAGGGAGAATTCACATCAGTTCCATTTTCAATGACATTTATTTAGTACCATCCCATTTAGTTTAATTGAATAGTTCCTGTTTTCCTTTGATGATTGTAAGGGAATTTTATTATTTTAATAGGGGGCCCTTATGGGTATAGATTATACAGTTTGGCTTTTAACACCCTCCCATTTATTCAGTCATTGCTGAGTAAACTCTTGAATTTCACCTCACCAGCTGAGTATTGATGTTATGCTTCTCTTTATCTTTTTGTAGAAGAATTTTATTTATCTGTGCCAGAAAACTACCATTACTTGAATCAGTCGGGATGTACAGAAGACAAGACCATCAATGACCAGACATCGTTTAGAGAAGTTATTGTAAGTGATTTTATTGTTGTCGCCTACCAGCCAGACAGATGGACTCTTCGCTTAAAAAAAAAAAAAAAAAAGCAACAACAAAAAAACCCTTAATGAAAACATTCTGTGAGGCTGATATTCCTTCTCATTCTGAATCATGATGCAAGAAAATTCAAGGAATCACAGGCGCCAGTGGCTCATACCTGTCATCCTAGCTATCAGGAGGCTGAGATCTGTAGATCAGGTGCAGAGCCAGCCTGGGCAGGAAAGCTGCAAGACTCTTATCTCTAGTTAATCATGAAAAAGCCACAAGTGGAGCTGTGGCTCAAGTGATAGAGTGCTAATCTTGAGCATAAAAGCTCAGAGGCAGCCCTCAAACCCTGAGTCTTAAGTCCCAGGATCAGCACACACAGAAAGGAACTAATAAATACAGACTTGAACGTTCTCATATTGTAACATCTGTGTGTGTGACCCCAGGGGTGGGGGCGAGGTGTCTGGAAACACTCCCCATGGATGTGGATACCATGCGACAGTTGTACCTACTATGATGAACTTAACCTGGACTCAGCTCTGTTCCTAGAGACTTTGTCAGATTGTTAGAGCGGGGTCTTTATCCTAAGACTCACAAAGCTTGGTGACCAACCTGCCCAAAGGTGCGACAATGGTTTACCAGCAGATCTCCATTCTAAAACGCCAGGCTAGTGCCTGCTGCTTCCACTACACTGTGGATTTCTCTCTCTAGGTGGTTATGAAAAAGGCAATAATTCTGTTCCACATCCCCTTTTATTTCTTCATAAGAATGCCTAAGACGATACAAATCAAGTATTTTAGGTATCATAGGTCATAGGGTATTTCCCTGTATCTCATGTACGTTGAAAATGAAATTCATGGGCTGGTGCCATGACTCAGAGTGTCTGTCTTGAAAGTCTGAGGATCAAAGATCAAAGTTCAGTACCCAAAAGGAGGGCGGGGGGGGGGGGAGAAATGAAAAGGAAAATGGAATTCAAAACAGAATGGACTACAAATGCCACAATCTGGCAAAATACAGAATTGTTTGTAGTTTTTTTTTCTCTCTCCATGTGTGGATGGATGGTTAGATAGGTAGATAGATACATAAACACATATGAGTAATCAGCCAACTGTGGCTCTAGTAGTAGGGAGGCAATAGATGAGTCTAAACATGTACACACAATTTGCTTGTCATTCCCTGAGCAATAAAACATAAACACAGCATTTACATGATATTAGAGATAGGTCACTTTTTTTTTTTTGGTATTTAATGAGATTTGGACTCAGCCTTGTGTTTGCCTAGTAAGCACTCTCCTACTTGAGTCGTACCCTTTTTTTGCTTGTATTCTTTTTCTAATGATGTCTTGCTTTTTTTCACCAAGCCAGCCTAGACTGTGACTTCCTGCTTTCACTCTGCATGAAGCTAGGATGCACATTGCCGTACCCCACATCTTCTTATTGCCTGAGATGGGAATCTCAGAAGTCTCCTCCTCCCACCTCCCCCTCTTACCTCAAATTTGTGATCCTCTTGATTTTCAGCTCTGGAGGAAATAGTATTATAGACATGATCCCCAGTAGATACGCAGAAAGATATGACTAGATTGTATGGGGATATTACTCTTCTTTACATAAGAGACTTGAGTATCCATATAGAAACCCTGAATCAATCTCCCCAGTATACCGAGGGACGACTGCAGAAATGTCACCCTGTGTCATTACCAACACTAGCCACCCATCTTATGGCTGGCTTGTGTGTACTCTCCAGGTAAGAGTGACACAGACGTGAATCACAGAGGGCATCCTCCTCTTCCTACACACCTCGTGTATGTGTAAGCACCTGTCACGTGCCAGGCACTACTATAGAGGCCAGAGAGCCTGCGGGCAGCAAATCAGATTTGATCCTGGGTGAGATGAAGATTTGGAGCACTGCATTTTGTGCCATTTAACCCTGTATTCAAAGGAAAGGGACCAAAACTTAAAGAAAATGGGTTTGCAGAAATGGGTTAAAATGTTGGCTGGGAGAAGCTATTTGTGAGATTATGCACAAGAAATGCCACTTCCAGGGCCAGGAGTTTGGCCTAGTGGTAGAGTGCTTGTCTAGCATGCACAAAGACCCGGGTTCGATTCCTCAGTACCACATACATAGAAAAAAGCTGGAAGTGGTGCTGAGGCTCAAGTGGTAGAGCTCTAGCCTTGAGAAAGTCCAAGGACAGTGCTCAAGCCCTGAGCTCAAGCCCAGGACTGGCAAAAAAGAAAAGAAAAAAAGAAATGCCACTTCCAGTGTTCATTTCTCACTGCTAACATATTATTTATTTATAGAATTTTTGAGATTTTGGATTATTTCACTGGGAATTTAGTGTGTGTGTGTGTGTGTGTGTGTTTCATCTCCTTATTGGCAACAGTTACCAGTAAGAGGAGAAAAGAAAATGGCTTTGAATGATTCTGCACAGATGTCAGGGAGATTTGTTTGTTACTGTTGTTTGTATGCCAGTACTGTGGCTTGAAATCAGGGCCTGAGTGCTGTCCTTTAGCTTTTTTATTCCTAGACTTCCCTGCCTGGTCTAGCATAGAACCACAATCCTCAGCTCTCTGCCTCCTGAGTAGTCAGGATTACAGGCGTGAACCATTGCAACCCACTTGAGACTTAATTTTTCTAGAAAAAGAGGCAATGGATGTGTTTGCTCATTTTCATAGCCTTCCAAATTGCATATTTCAGTGAGAAGTACCAACTAACTTATTTTATTGCCTAAATTTGACCCACCAGGATGGTGAATTGTTGATGAGTGATTTGTCTGTTCACTCTCTTCTTCCACAAATACTGTTCACATCATACAAGGCTGTGGACCACAACTGGAATTTCCTAACCACATCAACCTTACTACATGTACCCAGAAATTTTTGACTGGCGTGTGGCCACAGTTATGTACATGTAAATTCATTCAGCATGAGTCAGATTTTATTAAGAGTTAAAAGATTGCCTTTGTGCTTTAATTCTGCCCGTTGTGCAAACATGTAGTCCTTCTGGGTCCTGGAAACTTGGGAAGTGTCAGTCTATAGACCAGATACCTTCTCTAAGGTAATGAGTTATTCTAGAGTAGCTCTTTAGTGGGCACAGGCAAACTGTGTATCTTTAAGGAGCTTGAGGCAGTGGAAAGTTTCAAAGGCCAAGTGGGGGAGGATTACAGGTGTCTTTTAATGTAATGGTCCTAGGCTAGCAGGAACAGTGTCAGGGTGGCATCCATCCAGGGCTTGTTAAGCCAATGTCGGATGGATATCCCTCTGCAGAGCATTTCGCCTGTGAAGCCATAGTGGCCTCTGTGCGCGGCTGAGGCCGTGGAATTTCTCTGTGATACTCTTTGCTCTCAGGCTGTACACAGGAGAGTCCCTTCCTCCATGACTTCTCCAATTATTTGAAGTGTGGCACAGGTGACTCCATTTTGATTCTGACAGTTTTTACATAGTACAAGCAAATTTTATAAATTAGAAGTTATTTGGAAAGGACATGTCATAAAAGATAATTGCATAGCGAAGTATTATTAAATTACTTACTTATAGTTTACGACCCTCCAGCAGCCACCACTTCCACTGTTTCAGGCATGCCATTTATTCCAGGCTCACCAGAGGTACCCAGGCCCCATCCTGAAAGGATCCTTGCCTTCTCTCTGTTTTTGTATGATAGCCTTTGCCGTCTATCAGTCACACACACACACGCACACACACACACGCACACACACACACACGCATTCATTTTTTTTTAACGTGCTTAAGGACTTCAATTGAAAATACTTCTGCATGACTCTTCTGGATCACTTTTATAACTGAGTGACTGTTGGGCAGCTCTAAGCCAAGGTCAGAATTTCCCAGGGTTGTTTTGTTGTTGTTGTTGTTGTTTGCTTTTTGTTTCTTATTTTTTTCCTCAGTCTTGAGCCATATTGCTGGGATAATAGTATAATTACAACAAGCTGTAAAGTGGCTTATAATTAAAGGGGAGGAAGGATGCATAGTAAAATTACTATAAATGAGACAGTAAAGAAAGACACAGGACAGCAGTTTTGGCCCAGGCCCATACCACTTTTAATTGGAGATGCTATTACCCCATTATTAATATAGTTACCACTGTATTATCACTGTATTCCTAATTAAGCAGTTAGGGTTTGACTTGAAAGCAAAAAGGGAAAAAAATGTATGAATATAGCAGCTCATTCATTTTGGCCCATTTTATCTAAGTCCATATACAACCTTTGTATGTATTTTAAGAACTCAGCCAACAATTTTTTAGATTAGGTATGTGTTCATATTTTTTGTTCATAGGAATTTTCTGCTATGGTATACCTAAATTTTAAATAATTATTTTTCCATAGGCATTTTCGTTTGTTAAATTGGCATCAGTTTGTGTTCCTGAAATCAGTCTCCCTATTTTTTTTTTTTTGAGGTGGTCATGGGGCTTGAACTCTAGGCCTGAGCACTGTCCCTGAGCTCTTCAGCTAAGGCTCCTGCCCTACCCCTGGAGCCACAGTGCCACTTTCCATCTGCTAGTGGTTAACTGGAGATAGTCTCTCAGACTTTAGTGCCTGGCTTTGAACCTCCATCCTGACAGCTCTCAGCCTCCTGAGTAGCTAGGATTACAGGTGTGAGCCACCGTGCCTAGTTCACTCTCCCTACTAATACTACTGAGAAAAATATGCATGTAATAAAATGCTTCCATTTAAAGTGTATATTTTTTTTGTGGGTCATACTGGGGCTTGAGAGTTCAGGTTCTTTTGAGTAGTCTTTTTTTTCCCTTTTTATTTTTTTCCACAAGGCTGGTCCTCTGCCACTCAAGCCACACCTCTACTTTTGGACTTTTGCTATTTAATTGGAGATAAGGACTTCATGGACTTTCTAGGAATCCCTGAGTCTCAGCCTCCTGGCTAGCTTCAATTACAGGCGGGAGCTACCAGTGCCTCATTATGACAGATAACTTTTGAAAGAGGTTCAAGGTCAGTTCAATGGATAAAGGATGCCTTTTAACTAATAGTGGTACAGCAGTTGAATCAAGCCCTGAGGGTGTAGCTCAGTAGGGTACTTGGCTAGTATGTACAAAGCCCTAACAAGCACATGCCCCCCAAAAGTTTTTACTTTTAAGTTAAGCTGTCACAAATATAATTGTGTATAACATTTATTGCTTCCTTTAAAAGTATACAGTATTATTATCAGTGTACTATAGTTGACTTGTATAAATATAGATTTTTTTCTTTGAAAACGTGTTAGGGTCTTTATAATAACTTTGTATGTGTGTGCTAATATTGGGGCTTGAACTTAGAGCTTTTCATTCTTGCTTGAATTTTTCACTCAAGGCTGGCCATACCACGACTCTATCTTTTTAACTGGTTAATTGGAAATAAGAATTAGATTTGTCTGCCTAGCCTCGCTTTGAACTTCATTCTTTTATCTCTCTGACTACTGAGTAGGTTTACAGACATGAGCCACTAGCATCCAGCTTCTTTACAGTAATTTGTATAGATACTGCTGTATAAGGGCTTTTTTTATGCTGAAGTTTTCCTTAAAATGGACTTATGGTGGGAGTTTGCCTTAGTGGTAGAGTGCTTGCCTAGCATGCACAAAGACCCAGGTTCAATTCCATAGTACCACATACATAGAAAAAGCTGGAAGTAGGTGCTGTGGCTCAAGTAGTAGAGCTCTAGCCTTGAGAAAGCCCAAGGTCAGTGCTGAGGCCCTGAGATCAAGCCCAGGACTAGCACCAAAAAAAAAAAAAAAAAAAAAAAGGACTTCTAAGCTAGGTATCAGGGACTCATGCCTGTAATCCTGGCTGCTCAGGAAGCTGAGATCTGAGCATCTTAGATCCAGTCCTGCATACATAGGAAAGTCCATGAGACTCTTATCTCCAATTAACTATCAAATAGCTGGAAGATGAGCTGCTCAAGTGGTAGAAAGTTATTCTTAAGCACAAAAGCTCTGGGACAGGATTTAGGCCCTGAGTTCAAGCCCCAGGACCAGCACAAAAGGAAAACTGGATTTGTAACATTGAAATAATTGGGCATATGTATATGTATATATATGTATACATGTATGTTTATATATATATGTCTATATGTCCTGTGTAATGGCTAATAATTATATGTGTACATACACACACACAAACAGACACTTAGAAAGTAGTAGACATGGGTAGATAAAAATAGTAAGTTGTGGGGGCCTGGAGTTTGGCCTAGTGGTAGAGTACTTGCCTAGCATGCACGAAGACCCGGATTCGATTCCTCGGTACCCCACATACATAGCAAAAAGCCGGAAGTGGTGCTGAGGCTCAAGTGGTAGAGTGCTAGCCTTGAGAAAGTCCAAAGACAGTGCTCAAGCCCTGAGCTCAAGTCCAGGACTGGCAAAAAAAAAAAAAAAAAGTAAGTTGTGTCGGGCACAGTGGCCCACACCTGTAATCCTAGCTACTCAGGAAGCTGAGATCTGAGGATCTCGTTCAAAGCCAGCCCAGGTCACTAAAGTCTGTGAGACTCTTATCTTCAATTAACTATTAGAAAACTGGAGGTAGCCTATGGCTCAAGGGGTAGGGCGGTAGCCTTGAGCTGAAGAGCTCAGGGACAACACTCAGGCCCAGGGGTAGGGTGGTAACCTTGAGCTAAAGAGCTCAGGGACAGCACCCAGGTTGAAAGTTCAAGCCCCACGGGTAGGGTGGTAACCTTGAGCTAAAGAGCTCAGGGACAGCACCCAGGTTGAAAGTTCAAGCCCCACGACCAACAAAAAAATAGTAAGTTGTGGAAGTCGTGCTGTGGCTCAGGTGTTAGTGTGATAGCCTTGAGCTGAAGAGCTCAGGGACAGCACCCAGGCCCAGAGTTCAAGACCCACTAAAAAAATAAAAGTTGTAGCCGGATGCCAGTGGCATTACTAGCTACTCGTGAGGCTAGGATCTGAGGATCACGGTCAAAGCCAGCTTTGACAGAAAAGTTCAGGAGATTCTTATCTCCACTTAATCATGTTAAAAGCCAGAAGCAGTGCTATAGGTCAAGTGGTAGAGCTCTATCTAGCCTTGAGCAAAAGGAGCTATGGATAGCAGACTCAGAGTTCGAGGCCTAGGACTACCCCATCCCAAATAATAAGTTTGATAGTAGACTTTAAGTCAGTTGAATATTGGTGTCCAACCTAAAGAGTTATTTAACCTATCGGAACTTTTGTTATTTCCCCCTCCAAATATTAGAATTATAAGATTATATACAAGTCTGACCAAGCACTATACTACCCTATAATCATGTTGCTCTCCAAAGAGTATTGCATGAGTTTACAGTGCCAGCAGCCAGTATATAGCAATCCATTTGTGTTTCACTGACCTTTCAAATAATCACTCATGAAGTGTCTTGCTAGTTATTGAAATGATGGCTAATTGATTTTATTTTGCACCTGTTTTATGTCTTTGCCAGGCTACGGCACCCTGGGTTTTCACATCCTTCTGTGTGCGGTGGCTTGTTTGTCTTTGTTGCTCAAGTACCTTTCAGGAGATATTTTAGTTATGTTTCCGCTCCATTGTTTCTCCTTTCTGTTTGGCTTTATTGCTTATTCCCTGTAAAGAAATTAAAACATTTCCCATTTTACAACCAGTTGTTTCCTCTTGGAGTTCTATTGCTTCCAAATTGTGGCTGGTTTCCTTCTTTGCATTTCCACTGCTCATTGTATGTGTTCACGTTCTGTTCATGAAGGTCATTTCCAACAATTCTGTTGTTAGCTGTGTGTGTGTGTGTGTGTGTGTGTGTGTGTGTGTGTGTGTGTGAGAGAGAGAGAGAGAGAGAGAGAGAGAGAGAGATTTTTGTTTTATAGCCTTTTTCCATATACTGATGTGGCTCTTAAATGATAATAGGAAATAAGTGAGTCTTAGATTATTCAGAAAACACCTGACACTTGGTGGCAAATTTTTTCCTGAAACAGAGTCACAGAGTTAACTTCCACTTTCTTTCCTGCATTAGTATAGGCAGGTAATCTCTTAAGCCAAGATACCATCTTCAATCCTTGGGGAAATTTTGATGCTATCTCCCCGCAGTATTCATCATGAAAGGAAGACGTATGTCCTCACTGTTGAGTTTTCTAATGAAGACTTTTTTTTTTTGCTTCCTCTTTCATTTAACCATGTACAAGGCCCCAAGGTTTATTTTGGAGGAAGTTTTGCCTGCTGTCCCTTCCCAAACAGCTAACTCTACCCCCAGTTTTTACGTAAAGACAACCATGTTCACACTGTGCATTGATGTCTACAGTAAAAAGCGTCTAGGAGCTCCCTTAGGTGACTTCATTGGCATAAGCAGGAAGTAGGGAGTGTGTGTAGAAGGCAGGTGTTCACGGTTCCATTGTGATTGGCTTCTCCTCTTTATGTGTATTGTTGTACAAGGATTTTTCTGAGTTTATCCACCTGTGAATGTGTTTTCATTGTCTCGTGTATTGGAGACCAATATATAGTTAAACATACATATTTTCTTCCAGAATGCAATGGAAGTAATGCAGTTCAGCAGAGAAGAAGTTCGGGAAATTCTGAGGTTGCTTGCTGGAATTCTGCATCTGGGCAACATAGAGTTCATCACTGCTGGTGGGGCGCAGGTTTCCTTCAAAACAGGTAAAGAGATGCCTGCCTGCCTCCAGCATTCTAAGTCCTAAGGAATTAAACTTAGAAAATTGGCTGGTATTACAGAAAAAAGTTTTCTAACCTCTGGAAAAGAGATCAAAATAGGGGCCGGGAGTTTGGCCTAGTGGTTAAAGTGCTTGCCTAGCATGCATGAAGACCCGGGTTCGATTCCTCGGCACCACATACATAGAAAAAAGCCAGAAATGGTACTGAGGCTCAAGTGGTAAAGCTCTAGCCTTAAGAAAGTCCAAGGACAGTGCTCAGGCCCTGAGCTCAAGCCCAGGACTAGCAAAAAAAAAAAAAAGAGATCAAAATATACAATTACTATAATTATTGAATCTCTCACATGCCAAGTACACAATCCCTGAACTACAACCCCCAGCTCAAGAGCTATGGGATTTTAACTGTATCTGACATGAAGTGTCAGCCAGAAGAGGACCAATGCCTAGGAAAAGTTGTTGGTGGATTGAGATGGTGGCTGTGTTCTTGTTCTTACTAAGAAAGATGGAAAATGGGCCAAATAAGTAGAAATAAGTGGGGACCTGGTGAAGAAAAAGATTGAGTAAGGTAATATACTTAACCCTGGGTTTCATAGTTCTAGATTGGTAGGAAGTTGAGCAGTGAAGCTGTTAGCTGGGTGTGAGGTGATTCATGCCTATGATCCTAGCTATTTGAGAAGCTGATCATGATTCAAAGTCAGTCTGAGCAGAACAATCTATCTGTAAGACCCTATCCCCATTTAGCCAACAAAATGTCAGACTGGTGGTATAGTTCAAGTGGTGGAGTTTCAGCTATGAGCAAAAAAGCCAAACTAAAGCATGGGGCTCTGAATTCATGCCACAGAACAGCATATACAGAGGAGAAAAAATATTAGTTTTTTTATTAAAGAATTTATTAACATTGATTTTTACATATTTCAAATGTCATATTTAACAAGTGTTCAAGAAAGGAATCTCTATGTATAATCACTGGCTCATAGACTTTAGAACATAATTAAAATTAAGCTGAGGGTTTGTATGTCATAGATACAAATTAATATATGTAATAAGACATGTCTATAGAGTGTACGTTTTTAAGCCAGATGCCAATGGCTCATGCCTGTAATCCTAACTACTCAAGAGGCTGAGATCTGAGGATCGCAGCTCAAGAAGAAAAGTTCTTAAGACTCTTCGTGGCAGGGGTGTAGCTACATGGTATAGTATTTGTCTAGGTTGTACAAAACCTTGGGGTTTGAACTCAAGTGCCCCACTGGGAAGAATAAAAGACGATTTTCAAGCATAAACTAAGCATCAGTGGCTACCACCCATAATCCAAGTTACTCACAAGCCTGAGATTTTAGGATTATGGTTTGAAGCCAGCTCAGGCAAGAAAGCCCATGAGACTCTTATCTCCAGTTTAACTAATATGTCGGGGGTGGTGGCGGGGAGGAGGCGAAGCCAGAAATGGAGTTGTGACTCAAGTGGAAGAATGCTAGCCTTGAGCAAGGGCCAGCACCTAGGCCAAGTTTAGGCCCTAGGACAGGCACCCCCCCCCGCCACACACAACATAATAGTCAGAATACTGGGTTCATAACCCAGCTATACTTCAAGCTATTTTGTTTCCCGTGTGATTTTTCTCTCATCACCACCGACGTCTCTGTGCTTGTCAAGAGAATGTGAGCTCACAAATATAGTTACGTCATCCATCCTCTTCCCGGAGTGACTTACACATTTTGCAGATTTTTCAGGTAGAGACAATAGATGTGGACACTGGATGAGTTTAGGGATAAAATGGCTTTAGGGGAGATTGGTCCATAGGTCTGTATTTTTGCAATATTGGATACTACCCCGCTCCTCTCAATATTTACGAGAATCATAAACCCAAAAGATTTTTTATTTATATGGGTTATATATGGACATGTTCCTGAATTAAAAATAAACACAGAGTTGGGCTCTAGAGGATTGTGCCTATAATCCTAGATACTTGATCTGAGGATCACGGTTCAAAGCCAGCCTGGGCAGCCTGGAGATTCTTATCTCCAATTAACCATCAGGAAAAAAAGAAAAGAAAGAAAACAAGTAGCTCAAAGTGGTAGGCCCTAGCCTTGCACAAAAAGAGTTTAGGGACAGTCCCCAGTCCTCCCTCCCATGCTACACACACATATACACACTCACACTCACACTGTCGCTCCCCTGAGTTCAAGCCTTGTGATGAACAAAAGAAGAAAAATTAGGGGCCGGGAGTTTGGCCTAGTGGTAGAGTGCTTGCCTAGCATGCACGAAGACCCGGATTCGATTCCTCAGTACCACATATATATAAAAAAAAAAAAAAAAGCCAGAAATGGTGCTGAGGTTCCAGTGGTAGAGCTCTAACCTTGAGAAAGTCCAAGGACAGTGCTCAGGCCCTGAGCTCAAACCCATAACGGGCAAAAAAAAAAAAGAAAAAAGAAAAAAGAAAAGAAAAATTAGCCAGGCAGGGAGAGTTGGCTCACGCCTGTAATCCTAGCTACTCAGGAGGCTGAGATCTGAGAGGACCAAGGTTCAGAGCCAACCTGGGCTGGACCTGAGACTCTTATCTCCAGTTAACCTCTAGAAAATGAGAAGTGGGGCTTGGCTCAAGGGTAGGGCGATAGCCTTGAGCTGAAGAGCTCAGGGACAATGCCCAGGCCGAGTTCAAGCCCCAGAACCCACAAGAAGAAGAAGAAGGACAACCGAGGAGGAAGAGGAGGAGGAGGAGAAGGAGAGGGAGAAGAAGAACAACAACCAAGGAATTTGAAATATTTGTTAATTTGCTTAACATCAAGCCAGTTGCCAGAGGTTCATAACTGTAATCCTACTTAGAAGATTGAGATCCCAAGAATCAAAATTCTTTTAGCCCAGGCAGAAAAGTCCATGACTCAGTCTACAAAATAACCAGCAAAAGGCTAAGCTGGAGGCAAGGCTCAAAAGGTAGAGTACTAGCCAAGCCAAGCAAACATGAGGCTTGAGTTCAAATCTCAGTAGAATGAAGCCTTGTCCTGTTTTTACTTACATGACTTTTTTCAGGCAGGGGAAAAAAAAAATCAGTGAGAACAGTTTCCTTCTCAATACCTTTTTCACAAAATTTTTGACTGTTTCTGTACTCACCCTGTTGAAATGGCTCATGGCCTGTGACCTTGTGAAAATGCTTCTCTATACTACTGAGGGAATTCAGATGGAAAAGCAAGAAAAATAGAAAACACATTTTGGTGCTTCGAATGAAGGTGGTCCAAGCCCTTCTTTGGGTTTGTCGAGGCCAGCCAATGTTTTTGCCTAAACACAGGGTTCTCCTATGCACCTAGACTAGAATCTATGAAGGGAGGAGATAATTTGGCAATAGAATGTGTGTCCTTTCACTTCTGCCTGCGGGATTCCGGGATGTCCTCTGCTCTGTGACATTGCTGTGTGTCATTAGATTAAAGCCACTTGCGATCCAGTGGCTAGTGTGGGGGTTCTGAGTTTACCTGTGACTTTTTCCTGGTTTTCAGCTTTGGGCAGGTCTGCAGAGTTACTTGGGCTGGACCCAGCACAGCTCACGGATGCTCTGACCCAGAGATCGATGTTCCTCAGGGGAGAAGAGATCCTCACGCCTCTCAGTGTCCAGCAGGTACTGGCACTTTGCCATAATGCTTGCCTCACATGATACTCCTGGGATCTCAGATCCTTGATTTAGATTCCCATATGCAGCATTGTGTGAACTGTTGAAATGACTTTGACTCATAGTCAGAAGGCTAAAGATACTGAGTCTGGGGACTTGACAAAAGTTCTTCAAGTATTTCCTAAGATACAAAGCACACAGTGTATTGTAACCATGTTGTGTCTAAGGCAGAATTCCTGAGTTTGAATCTTGCTCCTTCTCCACTCACTGTCTGTCTGTCTGTGCTTCAGTTTCCTCTTTAAGCCAGTGATAGTTATCATACCTAATTCATAAGATTCCTGTGTTCAATGTCTGTTACAGAGTAAGTCTTAAACATTAGCCCTATCAATATGTTGTTACTGTTGCTATTATTATTGTTAACGACAATACAAATATCTGTTGTTTATTTTTGCCTTTTCCATTGCAGAGGCAATTTGTGTTACAGAGCTAGCTTTCTGAGTAGGTTTTTTTTGTTTGTTTGTTTTTCTGGGGTTTTTTTGTTGTTGTTGTCAGTCCTGGGCCTTGAGCTCAGGGCCTGAGCACTGACCTTGGGCTTTCTCAAGGCTAGAGTTCTACCACTTGGGCCACAGCACCACTTCTGGATTTTTTCTATGTATGTGGTACCGAGGAATCGAACCTGGGTCTTCGTGCATGCTTGACAAGCACTCTACCACTAGGCCAAACTCCTGGCCCCAGTAGTTTTGTTTTGTTTTCTTTTTGTGCCAGTCCTGGGGCTCCAGGATACTGTTCCTGAGATTTTTAACTCAAGTCTAGTACTCTATCACTTGAGCCATAGCTCCACTTTTCTAGCTTTTTTAATGTGAGCCACTGGCACCGAGCTTCTACTAACTTTTTTAACTAGGTATGTTAATCATATCATGAAAAAGAAAGGCCTGCGTATGTTCAAAGTGAAAAAATTGTAATTATTATTTAAAACTGAGGTCTCATTATTTTAGACCTGGTAAAATCTATGCCTGCCTGAAGAGACTCAGATTTTCTTACTAGGACTGAGCATGTAAAATTGAGTTTGCAAGACTGATATTGACAAGAGTTGTGGATGAATCTGACTTAAAGTCAGTGAGTTTATCCTTTGTTCAGATATCTGGATTTTCCTGTATGCTATTGATTTTACTTCGCAATGAGGGTCCAGGTCCTTTCCTATTGTATGTCTCTGTCTGTGCCTGCCTGTCTGTCTATCTGTCTGTCTGTCTGGTCTGTCAGGTCAGAGCTTGCTTGCCAGTGTTGCCATTGGTCTCCTCCCACAGGCAATAGATAGTCGGGACTCGTTGGCCATGGCACTTTATTCACGCTGCTTCGAGTGGGTGATCAAGAAGATTAACAGCAGGATCAAGGGCAAAGACGACTTCAAATCTATTGGCATCCTTGATATCTTTGGATTTGAAAACTTCGAGGTAGGCCTCCAAAAAAGAGTACACCATGTATGAAGACTTATTTTTTTCTTTTGCCATTTTATGTGTGTTGGGACAGGCATTGAAGGCCATTATGTGTTCCTCCCCTTCAGGTGAACCACTTTGAGCAGTTTAATATCAACTATGCAAATGAGAAACTTCAGGAATACTTCAACAAGCACATTTTTTCTTTAGAACAACTAGAGTATAGCAGGTGAGCACTCAGCGGGGCCTTTTAAGTGTGCCCATATGCAAATCAGTTCAAGTTGTTTTCATTTCACTTGGCCTTTTGTAATCTCCCTTTAGAGAAGGACTGGTGTGGGAAGATATTGACTGGCTGGACAATGGAGAATGCCTTGACTTGATTGAGAAGGTACTGGGTTCTTGAAAATGCATAGCTGGCATCCCAAGGGTATCCAGCTGGGATGCATATTTATGGGAACAAAATAGCTTGTGCAAACACGCCCATCAAAGATGTGACTGTTCAGAACACAATGAACCATTTGGAAACGTAAATGTAAATGTTCAGGGTTGAATTTAAATACTTGGCTGCCTGGAACCTATTGTCTCATTCACTATGGGAGGACTGCACTGTGGGAACTGGCTTCATTTAGATTTTAAATCTGTCTCGGGTTGGCCAATAGGAGAGTTATAAGTTTACAAGAATAACTGAATTTATATGCAGTTTACATTCATTGATTTTTTTTCTCTATGGTGTACCATTCTGAATTTTTCCATCCAAGTAGTTACCATGACTTTCTTTTAACCACTGACAAGATAGACAATGAAGAGAAGTTCATTCAACTGGAACTCATTTCATTTCTTGCTTAATTCATCCCACTTTTCTCCCCATCCTTGTAGAAGCTCGGCCTCCTTGCCCTTATCAATGAAGAAAGCCACTTCCCTCAAGCCACGGACAGCACTTTGTTGGAGAAGTTACACAATCAACACTCGGTATGTCTACCCCTGCCAATTCTTAACTGTGTCTGGACAGGTCGGTCCAGAGTGTTAAGACTGTATACAGGATGCTCACTGCTGTGAGCCCAGCTGAGCCTCACACATGAATGTATTTTCCTCAAGTTCTTCTCCCCTTACTAGACCTAAAATAAATAAGATTTGATTTGGAGTGACTGACCAGAACAGGCCCGTTTATTTCATGAGTGGAAAACTGAAAAGTGTGATTGTGCGGAGATGACATGTGGAGGTGGAGGATTTTGAGTATGAGTTTTAAAACACAGCAAGGCTGGCCATTGTGTATGTCATCTGCTGGGATGGTTTTCTCCAGAAATCAGTGAGTGAAATTTATCATCTTCCTTTTCTTTTTTAAACCAGAATAACCACTTTTATGTGAAACCCAGAGTTGCAGTGAACAACTTTGGAGTGAAGCACTATGCTGGAGAGGTAATTTCTAAGATCATTACCAATATTTTGCCCACTTGGTGTGCAGACAAAGTAATAGGCTCTGAAATGGTTCATACATTTATTGAAATGATTTTTTTTTTAAATGACTAGCTTTGCAGTTGCTAATTACTGGAAACTATTCCATCCACCAATTTGCCACCCCCTTTTTTTTTTATTTTGTAAAACTAGGTACAGTATGATGTCCGGGGCATCCTGGAAAAGAACAGAGATACCTTCAGGGATGACCTTCTCAACCTGCTAAGAGAAAGCCGGTATGGTGGACTCATGAGGCCATTAGCAAGTGAATGGAAATTTGGGCAAATGCACTTGGTTTGTGGATATAGAGCGAATTACCCCTGTGGAAGTACTTGATTGAATATTTTCTTCTCCAGAAAATGTCTCATGTGATACAATAGTAATCACACTGACTTTCATTGAGGAGCTGAGTTCAGTAGTTTTAATCTTGTTTTGCAGGTGAGGAAACTGAGGCTAGGGGTGGGCAAACACCTCAGCAGGAAACGACTCAGCATTGCACCTTGATCAGAACTGCTGGGTTGAGAACCTAAGCTCTGATTACAGGAACTAATGAACTAGTCTCTTAATCATGGGGGGAAAAAAGGACCTAAGGCCTTCATCAGTCCTACCAGCTTTCCTCACACTGGCTGTAGATCATTTCAGCCTTAGTTTCTTATTAGAATAAGGGATGTGGGTATTGGTAATCATAGCATTTAGGAAGGAGGCTGAGACTTGGGGATTTTAGTTCAAAGCCAGCCTGGGCAGGAAAATCCTTGAGGCTCTTATTTCAAATTAAGCACCAAAAGGCTACAAGTGGAGCTATGTGGTTCAAATGGTAGAGCTCTAATCTTAAGGAGAAAATCCCAAGTGAGAGTACGAGGCTGAGTTCAAGTCCCAGGACCACAATAACAACAAAAAAACACAGCAGTATACCACCAGTAGCTCACATCTATACTCCTAGCTACTTGCGGGGGGGGGGGGGGTTGAAATCTGAAGATTGCTGTCCAAAGCCAGCTTGGAAAGTCTGTGAGACTTTTACCTCAAATTAAGCACCCAAAAAACTAGAAGTAGAGGTGTGGCTCATGTGGTAGAGTCTAGCCTTGAGGGACAGCCTCCAAGCCCTGCATTCAAGCCCCAGGACTGGCATAAATGAATAAATAAGAAAAAAATTAAGCAGATATTAATCAAGCCAGAATTTGAAATATATACATTCTTGGATTCATTCATGAATTATAAAGTCACATATTTAAAACACAAAAACATTGAATGATTGAAAACCAGGAAGTGTCCTATTGTTGGGGGGGGGAGGGAGAGAGAGAGAGAGAGAGAGAGAGAAAGAGAGAGAGAGAGAGAGAGAGAGAGAGAGAGAGAGAGAGAGAGAGAGAGAGAGAGATCAGGAACTTGTTTTTGCCCAGAGGCTTTTCATGCACTGTAGGAATCCAGTGTGAATCTATACAGAAATAAACTTTTCATCCCTGAGGAAGTAGGCCAGTTGTTACAGCATTGTGAAATATAAACACCAGGTGGCCATTCTGTCACTCAGACAGAGATGAACTGGGGGCGGGGAGCCAGGCCAGTGAGGTAGCTGTGTTAGCCAAAGTGCTGAGTGTTGAAGGCCTTGAGGACTCACGGTTTATAGCATTATTGGCTATTTTCATTTCTAGTTAAGTTTTCAGACCTATTATAAAGAAAGGATTGCTTCAAAGCAATGGTAGCCTGCTGTCTTTTAGAGAAATTTTAGGGTGTTAGAGTGAAAGTGATAACGTTTAGATAAAAGCCATTTATTAAGTATATAGAAGCTGATTGGGACTCTGGACCCCAGCAGGACTAGGGTCTTGGGGTGCCTCGGAAACAGCCTGATGTCCAGATGTCCCTTTACTTTGAGGTCTCTGACCTTTGACAGTTTTGTTTTGTTTCGTTTTTGCCAGTCCTGGGGCTTGAACTCAAAGCCCGAGCACTGTCCTTGGGCTTTCTCAAGGCTAGAACCTACCACTTGAGCAACAGCATCACTTCTGGCTTTTTCTATGTATGTGGTACCAAGGAATCGAACGTGGGTCTTCGTGCATACTAGGCAAACACTTTACCACTAGGCCAAACTCCCAGCCCCTGACCTTTAACATTTTTGACCTTTGACATATTTGACCTTTGAATAGAATCCTAGCATCTTGTCAAGAGGTCAAAGCCCGTAGAGAACTTAAGAGAAAGAACATTAGAGAACAAAAGTAGGAACACATTGTCCAGAGAAAATACCATCACTGCCATCTTGGGGAGAAGGAGGATGCGTGGACTTTCTCCTCAATTTTCTTGGTGACAGTACAGCCCTTCAGCCCCACAGATTTTTGGTGCCAAGAAGATCAAAGATTACTGAGATGTCTTTTGCCTTGTTGAGAGTGAAACTTTTGAGTTTCATAGAACATCTGAGAAGCAGCAGCAGTGGCAGTTCTTGCTGTACTCAGAACCCCAGTCTTTTGCTTGTATTTTCTTTCTTTCTTTCTTTTTTTCTTTGTCAGTCATGGGCTTGAAGTCTGGGTCTGGGCGCTATCCCTGAGCTCTTCAGCTCAAGACTACCGCCCTACCCACTTCTAGTTTTCTAGGGATTAATTGGAGATAAGAGTCTCACATTCTTTAGTGCCTGGGATGTCTTTGAACCGTGATCCTCAGCTCTCAGCCTTCTGAGTAGCTAGGATTACAGCCGTGGGCCCCCACACCTGGTTTGCGTGCATTTTCTGATTTCATTCTTGCCACACCATTAAAGAGCAAATTTTGGAATTATCCTTGTATTTATATATGAAAAACAAAAACAGAAAAAAAGCTTCCGGGCTTGGTGGTATGTGTTTATAATCCCAGCTATTTGGGAGCTGGAGAGAGGAGGATTGCAGTTCAAGGCCAACCTAGACGAATTTTAGTGAGAGTCTGTTTTAAAAATAAGCTGTAGTGGCGGTAGATGCCTATAACTCCACCTACTGGGGAGATGGAAGGAGGATCTGAGGTCAGCTAGGGCTGAACATGGTTTGTGTTTGAGACTCTTATTTCAAATTAAGCACCCAAAGGCTAGAAGTGAAGCTATATGGTTCAAATTGGTAGAGTTCTAATCTTAAAAGGGCAGAGGATATGACTCCATGTTAAAGAGTGCTTGTCTAGAAAGTATAGGGCTCTGAGTTCAATCCTTAGTACCATCAGAAAAAATTTTAAAACTCAGATCTCTGGACATGAAGCTTTTTGCCCACAAGACCTAGCTAGAAAGTGATGAATGCTGAAGGCAGAATTTGAACCCTAGTCTGCCTCCATACAGATTCCAGCATTCCTCACTGGCACTATCATTAACTGGTCAGACCTTCACAGCTCTGTGTTGGGCAAACATACATTCATATCCATGGCTTCAGCATCCATAGTCAATCAACTTTGGGTTGAAAATTTGGGGAAGGGGGGGCGGGAGGGTAGCCCAGTGGTAGAGTGCTCCCTAGCCCGCACGTAGGCCTGGGTTGTGATTCCTTGGAACTACATACACAGAAAAAGCCAGAAGTGGCACTGTAGCTCAAGTGGCAGAGTGCTAGCCTTGAACAAAAAGTGCCCAAGGACAGTGCGCAGGCCCTGAGTTCAAGCTCCAGGACTGGCAAAAAAAGAAGGAAAAAAAAAAAAACTTGGGCAAATATGGAGTTTTTTTCTTGTCATTTTTCCCTAAAGAATATGCTGTTGTCATTTTTCCCTAAAGAATATACTGTTGCAGCGATTTGCACGTCATTGTTTTGGCTCACTGAGCTAATTTAAGGTGGAGGGGAGAATGTGCAGGCTCTATATATACAGCACCATTGTATGGAAGGGACTTGGCAACAGGGGGATTTGGGACAGCAGTCCTTGAGCCACTTCCCTGGCAGTCCTGAGGAATCCAGTGCTGGAGACAAAGCCCTCTCTTGGTGGCTGCCACCTGGGCTCACTGTCTTTCCAGGCCATTTATCTGTGGTGCCACTCCTCTCTGCCACTCTGAAGGCTGGCATGGATGTTCAAAGCCTAAAGCTGCCTGGAAGTGGGTCATTGCTCTCTCTGGAAGAGATGACTTTCCATTATCAGTGGAGAAAGGCGCTGTAATTCCAGTCACCAGGATGTGATCACTCAGTGTGTGGGTGTGTGGGCCTCACCATCCTGTCCCACCTTGACACAGGTTCGACTTCATCTATGACCTTTTTGAACATGTCTCAAGCCGCAACAACCAGGACACCTTGAAATGCGGAAGCAAACACCGGCGGCCCACAGTCAGCTCTCAGTTCAAGGTTGGTCTCCACTGCCAACTTGCTTTCACCCAGAAAACATTAAATGGGAATTGGGTGTGCATAAAGTCTAGGAGAATATTTTTTTTAATATCATGTTCTTAACATAGGCAGTGCTTTAAAAAGAATACATTTTTTGGGGCCGGGAGTTTGGCCTAGTGGTTAAAGTGCTTGCCTAGCATGCATGAAGACCCGGGTTCGATTCCTCGGTACCACATACATAGAAAAAAGCCAGAAGTGGTGCTAAGGCTCAAGTGGTAGAGCTCTAGCCTTGAGAAAGTCCAAGGACAGTGCTCAGGCCCTGAGCTCAAGCCCAGGACTGGCAAAAAAAAAAAAAAAAGAATACATTTTTGGAGTTATGGGTATAGCTCAGTAGTAGAATATATGCTTAGCTTGTGCAAGGTCTTAGGACCAAAAAAATTGTGTATGTCTAGATCTAAAAATACGGTGTGTTTCTTCCTAGGTCTGAATGTTTGTATTTTACCCAGATAAACTTACTCTGAGGAAGTGGTACTGTGGCTCATGCGGTAGGATGGTAGCCTTGAGCTGAAGAGCTCAGGGACAATGCCCAGGCCCAGAGTTCCAGCCCTACAACCAACAATAATAACAAAAAAAAATTATTGTAACTAGGAGTGATTATCAAGTTCTTATATAAATTAAATTTGCATCACTACTTTGTCCATGTGTCCAGAATTCAAGGAAAATTGATATTTGCATTTTTGATATATATAATTTTCAGAAATGCGAAATGTTTTATACAAAGGCCACACAAGACTTGAAACATTTTGGTCCATGATGGAACAAATATGTATACTTTTTCATATGCATCTCAGTAGCTATTCTTGGCTATCTACCTCTATTGATAATTTTATATAACCTTTGAATGATGTTAAAAAATATACGAATTGGGTGTTGGGAGTATGGCCTAATGGTAGCGTGCTTGCCTAGCATGCATGAAGCCCTGGGTTCAGTTCCTCAGTACCACATACACAGAAAAAGCCAGAAAAACAGTGATGCTGTGGCTCAGGTGGTAGAGTGTTATCCTTGAGAGAGCTCAAGGACAGTGCCTTGGCCCTGAGTTCAAGCCCCAGGACTGGGGGGAAAAAATCTAAATGGTCAGATGCTAATGGTGCACAACCAAAACCCTAGCGACTCAGAAGGCTGAGATCTGAGGATCATAGTTCAAAGCCAGCCTTGGGGAGGGGGGAAAGTATGTGAGATTCTTATCTCCAAATAACCCCCAGAAGTGGAGCTTTGGCTCAAGTGGTAGAGCACCAACCTTAAGAGGAAAAAGCCAAGCAAGAGGCCTGGGAGTGTGGCTTAGTGGTAGAGTTCTTGCCTACATGCATGAAGCCTTGGGTTTGATTCCTCAGTGCCATATAAACAGAAAAAGCAGGACGTGGTGGTGTGGCTCAAGTGGTAGAGTGCTAGCCTTGAGCAAAAAAAAAGCCCAGGTTCTGAATTTAGGCTCCAGGACTGACCAAAAACCAAACAAACACCAAGTAAGAGCAAAAGAACAGAATTCAAGCCCCGTATTAGCATGGGGGAGGGGGAGATAAAGATCCTCTTTTAAAGGAAGTAATAAGTGAGTTTTGTGTATTATGAAAAAATCAATTACAATGAACTACAATATCTCCTGTTTTAATTTATTTTGAAATGACATACTTAAAAATGAAAAACTTACTCCTATGATTTATGTTGTTCGGTTTTTTTATCCTTGTTTCTGGCAATTACATAGGACACCAAGAATAGAAAGAATGATGTCATAAGAGACTAAGTCAACTTATACTTTCTCCTTTCTATAGGACTCCCTGCATTCCTTAATGGCAACACTAAGCGCCTCTAATCCTTTCTTTGTTCGCTGTATCAAGCCCAACACACAGAAGGTAAGATTTATGATGAGGGGACCAGAGAGAAGTCACCCCTTGAAAAGACAACCTTCTAGGCTGGCTTCTCACAGATTGCTTTCTCCAAAGTCTTTCATTATGGATGGTTGGAAATGGATATGACATTATTGTAACCTGACATTAAATGAATTGCTCCTCTTTGTCCTCTTAGCCTGGTAGTCTGCTTTTGAGTGATGCCATTAAAGCTTTAGGATGAATCAATTTTAAAAGGAAACAGTTTGAAGCCTTTTCATTTGGTATTTGGTTTGTAATGTTTAGTCCTGGCTTCCAAATGGAATATGCATATTTAGGAAAAAAGAGAGAGTTGGTTTGAGTGGTAATTTTTTGCTCACTCCTTTTGCTTTATTGTTAGTTATGACAAATGAGTTATAATCTGAGAATTAGTACTGTAATGATTTGGTTATAACTGAGAAAACTTTAAAGTTATTTTAAGTTTAAATGTCTAGGCTCTGATTGTTTTTAATATTATCACTCAAAAACAACTGGAATTTAAAAACTACCTAAGAAAAGTAGAGTATTAGATTCTATTCAGTTGGTGAATCCAAGGCTAGATGGAGAACTTTCCTTAATGAATGAATACTGATTTGGCCGACAGCCTCTTTCGAAACCCTTCTATTCACACTGAAAGAGAAGGGATCCCCTCACCCTGGGATAGATGGTAGTTTCAATGAGAAGTTCGATCTTGATATTTTCCTATGAGACATGGGTTTATACTTGTTATGTAGTTAAAAAGCAGTTACCTTTGCCTTAATATCATGGTGGAGATATGGCTCAAATGGTAGAGTGCAGCCTTGAGTACAAAAAACCAAATCCTAGTAGGAGTCCCAGAGCTTACGCCTGAGTACAGACCAAAACAAAAAAACAAAGAATCGCAATGTCAGGTTGTTTCAACTGGATATACCTACTTAGTTTGTTAATGGCAAGAACTTAACATGTGTATGATTAAATGACTTTTTTTTCATGTTTTGGGATTTGAATTCAGCACCTCATATTTGCTAGGTAAAAAGTGCTTTTACTTGAGCCACTCTTTGACACTTTGGTGCAGTAGTTATTTCCTGAGATAGGGTCTCGTTTTTTTTGTTTTTGTTTTTGTTTTTTTTTTGCCAGTCGTGGGCTTGAGCTCAGGGCCTGAGCACTGTCCTTGGACTTTCTCAAGGCTAGAGCTCTACCACTTGAGCCTCAGCACCACTTCCGGCTTTTTTCTATGTATGTGGTACCGAGGAATCGAACCTGGGTCTTCGTGCATGCTAGGTAAGCACTTTAACCACTAGGCCAAACTCCCGGCCTAGGGTCTCGTTTTTATGGCTGGACCACTCTGTTCATGCATCTCTACATAAGTAGGATGGCAGGCATATGCCACGTGGTTGAGATGGAGTGTTGTGAACTTTTTGCCAGGGCTGGCCTCAAACTGCCATCCTCCCCATTGCCTCTCCCAAGGTGCTAAAATTATAGGCTTGACCCACCCAGCCCCTCCATACTACTTTTATGGATAAGATCAATAATAACATACACCTTTCATCTATTGCTCTTCCTGATTTGCATAACAATATGTGAGCATCTCGAAAATGAAAGCCTAGGGGCCAGGAGCGTGGCCTAGTGATAAAGTGCTCACCTAGGATGCACAAATCCATGTAGTTCCCCAGAACCACAGACACAAAAAAAGCCAGAAGTGGCCCTGTGGCTCAAGTGGCAGAGCAAAACGTGTCCAAGGACTCAGGCCCTGAGTTTAAGCTCCAGGACTGGCAAAAAAAGAAAATGAAAGCATACATGGTACATGGTTTTTGTTTGACTCATGTAGGAAATGAAGTGTTGGAACAACCCTCTCTGTTTAGAGCAATATGTCCTGGAAGCTGGTTCATATTCCAGGTGCTGTGTTTTATAAACCAGTATGCATTGGGAACTGGTGGCTCACATGTGTAATTCTAGCTGCTCAGGAGGCTGAGATCTAAGGACCAGAGTTCAAAACCAGCCTGGACAGCAAAGTTCATGAGGCTCTTATTTCCAGTTAACCACAAAAAACTGCAAGTAGAGCTGTGATTCAAGTGATAGAACACTGGACTTGATCACACATACACATGTCGAAGACTAGAGTTTAAGCCCTAGGACTGGTGCAAAGATAGATAGATAGATAGATAGATAGATAGATAGATAGATAGATAGATAGATAGTAGATCCATGCTGTACAGTATGTTAAGAAAGTGTGGCATTGCTTTTCTGGCATAGTCTCACATGAGAGGCTAAATCTTTCTTGGGAGTTCTCATTTTGTAATAGACCTCATGATACAGTATCTCATTACTGGAGCCACACATGAAATAGCTAGGGGTATAGGTATGAGTACAAGCGCCCAGCCCGTATCGTTCTTTAAACATCTATGCCTTTTCTCACTTTCTATTGCTGAATACCCTGGTGCACCTTTTACTTCCTACAGGTTAGCTGAAACTTCCTTTCCTTCCCTCGTGATATGACACATCACTGTGCAGACTGGCATCTGAGACTCAGTGAAATAGGAAGTGACCTGGCAGTGCCAATGTAAAGGCAGAAATTTCAGTTTGGAGCTCAGTCTTCCATGTTTTTGTTTTTGTTCTTGAATGGCATAGAGTTGTTAGATTTTCCTTCAAGTTGAGAACCCTTTTGAAATTAGTCCTGTTTGAAAACATTTCCGCAGCCAGAATATTGGAGAAATTAACTTCTTTTTTGGGAGACATTACTTCTCTTTGATGTTTATTTTTCCATGTTGAGATTTGATTGTGCCCAATTGCTTTGGTTTTGGCACTTTAAAAAGTGAGCCAGCTCAACTGTATGTTTCCATTTGACTTGGCTTCTGGCCCTTGACATCTGACTTGGTGTAGACATTCAATACTAGCAATCCAGCACCATAGACTGGAAGAAATGTTTCTGTGCCATTTTTAAAGGGACCCAGACAGAATGGTGAAGCCCTGGCTCAAGAGCTGACTTGTCTGAGGCCTAAAACGTAGGTGTGATTTATAAGTGTCAAGATGCCAATTAGAATATGAAAATGCCAAGTTACGACTCCATTAGCATTCATCTCGCTCCATGAAGACTGTAACTGCTGATTATGTGTGCTACGAAATACATATCTACAATTGTCATTTGGAGTTTATTAACCATTTCTTTAGTCCAATGATGGATTCTTCTGGAAACTTCCATAGGGAAAAAAATCTTGCCTTTCTTCTCTGCAGATATGAGGAACGCGTATTTCTAGCAGGGAGGAGATTACAGTCTCACCTTTCCTCGTGTTCTCTTCCTGTCACTCATCATGGGAACTTGGGCACACTATTCAGATACAGGGGCTTGTAGGAGCTTTGGACATCATTCCTCCGTGAGGATTGTGGTTTTGGCAGACAATAGAAACCTCCTCCCCATCCCCCCCGCCCCCCAGCTAAAGTGATTTTTTTTAAAAGAGAATGAGATAAGAGTAACAGCTGCAAAGGTTCTGGCCTGGGAGCTGGCATTAAAATTATTGAAGATAGCAACATTTGTGTTATTAAGAACATTCTCAAAATTCACCCACGGTCGCAGTGAACAGACCACGTAGCTGGCAGAACAGTCTTCTGCCTGGCCTTGGGGAGTCTTTGAACCCTGGATAGACATTTGAGCCTGAAGACTTTGGGTTTTGTTGTTTGGGTTATTTGGGTTTGTTGTTGTTATCATTCGGATTTGAATGTGTGTGTGTTTTCATTTGGGAAAAAGGATGGACACAAGGAGAGACTGTTACTAAAATGCTAGAATATGCATGTCAGTTCAATTCAACACATGGCCTTATTTCCTTTCTGTAAGTAGGCTTTCACAAATTTTGAGTATTATATGAATGGCAGATACTAGTTCTGTTGAGAAAGCCTGTGGCACCAAGTTTGAAGCAGATTTTTTTTTTTAAATCCCTCTTGTCCAGAGATGTTCTGTAGGTAGTTTTTGGTTCAGATAGCTCTACAGGCTGTAATCTGTTCCTGAGCCCAGAATCTTCAGAGTTCATGAAGGGCAAGTCTGTCCTCAAGGTGATTTCTGGTTGGGTGATGTAGCCTTTCAGCTTTTCTTTTCTTATGTCAGTCCTGGGGCTTGAACTTAGGGCCTGGGTTCCCTCTGAACTTTTGTGCTTAAGGCTAACAATCTATCACTTGAGCCATAGCTCCATTTCCAGTATTTTTTGGTAGTTAATTAGAAATAAGAGTCTCATGGATTTTTCTTGCCTGGGTTGGCTTTGAACCATGATCCTCAGATCTCATCTTCCTAAGTAGCTAGGATTATAGGTATGAGCTACCAGCTTTCCGCTTTTTTTTCTGTTGAGACATATTTGGCAGTCCAGTTGCTAGACCAAAGTATCCCCAGGTGACCACTGGCCTTCCGAGTCAAGAAAGACCTGCTTGGTCACAGAGCAGAACATCTATCTCCCTGAGGGCCTGTTTGGCCTGTGATCTCTCCCTGCCTGATATTTTAGCAAATGAGTTCTAGTCAGAAAAGTCTTTCATTAACATTCCTCCACCCCTCCCCACTCCACGAGGAGGAGCAGGAAAAAATTAAAAAGGGAACACACTGATAAGTAACAGGGAAATGTCCTTGTGAGAAACCCCAGATACAGACTGTGATACAGGCCTCATTGCTGCAGAATCTGTTGTAGAGAGCCATTCGCCACATACCCAGCTACTTCTGCTTAAGGAGGTAAATCTTCCAGATTCCAGCAGCAGCAGCTTAAAATCCTAGCTTATGTGACAGTATCATTCAAGATTCTGTCAAGTCTTCTCCAGAAAAGCCAGGAATGAGGTCTCCCTGAACTCCCTAGAGTAGGGTTTGGTAGAAGAAGGCCCTAGCCCAGGGGTGGCTTCTTAGAGTGACACTTATCTGAGATAGGAGGAAGGAGATGGAGGCATCAGTCTGCTGGACTGCAATTATGTATGTTGGAAAATGGAACTTAAAGTGGCAGGACAAAGCTGGAAAGACTGGGCTTTGTCAGTGAAAGGTCTGGAAGCATCCTGTCTCTAACCCTACAACACATCAACCATCTCACAAAGATGATTGCTCCCCAGGATTTGAAATGTTAGTGCTTGTCACCTGAGTGGATCCTGGTGGTTCACACAGGGAACTATGCCCCAACATTTTGGACACAGAGGTATAGTATCTTGATGAGTGAATTCCATGAGTGGAACACATTTAATCCTAATTTACATTTATATTTGTATAACCTATGTGTTCCCTGCTACTTTGTTTTCTTCTCTTCCGTCCCTCTCCCCCTCCCCCCTCCCTCTTTCTCCTTCTCTTTCTCCCTCTCTCCCTCTTCCTCTCCCCCTCTTCCCCTCCCCATTTTCTTTCCTTTCCCCTTTCCCCTTTCCTTTCTTTTCCTTGCTGGTCCTGGGGCTTAAAATTGAACAGGACCTGGGCACTGTCCCTGAGTATTTGTGCTAAAGACTGGCTCTATTCTAGCACAACTCCACTTCTGACATTTTGATGATTAACTGGAGATGAATCTCTCAGACTTTGCTGCCTGAGCCAGCTTTAAATTGTGACCCTCAGATCTCGGCCTCCTGAGCAGCTAGGATTTCAGGTATGAGCCACCAGCCCCCAGCTTACTATTTTCAAGTTATTGTTTGCCTTCTTTCTTCTTTTTTCCCCTTTTTTGTAATACTGGGTTGAACTCAGAGAGACTTACTAGGCAGGTGCTATGCCACTTGAATAACAGTGGTGATTGCTTTAATCATTTTTTTAGTTAGGGTCTCACATTTTTGCCTGAGGCTTGCCTGGATTATAATCTTCCTATTTACACCTTGCCCTTTTTACACCTTTGTGTAGTGTGGATACAAGACATGGCTATTTATTGGTTAACATGGGGGTCTTCTTGCTACCTTTTTGCCTGAACTTGTGTCATATTTCGGTCCCATGACCTCTCGAGTGGCTAAGGTGACAGACTTAGGCCATCCCAGCCATCAACACTTAGGCACTTTGTCATCTTCACTGCTAGGTTATTTATTTTTTATTGTGTCATGTTTGTCTCTGGGGCTATCGTGGATTTGTATACTTGGAAGTTACTCAAGGGATATACCAAAGGTCAGAATGGAGTGGCATCCTTAATATGTACCAGTCCTATGTTACCATATTGCACTCCACTCGTTTACCTCCCTCAGCTGACCCCCTTCTCAGATGCACCAGGCCTAGGGCCTAAGACACTTGAAACAACCAAGGCCGACATCAGTGGCCCCTTCACACACACTTTTTCCTCTGAGGGTGCTACCTCACATTCTAGTACTATGATTTCTAGATGCACAGACATTCCCCACAGGAACTTTGTTTTCCACCTTGTTAGGCAAGAACTTGCAAGTATCTTTCCCTGCCCCATAACAGGATGAGACACTGCATCTTAACATTTCCATTGAACTTCCAGAATCACAGATCATTTGTTTGGTATAAACCTTACCTGCCATTATGTTTGTTTGAGTCTAAGATTCCAGGACATAAAATGCACCGTTTTCTCTCATTGCAGAAGCAAAAGCACCACTATCTCATTAGAGGTGTGATGCTTTCTTACTACTTACTCCTCTTGGTGCCTTGAAGATATTTCATTTATCACAAGCATACACCTGGTCACTCTGTCTTCAGGTCTTTCTACAAATAAAGTTATTAATATAATAATTTTCTTTTTTAGGGGCCAGGAGTTTGGCCTAGTGGTGGAGTGCTTGCCTGGCATGCACAAAGACCTGGGTTTGATACCTCAGTACCACATACATAGAAAAAGCTGGAAATGGTGCTGTGGCTCAAGCAGTAGAGCTCTAGCCTTGAGAAAGCCCAGGGACAGCTCTCAGGCCCTGAGTTCAAGCCCCAGGACTGGCAAAAAATAGTAATAATAATAATTTTCCTTTTATTAAAGCTAGTGCTGGGACTCCAACTGAGGTCTAGGTCTGTCTCTGAGTTATTTTTCTCAAGGCTAGTGCTCTACCACTTGAGCCACAGCTAGCTTTTTGGTGGTTAATTGGAGATAAGAGTCTCAAGGACTTTCCTGCCCTCTTTTCTTTCTTTTTCCTTCCTTCCTTCCTTCCTTCCTTCCTTCCTTCCTTCCTTCCTTCCTTCCTTTTTTCCTGACCCCCCTCTTCTTCTAACTGCTCATTTGGCACATTTAATTAGCTTTCCTGTATGTAAAGGTACCTTCCTTTAATTTTTAAAAATCCTTTCTTGTTTATAGGGATGTTTTTATTTTTAATGAACAAAAACTACATTTCTGCCTTTTTATTTGATCGTAAGTCTCATGTGAAAGACTTATCCCTCTGGTGATGGTAATATGAGACCTGGTGAAACCTCTAAAAGGTAGGGGTGGGAGGCTGGTGGAAGGAAGTGAGCTCATGGAGGGGGTGTGTCCTTTTCACTTGGCTTCCTGTTCACCATGAGGCAGGCAGCTTTTTCTGGCTGTGTGCTCTCCACTGTCATGTTGTATGTCACTGGGGAGCCAGCTGATCCAGACTGACATTGTGAGCCCAAACAGACTTTGCTCCTTTGAATCCTTTATCTCAGGTGCTTTGTGACAGGAACAGAAACCTAATAGGTATGCCTTCCTAGTCTTCATCCATTGGAGAATAAAGTGAATGTGTCAGACATTTCTAATTTCTTACTCAACATATTTTTACTTCTGCAGTAATCAGCCTTCCTAGTCTAATTTTAATCTTTTAATTTTTGATCAAATCGTCAGTATAGCTCAAGTAATCTGTGGTACCTCAAGGCTCTTAGGGGTGAATGGGCTTTCCACCAGTTTTCCTTGCCTTCTTAATAATGGTTTGTTTTTACTTTTTTTGTTTTGTTTCCTTCTGTTTTCCCAGGGCCCCCTTTATCACTACTCTACCTCTACCTTGGGGGAGTGCACCCCCACCTCAGATTATTATCGATCTTCTGTGCCAGGGACTCCAAAGCTATTGCTGCTGTGCTGACATGTAGGGCCCTCACCCAGCCCATTGTGGTACTTGTGGCCTGGAGGGGCAATTACAAAGCCACTCAAGTGCAGGAGCCTTAAAGAAGCAGTGAGCTAAAATAGAAGATGAAAGGTATGCACCTAGATTTATCTTCAGCCTTTGGTTTACTAAGCCCTGAGTAGCACAAAGATAGTGTTCTAGTGTTCATGCCTCCAGCCATGTGTTTTGACAACTACACGTAGGATGGTTACATATGGTTCATGAAATCAGGCAGGCCTATAGAGTACTGGGAAATCATAGGACTTCTTATCTTTATAAGTTTAACTGCAATTTATGTTGTGTCATAGAAAAGTCTAAAACCGTTATCAGACCTTTTATCTTTTTTTATTGTTGTTGTTCTGTTTATGTGGTACTGAGGAATCGAACTCAGGGCTTCATGCATGTTAGGCAAGCACTAGCACTCTACCACTAAGCCACATTGCCAGTCCCATGTTTATCATTTCACTGTTGCTAGATAGGTTTCACTGCTGCTAGATAGCTGTAACTAGACTTTTGTTTCTTTCTTTGGTTTTGTTCTGTGATTTATTTGGTGTCGTTTGGTTGCATTCATTATGCAACCTGGCCTGGAACTCATGATCTTCTTGCTTCAGTCCAAAGTACTGAGCTTATAGATATATAATGCCATCCTAGTTCTTCCTTAAGTAGTTGTTGACATTGTTATAAAATGAAGAATGAACTTCTTTTCTTCAGCTTTTGTGTGTGTGCCTGCATGCGCTAGGCCTGGGCACTGTTGGTTTCAGGGCCTGGGTATTATCCCTGAGCTTCTTTTACTCAAGGCTAGAGCTGTACTACTTGAGCCACAGCTCCATAGCTAGCATTTTTGATAGTTCATCAGAGTCTTACGGGCTTTCCTACCCGAGCTGGTTTTCTTCAAACCTTAGTCCTCAGATCTCAGCTTCCAGAGTAGCCAGGATTACAGATGTGAGCCACTTAGCAGCCAGCATTTTTTCTCCCAGTCTTTAAATATTGGTTGACTTTGTTTTTATAACATGAAAAGGGGCTGGAAATGTAACTCAGTAGTAGCAGTGTGAACTAACAGAAGACTGAGTTTGATCTTTCAGTTACAGGATAAAAATTTCATGGGCACTGGTGTCTGACTCGTGTAATCCTACTTATTCTAATCCTACTTATTCAGAAGGCTGAGGTCTCAGGATCATGGGGTGAAACTAGCCTGGACAGGAAAGTTCATGAGAAGTTTTATCTCCAAATTAACCACCAAAAAGCAGGAAGTGGAGCTGCGCCCAAGTGGTGGAGCACCAGCTTTGAGCGGAAAAACCTAAGTGAGAGTGTGAGGTCTTGAGTTCAGACCTCAGCACATACAGTCGCACCCTCACACACATGCATACAAACACAACACCCAAAATAAATAACATTAGAGAAAATCAGAGGGATAACAGAGTTCCTATATCACAGACTCCCCACCCCTCTACCCTTTCCTTTTGGTAACATCTGGTGATAGCGTGGTTACATTTTGGGTACAGTATTATCCAAGTGCAGAGTTGATGTTGAGGTTCCTTACTCTTGTCATACTGGTTCTTTGAGTTTCAACAAATGCATACTGTTCTCAAAATACCAGATGTTCATAATCTGTTGATAATGTGATGAACATTTTCTCAAGTAATGTTTCACTTATTTCCGGACCCAAGGAGAAGCCTTGGGAATGAAGTTCCTGTTGTATTGATAAAAACATGCATAATATAGTTTGTAGGCGGAACTAAATGAAAAATAGGGTGGGTAGGGCAGGAACTTGATCGTTCCCTTAGCTTTGCTTGCTTACTAAGAAGTGAAGTGTTTGTAACTTCCAGTAATTCCTCCTGTTTTTTTCTGATTGCCTCCAGTGGTTAGCTTTGACCATCTCTTACAACTAGAGTATCCGTTGCTAAAGACTTCTTTTGACATTTAAAAAAAAATTTTTTTTAGAAGATCCTTAAAAAGGCAGCTTTACCTTTTCAGAAACTCTTGGTAAAGGCAGCACTGAAGCAACCATTCTTCTCCCCCCAAACAAAACAATCCCAGTAAACCCCTCTGTTGGCCCTTCAGTCCTGCTTGCCCAGTTGTCATGGTAACCAGCAGCACTCTGTAAAGACCAGAATAAATAGCCATAAATGAAGCTCAGCTCAAGTGAAAAGGGTTGGGTTCTCAGGATAGATTTTTCCCCAGTCAATGTTGAATTTTCTTGATTTTATCCTGAAACATTAAAAAAAAAAAACAACCCACCTAGAACATCTTTCAAAAATCAGGTATCTTTGAGCCCTTCTATGTATTTGCGTATTTGTTGCTTTGTGTTCAGGTGATTGGCTGCTTTTGTCACTATTGTCTCAACGATTACTCGCAGGCCAGCTCCTCCGGGCTGGACTTCCTCTGAGTAGAATCAGGAATGAATTAAGCAAGCACAGCCCTAGTCGCCACATAAAAGGCTGGGAACACAAGCTAGCGGAAGACAGCCGGGGGTTGTGTCTGTCAGTTTAGATGCTCTAGTCCAGACTGCCAAAGATGTAGCCGTTTCCAGTGGATAAAAGCTGAAGGGAAAAAAGAAAATCCAAGGTAGGGTGGGGATTTCCCCCCTCTTGTGTTGCTTAAAAGTTTCATGTACTTTGCTGGTGGTTGAGGTAGGGTAAAAAATCTCTAAGCACTGAAATGTTTAATAATGAGTAAGTGCCTCTTTTACTTGTCTACCCAAAGTTTGAATTGACTAATCCTTTGGTTTTGTTTTGTTTTGCTTTGTTTTTTAAAGGAAGGCATAACCTATTTATCAGATCAAGCGTTGATAACTGATTGTTTTTTTTTATGTCATCTATTGTAGGAAAAATCATTTTGAGTAGGTTGAAGAGAGGAAATTACTGGTGGTAATTTCTTTTGTTCCAGGTTACTTGAAAGCATTTGTCTCAAAATCATTTTTTAATAGCTTTCCTTAGAGCCTTGTTGCTTTTCCTAACCTTATGTTTTGTAGAAATGTTTGAAAACATCCTCATATGAGGGTCATGGTCTCTTTTTTAACTTTCATTCATAACACGCTTTATACATGTGGAAATGTGAAAATTTCCAAGCATTGAACACCCATTTGTTGAATGTTAGTGTGTTTGATAGTTTGGTACGGGAACACACCGGTGAGAATTGTGCAATATACTGGAGAAACAGAGAAGGCTAGTTTTTCTTGGCTGTGGCTTTTATTCTTCAAGCAACACCACATCCCCAGCGTCTGAAAGGCTGATTTTTGCCTGCTTGGGAGACTGCTTGGGTGGACATCCATTCAGTTGCTAAATAGGCTGAGAGGGAGGAAATGTTTGCGAATGTGAGGGCAGTTTTTAGGCTTGAAAAGGGGCTGGGGGGGGGGGGAGACTAGAATAGCAATGCTTCTGACTACTACTGGGCTGTAAACCTACTTTAGTGTAGATAAGATATACAGAAATGGAAGAAGATCTGGTGGAATGGAATTGCTAGCCTGTGAACTTAATTATACTCCTAAGGGAAAGGTGGCATGTAAGTCCTTTAGGGAAAAGTTCTACTCTGTTGTGTCTCACAGCACTGAAGTCTGCTTCTCCTGCCCCCACTTCCTGTGTAGTGTAAATACCTGCAGGCCTAGTTCACTTTCTGGTGAATGCCTGGCAGCTAGAAGGAGACACACAGGAAGATGGTGGACATTAGAACTCCACCTCCGACTAGGGAATTGCCAGCTGCCAACATGGGGCATATCAGGGTAGCCACAGCCCTCCAGCCCTTGACTTTGGACTCATCCCAGTGAACTTCCGGAATACTGTCCAGTGGGGATGGGAAATGCACCGGTACCTTCTGGTCACCTCCCACCCTATCCATTCCTCCAACTGAGGCAGATATTTTTTATTGTTCCCTGGGATCAGAAGCCTGGCCAGGAGTATTTTCCTGGGCAATTACCCTTGCACGGCCCAGGCCCACCCCAGACCCACCCCCACCACATTGTATGTCTTCTCCTAGTGACCTTGTTCAGGAATTCCCACTGTTCATCTAGCAGCTCTTCAAGGGACTGCGGTATCCAAATCCCCCACAGCCAAACTACCAGCACCCTGTGACTTTGGAGCAAGCACAGGCTGGATTTGAAGCGAGACTGAAAGGATGTGGGTATGGAGTCCCAGGACACGGACCCAGGCTCTAAAGTTCCCAGGTTTAGTCTGGCCATGTGCTTCTCTGTGTTTCCACTCTCTTACTAATGTTCCTCTTGCTGGTCTTCCATCCAGGGTGTGTGTGTATGGGGTGGGCTCCTTTTTCCCCTCCACAAGCCACCACCTCCCTGACACTCAGAAATATATAGGCCAAGTGCTGGCGTATGCCTATAATTTTAACTACTCAGGAGGCTGAGATCTGAGGATCACACTTCTAAACCAGACTGGGCAGGGAAGTCCATAAGAATCCAGTTAACCATCAAAAAGCCAGAAGTGGAGCTGTGGTTCACATGGCAGAGTTTTGGCCTAAAGTGGAAAAAGCTAAGAGAGACTTCATAGGATCTGAGTTGACGCCCCAGTATTGTCACAAAAAGAGAGGGGGGTGCGGGGGAGAAGGAAAAGATAGGAAGGGAAGAAGAAGGGAGGGGGAAAAAAGAAAGAAATATACTAGAAAGAATAGAAATAAAGATAAAAAATATCACAGAGCAGTAGTTTCTGGCTTTCATTTCTACTTATTCCCGTATGAAGGCAATTCTTACTGACTTAAAATATTTGGAAAAATGTATTTAAATTGGGGCCGAGAGTTTGGCCTAGTGGTTAAAGTGCTTGCCTAGCATGCATGAAGACCCGGGTTCGATTCCTCGGTACCACATACATAGAAAAAAGCCGGAAGTGGTGCTGAGGCTCAAGTGGTAGAGCTCTAGCCTTGAGAAAGTCCAAGGACAGTGCTCAAGCCCAGGACTGGCAAAAAAAAAAAATGTATTTAAATTACAATTGTAATGCTTTTTCTCATAACTGTAGATTCTATTGGAGGCTAAACTTTAAGGTCAAATGCTATGAATAGATTATTTCCTTTATTTGTTACGATAAACAATGCTTCTACAGTATCCATATGCACAAATACTATTTCCCTAAATTCATGGAAGTCTGTTTGCTTAATCAGAGAATGTGTGTTGGTTATGACATTGATGTATGCCTAATAGCCAAGTTGCCTTCATGAAAACCAATAACAAGATTTTTTACACTGGATGTGAAGAGACTTTAAGAAGGCTCTGGTGATTCATGCCCATAATTTTAGCTACCCAGGAGGCTGGGACTTGTAGGATTTAAAAGTCTGAGAGGTTCCTCTTTAATTAACCAGCAGAAAAGCCAAACTGGAGGCTTAGCTTAAGTGGTAGAACAACAGCCGTCAGCAGAAAAAGTCAAAAGCTAAGGGAATATGTGAGATACTGAATTCAAGTCTTGGTTTCAATGTGTGTACCTGCATGCTCACATGGGCACCCAATAAGAAAATAATAGATCTTTTAGTAGAAAAACACACACACACACACAAAAAAAAGAAATTACTGCAAAGGGGACTGCAAATGTAAAATATTCTTAGAAGTATAATTAAAGAAACACAAGTTAAAATCATGAGATGGAGCGGGGAACGTGGCCTAGTGGTAGAGTGCTTGTCTAGCATGCACTAAGTCCTGGGTTCAATTCCTCAGTACCACATACACAGAAAAAGCTGGAAGTGGTGCTGTGGCTCAAGTGGTAGAGTGCTAGCCTTGAGCCAAAGTGCCCAAAGTCAGTGCCTAGGCCCTGAGTTCAAGCCCCAGGACCAACAGAGAGACAGAGACAGAGAGAGAGGGGGGGGGGGGGGAGAGAGAGAGAGAGAGAGAGAGAGAGAGTCAGAGAGACAGAGAGAGAGAGAGAGACAGAGAGACAGAGAGAGAGAGAGAGACAGAGAGAGAGAGAGACAGAGAGAGAGAGAGAGAAATTTTGCCATCATGGGGACTAAACTGTCCAAACAGGAGACAAGCTCCTGTTATATAAGGCCGGGCTTGCCTTAATTCCATGCTGGCCCCAAACTGCTGGTCCTCCTGACGCATAAGAGTTCACCACCACACCCAGCTTGGGCTGTTCTGTAAGAACACAGGCCAGGGGCTCTGATGATTGGAGAAACTGCCAGTAATGTGTGCTCTGCGATCTCACGTTGCAGCCATTTCTCAGGATAGGATATTCACTCTGTGGGGTTGTTTTGTTTGTTTGTTTTGGTAGTGGGGCTTGAACTAGACACTGTCCCTGAGCTTTTCCATTTGAGGCTAGTTCTCTACCTCTTTGAGCCACAGCACCACTTCTGGTTTTCTGATGATTTATCTGAGATAAGAGTCCTAGCCTGGGTTGACTTCTAAGAATGATCCTCAGATCTCAGCTTCTGGGTAGCTAGGATTATAGGCATGAGCCACCAGTACTTGTCTCCTGTGGGTTTTTACACACACACACACACACACACACACACACACACACACACACACACACACACGTATCAAGATTCTCTTCACTGTTTGGTAGTTTCTGAAAACAATCCAGGTCTATGGGATCAAGGCTTCCATAAGTATTTTTCTGGAAGCTACATGTTGCAGTTTTTCTCTAGCCTTCCCCTTCTAATCTTAACTCCACCCGGAGGCCCTGGCACCGCTAAGCGCCCCTCCTTCCTGGCACCTCTGACCAACCCTGCCTCCCCACCCCCACGCCATGCTTCTGACTGGTTCCCCTCAGTGGAGGCCTGGCCTCAGGCTCTGCCCAGCCTGCTCCCCTGCCAGTCCTGAGAGACGCCCCTTGGCTTCTTCAGCTCTGGCTGGGTGAGTACCTGCCCTTCCCGCCCGGAACTCTCCTCCAAGCTCTGGCCTCAAGGTCCCTCTTGATTCTCTAACCTACTTTTGCTGCTTCCGTTCCCTGGGTTTCTCCTGTGCTGGACTGTGGAGCGCTTTGAATTGAGACGTGTCTATAATAGTCAGATCCCGCTCCCATCCTCTGAGGTGACCCTTGCTGAGAGCTTATCAGCCTTGGTGCTCCTGGCACTGTGGGCTGACATTTTCATTGCTGGGGAGTCTAGTCTATGCTAGCCACAGGCCAGGAGCTTGTGCTAGCCTCTCTTTGGAGTGTTTCCAGACAAAATCCAGGGTCTGGGAAAATACTTATTTGAGTACCAGTGACACTCACTTCTTATATTGTCATTCTTTATGTTGATTTGTCCTTTGGAATGTATACACAAGTGAAGAATTTATTACAACATTTGCTATTGCCTTTAACCTTGATTTTTTTTTTATTTTTACTATATTTCTGGTGCGAATATTTTCCACATTTTCTAGATCAATTTGAGTCATTACATTGGACATATATTGTTTTCTTTCCTAATAAGTCTTGATAGAAATTCAGAAACACAAGGAACAGAAGGCGTGAGGGCAAAGGGAAGGGCATTTACGCCTGCTGTGGCCCCATGCTCCCCTTTGTCAGATGAATGTCTGCCCCAGTTTCAGCTCATCTGAAAGAATGAAGCAGTTCATTAAAGCACGCCAGATGCTTCATGTGTCAGTACTGTACTTCAAAAGTACAGTGACAATGTGTAAGGTCTGCTGTTAGAAATGGAAGCAAAGCAACCCTGTGGAAGATGTTAGGAGGATGAGAAATTTACCTGAAAACATGTTTTTTAGGGCTTCTTTCCTGAGTGTTTTTTTATGTTTTTTATTTTATTATTATATTTTTTAATGTGCCAAACTGGAGCTTGAACTCAGGGACTGGGTACTGCCCTTAGATTTTTTTTCCACCCAGGGCTCTATCACTTGAACTATATTTTGACTTCTGGATTTTATTGTATTTTATTTTTGGTGGTTAAGAGACTTTGTATCCTAGCTAGTTTATAACTATCCTCGTCAGATCTCAGCCTCCTGAGTAATTAAGATTACAGGCATGAGCTACCTTCCCCTGGCTTCTAGGGTCTCCAAGTAAGAGCTCTTAGATGAACAAGAAAATATATGTGAATGTATACAAGTAGCTTTGGATAACTGAGATTTCACCTCTCAATTGAATATTCAAAGGACCAGGATTTGAACATGAAATCTTTTAGGCATGTGTTGATCTTCTAAGTGAACAGAAGTTTACATTGGGTTCTTTAGTGTGTAAGTAGAAGACTTAGATTTTGCTGAGCCTCAAAGGATGTCTATGGGATTATTGAAGCTAAGTATAAAGCATCACCAGTACGGTGTTCATTGTGGTCTGGGGAACTGAAGAAGGGAAGTTGAGCCTTTAATGCTGGCCTGGGCTGGAGCCTGGGCCAGTTTCCAATGGAGTGCAGGTGCTCCTAGCCTCCCAAGGCTTTTTCAGAGAGACACCTTGCAAATTAGGGAAATGAGGTCCTCTGTAAGTGGAAGGACTGGTTGGACCTGGTGGTGACATCATTCGACTCCAATGTTCAGGGTTCTAACGCAGCCCATCAGAGCTAAGGGCCAGGCAAGAATCAAACATAGACAAAGAATACAAAAGCTGCACAGTTTTTTGGGCCAGCCTTGTGGCAGGAGCAGGTGGCCCACTTTGGTTCAGTCCCTCCTGCTATGTAGGCCAGGCCAGCCGGCACATTCCCTGGTGGACACAACCACAGCTTTCCACCATGGGCCACGGGGTGAAAGTCTTTCCCTTCCCATGCCCAATTAAAAAAATTAACGACCACACAATTGCTATTTGTTCTCCATTACTCACCTAGCCTGCTAGAGCAAATCCACTCTACTTGTTACAGCATGTTGCGATAAAGTGTGTAAATGATTGAGAAGGCGGTCGGGGAATATTTAAAGAGCCTTTAGCAGCTCTCCTGGCTGCACAGTCTTTTTTGTGTCTGTTTGTTCAGTTCATTTTGTAGCCTTATCCTTACAACTCGGCTTTCTCTGAAGGCTTCTCACTGTCTGAGCTCACAGGCCCTGAGGAGTGGCCATCCCATCTCCAGGGTAGACGCAGGGAGACAGGCTACCTGCGTAGCCCAGAAGAATTTTGTTCCATCCCCCAGAGCTTGGTGGCAGAGGCCTTCACAGTTTTCCAAGAACAAATTGGTTTTGTTGCGATGTATGCAGTGAATCAAGCCATCGAATCTGCATTTAGACGAAATAGTTATCTTGGTGAACACACAGGCTACTCAAAATGTTTCTAAGGTCACGTGCTTGGATCCCAGTGAACAGTGAGAGATCTACAGGAGGCGGTGGCCTGGCTTTCATTAGTCATGTCATTGAGTGAGTGTGTTACCATCACACTCAGCTTAGGTGGATGATATGAAGACAAAATTCACATGTTTTAGGGAGGATGTAGGGATTTACTATGAATGTCTGCAAAGAGCCTCCGTTCTGACTCGGTGCCGTCACAGGGATGGTCCCAGCGGCTGATAAGCAACCTTCCTTATGATAGAAGGAAGCATTACTGGTGTCTAGAACTCTGATATTAATTGTGGGCCAACCCAGCTCAAGAGGGGTTCCTTTTTTTTGTTTCCAAAATTGGTAATTTGAATGTATTCACCAATGAATTCAGCAGCACACTTGCAATTAGAATTTGCAAAGAACATACATTCATTGTAGGCTAGACACTTGGAAGGACCAATCCTGGAAAAACTATTATGGTACTGCCAGCTCTTTTTTTTTTTTTCCCAGTCCTGGGCTTGAGCTCAGGGTCTGAGCACTGTCCTTGGACTTTCTCAAGGCATAGCACTCTACCACTTGAGCCTCAGCACCACTTCTGGGTTTCTTTTTATGTATGTGGTACCAAGGAATCGAACCCAGGTCCTTGTGCATGCGAGGCAAGCACTCTACTACTAAGCCAAACTCCCGGCCTTGCCAGCTCTTTAAATCTGAGCTGGGGATTGGCCAATGGTTACATCAAGTCAGTAGGGCTGTTAACAGAAGTGGGTGGAAGGTGGCATTCCAAGGACAGGTGAGGGAAAGAATGTAATTTGTACAAGCTTCCTTTTCTGTGCACTTTTTTAGAAAACCTTTATCCTGTTATTTATTGATTTTATAGTGATGAAGATCAAGCCCAGCACCCAGTCCCTGACACACAGGACTCTCTACCACTGATCCTACCTTCCCAATCCTCCTTTAGTTTAGTGCAGTTTTCACTTTTTTGCAGAGACTGTCAGTTGTAGATGAGGCCAGTGTGGTACTGCCTACGTGGGACACTTTCCTAAAGTCGGGCTCTAGAAGGGGGCGCTCAGATTTAAGCAGTTTCAATTGCACAACTCAAGGCAAGATGGGCTGACTGGATTCTTTGAGGCCGTCCTTTCCAGACCCCTGAATGGAGTCCTGGGGCGTGCCCCAGGACACAAATAGCCTGGCCTTTGAGTGTTGCCTGACCTCTTGTTTCCTAGCAACTCCTAGCTGCTCCTCTTAATATTTTGTGGTATTTCTAATTTATACTTAGCAAATATTGGCTGTGATGGCAGGCTGGCTGACTTCCCATTATAACTAGCAAACAACCACTTTAATACATGAATTAAGCCAGGGAAAGGACTCCTAGGACCTGAGCTCACCAGTGTCCTCTCCCTAGATCTTCCTGTATTCTGGCAGCAGAATTCACAAAGGATTTGTCAGGGAAAAGTGCTAAGCTTGGCACAATGCATGGAGCAGTTACCAAGTAAAAGTCTCATGATTTTCTTTTTCTTAGTATGGCTTCATGAAGTTATCTATATTCATTATTGAAAACTTTTTTTTTCTGTAACATATATATGGTGCCTGTCCTGAGACTTGAACTCAGAGCTTGAGCACAGTCCCTAAACTTTTGTGTTCTTTGTGCCACTTGAGTCATAGCTCCACTCTCACTTTATGGTGGTTAACTGTAGGTAAGAGTCTCACAGATTTTCCTGCCGAGGCTATTTTTGAAATACAGTCTTTAGATTTTAGCCACCCAAGTGCGTGCGTGCGTGTGTGCGTGTGTGTGTGTGTGTGTGTGTGTGTGTGTGTGTGTGTGTGTGTGTGTGTGTGTGTGTGTGTGTTTGTGTGTGTATTTTTTCCCCCCAGTCTTGGGCTTGAGCTCAGGGCCTGAGCACTGTCCTTGGACTTTCTCAAGACTAGAGCTCTACCACTTGAGCCACAGCACCACTTCCAGCTTTTTTCTACTTACGTGGTACCGAGGAGTTGAACCTAAGTCTTTGTGTATGCTTAGGCAAGCACTCAACCACGAGGCCAAACTTCCGGCCCCTACACTATATATTTTTAGGCAGATGAAGTCCCTTTACTCCAGGTTCTTTACAAATGGGGTGAAATCTCACAATCCTTCCAGTTCTGAAGTGAATCTGTCCACTCCATACCCTTTCATATACATACCTCTCTGTTTTGTGGCTGAGTTTTATCTCTGTTGTTGTCTTTATCCTTCCTTATGACAAGTTTGACTCCTCAGTCCTAGTTTTCACTTTTTGCTTCTTTTATCCTTGCCTCTGAGAGTCATTGTTTTCCTCTGTGTACTAACTTTTAAGATTTCTTTTTAAAAGTAAGGATGATCTTTATCTTGCTTTCCCTGTTGGCCGCTTTGCCTGTCCTTTGAAAGTTCAGATATGTGGATGTCAGCACCCACATGTGTGTCTTCTCCTGATGGCTGCTAGTTGATGTGTACACTCATGTGGTAGCCTGTTTCATAATGCTGTACCTGTAGCACTATAGAAACAGTCGCCCTGGTGAAGCATTCCAGCTCTGTTTGACATTATTCCTGGCTTTGGACATTGAAGACTGATTTTTGCTTACAGGTCCACAGACCCCCTCATTTGAACTTCTGTCCTTTTCTAGCTCGAGTCTTGATTATGTGGTCATCACCTGGGGCCTTGACAAGTGACTCAGTGAGCCGTGCTGCCTTTTCAGCATTTTAATGACTGATGTGAGCCTGCTTGCCAGCACACACAAAGAGACAGCTGCCCTCCTAATTTGTATTTCTCAGCATGATTTTTTTTCAGAGCAAGTCTGAATACAGGATCTGACCTGTTCAGTATGGAGGACGAAGTGTGGGACAATGAAGAGAGAGAGATGGAGGCTTTAGTTTCCCAAGATGAAAAGACTGCTTTGGGTTCATTAGATAAGACAGCAACAGATTATACTCAGGACAGAAGGCCCAACCTTCTGTTGTTTTACCAGGGCTTTTGCTCTGGTATGGAATAAATCTTCTCTCTTCGTTTCTCTGGGTTTTTCTGTAAGTCTCTGGCAGCATTTTGTGTTAGGATTCCCTCTCCCTCCCACCCCCTTAGGCACTAGAGAAGAAACAGAAGGTCTTGAGCATGCTAAGCACACATGTTCCCACTGAACTACCCTGCAACATTTTGTCTATTGCCCAGAACCCTTTTTGCTGGTCTCTGGGTTTGAATGCAGTTTTCACTCTTGTTTGGCTAGCTTCCTTTGCTAGTCACACCTAGTTCAGCTTTTTGCTAGTTATTTTGGAGATGGAGTCTAGTGAAATATTCTGCCCATCTTGGCTTCAAATTAGGATCCTCCACATCTCAGCCTCTCGAGTGACTATGATTATTGGTGTGAAGCGCTGGTGCCTAATTCTCTGACTTTCAATTTGTATGACCCACTCACAACTTCAAATTTGCCCCTTTGTCCTGTTCTTTCCTTCTTACAGGATGAGAAGGAGCTTGCTCTTTTTGTTACACAGACCTCTCAGAACCTGGCTCTGCTTGTTTGTTTCTTTGTGTGGGTACTGGGGCTTAAACTCAGAGCCTGGGCACTGTCCCTTTTTTTTTTTTCACAGTGTTACCACTTGAGCCATAGCTCTGCTTCTGGCTTTTGTGTGTGTGTGGTTATTGAAGTTAACCATCTTACAGACTTCCCTTTGGGAGGCTAGCTTCGAATCACAATCCTCAGGTAATTCCTGAGTCATGAAGATTAGCAGCGCCCAGTTCATAGGATATCATTGTCTCCTTCCTTTGTCAGTTTATTAATCATTTTTAATATTTTTTTCACCCAATGCTAGTGAAGGACATCCGTAATCCAAGCATCTTGGGAAGCGAGATTGTTGGACTCAGGGTTCAAGGCCAGTCTGGGCAGGAAAAAAAAAAGAGAAACCCCTTCACAACCAAATGTTAGATACAGTGGCAGGTTCCCATTCCCTCTCCTCCTACCCCCCACTCTCTGGTGGCACTAGTCTTTTTTTTTATTTTATTTTTTTATTTTTTATTTTTTATTTTTTTGTTGTTTTTATTTTTTTATTGTAATTAGTAAAAGGGTTACATGATATTTGCCAGATAGAAGGTGCATTAATTCACATACATTGATACCCTTTCACATGTCTTGGTACCCATTTCCCTCCCCCCCCCCCCACACCCCTCAGGTACTAGTCTTTACTAGTCTTTGAGCTCAGGGCCTTGTACTTGCTAAAAATATTCCTAACTACAGCATAGCATATGTATAAAAGAGTGAGCATTCCAAGCTAAGTGTTCAGTCCTGGCTACCCTGGAAGAGGACAGTGGGAAAGCTCATGAACTTGCCCACAATCCCTAGCCTCTCCTCTCCTCTGTGTTGTTGCCTCAGCTTGTCCTCAGATTCCCCCACCAGCTCTGGAACATACTCAAGCACTTCTCACTTCTCAGTAACCATAGCCTGAGCCTGCTGTCTGCCACCACCAGCAACTCACCAGCACCTGAGCACCTGCCCTCAGCCCTTGCCCAGCTTCTTCCCTCCATCAAACCCTCCCTGGATTTTGAGTATTTTGTTTGTAAAACTCTCTTGTTCCAGGTTGCCTGGGCATTTGGCCACTTCAAATAAAGCCAGCCACTGGTGGTTCTCAACACTACTAGGGAACCAAGGTCCCTGTGTTCTGATTCTGACCTCTCTGACCTGAATTTGAACTTGACTCCTGCCTGGTCCATCTGGCTTTGCATCACTTAACTCTCTCTTGCCACTACTCACCCTGTTCCTGACCTGTGGGATATTTTCAAGATTCATAGTGCCAGTCACCATAATTATAAATTGTGCATCAGCCTTGCCACCTGTTTGTGTGTGTGTGTGTGTGTGTGTGTGTGTGTGTGTGTGTGTGTGTGTGAGAGAGAGAGAGAGAGAGAGAGAGAGAGAGAGAGAGAGAGAGAGAGAGAGAGAGAGAGAGAGAGAGAGAGAGAGAGAGAGAGGGCACTGAGTCTTGAACTCAGAGCCTAGTCACTGCCCCTGAGTTACCACTTCAAGCCACAGCTCTACTTCCAGTTTTCTAGTGATTGGTTTGGAGATAATAATCTCATGAACTTTCCTGCCTGGGTTAGCTTCAAACTATGATTTTCAGATCTCAGCAGCCTGAGTAGCTAAGATAACTGCTATGAACCACCAGTGCTAGGCTCATGTAGCTTTTTCACTCAAAGTTGGCAGTCTGTCACTTGAGTCATACCTCCATTTCTTGCTTTCTGTTAATTACTTGGCCAGAAGTCTCATGGACTTTTCTGAGTAGCTGGTTTTAAGCACCAATCTTCAGATCTCATCTTCTTGAGAAGCTAGGATTACAGGCATGAGCCGTAGGCTAACTGACTTCCTTGCATCTTTGTATTACCAGATTAATCCCCATCCCTGTGTAGTTCCTTCCTTCCTGGTGTGATCTTTCCTACAGGAGTTCTTCCTACCATCAAACTATAAAAGAATGTCAGGCTCCTACTGAGCAGACTCCGACCTTCAGGTGTATGACAGAATAACTTGGACAGCAGTGACCTGTGTGATTAACAGGTATAAGTGGCACAAGTAACGAGCAGCATTTGTTGAGAGACTCCATGGTATCGGAGCTTTGCATCAGTGCATCCATAATTCGCTTGGTCTGTCCTCACATTTGCAAAATGGTTGCCAAAACTGAACTAGCATGTCTCAGAGATCATCCTCATTCAGTTTTGCATATTTATAAAACTTAGAGATATGTTCTTGCTAAACTAAGGCTGACTTCGAACTTGGAATCCATAAGTGCTATACTTCACACTTCTGAGCTTTCTAGGTGTTGGGATTAGAGGTATGTGCCACCATATACACCTATTTCAAGGTACACTTTTTTGCAGTATTTATTACCCTATTAGGATACAACCTCAAGTAAAGCAAACAAAGATCTTGCCTCTCAGCACAAGTAATCCTGGAAAGAAAAGCCAACTTTTCTGGAAAGAAAGCTCTTTCCAGGCCTTCTTTTGAAAGGAAGCAACCTCTCAGCATGTCCCCCCAGGTTTGCTCACGTCTAGGCCTGGCTCCTCTGCTGGCTTCCAGGGCCAGGGCTGGCATGGCAGCCAGGCCTCTCGCCACAGGAAGCTGGGAAATGAATATCTGGCTAAGGTGAATCACTTTGAGTGGTTGGCATAGAATGATCTCATGGTTAGGACAATAGGCCTGGATATGGGGTAGAGGGTGTCCCCTTAGCAGAAATGGCCTGATTGGCTCCCTAGGAAGTCAGAGTATAGGTGGAGAGTAGACTTCTAGAGTTACAGGTCTTGAACTCCCAGCCTAGAAGCTGTCCCTGAACTCTTCTGCTCAAGGCTAGTACTCTTCCACTTTACACCATAGCACTACTTCAGTTTTCAGTAGTTAATTGAAAATAAAAGTCTCAAGGAGGCGTGGAGTATGGCCTAGTGGTAGAGTACTTGCCTAGCATACACAAAGCCCTGGGTTCGATTCCTCAGTACCTTATAAATAGAAAAGACCGGAAGTGTTGCTATGATTCAACTCTAACCTTGAGAAAGCTGAAGCCTTGAGAAAACTCTAGCCTTGAGAAAGCTGAAGAACAGTGCTCAGGCCCTGAGTTCAGCCCCAAGACTGTCAAAAATAAAAGTCTCAAGGATTTTTCTACCTGGGCTGTCTTCAAACTGTGATCCTCAGATCTCAGCCTCCTGAGTAGCTAGGATTACAGGTGTGAGCCACCAGTACCCAGCTAGGTCAGCTTCTAGAGCAGCTGAAAATTTTGCATTGCCACTTTGTCCATGGATTAATGTGTTTGTCAAACAAAGTAAAACTGAGACAGCAGTGTCAGCGCAGTGCAGGTTCATAACTGCTTCTTCCATGGACCTGCGTCACATGGCACTAGTGCCATGTGGAGTTTTCCTCCAGAGAGAAGCACAGGCCCAAGAGCTCATCTGGCACAGGACTCCGCTTCTCCATGCTTCCATGGGCGCAGTGAGGGAAGCATTCTGTCCTGCCCACTGGATTTCATAGAGTTCTTTGAGCTTCAAATTGAGATAATGAAAATTCCTGGTCCATTGCCATCCACTCTTGAATGTTAGTACCATTATTTACTGTTGTCCTTTAGTTCAGGAAGGAAAGAGTAGCTTTCAATGTTAAAGCTTTACTCCTGCATTGAAGCGAAAACTTATATTGGAAGGAGATGGTTTGAACTCACGACTTTGTGCCTTCTAGATATAAACTCAACCTCTTGGGTCATACATAGTTATATTCTTTGAATAGTATCTCACATTTATGCCTTGACCAGCCTAGAGTGCAATCCTACTTAACAATTCCCTTCAAGCTGGGATGACAGGAGCATACCACCACCAGCTTGGATTGGCAGAGACTGGAATCTTGCAAACTCTTTTCCCTGGGCTAGCCTTGAACCCTGATCCTCCTAATCTCAGCAAGCATTACAGGAATGGGCCGCTGTGTTCATTTTAGGGGTCCCTTGTTCTGGTCTTCCTATGGAGGTGTCAACATATCCCATAGCACATCCCACAGATGTGAAGATAGATTCCCCTGGGGATATAGCATCCACAGCTGGGTGTGGTCTACATACAAGGTGGGAGTGGGAGAGCCAGGATCTCTGCACCTGCTGTCCTCTGTATGCACGGGTCTGGCGTAGGGGAGAAAGAAAACTGAGTAGATGTAGACTGTTGCCAGCTTCCTGTAATAGAGGATTGAGAATAGAGGAAAGGTGGGAGGGTGGCAGGCCTGTATTCTTACACCTTAGCAAAGCATTAAACCATATGCTCCGTACGTGCGATTTTTAGGCTTTTTGTGGGTTTCAGAAACAAACACAGCCAGGGCACAATTGAAGTAAGGATTCAAGTGAGTGAATATCCACACACAATGGAAGGAAAAGTGCTTGTTCAGGACTAGGGGTCACTGTAAAGCATTCACTTGTCAGTTTGGGGGAGCAGAAGGACCAGAGTGTGCATGCCCCTCATTTTGTCTTGTTGAGGCTTTCTTTTAAATCATGCCTCCTGTGTGGCTTCCATTCTGCCTTAGGTTCTGCCAAGGGACGTGATCAAGTGGCCTGGTTCTTGCCTAGCAGGTGCAAAACCCAATTCAGTCCTCAATACGCAAATCAAAACAAAAACAGTTAATGTCTAGGAATTCCTAGGGATCCAAGTATAGATGACTAAAATTAACATACATTGTTTAAGATTGGTTTCCTATCTTGAAAAATATTTTACATACATAATCTGGAGTTAATGGAAATTTGCTAGCTCTATTTATAAAGTGTCTTCTCTTTCTCACTTTTCCCCCCTCTGAGGAATAAAAGTTGTTGATCATAAGTGATATGTTTTAGTCTCTAAAAATGTCAGCCTTGTATTAAACTTTTTTGAAAGTTCATATATAGTTCATGCTCCAGGGAGCAGCAAATGCAAATAGATATATAATTTGGCCAGGTGCCAGTGGCTCTCATCTATAATCCTAGTTCCTAGGAAGGTTGAGATATAGAGACTCATAGTACAAGGCCAACCTCAGGCAGAAAAGTGCAGTGGTTTCCATATCCAGAACTAACTAGCAAAAAGCAAGATTGAAGGCTTGGCTCAAAAAGTAGAGAGCCAGCCTAGCAAATGGTGAAGCCATGAGTTCAACCCCTAGATTTATAATTTGGAGCCTTGTTCTTGAATTCTCCAACTCTTTATGGCTCTTAATATCTTAGAACACCACTTTTCACCAGGACTGTTATGAGTTAGATCAGTAATTTAGGCACTTCTGGTTCATGACTACAATCCAAGCTATCTTAATCCAGTCAGGAGGCTGAGATCTAAGAATTGCTCTTCAAATCTAGGCCATTCCGACGACTTTTATCTTTAAATAACCAGCAAAAAGCTGGTACTAGAGATGTGGTTCAAGTGATAGAGTGCCAGCCTTAGGTGAAAAAAAAACAAGCTGTAGCATGAAGCCCTGTGTTCATGCCGCAAAACTAGTGAGTGCGGGCCGGGAGTTTGGCCTAGTGGTTAAGGTGCTTGCCTAGCATGCATGAAGACCTGGATTCGATTCCTCGGTACCACAGACATAGAAAAAAGATGGAAGTGGTGCTCAAGTGGTAGAGCTCTAGCCTTGAGAAAGTCCAAGGACAGTGCTCAGGCCCTGAGCTCAAGCCCAGGACTGGCAAAAACAAAAAACAAAAAAAAACTAGTGAGTGCGGCATAGGCGTGCACATGTGCACACACACACACACACACACACACACACACACACACACACACACACACACACACACACACACACACACACACACACCCTCAAATCCCATAGCTATACTTGAAAGTATAAAAACAACTTTTCGGATGGGAGTTTGGCCTAGTGGTAGAGTGCTTGCCTAGCATGCATGAAGACCCGGGTTCAATTCCTCAGTACTATATACATAGGGGGAAAAAAAAAAAGCTAGAAGTGATGCTGAGGCTCAAGTGGTGGAGCGCTAGCTTTGAAGAAGTCCAAGGACAGTGCTCAGGCCCTGAGCTCAAGCCCAGGACAGGCAATCAATCAATCAATAAATAACTTTTTTTTAAAGAAAAAGAGTGATTAAATAATTTATATGGCTTCATATATCCTGAGTATGATCTTTTCACTGAGCTACACCCCCATGGTGACGTTTGTTCTTTGACCCCGGAGATCAGCATATTTTTCTCTGATGGCAAGATGATAAATATGTAAGGCTTTGTCCATGCGTCCATGAAAGCAACCGTACCCAGGCCTGGCTATGAGCCAGTAAAAGTTTATTTACAAAAACACTTGGCAAGCTGGATGTGGCTCCCAGACTATTCTTTGCCAACGCCCCATGCTTAATTCAATGCATCCTCTCCTTAGGGTTTTAACCCTCAGAAGCTGGTTTCTATTTTTGGTCTGTCATGAAGATAGCTATTGTGATAGGTTTCATTCAGGAATATTCAGGAAATGCGCACCAGGAAATAAGCCCCATTGTTAACCAGTGAATACTTTGGCGCTGCAGGAACTACCCCCACTCCTGACCATGCACCTTTGAGGAAGAGCAATGTAGCCAGGACGATGATGGTAATGCACGTGTCATAGACCTGCTTCATCAAAAGCTAGCGTGGTGCCTGGCAAGGCATCTAGTATATGTCATGGGAGCCTTTATTATCACTACTGTGGCTAATGCTGGTAGTATACTGCTTGTACACTTACTACTAGAAGTATCCGGCGTGCTGTTGCTACCATGGCCACTAAGGTACACAAGTAGAGTCCAACCCATCTACCAGAGCAAAGCAGGTCAACTTGGTGGTCAGGCAATCAAGGCAGACACTCACCTGCTATCACTGTGTACTTATATTTGTCCGTTGAACTCCGACAAAGCTTTGGCATGAAAGAATTTGTAGTATTAGAAAGACTAAGGAACCTGGTACTGGTGGCAGATGCTTATAATCCTGGCCACTCAGGAGGCTGAGTCCTAAAAGAACTTTAGGGCTAGCCTAGGCAGAAAAGGTTACAAAACTCCATCTCCAGTTAACCAACAAAAAGCAATGTTGGAGACTTGACTCAGATGGTAAAGCATCTAAAAATCCCTGTGCTTTAATTACTCATCCCTCTCCTGAGCTTCTCTTTTATATTTACCTTTTGTTGGTGATGATGGGGTTGTGGGACTTGAACTCAGGGCCAGAGTTCCTGAGCTTTTTCACTCAAGACTATATTGCTCTATCACTTTGAGCCACACAGCGCCACTTCCTTTTTTCTGGTGTTTACTTGGAGATAAGAGTCTCACAGGCTTTGAACTTTGATCCTCAGATCTCAACCTCCTGCGGAGCTAGGATTATAGGTATGAACCACCAGCACCCAGCTTCTTCTACAGTTCCCACAGTTTGGTATTTTATGTTGTCTGATCCATTCGGAGTTAAATTTTATCCAAATTATATTTGCTTCTAGAATTGTTTTTGCATGTTGATACCCAGCACCATTTACTGTAAAACCCATCTTTTATTCAAAAAATATTTTGTAGACTAATAAGCTTCCAAAGTTCTTTGCAGAACCTTTCATTTCTCTTCTCCCTCCTTTTAGTATCAGTCCTGGGGCCTGAACTTGGGCCTTAGACTCTGTTCTTGACCTTCCTTTGTTCTACCACTTAAACCGCAGCTCTACTTTCAGCTTTTCTTTTTTCTTTCTTTTGTTAGTTTTGTAGAGATAAGATTCTAAGACTCTCTTGCCCAGGCTGGCTTTAAATTACAATCCTCAGATTGTAGCCTCCTGAGTAGCTAGGATTTTAAGCGTGAGATACCAGCTACCACTTTCATTTTCTTGAAATACGGTTTCTGGTCCCCTGGCTAAGGTGCTAACTGTCCCCTGGCTCTGGAAGGGTGTGGCTCCTGACTGTCCTCTGTGAGAAATTTCCATACTCTGTAATCTGACCTCTGGAGCTCACTCACAGCTCTACTTTTGCAAGTCATGTAAGCTCTTAGCTTCCTACTCTGTCTGGTCTCACCTGACTGGGTCCCAGGATAGAAGGGGTATGGGTTGGGGGTACACCTTTTCTATAGGGACAATTCTTTCCTGCCTTCTTTTTTTTTTCTTCAAAATGTGAAGATTAAACCAGTGGCAACAATTTGTGTAAAATGTTTAACAATCCAGGAGTGAAATGGCTGAAGTAAGTACAAAGAATCTTTGTCTACTGTTTAATTGACTTTTGCTTGCTGCTTGGTCAAGGTCAAGAAAATGATATTTCTGCTTTAGCACCCATGCTTTTGATAAACTTCTTTTTTGATAATATTTATTCATTCACTGCTCCTGACTTGTTGATGTAGCAAAGAAAGACTGAAGGGTGGCAGAGGAGTGTTTGGCAAAACGCCTCAATGGGGGACAGGAAGCTTGTTTGTGTTTAAATAGACTAGAGATAGATCTCATGTTGGCAAGTGTAATACAGATATATGTAGTATGTATAGGTGTTCTTTGATTTTTTTAAAATCTAAACAGAGAATCATGGTTCTTTCTGTTATTTTGAATTTGCCTATAAAGTTTCTGGTTCAGTAATTATTCCTCCATGCTGATATTTGTAAACATACTATGTGGCAGATCAGTTTCTTATATTTCTAGAGCATTTAAAGTTATGGATTAGGTTGTTTAGAGATGGATTCCTGACAAGTTTGCTACATAATCGTCATGTGAGGGAATCCTTGGGATATTGGATGCCAATCTACAGTCATCAGTTTGCAGCCCCGATGTTCACCAAAATAAAATGGAAAGCATTTCCCATCAGGATTTGTTCTGAAGTAGAATGAAAAAGAGTAGAGCTGCTCTTTTGAGGATGCTGTGCCATTCACTTGGAAAAAATCAGTGCTGCTGTTAGCGGGGTTAAATCTTGCAAGACAGAAGGTTAAAGACAACTGTGGATGTAATGTGGGCTCCTGTCTCCCCACTCCCTCCCAGCCTCTGCTGAGGGGGCCCTGGCTCACCATCCTAGGCTAAGCTGCTGTCTTGCATACTAAGCAGATTGGCTCCCAGAAGCCTGTATCTGTCAGGTCAGGCCTGGGCACAGTAGGGTTGGATTTGTTCTAGTCCATCCCATCAGTCTATGCAATACTATATGTAGTGAATACCTCTAATTGGCTAAGTAACTGGTGCTTAACTCCATGTCCAAGATGCGGTGATCACATCTACTTTCTAGACATAGAATGTATTATCTCCAGGGAAAGGAGGCAAAGATGCCTTCTAGAAATCTGACCTGTTAGAAGCACTCTTGACAGTCTGTCAGCTGGTATTTAAAGCAGACTAGTTATTAAATACTTTCTCACCGACGAGAGCTTTCTGTGGGATGTAGTTTGACACCATTCAAGTTTACAGCTCAGTCCACTCGGTGAACCTGATCCACCTGGATGCCTGATCTTCCTGTCTGTGGACGAGGGAGGGGGGATGAGGGGCATGAGGAGCTTCAGCAGTTGTCCAAAGTTGAGGTGAGAAGTGATACTGTTGGGCTTTGCCCTGGTTTACAAACCTACTGGAGTTGGATGTGTTCGGAGTTGACTGTTTGGATCAGTGGTTGTTCCTCTGTACTGATCGTGGTGAACACTCGCTGCAGAATCACTTTCTTATTCTCCTTGCCAGGGCTCTTAAAGTTGTAGATGGGTTGTATGTTTGGTGAATCCCTGACATGTTTTGCATATTGACCCCCCAGCTCCTGCCTCAGTCTCCCAAGCAGCAGGACTATGGGCCCCTGTCCCTGTGCTGAGCTAAAACTGGGATTTTTAAAATCAGTTGGGTTGGACCAGCCCCTGACAGATGGGTCCCTAAGACCCGCCCTCCTCTCAGTGCTGAGCACCGCACAAAGCCTGTGCTCCCAGTGCAGATCCGTCCTCTTCCCTCCTCTGCTAGAGAGCTTTGTGCTGGCAGCTTACCCGGCTTCTATAACATGAGTAGGAAAATGTGGTTTCATGTGGTTGACTCGAGTACTAGACTGATTTTCAGGAATGCGCGATTCCTTGAGGTTTATTTTCCTGTAAGCACACACTGAGCTACACCTCCTTCTAATGGTTCGATTTGAACAACCCCTCCTCTTTCTCTTCAGTGTGAAATCAGGGCCTGACACTTGCTCATGGGTGCTTTACCACTTGAGCAGTGCCTCCATTCTGGTCTTTTGCTGTTTTCTTTTTTCTTTCTTCTTTGTGGAGGTAAAGTTGTCAGGCCTTTTCTGTCTAGGCTGCCAGTGTCTCCCATCAATGGCAGTCCTGTGTGTGTCTTTTCTTGGTCAGGACTTGAACTCTGGGCCTGGATGCTGTCCATAAGCTCTTCCGCTCAAGGCTCCTCCTCCTCTACCACTTGAGCCACAGCGCCACTTCTGGTTTTCTGGTGGTTAATTGGAGATAAGAGTCTCACAGAGTTTAGTGTCCAGGCTGGCTTTGAACCACAGTCCTCAGATCTCAGCCTCCCGAATAACTAGGATTACAGGTGTGAGCCACCAGCACCCAGCTGCCTTTATTTGTTTGTTTGTTTGTTTGTTTGTGGTACTGGTGTATGAAATCAGTGCCTTACATTTGTCCAGCTGGCCCTCTACCGCTCAGAGAGGGAGTTTCCTGGCCTCGTCTGTCTATGCTGGCTTAGTGTTGTCATTGGATGGAGGCTTAGTGAAGTTTAGTGAAGCTTCCCTTTAAATGTAGGAACTCCTCACTTAGAGTCCTTGACTTTGATCACAGAATAAGAATTTCTGGACAAGTCTTGATAGAAAGAAAACTTGGTAGAGCTTTATTGAGTCAATAAACAAGCAGGTAATCAGACAAATAGACAAAAAGCAGACAAACAGAAGGGCAGGAGCACACTCTTACAATGTGTGGGTGTTTTTCATAGGGATAGAGAGAGAAGCCTGCAGTTCCTTAGGCTAGTGGATATTTATAAGGTGAAGTAAGGGGGTCTGGCTTCAATGTTATGCAAAAACAGGTGCTTTGTCTTTGCTCTAATTACACCTGGTGTTACATTCAATTTCCAAGTAAGAATGCATAAAACAGAAGCTTGAGACTAGGAGGTGCTCTGTTATCTGTATTTTGAGAGGTAGGTTGAATTTTCTTAGGAAGCCATGCATTCTGTCAGCTAGCTGTTAAGTTGGGTGAGATGCATTCCTCAGAAAGAAATGCATACTGTTGTCTGTCCATGAAGCAAAGATAGCACTTCTAAATACTGTGTTTGTTTGTTTGTTTGCTTGTTTATTTATTTATTTTTTGCCAGTCCTGGGCTTGAGCTCAGGGCCTGAGCACTGTCCTTGGATTTTCTCAAGGCTAGAGCTCTACCACTTGAGCCTCAGCACCACTTCCAGCTTTTTTCTGTGTCTGTGGTACTGAGGAATCGAACCCAGGTCTTCATGCATGCTAGGCAAGCACTTTAACCACTAGGCCAAACTCCTGGCCCTGTATTTATTTTTTTAAATACTGTATTTTTGAGTTGCCTTCACAGGCCTCAGTTTCCTTAAGTTATCCTGCTTCCGGACTACTATCCCACAGATCTCAATCTCCTGAGTAGCTGGGATTATATGTTATGAGTCACTGGTGCCCAGCTGTTTCCATGGTTAAATGCCTTCCACATCCTCTGGCTTCCCTGCTTCTCTGACCTTCGGTCACCCTTTTCCATGTAGGACCTCCACAATGCAGTCTATTTTGAAATGTCTTCCATGATACACAGTCTTGAAAGTTTTCATCGTGTCTGTGGGTATTTCCTTGTGTTGGTCTACCTTCTGTCTTCCTTTGAGCCTTCCCTTTCTTTACCCACCACCATAGCAGTGGCATCCCCTCCCCAGTTAGCAATCACATACTTCTTCCAATGCTGTGCCCCCTACTGTCCGTGCGCTCGTGTTCATGCACATTAGTGGTAGAGCAGGGTTGGGGGCACGTGGTCCCTTGTGGAGGAAGACCGCAACACCTGCTTTTCTGTGGCTTCCTTGCCTCAGTAAGACCAGCCAACTGTTGGTACTTCCTGATGTGGCTTGAAAAGGTGCCAGAAAAGACCCTGATGGCCTTGCTTCTAGGATTATCCCTGTCTGTGAGTGGGTCCTCACACAGCAGGTAGGGCTCTGTCCACATCCAGTGGCTCTTGTCCAGCTTGAACCCAAGTCCCTCTTTCTCCCCACCTCTCATTCTTTGCCTGTGCCAGACTAGAGAGGCCTGCACAGCAGGCTCGTTCTCCACCTCCTCTCTTTTCTTCATGGTTTTTCTGTGCACAGTAGCCCCATCCCCAGCAGTATTATGAAAACCTAAGCTGTGGTGTGAATCCTGACCCGGGCCCACCCTTCACAGCATTTTCTGTCCTGTGTTCCCAAGGAACTTAACATCCTTAGCTTGGTGCATTATTAGACATCCCCATTAGAAAAGTGGCAATGCTTGGCATAACTGGCACTCTCCATAACGTCAGGGTCTTTGGAAACGAAATGCACACACCCCTCTCCACACTGCATGTGCTCCCCAGGCCTGAATCACCAAAACTTGAACATGGTAGGTGTTTAATAACTATTCACTAGACTGACTGGTCAAGCTGCGGCTCCTGAGACTCTAATTGCCTAGAGTTAGAGCTATTCCTTCCAACATGAAACCTATTTGTTCTGCCAGAACATAGCTGTTAGTACCCCGCGGACCTTCTTTGTTGGGGTGAACTCCAGTTCTGCAAACCTAGTTGCCAGTCAAGTTCTGAGTGCTCTGGGGAAGTTTTGAAAGGCAAAATGCCTTTAAGTTGCTCCTCAGCCAGCCTCCAGCTGTGACAGCTTTGAAAGTTAAATGCATCAGGACAGGAAGTTGCCAGGGGGAGAGAGAACCACCAATGGAAAGCCAGGATCACCACCCTCGTGACCACCCAATGGGTTGCCCAGGGCGACCCCAGGCCTATAGACACCCCGCCTCCCTGTTAAATTACTGAGATGGGGCTGCTAGACAATGGGAGTAGGAGTTTGGAAACAGCTGTTCCCAGCCGTGCCATTCCTCCCTCCGCAGCTAGCCAGGCTGTATCAAATCCTACAGCCACACCACCCTAATTAGCCCAAGAGTGGAAGGGGTTGCCATGGAGACAGGGCACTTTTTTAAAGCCCAGGAATGGTGTTCATTATTGTTCCCAGTCCTGAGTTAGCTGTGGGGGAAAGGTCAGTGTGGCCGCTGGTTTCCATATGAAGTTTGGTCGGAGAGCCTAGGAAGTTCGGTGGCATGTGGCTCAGGGGGACGAGACCATGGTGAGTAGTATGGAGGGAACTGGGGCGAGGGGCGATCCTCTGACTGTCACATCTTTCAGAATGTTTTAATAACTGCAGGGTCAGACTGAGGGATTGTACAGATGCTATTCATTGGATGAAGGGGAAAACTGACAAACCAGAATATGGGTCAGAGGAGCAGCAAATGTGGGAGAGATGTAGCCAACAGTACCATCTCGGCTCCTCAGAGTTTACCACGGAGAAGGGTTCTCGGGTTTTAGGATATGGTGGTCATATACATCTTGTATGTGCGCTGTACATTGCTCCAGGTTAGATTCCATTTCCAGATCACTATGACAGAAACCCGGGAGCCAAGCGCTGCCCAAACAGTTCCTCGTGTCTGAAAGCAGAGATTCTGCCAAGGGCAGTTTGGATCCTGATCATTTAATGCTTTTTTTTTTTTTTTTTAACTTTTCAAAGGTGAGTGTAAATACTTCAGACTGAAAAATGGGAGCCACAGGCATCAGACAATGTTGGCTCCCATCTGCTGGCAACCCTCCCTTGGATTGAGTACTGTACAGTTTTGTACAGAAGAACAGTGATGTACTCTTGAGAGCCATTGCTCAGCTAGAGATGAGGGAACTCTTGCTTCCAAGGCTGTTCTGAACATTTGCAGAGCATTTTTTTTAAGAATTTCAGTTATTTATGTATTTATTTGCAAGTTTAGAAAAACACCACTTTAAACCTAATTTTGTATTTTTGACTTTTTGTTAAAGGTCACTGACTAAGCCACTTTGCATTTTTGTACTTTTTAACAGTTACAGTTTGTGGCTCAATTTTTCAGTCTTTTTATTCATGGTTGTGTAGAAAAACAAAAGACAAGTTAATTAAAGGGGATGAGTGTGTTTGGATTATAAAACCAGTCACCAGCCAAAGAGCTTGTGAGTGGGAAATGACCCACTTTTTTGCTTTACCTCAGTAAACTGTTGTCCTAGCCAGAATTCTAACTTGTTTGCCAATTAAGCAGATAACGACCCCATTTTTGAGGCTGAAATCTAGTTTGATTTTCTTTCTTTCATCCTTTTGTCCTTAGGCTTATTAGCGAATGGAATTCTCAGTGAGGGAAGTATTTGACTAAAAGTTGACAAATTTCAATTCCCCTTTTTTGGTTGCTTTTATCTAGTGACTACATTTTTGTGCCTTTCTCCACCTGCAAGCTTGTGTGTGTGTGTGTGTGTGTGTGTGTGTGTGTGTGTGTGTGTGTGTGTTTCCTGCTGGATACTGCTTTCTTCAGAGAAGAAAAATGCTTTTCAGTGCCTTAAATTTGATGTGTAAAAAGCAAAGCGATATTTGTTTGACAATACTTCAGAATCTTTTGAGAAAGATGAATTTTAAAGTGGTGGTACATTTATATTTGTAAAATAGGCAACTTTCCACCTTTATTTTTTTTTTTTTTAAGGAAGGTACGATATACAACTTTTGACTTTGTTTTATAATAAGGAAGATCCGGGGGCTGCAAGTGTGGCTTAGTGGTTAAGTGCTTGCCTGGCATGCACAAAACCTTGGGTTTGATTTATTGGTACCATATACACAGAGAAAGCTGAAAGTGGTGCTGTGGCTCAAGTGGTAGAGTACTAGCCATGATAAAGCAGAAGGACAGGGCCCAGGCAGGCCCTGAGTTCAAGCCCCAGGACTGGCAATAAATAAAAAATAAATAAATAAATAAGATATGATAATGGTATTAGTTATAGTAAACTATGACATATACTAAAATGTTACAAATGAGATGAAGTGGGGCTTTCTTTAAGAAGTATATGGATGGGAAAAAATAACCAGTTCATGGATGAAAGGGGATGGCTGGGGGTGATAGATGGTGAAGCAACGTGACAGACCTATGAGAACCCGTTTTCTAGTATTCATCTTGAGGCAGGTTCAGAATTCTTACTACTTTTTAAAACTTTTATTCCTTACGGGCCAGTACTGGGGCTGGAATTCAGTGCCTTGGCACTGTCCTGGAGCTTTCTCACTCTGCCACTTGAGCTACAGTTCTACTTCTGGCTCTTTTGTGGTTCATTGGAGATGAGTCTCATGGATTTTAACTGTCCATATTGCCTTTGAACCTGGATCCTCAGTTCCTGTATTCTTGAGCAGCTATTACAGTCATGAGCCACCAGTAGACTCCCATCTCATCTTTTTGTGCTGTTCCTGAGCCTGAACTCAGGAGTTCATACTTGGGTGCTAAATTCTTGTGCTTGTATGTGTACGTGCTCACGAAAGCACTATTGAGGGTGATCTTACTCACGCCATCCTGTGTCTAACTTCATCCCACTTTCCAAATGTTCTAGATGCCAGACCAGTTTGACCAGGCTGTTGTGCTAAACCAGCTGAGGTACTCGGGGATGCTGGAGACAGTGAGGATCCGCAAAGCCGGCTATGCAGTGCGAAGGCCCTTTCAGGATTTTTACAAAAGGCAAGCAGAGCTGGATGGCTCCCCTTTCCTGTCGGAGCAGTGGAAGCAGGCGGAGCCGTGGCAGAGCGTGGTGCCATGTGCCTCTGTGTTGCAGGTATAAAGTACTCATGAGGAACGTAGCCCTGCCCGAGGATGTCCGGGGAAAGTGCACCGCACTCCTGCAGCTCTATGACGCCTCCAGCAGCGAGTGGCAGCTGGGGAAGACCAAGGTACCTTTGTGAGACCCCGTCCCTCTAAGCCTCCTGAGGTCGTAGGAGCCCCCCCACCCTGGGCCTGGTATGCCAACACACTGAGAAACATTGTTTGGTTTGGGGGCCTGGGGCTTGAACTCAGGGCCTTGTTCTCATTGCTTGCCTTTTTCAAGGCTGGTACTCTACCGCTTGATCCACAGCTCCACTTCTGGCTTTTGCTAGGTGACTGGAGATAAAGAGTCTCACATATGGAAGCAGCTCATCAGAATTGTGCCTACCTGGTACCCGTGGTTGTAGCTATGACATCTTAGAAATGAGGCCACCATAAGAAGCTGGCAGTCTGAAATCCTGTAGGGGCCAAAAACTTAGTCCAGAAATGGGAGGGGAGAAACAAAAGGCATTGTGTGCTTTCAAATGTGCCACTGTGGTCCTCACCCCTCACTCCAGACAGGTGCTCAGGACACAAGAGTCCAGCATAGCTCCCTACATCAGACAGACAAGGTCCAGGCTGACCTCTTCCTCCTGTGTGAGCAAACCACCAAAAATCTCAGTTGGCCTTGTAGTCTTCTCCCTCATCCAATGCTACTTCAGGGGAAGACACCAATGGGATTCTCAACTCAAACACCAGCATCCGGGTGGTTTGGGGATGTGGTGTCTTTCCTGCCCCTTTCCTTGGCACTGAACTGTCAGAGGAGCATTTCTATGTTTCAAGCCAGTACCATGTGCTTAGGGTTGTTTTACGCTGGTCTCAAACTCAATTGATAGTCCCACTTCAGCCTTCTAAGAAGCTAGGATTATAAAAGGTTTATTTAAGGAGGAAAATAAAGCAGTGTTTAATTAACGAATGGGAAATCTGTGGCAAAACTGGAGCAGGAATTCATGGCCACTCAGCACAGGAAAGTCAGATGGACAGACATTGGGGTTAGCTGAGGAAGATTTCAGATTTGAGCATTCCAAGAGCTGTTGCAATGGCCAGATGTGGCTTGAACAGCAGACATGGTCAGAGGTGAAGCCTGCCCTCTGACTCTGTCTCAGGTTGCTCTAATGTACTTACATGACTTTTGACAGCATTCCATTCCTGCCTTTAGTAGGACTGAGGGCCCCACTTTCTCTCTGGCTCTCCACCAGAGCCCTCTGGGAAGCTCCTAAAGGTTCCTGAATTGGTTTGCTAGGTAGCCTGAGGCAGCACACTGCGAGGTCTATGAACTGATGTCAGGGCCCAAGATGAGATCAACTTTAGAAATTAAGATAGTCATTTAAGCCAGGTACCAGTGGCTCCTGCCTGTAATCCTAGCTTCTTAGGAGGCTGAGATCTGAGGATCATGGTTCACAGCCAGCCAAAGCCGGAATGTCTGTGAGATTCTTACCTCAAATTTACCACCAGGAGGCTCAGAAGTGGTAAAGTACTAGCCTTGAGTGAAAACAGCTCTGGGACAGTGCCAAGGACCTCAGTTCAAGCACCAGGGCTGAGTGGGCGGGGGGGGGGGGGGGGAGTTATTTAAGAACCAGGTCTATACATATGGTGGGTTCAAGGGAGAAGAATGTAACTGCAAATGCTAAATTAAAATTCAACAAAATAAACACCAGGAAACAGATACTTCAAAAAGGTGGGGTGGGTCTGGGGGAAAGAAATAGACTATGAAGAGGAGAAGAATGGGGGAATGTAGTCAAGAATTCAATCTAACAAAATTAAGGAAGAAGTTGAGTGAAGGAGAGAAGGGGCCTGGGTTGGAGAGGGATAGGTAAGAATTTTGAAAGGGGTAGCATTGATCAAGACAATAAAAAATAAATTTAAAAAATTTTAAGCAAAATCAATCATGCTTATAGAATGTAGTAATTAATAATAACTAGAGCATGAGTCGCGTTCTTTTGATTTTATTTTCCTAACTTTTTTGTTGTTGTTATTAGTCCTGGGACTTAGAACTCAGGGCCTGGGCAGTGTCCCTGAGCTTCTTTGTGTTGAAGGCTCGCACTCTACCACTTAAGCGATGGCAACTTCTTCCAGCTTCGTCTGAGTAGTTTATGGGGCGTATGAGTTGTACTGACTTTCCTGTCTGAACTGGCTTTGAACCACTATCCCCTGATCTCAGCCTCCTGAGTAAGTAGGATTACAGGCGTGAGATACCAGCTCTGGGCTCATTGAAACATTTAACAGGATTTGTTCTAAGCATGGCTGTGTGAGTTTCAACCCTAAGAGAATGGGAAACGGGTTACGCTTAAGTTCACCCCGAGAGAGACCTTCGCTGTGCTTCTTGGCTGAGACCCGTGGCTCTCCTGGCAGGTCTTCCTTCGGGAATCCTTGGAGCAAAAGCTGGAGAAACGGCGGGAAGAGGAAGTATATCGGGCAGCCATGGTGATCCAGGCGCACATGTTGGGTTACTTGGCACGGTAGGAACCCCACCTTGGTGAAGCCACACAACGGGCTTCGTGTGTCCCCGGTGGGGTGGCCTGAGAGCTTGGGGGCCAGGCCAGTTGGCCTGACCAGGGTAGCAAGCTGACTGAAGCTATTCCTAGCTTTTACTGTCTCAGTTATAATCACATTGGGGGATGTACTGAGCTATTTAAATTGTCTACCATCTATTCTTGGGCATCCTGCTCTGAAGACTACTGCTTTTGTGGTCACAAACTGCATGTCCTTTATCCAAATGCTGAAGGGGTACTAAGAGGTATTAGGCCAACCTACAAGCAGGAGGCTTTCAGTTCAAATCCCAGTGCTGTCAACAAAAAAGAACCAACTTGGGATTTTCAGATGAGCAGGGCTCAATGCATATCTTCTTATTATAAGTAGGAAATGAGACAGCTTCTTGCCTGGCATTTCAGTTGTGTCTACTACATGGCTAACATGGCACCAGAGAGCCCAGGCATTGTATTTTCTACAATAGAAGGCCACCCTGTGGTGGCTGATCGGCTCTTTCCATATGAACAGAAGGCCATATGGAATCTCCCCTTGGTCCTACAGGCTATTCAAGGTTGACATTAGGCCTTACATGTCTCCTAAGCCAATGTAGCCAAAGCATTCTTGTTTATGTGTGCGTGCATGTGTGTGTTGTGGGGGTGGGGAGAGTGTTTTTTTAGCCAAAGGGCCTCTTTGTCCTTTCCAGTCCTCACAGTGAGAGAATCTTTCCAAAACTAGGTCCCTTTTGTCCTGTGGCCAGAATGTAAGCTCATTTGAATAACTCACCATCTCATTACCTCAATGGCTATTCTCCTGTTTCCCTTTTAGAAAGCAATACAGAAGGGTCCTTTATTGTGTGGTGACCATCCAGAAGAATTATAGAGCCTTCCTTATGAGGAAGAGATTTTTACACCTGAAAAAAGCAGCCATCGTGTTCCAGAAGCAACTCCGAGGCCAGCTTGCGCGTAGAATTTACAGACAACTCCTGGCAGAGAAACTGGAGCAAGAGGAAAGGAAGAAGCAGGAGGAAGAAGAGAAGAGAAAGCGGGAGCAAGAAGAGAGGTATAGTTTTCTTTTTCAACTAGATGAAACTAAACTTTTATGCTCATGATCAGAACCTGCCACTTGAAACAAACAGTAAATCTTCATAGAGGGGTAGCACTGAAACCCAATTCTATGCATTTTTCTGATTCTCGCTCAGAATGAGGCTATGTCCTCCCAGTCTTTCCATTGGTGTTTAGCAATGCTCAGGTGTCACCGCTCAGGCCTGTCATCCTAGCTATTCTGCAGATAGTGATGGTGGGAAAGACTAAGGTGTGAGGCTGACCAGAGACAGAAAGTTAGCCAGTTACCACTCATCTCAATAAAAATAGCTGGGTTTGGTAGTTATTATCAGTCATCTCTTCTATAAAAGAAGCATAAGTAGGAAGATCAAGGTCCCACAAAAAAAAGAAAAAGAAAAAACTGGGGCCAGGAGTTTGGCCTAGTGGTAGAGTGCTTGCCTAGCATGCACGAAGACCCGGGTTCAATTCCTTGGTGCCACATACACAGAAAAAAGCCAGAAGTAGTGCTGAGGCTCAAGTAGTAGAGCTCTAGCCTTGAGAAAGTCCAAGGACAGTGCTCAGGCCCTGAGATCAAGCCCAGGATTGGCAAAAAAATAAAAATAAAAAAACATCCTTATCTGCACAGTAATTCAAGAAAGTGTGTGCTGGTGCTCATGTCTATTATCCTAGCTTCTAAGGAGTCTGAGATCTGAGGATTGAGTTTTGAAGCCAGCCCAGGCAGGAAAAAGCATGACATTTATACATTGATATCTTCAATAAAACTTTATCTTCAATAAAACTACCAAAAGGCTGGAAGTAGAGTTGTGGCTCAGGTGGTAGAGTACTGACCCTGAGCTCAGTGACAGTGCCCAGGCACTGAGTTCAAGCCCTAGAACCAGCACAATACAAAACTCAAGAAGACTGGGGTGAGGGAGCTTGCTTGGCTCAAGTGAAAGAGCACCTGCATAGCAAGTAGGGGAGGCCCTGAGTTCCAAACTTCAGTATAACTAAAAATAATGGGATAATAATAATTAATAATAATGGGAGCAGAGTTCCAGTAGCTTTTGCCTGTAATCCTAGCTACCCAGGAAGCTGAAATCTGAGAATCTTTGAAACCAGCCTGGGCAGAAAAGTCTATTAGACTCTTCTCTCCAATGAACCAACAAAATGCCCAAAGTGGGAGTGTGGCTCAAGTGGTAGAGCACCAGACTTGAGTGAAAAAGCTAAGAGACAGTGAGGGCCCCAGGCTGGGTGTTCAAGACCCAGTACCAGCACAAAAATAGATCAAATTTATATCTTGTGTGGGTAATGATGGAGCACTTGCTCGTGGGTTAGATCTAGCTGACATTATTTACAAGATGATTGCTGATTTCGTTTTATTTTTTTTCTTTAGAGAAAGAGCACAAAGAGAAGCAGAGCTTCTGGCACAACAGGTAGTGAATACTGGGACAAACTAGCCACCCCCTTACTTCCCTTTGACTTTAGGATTCACACACACACACACACACACACACACACACACACGGATACAAGGCAGTTTGGTTTTGAACCTCTACCATTTGGGCAACAGTTAATGAATGTCTTCAGATTTAAATGCAAATGCGGGTTATTTGGGCCCCCAGACCAAGTGGATTATAAAACAATAGAAATTGAATTTCTCACCCATCCAGGAGACGGTGGGTTTGGGTCTCCAGACGCCTCCAAAGACCCCCTCCTTTAGCCTCCCACCCCACCCCCAAGCACACATTCTCATTCTTCCTACCAGGATGCCCTGGCAGATTGCATCTGGACCCAACTTAATCACCTCTTTAAAAGTAAAAGCCCTGTCTGCAAACACATTTGCATTGTGAGGCTTTGGGGATTAAGCGCTTTAACATAAGAATGCCCTGGAGACTCAGTTCTGCCCCCTCCCCCCCATCCTCCTGGTGATTGTCCCGGGATGGGGATGGCTCCGGAGTTTTCCATTCTAACGCCCACCTCCTCCTCGGCTGCGCGCAGGAGGCGGAGGCCCGGAAGCAGCGCGAGGAGCGGGAGGCCCTGCGGAAGAGCGAGCGGGAGCTGGAGAGGCAGCAGGAGAACCGGCAGGTGGAGGAGATCCTGCGCCTGGAGAAGGAGATCGAGGACCTGCAGCGCATGAAGGAGCGGCAGGAGCTGTCGCTGACCCAGGCCTCGCTGCAGAAACTGCAGCGGCTGCGGGACGAGGAGCTGCGGCGACTGGAGGACGAGGCGTGCCGGGCGGCGCAGGAGTTCCTGGAGTCCCTGAACTTCCACGAGATCGACGAGTGCGTGCGGCACATCGAGCGCTCGCTGTCCGAGGGCGGCGGCGGCGAGGCGGGCGAGGCCGGCGGCCGCGGCTCCCCCGGGAAGCCACGCTTCAACTTCAGCCAGCCCTACCCGGAGGAAGGCCCGGGCCCGGACGAGGAGGTGGACGAGGGCTTCGAGGCGGACGACGACGCCTTCAAGGACTCGCCCAACCCCAGCGAGCACGGCCACTCGGACCAGCGCACCAGCGGCATCCGCACGAGCGATGACTCCTCGGAGGAGGACCCCTACATGAACGAGCCGCGCGCCGCCGCCGCGCCCTGCGCCCCCGGCCCGCCAACCGAGCCCGGGCCCGCGCCCCCTGCCAGCCCGCAAGGCTCCTCCGGCGGGGAGTCCGCCTACTGCCTGCCCCAGAGTCCCGGGGACGCGCCCTCCCCGGACGACGAGGACGACTACGAGGACGGGGCCGCCACCTCCGCCAGCAGCGTCACCTTCTCCCACTCCTACGGCAGCCAGTGGTCCCCGGACTACCGGGGTTCCGTGGGCACCTACAACAGCTCCGGGGCCTACCGGTTCAGCTCGGAAGGGGCGCAGTCGTCGGTGAGTGCTAGCCCGGGCTTGCCCCCGGCCCCAGAGGCTGGAGGGAGTGCCTGGAGCCTCAATCCTAGCCACCCCGAGGGGTGGGTGGGGTGGGATCAGAGGGCAGCCTGGGGCGAAGGTTCTGGAGGTCCTTTGCTTACCCAGTACACAGCTGGGCACCTTGGTGTGGGCCCGGCATCCCAGTGGAAAAAGGAGGATTGCAGTCCACACTGGTCCTGGTTTAAATGCAAGATCTTGTTCAGAAACCAGCCATGCCGGACCCGCTGCAGGTGGCTCACGCCTGTAATGCTAGCAGGAAAGTCCACGAGACTCTCCTCTCCAATTAATCACTGAAAAAGCAGGAAGTGGCATTGTGGCCGAAGGGATAGAGCCCTAGCCTTGAGCGGAAGGAGTCTAGGGCACTGGGTCCTGGCCTAGATTTCAAGGGGCCAAAACAACAACAACAACAAAAAACCCAGCTAAAGTGAAAATGACTAGGGGTGTGTGGCTCAAGTGGTGGAATCCCGGCCCCTAAAATAGCCCTGGAACCAAGGATTTCAGAGTAGAGTTCTTAAACATCATCTTTCATCCCTTTCACTTACGTTGTCAGTGGAACTTGGGGATGACTCTCGCAGGTGGGGCACAAAGCCCAGGCCTGAGTGTTGCCCAAGGCCTTTTCAGTGGAGCCTTGGATCTACCCTGCGGCACCCAGACTCCCTGCCCTGGAATTGCATACGTCTGCAAGGGCTTCTAGAGAAATTGCCCTGCAGAACCTTCACACCCCTATTCTGCCCGGTGATTTCCTGTGCTGGTTTTAGGAAAGACTCCCTAGGGTTTAAATACATTCCCAGTTTCTGGATTTCTTTTCAAAGTTTTCTTTTTCCCTTTGGTCATGCTACTAAAGGCTGTCTTTACTTTCTAAGACTTGGTAATATTTTTAGCCTAGCCATTTAAAGGAGATTAACTGTGGTGTGGTTTGGTTCAAAATTATACCTTTAAACAGCATGGTTATTTTTAGACTAGAACCTTTGGATTTAAAGCACATCTTGTCTTTTAGCTATCCAGCCAAGTGACCATTTGACCCTAACCCTGAGTATGTGGTAATGCAGGGTTCCTTTCATTTCTCTGCTCATTGGAGCACATGCATTGAGGGCCGTGAATGACTGCCTTGTTGGTTTTGCTGCTAATATGAACTGCGAATCTCCTTGGCCTACACAGCATCATGTCTGTCTGTCCCTCCATCCTTCTCCTTGAGCAGTTTGAAGACAGCGAAGAGGACCTGGACTCCAGGTTTGACACGGATGATGAGCTGTGTTACAGGCGAGACTCTGTGTACAGCTGCGTCACTCTGCCATACTTCCACAGCTTCCTGTACATGAAAGGTAGGACTTGCACACCGAGCCCTGGCCACCACACTGCAAAACCTGGTTCTCCTTTTCCCGTGCTACTATTGGTCCACAACCTGAGGAATTCAGTCTTATCTCCCCTTCCCACACATCACACAGTGCTGTGCCAGCTGTGTGTGACTGTTGGTGCCAAGCCAGTGTCATGGGGCAATGTGGCTCTATTGTGATGAACGTCAACTTCATTCCCCCACATTGGTGTACGATCATTGTCATTCTCCTTTCTGTAGACTTTCTTACTCTCTCTGACACACACACACTTAGGCATGTACACACAGAGATGGGAGATTAGACAAGGAAGAGAAAGAAAATAAAAGCCCAAAAGACTGGACACATGGTTCAAGTGGTACAGCGCCTGATAAGCAAGTACAACTATAAGCCTCATTGCGTGTGTGTGTGTGTGTGTGTGTGTGTGTGTGTGTGTGTGTGTGGCAGTTTAAGTGATAGAATGCCAGTCTTGAGTGGAAAAAGCATAAGAAACAGTGCCCAGGTCCTGCGTTCAAGCCCTAATACCAGCATACAAAAGATTTCGAACCAGGCACTGGTGTCTAGTTCCTAGCTCCATGGAAGGCTGAGATCTGAGAAATAGAGTTAGAAACCAGCTGGGCAGGAAAGTCTATGAGACTCTATCTCCAGCAAATTATCAAAAAGACAAAATCAAGAAGTAGAGCATGGATGGCTCTACTCATGGTGGACTCGAATTTTGAGCAAAAGAAGCTCAAGGACAGTGCCCAGGTTGTGAGTTGAAGCCCCAGAACTGGCCAAAAAGAAAAAGATAGAAGTCTCAGTTGAGTGAGTTGTTATGCATGAGGAAGAGCAACACTGATGTGTCCAGCTCCCTCCGCTTCCTTCTCCCCCACGGTTTCCCAGTGTGTGTCACCTGGGGCAGTATCTTCCACACTTGCAGACTGTTGATGGGCTGTTCTCTCCTCTTTCTCTGCCCCATCTTGGGGGAACAGGTGGCTTAATGAACTCGTGGAAACGCCGCTGGTGCGTCCTCAAGGACGAGACCTTTCTGTGGTTCCGCTCCAAGCAGGAGGCCCTCAAGCAAGGCTGGCTGCACAAGAAAGGAGGCGGCTCCTCCACCCTGTCCAGGAGAAACTGGAAGAGGCGCTGGTTTGTCCTCCGCCAGTCCAAGCTGATGTACTTTGAAAACGACAGCGAGGAGAAGCTTAAGGGCACTCTAGAAGTCCGAACAGCCAAGTAGGTTGAGCCATAGCTGGGGTGCTCTGGGTAGAGGGCTGGTTGGTGTCTGGGGATGGAGCTGCGCGGAGCTCTAGACATTGGGCTGAGGAAGTGCTCACTGAGTCTTCAGGGATTGAACTATCTGGACACTGGAAGTGAGACTTCATCTGTGGGTCCATTGGTATTCGTGGTTATACTTGGATGAATGGCTTCCATTTAGAACTCCAGCACATTTCCAGGTCAGTCAGTCCAGCGTTCTCACTGCCCCTGGTGGCTTTGCTTTCTGCAGGGAGATCATTGACAACACCAGCAAGGAGAACGGAATTGATATCATCATGGCCGACAGGACTTTCCACCTGATCGCCGAGTCCCCGGAGGATGCCAGGTAAGGTGTGCCAGGTTGGCATGGGTCACTCACCTCAGCTACACCCAGCTGGTCCTGGGTGAACACTGTGACCCAGAACTCAGCTCATCTTGATGCCTGGTGAAGGGTGTGAGTTGATTTTGTGGTGGGGTTTCTCTGTCCAGAGGGTTAACAAATGGGAGCCCTGGAGAGGCTTGTACTGTCTCCTGTCCCCTGGGAGTCTTCTCAAAGCAGATGAGGTCGAGTGCTGCTCAGGCTTTGCAGCCTCAAATGCTGCTGCTGGATGCACAGAGCCCTGTGTATCTCGCTGTGGTACATAGGTGTGGTCCTAGGCCTTGAACTCAGGGCCTTGGCAATGTACCTGAGCTTTTTTATGCTCAAAGGTAGTGCTCTACCACTTGAGTCATAGTGTGTTGAGTCATAGTGTGTGTGTGTGTGTGTGTGATTAATTGGAGATAAGGGTCTCCTAGGCTTTCCTGTCTTGACTGGCTTTGAACCACAGTCCTCAGGTCTTAGCCTCGTGAGTAGCTAGGATTATAGGCATGAGCCACTGGCACTCAACTCCACTCCTACTGTCTCTAGACATGTGGACAAGTGAAGCTAAAAGCCCAGCTTCAGAAAGTTTATGAGCTTTAGAAGTGAGCAGCTGGTGTTTGTATCAGGATATAGAAACAAGGAGCTTTGTAAGCCCTGTCTGTGAGAACCATGCATTGGTATGCACGTTGACACATTCGGTAGGTGATATTACTATAGCAGGCTGTATTCTGTGAGGGTTGCGGGGGGGGGGGGGGGGGGCAGGGGGAGTTGTTGTTTTTTCTTTCCTTTTCTTTTCTTTTTTTTTTGAACTCAGTCTGTGAGCTGTCCCTGAGCTCTTCAGCAACTCAAGGCTACCACCCTATCCTTAAGCCAAACCCCACTTCCTATTTTCTAGAGATTAATTGGAAATAAAGAGTCCCAGGTCCTTTTGTGCTCAAGCTGGCTTTGAACCTTGATTCTCACATCTCAGCCCCTTGAGTAGCTAAGATTACAGGTATGAGCCATGCACCCTGCTGTATTCTGTGAGTTTTACTATTTGTCAGCTCCTTCAGTCTTTATGCCAGTTCTGTGGGGGTAGATGTTATTAGTATGATCCTGGGCCCTTGGCAGAGGAAAAGGAAGATGGGAGCACAGAGAGTGGACTGCATGGATTGTAAGTTCAATTCTGACAATGCATTCAGCTTTCCTTCCCTCCCTCCCTCCCTCTTTCCTTCCTTTCTTTCTTTCTCTTTCTTTCTTTCTTTCTTTCTTTCTTTCTTTCTTTCTTTCTTTCTTTCTTTCTTTCCCCTTAATTATCTTGTGCTAGTCCTAGGGATTGCTTGAAGTCAGTGCCGGGGTGCTGTGCTTAGCTTTTTGGTGGTGAACTGGAGATAAAAGTCTCGTAGACTTTTGTGGCTGGGATTAATTTTGAGTCCTGACCCTCAGCCTCCTGAGTAGCTAGGATTCTGAGTGTGAGCTACCCGTGTTTAATAGCGTCCTATGTTTCTGTCTGGTGTCCCGAGCTGGTTCCGGCATATTCTCTGACTTTCTGGACCTCAGGCTTCCATGTTGGAGTGTTGGTTACGTTTAAGGTGAACTGGTGCTTGCTTTTCAATGAGCTACACCACAGGACGATCTGGGACACAGCGGGCATCTGTCTCTCCTCTTCCTGCAGACCCATGGGGGCTGGCTGCAGGATCTGGTGGAGGTAACTATTCTGTGTTCTGAGCCTTACTAGGGTGTGATTTAGGAAAGTAACATCCAGTGAGTGACCCGTGTTCTTCAGGTCTCAGCTCAGAAGTCATTAGACCCTTCTGGAGGGATATCAGGACCTCTCACTTATCCTCGCCTTTTGAATGTTTTGAAGTTGATACAACACCCTGGTAGTAGCCCAGAGGTAGCCCAGCGCCTGAAGACAGCAGACAGTAATTCTTCCCATGGGAAAAACTGAGACCTTGGTTGGACTTATAAATTATAACACAAACTGGAAAAATAAGCAAGCCTGAAATGACAGCCCCAGCGGTCTGTCTGGGACTCACAGCAGCCACGTGTTGGGTTCTGTGGTCTAGGGCATGGCCACAGCTCTCCAGCTGAATTACAGTCCTGGCATCTGGCAGCTGCTTCTGTCTGTTTTGTGCCATAATGAACCTGCTAAATTTAACCTTCGGAATAGTTGAGCGAAGGACTTTTTCCCCTGACTAGTCAAAGGCATTTCTTTAAAAATTCCTCTTCAGATTTCAAGTTATGCTTGGTTAGAAGTAGCTAGCTAGTTAGCTAGATAGATAGATTCACTTTAGGTTTTATTTATTGTTTGTTTGTTTGTTTGTGTAGTACCAAAAAATCAAACCTAGAGCATCATGCATGCTAGGCAAGTACTATACCAGTAAGCCATATTCCCAGCCTAAAGATTATAAATTTAAGCATATTTGCGGATATTGAAGGCATAGCAAATTGTGTGTGTGTGTGTGTGTGTGTGTGTGTGTGTGTGTGTGTGTGTGTTGCCTTATGTGTTCAGTGCTCTTTGATTGGGAAGATATTTGAGCTTAATAATGACCTCCAGCTTGCATTCTAGTGGGCAAATTCATATGAAAGTATTTCCCTTGATTACTCTTAAAAGTCAGAAGTGGTGCTGAGGCTCAAGTGGCAGAGCTCTATCCTTGAGAAAGTTCAAGGACCGTGCTCAGGCCCTGAGCTCAAGCCCAAGACTGGCTAAATAAATAAATAAGAAAAGTTCTCTGGTTCAAACAACTTTTTTTTTTTCCGGTTGGTCATGGGGCTTCAACTCTGTGAACTCTTCAGCTCACCCCACCTCTTGAGCCACAGCACTACTTCCTGTTTTCTAGTGGTTAATTGGAGATGCTGGGGCAGGCTTTGAACCGAGATCCTCAGATCTCAGCCTCCTGAGTAGCTAGGATTATAGGCATCAGCCACCACACCCGTCTTTCAAAAATTTTCTAACTCAATTGCTTTTGATAGCTTATCTCTCCCATGGCTTTATTCTTTCTCTCAAGTCAATTCTGTCATTGTAAAAGAAAGACAAAAATGAACATTAGGTGGCTGTTCCTGGGGCAGGAGATGTGGCTCAAATGGTAGAGCACCTGCAGACCAAGTGCAAAACCCTGAGCTCAAACCTCAGTGTGTCTCTCCTCCCCAAAATGTGACTATTCTGAGAGCTTTATGTGACTGATTTTCTTGCCTTGAAATTTCAGAGAGAGTGAGGGATGGAGTGATAATTGTCCAAAAAAAAATACACTCTTTACCAGACTTCTATAATTTACCCCTCTCTATCACCTTTATAGTAACAATACAGAAATAAAAATAAGAAAAATGTGTTTCAAACAAGAAAGGGCATCTGTACGTCCTATAGGGCATCAAGTAAAATAGTCCAAGAAGATATTTCACATAAATATTTTGTTTAAAAGTAAGGACATCATAACTGTCACATATTAGTCAAGGAACTCATCTGATGCTTTTTAGGTCTATGGGGATGGAAAGAGGGACTTCTAAATCCATGGTTCTTAGGCTCCATTTTTAACCAGGTTCCTTGCTGTGCATTGCACCATAAGAAGTATGCCAAGTCAGATGGCAAAGGCTCTTCAATATCTTGCTGGGGCTAGATATGGCAGAAGGCGCTATTGCTTAGCCAGGGTAGGGCCTGGCAACTCTTGACGGTGGTTGCCCTCTCTTTCTACAGCCAGTGGTTCAGCGTTCTGAGTCAGGTCCACGCATCCACCGACCAGGAGATCCGAGAGATGCACGATGAGCAGGCAAACCCACAAAACGCCGTGGTGTGTAACTGGTGGCAGAGAGTTGATGGGAGTGGGGAAGAAAATTGGGATGGGAAATGGGGCAGCACTGGGCAATAATAGATTGATTATCTTTTGCTTTGTAGTAAAGTATAAAAATCAAAGAGAAAAAGACCAGGGCTATTTGGGATTAAAAGTTTAATTACAAATAAATTATAGAAAAGAAGAAATTATATTTCGCTTTTAACCAGAAGAACAAAAAAAATCACAATTTTCCTGCCATTCTAGAAGCAGGTGATAGGTGTTCTTCAAAAGACTGTGTGGATTCTAACTTGTTCTATGATTTATCTCCAGACATACAGCAAAATGTATAAAATTCCATGTTAAGTAATTTCAATGACGTATAATAGGTTAGACCAGAAAATGGTATACTATTGCAAAAGCTCATGGATACTTGTTGAACCATGCTATCAGCCCAGCTTTTGCTAGTTATTTTGAGGATGGAGTCTGATAGACTTTTCTTCAAATGCTGGCTTAGAACCAAGATCCTTAGATCTCGGCCTCCTGAGTAACTAGGATTACAAGCGTGAGCAGCTCCCTAATGTTAACAGAATGGCCTGCCAGTCTGCCCTGTCTTGAGGCTGAATATATTTACTGAAGGAATGGGAGTATTCCGGAAATGTTATTTGATAGCTCAATAGTGCCTCTTGGGTTGTGTAGTTGTAGTCCAGGTGCTGCAGTGTCCCTCTGCTAGCTTCTCTCACTGTCCATTTTTTGCTCCTTTCCAGGGCACACTGGATGTGGGACTGATCGATTCCGTGTGTGCCTCTGACAGCCCTGACAGGTAAGTTCCAAGGTGTCTCCTAGCACAGGGCCCGAGCCCCTTCCTGTGCCCAGAGGCCACTCTGTGCGGGGCTCTGGCCTGCTTTACCGGCTGTGTGAAGTGTTCACTGAATATAGGAATAAACTTGGGAAATACACAGAAAGAAAACTTGACTGTTTAGAAAAATAGTATTCTGGCCCAAGGAGAATTTGAAGTTCCTTTCTCCAGACTTCATAATGAACTGGAATGGCTTGGAGGTGTGACACAAGAGATAGATGCCTGCTACCATGCAACAGGTCTGAGTTTAACCACAACAAAGTGATGGTGATGATGATGATGATGATGATGATGATGATGATGATGATGATGATGAAGAAAAAGAAGAAGAGGAGGAAGAAGCCGGAAAGATGGAAGTGGTGCTATGGCTCAAGTGGTAAAGAGCTAGCCGTGAGCTCAAGGACAGTGCTCAGACCCAGAGTGCAAGCCCTACGACTGACAAAAACAAACAAAAAACCTAGAAAGGGTTTTGATGATATATATTCGGAGTAGTAAGCCATCAAATTACTAACATTTCTCTAGTGTGTGGTGTTGGTAATGAGAGCCCAGATTATTTTTATTCTGATGCTTAAGTTCCAGGTTCTTGCCATTTTCCCAAAGCATCACTGCAATGGCCAGGCATGTCAGTGATCCTTGCTCAGAATTTACCTGGATTATTAGACTTTCAGTACCCTCCTTTCTTCCCAAGTGTAGAAAACTAAGCTTCCACAGTCGTTTCCTCCCTGACTAAGAAATGTGTCCTTGTCAAAGTGCGTTTGTTTAAATGCTGGTACTGGAATTTGAACTCAAGGCCCAGGTGTTGTATCTTTATTTTTTTACTCAAGGCTAGTGCTCTACTAGTAGATCCGCAGCTCTCCTTGCAGCACGTTGCTGGTCAGTTGGAGAGAAGTCTCTCATGGACCTCCCTATTCTGGCTTTTAGTTGTGATCCTCAGATCTAAGCCTCCTGAGTAGCTAGGATTATAAGTGTGCGCCACAGGTGTCCCGCAAGTATGTAAGACATCTCACGTGAAGACCTGTTTCCCCATCCTCTTCTGTTCCTGGTGTCTGATGGTTCATTCTCTGTGGATGGGAATATTATCCATGGCGTGTCCAGAAATAAGGAGAAATTGACTTTGGAGGAACTTCAAAAAAAAATTTTCCCTCAGGTCACCTTATTTAGCCTTCCCGGAACTGAGTTTCTTCTGGAAAGTTTTTGCATGAAGAAATGTTTTCCCTCCCAGGACCTTCCAAATGAATGTGTTGCTCCAAGTTTAAAGGTTAATGATGCATAAAATAAATCCTGCAGAAATGAGTAAGGCTTCCCTTGATATAAAGTACAAATCGAAGAGTTGTGAGTCTCCTGTGACCCAAAAGCCAAGACGAGGGGCAGCATCTGGCCTGGGTGCAGACAGGACTATGGGTCATGGTGCTGAGAGGCCTTGATCTCTTCTGTCTCTGCCCCGCAGACCCAATTCATTTGTGATCATCACGGCCAACCGGGTTCTGCACTGCAACGCCGACACCCCGGAGGAGATGCACCACTGGATCACGCTGCTGCAGAGATGCAAGGGCGACACCAGGGTGGAGGGCCAGGAGTTCATCGTGAGAGGTGAGGTGACCCCCATCTGCCTCAGCCCGTGCACACCTCTCTACTGCAGCTCTGTGCCACAAGGCTCCTGAAGAGTCCCTCTCACTCGGGCCGGGAGTTTGGCCTAGTGGTAGAGTGCTTGCCTAGCATGCATGAAGATGTGGGTTTGATTCCTCGGTTCCACATACATAGAAAAAAGCCAGAAGTGGTGCTGTGGCTCGTGGTAGAGCTCTAGCCTTGAGAAAGCTCAAGGACACTGCTCAGTCCCTGAGTTCAAGCCCGGGACTGGCAAACAAAAGAAGTCCCTCTCTTAAAAGGGTTGCTGGGGGATTTCTGTTGTTTTGTTGTTGGCTCAAGGCTAGTATAGCCTTGAACTCTTGATCTACCAGCCTCTGCCTCCCCGGGGCTGAGATTCAGGCAGGTTGTCACTCTACCTGGCATGACTCTTAGAAAGTTATTTTTTGAAAGATGAAAGCAGTGATTAAAATTATTATTAAAATAGTGCCCTTTCCTAATACAAAGGTAGAAATGCAGCCCCTGTGGTTGTAAATGCAAATGGTGTCATGACAGTACTAGGGGTTTCTCTTCATAGGGCTTTTTTCCCCCCTTGGGTACGAGGGTTTGATTTCATGGCCTTGAGCTTGCCTGGCTGGTGCTTTACCACTTGAGTCACATCTCCAGCTGGTTTCAAAACACGGCCCTCCCGATTTCAGTCTCTGGAATAACTGAAGTGACAGGTAGTGCAACTGGTGCCATGGCTTGTTCTTTACATTTGCCGTTGTTGTTGTTGGGTGTTGATCAGAGCTAGAGCTGGAGCACTGGGTGCTGTGCATTGTCCGCCAGCACTCAGTCCACCGCTGAGCTACACGTCCCCCAAACTCTCTCATTTTTTTGCCTGTTTCCTTCCAGGATGGTTACACAAAGAAGCAAAGAACAGTTCAAAGATGTCTTCACTGAAACTGAAGAAGCGGTGGTTTGTCCTGACGCACAACTCTCTGGATTACTACAAGAGCTCGGAGAAGAACGCGCTGAAGTTGGGGACCCTGGTCCTGAACAGCCTGTGCTCGGTCGTGCCTCCAGACGAGAAGATATTCAAGGAGACAGGTACCAGCCCGGCTGGGGGCTCTGGCTGCTCTTGCTGTGCGCAAAGCAATGAAGCCTTACTAGTATGTGTACTTTATCTCTCCCCTTCACCTCCTGGGCGTCTGTGTTTGCTGAAGGGACAGTTGGCATTTAAGCCACAGTAAAGAGGGTTGATGTCAGGAGGCACAGAAGGATGCTAATAAGGAGAAGAAAATATAGACATGGCGCGTCCTCCTGGGGGCTTCACGTTGTAGGGCCTTGGGCTGTGTCTTTCACCTCACTCCCTGAAGGAAGTATGGATGGCTTAGCATGAGTGAGTCCTGACTGTTGTGAACTTGACTGAGAACAGGAGAAAGAAGAGGAGGACTGCGTAGCAGTGTTGGCTCCCTCGTGATACTGGGTTTCTGGGAGAGAGCTTTCTTTGGTTTTCATTTCTGGTTGTAATTTTGTGCATTTTTGAAAATAGCCACTCCGTTTGTGTTTGGTTTGGTGACGTCCCCATGTACTGCCTGTGATTACGCAGGCTGTTGTCAGCATTACAAGGAAGGGAAGTCAGACTGTCAGGAGGCTTTCAACCTTATGCCGAAGCCTAGAAAGAGACATTACCCTGTACCTGCTGTTTCTTGGAGTGACAGTATTACAGTTTATGTATTTAGTAATTCTGAGTGTCTTGTCTGGATATTTATTCTTTTTCTTTCCAGTGCAGGGATCAGACCCCAGCACCCTACCACTTAGCTACATTTTCAATGCATGGCTCTTTAAGATGGGGTCTTGCTCTATAACCCAGGCTGACCTTGAACTGTAGCCCATGTTGCTCTCTGGATTCTCTTACTTCTGTCTCCCCGGTGCTGGGATCACAGGCCGGTCCTGCCCTGTGTTTCTCGTTAGTGACTGGATACCTATTAAGTGGTTGTACCCTTTCCCTGCCGGCACAGGCTACTGGAACATCACTGTGTATGGGCGCAAGCACTGCTACCGGCTCTACACCAAGCTGCTTAATGAAGCCACCAGGTGGTCCAGTGCCATTCAGAACGTGACCGACACCAAGGCCCCCATTGACACCCCTACCCAGCAGCTGATCCAGGATATCAAGGTAGGACAGAGTCTTCCCGGGGCCACCAGGACCCTCAGCTCTCGGCGGCCTTGACTTTTACTCTATAGTCAGAATCCTCACATGATAAACCTTGAGTTCTGAATCTAAAGCCAGAGCCAGGCTGTGTGCCCAGTGGGAGTTAGAGATTGTTCTAGAATACTTGGAATCCCTGTTCTGTGAAGAAGTCCCAAGTCTGTGGATTAACAAATGATTTCCTCTTTAAAAGTTGAGCTGCTTGTCCATGCATGCACCTTAAAGGAGCAGCATGCTCTCTCCGGGAGCAGAAAAGGGGACCACAATCCTGTGGTTGGGTCACTCACAGATCTGCCAGTCCCTGGGGCCATGGCCAGCAGAAAGGATTGTAAGCCTTGTCTCCCTCCACACAGAGAGAAGAGCTGGGGCGTGTCTTACTGATACGTCCAATGGGAAGGAGGGGCAAACCCTGCTGGGGCGGAGGTGGGGCATGCTACTCCATGCTGGTAGTGTGGAACCTCCCTCCACTTCCAAGTCCCCTCCTCACTCCACAGTGTTTCCTGGGAATTTGGAGCCAAATTGTAGCCACTCACACATTCTAGCCTTCTAAAAGCTTCCTGGGGAGCCCAGTGTACTAAGTTCAGATCCTCTCATTTCTAGCTTTAAATAGATCTAGATAGCTAGACCTAGTCACTTAGGAGGCTGAAATCTGAGGAACTTAGTTCAAAGCCAGCCTGGACAAAAGTCTGAGAGATACTCTCATCTTCAGTTAACTATCAAAAACACCAGAAGTAGAGATGTGACCCAAGCAATGAGCAAAAAAAGCTTAGGGAGGGCCTGGAGCGTGGTCTAGTGGTAGAGTGCTTGATGAGCATGCAAGAAGCTCTGGGTTTAATTCCTCAGTACCACATACACAGAAAAAGCCGGAAGTGGCTCTGTGGCTCAGGGCACTAGCCCTGAGAAAGCCCAAGGACAGTGTCTAGGCCCTGCGTTCAAGCCCCAGGACTGGCAAGGGACAGTGCCGTAAGTTCAAGGCCTTGGACCAGCACTAAATACATTTTTTTTTAATAGACCTGTAAGTGGTAGTCATGTGATTTGGTTGTATGATTGATGGCAAAGTCACTAGGATAGGCCTTGTTTTAGTAACACAGGAAAAAAATATATATGCACACGGAACAAAGAGAAGGATCGTGTATTTGTGATGTCTTCAAATGGGGATTGTGGTTCCCTCTTTCACTGCATTGCCCCATTAGACTGAAGATTACCGTTTGTGTTAAGATGTTCACATGTCGGGAGGGATGGTTGGTTTTTGTCTTCTGATGCGGCTTTGCTTTCAAGGAGAACTGCCTGAACTCGGACGTGGTTGAGCAGATCTACAAGCGGAACCCCATCCTCCGATACACACACCACCCCCTGCACTCCCCGCTCCTGCCCCTGCCCTACGGAGACATCAATCTCAACCGTAAGCTTGCCATTGCGCCAGGCTCCTCGAGCTGCTTTTGTTTTTCTTTATGAACTCGTGAGCACCAGCTTCCTAGGATTGGTTTAATTACTGGGTAGAAGGCAGAGGTAACATTATACTCAGATTCATACCTGAAGTACGGATTTGGGCTTGGTTTTAGTGGTGTTTTTGTTTAGAACAAACCAGCTTTTAAAGAGAAGGAGGACGCCAACAGTTCTCATAAACTGGACTCCCCTTGAATGTGATCTAACAGTGTCTGAACCAGGGTGGTGGGACAGGGGACATGCGCTTTGTGATGTTACCGTTTTCCATGTTCACTACAGCATTCAAGAAATCAGTCAGACCCAGTGGCTCGTGCCTGTAATCCTAGCTACTCAGGAGGCTGAGATCTGAGACTCTTTATCTCCAATTAACCTCTAGAAAATGGGAAGTGGAGCTTGCCTCAAGGGTAGGGTGGCAGCCTTAAGCTGAAGAGCTCGGGGACAGCGCCCAGCTCAAGTTCAAGCCCCATGACTTTAAAAAAAAAGAAAAGAAGGAAAGAAAGGAAAAAGAAATCACGAGCTCTTGACTGCTTCATTATAGAGCAGGCTTTGTGCTGGATGACCTTGCCTGCGCTGGGGTCATGTGAGTTTCAGAGCGCTCGGCCTGGCTTTGTACAGTGTTCGATCATTAGGTATCTGAACACATTTGCCTTCAGTATTTTCTAGTTGTGATGGCTGTGAACCTCGTCTTAGAGCAAGGCCCATCCGTCTACCACACGGATGGGTCCTTGCATTCCAGGTGCAGGAGCTGTTCGCCCTCAGAGCAGCTTTCCAGTGAAGCCTTGATTTGTACTAAAAAGCGAGCAGTGTGATAACAGTGCAGCTCATCCCTGGATGTGCTCGTGCCCCTGAACTTAGCAGACTCACATCCAGGGTGTAGCATGGGCGCTACAGGAAATGACTGTTGGTCACCACACCGTCTCTCCTCTTGCCTCCTGCGTGGACAGTGCTGCCCTGAGAGCCCCTTGTGTGACGTCTCTTGGTTTCTCTCCCTAGTGCTCAAAGACAAAGGCTACACCACCCTGCAGGATGAAGCCATCAAGATATTCAATTCCCTGCAGCAGCTGGAGTCCATGTCAGACCCCATCCCCATCATCCAGGGCATCCTGCAGACGGGACATGACCTCCGGCCTCTGCGGGACGAGCTCTACTGCCAGCTCATTAAGCAGACCAACAAGGTGCCTCATCCTGGCAGCGTGGGCAACCTATACAGCTGGCAGATCCTGACGTGCCTGAGCTGCACCTTCCTGCCCAGCCGAGGGATCCTCAAGTACCTCAAGTTCCACCTGAAGAGGTAAAGTGCACTGGGGTCAGGAACTGGATAGAGGGGCAGTGGGCCGCCTGGTCTCTGGCTAGCTTGCAGGACACAGGCTACCCTCTGCCCCTGCGGCTGAACAAAGCTGTATCGGGAGCATGGGACTTTTGGTGCAGTGTCCTAATAGGATGTTAAATGTGTTGATCGGTGGATTGATTGATTGACCAAAATTAATTGATTGTTCCAGTAGTAGAGCTTGAGCTCAGGGCCTGGGCAACTTCCTTTAGCTTTTTTACTCAAGGCTGGTGCTCTACCATTTGAGCTACAGGCTTCATTTCTGGCATTTTGATGCTTAGTTGGAGATAGGTCTTCCGAGTTTGCCTGTTTCTGCAGTCTTTAAACTGTGCTCCTCAGATCTCAGCCTCTTGAGAAGCTAGGATTACAGACATGAGCCACCAGCACCCTGCAAATGTTGGATATATTTTAATTGCCACTATCCTATATAAATAGAGGAAGGCTTCACTTCCTAGTTCTGAGGTTTGAACCCAAGGCCTCACAAATTGTATTACTTACTTGTGCCACACCTCTAGCTCAGCATTCTGCTGATTATCTTGAACATGCAGTCTCAAGGTCTTTTCTCCAGCTGCAGCCCTCAGCCTCCTGAAGAGCCTCCAGGCCTGGGCTGTCAGCAACCAGCCTAACTTAGATATTTCCTGCAGATCAAAGAGATGGGGCCCGGTGCGGTGGCTTACACCAGTAAACCTAGCTACTTCAGGAGACTGAGATGGGAATATTTCTGATTAAGATTTGAGTTTAATTTAAATTTATTTACTTTTAATAAATTACATTGTGTGTCTGAGGTACACAATGAGATGTGATAAGATGCAGGTACAGTGTCATCTCACAGAGGTTTGTGTGTGTGTGCATTTTAAAGGATGATCCCTGGACAGGAAGCTGCTGCTGTTTGCCTCTTTCACCCCTAGGGGGTATTCTCCACATTGGGCAGAGCCCTGTGGCCGGCTGGCTTCCATCCGATTTGACAGCTCAACTTTGTCTCCTAGGATTCGGGAACAGTTTCCAGGAACCGAGATGGAAAAATACGCCCTGTTCATCTACGAGTCTCTTAAGAAAACCAAATGCAGAGAGTTTGTGCCTTCTCGGGATGAGATTGAAGCCCTGATCCACAGGCAGGAAATGACATCCATGGTGTATTGCCACGGCGGGGGCTCCTGCAAAATCACCATCAACTCCCACACCACTGCCGGAGAGGTGAGAGAGAGGCCGCCCCTCTGATAACGTTTGCTGCACACATTCCCACACAGCTAAGTCAAGGTCATGTATGATTAGATAGCTCGTATGCAGGGTGTAGCTGCTCAATGACCAACCAAGGGAAGTTGTGTGGCAACAGCCCACGGCCTTGTGTGGATACAGCATGCTTGAGATTTAGTGTGCCCACCCTTGTGACAGTCCCAGGAGACCACTTGGACCCATTCTCACATCCACAGAAATGTTTGGGTCCAGATGAAGGCTCATTCTAGGACATTGTGCAGTCACATTCTACAATTGCGGGGGCCACAGCCTCCGAGATGAATGATGGCTTGCCAATGTGTCTTCCAGGTTGTGGAGAAGCTGATCCGGGGCCTCGCCATGGAAGACAGCAGGAACATGTTTGCCTTGTTTGAGTACAACGGCCACGTGGACAAGGCCATCGAAAGCCGAACCATTGTAGCTGATGTTTTAGCAAAGTTTGAAAAGTAAGTTCCTCTTTCCTGCACGGCAGGAAGAGCAAATTTTTTTTTAAAAAAGAGCCAAGTGTAGGCATTTGAATTTCCACTCCCTATTTGGCGTCACTATGAGTGAGTTACTTTTATTGCCCGTGTAGAAGTCTGTTTAACTTTCTATCACTGCTTGCTGTGTTTCCTGGTTGATAAAAGCCATGGTCTTAGGTGGTTTACCTCATCGATGATCCTTTTCCCACTTTGTGCTTTTGGCTTGTTGCTACATTTGCTGTCTTGGAATTTCCTTATAGTTAAGGTTTTTGCTTATCGTGAGCTTTGAGATGCTAGATTTGAACTAACCAGAAATTTCTTCACTGCCCTCTGCAATGCAGTAGGCGCTCCTCTTCTTGCAACCCCCATAAGAATAAAGGAATGTTCGGGGGCCACTAGGAGTTTGGCCTAGTGGTTAAAGTGCTTGCCTAGCATGCACAAAGACCCGGGTTCGATTCCTCGGTACCACATACATACAAAAAATAGCCGGAAGTGGTGCTGAGGCTCAAGTGGTAGAGCTCTAGCCTTGAGAAAGTCCAAGGACAGTGCTCAGGCCCTGAGCTCAAGCCCAGGACTGGCAAAAAAAAAAAAAAAAAAAAAGAATAAAGGAATGTTCTTACTAGTTTTTAATCAGTTGTTTAACAATTTATTTTAATCAATGTTGCTATCATTTATTTAAAGGCTGATAAAGGAAATAAGTTGTGTGTTCAGTTTAAAACTTATCTCATACCGGTTAGACTGGCTGGTGTCATAGGGAAATTTCTGATGGATATTTTAGTGGGACCGGGTTGCCTCAGCTCTCATTAGAGGATCTCTCAGCCTCCTCTTGCTCTTCTGTTTGCTCCCTCATCTTCGTTGGCCCGCCTCGTGCTGTGTCACCTCCTGAAAGACAGAGTGAGCTCCCCCTGCTCCCCTGTGACCCAGGCCCACCACTCCCCTTTGCTCTGAGTCTCTCACGCCTTTGTGTCTAGGTTGGCTGCCACATCAGAAGCAGGAGACTTGCCGTGGAAATTCTTCTTCAAACTCTACTGTTTCCTGGACACCGACAATGTGCCGAAAGACAGCGTGGAGTTTGCGTTCATGTTTGAGCAGGTGAAAGGCTCTCTTCCATTGTTGGCTAGTGAGCAGCCATGACCCTGTGGCTGCGCCTGAGCTGACTGCTGGTCCTTAGAAATCATGCACGGGGGTCTGTCGATTGCCCGAGAAAGGCCCACGGCTTTTTCAGTCAGTGTGGCATTTGCCTATGCTCCCTTGCCTAGAATGTTCCAGCTGGGGGGAGAGGGACCGTAGGAATGAGAGATCCAATGTTTGCTAGATGATTGTTGGAAGGCGAGGGCACAGGGTATGTGGCTGGTGAGGACTAGGGTGTAAACCAGGGTGGCCAGGGAAGTGACATTGCAGGGCATTGGTGACAGAGCTGAAAAGGGGGAGCGAGCCAGGAGGCAGCGTGGAAACCCCAATACCGCGAGCACAGACCTGTCACTGTCTCCTTCCAGGCCCACGAAGCTGTCGTCCACGGTCACCATCCAGCCCCCGAAGAAAACCTCCAGGTCCTCGCCGCCTTGAGGCTCCAGTACTTGCAGGGCGATTACACGCCACAGGCTGCCATCCCACCTCTCGAAGAGATTTATTCCCTGCAGAGGATCAAGTCCCGGATCAGCCAGTCCACCAAAAGCTGCACCCCAAGTGAGCGGCTGGAGAAGAGGCGCACGAGCTTCCTGGAGGGGACGCTGAGGCGGAGCTTCCGCACCGGCACTGTGCTAAGGCAGAAGATGGAGGAGGAGCAGATGCTGGACATGTGGATTAAGGAAGAGGTCTGCTCGGCCCGAGCCAGTATCATTGACAAGTGGAAGAAGTTTCAGGGAATGAACCAGGAGCAGGCCATGGCTAAGTACATGGCCTTGATCAAAGAGTGGCCTGGCTACGGGTCCGCGCTCTTTGACGTAGAGGTGAGAACCAGCTGCTGTGGGGCGAGGGTCTGGCAGCTGCAGCTGCGTCTGAACCCAAGCCAGCTTTGGGGGGAGGAAGCAAACCCTTTGCTTCTTTACCACCTACATGAGAGCCCCTCAGGTGTCACCACGGACACTCACGTCCTGAGAAAGTTTCTCTCCCTAGCAAAGTTTTTAGACAATTAGGAATTAGTGCACAGGTAAGATGGCCTCTGTTCTTAAACAACTTACATACTGTTCTGTGGAAGCTATAGGTCTAGTTTTTTAAATGTAGGTTTAAAAAAAAAATCTACACTTCTATTTTATTTTTTAGAATTACATACATGCTTTTTAGAATTACACACCAATTAGAAACCTGGATATACAGGTTGAATATTTGCCATCCCCAAAACACTGAGATCAGAAGTGTTTCAGATCTTGGAGATTACCCAGATTGCAGGGTGCTTGTATGGTCTTTACCAATTTAGCAGCCCTGATTAGAAAATTGAAAATTGAATTGCACCAAAATCCATGTCTTTATGGGCTTTATTCATGTTGATTATCAAATGGTTTCAGATTTCAGATTATGTTGATTTAAGATTTTTGGATTGGGGTTGCTAAATCTGTCTGTCTCTCCCTCCCTCCACCGCCCCCCTTTCTGCTTTGGACTAATGATTTGCGAGAAGGGAATAGTATCTAACGATATCGAATTTTATTTCACAATTGGAATCTGGCTACCAGCATCAGTCTGGTACTGATTGAGATCTTTTCCTTGGTGACCATTGATTGAAAGGAAATCTTAGGTCTGCACATCAAGTGATGCCTAGGTGGCATATACATCCAATTGTTTTTTTGTTTGTGTTGTGCTGATGTTGGAGCTTGGACCCAGAGCCTTTGATCTGCTCAGGTTTTTATTCCAAGCTGGTAATCTATCACTTGAGCTACAACCCCAGTTGCAGCTTTTTGGTAGTTACAGAGTCTTGTTGGTATTCCTGGGCTGGCTTTGACCTGCAATCTGCAGACTCAACCTCCTGGGTAGCTAGGATTACAGGAATGAGCCACCAGTGCCTGGCTTCACCTCCTTTGTATAAATAGTTTTCTTGGAATGGTCACTTTCCTTCCTTGTATGTATTCTTCCTTTTTTTATGCAGAACCAACAGGGATAAGTCATTTGCATGCCTACAAAGCCTAAAACATTCCTTGAACGGGCAAATTTACCAGTCCTAGGTCAAGATAAGCTAGTTTTCTCATGTTCATAGTCATTCAGTGTGTTGTCTAAGACTTATGAATTGAGACTCTTTAGAAATTCAAACATCAGGGCCGGGAGTTTGGCCTAGTGGTAGAGTGCTTGCCTAGCATGCACGAAGATCCGGGTTCGATTCCTTGGTACCACATACATAGAAAAAAAGCTGGAAGTGGTGCTGTGGCTCAAGTGGTAGAGCTCTAGCCTTGAGAAATGTCCAAGGACAGTGCTCAGGCCCTGAGTTCAAGCCCCATAACTGGCCAAAAAAAAAAGAAATTCAAACATCAATGATGTGCTCCTTTTTTTGGGGGTGGGGAGGGAGAGTCCTATAGGGCTTGAACTCAGGGCCTGGGTCCTGTCCTTGGACACGTTTGCTTGAGGCTAGTGCTCTGCCATTTGAGCCACAGCACACTTCTGGCTTTTTCTGTATATGTTGTACCAGGGAATTGAACCCAGGGCTCTGTGTGTAGTAGGCCAGCACTCTACCATTAGGCTATGCTCTTGGCTCAATAACATGTTCTTAATATCTTTTAATTGCTTGTTTGGGGTCTGGTTGGTTGGCTTATTGCTTATATTTTTCTAGAAATGTAAATTGGACTCTTCTATCTTATCTCCTCTTTAACTCACACCCTTGTGTGTGTTCTGATTCTGATGAGCTCTGTGTTTCAGCCCTACATGTAGGCCCCTATTTTTTTGTTCTTTGGGTTTTTTTTGGGGCCAGTCCTAGCTTGAGCTCAGGGCCTGAGCACTGTCCTTGGGCTTTCTCAAGGCTAGAGCTCTACCACTTGAGCCATAGCACCACTTTTGTCTTTTTTCTATGCATGTGGTACTAAGGAATTGAACCCGGGTCTTCGTGCATGCTAGGCAAGCACTCTTCTATTAGGCCAAACTCCTGGATCGGGCTCCTATTTTTTCCATCAGTCTGGTGGCACCAGAGCATTCACTGCCCCGTACAGGAACACACTAGGCCTCGTCTGCTCCTTGTGAGCTGAAGTCTCCATAGGCCAGCACAGTGTGGCTGGGAGGCCCATCCTGTGTGGCCAAGCATTACCAGTTACATTTCCTCAAGTAAGTGAGGCTGGTTACACAAGCAGACATCCATCCAGGGGCCAGAGCAGCAGCGTTTGCCTCATCTTGGCACCCCAGGCTCTGCACGCAGTAAATGCAGTCAGTCCCTGCCTCAGGGTCTGCCTAATGGCTTCCAAGCCTTTTCACCACTTGACTAATTAAACCTCCCCCTGATTATCTTGCCCACCAGTGCAAAGAAGGCGGCTTTCCCCAGGAGCTCTGGCTGGGCGTCAGCGCAGACGCGGTCTCTGTCTACAAGCGCGGGGAAGGACGGCCCTTGGAAGTCTTCCAGTATGAGCACATCCTCTCCTTCGGGGCACCCCTGGCCAACACGTACAAGATCGTGGTGGATGAGCGGGAGCTGCTGTTTGAAACCAGTGAGGTAAGAGGCAGAACCGGCCAGAGAAGAGTGGGAAGTACCCCACTGCCACGCACCTGACCCAGTCGCCTCAGTTTACAGACCATGGCCTGGGGCGGGATTGGGGGACAGGTGGTCAGAGGATCCCACAGCCCGGGCTGCTGTGGAGAGACTGACCATGGAGGCAGGTAGGGGCAAGTGACCAAGAGGCACTCAAGCAGAGGTCCTAACTCTGGGAGGTGGCACAGAAGTGGGCTGGGCATCCGGGGAGCTGGCCCTATTCCTCCCAGCCCCCGAACCTCAGCTCCATTTCTTCAGCAGTATCCCAGCAGCTGGACCAGAACAAGATGCCCCAGCCCTAGGGGCTGATCTGGACTCAGGCTGCGCTTTCACTTCCAGCGAGGATGGCAAGTCCAGCCATCGGGGGCACGCAGTGACTTGAGTGTGGCAGCAATGCTTCCTCATGTGCCACTGACAGTGTACAGCACGCCCAGGCATCTTTTGTGTGCAAGAATCACCCAGTGGAATCTGGCACTTGCAGCCCACACCTGTCATGCTAACTACGCAGGAGGCTGAGCTCTGAGGATCACGGTCAGACCCAGCCTGGTCAGTTAGGTCTGTGAGACGCTTGTCTCCATTTAGCTAGCAGAAAGCCAGATGTGAAGGCGTGACTCAAGTGGTAGAGCACCAACGCTGAGTAAAAAAGTCAAATGAGGTGAGGGTTCCTGAGTTCAAGCCCCCCTGCCCCCAGAACTGGCACACACACAAAAGTACTACTAGGTAGTGCCTGACTACAGCCTCTGGCTTTGGTATGGAGGGTGGACGAAGGATGTCTGGGTCTTGGTTGGCCTCTGGGGCCCGAGGGACCCAGTCCATATGTTCCTCTGCATCCCCATCCCTTAGGTGGTGGACGTGGCCAAGCTCATGAAAGCCTACATCAGCACGATCGTGAAGAAGCGCTACAGCACCACCCGCTCCGTTAGCAGCCAGGGCAGCTCCAGGTGAACGCTGCCAGCCCGAGTCATTCCCGTCAGACGCTGCCCAGGTGTCCTGAAGCCCTGTGTTGGGGGGAAGGAGCCTCGGGGAGAGGATCCTTCACCCCGTCAACGATGATGTATTAAGCTGTCAACAGTCTGCACAATTTCCAAAGCTTTACTACTCTTAGATGATACATGCCTTAATAAAGAAAGTGGGGGAGAAAACCACGCGGCCACCAAAGCAGCCGCAAGTGCCTTAACCGGTAGAAAAAGCAACCTGCGTGGATGGACCTCACTGTGCTACTGACCCCAGGGGCTTCCCCTTCCGGGGAGATCTGCAGAGCTTGAAAGTGGGCATCTATCCATGGATCATGCACTAGCCTCACCACCTGGCTTCCCCATGGAGGAGGGTGGGGAGAGGGAGAGGGGAGGGCAGACGAGGATGGAGAGGAACAGGTTTAGATGGAGTGCTGCTGGCAGCCTTCCTCGTGAACGCGCATTAACAATTTGCTTAGTTTCATCTTTTAAGTGTCTGCTTGCCCATGCATGCATGCGTTCACCACACTTTAATCATTATTTCACGAGCACTAAACACAAAGGGAAAAGGATGTGCAATGGTGTAAACAGTGCGTGTGTATATTTTCAGAGCTAGAGTCTTTGGTGTTCCCTTTGTTTGCTTCATAAGCCAGGTTTCATTAACAAGCTGAACCCTGGATTTTCCTGTCTTTGCTGTATTGTGGAGCAACATGTTTTGACTCAGTTTTGTTGTCCAAGTAGCAAAGTCTGCAATCTGTATCTGCTGAAACTCCAACAGATGTGCAGCTTCCAAGAAAACTGTATTTATAAACCACTCTTAAACTGCTGGCTCCAGTGCTATTTTTTAGAACAATACAAAGTCATTTTGGAGTCTTTTGTTTGTAAACGTGTTAAGTTAAAAAGTTTTTTTTTTTTTTCTTTTAAAATTAGCTCCTATCAGTCTGGATAGATTTCAGATATAACTATGTTGAATAAAGGGAAGCCGTTGCATTCCTAAAAATGTGACAATTAAGCCCATCTGTCACTACCCTGCCATTGAACGCTGAGGCTTCAGGCAACTACACAGGGCTTTGTCCCAAGTTTATATTATAATGGTGGCTGAAATAAAGCACCAGGGAGTAGTATATCAGCATTTTTCACCAAAAGAAAAATAATCTGGGCTTTTATTTTTATATGGAAAAATTATAAAGACTTAGGCTAAGTCTCCTCATGAAGAAAAATGCAATCTGCCTTATCCCTTGTGGACAACTGCGTCGAAAGTACTGTTGGTTGGCTCACTGAAGGTCAATAAAAGATACTAGCTAATGTGCTGTGTTTCCTTCATCAGGGTATCTGTAAATAACCTGGGGGGGGGGGTGTTGATAGTGTTCATTTAGTTTTAGTGTTAAGCCTGGTTTCCTGAATAGACACCTTGATATCTACAGTCTGCAGGTAGCCAAGTCACACATACATGCAAGATGCACAATTAACTTGGGAGCTTTTAGGTTTTGTGGTATTGAGGTTTGGATAAGGTCTCACTTTTTTTCCCAGGCACTGTGATTTGCCTATTTGAAGCTTCCTATCAGTGCTGAGAATACGGGGCATACCACTGAATCCAGCTTCTTTGCTATGTGGAGACCGAATCCAGCACACACCTTTTGCCTAGGTTGGTCATTCTTCTCAGTCTCGGCCTCTCACAGAGCTCGGAATGACAGGTATACTCCTGCCATTGTTGGGTTGGCTAGGGGATCTCATGGTGTAGGCTGGCCTACACCTGTAATTCTCCTGTGTTCTCAGCTTCTCAAGTAGCTGAGACAGGCATTCAGCAAATGCAGGGTGTTTGTGGGGATGGTGCTGGGAATTGAACTCATGGCCACAGCACTTGCTTGGCTTGGCTTTAGCCATGCCTCAAGCTCCCTTTGCATTTGTAATATTAGATAAGGTCTATTGCACCAATTACTGCGCTTCCTTCAGAGCCCACATAACAGGTCTACCATAGCCTGCCTTTAAAGTTGAGACGGAGTCTCAAACGTAGTTTGCTTATCCTGACCTGGCTCTTCTCCCAAACATCAACTAGCTTGAGGGGCTCTACCCAGAAGATGTATTTCTGTTGATTGGTTAATGGTTAGTATCATGGCTATAAAAATCTTAGGCCGGGAGTTTGGCCTAGTGGTAGAGTCCTTGCCTAGCATGCACAAAGACCTGGGTTCGATTCCTTGGTACCACATGCATTGAAAAAAGCTGGAAGTGGTGCTGAGGCTCAAGTGGTAGAGCTCTAGCCTTGAGAAAGTCCAAAGACAAGCTCAGGCCCTGAGCTCAAGCCCAGGACTGGCACGCACACACACACACACACACACAAATCTCAGGGCTGGGGCGCTTTCCTTAGCTTTTTCACTCAAGGTTGGTGCTCTACTACTATAGCTATACATCCACTCCAGTTTTCTGAGGTTAATTAGAAATAAGTCTCATGGACTCTGCTGGCTGGCTGGCTGGCTGGCTGGCTTTGAACCATGATCTCAGATCTCAGCTTCTTGGGTAGCTAGGGTTACAGGCAAGAGCCACCAGCACCCACATAGTGGCTACTTTGATCGTCCACGCCCTTAGCTTACATTACTCCAGGAAAGCAGAGAAGGTAGAGCATTCATCTGTGAAATGACAAAGCTGAAGGACTGAGATACATTCATACCTGACAGGGTCCTCTTGCTTCTCTACAAAATGGGCCTGACTTGGAAACCCTTGATTCTAGAACCCACCCACAGTTTGCTGTGCACTAAAGAACACAGGTAACAGTTGGTGCCCGAATATCTCAGAAGTTGCCTGAATCCTGGAACTGCTGTTGAGAACGTTGGCCTTCAGGGACAAGGAAGGTATCTTGTTGCTTTTAGTGGTATTGGGTCATGGATTAAGGGCCTTGCACTCCTGCTTTTTCTGCTCACAGCTGGTGCTATACTGCCAAGCCACATTTCACTTGTGGCTTTTTGCTAATTATTTGGAGATAAGACATTCATGAATATGCTTTTCTCAGGCTAGATCAAAACTCTGGTCCTTACATCTCAGTCTCCTGAATAGCTAGAATTATATAGACGTAGGCCATTTGATTTTTGTTTTGTGGCCAGTCCTGGGGCTTGAATTCAAGGCCTGAGCACTGTCCCTGAGCCTCTCTGTGCTCAAGGCTAGTGCTCTACCATTTGTGCCACAGCAACCCTTCTGGCTTTTTCTGTGTGTATGGTACTGAGGAATCAAACCAAGGGCTTCATGCATGCTAGACGAGCACTCTACCACTAGGCCGAAGAGTGTTTCACATACTGTTCCTCTTTAGGATTCCCGCTGGGTGCCAACCTGAATAACTTCTCTTCAGGCTTGGACCATCTAGTTGTGTCGTCCTATGCTGTGTCTGTGTGTGTGTGTCTGTGTGTGTGTGTGTGTGTCTGTCTGTCTGTCTGTCTCTCTGTGTCGATCAGTCGGTTTGAATTCTACTACTTGAGCCACACTTCCATTTCTGGCTGTTTGCTTGGTAATTGGAGGAGTCTCACATGTTCTTTTTATGCCCAGACTGACTTGCAACTACAATCTTCAGATTCAGCCTTTGGGTAGATAGGGGTACAGGCATGAGCCACAGGTGCCCGGCTGCTTTAAGTTTTTATAAAAGCATAAATTCTCTCCCCCGCCACCTTTCTCTTTTTCAATACTGTTTTAGCTTCTCCCTCAGGAACTATTCATTCTAACCACTGTGGAGTTTCCCAGACAGCTTGGTGGGGGAAAAGTTTTTAAGTAGGCCACCTAATTTCCAGACTAAAAATAGTCTATAGATCTAAAAGGGCAAACTGCTTTGGGTTATACTCACCACCCCCACCCACGCCCACTACAAAGGGTGTGTGCTGTAAATGCTGTGCTGCCTGGCACGCTTCGGCAGCTTGACAAAGCCTTAAGTAATGAGTAAGTGGCAGCTCCAACTCTCCAGACAAACGCAGGTAAACTTGTGAAATCACCACCTAGGTAGCAGGAAGCAGGGATGGGCAGTTGGGGGGGTGGGGGACTGGTTGTCGCTGACTGGTCCCGAGGTGGAAAGGAAGGATTTCTTGCTTGGGGGAGTTGGAGGAGGGGTCACGAAGGGGCTCAAGAATCTCAGTGGAATGGAGTTGGGGAGTGGAGCAGGGATGGGGCCGAGAGCAGAGCTGGCTCTGATCCAGTCACACAGTGTGGCCCCTTGGGCCTCCAGCCTTGCCCTGTCCCCACTCTTCTCCAGAGACCAGACCTCAGGGGCCTTCACAAGACACAAAAGTCTCCTCAAAAGTCTCAGAACTTTTTGGTCTGCCAAATAAAATATGCTTGTGTTGAGGCCCTGCCTGCCTTTTCACCCTGTCCCAAACCCTTCCTCACCTACACTTGGCTCAGCAGCACTTAGAGATGTCCCCTAGCTGCCCAGCGGTGATAAAGATGGCGGACATTCCTGTGACAACCAGTGTCCACGTCCCTGAAGAAGACAGGGAGATGCTCAGAGGCTGCCAGCTCTGGCAGCCAGGATTCACATTCACCAGCTCTCCAGGGAAGATGGCCAGCCCTGGCCAGCTCTGCGGCATCCGTCCATTCCCCACTGTGGCTGACCTTGAGGTCCAAGGTGACAGCATGGAACAGAGTTGGAGTGAGAAGCTGACTGAAATGCAAAGAAGCCCAGAAGGGCCACTGAAAAGATGGACAGGAAAGGGGATGTCATTCTTTCCATATTTTTTTTTTTGAACGGCACTTGCTTATTCAGGAGAAAATATCCAAATAGAAAGATGTTTACAAAGCTTTCTGTGCTTCACATGGGTGGGGATTCATGGGAACATCAAAGATGTCTTCAAAGTCTACAATCTGTTCCTGCCTTTCATTTTCTCAGAGACTTCTCTTTCAAGTAATAACAGCCTGCGGTTGATAAGCAGTTTAGACATAAACAGGATCTCTTCCACCAGAGGCCCCCAGAGAGTTGTGTTGGTGGGAACCGTTTGCTAGAGGAGAGTCCTAATTCTCTCCTGATACACTACGAAAGAAAACCAATCATATCTATAGATCTGATCTCTTGGGGCATGCTTCTCTTTATGTTCACTGACTTGCAAGGGCCTCTTGATTAGGGAGAAGAGAACCCCCAGGGCCAACACCACACACAGTATAATTAACTTTAATAAGTGCTTGGTAATATGTTGCTGTCTGGATTTAAGGGAACAGCAATACTAGAGTTGGAATCATTACTAGAAAAGGAATCGTATTAGGGTGTTTGGAGCCTAATTAGAAGGATACCTGAGTTCAAGCCTCAGTACTAGCCAAAAATAATAATAATAAATAACAAAAAGGACAACTGCACAGGAGTACCAACTATCAAACTATTACTTAAAAAATTGGATCTATAACAGAAAAATCTAAAAGAAGTATTTTGGGTGTTCCCTGTTTATCAAAGCCTAGGACTTCTTTTTGCTACATCTGAAACAAGATGTAACTTGATCCACCATGACATATTAAACTAGAGGGGAAATACTATGATTCTAATGTTAGCTAATCAGAACAGCAAATATATGTCTCAGATGAGAGGAAATTGGTGCACAAACCCAATTTATCTCCATGCAGATGGCATGCTGAAGGCTTATGTCTTCTACTCTGTTGGCATTTTAATTATGGTGCTTGGAAAACAATAGAATTTAACTTCTGAAATCAAACGAACTGCAAGCCTCAGTGATGCCAAAGAACATTCTCATTGATTGGTTAAGTAGAGAGCTCTGCCTTGAAATGTTTATTTGACACTTTAAACCAGCTGGACTTCTGTCCCACTGGCAGAACCATGACTTTTTAAAAAGTAAATTTCAGCTACTATTTAACTTGGGCCTAGAACTAGTCAGGTTGATTGCAAATCGGTACCTGCCACTAAGTGGACCCCTCCTTAAATGGCTCTTTGTCTTCTGGGCAGCAGCTTCAATGTCTTCTCCACAGGGTCCTTGCCCACCACAGAATACAGACTAGTTCCACCTTCAGTGCATCGCTGTGTTTGGTGTAGCACTGGGCACTGTGTGATGGGTTGGGTTGGTTTTTTTTTTCCTTTTTTCTTGTTTATTGTATGTCTTCCCCAAGAGGACTGTTGGTTCTGTGAGCACAAACCTTCCTCTTATCATCGCTGCTTCTGTGTTATCTAGAACTGTGTGTGAAGTCGTTCCCAGCAGGATTTCTTAATAAATGAAGGAACTGGTTGTGGCTTTCTCTTTGAAGTCATGCCAGCTAAGATGCCCCAGAGAACAAAATACCAGGCAGAGATGAACAGCTCATGCACCCAGAAATCCAGTTCAAGGGCAGCAGGGACCAGAGTGAAGCGGAGAAGGAGGGACACCATGGGACAGAGGCCCTGCCGACTATGCCAGCCCTTCTTCACAGTGGGTCTACTTGGGCAATCACGACCATATATGTGGTGTGCCTCTGCCCTGGCTGTCTTGGGAGAATTCCAGCTTAGAGCAGACAGCCAGAGGAAGGTAAGAAAAGAAGGGTCTCTTCCTGACTAGTCCCAGTATCTTATTTCCTTGACTACAGACTACACGTTGCCACAGTGGCAGTGAGCTCCCACACCTTTCCATAGCATCTGGTGTCTTTAAAAGCTACTTACGATTCCAAAACCCACACTGTGGGGAGCTAAAATGCCCCCCACCCATGATGCCCATATCCAAGTCCTTAGAACCTGTGTGTTACTTTATGGCAAGAGAGAATTTGCAGGTGTGACAAAGAGACTCAGTGATTGAGATCTCCTGCCTACCAAGTGCAGAGCCCTGAGTTCAAACCTTAGTATCACCATCTTAAAAAAAGAAAAAGAAATTTACTTGAGTGACTGAACTTTGAGAGATACCTCCCCCCACCCAATGTTTTGAACTATTGGACAGTGCCTGGCGGATGGAATACATAGAAAGACCCATCATTGTCCTGATTCCTGTTGGAGTGGGGAAATGTTGGGAGGCTGGATAAAAGCCAGACCAGCTTAAATGCAGCTTACAGTTGGTTCACTGTGCCCGCGGCCATTTGTGCCTGTTTACTGGACACACACGAAGAACTGTGTCATCGCACAACTCCACCTTGACTCCTTGGCTGAGGAGAAGACAGTGATGGGGCCGGAAGAGATTATGGTGAGGGAGACAACATGGCACCACTAGAGGGTGCTGGCCGATGTACCCCATCCTGTCACCATTGAATTCACATGTCTGGGTCCTGCACACATTAGAAGGATGATGGCAAACTCCACTGCCTTTCCAATGGCACGTGCTGTGGTGGATGTGGAATCACTGCTAGCAGAGACTGAGGGCATGGTTGAATGGCGTCACTTGCTTTCTTCCCCCCAGTCATGTGTTGCAAATTCATTTCAAGTTAACTTATATCAACATATATATAGGATAGATAGATAGGTGGGATGTAGGATTATTTCTTCAAACAGACATATTAAAGCTTAATAAATGTCATTATCCATTAAAATAAATTACTTGGCAAACTCAATAATGCAGAACATGGCCAAGAATCTGAAGGAGGAGGCAAAGCTTGACACCTTATGAAAACCCAAATGGTCTATGTGAGATTTGCTGAATCTCTTTCAGCCTCTATAAAGTCAAAATATCTTCTCTTTCATAACACAAAGCAAATGTCCTCTCTTTCCATAAAGTAATAACAGTACAAGTTATTTAAGTTCCTTCCCCTCCAAGCTCTCACTGAAAGCTGGGGTGCTCCTCTAAATCTTCTTAAGGGGGAGCTCATGGGGCCAGCCCCGTTTCCTGGGGCTTAGAAGGGGATATGATCTTCCCTTGTGGACAATTTTCCTTTTTCATTGACAGTCATCAAGATCATTGGGGCAATGTGATTAGACTGTACCACCCTAATTCATATCTCAGTAACAACACCAAAAATGTAACCACTGTTACACAAGTTTATATATATCAACTTGAATGTGGCGCTTCCTTGTTTGGTCAAAGATTGGGCAGGAAACAAGATTGTATCTCAAAATATAACCAGAACAAAGCCAGATGCCAGTGGCTCATGCCTGTTATTCTAGCTACTCGGGAGACTGAGTTGAAATCAATTTGGGTGGAAAAGGACAGAGAATTACAGCCCCACATAATCAGTGAAAAGCTGAGCTGGAGGCGTGCATCAGGTGATAGAGCACCAGCTGTGAGCAAAGAACTCAGGGCAAGGCCCTGAGTTCAAGCTCTGATGCCATACAGACAGACAGATAGACAGATACTGCTATTCATACTGCTAGGTCCATTTTTCTTGGCTAGAATTTACACTGGTTGATGGCAGAGAGCATATTGATATCTTTGTCTTTATATCCTCCTCTCCCAGGATTTTATGCATAGTTCAAGCATAATGTAACAAGTATGAATTGAAGAGAGGTTTCTGTTCCTAGAGAAAATAGAAATCTCTCATTCTTGTCATTAGCAGGTGGTCAGCCATCGTTCCTAGCTCAGGGGCCAGATGTCCACTCAGGCAGGAGATATGACAAACTTCTGTCCCTGGCAGGGCTTAGGGAAGAGGAAATAGAAGGAAATGGTCTTTAAAAATGTTATAAAGAGGGCCAGGAGTCTGGCCTAGTGTTAAGGGTGCTTGCCTAGCATGCAGGAAGACGTGGGTTCAATTCCTTGGTACACAGAAAAAGCCAGAAGTGGTGCTGTGTCTCAAGCAGTAGAGTACTAGGCCTTGAGAAAGCCCAAGGACAGTGCTCAGGCCCTGAGTTCAAGCCCTAGGACTGGCAATGGTTTCCTCTTCGCTCAGTCTTCTGAAAAACATTTTTTGTTGTTTGGAAAAAGTTTCAAACCCACAGAAAAGTAAAAAGACTATTACTATGAAAACCCAGATACTCTTCAAATAGATTCAACAACATTGTGCCACACCTATTTCCTCTCTCTCTCTCTCTTACACACACACACACACACACACACACACACACACACACACATTTCCTGTGCATCTTGCCTTATTCAAAACAAGGACATAATATGGTTGACCACACCTAAGAAAAAAAAACTAAAATTATCAACATCGTAAGTCTGGACTCAAATTTCCCTATTACCCTCCTAACACTCTTGATAGCAGAGCTTTTCCTGAGAGAAGCTCTACCACTTTAGCCACAGTACCACATCTAATTATCTTTGTCCTTTTTTTTTTTTTTGGTGGGGGGGGGAAAGGGGTCATGGGGCTTGAACTCTGGGCCTGGGCTCTGTTGCCGAGCTCTTCAGCTCACATCTACTGCCTTACCCCTGGAGCAACAGCTCTACTTCTCCTTTTCTAGAAGTTAATTGGAGATAAGAGTCTCAGGGTCTTTAGTTACTGGGCTGACTTTGAACTGCAATCCTCACGCATGAACCACCACACCTGGACACATCTGATTTTCTGGTGGTTAATTGGAAATAAGGATTTCACAGACTTTTTGTGTATGGGTTGGCTTTGAACTCCTGAGTAGCTGCGATTATAGGCGTGAGCCACTGGCACCTGGTTAAATGGTATTTAAAAAATCTAAAGTTTACACATTAATTAACCTATAATTTCATTAAAATTTCTCTCTCAGGGCCGGGAACGTGACCTAGTGGTAGAGTGCTTGCCTAGCATGCACAAAGACCTGGGTTTGATTCCTTGGTACCACATGCATAGAAAAAAGCTGGAAGTGGTGCTGAGGCTCAAGTGGTAGAGCTCTATCCTTGAGAAAGCCCAAGGACTCAGACCCTGAGTTCAAGCCCCAGGATTTGCTAAAAAAATAAATCTCTCAGTGCTGTGGCTCAAGTGATAGAGTGTTAGCCTTGAGCTGAAGAGCTCAGGAAAAGCACCCAGGCCCAGAGTTCAAACCCCATGACCTACCAAAAAATAAATAAATAAATAAAAATAAAAATAAAAACATTACCTTTGAGCTGGGAATAGACTGGCAAAAAAAAAATCTCTCTTTCTTGCTTTCTGATTCTGATCCTTATGGAGGCATGAACTTGAACTCAGTCCTGGAGCTTGCACTCAGGGCCTAAACACTGTCCTTGGCCTTTTTCCTCAAAGCTAGCATTCTGCCATTTGAGCCATAGCACCACTTCTGGCTTTTTCTATGTATGTGGTACTGAGGAATCGAACCCAGATCTCTACTACTAGGCCAAACTCATGGCCCGATATTTTTTTTAAACCAGTGTTTTCTAGTAAGTAATCAGGTCCTCCAATTTCCTCTGCTAGGTCAGCAGGAGCCTTTCAACTTGGGTTTTTCATCCTCTCCACACGCAGCCTGAACATGCCTTAGCAAAGGCACACCAAGCTATTTCTAATTCAGACCTGGCACCAGCAATTTCTCTACGTAGCCCTGGTTCTTCCTGGCAGACAGAAATAGTCCCAAGTCAGCCCTGGCTCCTAAGCAAGCTTACTGTACAAGTTCATTGCTCATGGTGGGCTTTTCCCTGTGTCCAGAGCTGCAGTCTTACAGCATAGAGATCGTACATTCAAATCCCAGATTGCTCTGCCGCCCTCCTCCCATGCTTCCTGAAACCCTTCATTAGCTGCGACCACAAGAGGTAAACAAGCCTCTGGGACCTGAGTCTGGGGCTTCTTTATGGAAGCCCAGCTTCTCAGCAGACACAGTAGCAGACAACAGACAGCGAGACTACACCTAAGGCCTTCTTCAGAGCATTCATGGCATGCATGGGTCATGTGAGGAGAAGACCCCACGTGGTGGGGGGAAACTGTCCAGTGATCAAACCATACACCTGAGATCAGATTTGGAAGAAACCTAAATTCCATGCTTAGACAAGCTTTTCGATACCTGTTGTAGAATTTTTTTCCATACAGTATCCGTTTCCACCGTGGAAGCCATTGTGACATGACCAGGCATAGAATTCAGATTCATACGGCATTATTCCATCCCGGAATCTTCAACGTGATGTCTCAGTCATTCCCACAGAAGTCTCCTGTTACAAAGACAAAACCAAAAACAGAGACTCCAAGAGTCTTGGTGAAATGCTAAGTAACAGAACAACCATTCTCCATTAATCTCTAAGATGCTTAAGTTTTTAAGCTATATTTTGTTTCCAGGTATGTTCAAAAGAAAAACATATTTCTTGAGCACCAAAGGAATGCAGTAATTAGTGAGGGGTTTACAATCATATCCTCATCTCCCTAAGAGATTGGGGCTCCAAAGAGTTCTGAAAGAAGTGTGAGTTGCACCTCAAGCTAGGATGCAAGGGTGTGAGGAGGCAGAGAAAAGGGAGTTTTTATATCAGCAGCAACAGCATGGGTAAGAGGATGGGTTTAGCGTGTGGGCTTGAAGACCAAATCTGCAGATTATAATCTTCATCAATTTAGATTGAGAATGTGGCTTTAAGAAAGATGCTGGGTGCCTTTGGTTCACGCTAGTAATTTAACTACTCAGGACACTGAGATCTGAGGATCATGCTTCCAAAACAGCTCAGGCAGGAAAGTCCATGAGACTTTTTTTTGGGGGGGCCAGTCCTGTGCTTGAGCTCAGGGCCTGAGCACTGTCCTTGGATTTTCTCAAGGCTAGAACTCTACCACTTGAGCCTCAGCACCACTTCCAGCTTTTTTCTATGTATGTGGTATGTGGTACTGAGGAATCGAACCTGGGTCTCCGTGCATGCTAGGCAAGCACTCTACCACTAGGCCAAACTCCTGGCCGCCATGAGACTCATCTCATGAGCTACTTAGAGTCTCTTGTTCAGTGACATAAAAATGAGGGACAACTCACACTAAAGAGTCTAGCCTATAATCTGGGTTATTCTGGAGACAGAAATCAGAGAACTATGGTTCAAGACCACCCCTGAAATGAGATGGAGACTTCTTTTCAACCAATAGGTAGGCACAGTGGCATGCACCTATGAAGCCAGCTACAGAGGAAGCCAGCTGGCACAATGGTGTGTACCTGTCACCCTCATGCACACAAGGAAGCACAAAGAGGAGGATCACAGTCCATGCCTGCCTGAGGTAGTGTGGTGGTGGAATGAGACCTACGTAAAACCAAAAAAATAGAAGAAAGGGCTGGGGAGTCCTTAAGTACAATCCCAGCTATAAAAATTAATTAATTAATTAATTATAACCATGGGCTATATATGCATAGACTTGCTGCAATACAATTAAGAACACACAAAACTTCCATAAGCATGGTGCTGAAAAACGAATGACACACATAACCTCTACTCAATTCTTTGGGTTCAAGGAATGTGAATGTGGTGGGATTTTTACATCACATGAAATATTATTGAAGACAAACAGTACTACTGGAACAGTTTTTTTCTTCCCTCTGAAGCTGGGCTTGACTTTTTCCTGTGATGCCTTCTACGGTGAGAATTAATGATTCATTATTTCCCTCTCTGGTTACCAGCTTCCTGTCTACTTTTCTTTTTTAAGAGAAGAGTGGCTTCTTCTGTGGTGTTACTCCCCTATGAGGACTTCTGTTGCTGAAGCTGTTTCCTTGAGTCACTGGCTAGAATTATTTTTCTGTCTTATTTTGTTTTCCTTAGGTATATTCCTAACTTTCTTGCTTTTTTTCCCATCCCCCCCAAATATGCAGAAAAGGTTCAATAGCAATGTTTTACATGTTTGTTTGTTTGTTTTGTCAGTCCTGGGCTTGAGCTCAGGGCCTGAGCACTGTCCTTGGGCTTTCTCAAGGCTAGAGCTCTACCACTTGAGCCTCAGCACCACTTCTGCCTTTTTTCTGTGTATGTGGTACCAAGGAATCGAATCTGGGTCTTTGTGCATGCTAGGCAAGCACTCTACCACTAGGCTAAACTCATAGATTTTCTTTTTCTTTCTGGTGCCAGTACTGGGGCTTGGACTCATGGCTTAGGCCCTGTCCCTTAGCCTTTTGCTCTATCACTTGAGTCCTATCTCCACTACCAACTTTTTGCTGGTTAATTGCTGGTAAGAGTCTCATGGATTTTTCTGCCTGGGCTAACTTTGAACTCCCGTCTTACAGATTTCAGTCTTCTAAGTAATTTATATTACAGGTGTGTGAATCACTGGAGCCCAATTATACTGCCGTTTCCCAAAATTAGGGTACAAGATTTATTGCGGCCACCAATAGCCTTCGGTTGTCTTTACATTGAATAAACTACTCAAGCACTCCGCAGATAGATTAAACAACAAGCTCAGTAAGCTCCATTTATGTATCTATGCCTGTGTTTCCTCCGTCACATCAGTTGTTAGTAATTATTAGCGATGAGAGGTGACAAAGACAGATTAGTGCAATGAACCCAGCCTTTGCAGCATGGCATTTCCTCCCCAGTAATTTGATGAGAAAGAAAACACTTGACAATGCAGGACTGTTTACAGGGACATTTATCATCGCAGGGTGATACTAACTGTTGCAATGCACGCATAGCAACTGAAGCTTAGATCCTCATCTCAGTTGCCAATGGCTTTTTACCATGTCAACAGATCCGACGGCAATAAATTAGAATTCAGGGAGGGCAGGAGGAGGGTGGAGAACCTTGCCACCGTTTCCGGCGCTCACCGAGGCTGGGTGGGCAGGGTGGTGGGCTGTCTGGTTCTCCGTCCCCTCCGCCCTGTGTATTCCGCACAGGCACCAGCCTGGTGTGCGCAGGGCTAACTAACCCTCCATGGCTTGAGCCACACATCTGGGTTTCTGGGGGTTTCTTGGAGTTGGAGGTCTGGGTGGGCTTTTCTACCCCGGCTTGCTTCTTCTATTCGTGATCCTCAGACGTGGGCCTGGGGGGAATCTAGGACTCCAGTGGTGCTGGGCTGTCCTTTCTGGACTCTCGGTCTGGCCATGGTGGGGGCGCTCAACCTTTCCCGTATTCTGGGAATGTTCTTCTAGTACGAGGGACCGCAGGTGCAGGACGCACTTCATTCTAGAACACGCACTTACACGCCCACGCGGGGAGAACCTCAACCATGCGAACCGTGAACACCCAGCCTTAAAACCACGATCCTAACACAGGCAGCCGCGTCCTCTTCCCGAGCCCCGAGGCCGACGTCCCCGGAGCTTCCACGATCGCCTACCGCGGCTCGGGGGCCCACTTGGGATCTGGAGACCAGAGCTTGATGGGTGCCAAGGGCCCGGGGCCAGGCGTCGGGGACCCGGCGTCCGCTGGGCAGGGCCCAGGGCTCACCTGCGCTACCCAGGGCCACCCGCCGAGTCCGGGGCGCTGGAGGAGCCGCAGGCCCCAGGAGGGCCCCAAAGGGCCCGGCGACCCGGCTGCGCAGGACCCTCCCTCACGGACCTCCACCAGCATTTGTATCATATCTGGACACGCATGGCCACGCTAAGGCGCTGGGTGAGGGGGGGGCGCACCGAGGGCTGCCGGGGTGGGGCACCCCGGGGCTCTCCCTCCCGGCATTGGAAATGGAGGGGTGCGTTGCCTCTAGCCCTGGGGGAGTTACCGGTGTGTGCGTGGGGCGGCGCGGGGTGGTGGTGGGGGACCCGGGCGCCCCACCCCGCCGGCCCCGCCCCGCCCGCCGGCCCCGCCCACTTCCCGCGGGCGGCGCCCCGCGGCGGGCCGGTGACGTCACAAGGCTCCCGGTCACCCGCGCCCCGCCGTGCGCACCCCGCGCCGGGACCCGTCGCGCCCGCCGCGCGTCCCCGTCCCCGCCTGCGAGCCGCGCGCAAGATGGCGAGCCCGGCGCCCGGGGAGCGCGCCCGGGAAGGATGCCCGGCTCCGGGGCCCGGGGCGGAGGCGCAGGCGGAGGAGGGGGCGCGCGGGGCGCCGCAGGTGGACGAGGCCGCGGGCCGCGCGGCCGCCGCACTGACCTGGCTGCTCGGGGAGCCGGTGCTGTGGCTGGGCGGCCGCGCCGAGGAGCTCCTGAGCTGGAAGAGGCCGCTGCGCAGCCTGCTCGCCTTCCTCGGGGCCAACTTGCTGTTCTGGTGAGAGCTGGGGCGGGGCGCGGGGGTCCCGGGCGCCCGGGCCGCGGTGGCGGGAGGGCGCAGAGCGGGCCCCGGCGCGGCTCTGGAAGGGCCAGCTCCGTCCTGCTTTTCCAGGCCACCTGTCTCACACGGCTGGAGACCCCGGGCCAACTTTCCCGTCCGCGCACTTCCCTGCGGCCGCGGGGTCGCCCCCCCGCGCGCCCCTGTGCGCCCGCGGACACCGGCGCCCCAGAGCGCGCGCCAGCTGCGGCGCTGGGGTTCCCGGCCGTGGCCCTGCCCACCCACACGGGCCGCGCCACGGTGCCCCCACTGGTGTCCCCTCCGGCACCCCGCCACCCGCGCGCCCCGAGCCAGCTCCTCGCCCCGGCATCCTAGCCGCGCCCGGAGGCTGAGCTGGGAGGACGGCGGTTCAAAGGCAGCCCGGGCAGGAAAGTCCTCGAGACTCTTACGTCCAACGAACCGCCAGGAAAGCGGTGGTAGCGCTGTAGCTCCAAGTGATAGAGCCCTGCCCTTGAGCGAGAAGGGCCCCGGGAAGGGAAGGGAAGGAGGGCATGCCAGGCGAGGCCGCGAGGCCAGCCCGGGGGAGTCGGTTTACTGCCTCCGTCCCCGGAGAGAAAACGGGAGGTAAACAGGTGGATCCGGCACACGGCTCTGCCTCCTGGGTGTGCGCGCGTGTGTGCGTAAAACGGGCTTATTTCCCCGCAGAGACCACGGAGAATACCCCGGGATGGTCTCTTAACTCCTGTCCCACAGGTTCGGCTCCCCAAACAGATGCCCTTCCCGGGTGCGGACGGGGAAGTGCTCGCTGCTCGCTGGAGGAGGCGGTGCCCGAGTGATTTAGGGCCCAGAGCCCCATCCCAGCTCCTCATTACCGCAGGGTCTCCCCGGGCAGAACAAGCCCTTTCCCTAACAGGCGCCTTGTCACTGGACACACGTGCCTTCCCCTTAAACTTGGGAAACACATTCCCCCCCCCCCCCCGAACCCTGTCATTTTTCTAGATTAACTTTGGTCAGCGTGAAGGTTTCCTGCCCATTCGTACTAGTTTGGGCTTTCAAACAAGTGGTGTCTTGTTGGATTCCCGTGCTGTCGGTTTAACTTCGCATGGCAGAGCTATTCCGTGTCTCTAGAATTTATTCTGCAGGTCTCTTTCTCTTCCCGGTTGTGAAGTCACTGGAGTTCTCTCAAGAAATATGTGTTGTGTTTGTGTAATGTTAGACCAGAAGGCTAACTTCTCAACCACTTTAGAGTGTCTCATTGCCAACGTGCAGCAGGCTTTATTTTTTTCTTTTAACATTTTATTTATTTAGAAAAAGTAGCTAATACATTCCCATAGTTCAGAAGTTTGGAGGCTCAAAAAATGTGAATGTTTTGCTTTGAAAGATCTCTTTACCATACCAGTTTCAGGCCTATACCTTTCCTCCCACAGTCTGCCAATGTAACTAGTTTCCTGTGTATTTTTCCACATAGGTGTTTCACCAAATGCAAAATACTTTATGCAACTGGTAGAGTATTGACTGTATCAGCTATTTTTATTTTAAGTATACCAGGGTAGTCATTTGTTTTTTTTCTCCTGATGTGTAGAATTCCTTTGTAAGACTATCTCAGGTTATTTAAAGCTGAAATCTCTGGAGATCTTAAGTGGTTTCCAAGCTTGAATAATTTCAATGTTATAGCAATGTACATGTCTCATTTTATATATAGTCAAGGTTCCCTTCCACCCCCACCCTCAACTCAGGGCCAGGATGCCATCCTTGAGCTTTTGTACTCAAGGCTAACACTCTGCCATTTGAGCCCTACTTCCACTTCTGGCTTTTTGGTGGTTAATTGAAGATGAGTCTTACAGGTTTTCTTGCTTGGGCTGGCTTTGAACTCTGCTCCTCAGATCTCAGCTTCTTGAGTAGCTAGAATGACAGGTATGAGTCACTGATGTTTGGCGAGGCAAGCGTTTCTGCAGGATTTAATTCCTAGAAGTGAAATTGCTAGATCACAGGGCATGTGTACTTATCATCTTAATGGCTAGCACCAGATTACAGTTCGTTTGAGGTTCTACCAGTTTACACTGGCATCAGTAATGTATGTGACTGCCTGTGTCTCTTTGTGCTCGCAAGAGTATTTTGTGAAACTTTCCGCTCTTACAAATCCAGTAGCAGAAAATAAAGTGAGATCTTAATATGGGGTTTAACTTGGATTTCTCCAAGATTTGAACATTGTTCTTAATGTTCAAAAGCCATGGGGTTGGGGAGTTAGCTCAGTAGGAAAGTGCTTGCCTAGCAAGTGCAAATCTTTGAATTTAGTACTCAACAATGCACACAAAAAGTTAAAAAGACCCAAAGCCACTGTAATTCACTTTTATCTTTTCTTGTCTGTTGCTAAATAACATTTGCCTATTTTTTATGAGGTCATTGATTTTTTTAACTCATTGTTGATCTTTTCCTATTAAGAACTTTAGCTTAATCTTTGTAATACAAGTTGCAGACTTTTTCTGAGTTGTATTTTTAAAAACTTTTTTTCATATATTTTTTATTGTAATTAATAGAAGGGTTACATTGTATTCACCAGATAGAACATACATTGCTTCACAAACATTGATACCCTTTCTCATGTCTTGGTCCCCATTTCCCTTCCCTCACCCCCTTTCCTATCCTATTTCAAATAACCAAATAAGCATATATACAATATATCAGATAACAAGGTAAAATACTGTAACAATATGAGATAACCAAGGGACAGCAAAAGAGATGAGAAATAACATAGTACATTAAGACAACAATCACTCATTATATGGCTTTTGTTTCTATATCCTGGAAGTCCTTTCATTTAGCGTCATTCTTATGGCCTTATGTCTCTAGGTTTTGTTCTATTGTAAATCTCTGCTAGGAGAGCCCAAGATTTCTACTGATTATGACAAATGAGGGAAACCATTGAGCCTATGTTCCTTTGAGTCTGGCTTACTTCACTTAATATGATTTTTTTTCTAAATCTTTCCATTTCCTTACAAATGGGGTGACGTCATTCTTTCTGACAGCAGCATAGAATTCCATTATATATAAATACCACAACTTGTGATCCACTCATCAACTGAGGGTCATCTGGGTTGGTTCCATTTCTTTGCTATGGTAAACAGTGCTGCAATGAAAATCATTGTGCTAGTGGATTTAGTATGTCCTTATAAAAACAACTTTTATTGAAACTTTTCACATAAAATGAAAAGGAATATCTTCTGTTACTCAGGGCATTGTCACCCCAACTTCATGTATGCTTGTAAAGAAGAGGTAAACTGATGGGGCTATAATTGTGTTAGGGTTTTATTTGCTATTTTCTCTGCTTGCATATCTGCCTTCCATGCATGCATTTGCTTTTGCAGAAAGATAACAGTTCTGCACTTTAAATTCTGAAATTCTTGTTTTTGTATTGTAATGCATGGGAATTTATGAATCATTTATTACTGTCATAAAATTTGGAAATTTTCCCCCCTTCAGTTGTCTTTATGGTGTTAAAATGATTTTTCAGGGTTTTTGAGGTATGTTTTGTTTTGTTTGCACGCAGAGTGTATTTGTTTTCAATGAATCATCAGTGATATGACACTTTAATTTTCTATTTGCCAAGAACTCTAAAGCTGGTATTTTCTTTGAGGAGAAACCAAAAGATTTATGTTAGAAATATAAGATATCTCAATCTTAAGCAATAATGATGCTTCTACTTTAACTGTTATTTCTTCTTTGTGGAAATTAACTTCTTTTTTGGTGGGACTGAGTTTGACCTTAGGGCCAAAAATTTACTAGGCAGGTGCTCTACCCCTTGAACTATCATGCACCCACCCCCCTCCTTTTTTGCTTTTTTTTTTTTTTTTTTGCTTAGTTTCAAGATAGGGTTTCTTGTTTTTGTCTGGAGTTATGACTATGATCTTCTACTAACACCTTCTATGTAGCTGGAATTACAGATATGTACTACCACACCTCGCCTGAAATTAGCATTTTAAACCTATAATTTGTGAATTTAATGCCTGGTACTAACAATCTCTTGCAGGATTTTGACCTCTCAAATATTTGGACATGTATCACCTGCTTGTAATTTGTAACATTTTAGTGCTGTGTGCTAGGATAACAAAAATTGAGGCATACTCATAACAAAAGGCTGCAACTCTAGTCAGCATTCAGCAAGGGTGGTGGAAGATTCTGGAAAGGAGAGTTTATTTTGGTGTGTTAAGGAGGGGACAGTGGCTTGTGGGTCCTGGTAAGGATCTAGACCTTGATGGACAGGAATGCTTTGGGTAGCTCTCTGGCATATGATCAACTTCTGTCCAGCTATAGTAATGAACTAAACAAATAAATTGTGTTTAGAAGGCACACTTAGTATATAACCACAACATAAGTAAACAACCTGTTTGGTGACAAAATGGAAATGGAGGTTGGCTGTGGGGTGTGAGGACACATTTTGGGGTCAGTGTTTGTCCAAAATGCTCTGCTTACTCAGTTTATGGGAACAGTTCAAGGGACCTGTAAAAATGTGCATCTGTTCTTTACTAGGTAAGTATACAGTGGAATACTACAAGAGCTTCAGACAGGTCCTCATGTTGCGTAATGGCTCATTTAAACCCAAGTTTTAAATATTTATAAGTAATCAGAATTGGTTAGAGATATACACATAAAGAGGTAAAATTGGCAGGAAAATATCACAGTCTTGAATCAGATGCACATATACAGATATATTCCCATCCTGTGATTGATAAATACAAAACTGTGAAAAATGGCCGGGAGTTTGGCCTAGTGGTAGAATGCTTGTCTACCATGCACAAAGACCTGGGTTCGATTCCTCGGTACCACATACATAGAAAAAAGCCGGAAGTGGTGCTGAGGCTCAAGTGGTAGAGCTTTAGCTTTGAGAAAGTTCAAGGACAGTGCTCAGCCCTGAGCTCAAGTCCAAGACTGGCCCAAAAAATGTGAAAAATGCAAAAACAAGAAAAAAGCCAAGTGATAAGCATTCAGAGCTTGTCATATAGACTGTATGTAGTTCTGGTCTCAGAAATCAGATTTTCCACATGAGAGATCAGTTCAAGGCTGGGCAGGGCATCACCTCATACTGTTTCATTGAGTAATCTCAGTTTACCCAAGCAAACTCTGCCTGCCTGCCTGCCTGCCTGCTCCCTCCCTCCTTTCCTCCTTTCCCCCCTTCCTTGTCTCCTCCTTTCTTTCAGCATTACTAGAAGTTTGAACTCAGGACCTTCCTTGCATTTGCTAGCCTGATGCTCTCCTACTTGAGCTATACTTCCAGCCTTGTTTTGCTTTTGGTATATTTTGAATACTCTGGTTTTTTTGCCCCACATTAGTTTCCAACTATGATCCCCTTAACCTCTGCTTCCCATGTGGCTGGGATTGCAGAAGTGAACCCCTGTGCCTGGCCAGTTTTCATTTATTAAAAAAAGAAAAATTAACATGGTCTCAGAGTTCAAATATTTAAACATTTTTAAAGGGTAAATATTTTGAAAAAGTATGCGTGTTCCTGGCCACCTAGTTTCCTTCCATGAACAACCAGTGTTACAATTTCAAGCCCAACATGAAAGGAACTCAATGAAATAGAAAAATAATAGTTTTTTTTCATTTTCTTTCTTTCTTTTTTTTTTTTTTTACAGAATAAGCCTTTTGTGGTTTATTCTCACTGAAATATGTACATTCTTTGTGGAGCCAAGTGTGCACATGAATATAATCACAAGGGCAAGCAAGGTCTGAAGAATTCCAGTATGATCCCAGAAGGGAGTTTTGGATCCATTTCTTTTCTCTTTCTCTTTTTTTTTTTTTTGCCAGCCCTGGGTGTGGGCTCAGGGCCTGAGCACTGTCCTTGGACTTTCTCAAGGCTAGAGCTCTACCACTTGAGCCTCAGCACCACTTCTGGCTTTTTTCTATGTATGTGGTACCAAGGAATCGAACCCGGGTCTTCGTGCATGCTAGGCAAGCACTCTACCACTAGGCCAAACTCCCAGCCCTTGGATCCATTTCTTATCAATGTCCACTCCTGGAGTCTGGTCTGTACTGTGTCTCTATGGATTCCATTTGCCTTTTTCAATTTTGCATAAATGATATCATAAGATCGAATGCCTTTTGTATCTGGCTTTATTTACCAGCTCCATGTTTAGAGACTCTTCCCTGCCAGTTGTTGCTTTTCGTTGTTGAGTGGTATGTCACTTGGTAGTATGTGGCCTGACCCACTTGCAAGCTAAGGTTTATTTGAATAGTTTCCATGCTTGCCTGTTATTACCACTTATGATTATTAAGGCTAATGGAAACAACCTGGACACATGTCTTGGCATGAAGTGTTGCCTGGGGTGACTGCAGGGCATGCCTGGTGGGAAGTGCCCGGTCTTCTCATCCTCCAGGGACCCCAGGCTGGACCCAGCAGTCAGATGTCAGCATGACCCACTGGGAATCCTTGCAATACTGCCTGTACCTGTACCTGTACCTGTGCCTTGCCTGTGCCTGTGCCTGTACCTGTACCTGTACTCCATCGCAAGCCACTCTTCTTTTCCCCAGCCAAACCCAGGCAGCCTCCTGCAGCCCTGTCCCCAAGACAGGATTTCTCCAGATGACAGCTCCTTCTGCCAGCCTGCTGTCACTGCTTGACCAAACTCACCACACTGTGGCCCCATGTAGGAAACCAAATCTTTAGTAGTCAAACAGTACTTATGATAGTCACTATAAGAGATGTTCTAATGTTTAGAACTTCATTCAAACCGGATAGCAACTCTGTAATGCAGTATCCTTGTCTTATACAAAGAGAAACTGAGGCCCGTAGAAGTTAACTATGAAGGGTGACTCCGACCTGTATCGTTCAACAGAACATCTGTCATGGTGGAACACTTCCTACATTTTCCCTATTTATTGAGTAAGCAGTGGGTTCTTGTGGTGAACATGTAACATGTGGCAGACCAGGCTCACGAGTGTGTTTTGATTTTTATTTAATTGAAATATAAATTTCAGTATCAGTCAGTGTGAATTTCATGTGGTCAGTGGCCACTGTCGTAGACAGCCTGGTCCTAGCTAATAGGCATGGGTTAAGACATGAATTCATATCATTCCCCTAAAGAGTACCAGGAGACAGTTCAACGCTTCTCTTTTTCACCCTTAGAGAATTATACTTAATGATTGCAGCATCGAATGAAAAGAATGGTGTGGGGAGAGGGCGGCTTCTGCATCTAGTCTGTTAGTCTGAGTCCTTAGTCTTCTCTCTGGTCCATCTGGGTAGTCACCGACTGGGCGGCACTGTGTCTGGTAAGTGTGATGCATGCGGGAGCAGGGAGCAGCAGAAGTCCCAGGTGCAAGCTCGCTCTGGAGCGCTCACCCACTCTGGGCGGCCTCGTGGCTGACTCAGTGAATGATGGGATGCTGCATCTCTTACTTGCATGCCATAATCTCTCAGGACAAAGCTGAGGGTGGGCTGCTGCTTTTACATCAATGAAAGCTTCGGGCTTTGGAAGGGACATTTTTTGTAAATGTGAGTTAATAGGCTTTTGGACAAGTTCAAGAACAAATGGAGGATACGATCTCAATGACTACCTAGCTCACAAAGAGGATCGATTTGGGAAATAGAGAATTACTCTGGGGTTCCTGGAGTGGCAGAGATCTGAAAGGATGTTATTGAGAAAGATCAGATGAACTGAGGGGAAGGAGACAGTATTCCTCTAGCGCAGTCAGGGTGGGGCTGGCTTGAAGGGTTTGCAAAGTAGAGAGGACTCAGTGCATTGAATAGAGCCTGGACCGTTTTGTATGCGGCTCTCAGCAAGCTCGTCTGCAGCAGTGACCTCACGGTGGCTGTCTGTGTAGTAGCTTTGTGAGCCTTCATGTGAGGCTTGCTGTCAGATCCTGGTTTTCCTCTTAAGATCTGGATTGTCAGCACCAGCGAATGCTGGTTGGCCACGTCAGGAGCAAGGTTCTCTTGCCCAGAGTGATGCTCAAGGTTGAAGCCCCCAGGGTTGTCCCGTGCTGTGGTAGCTGCGAACCACAGAGCCAGCGCACACAACACGATTGGTTATGCCATGTGATGGTTGTGCTGTTGGAGTAAAAACTACCTCATCTTTTATTGCCATTCTGCTCTTTACATTTTGTCCTGTCACTGTGTATGAATGTTCTGAAGCTGTCTGATTAATCCAAATAAGTGTAAATAAATGAAGTATGTTGAAATTCCTAGCTGTTGGGAAAATAATGATAACTAAGACACAGTCTGATCCCTGCAGAGACAAGTTTATAAGTGAGTAATTTTAGTATAGGTTATTGTTGGAGTGCCAAATTTTCACACAGAGGACACAGAGAGCCAGTGGGATTTCCTTAGTCAGTGAGTGAGGGGGTACAGTGGTTTGAAAAATTCATCCTCACATTCAAGCTAATGGGATTTGGAAGTAGGGCCTGTGGAAGGTATAATTAAGATAAGCCAAAGTCATTAAGTGCTTCACTAAGAGAAAGAGACCAGCACCTGTACACTTGCTCCGTCTCATTGTGAGATGCCGTGTGCCATGTGTGACAGAGTGGAAGCCTTGTCAGACGCTGGCATGATTGTGGATTTCCAGCCTTCAGAGCTATATGCTAAAACACCTTCATTCTTCGTAAATCAACAAATCTGTGGAATTCAGTTATAGCAACAGGAAATGGGCCAAAATGAGGGAGAAGAATAAGAGTATTGAGGAGGAGACAAGATGGTCAGTACATAAAAAGAAGAGACTGTATACCCAGAGAAGCCACTAGTATATCCTAGACACTCGATTCATTTATGGAAACATGGATTGGGTACATTTTATCATTTACCAATTTCTTTATATGGAGAGAGAGAGATAAAGACAGAGACAGAGACAGGAAGAGGAGAAGGAAGGTGGTTTATGAGCTAGGAGAATATTCCAGAGGTGAGATTAGAAAGGAACAGGTTGAGACTGGTTTATGAAGATGTTTCAAATATTGGACCATGCTAAGGAATTTGGGAGCAGTAGCTTCAGAAAAGCAACCTAGGGACCCTGATGACCCTGGTCTAGAAGGCGGAGATGTGACGGGAAGGAGCCTGCTCTCCAGTGAACCAGGAAACCAGTGCACTCCAGGCACTAGATCTGCAGCTCTTGGATTTCCAAGCTCTTAGAATGGCAAACAATTAGCTTCTGCTATTGATAAGCTACTCAGTTTATGTTTTTCTTCTCCTTTTGTAGTGCCAGAGATGGAACCCAGGTCTTGTGTATGCTGGGCAAGCATTTCACACTGAGCTACACGCCAGCCCGGTATTTTTTGTTATATACAATCCATTCTCGATGATGGAATACCCTCGTTTGGATGTTAGGAGCTGCATGTGGGCTGCAGAGGGGATAAGTCAAGGTGCCTGCAGAGATTAGAGATGATTTTTTTTGGCAAGACCCATCAGCAAAGCATAAATAACTTGGGGGAAGTAGAGGACACTCTTTTCTTGGCTCTATTTATACTTGCCCCCCTTTTTTTGGTGCCAGTACTGGGGTTTGAACTCAAGGTTTGGTCTTAGCTTTTTTACACACTCAAAGTTAGCACTTTACCATTTGAGCAACAGCTCTACTTCTGGCTTTTGGGTGGTTATTTGGAGATGAGAGTCTTTTGAACTTTCCTGCCTAGGCTGTCTGGATTCTGATCCCCAAATCTCAGACTCCTGAGTAACTAGGATTGCTAGTGGTGTGCCTGTCTTGGCATTTTTTTTTAATGGGTCCATGGGGCTTGAACTCGGCCTGGGCGCTGTCCCTGAGCGCTTCAGCTCAAGGCTACCACCCTACCCTTGAGCCAAGCCCCATTTTTTTCTAGAGGTTAATTGGAGATAAGAGTCTCAGGTCCTTTTGTGCCTGGGCTGGCTTTGAACCTTCATCCTCAGATGTCAGCCTGCTGACTAGCTAGGATTACAGATGTGAGCCATCACGCCCGGCTTTGGCATTTTTTTTTTATCAGTGAATATATTTTGGATCAGATTCCTGTGTCTTCCTTTTGTCCTTAGAAACATTTTTCAAGAATTCTTCTTCCTTCCTTCCTTCCTTCCTTCTTTGCTCCCTCCCTCCCTCCTTTTCTCTCTCTTTCTTTCTCTCTTTCTTCCTTTCCCATGGCCTTCAGCTTGCTAAGTAGCCATTCTACTGCAGTCACATCTGCAGCCTTTCTCGTGCTCTGCACCCAGATCAGTACCTGGATTACACTTCTTTTTTGTGCTCCTCACTGTAGCTGGGAGGATGGTTGTGTGCCACAATGCCCAGCTTTTGCCATGAAGTTCATGAGCTTTTCTGCCCCTGCTGGCCTTAGATTGTGATACTCTCAATTGCAGCCTCCCAAATAGAAGTGTGGATCTGAGCCCACCATCTCCTGATTCAAGATATATATATATATATATATATATATATATATATATATATATATATATATACCATGCTAGGCAAGCACTCTACCACTAGGCCAAACTCTTGGCCCTTAAGGTATATTTTTTTAGTGGAATAGTGCTAAATTTAGTCTTTTGACTAAATTTCTCATTGCTGAAATTAAAATGAGCCCATGAAAGCCATTTGTTGTTCCAGGTTTGCTTGTAAAAGCTTGTGGTTTCTAGGATTTGCAAGCATTCTGCCAGATCATGTGATGCAGCGCTCCTTATCCTGTGGCGCTCAAGGTTGCTCACAGAGGTTTTTCTCCCTGGGTTTCCTTAGCCATGCCTAAGTGGAAACATTCTGGGTCAGGTGGGGCTACTTCTAAGCCCTTTGTGGTAGCCTTAGAATGGGGGAGAGAGAGCTTGAGTGTGCTACAGCCTCTTCTCAGAAGAGCCTTTCGTGTGGAAGATGAACTCAGAAAAGGCACAGGGCTGGTGTTCTGTGCTCTTGCAGTTCTCTTTCCTGATTCCTCTTGCGGCCATTGGCAGCTGCTAGAAGAAGCATTTATGGAGCTCCTCTTAGCGGACACAGGGTATGTCTCAGCAGCATGGTGTCTGTGCTGCTTGAGAAAAGGTATTTTGAGGCCTAGGCTTAAGTAACTTGCTACCCAAATAACAGTAAGAAGCCAGGCCTGGTAGCTCATGCCTATAACACTAGTTTACTTGGGAAGCCGTAGGTAGGAGAATTAAAAATTAATATTTGAAATAATTTCAAATAATATTTGAAGAATAACGAAAGCAAAAAGGGCTAGAGGTGGGGCTTAAAGGATAGAGGCACCCGCCTAATTGGTGTACAAGCCAGAGTTCAAATCCCTGCTGAGAAGGTTGGGGGGCAAGAAAGGAGGATAAAGAAGAGGAGGAGGAAGAAAAGAAGGAGAGGGAGGAGGAGAAAAAGGAGAAAGGAAGAAGGGAGGGAATGGAGGGAGGGAGGTCCAGTAACTGTAAAGGGTGGTCGCAGTATACAGTTAGAGCTCAGTTCTCTGACTTTTCCCCCTCGGTCTCTCAGAGGACAGAGTTCACTTTTCACATGAAAACATCTGCCATCTCCCACGTACAGTAGTTTTCTTTCTCCATCTGCCTGTAGAGAAGGAAGTTCATAGGTTTTTCTGAGTAAAATTTCCACAGCAATCCCAGCAGCTTCATCCCTACCTCAGCTTAGGCCTGGCAACCTTTGTTTTCCATTTTAAGCATTAATTATCCAGACTGGGCGTGCATTTTCCTACGTTGTCAAGTGACCCGGTTTCATCATATTTCACTTCCTTTTTACATTTGTCCTTTTGACCCAGGGCTGGCCTTTTCAGACCAGGTAAGATGCCACAGCAACCACTCTCCGAGTCTCCATGGCAGGTGGTGTGGAGCAGGCGTGAAGGAGGGAGGTACTGTGGATGAATCTTGTATTTGGGGATGTGATATGTTGTCCTCAAGGGTGGCATTTGCCACGCTGTGGGCGGGGCAGGGCTGCTTGCTGGCAGGCAGTGGGTTTTTACTGGAGAAACACCAAGCACCAGCAGGAAGAGGAGTCACTTGCTTGCCTCTTCTTTGCTCATGCAGCTAGGGCAGCTATTTTCAGCTGCGATGCCTCCTGAACCCCCTCCCTCTGGCTTCCTGGGCCCTGCCATCTTCCCGACCTTGTCTCTCAACAGGCTCACCATCAGCCCCTCGGCCAGGTGGGTCTTGACCACCCTGTGTAGGTCTTACCTGTTCTCTTAGTCCCCTTGATGCTGCTATAACAAACTACTTGAGTCTAGGTCTATGGACAGAGATGTATTGGCTTGTGATCTGGAGGCCGAGAAGTCTGTGGACATTGTGTTCTATCTAACAGCAGCCTTTCTGCTCTGTCAGAACATGGTCAGAAGGTACATGGGCAAGAGAGGGATGAGAATGAGCCAGAGAGGAGAGACCCACTCAGTGACACATCCAGTCTCCTGGTAACTAATTCAACTTTCCAGAAAACATCACTTTCTGCTGCCTGAAAATTTTAATCACAGTTTGGTTAAATCATCATGGCTGTACACATCTGAACTGAGTAGAATACCATGCTTACATTTCCCTTCTTGTACCATTTTATTTTGCTGTGACTTTCAGCAGTTTTTTTTCTTCTTCCTAGGTGATCTTTTTGACTCTCCAGGATGCCTTGACATGCTGTAACAAATGTCTGTCAGACACATCAGTCCAATTTCTAGGACTTCTCAGTGTCCCCCCCAGAGTCAGTTCTGCAGGCCCTCATGCTCCTATTTGAGTCATGTGTGATGGTTCCTGGACTTAACATCCATTTCGTTATGCTTGCTTCTTTCCCGAATCCAGGATGAAATGTGGGTCAGGAGAAAGTCAGTTTTATGATGGGGAGGGGTGTGTTTGGTCAGATTGAGTGAAAGGTGTATGATCTCTGTGTGGTAGTCCCCCCCCCCCCCCCCGCCAAGGGTGACATGGCATGGGCCCACCATCTTGTATACAGTAGGTGCTCAGCAGCTAAATGGTTGGAACTGAAGGGACATTTCTCAGCCTTTGAGTCTGTTTCCTCTCGAGTTCCATGCATGTGGGGAGGAAGGCATGTCTCCCTCTGTTCCCCTTCCTAGACATGGTAATTTCTACAACCTTCCATCTTCTTTCCCAGGTGCTGGCTTGACTATTCTGAGAAATCTTGTCCAATCCTAGAATAAGGCTTTGCAGATTTTAACTTTTAAAAAACAAAAATTGGTCTGCCAGATGGCAGTGGCTCATGCCATAATCCTAGCTACTCAGGAGGCCAAGATCTGAGAATCACAATTCAAAGCCATTGTAGACAGGAAAGTTTTCTTTATTGTAATTAATAGAAGGGTTACATTATAGAAGGCTCATTACTTCACAAATATTGGTACCCCTTCTCATGTTTTTGTCCCCATTTCCCTCCCCCCACTCCCTCCCCTTATCTTCTTTTCCCTGCTTCCCTATCCTATTTCAAATAAACAAATAAAGATATATACAATATACCATATACCATATAACAAAGTCAGATACAGTAACAGTATGAGATTAACCACAAGAAGCCCTAGGACTTAATTTTTTTTTTTTTAAAGTACATTTCTGGGCCGGGAGTTTGGCTTAGTGGTTAAAGTGCTTGCCTAGCATGCATGAAGACCTGGGTTCGATTCCTCGGTACCACATACATAGAAAAAAGCCGGAAGTGGTGCTGAGGCTCAAGTGGTAGAGCTCTAGCCTTGAGAAAGTCCAAGGACAGTGCTCAGGCCCTGAGCTCAAGCCCAGGACTGGCAAAAAAAAAAAAAGTACATTTCTGCTTGGTGCCTGTGGCTCCAGCCTGTAATCCTGGCTACTCTGGAAGGAGGCTGAGATCTGAGGTTCACTATTTGAAGCCAGTCTGGGTAGAAAAGTCTATAAGACTATCTCCCATTAATCACAGAGAAAGCTAGAAGTAGCCATGAACAAAAAGAAGCTCAGGGACAGCACCCACGCCCAGAGCTCAAGCCCTAAGTCCAGCCAAAAAGAAAAAGAAATAGGAAATGAGTACATTTATTTTTGGACAGTGTCACCATTTCCCTCGCTCTCTCCCAGTTTTTCCCCTCTGTCTACAAGTTGTACAGTTCATCTTCCATATAGTGTCTAGTGAGTCACTGCTGCACGATGCTGGATGTTTTAAATGGCCCTGTATATAGTATAACTGCTGGATGAGGAGGCAGGCCTCAATAATCACATTGCCATTTTACAGAGGACAGTAGGCCCAGAGCAGTTCAGTGACTCCTGACAATAGATGACTCTTGTGGCCAGGCTGGTTAGGTGGTCCCTGCTTGCTCTTGACTGGCTGATTCACTAATTGAACTTTGTACCCAACTACTTGTTCAGTGTTCTTTGCATGTTGCTCAGTGCAGATGTATTTCCCTGTAGCTGATCTCTCTTTCTCTCTCTCTTTTTTTAAAGTTATTATAAAAGTTAGATTCTACTCAATTCCTCACCCCCATTACTTGGTGGTCTGTTTACTTATGGTCTCTAGTATGGAGGTAAGCAGAGGATCACAGTAACTCTTGTGTTATTTCTCATGCTAAACATCTCTTTTTGCCTTTGAGATTCCAAAGACCCCACATAAAAGCAATATAATTTTATTTTGTTATTAGGATGTTATTAGGCTAGGATTTCATAAGTCAGGTAACGAGTACATTTCTTTTTTGAACACTATCAAGCCTTCCTTTGCTTTCCCATCTCCCCCTCCTATTCCTGCCCACAGATTTCATAGTTCATTTTCCACATAGTGTCTACTAAACAGCTTGATTGTGTTTGTTTACATTTCCTTCCCTCCTTTATGCATTGACCCTCTGCCTTCCAAAAAAGAAAAAACAAAACAAAACAACAGCAAAGCTAAAGCAAACACAAACACGACTACTACTACCATCAAAATCTATATTTCCATTTTTTGGATTTTTTTTTTCCAGTCCTGGAGCTTGAACTCAGGGCCTCTGCATTGTTCCTGAGCTGCTTTTGTTCAAGGCTAGCACACTACCACTTGAGCCACAGTGCCACTTCTTGCTTTTTCTGCTTATGTGGTACTGAGGAATCGAACCCAGGGCTTCATATATGCTAGGCAAGAACTCTACCACTAAGTCACATTTCTAGACCCTTTTTTCTTTTTTTTAAAAAAAAGATTGTAAAGATTACAGTTACATAAGATAATGAGTACATTTCTTTTTCAACACTGTTACCCCCCTCCCTCATTTTCTCCTCTTTCCAGTCCCTCCTCCACAACTTTCCCAAGTTGTAAAGTTCATTCCCAGCATACTGTCTAGTGTGTATCTGGAATTCATTTTAGTAAATAGTATTTTCAGTGTTCAGAAGAGTTACGTTTTGGGCTCCTCCCTTGAAGGTATCCTCCTTTAGTCTGACGGTGTGAGGTTGCCTGGAGTCCTGTATCACATCCACTGGTATTTCAGATGTAGCTTCTACATCCAGGAGAAAATGTGCACCATTGTCTTTCTGAGCTTGGCCTTCCTCATATAGCGTGTTTGTTCTAGGGAAGACCCCACTCTTCTTTTCAGTATGCTTCCTGTGTGGCTTTTGTGGTCTCTTCTCTAAGTGGATCTCAGGATTTTTGTGTGCACGCTTCCATGGAACACTGACAGAAAACAGCCTGAGCACTGACTCCTGGAGGAGGCAGGAAGGTCCTGTCACTGGGGTTTATAGGCTTTGTTTCATTGTACCCTGAGGAGTCAGCATTGAGCTGGACGACTGACCTACCTGTCCCGGGACAGTGTGTGGCTCTAGAATGAACTACACCTAAATGAACTGAAAGGTGGAAAGTCACATGGGTTCTCAGTGGCTCAAACAGCCTAACCTGACATTGTCTGGGATGCACCCAGTTGGGGGAGTGTCACTGCTGCTTGCATTTTAGCCTTGGTTTGGAATTGGAACTTAATACTGTAGAGATGCCAGTTTTCCCTAGTCAGCTTCCAGCAACCACTCTGGCAGTTTTGGTTATGTCTTATCAAATTGTGTAACATTGAAAGAAGCGTGGCTGAAATAGGCAGATTTCCACCAGAATGGCAGAACAAATCTGTTAAAATCACCTGACCAGAGCTGCTCAGCTGTCTGAAGGCACAGGCCTGTGCCTGGTGTTTTAGACATGCACTGGGGTATGCTGGTTCAAATTCCCATCAGGTCTTCCAGCTCTGACCTGGTAAACCAGGTTGTTGGTTTGGCTGGCAGTTAAGGCCTTTGAAAGGCAGTCATCTTGTGATGAAATAAAAGGAGAGGAATTTCTGTTCCAGTTTAACCAACTCATTTTTTAGATGAAGAAACTATACCCCATAGCCCCCTGGGAAGCTAAAGGCAGTGTAACCAAATCAGAGTCCCTTGATCTCTTTTTTAAACTGCGCCTCTCAGTGTCAAAACAGAAGATGTGACGAGATGAGAAAGTTAAGCACAGGTGCCATGGTTCTCTGCCCTGTTTAAAAGGTGGGGAGGGGGTGTGACTGCTGGTCAGCTGTGTCTTTTTGGCTTTCTGTAGGGTACACAGATGCCTAGTGCTCTGCCAGAACCTCTAGCTGTGGCATCGAGCCTTTGCCTTAGATGTCACTTTCCTGCTTCCTGTGACAAATGAGTGAGTTTGTCTATCGTCACTTTGATAAAAGCAGACAACCTAGGACTTTCTCTCAAAGTGGTGATGACTGGTGTCTGACCCCAGCTACTTGAAGCATGTATTCAGTGAATGGTAATATAACGTTGAAGGTGACTCCATCCTGGAGAACCTTCTGTACAGACAAAGTATGTTCCCTGTTCAAGGGAAGTATTTTTATATTGTCCCAACTAGACATTGACTTCGGTGTTTACCAAAACAACACCAAGGCCTGTTAAAAGGCCTGTGACCATTTTAATGGCTATATTTGCTGCCACACCACAATTTAATGAAATCATTTATATTATATTGGTCTCTTTTCATTCATTTTTTTTTTTTTTTGCTAGTCCTGGCACTTAAACTCAGAGCCTGGCCACTGTTCCTGAACACTTTAGTTCAAGGTGCTAGCACTCTACCACTTGAGCCACAGCACCACTTCTGGCTTTTTCTGTGTATGTGGGACTGAGGAATGGAACCCAGGGCTTCATGAATGCTAGGCAAGCACTCTACCCCTAGGCTACGCTCTCCACCCTTGGCCTCTTTTCATTAAGGTCTTCTCTAGCTGTTGCACATAATACAGGGTGTCTGCAAACCAAAAATAAATGCCTTTGTGTTCAAAAATACAACTCTGTGTGTGTGTGTGTGTGTGTGTGTGTGTGTGTATGCATATGCGTATGCGCAGTAAAGTCAGAATATAGAGATAAAAACCAAGAGTGAGTCCATTGAGATAGTAACTGACCAGGGATGGGGCACATCTAGGCTTGAGGCCATATAAGGCCCAAGAAATAATTTGGTATGTGACAGAACAGACACGAATGCTTCTTTTATACTCCTCATCTGCTGTCTGTGGCCATCTGCCTGCATCGATAATTTCTATAGCCTGAGAATGATGTTATAAATATTCAAATGGTCCATGGCAAAATAAAGACACCCCGGCCCAGGCTCTGAGGCTGGTGTATAAGATGGAACTCTCTCATCCTGCACCTGGCCAGGCTCCTGTCAGGGAATTTCACCATGAGTCACAGATGGCTTCATGTAGGGCTTAGCTGCTCATAAGTTGCATAAAAATGCAGATCTTTCTAGTGGTTAATTGGAAATAAGAATCTCATGGACTTTAATGCCTGGGCTTGCTTTGAACCATAATCCTCAGATCTCAGCCTCCTGAGTAGCTAGGATTACAGGTGTGAGCCATCACACCCCCATCTTGGCTCCTGAGTTCTCATGATTCATGAGGCCATCTCTGGAATATTGGCTATAGTATGAAAATCTTAACTCATTCAATTCTTCTTAAGAACAAACCTGTATCTTCTTAGCATATTGCTGAGTTTAAGTTCTCAGTACCTTCTGGTTAAATTAAAACTAGCTTGTATTATATCAGCAAGTGTAACAGGAGATTTTAGTAAGATATTATATGTGTGTGTGTGTGTGTGTGTGTGTCTGTGTGTGTGTGCGTGTGTGCATGTGTGCATGCGTCCATGTAAGGTGTCCGTCTTGACCAAGTATCACTCTTGGCCATAATCTTCAGAAGGCCAATGACCATAATTAGACTTTCACTTAGAAAAATTTTCAGATCTTTATAAAGTAAAAGTTTCTATTCTGTATTGTATAACCTTTAGGGTAAACTCAAATCTAAAGCTTAGGCTGGGTGCTGAGAGCTCATGCCTGTAATTCTAGCTACTCAGAAAGCTGAGATCTGAGGGTCAAGACTCAAAGCCAGTCCAGGCAGGAAGGTCCATGAGACTCCTATCTCCAGTTCATCACCAGAAAACCAGGAGTGGTACTGTGGCTCAAAGTGGTAGAGCACTAGTCCTGAACACAAAAGGTCAGGGACAGTGCCCAGGCTCAGAGTTCAAGCCCTATGACCACCACCACCAACAACAACAACAGCACAACAAATTAAAAATGAAATCTAAAACTTAGATTTGAGTGAGGTATGTCAGCTAAGCCTCCCCTGGTGATGGGGATGCTTGGTGGGTGAGGTACCACCTGCTTTGATCTAGATTAGGAAAATGACTGACTTCTATTGCTGCTGTGATTTCAGTATAGCTTGTCTCCTCTGAAACTCATGTTGACATTTGATCTCCTTTCTAATGTATTAAGAGGTGGAACCTTTAATATTAGGGCTTTATGCTTATGACTAGATTAGTCTGCTTATGCAATTAGTGGATTAATGGATTAATGGGTTAATGAACTATCTGGAGATCTACTATAAAAGCCAATTTGGCCACAGGGGGACAAGCTCACATTCCCTGCTCTGTCATGTGATACCTGCCCTCCAAGGAATGCCAGCAAGAGGGCCATCGCCAGAGGTGGCCCCTTGACCTTGTGTTTTAACGATGAGCAAAAGAAACTTCTATTTTTTAAGAAAAAAATAACTGAGTCATTAGTGGCAAAAATGAGCTAAGATGGAGGGATTATCAGAAACCAGGTCTCCTCCCTGGTAAAGAAATAGTCTGCTGGTGGCTCAAGCCTGTAATCCTAGGTACTCAGTAGGCTGAGATCAGAGGATCATGGTTTTAAGCCAATCTGGGGAGGAAAGTCCATGAAATTCTTATTTCCAATTAACCACTAGAAATCCCAAAGTGGCTCAGTTGGCAGAGCACCAGCCCTGAGAGAAAAGGCTAAAGAATAGCACCCAGGCACCTAAGAATTCTTCCCCTGTCATTTTACCATTTTCTCACTGGTCTGACTCAAGATCCTAGCCTGTTATCTGTCAATGCCTATGCAAAATGCCTTCAAACACGTACAGCTTCAGTGATATCTGTATGTATTTATCGTTCCCAACCTTTCAAGCTATTCTCATTCAGCACTGTGTATGTTGGAATTCATAAGTACCAATTATGTTGATCACATGATTACTGAGTTACCTCAATTAAATCGCTTGTTCCAGGAATATCACACAGCACCAGGAAGCCAGGACTTACTGATCACTGCTGTAGATCAGGGAGGATGGAGTGCTGGGCAGGGCCTGGGCTTCTACTGTGGGAGATGAAGAGATGGAGTGCAGATGAACAGGCAGTAGGAACCAAAAGGAGTGCAGGAGAGGAGCCGACATGGCTCTGGGGAGCCATGGGACTGAATTGGACTACACGCTGCCAAGAGACCTGGGATAGAGGTTCCTTGCAGTGTTAGTGCTGTGCATGGGGCCGTGAATCACAAGCTCATGCTGGTGTCTCTGCCAAGCTTTGAAACACAGATGCCTTTTGCTAGAGAAACCAGGTTTTCATTTAGGTGATCAGTTCTTCCTGGAAATAGGGAGTTAATGTTCCAGTAAAACAAAGTGACTGGGATTATTGTTAAGAGAAAGTATGCTGAATAAGGGGTGCTTCTCTGCCATTATTTGTAAGCACAGCTCTGCCTCCCCCTTACATCTGCTTGAAATGTCAGCAGGCCACTGGCACGGACACCCTTCCAGACAGGTTCATGGTGCTCCGTGTCAACGAGAGAGCTTTGTGCTGGAACTAAAGTGTTTTCTTTTATTGTTCAGGCCTCACATCAAATGCTACAAACAGAAGCTGGAGAGCTTAGTGAGGAACTGTCATCATTCCTCATTATCTATTCTTTTATTCCCACTCCCTGCATTGTTAGCCTCGGGCTTTGTCTTGTTTGGACAGTGAATGTGGCACTGGCAGTCACAGGTGGAATTATCAAGAGAGACATATGTTTTCCCTTGGAGCTTGGCGAGCGCTAAGGGAGGGCTTTGTCTCTCTTGTTTAATTAGAGAAAATTGTTAGGGTTGTTTGTGGCTCTGTGCAGTACACATATGTACACACAGGGAGTGGGGAGCAGTCCCATGTGAATGCTCAGCAGTGGGTAAGAAGGGGCCACCTTGTTCCCTGCCTAGTACTTTTAATCACCCTTCCTAGTTTGCTGTTCCTTCTCTTCCTCTTCCTCCTCTTCTTCCCCCTCTTCTTCCCCTCCCCCTCCCTCTGCCCCCTCTTCCTCCTGCAATGAAAGCATCAATAAACAAATATCCTCGGGGATCCACTTTTACCAAGTCAGGACAGTGGTGCTGGTGTTTATGACGTTTATTATTGTGTTTCTTGGGTCCCTCGGGTCCTGACATCACAGGCCTGCTGCTTTGTTGATAGTTTCTCTCTATACTAAGAAAGCTAGAGAATTACTTCCCAGTGTTAGTTTATCTTCTTCTTTCCATTAAGTTGCAAAACTAAAGATGAGCAAGCCAGTCACCAGTGGCCAAGCTACACAGGATGCTGAGATCAGAGGATCAAGGTTCAAAGACAGCCTAGGCTGGAAAGTTCCTGAGGCTCTTATCTCCAATTAGCTAACCCCTCCCAAATGCTTGAAGTAAAGGTGTAGACCAAGTCACAGAGTGCCAGCCTTGAGGGGGGAAAAGGGACATTGTCTAGGCTTTTGGTTTAAGTCCCCAAAACAAAAGGCACAAAACAAAACAACAACAATTAAAAATACCTAAAGATGAAGACTCAAATTCCTAGCTTGAAGGATCATCTCAGAATCAACTTGTGGCTGTATGTTTGCATCTCAGCTTGAGGCTTGAAATTTTGTGGCCTGTACTTCAGTTTGACTCATCTTCCTTTCCTTGGTTTATTTTTTTTATATTTCTATTGTGACATGGCACATATTTATGCTCTCTGGGTTGTTATAGCTGAAGTAAATGCTCACATGTGCTTCTGTGCCTGGGAGAAGGGGCTGGCAGGGAGGGATTTTTGAAAAGAAGTGAATTCTAGCTAGATGAATTCAACCTTTGAACTGTGGGATTCTCATTTGTAAACAGTGGAGAGCCATCACCATGCAGGAAAGCCACTAGGTCCTGCGGCACTGTCCTGTTCAAATCTGGGGCTTACTTCAAGGGTATGGCCTGGCTGAGTGTGCCATGTGCAGGCCGCAGGCTTTTCAGGCTGGCATCCTCACTTTGCCATGCTTTTCCATACTCATTGTTTCCTTCTTCCAGGTGTGTCATTAAATTTTCTCGTCTAGTGTGTTTAAAGTACTTGCAGAACTTTGTTTTCTGTGTCACTCAGTATGAGATGGCACCTTGGATTATGACTTCAAACAAAACTGCCTTACACTTGAAGGAAGGCTGGCCTGCACTTGTACTTAGACACTGGCGTTCAATGTGGGGTGTGCACTTTGTGGTTAGAAGACGTTTTTGTTAGAGTGAAGGCTCGTTCTTACGCAGCCTTATACGGTCTCCATCAGAGTGACTGGCATGACTGCACTTGTATGGGGCTGAGGATGGGGTGAGTCTGAAGAATTAACACTCACCAAAGACACTCATTCTCATCCCTAGTTCACATCCAGTTTGGAATGTTCTGGAAATTTGTTTCTAGATTCCTAGGGAAGCTGAAGAAATGTGATCCAGGTCTCTTCTTTGTTCCTCGCTCTTCTCTTTTCTTTGTTGGTCTTCTCTTTTTATTTGACTCACAGGAAGGAATCAGAGATGTTTCTTAGCAATTTCTGGCCTTGTGACAGTCTTGCCAAAGTCCAAATGGAGTGTGGTCATGGGCATCACGCCTAGAGGGGTCCTTCCTCCTACATAGTGGGTGACCAGACACTTGCCACCCCTTTGTCCTGTTTTGTCCTATCCTGCTCTCAGAATATGAGGGGGTCATAGCTCCTGTGCACTGGGCTTGAGGGTTGTGGATGTCCCCTGCCCTGCCAGCAGCTACAGAGATGTCCACTGGACACACCTCAGCTCATTGTTTAGACGTGCACCCTGGCTTGATTGGACAGCTGATGACAAATGACTTATCTGCTGGCTCTCGGGGTCTCTTGTGAACATTTTGGCATGGAACAAGAAATAATAACGGATGATGTTTTCAGGAAATGACTACTGGATATGATTCTAGGGGTGTGCCATTTGTGGTGTGTGTGTGTGTGTGTGTGTGCCACACTTGAACTCAAGGACTCATAATTTTGCTTAGCTTTTTCACTTAAGGCTAATGCTCTACCATTTGAACCATACCTTCACTTCTGCCTTTTTGCTAGTTCATTGGAGGTAAGAATTCATAGACTTTTGTTCCTTGGATAGCTTTAAACTACCATGCTCAGATTTCAGTCCCTGAGAAGTTAGGATACAGGTGTGAGCCACCAGTGCCAAGTGGTTCTAGGTTTTATAGGAATGTGAAGCCTGCTTAGACAGAGGCGTCACACACAGTGGGGCCATGCCAGCTCTGCTAGGGGAGGCCTGATCTCCGCCTTCAGATGAATGACCTGCCTGGGATGACACACTTCACTGGCTGGCTTATTTTATGTTTAATTTTTAAAAATAATTAAACAGTTGTTCATTTGGAACTTAAACAAGACGACCATAAAATTTATTATCCAAATCTAAGGAGGTCAGGATACCATTTAAACAAGAATATTATGGCTTGTCCAAATCTGAGCTAAATAAGTTATAATCTTAAAAGTTTACACATATATGTATATATTAAACACATATATGTGTACACATGTATATACATACATACAAAAATACATACCTACACACATACACACAGAGGAAAGGCAATGTGGGGACACAGCAAGACAGCAGCCACCTGCAAGCCAACAGAGAGCCAGTCTTGTCACTGACATCTTGGTCTTGAACGTCTAGCCTCCAAATCTGGGAGAGAGCACCATTGAAGCCATCCAGTAGAGGTATTTTGTTATCAGAAAACCAATTCCCCTGCCTGAAGTGCTGTAAACCCCTAATTTTGGAAGTGTGTACAGTGGTCCTAGACTGGGAGAAGGGAGAGTTTGTCAATGTGTCCTGTTGAGTCCAGGAACTTGACAAGGACTGGTAATTAAGAGTTGCTAATAGAGGGTATAAAAAACTTTGAAGCCAGGCGCCGTGGCTCACGCCTGTAATCCCAGGTACTCAGGAGGCTGAGATCTGAGGATCAAGATTCAAAGCCAGCCGGGGCAAAAAAAGGACCTGGGACTCTTATCTCCAATGAACCTCTAAAAAAATGGGAAGTGGGGCTTGGCTCAAAGGTAAGGTGGTAGCTGAGTTTAAGCCCTATGATACACACACACACACACACACACAATTTGAGCCATGCTGGCCTCTGTATGAATGGGAGTTGAGCCTCCATTCTCATCTCCTTGTCATCTGCATACAAACCCCAAGAGACTACCTATGCTCCCCACAGTATCCTGGCTATCCCACGTTATCCCTGCACCTTGCATTCCCTCTTACTCCCTGGCCTTCTCAACCATTGCAGTGCGTGACTTGCTGCTTTTTCTTGGCCTTTTTACTCCTTCGTATGACGGTGCTGGGAGTTTAACTTTCTTGTAACCTGGCAAGTTGCAGGGGATGCATCCTGGCCACTTGCTGGCCACAGCAGGTCAGGAGTTAGGGGTAAGGCAGTGAGTATACACCTGCATTCAACTTCCGCTTTGGTGGACTGGACTACAGACTCCATGTTGACCCCTGCATGGCTTTTCTCCTCATTCCAGTGCTTGGTGGCAGAGCAGTGCCTTGATCACAGAGATGGCCTTGGTTCCGAAGCTCCAGCTGTGCCCTTGGCTTCTCCCCTTCACGGGCTGAAGCATGCTAACAGAACACAGACTCCCTTTGGCGCCTCCCCGCTGTCTTGTCTGTTTCTCCACAGCACTTGCTGACTTGAGCACATTCCCCACATTCACTGGATTAGCACAACCTGTTTCTGCTAGAATTAGGCCCTGCCCTCCTCCCTGGAGCCCAGGAGCCCAGGGTGACTGCCCAACAGTTCCTGACCATTGGGGCCAGAGGGGATCGATTTCCCTATGGAAAGAAGCCCCAGCCCCCTTCCCATTTTCTCCTCTCCTGCCATTTTTCTCCTTTACTTTGTTTTGGAGTGGGGGGCACATCATAATGAAAATATTACTTTTCTTAGAAAACAAAAGTTATGTAAGATTCAGGAAGTCTCTAGTCTATATAATTGATCATACTCCATTTTATGATGAACTTTTTTCCAAATTATTTAAAATTCTATATGATGTTGATGCTTTTTACAAAATACATTCCCTCCTTGATCAGTGAACACAAATTTTAAAATTATTATAATTTTTTGCCAGTCCTGGGACTTAAACTCAGGGCCTGAGCACTGTCCCTGGGGATTTCATTTCTCCAGGCTAGAGCTCTACAACTTGTGCCACAGCACCACTTCTGGCCTTTTCTTTCTTTATTTTTTTGCATTTTGTGCACTTTTTTTTTTTCTTTTCCAGCCCTGGGCTTGAGCTCAGGGTCTGAGCACTGTCCTTGGAGTTTCTCAAGGCTAGAGCTCTACCACTTGAGCCTCAGCACCACTTCCTGCTTTTTATCTATGTATGTGGTACCCAGGAATCAAACCCGGGTCTTTGTGCATGCTATGCTGGGCAAGCACTGTACCACTAGGTCAAACTCCCGGCCCAAATTATTTTTGTATATGTATATGCTGGTATTAGGGTTTGAACTCAGGGCCTGAGTGCTATCCCTGAGGCTAACCACTCTAACTTGAGCTACAGCTCCTCTTCCAGCTTTTTGGTAGTTAATTGGAATGTGGCCTAGTGGTAGAGTGCTTGCCTAGCATGCATGCAGCACTGGATTTGATTCCTCAGTACCACATATACAGAAAAAAACCAGAAGTGGTGCTATGGCTCAAGTGGTAGAGCGCTAGCCTTGAGAAAGCTCAAAGACAGTGCCCAGGTCCCGAATTCAAGCACCAGGACTTTAAAAAAAAAATAGAGTTTCATAGTCTTTCGTGGCCAGGCTGGCTACAAACCATGATCCTCAAATCTCAGCTTCTGAATAGCTAGAAGTTACAGATGTTAGCCACTGGCACCTGGCAATTTAAAAATGTTACATATGGGATACAGATTACAATTTGGAGGATTGTAATTGATTTGATACCTTTCCACCTTTAATTTGGTTGATTAGCATACTCTTAAAATTCACACTGAACTTTCAGTCTCAAATTATGCAGGATCTGTGAAGGAGTCAAGAATTTCTGCTATTAAGGTCAAGAAGCTGCTAGTATAGCTAATGCTGGATCAAATGTTTTTTCCCCTTTGGATCGGAACGTTTGTGAATCATTACATCTCAGGAGACCCCTTCTTTCTCCTGTGATTAGATCTATGAGGGCAATAGATAAAACTAGGGCACATTAAGGACTCTGGCCCCAGTTTGACCCCAATCTATAGTTACATGGATTTCAGTGAAGACAAATAAAGCCTCATGTTTACATATGTAGCTTGAAAGAGTTCTAAAGCAAAGAGTGTAGTTTCAGCAGAAGCATGATAGTTCCAATGCTTTATAAACTTTGACAACAGAAAGATGCGCACTTGAGCTTTTGAATCATTTCATAGAGCAGAGTAACTTCTTTATTAAGAAGCAATACATTTTATACCTGAGCCAGTTCTTGTGCTTGGCACTCACTATTAGTGAGTGGTATCTCCTTTTTTTCTAAAAATAATTTTTATAGTGTATTGACTTTTTCTTTGCCCTATAAGAAATCAGTCCTAAGGAACTTTGTAATTTGGACTTGTAAAACTCATCCTGGAGTAATAGAAAAACATGTACTTTTTTTTTTGTTTGTCAAAATCATGTACGATTAGTCAAAGAAACACTTGTAGTTAGCACTTAGTGGGCCACAGAAGTGCATATTAACGCATATTAATGTTTACCTCCTGTTTTCATCATACAAATTGCTCAGAGACTTGGGCCTGCCTCTACTCTCGGGGCAACCTGGTCATTTCATTGTGACTTGGTTCATTCCTATGCCTGAGCAGCCACACCCAGGATGCTGTGTATATGAAATGCTGGAGCTTCACTCCGTGTGGCCTGCGAGAGGAGAGGTCAGGGTGATGGTTGGATAGAAAGGTGAGGTGGTGCCTTACTTGAAGAGTCCTGGCCTGGCGTTTCTCATCTCTCTTGTGCCTGTGAGCGCAGATGTAGGCTGATCATGGTATTGGTCAAAGCCTGAAATTCGATAGGAACGTTTTCTCCTTTAAAGCATAGTGTATTCTAAAATGGAAATACGTCTGAGGCTTAACCCAGGATCCTTTCTTAACCAGAGGCAAAGCCTGGAAAGACTTTGGGGTTTTCTCTGGATCTTTACGTTTTCCTTATATTCTTCTTGATCCCTCAGAGTGTGTGTGGAGTGACATTTCTCAGTGGGCCCAGCTCAATGAGTAGAGACTGTGCTCCCAGCAGGGGCGGGGGTGGTGTGGGGAAGGCAGTTGGGTGCTTGACTAGCACCTGACTAGACTAGAGGAAGGGGTGAGAGGAACAGAAGAAAAGCCACACAGAAGAAAGCTACAGACAATTATATACAGTATGAAAATGAGTCAGAGATGCTGTTGCCTGAGCAAGGCTGGAAATTGTCAGTGGGTCTGTGCTGATCACAGGCTGAGCATGGCTCAGTGCGTGTGGAGAGGCGGGGCGGTGTGGGTCTAAGGCGGCCGTCACCCTGAGACAGAGAAGTAGGCTTCTTCTCACCAACAGCAAGTGTGCATCATCATTGACAGAACTGTACTTTTCCAGCCGGCACCAACCACACTGCATGCCTCTGTAAGACCCGCAGGGTGTTATTACTCATCACACAGATCATTTGGTATTTTTACACAGCATATAATTGCTTATCTAATACTTACCTCTCCCGACCTGCATCTATTTATTATAATTGCCATATATAAGGTTTGTCTTGATTTCAAAACCCCAGAACAACCTTTGTCAGGTTGCAAATATGACAGCTTTGCTTTTGAAAACGTACCTCTTAAAGACCAGCAAGCAATTTTTTTTTAAATCCAACACTTTTTTTCCTTTTCTGTTTATTGTTAGAAAGCTGGTGGTTTATAGCAAGATATCTTGAATAGCTGTTAACTTGGTGGAAATGATCCATTTCAGTTTTCTTTGTTCTTTCTAGCATAGTGTGGTCACAGGCCCCTGGCCTTACCTGGAGAATGACCAGGGACAGTGGCCTTTCTAATGGAATTAAAAATCATTTTTGGGAGACTAAAAACCTGATCACAGTGATGGCAGGGCGGGATACCCTTCCACTTAGTACCCAGGCCTTCCGGGCCTGCCCCTCCTAGCTCCACCCTTGGTGACCTTCCAGGACTGCAGGAATGTGTGGCTGTCACTCCTGAAGTGGGCCTGAGCACAAGAGGCTGTGGGCTGTAGCTGTCACTCAGGTCAGGGCCAGCCTCTCCCTGGCTGGCAGTGATGTGGGTAATTCAGAGCCATGAAGTAAGGGCTCTGTAGTCTGCCATCCTGGATCCAGGTCCCTGAAGTGCCCTGCAGCATGGTAGGGTTCACCCATTTGTCTGGATTGGAGCGATGCTAGGCTGTGAGGGGCACTGACTTCTTCCTCAGCCCCAGTGAGGCAGCTGCATTTCCACCTTGTCTTGGAACACGACAAAGCCCCAGGAATAAGGATGATGTATAACCGCAGACCCTGGCACTATGCTCAGTGCCCGATCTCTGCCCTCTCTCCTGATCTCTTGAGCTTCCTGCCCCTCAGTGCTAACTGCTCTGTGGCATCCATGAACCTCTGACAGCATGTGTGAGGCAATATGCACCGCAGCTTCTCTGTCTTGTTGGCCAGGTGGCCACTACAGGCACACATGAGCCCCTAAGCCGGTCAGCAGGGTCACCGTAGGCATTGTCTTGGGAAGTGCCCTGTGGCAGCCATGGGATACTCAGTGCTGCCAGTTCTGCAGAGATGATCTCTACCTCAGGAATGCAGTCAAATCTTATCAAGGTGCTTAGGTGGTATGAGAGGGACAAGAACACAGTGACACCTGGATGGTCTGTTGCCTTCTTGAAGTGCAGGTTAACAAAAGGAGGTCATGCTGCTAATAGGCCCCATTCCAGCCACGATGGGTGTTCCTGATCCAGGGTGTCTGAGTGCTTGTGAAGATACGCTAATGACCAGTGTGTGGGTGCTTAAGATAACAGGAACATGTGTGACTGATGTCACCAGGGGAGGTCGTTGAGTTGGAGAATGAGCTGTGTCAGGAAAGAACAAATTTAATAGGACATACTTAGATTCAAAATAGATCAGAAATCCAATGCACGTCAGCATTCTGACTGAACTGTAAAAAAAAGAGATTGTGTTGAAATTAGTTGAAAACATGTTTCCACAGAATCCTACATATGAATGTTGCTAACAGCTTTATTCATATTTATCCCAAATTGTTCTTTAGATGATCAGTGAGCCAATCGTAGTGTATTACACAATGGAATATTATGCCGTGGTCAAAAGATTGTGCCACTTAGCCACAGAAACCCACAGATGATTCATCAGTGCATATTGCTAAGTGGACTTAGATTAGAAATTATATTGGCAGTGCTTGGTTGTAACAATGTACTGCATCAGTAATGCAAGGTATTAATGGCAGGTCCCACTGTACAGGGTAAGGGAGTATGTGGAACTCTCTGTACTGTCTGTTTTACTTTTTTGTAAGCTCAAATTGAGCTTAAAAAAAAAGTAGCCTAAGCAGGGCACTGGTGACTCATATCTGTAATACTAAGCTATTCAGAAGGCTGATATCTGGGTTCAAAGCTACCTGTTAGCTCTCCCGCACAACTAGAGGTTGAGATGGGATCTCAAAAACATTTTGCCTGCCAGGCGTGGCGGCTCACACCTGTAATCCTAGCTACTTAGGAGGTCGAGATCTGAGGATCTGAGGTTCAAAGCCAGCCTGGGCACTAAAGTCTGTTAGACCCTTATCACCAATTAGCCACTAGAAAACTGGAAGTGGCACTGTGGTTCAAGGAGTAGGGTGGTAACCTTGAGCTGAATTGCTCAGGGACAGTGCCAAGGCCCAGAGTTTAAGCCCTACAATAGCCAAAAAACAAGAATGTTTTGCCTGAGTTGTCCTTGAACCATAATCCTCTTAACCTTGGCTTTTCAGGTAGCTAGAAGTACAGGCATGGACTACAGTGACCAACTTAAAATTTTCTATTTTCAATGTCCATTTGAGCCAGTGGCTGAGGGAGGACAGCGTGAGGATCAGCAAGGACAATAGTGCAGTGTACAGAAACATCATAGATGTGCAGATTCTTGAGTTCTGAGCAATAACAGGGAAAAGTGGAATGAAGAAACTAGTTTTGTGACCTTTGAGGACACTGGGGAACTGCCTCATTGCCCCAAAAAACACTGGTAAATAAAGGGGATGAGTCCATTGATTGTTTTACCTTTCTGGTGACCTCTACCTTCCAGGAAATCAGAGTTGTGATCCAGTGATTTAGTACTTGTGCTCTCATGAAGGGCTGTTGCCTTAGCAGAGTCCCCGAGGAACGTCTGTGTAGGCAGTGGTAGTTAATGGCTACTGATTTCAGGGAAACATAGATGGCTGATATCAGACAGTACACGTCCTCTGTGCAGTGCCTAATATGGGGTCTACAGAAAAGAGAAAGAGGATCTGATGAGGTTGTAGATGCATGTCCCAACTTCCATGCTAGAAAATACAGAAAATGTGATACAGAACCACAAGAATGCCATGACTAGTTCCAGGATCTGGGAGACTTCATTAAGAAATCATACACACATACACACACATACATATATGAACAGGCATTTTCTCACACAACTTCAAGGATTAAAATAAAAGATGGAAGAAGATAAAGAAGACATAAAAATCATAAAATCCAAATCAATATACACACTCTCTGTCTTTTACATAGAAAAAAGCTGGAAGTGGTGCTTGAGGCTCAAGTGGTAGAGCTCTAGCCTTGAGAAAGTCCAAGGACAGTGCTCAGGCCCTGAGCTCAAGCCCAGGACTGGCAAAAAAAATGATTGGGGAAATATGAGCACTGACAGCACATCTGGTGACATTAAAAATTATAACAAGTTTTTGGCAGGGCGTGATAGTACAAGTCTGTAATCTAGCTTTATTGGGAGATAGAGACTTGGGAGTTCAAGGCCAACCCAGGCAAAATCAGCCCCTGTCTCAAGAACAAATCACAAACAAAAGGACTTGGGAACTTGGCTCAGGTAGTCTAGTTCTTGCCTTGCAAATGCCAGGCCTGGGTCCTTAAAGAAAATAAAATTTAAGTATGATAGTAGTATTGTTGTTTGGTTAAAAAGACTTTGTTTTTTGAGTACCAGTGGCAGGTTGAATATAATTTGTGGACTGTATGATGTTTAGGATTTGCTTTTGCTAATGAAGTCGGAGGGGGAGGGAGCCCAGTGGATGGGGCTATGGGGGAAACCTGATTGGCTAGGAGTGGAGCATTGCTGGGTCTGGGGTCTATACTCTGGCCTCTCTTCTTGTATCTTTGAAATGAACCAAAATGATAATTGTTGTAGTTGTTTATTCTCTTTGTCTTTGTGCTGGTGCTGGGAATTAAACTCAGTGCCTGGGTGTTGGCATTTTGCTGGTTAACTGGAGATGAGTCTCATAGATTTTTCTGCCCTGGCTAGCTTTGAATCTCAGTCTCCTGAGTAGCTATGATTATAGACATGAGCCACCAGTGGATAATTCATGAGCTGAATTATCTTAAACATCATGTATTATTCAAATACTAAAATGTATAGATTTCTCAGAAGGGCAGTTGTTCATTTTAAATATTTGGTTTTCTAGCCCTGTTTACTTCATACTTTGGGCTCCATGATCCTAAACTAGTGAGGAAACAGCTAAGCCGTCCATACTATTTGGGCATCATTTTCCCAGGCAATTTCTAGGGTTCCCTTCTCGCTGACCGAGGAGTTTTCATGGTTGCAGCTAGGCCTTTGGCTGTGATGCCAGCTGGACCTTGCCCAGGACACAGGAGACTGTAAGGTTGCTCTCTGGCGTTGCTATGGCAGTGACTTCCAGTGAGGTCTGGAAACCATGGGTCAATGTCCTGTCATTACTTCATTTTTCAAATTTCTGGGACTTAGAAATTTCCATGGAAGAAATAAGTAATGGTGTTTACAGGTCAGATGGTTTTTCATTTCTTTGTTATAGGGTCACTTAAATGGCTTTCTGGCTAGCTTTAAGGACATTTAAATGTGAGGGAGCTTTCTGTCTCTCCTAGGGCATTGCCTTATACTACAAAGGAGGCATTTCTAAGAAACACACTAGCCTAACACTCGAAGCTTCTGTCTAATTCAGTGTGAGAAAACTGGAGCTACAATACGTAGTGAGCCCCTGGAAGCTGAGTGAGACAAAGCCACTCTTCATAAGCAGAAGAATTCTACCCAAAAAGAATGAAGATACAGAAAAGAATTACAGCTTATAGGAATAAATACTGGGTTTGGAAACTTCATCTTCATTTATATCAAAATAAATTTCTTATGGTGTAAGTACATTTCTTATGGTAAAAGAAATAAATTTCTTATGATGAATCCGTATCCAAAAATTGCTCCTTCAAACTGGGCACTCGTAGCTCATGCCTATGATACCGGCTACTTAGGAGACTGAGATATGAGGATCATAGTTCAAAATCAGCTCAGGAGGAAAGTTCATGAGATTCTTATCTCTGTAAGACAATTAACCACCAAATATCTGAAAGTGGAGCTGGGTCTCAAATGGTAGAGAGCTAGCCTTGAGCAAAAAATATCAGGGACAATACCCAGGCCCTGAGTTCACGCTCTAGGAGAACACACACACTTGTGCCCCTTCAAGCCGGATGCTTTTGATTCACACTTGTAATCCTAATTACTTGGGAGATTAAGTTCTGAGGATCCTGGTTCAAAGTCAGTCCAGGCAGAAAAGTCTTATCTCCAATTAACCAGCAAAAAGCTAGATGTGGAGATGTAGCTCAAGTGGTAGAACACCAGCCTTGAGGGGAAAAAAGCCAAGTGAGAATGTTCAAGCCCCAATACCAACACACACACCACACAAAATTGCCACTTCAATATGATGTATGCGAGTTGGATGGGTTTCTAGCACAGGGACAATTGCAAGAATTCAGCATGAGCTGATAAGTTAGGAGGTCACCCAAAAGCAAACCAGCAAGTGCCTGAACCTTAGTGCAAGACCAAGTCACGGTTGCTAAAGACCTGGGTGTTGGCATTATGGGTTAACTTTTATGCTTGCTCCTACTTTTTGTGATCCTTGTTTACCACATAGGATACTGTCTGTCCCAGCATAAGGCAAGCCACAAATAAATATTTATTAGATGCAAATACCGCTCATTACACCACCTGTTTCCTGGGAGCCAGTCTCACTGCATTTTACTGGCCCCACTGACAGAGGCAATTAGCATTATAGCCAGGTTGGAAGTTGCCTTGTCTTTCTTTTGGTAGAGGGTCTTACTCAGCTTCTCTCAGCACCTCATACTGAGTCATTACTCACCAATCACAGTGCCTTCTTTTACCTGGCCTAGACTCCATACTTCCTCCTTACCCCACCACCTTTCCATAAATCATCCATTCTTTCATTTTCCTGCTTTATACCTTGGGCTTTTCCCTCTATGGCTTGCATTATGAAACCTACATACCCTAGCATATCTCAGATCTGTCACCCACCTGGCTCCTCAGTCTGTCTTCTCTTGCTAGTCTCCCAACTCTCCTTTGACCTACTCTTATTGCTGAGGCCACCCTGGGTGGCTTGGAAAGCTCCAGTTCACACTTCATCTTTGGTTTTCCATCCCTGATTTATCTAGCAGTTGGAGCCACCTGTTTTTTTCTGAAGTTCATGCACCCTAGGCCAACTTCAAGTGCCACTTTTGTCAGATCCTCCAAGCATTTCTTCCTGCAGCCTCTTGTTCCTTGCACATATTCTGTCAGAATACCTAAGGCTGGCCTTGTACTTTGTTCGCTCAACATGTATATCTGATGAGAAAATAGGTTTATAGAAGGCAATGGTAAATGTTCTTTACTTCTCCAGTATTTTGCCTCCAATACTAAAACATTTGTTAATTTTTTTTTTTTTTGCCAGTCCTGGGCTTAAGCTCAGGGCCTGAGCCCTGTCCTTGGATTTTTCTCAAGGCTAGAGCTCTACCACTTGAGCCTCAGCACCACTTCTGGCTTTTTCTAAGTATGTGGTACCAAGGAATCGAACCCAGGTCTTCGTGCATGCTAGGCAAGCACTCTACCACCAGGCCAAACTCCCGGCCCTGTTAATTTTTTTTTATGTGCTCTGACTTCAGAAAGCTAATATTGTTGAAAGTTTGGCCAAGTCTTTAGTCTCCTGTGAAGATTGAGAGTTCCCTGTGGCTTCTTTATCATTCTTTTCCTTTGTAAGCCAGGTCAACAGGTAGACCAGAGCTGAATCTTTAATAATTTGTGTGTGTGTGTGTGTGTGTGTGTGTGTGTGTGTGTGTGTGTGTGTGTGCATGTGCATACACATGTTTGTCCGTGTCCTGGGGCTTGGACTTTTATGATCTGGCAGCTGTCCCAGAGCTTTTATGCTCAAGGCTAGCATTCTACCACTTCAGCCACAGCCCTACTTCCAGCTTTTTGGTGGTTAATTAGAGATGAGTCTTACAGACATTTTTTTGTCTGGGCCAGCTTTGAACTGCAATCCTCAGATCTCAGCCTCCTGAGTAGCTAGTATTATAGGCATGAGCCACCAATAGCCACCTTTAACACCTTTTAAGAGATAGAGGTGAGGGTCATCAGAGAAGGAAATGCGGCCTATTTGGGTTTAGCCTCAAGAGAGCAAGTCTTCTACCCCAATTAGAGGCTGGGCAGAAAGCTCAGCACTCACTTACACCTGGTTCAAAGGCTGTTATTTTACTGATTTCAAGGGGTTACAGTGGGCTGAATTTTGAAAAGTTGAATTATAAATGAATTCATTCAAAGGTTTTTCTAGGTTGAGTTCAGAGAGGAAACCTATTGCTTTTAAAAGATGCAGGTTTTCATACTGTAATAATTTGTCTGCTTATCTGGTCTAGGTTCCTTGCACTGACTCCATGGAGAGTGTATCATCTGATTTCCGTCATGATACTTGGACGAGTTATTATGCAAATAATAAAGGATATGGTGCTGTCTAGAACGAGAGGTAAGTAGACTCATATTTCATTTTTCTGTGTCACATTGAATTTATGAGTTTTGTATAGGTACATTAACCAATGGATTCTTTGAACAAGAGCAGAGAAATAGACATCATTGATTTTTCTGTTTTCAACATGATAATTTCTTTAATCGATATCATCTCTGGTTATAGCTACAGCTGCTGGGCCAAAGGTTTGTGTGTGCTGGTTTATATCTTGACTTTAAGTGCTATTTCAAACACCATTTTGATATTTATATAGGCTACACTGAGAATAGCAGCTAAACATTTATTGCTCCCCAAGTGAAACTAGGTCACTGGAAAATGGATTAGTTTATATAAAATTGTCTCTGCCTCAATGAAGAAAAAAACCTATTTGAAAACACAAGACAGTTATATCAATTAAAAATGAATGTCAACTAACTAATTAATTATAAGCATTAAGTTTGGAAGTGAGAACTTGAGTTATCTAAAAATTTCAGCCAGTGGTGTTGGCTTATGCCTAGAAACTAGCTACTCAAGAGGCTGGGGATTATGTGCTTCAAAGTCAGATCAGGCAGGAAATTCCATGAGACTTTTTTTTTTTTTTTTTTTTTTTTTTTGCCAGTCCTGGGGCTTGAATTCAGGGTCTGGGCATTGTCCTTGGACATTTTTTGCTCGAGGCCAGCGCTCTGCCACTTGAAATCACAGCACCATTTCTGGCTTTTTCTGTATACATGATACCATAGAATGTAACCTATGGCTTCTTGTGTGTTAGATGAGTACTCTACATTAGGCCACACTCACAGCCCCCATGAGACTGTTATCGCCAGTTAACCCACCAAAAGAACAAAGTGGAACTATGGCTCAAGTGGTAGATAGCCGGCCTTGAGTGAAAAAAGCTTAGGAACAGCACCCAGGCCCTAAGTTCAAACTGTAGTATTGACAAACATAAAAAATATTATTTAAGCCAGGCACAGTGGCTCACACCTGTAATCTTAGCTACTCAGGAGGCTGAGATCTAAGGATCATGGTTCAAAGCCAGCCTGGATACTAAAGTTGGTAAGACTCTTATCTCCAATTAACCACCAGAAAACTAGAAGTGGTGCTGTGGCTCAAAGGGTAGAGCAGTATCCGTAAGCTGAAGAACTCAGGGACACCCAGGCCCAAAGTTCAAGCCCCACAACTAACAAAAAAAAGTATTATTTAGAACTTTACTTATTTTTATTTTTTCCTTTATTTTATTGTCTTTATTTTTTTAGAATTAAATTTTGGAAATTAAACTCTATTATAAATCAGAGAATACTTTTCTAAATCTGAAAGGTCTTCTTTTATTTGTTTTTGGGGTAGTTTTTTTTTTTTGTTACAGGCAAAGCCTGTAAACCTTTATGATGTACTATGATAGATATGCTGAAAAGAAGTCAAAAGGAGGTTTCAATGGGGTTCTTATTTTCACAAGTGTCCCCAAGTGGAAGGATAGTGTTTGGGGGGCCCATAGGCTGACGTGTAGAAGAACGGCCCAGGTTTCTCCTGGTTGAGGAGAGAGGGCCCTCTTTGTGGGAGGCACCTTCTCCCTAGAACCAACTGGAGAAGGAGAGAAGCTGACACCATAGGAGTGTCAGCTGGATGTTTTGAGTCTTTCTACTTCTGCTAAGCCATCAGGTTAGTATTTAGAAGGGCTGGTTAGTGACTTTCCAAGTTTGCAGATGTTTCTTCCATGCTAACCTCCTAGGATAATGGATGACCAAATCTGTTTTTGTCCAGTTACACATTTCATAAATCTGGAGATTTAGATTACATTCTGGCACACACACTTTTTCTTCCTCGCCTTTTCTGTATTTTTCCATCCCATACTCCATTTGAATGTCAGTGAACAGTCGCTCACTCACCCTCAACCTTATGAAGCAATGCTTTGACGCATTCTGTTTACTCCAGTGCATGATGCCACCTTCAGGTGGAGCTTCGCTGAGCCTCAGGATTCTGTGAATGGGTGGTCCATAGTGAGTCTTGTCTCTGCCTTGACTCATACCCCTCGGAGGAGGGCCCAGTAGACTGGGACGTGTTCCCTGTAGAGCTCCAGTTGGGACTCCTAGAAGACACAGGCACTTGCAGGACTCTTCAGCAGCCCTCCTGGTCAGGAACAGAAAGCTGAATGCCTCATTTTTTTTTCACTTGTATATCAAATCTGGGCACAGAAGAATAAGAACAAAGCTGGAAGACTCCAAAGAATCCAGGGAATGCTAAACAATAGCAAGCTCTCAATATGAGTTGGAAACTTGGATAGGCTAAATCCTACAGACATCAGCCTGAGGGAAAGGACATTTGGGGGTGCTATTTATTGAGTTCAGAGGTTCAGTCATCAAAGATGAATGCATTTGAAATTTACTGTGTCGCACTGTGACTATCAGCCATAATGCTATACTCTAAAAATTTGTTGAGTATAAAATAATAATTTATGTGTATTTTGCCTGCCCCATTGGACATACAGCCGGTGAGGCAGAGATTATGCATGACAGAGTGTCTCATTGGTTACAGTACCTATTCAGTGACAAAGTAGGAGCTCAGTAATATCTGTGCCTTAGTCAGGGAACTAGCAGTATCCACCTCAGGTGAGCAGTACTTGGGCTGCGTCTCACTTTCCCTTCTTCCTGTTGCAGGTGCACAGTTGTGGAGAAGCCTCGGTGAAAGGTAGGGGACGTTCTTTCAGTTGCGTGCTGATGGAATGGAAAGGTGGGTGGGATGGGTCCCTGGCATTATTTTATTTTGTTTTGTTTGCCAGTCCTGAGGCTTGAACTCAGGGCCAGGGCACTTTCCTTGGACGCTTTTTGCTCAAGGCTAGTGCTCTGTCATTTGAGTCACAGCTCCACTTCCAGCTTTTTGTGTGTATGTATGTGGTTCTGAGGAACTGAACCCAGGACTTTATGCATGGTTGGGGAGCACTCTATCACCAGGCTGAGTTCCTGGCTCCCTGCTATCAATTTTAGTGATGAGTCAGCAGTCATTTTTAAGAGTAGGAAAAAAACTCCAGTAAAACAGAGGATAAGGACAAAATTGGAACTCATTCTAGGAATGAGTTTTTCTGTAATGTTGGGCAATGTGGATTACGTGTGAGGATTGTGAAGTGAAGAGGGAAGCCTTTGCCATTGCGGATTTCCTTTCAGACATAATGGTTGGGGTATAAACAATGCTGCTGTTATGGGAGAAGCAGGCCACGTCCAGTTGGAGAATTCTTTTGGAATGTTTTTGAAGCATTATCCGTGGTATCAGTTCAGAGGACTCTGGGGTGACAGAGAAGGAGGGTAGGAGTAAGGTAAGAGTACGGGAGGGGAGGTGTGAGGATACTGGGACACTGACAGCCACCTGACCCCTTGACCTTCTGGGGACAATATCAACATCTCTTTACTTACAATGGCCCCTGTAGTGAGATGTGTTTTCCAAGTGGAGAGAAAAGTAGGCAGATGACAGGGGGAACCATGCACATGACCACTGGGCCTATGAACACTAGAAAGAGGAAGAGGAAGGATGGCTCCCAGAACAAGACTACCTGGGTTAAGGTTCCATTTTTGTCACCTACAACACAGGGCAACAGACAGGGTCCCCACCGTGTTGTCCTGTCTCTCCAGGTCTGTTCCTTTAAACAGGGATCCCCGCCATGTATTCTCACCTCTCTAGGTTGGTTCCTTTCAGCAGTTTCACTGGGGAAATTGAGTTAAGGTCCTAAAGCCACGAGAGGGATCAGGGTACAAAAGATGGTGCCTCTGAGACAGGCAAGTGGACCTAGGTACATGGCCAAGTCCTGCCTGGCCCTTGAGGTCCCAGGTTCCAGTCTTGCCTAGAGCAGACAGGCTGACCCTCCCTGGGTAGTAGTCTTATGAGTGTGTGTTACTCATTGGGCAGTAAAAAAAATCCCAGCTTTCTCTCCAGTTGTAAATTAGCCTGATTTCAAAGGACTTAAAACACAAAGTTAGGCTGTCTGATGTCGAACTCTTTCAGATTTATGGACAGAGTTTGATCAAATCCATGGATGACATACTTTTAATACCAAAGGAAGTGGGAGGTGGGGCCTAATGGGAGGTGTCTAGGAACTTAGACAAAGGATGTAAATCTGAGCTCTTGGTCTGTCCAGCCCAATCAGCTCTTCTCCCATGTTCCGGAGCAGAGAGAAGCCCCTCACAGTACTGGGATTTGAACTCAGGGCTTTGCAGTCTCCAGCCAGGCGATCTTCCTTGCAAGCCATGACCCTAGCTCTTTGTGCTTTCTTCTAATAGGATCTTGCTTTTTACCTGTGCTGGTCTGGGCTGTGATTCTGCTTTCCTCTTGACTGGAATGACAATGTACTCCACCGTGCTCAGCTTTTTATTGTTGATAGAGAGCCTTGTAGGCTTTTTCACTGGGTTGCTCTCAAACTGTGACCCTCTTGATCTTTTAATATCTGGGATTACAGATGTGAACCTCTGTGTCCAGCTCATGTCTGCTTTTAAAAATTTACGAAGTATCTTTTAGTGAATCTTATTTTCCTTAGTAAGTATAGATTAGAAAGAAACAGCTACTCCTTTCATTTTCTTTTCCAGCCCCTAGTGGTTGGTTTATAATATAAACACAGATTAAGGAGTGAGTTATTCTGATTATAAAGCGTTTTGGTTGGTTTTGTTTTTGTCTTGTTGTGTACTCAGGTCTTGAGCCCCCAGCTCTCCTTTGTCACTTCCCTGGTGCTGAGATTAGAGGCAGTTATACCAAACCTGGGTATATGAACCTGGGTTCATGAACCTTTTCTTACTCTTCAGTGATAAATAAATCTTTTCCAGAACATTTAAAGTTGGAGTGTAAGGTGCATGTGTGAGCATTCTGAGATTTTTGACAGGAGCTCTGGAGGCCAGTGGCTTCCCTTATGTGTTTATTTGCAGGAATTGGGAAGATTTCACAGGAACGGAGCTGGAGTGCACATCTGCCCTGTGTCTGGAGTGAAGTCTTGAGAACCAGACACAGGAGCAGCAGGCTGCTCTTTGTGGGGTCAGCAGGGGTTGGTCAGGGTTGAGCAGGAGAGCAACGAGCCTCCTGCCTCAGCATAGTCGTATGACAAGGGCCCCTTACAGCCCACTACCCTTGCACTCATCTTCTTTCTATAATTCCCTCTCAGAAAAAAAAGCTTTTTTTTTGTTCTGTGGGTTGTCTATGATTCCCATCTCTTTAGAAACAGAGCTTTCTAGCTTCCTCTGTGTTGTGAGTGAGTGGACGGAGAAAAAAAACTAGGATCTTTGATTGTTTAATCTTTGAGTCCTGGTATTAACTTTAGGCCCAGAACCAACTGGAGAGTTTAAATGAGATGCTAGTGAATCCCGACAACATTATTTCACTATTAAAACTGAGAAAGTGGCTGGGGGCTCATACCTCTAATCCTCTCCTCGGGCTGCGAGCTGAAGAATGCAGTTCTTCAGTGATGCACCAGAAAGCCAGAAGTGGCTTAAGTAGTAGAGCACCAACTTTTAGGGAAAAACCTATGGACAGCACCCAGACCTGAGTACCAGTATGTGTGTACACACACACACACACACACACACACACACACACACACACACGCACACGCACATTAAAATGACAAAAAGACAAGTAGACTAGCGTCACTAAACTTGCTGCTTTTTGAGCTGAAACTTGGTGAGAAAGCTTCTATTTATGACTCAGTGAAATCACACAGGCAGAGAGGGGTCGCTGAATTCCCAAGGAGAGAGCTGACCAGACAGCTTCCACATCTCCCCAGAGCACTTGTTCTTACTCTCGTGTGTTGAAATGATGACCTCACAGTTTTGTGCCCGTAACCTCGTACCACTCACCTCGCTCCTGAAGGCACACTGTTTGAAAGCTGGATCACTTGTTTTCGGGACAATGAACCACAGCCCCAGGAGTTTTAAAAGAAATGCTTGGTGTGAAGGAGAAATTGGATTGGATTAAATAAAGAAAAGACTTTCCTCCGGAAGAAACCATCCCTGAACTTCAGAGTATGTTGGACACCCCAGAAAGTGGATCTGGGCTCCAGCCAGTCTTTGTCTAAAGAAGCCCTGAGGCGGGAGCCACCCCAAAAGTCTGTCTTTTGCCAAAATAAAACCCAATAGGCCTTTTATTCCCTTTTCAAAAATAATAAGTGAGCACAATTCTGTAGTCATGTACTACACAATGGTGGGTCAAAGCGCCTTTCTTCCTCCCTTGACAAGAGAAGGCAGCCATTCATGGCTGCTGCAACCCTGCGCCGGCCGGCTCTGGGCAGGGCCTCTGGGTTGCCCCTCCTCATTCTCATCAGCAGTGATGGATCCTTCCCAGTTCTGCTTGGAAATGGACACCTGTTCAAGACAGATTTGAAGGGAAGTCATAGAGAGGATTAGGTCTCGTGCCTCCCGTCGGCAACAGTGCACTGATGTAAACATAACAATTTCTGAGCCTTTCTGTCGGGATGCTGGGTGCCTGTCAGCTGGAGTTGTGCACAGCTAGAATGGACAATCTGGAGTGGGGGAACCCCAAGTCATTGATGAGGGCCTTTGTGGCAGTGATCAGTGTTTTTATTTCTCAAGGAAATGAAAAGAAAGTGAAGCTGGCCCACCAGCTGCGTAGGTACAGGAGACAGGTTTTCAGTTCTGTGCCTGGTCGTGGGTTCCTTTCAGGTGTACATATCCCCCTTAAATTCAGATAATTCCAGGAAGTCCAAGCCAAAGTGAGGTTGAGGATCTTTCCTGAGTGGAGTGGCAGATACAAAGGACCTGTGGCAGGAGCTGGTTTGTTTTGTTTTATTGTTGCTGTGATGCAGCTCTAATGACTGGAATGAATGGAATATTAGCCAGTAAGTAACATTTTGTGGAAGAATATTTAGGGATATAAAAGGTCATTTTTTTGCCAGTCCTGGGCTTGAGCTCAGGGTCTGAACCCTGACCTTGGACTTTCTCAAGGCTAGAACTCTACCACTTGAGCCTCAACTCCACTTCTGGCTTTTTTCTTTGTATGTGGTTCTGAGGAATTGAACCCGGGCCCTAAAAGATCATTTTAAAAAATGTTTGGCAGTACGGAGATTTGAACTCAGGGCCTTGTGCTTGTCTGTCATATGGTCTATCAGATGAGCCATTCCCCCAGCACTTTCCCTCCCCTTATTGGTTTATTTTTCAGCGAGGGTCTAAAGACTTTTTTGCTTGTGTCTGACCTCAGACCATACTACTCCCTTCTAGGGCTCCGGTAACAGGGATGGAGGACAGGAGCCAGTATGTGTGCTTGACACATTGCTTGAGATCTTGGGGTCTTCCCAGCCGTGTTTCCATCTCTACCACTGAGTATGGGAGTATTATAGACGGAATTTTTGAAATCTTGTTTCGTCTGCATTTTTTTCTTTTTAATGGGTGTGTGGGCAAAGGAGCTCTTCAGTGGGAAGGGAGAATATCTCACAGGGGACACGGTGCCCAGGGCACTGGCTGCGGAACTGCTGTCCAGAGATGACTGCTGGCGTAGCAGGAGGAGTCATCTCAGACACTGGAACGAAGTTGGAGTCTGGGATGGGGGCAAGGCAAGGATAGGCACCATGCCCAAGCTCTAGAAGGAACCCACAGCCCAGTGTCACTTAACACGAAGCTGAAGCAACAGTGCCAGACTGCCAGATAATGGTGTCCCGAGGAGGGGGATCAAAGTTCTTCACTTCTTGTTTCCTGAGGCTCTGAGCTGGGCTTCCTGGTGACAGGTGGTGACCTAAAAGTCAGCTTCTCAGAACCGGTGTCTGCCAGGAGTGGAAAAGGTTTGTAAAGTCCTTGTATCCCTAGAATGGGATGTGAATCTCTTCCCTCATGATCCAAACCACAGACAACATCAACAGAAACATACCTCCGAGGACACCATGTCCTCACCTCCCGTCCCAGGCTGCTGTCTACCTTCATGTATCCTTACTGTGTGTATGTGTGTGTGTGTGTGTGTGTGTGTGTGTGTGTGTGTGTGTGCGCGTGTGCATGGGCATGCGTGTACTGCTGCTAGGGCTTGATCTCAGGATCTGAGTGCTGTCTCTCAGCTTTTCTGCTCCAGGCCACAGCTCCATTTCTGGCTTTTTGGTGATTGAATGGAGGTAAGAGTTTCATGAACTTTTTGGCTCAAGCTGGCTTCAAAGCAGGATCCTCAAATCTCAGCCTCCCCAGGATCTAGGAAAACAGATGTGAGCCATCATGCCTGGCTATCCCTTAGCTTTTCAGTGCTACCTCTTTACCTCTTAAGCCACAGTTCTACATCTGACCTTTTTTGGTGGTTAACTAGAAAGGAGTCTAATCGACTTTTCTGCCTCGTCTGACTTTTTTGAACCGTGATCCTCAGTAGCTAGGACTTTATATATATATATATTTTATATTATATATATTATATATATCTAATATTGATACTAAATATAATCCTGGATTTATGATCTTTTTTCATTTGCTTTGAAAACTATCATAAGTTTATGTATATTTAAGTTACATATACATATGCCCCTGATAAAGCTTTTGAGATTTATAAAAATGGTACCATAGTGTTATTTTCTAGTATTGTTTTACACTAAACTTTTAAAGATTATAATTATGTTGTTCATTTATATATTTGTGGTTCCCTTAGTTTTCATTGCTATATAATATTTCACCATTTGAATTTAGTATGGTATATTTATCCATCTATTTTCCATTGGACTTGGATGTTTTATTTTTTAAATCAAGTCTGCCCACTATTTCTGAGTTTGTATAATGTAGTAAAATGTTGAATAAACAAGGAAGGGTTAATATCAAAAGCATAAAGAAAGCAGTTTTTGAAGCATACAAAATTGTATTTAAAAGGTTTTGCAAACTCTCAATTTGAAAAACTATGTAAAATCTACTCCAGTCCTTCTTCCCTGACATGTATTTTGGAAATATTTCAGGCATTCTTCTGAGTTTTCTTTGAGATTTTAGGTTGTTTCGTGCTTTTCTGTCCTGGGGCTAGTCACCCCTAGAGGGCATGAGGGAGCTGGAAATGTTGACAAAAATTAATAGGGAGCTGGTACCCTCATGGTCCCAGTCTTGTGTTAGTACAAGAAATGTAGTGTGCATTTTGGTAGGGTAAAAGAACTAATACTGTTCCAGTTACAGGGAAAATTAAAACAACAGGTCACATCTATCAGTTCTTGTGACGTGGATGCATATCCAATTGGTTAAAGGGTGTGTGAAAAAATAAATTGAGACTTAAGAGAAGGGAAGCATCACTGGAGTAAAAAAAAACTGGATGAGGAGGAAGTTCACACATGAATGGTACAAATCAGTGGCAAAAGTCATTTTTTTAGAAATGAACTCATGGTTTGCACAACTCAATGGCACTTGGAATTCACAGCCTTTTATTGCTTGTGCCTACCTGAGGTCTTATAAAACCTTTGAAGTGTTGCTTACTGTGTGCTCTCAACAGTCTTTACCCCTCCCTGGTGCTTAAGTTAATATTTATTCTCTCTTGGAAATGAATAGAAGTACAGAGTACCAGCCTTGAGGGAAAAATCCAAACAAATAAAAAACCAGATGGACAGAGCCCAAGTCCTGAGTTCAAGTCCCAGTGTCAGCACATGCAGACACCAACACAACTGGTGTGTGAAATGTTGAGAGAGAGGTCCCTGTTAATTAGGACGGTTTTCAGGCTGGATTTCTGTGAGGACCCGGGGCACTTGGGGCGAGTTAACGGTCTATGCCGTCTTTGTCTCCGGGTCCCCACGTTCTCCTCCCTGGCCCTGTGACGGGTCCTCACTTGGCCAGAAGGCTTCTCAGATGTGGTGAGGATGGGGAAGGGAGGTGATTCTGGCTTACCAGAGAATCTGGGTCATCTCTGAGATTTTGAAGAGGGAGAGGATACTACAGGAGGAGCTCATGGTGTGGAAGGTCACAACCCTGCGTGGTGATGGTGACAGCAAGGCAGGTTCACCGAGGGAGACGACAGGCTCTGAGGGAAGGCCTGAGAGGATGGTGCCCAGGGTGGGGTCAGGAGGGACCAAGAAAGGACCTAAGGTGTCAGGCAGAGCTGGAGAGCCATGAAGATGCCAGGCCTGGGTGCCAGGAACAGTGTGAGGAGGCGGCTTTACTTGTGTCCTGAGTGTAGAAGAGTAGATTGGGAAAAGGTTGGAGACCTTTGTGTTCATGTTTGTGGGAGAGGAGAGGGGAGAGGCTTTTAAGAGAGAAAATTCTGCTGGGTGCTGGCGGCCACCCCTGAAATCCTAGCTACTCCGAGGATTGCGGTTCAAAGTCAGCCTTGGCAAGAAAGTCTATGACATGTTCAGCTCTGTGATTAATCTTCACCTCCCCCCCCCCCGAAAAAGCCGAAAGTGGAGCTGTGGCTCAAGTAGAGTGCTAGCCTATGTGAAAAAGTTCAGTTCAGGCCCCACTACCAGCACACAGACAGAGCACATTTCAGTGTATGGATGAGTTTGAGCGTACGGATGAGGAGGAAGGTGAGCGGCTGGAGATGGGTAATGCGGGCTGCATGCCCCTGGGCAGCAGTGGCCTGGACCAGCAGCAGTGCAGACTTTGTTATTGATCATCTATGCTTTTGCTCTGATGAAACACACCAAAACTTTACCTGGACTGATGCTGAGTGCACTTCAGTGTTGTGTCGCTGCTTCCAGAATGCTCTCACACCCTCTCCTCTCGCCAGCGCCTTAAGTCAAGACACCAAGGCTGTGCCCTTCTGCTAGGTCAGGCTCTGTCTTCAGTGCCTGCCATTTACAAGAGGAGGGAGTGTGTGTGGGAAAGGCGGTGTTGGGGCTCAGGGTTCTTAGAGGATGTTTATCCAGCAGGGGCAGATATGCTGTGTCCCTTGACTGGCAGGCATTGCTTTATTACTCATGTGCTGTTTATTGGTTCTTTTGAAGCTATTCTTACTTGTGCCTGTTTTTTAATACCTGAACAACTGGGAGAGAGAACTTATAATCCTGCAGTCATTTGGCTTATATTCTTAGAGAGTATTTTTAAACTATAACACTCAGAGCCATCTCGTGTCATTTAGAGCCTGAGAGGTGCTTTCAATGTTTATTTCTTCTGAACAAGAAGCTTTCCATGGTCAAAGGCATTTTTACCTGAACAGAAAACACATAGGACACAGTTTCCTGCATATTTTAGGTTTATGTTTTAGTCAGTTATTATTGTCTCCCCTTACAGTGAGTAAGGACGTTTTTAATCATGACCATTGCAGAGTCAGCTGCAATGGAAAGAAAATTGTATTCCAAAAACCCCCCACCAATCTAAACATCTCCTGACTTAGAAATGGATGTTTATTTTGACTCAATTGCACATTTAAATCTCTCCCCCCACCCTCCGCGGGGCTCAGTTGGGATGAGATCATCTTGCTATCAAGAGATTTCACTGTGCTCACATGGTGTCCACGAGAGCCAGTGATTGGCAGAATTTTCAAATGGACACAAAACTTAGCTTTCTAAATGGAGAAATGGTCTGAAGCTGATTTGGAATTGAAAACAGGACTATGGCTAGAAGAAAAAAGAATGCCCTTCTCCTGCTTGTGGTTGTTAGCCACTTTTGTGGTTGGAACAAATAGCTAAGAAAGCACTGTAGGAAGGAAGGCCTGGTTCTGGGGATAGCTTTGTCTGCTAGTTTCTTAGGTTTCTGACAACAGTCTAGTGGCTCTGTGGCTTCTCGCTCACTTTTGGTGACGGAGAGGATCATGGCAGACACATGTTCTGAAGTGTCTCACCTTGTGGTAGACAGGAAATGAGAGCGAGAGAGAGAGAGAGAGAGAGAGAGAGAGAGAGAGAGAGAGAGAGAGAGAGAGGGAGGGAGGGAGGGAGGGAGGGAGGGAGGGAGGGAGGGAGGGAGGGAGGGAGCAGAAGGGAAAAGGGAGAGGGAGTGGGAAGGAGGAAGGGAGAGGCACAAGCAGGAAGCAACTGTGGACAAAAACTCTTTAAAGAAATGGCCCTTTTCTCCTAGTCCATTGGAGGTACAATTTGTTGACTGATTAATCATTGATGTGATCTACTCACCTCTCAATTGTCCAGCCAGCAGGGGACCAAGCACTCAACTTGTGAGACTTTGGGGACATATTCTATCCAAGCCATAAAGTTTGTCTAATGGATGGGAGAAAGGTATCCTGGTTTAAGAAACTGGTTTGTGGTTTCTGGATAGGGCATCTGGTAATTAGAAGGCATTTGTAAGTTCATCTGTGTTCATTAGTCAAGACACGAAGGTCCTCCAGTCATGAGAGAGAAGTCATTTACAAAAACCGAGTCATTGCTAGATTAAAATGTAGGATTGATCAATAGCAGAGAGCCAAGTTGAAGAGACTCTTTCACTAAATGCTGCTAATGAATTCTGGGAGGGAAGAAAGCTGTTGTCTGGGAAACAAATGATTTGGAGAAGTGGGGAGAGCAGCATGAGGTGGAGAGGCCTCTGTGGCGGGGCTCAGCTCAGAAGCCCAGTCAGTAGTGTGGCTTGCTTCGGATGTGCCATTGCTCCATCTATTTGCTCTGAATAAAGACAGCCGGAGCCACTGGAATCAAAACACCTGGGAGCGTTACATCAGCATCAGGAATTCTCCCTGGTACTGCAGGCTTGGAGGGGAGCAAGTTCATGGATATAATTAGAGAACTCAGTCTTGCTCATTGAAATGACACTTATAAGACTAAGGGAAAGGTACACAGGAGAGGGATGGGAGAAGAAAAGCCAGTGAATTTTCTTTGCACACACTGATGAATATTTCACACTGGAGTCTGACAGTTGTTTGGTACTGAATCATTCTCACTGTTTTCCTCCTGGTTCCCTTTTCATGCTGCCTTTTATTAACTACAAAAGTTTTGGGTGCAATATATTGCTTCTAACAATTTACCTCTTTTCAGTCATTGAATTTATCTCAAGAATGTGACACTTGAACAGTTCTACAGTGACAAAACATATAGACCAAAGGAAATAGTATTCTTCTTAGTGATCTTATTTCTTCTTTGGTATTTCTGTCGTCGCATATCACTGCTTTGCTTTTGATGAGCCATGTGGGATGGTCTTGTTTCCATTCTCCCACGAAAGGAAAAGGGTTAGCTAGTGCCTGCCACATGACATGTCGCATCTAGCACAAGCCTCTTCCTGTCTGCCTACAGTGCTGAATTAATTTACTTGTCTTTTTTGTTTGTTTGTTTTTGGTTTTTTGCCAGTTGTGGGGATTGAACTCAGGGCCTGAACACTGTCCTTGGATACATTTTGCTCAAGGCTAGTATTCTGCCACTTGAGCCACAGCACCACTACCGGCTTTTTCTGTGTGTGTGGCTCTGGGGAATTGAACCCGGGTCTTTGTGCATGCTAGGCAAGCACTGTATCACTAGGCCATGTTCCCGGCCTTACTCGTCTTTTAGAGTAACCTCCTCAGTCTAACCTAAGTACAGAGACATTGTTACCTGGACTCAGAGAGAAGAAGCAGAGAGAAAGAAATACAAGAAACTGGAACCAAGAAGTTACTGGGGACAGAGGTAGATTAGTTAATGCCTCCCCAGGAGTCAGAAGAAGACAGGAAGGACATAGAGGGAAAGGGGTAAGGGCTGTGGGTGGGGGTCATGGATGATGAGGATGATGATGGAGATGAAGAGCTATGGCTATGAGCAGCTGTCCTTATTAATGTCCAATTAATAATATTTGCCAATCACCAGGCCAAGTTCTGTGTGTGATTTCTTATCCTCAAGACTATTCCGCAAGGCTGGATTTATTAGCCTGACTTAAAGGACAAAAACAGAAGATGTGGTTAAGAGACATGACAAGGGTGGTAGAGGAAACTGAGAAGCAAGGAGAGACAAGTCCCTGATATATCTTCTTAAGAACTCGCCTCCAGTGATCTAACTTCCTATCAGCAGGCCTTGCCTCCTCCAGGTTCCACTGGGCAATCACACCAAGGTTGGGCATCCAGCCTTTAACACACTGGCCTTCAGGAGTGAAAGAAGAGCTATACCTGCTTTTTTGTTTTGTTATAGAAACAAAAAAAATCAGAGGAGGTAGTTGTCTGGAGGAAAGCAGGCTGTGATGCTTTCATCTGTTTTGCAAAGCCCTGTCCCCTTTTCCCTGGTGTGTAGGTGGACAAAATGTGTATCCACATGCTGGACTGACTCCCTCCAGAGAATGCCACCAAGGAGAAGAGGATGGTGGCGTTGTGTAGTCCTTTGATTTCCCTGGAGTGGTTTCTGGAGGCCAGATTGCCTCACTCCCAGAGGCAGAGGCAGGAGGAGGAGGGGTCTGAATGAATATTTGTGTGGTAGGTGTTGGTGGCATTGTAGAGTTTTACTTGTAATGGTGGTGTCACTAGTGGAAATGGATTGATGTTTAAGCCTTAAACAGCTCTAGTTTATGCTCTATAAACTCTGCCTTATTAAAAATTGGTACTGTAAAAGCTCCACACCTTTCCAGTTTCACCGTTAGAACGCAGTGGTCCCTGAACACAGGGAGTAGTAAAATGTATCATTGCCTCTGTGACTAGTTTTTCTTATAATATACGTTTTAATTGTTCTTTCAAACACAGGTACTGCTATGCTATGAATATGATTTCTTTTCTAAACAGGCTTGAATGGAGATTTGTCCTTGGCATGGAGGTGGGACCTATAATAGGTGGAGCCTAAGGGGTCTCTAGGGGTGCTTCCCTGGGAAAGTTTTAAAGCAGTTCTCAGAGACCCTTTGGTTGGTCCCCCTTGGAGAAGGGCCTGCCCTTTCCCAGGCTCCTGACCTTCCCTTGCTCTGGCTTCCTCTCTGGTGGTGTGATCTCTAGTTCGCACATGTGTGGTTAGACTTCACTAGAGGCTGGACCAGTAGGCCCCCAATATTATACTCTTAGCTCCAACCCTGTGAGCCATATGAACCTTAACAACAACAACAACAAAAAAGATGAGACTTGGGAAAAATCATATTAAGTGAAGTAAGCCAGATTCAAAGGAACGTAGGCTCAGTGGTTTCCCTCATTTGTCATAATTAGTATAAACCTTGGATTCTCCTAGCGGAGATTTACAATAGGGTAAAACCTAGATACATAAGGCCATATAGGATGAGGCTAAATGAAAGGACCTCCAAGATATGGAAACAAGAGCCATATAATATGAGATTGTTGTTCTTAATGTACTATATTATTTCTCATCTCTTTTGTTGTCCCTTGGTTATTCTCATATTGTTACAATATCTTACCTTGTTATCTGGTATATTGTATAAATGTTTGTTTATTTGAAGTAGGATAGGGAAGGGGGAAAAACAAGATGAGGGGAGAAGGTGAGGGGAGGGAAATGGGGACAAAAACATGAGAAGGGATATCAGTGTTTGTGAAGCAACGCACCTTCTATCTGGCGAATATAATGTAAACCAATTAATTACAATAAAAATTTTTAAAAAAGATGTTACCTACCTGCAGTTATTTTAGTAATAATAACAAAATGGACAAATATAAGCATGCAGGTTCATTTTTACTTTTAACCTTGAACACTATTTTCCCTTTGTTTCTAAGAGCAAAGGCAAGTTCGGAACTGAAGCAGTTTGTTTCTGATCATTGAATACATTTGGGTTGCAAAATACCTTAGACTTGGTAATTTATAAATGATAGAAATTTTTGCTCACTGTTAATGGAGCTGGGAAACCTGTGAAGGTGCAGACAGAGTAGGTGTGTGATGGTGCCTGTGTCCTGGCATGGTAGAAGAGGCCAGCATTGCTCTCCAGTGTCTTTTTCAGGACACTAATCTTATCACAAGGGAGGAACCCTTCAGATTTAATCATGTCAACAAAGCCTTTACTACTTAATAATACCAGGGTTATTAGGCTGCCATATACAAATCTTGGAGAACACAAACATTCACTCTATTTCAGCACTTGAATATTAAGACAGCATCACTAGTCATGTCTAGTAGGTTCATAGTAAACACTTCTTAACTTGACCGTTGACTGAACCCATATGTTTTTCCTCTTCAGGTCATTGGAGTAGCCCACTCAACAGCTGCTCTTCTCGCCAGTCCCTCTTAGTTTACATGGACACATGGTACAAGTTAGCCAACCAGTAGCCATGTGTCCATTGCACATCCATCTTGTTACTTGCTGAGCTCAGAGCCCTAGAAGTCCTGTTAGTGGGAGAGGGGCCTGTGGGCCAGGGGTAGTGGTACACTCATGTAATCCTTGTTCTCAGGAGCCTGAGGCACAAGGATCACAAGTTCAAGGCTAGTCTGAGGTCTACAGTGAGACATGTTGAGAAAGAAAAGGGACAGACAGACAGACAGACGAGAGAGAGAGAGAGAGAGAGAGAGAGAGAGAGAGAGAGAGAGAGAGAGAGAGAGAGAGAGACACACAGAGACAGACAGAGAGAGAGACAGAGACAGAGAGACAGAGAGAGACAGAGAAAGGAGAAAACTGTAATTTCCTGTTCAGATCTTTGGCAGGAGGCTACCATGAGGAAATAGTCCAATGGCATGTCCCCAGCAAGTATAGTACGGAATATACACAATGTTATTGCCCTCGTTCTGTTCATATTCCTTTTATGGAACCATCCGTTAGTTCCAAATTACCCATTAACAAATAGGCATCTTTCCCAGATTTGTTTTTCTCAGTCACAAAGTGAATCATTCACTGGAGGTGTGTGAATTTTCTGAAAGGGAACAGATCAAAAGGTTTTGAGGGTCTCAGTCTTTCAGATTCCTTTTGTGGGAGGTAAATTGGTGATTCAGATAAGTCCACTCTTTAAGTCACAGTCTGAGCCTGCAGGTATGCTGTGGGACAGTGGAACAAGCCCCTTCTACGTTCCGGAGGTCTGTGAGTCAGTGGGGTGAGCCCCCTCTTCTCTCCCCAGGCCTGTGGGACAGTGGAGTGAGCCCACTCATTCCTGAGGCCAGGCAAGCCTCTGCAGCTCCTGTGAGATCGCATTCATTCTTCCCAATTGTATCAGCCATGGGCTTCACTGATGACTGCTAAGGGAACAGGAGCATTTGTTTGCCTGCCCTTAAGGGCATAGAAAAGAAAACTACAGTGGAAATCCCAGGAAATGGACTAAGGCTTAATTAAGGAAATTCATTTGGGATTCCTAGATTTAACAAAAAGTTTCAGAAGGGCGGAGGTGTTGCTTAGTAGCATAATGTGTGCTTAGTGGGTGCCAGGTTTGGTGTTTGATCCCCAGCACTGAAAACAAAACCCAACAAACCAAAATCAAGTTTCTGAGGAATTATGTGATCAGTCTTCTGAACGTGTGCTTTCTCTCATCAGCCAATGATTTGTCCCATACAGAAAACGCTCAGAAATATAGTCATAAGCTTTATATTTAAGAAACTATTTAAACATGCACTTTCTTCAACTCTTACTTGTTCATATTCTATACGGAGGCCACATTGCTTTAAAATGATGTTATTGTAAAGCATGTCATTCCATTTGACTATTGTTAAGTGGAGAAGCAAGTAGCAGTAATTATGCAGTAATTGCTTGATATTAAATGTGTGGTGAAGAAACTGTTCCTTCAGTTCTGGTGTTACTCAGAGCACAGGACATAATGAATGCCTTTGCTTGCTGATACCTGTGTGGATCTGCCTTCAGATGGAGAAATGATGGCAGGAACCGACCTCCTCCCCCTCCAGCCCAGAAGGGACACGGAGGCTCAGAATGTCATGCAAGCAGAGGAGGAAGAGAGCTGTTTCCTTGAAGAGCAAGATGTGCAGACCGTGCTGAGAGCAGGCAGAGGCTGAGCCCAGCAGATCACTGCTGTGCTTTGACCTTTCCTTGTCTCTTGGCTCACTCAGTACCAACCCTAGATTATGAAACATGTTCTGGAAGTTATTTCTAGAGGACACACATCTCTTTGGTGACAGCTTATTTCTGGATTCCTGGTGCAAATGCCTGGACTCTGATGACATTCAGGGGTGTGTGGCCAGCCTGTCACCTGATTAGTCACTAAAGTGTAAGGACTCCTCACTGGTTTCTGGGCGGAGGAGGGGGGGCAAGCACAGGAGGGAAGAGGCAAAATAACTTGTTTGTTTCTTCCAGGCTTATCTTTATAGGCCACCAACCAGGGACCTTCCTTCCCTGGTGCCTCTCTTTGTAGATACCCCCCGCCATTTCAAAGGGAGCTAGTGTGGCCCCTTGTAGGGAGTGATCTCTAGGCTGTGATCCCTAAGATCCTGTGAAACTCTTGTAGTTTTGGGAGAGCTTATATCTACAAAGGTGACTTCAATCCCCTGGAGAAATCTTGAGATTATAGCACATTCTTTTTTTAAACAGGAGTGAACTATTTATTGAGGAGCAACAAAGACCTTCCCGTGGGATGGGAGGTTGTTCGTCTGAGCTGGGACTGGACCTGGGGTTTTATGGGATCTAAGCAAGTGGGGCAGAAGTTAATGCAAAAGCCACTGGGGTCAAGGGCGATGGGGCTTCCCAGTTGGGCCCACAAGGGGGTGTTTACAGCTAGGCTTACATAGATTGCCCTTATAGCAGATTTTTGAGAGCTTGTTTGGAGGTTCTAGCAGGGGAGTGCAGCTACTCGTATACCCTTGACTGAAGACTGGTCCTCCTCTGTTGGGGATGGTGGTCCTTTTTGGCTGATTGCGCAGCTTCGGGAGGGATGCACATGGAGTGGTGAGGGAGGGGGAATGGGACACCCACCTAGCCAGCTGGATCGACCCAGGCGATCAATGGGGTGACAAATGTCACAGCCAGATCACTCTCATATTCGATAGCGATTCCTGTAGCCCATCCTTAGTGTCTCTGTGATGAGCACTTCTCTTCTCTGTTCTGAGGTTCTGGGTGGAGGCTCACTGTGTCTCAGGAGGTCTGTAGTTGGGACACAGACGTAAGGATGAGGAGATTAAAACAGACTGTGCCCTACTGTGCTTGTCTTTCAAATGAGTATAGAAAGCAGAAAGTCCCCCCAGAGCTTTGGGGAAAGTGGAATGAGGCCTTGCATGGGTAGCGTTCAATGCAGTATGCAGTACAAGGTGTGTATTCAGTTCATTGTAGCAATCACCATCATTTGTCTCTGCTCTTATCTGTATCTTGTAGGAAAAGTGGAGCCTGTGGCCAAAGTTTGTTTCTAAGCTAAGCCCTAGCAGCTTGGTCCTCACAGCGGGAGCCAGGTACCATCTGCTCCCCATTTTAGTGGTGGCATGGACGGGCTGAGTTCTGAGTCTTCTCCAGGGTTCAGGGCTGCCCCGCAACACTGGGTTCAGATCTAGGGCCCTGGGAGACTTCACTGTCTGACCTTGTAGGAGGGACAGGCTGTGCCAGTAAGATCCCATGATTCTCTGATTATACCCAAGGCCCAGGGGTCTGAAAGTTCCTATACCATATGGGGTTTGCCTGCCAGGAGTTTATGTCTATTGCTGGGGACTCTGTGTGGGTGGGGGAGAGACACTATGCTTGGATCCCTGGACAGGGACCTTGCTTGCCACAGGCTGTGGACATAAGGCACTCTGTATGGAACTGTCTGTGTAGTTAAATCCATGTACCACACGCCATCCATTCTCATCTGCTGCTGTGTAGATGCAAGGCTGTCCGCAGCTGCCTTTGCTTGGGTCCTGAGTCCCTGGTGAGGAATCAGTAACAGGATTGGCTCTGAGGCTCTCCCTCTAAACAGGTACTGGCCGCTGGGCATGGCCCGATTTCTTTTAAATGTCTTTAATATGTGGGAAATGGAGTTTACTTCAGGAGGTCATGATTTGGATTACTGCCCACAGGAACTTTTAATGTACTTGTCCCCATGCCTGCCCTCTGTATGGGCTCTGTGAGCAGAGCAGTTCCTTGATGTGTGCAAGCATGACAAGAAGCAGATTGGAGTGACGTGGACACTGGGCTGGTGGAGAGAAGCCTGGGGATGGAAGCTGAGTTCACATCAGACCTTTTGCCTGACCCTTGCGGGGGTGGCTGCTGTGGTTTGAATGTGTTCTGCAAGCTTACATGTTGCTTATTTAATCTCCAAATTCATATGTTAATGATACTTAGACGGGGCTTTGAGAAGATAATTAGAATGAGATGTGGTCACGAGTGAGGGGTCTTCCTGAGGGCCTTGGGGAAGTTTCTAAGAAGAGAGACCCTTCTTGGTGGCTAGTCACTCACACTTGTAATCCTAGCTACTCAGGTGGCTGAGGTCTGAGGGTTGTGCTTTGATGCCAACCAGGGCAGGAAAGTCTGGGAGAGACTCTTATCTCGGGGTAACCACCAGGAAACTGGCAGTGGAACTGTGGCTCAAGGTGGCAGAGCCTTGAGTAAAAGAGCTCAGGCACAGCACACAGGCCCTGAGTTCAAGCTCCACAACAAAAGAAGGAGGAGGAGGAAAAGGAGGAAGAGGAGGAGGAGGAGGAAGAGGAGGAGATCCATGCTAGCAGTAGCTCTGTCTTGCCATAGAATACCCTCTGGTACATTGTGATGTTGCCAGGAGGCCTCCCTCAGGTGCCAGTGCCCTGCTCTTGAGCTTTTAGTCTCCAGAATTGTGAACCAAACCACTTATTCTCATCTCATGTATTTTTGTTATAGTAGCAGAATGTGGTCACAGAGTGGTTCCTGCCATCTAGGACTACTGTTGTGTGAAGCCCAAGGTGAACCCGTCCTCGCCCTCAAGAATCCTTATCCCCACCCAGAGAGTTTATTGCCAATGAAATTTTGTTGGAAAAACATTATTTCAGTTTGCCAGGATGTTCCACATGCTGACAGTGTGAGATGAACTCTAAGTCCATTAGTTTATGAGACCTTGCTGCCCTGATTTCAATTTGGTCTCAGGCATTCATTTGTGTGGATGGCACCCATACCTTGCACTGGTTTCTGGTCTCTTTTTCACAGCTATGCCACCCTTCCAGGATTCAGAATTTTTCCAGCTGTTGCAATCTGCCAATCTGAGGAGTTAGAATTTCCTGTTGGCAGCCTGCTGAGAAAATGAAAGTGGAATTTGAGGTTTGTTGTGCATCTCTTTGTCTCTGGAGAGAAGGCAGAATGTGTTGACTTGTGCGCACATCTGGTCCGTGCCCAGGGGATGTCCCAGGCTTGTAATTCACGTTTTCTGACGTGGTCACTCTGATGACCATCATGAGGATCACATTTTTCATGATTAGGTTTGGGAGTCCTGATCCCCACTGTCCAGCCTGAGAGCATGAGTGAGAACTGTCGGGGAATGGATCAGAGGAGCTCACTGGCCAGCACTGGATGAAGGCAGGTTCCTGTCCCTGGGTAAGCTGGCTGGGAAATTCCTACCAGCCCTGTGGACCTGAACAGTCTCTTCTACGTGAAATGGGTAGAGTGGATTGTGAACCACCCCTTTTGGTGAGACAGGCTGGAAAGGAGATAAAGGGGGCGGAGGGCTTCTCATCGGAATCTTGCTTTATGTGTCCTTGTGTGGCATTAGATCCACCCATGATCTATACATTAGGTCTGTACATGTGGCAGATGGCTCTTGTGTGAGCCCAAGGCAATGTGTGCCCAGCAGCCACAGTTGCCACCCTGGAAGGATGAGGTCAAGTAGGGAGGGATTACTGATCTTTCAGGACTCACTCTGCTGAACAGTTCAGGCATGGGCCGACGGAAGACACTGGTGTGTGTCTGTGAAATATACAGCGAAGAACTTGTGCATATTTGGGAGAGCACAAGAAAGGACAGTGATGTGGCTCACTTGTTAGAATTCCAACTTCACATGTGTATATATCTATCTATCTTATCTATGTGTTCAGTCAGTCACCACTTGGTGATATGGTCCACCCTGGGAGCTCTGTTAGGCAGGAAGATGTCTGTTATAACAATCCTTGACTCTCTAGTGCCTGCTATAGCCAGTGATAGTCTTGGTACTTAATTCACACTCAATAAAAATAAACCATGATTGACTGACTTGGTTTCTGTAAGAGAAACCATCATTTGCTGTGCACTAGTGGCTTATAACTGAAATCCTAGTTACTAAATTGGCTGAAAAGAGTATGGTTTGAAACCAGCCCGAGTAGAAAAATGTATAAAACTCCATCTCCAATTACTAGCAAAATGTGGGACTGGAGGCATGACTCAAGTGGTAGAGTGTCAACTGAGAGCCAGCAAGTCAAGTGAGAGTACCAGGCCCTGAGTTCAAGCCCTAGCACACACACACACACACACACACACACGCACGCACGCACGCACGCACGCACGCACGCACGCACACACAGAAGAGGACCATGGGCACAGAAGGTACTTTGGACTGGGGTTTGGCAGGAGTTTGTTACCCAGCCAGCAGTCTGTGGTAGACTGTAGTTTTGAGGGGCCTTCCATTTTGGGCACACATTTAAGTAGCAGTTAAGAGTGTCATGCAGAATGTGGCTGTGACAGCTAGAGCAGAAGGTGGCAGCGGGCTGAGGTGAATGTTAATGTTGATATGGAGACAGAAGTACCCGGGCTTCCCCTTCTAACCAGTTCTCACATTATTGCATGGTGGCCTTGACCTTGAGAAGGTTGGTTGGAATAAATATGTAATGTCTCCGCTGCACTATATGCCCCCATTCTACAGTAAGACAGGACCCGTGGAGAACCTCGGGAGCCCCCTTCGGGGCTCTTTAGACCTCACAAGTTGGTAGTCGCTGCTATCTCAGCCCTCAGAGTGTGTGTAGACAGGCAGCCCTCACACCTCGTAGTAATGCGCCAGTGATCCACTGCAAATGCTGCCGTGCTCGGTGGCTCTGTCAGTGGGATACTTGTCCTGAGTTGGTGGTGGTCATTTCTCGTGGCTGTGCAGGTCTTAAAGGGACTTTCCAGTGCAGGGAAATCTTCTGTCTTTCAGTCCATGACTTTTCAAAAGAGAGGCCGAGCTCACTTTCCCAGCCTCTCTCAAGCTAGGGTGTGATGGCATAAATGCTGGGCTCCACCAGCCAGATACATCTGGCCAGACTTGGCATTGGAAGCTGGAAATGAGAGAAGTGGGCTTAAAGGAAGCCATTCTGATGAGGAGGGTGGCGACACATCATTTCCCCAGCCCTGGGCTGCCTGGTGCTATGAACACAGGCACTTCCAATGCCGATGTGCCAGAGTCCCATGTTCGGAGTTGGGTGACACTTGGGGCCTACATCTCCAGCCTTCTAGACATGCTCAGGAATCCTTTGGTGAGTTCCTTTCTGCTTATGGCAACCAGGGTTTTTCGCCTTACCATCAGAACTTAGGCCTTTCAAGTTCTAGAACCCACAGGAGTGTGAATTATCACTGTAACCACCTTGAGTCTGTGGGTGCTCTGCTGTTTACCACAGGGCTTTGTTTGGGGATGAGCCTGGAGTGGAAGCACGCCTGCCTGGCTAGCATGAGGATCTGAGCTCAGTTCCGAGCACTGGGCAGGAGGAGGAGGAGTCTGAGAGATGTGGGTGTTTATCTTCTCAACGGTGAAAGGATCTACTTCTGTCTTTTGCAAATTCCCTTCACCAATGAAGTGTAGAATCCAGGATGAGATTCTCTCTAAAATAGTTGCTTTGGGTCTTTACAGAGTGTCCTGGACAATGAATTAAGATCAGCCTCTGCCTCTGTACTGGGTTTTCATTTTGTGGGATGAAATAATTTGTCTGTGTGTTACCGGTTGTCCCCATCTTGTCCATGTGCTCGTCGTCTGGGAGCTTAGCTTGTAAAGCAGAGCTGCTGGTGGGGCTGTTTCCTCCACCGTGGGTTCTCAGACTGCCATGTGCTATGGAGAATCCGCATATCACCCACAGAGATGAGCGAGTTGCTTCCCAAACCAGCTGATATTAAGGGCAACTTTACAAACAAATATTAAAGAAATAGCACCTAAGATATTGCTCCACTGATCAGTTGACCCCTGGTGACAGACAATAATAATAACAGCAGCTAAGTTGTTCTTACTAAGTGCCAAGCTCTTTTAGTTGTTTCACAGAATCCTTATAATGTCACGAGGAAGGCATTCTTACCCACTTCACAGGACTGAAGGTTCATGGGGGCCAAATACCAGTATGCCAGTCACAGATCACCATTCTTTGCTTAAGTTTCCATCTCACCCAGTCCGTGTCCTTCAACCAATGCAGTCATATACTTACTCCACACATATTCGCATATGCATCGAGTCTTCACATCAACTGTAGAAAATACTTTTATTATCTTCACTGGTGCAGAAACAGACACAGAGAGGGTAAGTAACTGGTCTAAGATAGCCCATAAGTCCACATAGCTCATAAGGAATGGAGCTAGCCCCACCTCCCAGGCAGGTTAGCTCCAGGGCTCATTTGGCAGAAAGGCTCCTGGGAACACATGGAGTATCCCCAGTGCAGTGACAAGACTGGACAGCAGAGACACTGTCCATTAGCAGTGGCCCTATTGTGGGAGGTGCCTGTTGGTCACACAGAGGAGTAGATGCAGTTTGGAATGGAAGCAGAGAAGGACTGCAGCCAAGGTTTCTCAGCAGTCAGCTGGAGGTGGAGATGAGTGGGCAAAGGTGTGAGGGTCCAGTCCTGGAAGTGAACAGAGCCAGGGCCTGGGAGCTGGATGGTCTCTGACCTCCTGGGCAGGGAGGACACAGGGAAGGTTGGGTAGATCAAAGGGCACACACTGGGGATTCAGGTCAAGCTGTATCAGGCTTTATTTAGACTTGACTTGCTCTTTGAAACAGATGGAAAATTCATCCAGTGGCCATTCAGATACACCAGGCTGGGAGGAGCCTGTGGCTGGCATGGAGTGGAGGGTCTAAGACCCCTGACTGATAGGACTCATGCTGTGCTCTCACAAATATGGAAACCTTTGCCAGCAGAGCTAAGAACTCTATCTCCAAATCCTGGCCCACTCTAGCTTCAGCTTGCTGTCAAGTAGTAATTGGAAATCTCTGAGTCTCCATGTGGGACAGAGAGACTCGAAGGCCACATGCTGATATTTGCAAACAGTGTTTCTGATTTGTTCAATTACCACATTACCAGCAAGGGCTGTTAGCTTGATCTTCACCTGATATGATAAGAAGCTAATTATATGACAGGTTGATCCACGTGGCAGGGCCGTGTCAGTCATAGCAACACAATATTTATCTGGACAGCAGAGTCGAGCTGCTAATTCAATGCAGTCTTTTCCAGAGACTCAGCCAATGCAGTAAAAAACAACTCCCCACCCTGGACAGACAGACACCCTCTAGGCCCTGGAGACACAACTCCAAGGCATTCTCTTGTCAGCCACCGACTTCGAACCTGCTTGCTGTTGGTCTTTCTTGTTTCCTATTGAATAGTCTCCATAAGGAGGGCAGTAGATAACAGGACATCCAGAGTCCCAGTCTGTGTTTCTGTTAGTTGATAGCTAGAGATAGAATTACAAGCTTTGTGTTTCATATGTAGATTTTTACCAGATATGAAAAGAAGACACGACTGAAGAAACTTTTGAAAATGTTTAATGCACATATAAGTTAGCAATCATGATTATGGCCCTCTAGAGGCTCTTCCCATACAACCAGGGTGATCAGATGTAATCAGGGAAGCTCCTTTATCTAGATGCATGTGTACTGAGTCCAACCAACACCTGTAGGAAGCACTGTTGTTATCTCCATTTCATTTTATTATTTTTGTTGGTCATGGGGCTTGAACTCAGTGCCTGGGTGCTGTCCCTGAGTATTATTGCTCGAGGGTAGTGTTCTACTTTGAGCCACAGCATTACTTTTGGTTTTCTGAGGATTAACATGAGATGAGAATCTCACAGACTTTCCTGCCCTGGCTGGCTTTGAGCTACAATTCTCAGGTCTTAGTCTCTTGAGTAACTAGGATTACTGGCATGAGCCACCAGTGCCCAGCTCATCTCCATTTTAATGATAATAGTAAAATGCATGGAGAGGTGAAGGGAGACAGCTCAGTAAGGCAACTTGAATGCCTGTCTACACAAAGTGACCTTGAATGGAAGTGATTGCCCCCATTCTACTGCCAAGATCCAGGAGAATTGTGGCCACCTTGTATAATAGGCTTCCAGGAGCCACACTCTGTGCTATATGAATTTTAACCTCTTTAAAACATCTACTTTACATCATATGTTAGTTTTATAGTTCAGTTTTTCTTGTTTTCCTTGTGTGCTAGTGACTGGGACTGGATTAAAAGTCCTCATTGGAACCTTTCTTTGAGTCTTAGGTTCTCCTGAATTAATTGTCTTCCCTGGTTTTTTTTTTTTAATTTGTTTTAAATTTATTTTTGTGCTGGTACTGGAGCTTGAACTCAAGATTTACACTCTTGCTTGGCTTTTTTTGTTGTTGTTGTTGTTCAAGTCTGGTGGCTATTGTTAAGCTGTGGTAGAGCACTTTAAAAAATGACTCATCGTAAAACATGCTATATACTTTTTGAACCCCTTTTTGTAGAAAAATAGGAAGAGTTTATTTTCAATGACTCTTAGCCTTTAATTGTGAAGACCCACTTCCCACAATAATAAATCTATTGAAGGCAGCTACCCCAGAAAACTGTGTGGGCACAGTCACGTACCAGAGGAGATTTACAAGGGGTTTACTGGGCGGGGGGGATGGCCATCTTGCTCATGGGAATGGGAGCAAAATGGCTCCTGTTCCTATCCAGGGGACATCCTTGTACCACAGGGACCGGAGGTGGGAAGTATCTGCATGGACGCTAGGTTTGGGCGGAGAGTGGGCATGTCCACCTGTCCTGGAGAAACTGGCTGCAGAGTGCTTTGTGAAGGGCTGCGTGGAGCTCAGGTCTGGGCAGAGGGCGATGGGCTGATGCAGCTGGGGAAGATTCAAGCTGCTCCTGGAAGTGAAGTGAAGAGAGGCTGAGCACCCGAGGCGGAGGGAATGCTAGCATCTAATAGAATTTTTCCCCTCAAATTTTGATTATTAATATTATTTTTGCCAGTTTACTCAGGTGATCACTATGACAACAGTTGTGTTGTATTCAAAACAAATTGAATCATGGCTGACTTCGTAAGATCATGAAGGACGTGCAGCCACATCTTCTTTGTGAGGGATGGGTTTGGACAGAGCAGAGTGAAGATGCATCGGTGGACTCTGAAGTCCGCAGAGCTGTTGAACCCTGCTCACGTGGCCCTTCTACTAGAAGAGCAGCCTTAAACTCTACCCTGAAGGCAGCTGGTCTGGGATTCAAGGTCTTTGACCTTGAGCATTGGGCAGGTGACTTCCGTGCCTTGCCCCTATCTCTGAGGTCTCCCAGAAGAACCCTCTTGAGTTGGAAGGGGAGGGACAGATGCAAGACTGTCTAGCAGGGAAAGCTGAGCTGTTCTTCTGTCTCTCTGGAGTTTCCAGTCCTGAAGACTTCTCCCACACCAGGACGAGGAAACATGATTTCCACACTCTGAGCTGGTCAGTCCCTGGCTGATGTGACATGGCAGCTGTGAGGTGTCCTCTGCACATGGAAGGGCAAGTCCTTCCCACTGCAGGCCCTGACTATGTGTCACAGTCCCCACTGGGTGACGATGACACCTTAAGAGATCCAGCAGCAGAACAGGCCTGACCTGGGAACTGACCTGGGTGCTTTGCGAGTGAATTAAAATGAAAATCTCAAGGCTTGTCTTAAGACCAGGCAAGACCTGTCATGTTCTTCCTGCCTGTGCTGTTCTGGACCCTGCCGGTGCTTAGAACATGTCAATTTCACTCCTAACTTGGCCTTTTATACTTATTCTCAGGACTTTTCTTCAGGTGTTTGTTTTCCCCAGGATAATGTTGAAGCTCCTCAGAAATGGGGTCTGGGAGCTTCCTTCCTGCGTTAGCTCCTCTGCCCAACAAGTCACTGATACTCCTGGCTTATGGTTTATCTCATATCCCATGGGATCTGCATTGACTACCCGCTCATTAAATACGTGGGAACAGATAGAAGGCTGAGGATTTTCTCATCTGCTCCATGATATTCTTGTAAGTCAAGAGTCTTTGATTCTAATGGGAAACAGTTTCTACAGCCTCTCTTCCATCTACTTGACTCTCACAGCCATGGCCCTCCATAGACATGGGGATTTCCCATGGTGACGGTCAAGTTTATGTGTCAGTTCAGCTATCCTGGGCTATCCCGTTATCAGGTCCACGCTCATCAAGATGCCACTGAGGAGGCAGTATTAGGATGTGTGTTACATATCAGCAGACTTAGAGCAAGGAGAGTGGATGACCCCTCTGTCATGTGGGTAGATTTTGTCCACTCATGTGAAGGCAAAGAACGAGGATGGAGTGAATGCCCCTGAAGAAGGAATTCTGCCTCAGAAGTGTAGGGGTACCAGTTTTCCCACCTGCTGGCTTGTCCTGTGGATTTGCCTGGCCTAGCATGCTCCAGTTCTTTAGAACAAGTCTGTTGCTCTCTCATCAGTGTTGTCTAAGTTTCCATCCCCAAGTTGTTTCCAAAGTGATGCTATACCCACCTGTTGCGACTGCTCCTCAGCCGCCTGGCTGAGCCTTGCTTTTGCCATAGGCTGGTAGTTCTGTGTCACCATGAAGTGTCTAGGACAGCTATTTCTCTCTGTGGACCTTGTCTGTCTCCTCACATGAGGCCAGATGCCTCCTCATGGAGAGAGAGGGGACATGGATCAACCTGGAAGCCACGGGTAAACACAGTGTTCTCACTTGCACATTTATCGCCCATGGTGTGGAGAAGCAGGTTGCTTAGTGGCCTCTCTTAAAGTTTTTGACACATCCTGTTCCTTTCCCTTCACTTATATTTAGGACTGAGGTGATGTTTACATTTTAACTACTTGCAATGGTCATATATGCTCGGTCTGGAGTACTTACATGGGCCATTGCTCTCTGCAGTTTTACAGGACTGTATTGTCTCATTAAAAATAGTAGAGTAGACTGGAACAAAAAAAATTCACATGGAGTAAAAATAAGCAGGTAGGTGGAAAGCCACACTTGGTAGTGTGAGTCCATGAAAACTCCTGAGGAACTATGTGTACGGCGTTGCCATGGTTTGGTGCTAAAAGTAGGTACACATAAAGAAGCCAAGTTTCATGCTATTTTTAAAGTATGGACTTCCTCTAATAGTAAAAACAGAAAAGAAACATGAAAGGTAAGGACTAGTGGACTGCATACAAAGGGAATCCAAAGTAAGATAATGTGTTTTAGAGAGTTTACCAAGGTTTATCAACTGGCTTTCATAAGAACATGCTAGAAATAGCTCATCCCACTCCATTCTGTGGCTGTCGCTCCTAGCATTGAGAGAGGATCCATGTGTTCCTCTGTGCTGTGAATATTCATGGAGATAGGTGTGTCTGTGGGATGCAGACATCCATTGTGCCCTGTTGTATCACCTCACACAAATTTTTGGTTCCTTCTGGTATTGGTTCCTCCTGATGCTGCCCCATGGCTAGCATTGATGCTGACAGGAAGGGACTGGGTACTATGTGCTTAGTGAACTCAGCTAGAGGATGGGACAAAGAAGGATGAGTCTCAGGGACCAATGCTAAGTGGGCAGACAGTGAGCTAGAGGTATCCCCTAGCTCATGGAAGTGAAATTGTGAGGAACAGGAAGAAAAAACAAATTTGTGACTGGATTAGTTGGAGCAATGAAATAAATAACATGGTGCTTAACCCACCATGTAAAATGAGTATCACGAGTCCTTCCTAACTTACTGAAGAAATGAAGAGTAAATCTTTCACATAGAAGATTCCCAAATATCACATGTTCTCCCTTATCTCTGATAGCCTCTACTGCTCTTCTGTAAATTGGAAGTTATTCCAGAAGAAAGTGTTGCTTACAATACAAGTTTATGTGTGCCCAGAAGAGAAGCGCATGGACAGATGCTAGTGATTCTGCAGGAAGATGCCAGGCAGAGCCTCACATCTGCTTTCTCTTCTAAGAAACTCTTTGAATTATGGATTCATTTTAAACCTCATTCTGATTTTAAACCTCATCACTTTTCTTTTAACTTTTTAATATAAAGGTGATGTACAGAAGGGTTACGGTTACATAAGTCAAGTAATGAGTACATTTTTTTGAACAGTGTCACTCCTTCCCTCATTTTCTCCATTTTTTTTCCTTCTGGGCCCCTCTCCTCTACAAGTTGTATACTTTATTTCCACCATAGTGTCTAGTTAAGTATCACTGCTGAATTAGTTTATACTTTGTCCCACCAGACTATCACCCAAACGTGCCTGATCACATCTCATTACCTTTCATAGTCACTTAAGAGTAATAGGATTTGAATTTGTCCCCGAAGTTCATGTGTTGGAAACTTATTCCACAAAGTAACTATATGGTAAAGCAGGACCTCTAAGACTCCACCCTCATGAGTGGATTAATGCTGGTCCAGTGACAGGGGTTCGTTACTTTCAGAATGGGTCCTTGGTCAAAGGTGAGGTGGGCTCTTTCCTTTGTTTTCTTGGGCCTGCTTTGTGGGATGATGCGGCAAGAAGGCCCTATCAAATGTGGGTCCCTTGACCTTAGGCTTCTAAGCCCCCATTAGTGTAAGGAAGAAGTGCTTATTGGTTAAAAATTGCCCTTCTTTGGATATTCTGGTTTTAAGAATGTTTTAAGCCAGTCCTAGGGCTTGTCCTGAGCACTGTCCTTGAGCTTTCTCAAGACTAGTGCTCTACCACTTGAGCCAAAGCACCACTTCTGGCTTTTTCTATGTATGTGATACCAGGGAATTGAACCTTGGGCTTCAGGCATGGTAGGCAAGCACTGTACCACTAAGCCATGGGGGGTGGGGAAGCATCATGGGGCTTGAACTCAGCCTGGGCGCTGTCCCTGAGCTCTTCAGCTCAAGGCTACTGCCTACCCCTGGTCCTGGACATTGTCCCTGAGCTCTTCAGCTAGAGGATACCACCCTACCCTTGAACCAAGCCCCACTTCCTGTTTTCTATAGGTTAATTGGAGATAAGAGTCTCAGGTCCTTTTGTGTTTGGGCTGGCTTTGAACCTTGATCCTCAGATCTTAGCCTCCTGAGTAGCTAGGATTACAGATGTGAGCTACCATGCCCAGCCTGGCTTCCAGGATTCTATTTTTATAGCTCAGATGAACTAAGTCAGGTTTTGCTCATAGCATGATAGAAATGAACCCATTTATGGGACACTTTCAAGTTACTGTGTTGTTTGGAGCCCTGAAGTAGCCTCAAGGTGATGAATCATATTTCTAAGAGGCAAGGTTTATCGCCACACAGCAGTGCAGGCAATAAGGAATGAAGAGCCTGTTGGGTGGAGGACTCAGATCTTCGTGAGAAATAGTTGGGTGGTCTGTTAAGTTAAAGACTTTGCTGGGAATTGGTAGCTTATGCCTGGAATCCAAGCTACTCTGTAGGCTGGTACCTGAGGATTAAGGTTCAAAGCCAGATGAGAAAGGAAAGTTTGTGAAACCCTTTATCTCCAGTTAACCATTGAAAAGCCAGAAGTAGAGATGTGGCTCAAGTGACAGAGTGCTAGCCTTGAGTGAAAACCCTGAGAGACAGCACCCAGTCCCTGAGTTCAAGCTCTATTATTATCACTTGCACAGGCGTGCATGTGCGCGCGCGCGTGTGTGTGTGTGTGTGTGTGTGTGTGTGTGTGTGAGCGCGTGCGCATGTACACACACACACACACACACACACACACACACACACACACACACCACACATATGCACAGGAAAAGTCTTCTTTTCTCCACTTACCCGGGTCAGCTGGCACCCGGCAGATGAAGGGCTTCTTCTTCTCTGAACTTGCCTAAACTTGAGAACATTGGCTGGGTGCACAGTTAACAAGCAGGGCCTGGAAGAAAATTTTTCTCCGTGTCTGAAGCCATGTCTCTTACCATGCCAAGGCTGGGTCAGCAGATGGAGCTCATCCAGCCTAGGCCACCATGTTGCCAAGTAGCCGGTGACAAAAGAGGGACTTGGTGGCTGAGGCTTTCTGTCATCTGATGGAGAGCCTCCAAACCAATTCAGAATTAATAGCAAATTGTTTGAGTTGTTGAGCTAGATGGCCTCTATTTGAGCCTGACTTTGCCCCAAAGCACAGGGCTAGTATAGAAACAAGAAACCTCTTGCACACCATTCAAGGATGAAAGCATCTTAGCACTAACATAAGCAAAAGGTAATAAGGAAGATCAGCAAGTAAGCAAAGAATTACACAGCCCGTCGTCCAAGAGTGGTTAGATGTAATTGCTCCTGTGTTACATTATGTTTTGAAACTCCAGAGATAAGACTTGTTTATACCAACCTTGAGACACTCCCGTCTTCACTGTCTACAAAGACCTCTCTCTGTCTTACCACTTGCAGGCTTGGAACATTTCCATTTCCTTGTACTTGCTAAGACACGGAGATTTGCCCAAGTCTTTCTCATTGCTGTAGCTGTTTGTTCTCAAGTTCTTGGAACCAGAAATTCTCTGTGAACTGCACCCCTCAAACATGGAAAGTCTTAGAAAAGAGCTTTCAGCAAGCAAATATGCAGGGACAGTTTTCAGGAACAAGTGGCCCTGCCGGTTAAATTGACCCCCTAAGGAACCAAACCCTGCATGTGTGGATATCTCTGTGGGGAATGCTATAGTGTTGGCTGGTTTTCTTTGGTGGGAGGATTGAGGGTTTATAGTTAGGGGAAGGATGAGGATGTTAAAGACAGAAGGAACAAGAATAGAGTAGGAAAGAAATCAGTCTCAGTGACCAGCAGTCTCTCTGAGCGGGAACCTCAGCTGGATTTCTAGAGCTCACTTGGTACCATGAAATAGGTCTGGTAATGACAGCAGCACAGCAGAAAGCAGGTTGGTGCCATAGGGTGTGATATGCTACGCCAGGCCTGAGCACCTGCACGCTCTCTCTCACTTCCCAGAGCTATTGCCAGGCTGCTTCCTCTTTCTCACCATGTTTCCTGGGTCTACTCCTGTCCTTGGAATTTCTGACCGCTTCCTGCCCTTCTTGTCTGCCACCCTTTCTAGAGCAGGCCACTGCACGAGGGACGAATGGTGGATGTCAGTCCTTGAATCAGCTTCACCTGTTCACCCAGTCATCAACACTTAAAGATGCCACAACACAAAATCTAGCAAATGTCATGGGCAGTTTTTGAGAAACACATTCGATCAGAAGGTCAGGTTGAGATGAGAATGGCAAACTGGATGGGATGGGATGTAATCTTGGCAGGCTGTGAGCCTCTTGAGGCTCCTGTAGCCCCTCTACCACCCTTCTTCTCCTCACTTATTTCTGACTTCTGCTGTCTTCCTGTCCTTCACACCCTCATCCCTCCTCATCTTCCTCCACGACTGGCCTTTTCTTCCCAACCAGGCTGGTTGGCTCCTCCAGCATCCCTTATGTGTCCACTGTACTCTGTCTAGAATATGGCCTCCACCTAACTTTACTTCAGCTGATCTTTGGGATATTGGTGAGATATAGGTGTGGTTAGAACTGGACAGAAATGGTACAAGAACCACTGACTGGCCACACAGAGTGCTCTTTTGTAGCAAACATGGTTCCATGGTTGTTCCCAGCAGGGCCGGGTAACTTACCAAGGGCAGAAGTGAAGGCTGGGAGGCGTAAGGGGGGGAATGTCTGGTGAGCGCCTTCTCGCTGTCATAATATGGCATGTGTTTGCAAAAGAGAAGACCAAAGGGGCCACGAACTTACATTCCCTAACCCATTCCCTCTCCCAAGAATAATGCTCTCCGTGTAAGAGATTAATCCATTTATGAGGGCTCCCCCCCTCCTGACCCAGTCATCCACCCGAAGGACCTGCCCTGCCCATCACTCTCAGCATTTTAAGATTCTAACACAAGATCTTAGAAGACCCATCCAAACCAAAGCGTAGGCATTTCTGGAAAAAAATAGAGAAGGCTGGCAGAACTCAGAGGAGGGGAAGCCTCAGAAGCTCAGCATGTTGCTTTTGGAGATGTAGCTATTGAAGATGAGAAGAACTTTGGAGAAAACACTCCATGTGCTACAATTTAAAAGGAAAAAAAAGGACAAAGATACAGTGTCTTCACTGGGTCAATCTAGTTGTGATGAGAAGAGAGGAGGAAAAGCTTTCCTACTTTTTCCTGTTGCTTGGCTATGCAGGTAATCTAGCCACTGTTGCCCCTCTGTCTTATAAGTGGTTTTCCAAAGACCCATGTCAGTTACTCTTGGGGATCCAGGCCATATTTCAGCTCCCTGCCCCCATCTCAGAACAGTGAGCCCTTCTTAGTTTGACCATTGTTTTTATCTTCTGTGTATTAAAGTCTGATATTACTGTTGCATTGAGAACGGGGAAAACCCTCTGTATTGCTTTAAAAGTCACAATCTGGGGCATGTCTCAGAGGAACCATCTCTCCTGAAGCAGCATGGCTTATAAATAATCATTATTCAACAAATCAGCAGTATTAAATACTGACATTTATACCATATAAGAATGCAAATTGGAGTATGCAAAAATCTGCAAATCTTTGCATTCTTTGATATGGAGTTTGTTATTAGCACCGTACCCTCCACTGTTGTGAAGAACATAACATGTACTTTGAACTGTCCTAGGACACAGAGTCTCTGTCAGCAATATTAGAAGGCTTGGGTGAAACATGGGCAGGTGGGGAGGAGGGATTCATAGACTCATGAATGAAGATTTTGAAGCAGTAACTTTCTCAAAGATTATTTCTCTATCCTATCCTGCTGATGCCTTTTATATACTCTTTCCCTGTTTTATGCTTCAAAACTGTTCTGGAAATGTTCTGAAACAATTAAGATTGTATCCACCAGTTAGCACTCACTGAAATTTCTATCTCACCTCTAAGTCAGACAGTTTGGGCAGAGAATTAAAGCTCTTTAGCTGAGCTGTCTGATAGAAATTCATAATTAATATATATAATATAGATAATATTGCTAGTGGCCATGTTATAGAAATAGCCAGGTGCCAGTGGCCTGTAAACCTGGCTTTTATGGTTTGAGGCAAGCCTAGAAAGAAAATTTGTGACACTTATCAAAAAGCCAGAAGTAGAACTGTGGCTCAAGTGGTAGAATGATAGCCTTGAACACAAAAGTCTCAGGCCTTACGTTCAAGCCCCAGCACTGGCTCAAAACAAAATAAGGAGTGCCATGCCCTGAGTTCAAATCCTAGTGTGTGCAACACACACACACACACACACACACACGTCATTCAGTGCAGGAGAGAATCAGCTTTGGAAAACTATACAGCAAAGAACCAAGGTATAAAAACGCCCAGCCCCATGCTAGCCTTGAGATAAAGAGCTCAGGGACAGGGCCCAGGCTGAGTTTAAGCCCCATAACCCACCAAAAGAACAATGACAACAACAACAACGAAACAACCACCCAGCCCCAGAGCGCTGCCATGTGCCAGAGTCCAGTCCACAGAGGACACTTGGGGAGAAGGCCCTTTCCTCACAAGGGCATCCACTCTGATATATGTGCAGGTATGGACATATATATTTCTCTGTGTTGAGAAATCTAGATGACTCGGAGGGTTTTTTTTTTTTTTATTTAACAGAGATCTCTCAGAACTTGATTGCTCTGCAGACTGTTGTGTTTTAGCTCTTTGAGTGAGGGATCTTTTACCTGAATGGCCAGGTGTTCTGCAAACAAGCCTCCTTGAAGGGACAGCCTGTCTTGCTCTCTGCTCTCCAACTCTCTCTCCTGTGACTGGAGATCTGATAGCCTGGGGTGAGGTTTCAACCTGCTTGCAGTCACTCCACCTTTCAGTGGGTGCCCGATCATGCCAGGAAAAAAAAAAGGAAGGAGAGGGCAGGCCTGCATGGTGAAGTCATTCCACGAGGGTGGTGACACAGCTCACACGACTTTGGGAAAACACTGGCTCCCAGCTGCTGGCACGTTGCTGGGAGTAAGAGGTGACCTCTTTATTTTTAGAAGGGGGCTGTCATAATAACCCAGCCCTTCGCTTCATTCAAGGCAGGTGGCAGGCACTTTGGAAGTTTGTAAATATCAACTTTCTGAGTAAGGGAAGAGCACTTTTCTCCCAAAAGGACAGAATTTGACTCCAGGGCTTTTTCCTCATTGTATTCTGTGTTATTGTGGAAAAGAACTATTCCACCTTAGCTGTGTGGCCAGATTTTTAAAGGGCAGAAATGCCTGAAGGGGAGGACTTCGGACCAGGCAGAAGGTAATTATAATACATATTATGAAGTATACTTTGTTTAGAGTCAGTGTAACTTGCTAATTGTCTTCTTTAAAATGCTATGATTAATTTGAAGTACAGATTAAATGAAAAGTTTTTTTTTAAAAGAGGAATGTTATTCTCGCAAACTCCTAGAAACATATGCAAACATATGTTTTATTTTCTTGAATAAGGAAATGATAGCTTAAAGTTTTTTTTAAGTTATTTTCTATACAGAACATGAAATATGCTTTAGTTTGGGGATGTTTTTCTTTTAACTTGAGATACTAAAATCTTGTTAAAATCTAAGCTTATGAACTTCTTTATTTGCATTCTAAAGACCTGCTAAGCCAGCAGTTCCAAAGTTTATATATCGGGCCACCACACCAATTTGGATGTTGTGGTTTTACCATGGTTCTTGTCTTTGAAAGTATGATCAGTTGCGCACCTTGTCCCCCTCCCCCGCTTTGTAGCAGCCTACTTGACTCAATGTTTTTATTTTTATCTAATTCTAAGGAGGGGAGAAGCGTTATGCAGAGACAGCCACAGACAATTAACTCTTGCTAATCTGAGCACAACTGTACCTATATTGAAAGCCCCCTCTGGCTTCTTTGCTGTTAAGACTCGTATTGAATCACTAGAATCAGGGTCACTGAAATTTGGATATGAAAATGTAGAACAAAAAATACTAAAGAAAGACACTGACATTTCATTACCAAAGAACATGGAAGTGTAACTTTTCAGGACAAGAGCTCCAAAATATATTTCTCAAAGCTGTGGTTATATGAGGCAACCTGTGGGCCATGATTATAATTATTAGTAAGCGCCTCAAAGGCCACCTTTCTCTGCACTGTTCTACTCTTCATTTCCTTCCAAATTCCTTTCTAGTAAATGAAGAGGCTTTAAGTTGACATTTAACTGAACAAGGAAACAACTTTATATATAAAATAAGATGTTAAACCAGGTACTTGAAGACCTTTATAGAAGTGCCTGGAGAGGTATAAGGATTAATGAACTAATGAAGGAAGCATTTTCAGAGAAATTTAAATGTCAGTGTTGGTTTTGAGAAGACAGGTTGATACATGGGTCTTGTCTGAATTCTCTGAACATCCGACGTCCCTTTCCAAAAGCAAGACTTTCATGGAGGCAAAGTTGACAGAAATGTAATAAGAGTTGCTTTAATAAAAGGCAGTGCTATCAAAATCAAATTAAATAGTAATGGGTTGTTGAGAACATATTTTGAAGTAACAGTCTGTGATGCAAACTAACCATAGTTTGTTTTTTGTGGATATTTTATTAGTAAAAAGGGATAATCAGATGAAAAGGAGAATGGATGGGTACATACACACAAATGTGTTATACACATGGTAATACTAATAACCAACCATAATATATTTGGTGTTAGGTGAGAAAATCCTCACTTTTTTGAGGTGATACTCCTGCTTCCCATTTTAATTATTTTGTTTATCTGTTCACCATTATTAGTTTGTGTATTTAGCAGTACTAAACTTGGGGCCTCATACTTAAGTGTTTCTCTTGTTTTTAATTTTGATAAGATAACTTTTAGCTAATAGTTAGGAGTTTTATATTCTGTCTTTTGTATTTTTTTTCTCCTATCTGTGCAGAAACAAAGGGCATCATAGACTATGTCAGGGAGTCGGGGAGGGAAGATCATTTAGAGCAAGACTAGAAATAAAATATTTACAATGGAGAGAATAGTTAACTCTTGCTAAGTTGGAGACTAGATGCCTTTGAACAAAAGTTCTTCAGTGCCCTGAGTAAAAGAGCAATCACTATAAGTCCTGAATCTGCTGACAAAACACGTCCTGAGGACTGGATGGCAGCAAGTCCTGATTGAATCCCACACTAAGGCTTATTATGTTACTTGAGTCCCTGTTTGGAATTTGGGCTGCTCTGTAATTTCTGGGCAGCTAAATCTGAGTTGGTCCTTTTTACAAAAAAATCAGTGGGACCAACAGGACAGGGGGCTTTATCCCATACAGGAGTGTGTGCCTGGTACCATTGCCCTCTGTTCTGCTTTGCTCACTCAGGAGCCAGCAGCTCCCCAGCTCTGTTTTATTATTCACCAAAGGGGGATGGACTGCTTGTGACTTAAAGGCCAGTGGCAAAGACGCCCTCCTCATTGGTGTTGGCCTTTGCCCAGTCATGAACCTCTGACAATTCCATGCCATTTCCAAGGTCAAGATTTTGGAAGAGACAACAAGGAAGCCATTCTGAAACAGGCTCAGGATAGCAGAGACCCAAGCAGGAAGCAGTGGGTGCCAAAGGTGGGAGGTAGGGTAGATAACCACACCCCAGCCAGGAGAAAGAGAGATCAGGAACATTGGGAGGTTAGACCCCACCCAGTAGCGGACCCTGACTCTTTCCCTACCTCATCTTAGGTTCCATCTTGGAGTATCAGCTCTGCCAGCCTTCTGAGGAGCCTGGTAGCCAGATGGCTGGCTGGCTGGGTGGGACATGACCTATCTCACTGTTAGGAAGGGAGACAGACCCTGAGCACTGGATAATTAGCAAATACTGGCCCTGAAAGCACTTTGATGGGATAATTATGCTCTGAACCTCAGCTAGTTGCTGTGATGGGGTGGTGGGGTAGGCCCCTTCTGTTAAGGGCTGTGTCCAGCCTCGGGACAGAGACGATAGGGAAAAGCAATAAGCAAATGAGAGCCGTCTGGCCATCAGGGCTACACTTTAAACTGGTAATGCAGGAGAGTGTCTGGTGTGTAAGAGGGCTCCGGTAGCAGCAGTGATACAAAGGGCAGCTGCGGGGTCTGGGCTCTGTGACCCATTGTTAGATTACTTATCAGCAAGTACTGGGACTTACAAGTTTTCTAGAAAAGGCCACTGAGCCTCTGGAGCTTTGTAATACTGGTGTCTGCTACTCTCAGACCTCTTTGTTACTGCTCTGGAGAGGCAAGAAGTCCTTATCCAAATGCCTAGGTTCCGATCGTCTTCCTTACTTACCCAGAGAGGTTTTTGCATTTCAGATTTCTTTCAAGATTTTTGGCCTATATACACACATATGATGGTAGATCTTGGGACTAGATCCCAAGTCCAAACATGAAATTTAGTTATGTTTCCTTTATACTGTAGCCACATAGCCTGAAATGAATTTCACTGAAGTGTTCTATATCTGCATTTTAACTGTGACTTGTCACATGTGAAGGCTCACATGTGACATCAGGTTGTCCCTCAAGACACTTATAGATATGGAACATTCTAGATACTGAATTTTCAGGTTGAAGCCCATGGTTTGTCTTTGTTTCTGGCTGTGTGAAAGGAAATAGTTAAGAAAGCCCATGTTCTTAGAATGCAATGGACTATTTATTTAGTATCTGGAAATGTCCTTAACATCGCATTGAATTTGCTTAAAAGGCTTGGAAGAAATCAATTTAAACACAGTGTTTAATCCAGCTGTTTAAATAATTCAGATTGGCTGGATTATAGGTGTAATTTTACACTGTTGCTATTCATTAATGATACCTATTACCTTAAAATCTAAGAAAGGCTAAGGAATGCCTAACACCAAAATCCAGTTTTGTGCATCTCTCCTTCCAGTATTTCAGCTTTTGAATGTTTCAAAAAGGTCTTTGTGCTGCAGAGGGTGAAATAAGTCATGAAATGAGGGAGTTGTGACTTGGCTGGGGGATAAATAGGGGAAGCTGGGAGGAACCCCTCTCCCTCCTGTGGGTTCCATAGGAGCCTTGGCCGGCAGGTGTTCCACAGGCAGTGCTGTGGGAACAGGAAGCCCGCCCAGCCCTGCAGAAGAAATCCCTGCCCTGAGTTCAGGGCACCCACACAAAGTTGCTGCAGACGGCATGGGGAAGCTGCAAGTGCTGGGGAGACCCAGTGTACATCTGATGGCGAGGGGAGATAAGAGGCAGCACTGAACTGATCTTCCTCCAAACCATCGTGGATGGCCAGCAATGGTTTGTTGAAAGAATTAATGATTTCCTTCCTCACCCCACTCCCACACAGTTATAGAACATGTCAAAAGGGCCTGGAAAATACTTATCACTTTTGAAATCCTACTTTGACCCAGCTGGGCTAATATTTGAACCCGATAAAGAACACGTAGAACAATGTCATCTGTCCTTGTCACAGGAGAGTTTGTTCTGCAGGAGGTATATCGTAATCAACCCCCCCCCCACTGTGAAGCAGGTTTCTGTTTTCTAGGCCTGGGTTGGCGGATCCTCCCCTGGGATCCTCCCCTGCAGTGTCTGGAATGGGCATGAAGGCCTTTTTGGTTTGTATGACCAAAACAGGCCTGCAGAGGCTCTGCGGTGAGTCACAGGGCTCTCAGGTGAGGCCAGGGTCTGACTGTGTTGTGAACCATGCCTTACTGGTGTTTAAATCTACTGGAGTATGTGGCTTCTTTTCCAGGTGTGCTCAGTGGGATGCCACTGAGCCTCTGCAGGCCCAAAGCTTGCTCCTCAGGCAAGTCCCTGCACTTATTCATACATTAAAAAATCATCTATATAATAGATTTTTTGGTTTGATACTTGGCTTGAACTCAGTGTCTGGGTGTTGTTCCTTGGCTTTTTCTGCTCAGGACTCTACTTTTAAGCCTTTTGGGGGTGGTTAGTTAGGACTTTCCTACTGAGGCTGGCATTGAACCAAGATCTTCAGATTTCTGCCTTCTGAGTAGATAGAATTAGAGGAATCAGCCACAGGTGCATGTCTGACTTGCACATTTTAAAAGAAACAACCTACTAAAAATTTCCAACTTGGTATATTGTAGATAATCATTTGAGTAGATAAAAGCAGCATCAGTAAAACAGAGTAAAACAAAAAATCTGTGGTCTTTTTATTTCTGGTTCTACTGGGCTTTTGAACTCAAAGCTTCACATTTTCAAGCCAAGTGCTTTACCACTTGAACGAACCCCCTCTCCAGCCCTCTTTGCTCTGGTTAATTTTTCAAATGCCATCATCTGAATTTTTGCTCTGGTCAGTCTTGACTCTGATCTCATCTTTATATTTCTGATATAGCTGGGATGACAGCTATAATGAAATGGTGAATACTACCATGTTAACCTTTCCTATCGAGATGGGGTCTTGAGAATATTTTTTTTTTTTTTGCCTAGGTTGTCATGAAACCACAACTCTTCCAATCTCAACCTCCTCAGTAGTTAGGACTACAAGGATAAGCCACAGTCACCCAGTTGTAATCTTAATACCTAAAACAAAATCAGAATCATCTTTCACTTTCTCTTAGATCTAGTAAGCATATGGTATACATAGATTTCTTTTTCCCTAAGAATTTCTCAATGGGGTGTAAATGCCTGCCCAATATTCTGTCCTTGAGCTGTCCATTCCTTGTGGTAATGAAAATAATCATGCCATTTATAAATGAGATTGGGTACGACCCAGCAGCGTGTTTGTTTTTTTTTTTACTTAAAAGGAACGAAGGATAAAGGAGGTGATGATGATCCTACCCGTACTTTTGGCCTGGGCCAGGGGCCTCCCAGGGCCCCTCTATTGCTCTGGTGGCAGCCCACCTTTCCTTGGGAAGATTATCAAAATCTGGAGACTTTATTTGCATTGTTATAAAAATATGTCAATGACCAGTGGAAAAAATAACTGTGGTGACACTTACCATCTCGCTGCCTCTCTTGCTCTGAGAGGTCACAGGCCGTGGACAGGACAGTGACTCAAACTCATTCACACCGAGTAATGCTCCAGTTCCTTGGCATTCACATATTCAAATAGGGGCACTTAAGAAAGTTAGTATGTACAATTTTTAAAAGTATCTCTTCATAGTTATACAAAGGAGTTACTGTTCAGCAGATCAGCTTGTGAACACAATGTGTCAAGCACTTTCAACCATTCTGCCGACGGCCACTCTCTCCAGCTTTGGAGTAAAACAAATCCAAAGCCGTTTGTGATCCTGGCTATAAATCCTCGCCTCACTGTATGTAGATGTTTGCTGGGTTGCCTTGGGCAAGATACTTCTCTGAATTTCATTTTGTTATCAGTTAAATAAGGAAGTGAGTACCTGTCTTACAGGTTTGTTTCATAGATTAAAAATGATAGACTACACTATTCTTTTAGACTGCACTATTTAGTGAATGTCTCATTGTTAAGTTCTCAGAAGTAGAAAATGATACATAAGTGACATATTTTCCTGCCACTTTTGAATGAAAACATCTCAGATATTCCAGGAGGTATAATTCTGGTATATAGCTGGACTGCGGGAGAATTCTCAGTGTCCGTACCCCTCTGCGCTGGACTGTGTTTAGGGCAAAGAGGGATGCATGTTCAATGGACCTTGTTTTGACCTTCCCAGTGACTGCTTCAAGTCAGGTGTACATTGATGTTATGCCACAGGTTGTGTTAGTGAATGAAAACACAGCTGTCCTTCAGCCCAGGCAATGGCAGAGTGCACAGAGCCCTGCCAGCCCCCTCTGAGGCTTTCTATCACCTCTAGATCACTAGCGCTCCCTCCTGCAATGCAAATACTATCTAAATAGTTGTCCTTCTGCACTGTTTTAGGGAATAATGGCAAGAAGCCCGTCGCATTCCGTATAGACCTAGCTTGTTTCTTCCCAGGCTGGTTGAACTGGTGGCTGTGGAACTGGATGGGCAGTGGCCTTCCAGTGGCTTCCCAGTGTATCATGCAGGGAGATGAGAACTCACGTGAGGGCTTTCAGGCTTATACCACACCTGTGTCTCTTGTGTCATTGCTTTGCTTTTATTTTGGGGGCACTTTGAATCTTCTCAGTGGCGCGTGTGTGTGTGTGTGTGTGTGTGTGTGTGTATGTGTGTGTGTGTGTGTGTGTGTGTGCGTGTGTGTTTGAACTCTGGGCCTGGGCATTATCCCTGAGCTCTTCAGCTCAAGGCTACCATCCTACCCCTGGAGCCCTACTTCCCATTTTCTAGTGATTAACTGGAGATAAGAGTCTCACATTCTTCACATTTTTTAGTGCCTGGGGTGGCTTTGAACTGTGATTCTCAGGTCTCAGCCTCCTGAGTAGCTAGGATTACAGGCATGAGCTACCACATCTGGCCCCCCTGCCCCGCAGAACTTCCATTTCCATCCAGCATGGATAGGGCTATATGTAGCCGCCTGTGCTGAGCGCTGTGCTTCTGTGTGGCTTTGTTACACTCATTCCCTTTGGGTCTTTTACTCCACTCTCTTACAGGACCACCCTCCTCCCATAGTTTATTTCAGCAGCTCGGGCCCTGGTTCTGGGTTCCATACTGATGAGGGAACGTGATCTTGTATGTCACACATACACACCTGTAGCCAGAGAGGCTGGTTGGGTACTACAAGTTAACATACGCACACGGACACGGACACAGACACACGGACACGGACACACGGACACAGAGAACAAGAAGAGTCCCGTTCACCTCACTTTTAGACTAAGGGACCAAAAGGGACTCTGGTCCAGAGGTCAGGGAAGGGAGAGAATGCCGCCCTTCTACTGTGTGCTGCTTGAAAAAGAGGACATGGCATGCAAGCCTTCGAGGCTGCTTGAGAAAAGAATTATTCCCTTCACCCATCAAACTTGTCTAACTGAAATCTAGGGGGTTTATTTTAGTTGGTTTCTAGCCCAGCTTTAGTTCTGACTATGTAAAAAAAAGAGTCAGACAAAATGCAGAGGAAGGATCTTCATGCATCAGCAATTATAAAATTTGACTTATGTTTTCTCAGCTGTTCTTGGAAGCCTCCAGGAAGCAGTGGATAGGGAAAGAACAGTGGCCTTGTGAGGGAGCCTTGGCTTCCAGTTCTCTGGTCTGATCCAGGGACGTGTGTGCGGGATGTGAAATCAGGCAGGACAGATCTGGTGCTGTAGGTCTTAAGCTGCATTTTTCCTTCTCTGTCATCTTCCTGCTCACCCTTCGAGTATGTACCCGCTCGCTCTCTTCTCTCTTTACCATTATTTCTTCCCACCAGGGAGATTTCTTCTCAGACCACGGCAGCTGCCATTTCTGAATTCCAGCATGACAAGGCAAAGGCCAGCCCTGAATGTGGAAAGGCCTTGTAAACCATCTGGGTCACATGGTGTCCTAATGGCCCAGCTGGGAAACCAGGGGACAGGAGATGTCCTGGCTGCCCCTGGGGACACACAGAACCTGAGGGTAAAGAGGACAGAGGCGGTGTTGCTCCTTATGAATACAGATGAAAAGAAGCCCTGAAAGGAGGCTTCCAAGCCCAGCCACACCCTTTCTCACTTTAGCTTCATTTTTGAAGAGTTGGCCTGCCCTGGTAGTAATTGCCACAGAGTGGGGAAATACCAGCCAGGGCTATTAAAGATTTGGCACTGCAGCCTTTAGTGGTGCTTCCTGGGAGTGTGTGAGGGGATGGGGGTGGGGGTGGGAACTGTACCACACTGCAGTCTTTGCCTTGGAAGGGAGGACTCCAGTGGTGAGCGCCAGATATAGAAAGCATCAAAGCCCAGAATGTTCTCTCTGCCTGGCAACAGTGTGGTACAGAGTTGCTGCATCTTTGTCCCCAACTTGCAACTGCTTTGGGGGTGGAGACTGGTCCTCCCAGAGGTGGGCCTACACCCACACCCAGTGAGGCTAATGAGTATGAGTATCACACAGTAATTGTTCTCCAGAACAAGCTGCAGAAGCAGCTGTGTGCAATGATTAGACCAGGAAGAGACATTTCATGCCTGCATTTTAGTTGAGCTTAGAAGCTTTATAAACATGTGCCTTCTTTTGAAAGTACAACAAACCCATCCATACTGAGACATCTTAAAATTATACTTAAAAATTGCAAGCTTCATGCAAGGAGCAGAAGACCTAGGTGTTACAGCAAAACCAGATGATTGAAGACAACTTTTTTCATTGTAGTTATTTATAGTTCAAGGTGGTATCAAGCTTTGATTTTTTTGATCTTCTGTAAATTGATTTATAAATCAGTTTTCTATTAAAAATGTTTAAGTGGCATTTTTACCACACAAGCAAAAAAAATTGCAAACTTCATCTTAAGATGAGAGGATTACATATGGAAGAAGATTTCTTGGAAATGACTTGTTTCTCTCGCTTTGATTATTCTGTGTAGGAACCAAATCTTACCTAGGCACTGCTGTCTCCCACTTTTCATTGTAGCTACTCAGGAGACTAACATTTGAAGACTGTAGTTCAAAGTGAACCAAGTCAGGAAAGTCCATGGAACTCATTGTCTACCAACCACCCATAAGCCAGAAGTAGAGCTGTAGCTCAAGTGGTACAGCATTGGCCTTGAGCAAAAAAGCCAAAGGACAGGCCTAGTATTGAAACACACACACACACACACACACACACACACACACACACACACACACACACACACACACACACTGTGGCATATGAACAGCATTTCTGAAGCAGCTTGGATGGTCCAGGTTCAATCACTATGGTAAACAGAGCACAGATTCTTCAGTTTTAGTTTCTCTATGCTGAGATGTTGTCAGACTTGCTTTGAGGAGCATATTTGCACTATGAGAGACTTTGAGATATATATTTTGAGAATATATTTTGTTGCAAAATAAATGTATTCATAGAGAAATTATAAACCTAGAATTAATTGACTTGCTTGCTGACACAAGAAGAACTTTGCCTGGTAAATCTAAGAGGCAACAAACACTGGCAGCAGTGATGAGGGAAGTGACTGGTAATCCCTTGTTTGGGCACAGTGGAGGGGAAAGCGGGAAGCTGTTGTGTCCCATGAGGCAAGTGTTGAGGGCTTGATGGCACCGGATTCTGTTCCCTCATGCCAACTTCTATAAACTGGAAATAGTGCCTGGAGCTCTGATAAGAATCGTAAGGCCTTGTGAGGAAGTTTCTGGAAAGAGTGTTAGGACACATTCGCATACTCTCCCATGGATGGGGAGCATGCAGTGGTAAGTTAGCAGGAGTGAAGACAAGGCTTGGGGCCATCATCTTTTTTTCCTTGTGTTTAGATAGACCATGTGTTCCATGTTCCTGATGGCACCGTGCCTTTTCTTCCCCTCATTAGCAACTTGTGTTCTTTCTTTTTTTTAATTTAGGGAATACTTTGTTAGTTTCTGTAATCAAATCCACATAGATAAGACCTTACATATTTAATACAGAGGTATTGACCCCTGTCCAAATGGAAAAATTAAGTTTAACATTTCTAGACCAATATGGCTATTAATTTTTGTGTAATGCCACTCACCATGGTAAACTGGAGTACTTTTTCCAAAGTTGACAGCGCAGCTAACGTTTCAAAAAATTCAGATTAAATATGTATTTATACTTATATAAAATGATCAATAATAGCGGTATGTTATACATCGATAGCAACAGCTTTTCCAGATTCTGCTAGTGACTGCTACTGTGTTCTGATTGTTAGGACTTGAAAACATTTCCCAGGAGCATCCAAGAGCTGTCTGCTTCCTTGCAAAAGTCAAGACACTTCTAACACAGTGTCTATTTTAAGATCAAAGGGAAGACAACAGTTTACAAGTCTATTCGGGTGGATTTGCCAACACTAGGATGAGAACCTGTGTACATATATTTCACTTATTGTTAATTGAAGGATGATTTTTTTTTGTGTGTTGTGGGGTTTGAACTCCAGGCTTGGGCACTGTCGTGGAATAGCTCTTTGGTTCAAGGCTAGCACTCTACCACTTGGAGCCATGAGACCACTTCTGGTTTTCTGTTGGTTGATTGGAGATAAGGGTCTCATGGACTTTCCTGGGCTGGCTTCTAACTGTGATCCTCAGATGTCAGCCTCCTCAGTAGCTAGGATTACAGGCACGAGTCACCAGAACCCAGCTTGAAGGATGATTTTTTTTTTTACCTGACTTCTGAAGAAGAACATGATTTCTTCTGGAAGAGACCAGACCTGGGGCTGCCTCCTCTTGACTGTGTGTGCTGGTCATCTAGAAAACAGAGGCATTTTCTTCACTTTGACAGACCGTCGCGAGAGCAAAATGATATAAATAAAACTACTAATATAATTCCTAGAACTTGGTGCCTGCTCGTATGGTATTTAGGAGGCCTCGTCTCAGTAGCGGCTCTAGAGTGGTCCGTAGTTGGCTTTCTGGATGGCTCAGTGATCTTCATCACCTCTGCAAGCCACAAGTCTGAAGCCTAGAATGCTCTGAGCTAGGAGACCACTGTGGCTTGAGGGCCAAACCTATCTTGCAACCTGATTTGTAAATCAAGTTTTACTGGGCCCCAAGAAAGCTCTTTCATTTTTATGTTGCAATGGCTGCTTTCTTGTTGAAAACAGAGACCTTATATCTGGCCAGTAAAGCTAGCCCTGTACAAAAAATGTTGCTCACTGCTTGTCTAGTATGTATCTACTTCCCCCATTGGAATTGTGTGCTTATGATCCTCACATACCTTTGTGCCAGTTGCCCATGAACAGTGATTCCTTTTGACCAACTGGCCTTCTGGTTGCCTTTAGGCTGTGTTCAGAGCCCTGAAGACTCATGGCCTCAGTGACTTTCACCTAGGACTGTGGGATGCCAGCTATAATCTGTGTAGCACCATGTGATCATTCTGCTTGCTAGGTAGAGACTAGTCTTGCCTTGAATGTCAAGGCTGAGTTAAGGGCCATTCTCTAGTAGTTTTCTTCCTGTGCTTCTAGGTGCTTCTCACTCAGGAAAAGTATAAAATGGAAGTTGACCAGTTAGACTTGACTTTACTAGAGTATCTTTAAAAAATTTTTATAAAAATTATCTAAGTAGTTATACTAAGTGGGTTCAATTCAACATAGCAGTTTGTGAGTACAGTGCATCTTGATCGTCACCCCTCTCTTCCTTCCTTCTTTCCATATCTTCCAACTGCACCATTCCCTAATTGCATGCTTCCATTTTCCCTTATGTGCCTTGACTAACAGAACAATATGTGCCACCATTCCAATCTGCACTCATCTCTTCCCTCTCCCCTTAATTTCAAAACATGTCTGACAAAATATTTTTTCAGCTTCCTGGTACTCATTTTGTGAAACTGTAGATTAGTTGTTTCCAGGAGCTACACCATTGGAATCCTCTTCTGTGTATGACATACTGTAGTCAGGTTTGTTTTTTTTTGCAGCCCTGGGCTTGGGCTCAGGGCCTGAGCACTGTCCTTGGTCTTTCTCAAGGCTAGAACTCTACTGCTTGAGCCACAACACCACTCCTGGCTTTTTTCTGTGTGTATGGTACCGAGGAATTGAACCTGGGTATTCATGCATGCTAGGCAAGCACTTTACCACTAGGCCAAATTCCTGGCCCCTATAGTCAGTTTTTTTTATATATATATATATGCACATGGCCTTGTATATGTTTTCATATATCTTTATAATTTGGACCTAACTTCGACATATGAGAGTATGTACTTTTTGGCTTGTTTTATTAAAGAATTTATTAACATTGATTTTTACATCATATTTCAAATGATATATGGAACCAATAAGTATTCTAGAAGGGAATCTCCATATATAATCACTGGCACTTAGATTTTAGAGCATAATTAAAATTAGGCTGAGGATTTGTATATCATAGATACATATTAATCTATGTAATAAAACATTATGTCTGTAGAATCATAAATTTTTATGTCTATGTAGTTGTGTTCATATTTCCAGTACCATGTCCATAACTTTGGGTACACAAATATTGAGTCCTTGCTCTTGTACTATTTGGATCTAATAGTGCTTTTTGGTTTTTGAGCCTGAATTGTATCCCCTTAACATATTTTTCCAAGTCCATCTGAATATATATTATTACTCTTCTTTCTTATGAATTAGTAAAATTCCATTGTGTGTGCATGTATGTATGTGTATCATATTTTGCTTGATCCATTTATCCCTTGAAGTAAATCTGGGCTGTTTCCCTAACTTGACTGTGGTGAATAGCACATCAGTGCACATAAGTGTTCAGGTGCCTTCACTGTATCCTGACTTGTAATCTTTTGTATAAATGCCACAGAGTGGCATTTCTGGATGGTAGGGTAGTTCTGTTTATAGAGTTTTAGAGAAATCACCAGACTGCCTTCCATAGTGGTTGTACTCTAGTTTACATTCCCACCACATCCCTGTCAACATTTGTTTATAACCTTATCTAGTTTAAATAACCAAAGTACAGAATATAAGCAGGAAGTGAAATAATGATTATTGATTGTCTCTCTGTGGTTATTATTTCTTATCTGTATGTGTGCTTTTGAGTTGCTGATGTAGCAAACAAAGAGGCATCAAAAAGTGAGTTTGGTAAGCAGTACTCCTTGCAGGGGAGAAGGGAGGAGAAGGTCTCCCCAGCACCTCACCGTCCTGTGCTGTCTGATTTCCCTGCTGTGGCTCAGCAGTTTATTGACACGTAGAGCGGGAGTGGCAGTCACTAAGTTCTGCTGCACCCCTAACAGAAATGAGCCATCTGAGAACACTGGTGGCAGGGAGTCCAGATGACTCTGGTCCTAGAGGAGCATGAGGGACAGGTGGAGATGGAGGATCAAGGAGATGTGCAGGTGGATCTCTCAATAGCATGATTCACTTCTGTCAGGATCTTTCCTATCTAGTTTACTTGTCCTGAATTTCATTTTACCTGGGAATGCTCATCTTTAAATTTAAAATGTCCATGGAAATGAAGCATTGCTGTTTCTAAGAACTCCTTAGATCATACATAAAACACCATGATTGTTTTCATGGTAACTGGAAATATATGGAATAGCAAACCCTTTTGATTGTTTACCAGGCAATTTCTTGTTAGTCTTCATGTTTGTCAGGAAATACAGGAAATGTTCCCTAACTCACAAGGCAGTGTTAAGTTTTATCATTTTGTTTTTCTATAGATGTCATCACTGGGAGAAATGGCTTCTTTTGGAATTTTCCCCAACTCTTATAGAGTCAGCCCAGGCTCGTGCTCCCAGAGTAAAGATCTACAGGTTCCTGACAGAACTTGGGGAATGTACACTTCTGCCTTCCTCCCCTTACAATTTGTCTCCCCCTGTAACCCCCCAAGGAAATCCCAGCTCGACTTCCTGCATGCTGCTGTTGGGTAATACACTGTGTGATGCTACATTAATCCAGACACTGTTCCTAGGTAGCGGGTTTCCAGATCTGCTTTTGGTAGGGGCCCATGGCAGATGCAGCCAGCACCAGGACATCCCAAGGAGACTTGCTTTGCTCTGTGGCTGGTCAGGGTGCAGTCCCTTGGTCCCTTTCCTGTGATTCTCTTCCTTCAAACACCTCTGCCGATGGCTCGTAGCCACTGATGAACATGAAGAGAAAGCACAGACTTCCTCTTCAAGATTAAACAGCTCAGCATCCTGCTGTCTCCTTGGGTGATGGCCAACCCAGTTTAGTCCTACTTATATTTAACCCCTTCTTTTTGATCTCAAACACTGACAACAAATTCTCCAAACAGACAAAATTTCAACTGGTCTTCTTAAAAAAGAACTTTAGAAACACTAAGTAATTCAGTCTCTTAGATTGTATATAATTGGGCCCAGTGAAATGGATGTAATCTCCAAAGAACAAAATTAGTAACTATATTGTTAATTACTTTTTTTCCCCCTGGTGCTAGTATTGTGGCTTGAACATAAGGTTTGGGTGCTGTTTCTTAGCTTTTTTTGTTCATGGGTGAGTCACACCTTCACATTTGGCTTTTTGCTTGTTAATTGGTGGCAAGAGACTTATGAACTTTACTGCTCAGACTAGCTTCAAAATACAATCCTCAGTCTCCAGATCTCAGCCTCATGAGTAGTAAATTCGATTCTTTTGTACTCTAAGAAACCCCCCCCCTTTTTTTTTCTTTTCATGTTGTCACAGCTTTCATTTAGCCAGGCCAAAGACAAAGCAGAGAATTGGGAAAGAACATGTGCTTCAGAGTCTAGTTGCCATAAATCCTGAATTATAACGAATTGTAAATTGCAGATCCTAAATAAGCTAGCATTTTCCCTCAAAGTAACTTACTCTTTGTCTTGAGGAATGTTTCTGTGTGTCCCTGATAGCATCAGTCCTTCAGGGGTAGGGAAGAAATATGCCTAGCCTCTCCCACGTGTTTAAGTGCATCCTTGTCCTGTGTTAGTGGTGGTATCCACCCTGTTTGTGCCCAGGTGGAAGTCCAGTTCTTACAAGTTAACGCAGTGAAAATGCTGAAAACGACTTTCACTAGGGTCTAGCTCTCAGGAAGTCAAAACAAGAATACTAGTCAGGCATTGGTAGCTCATACCTGTCACTCAGGCTACTTAGGGGGCTCAAGTCTGAGCATCACGGCTCGGAGCCAGCCAGGGAACTCACATCTCCAATTAACTACCAAAGACACTAGAGCTGTGGCTCAAGTGGTAGAGTGTCAGCCTGAGTGAGAAAGCTGAGGTATAGTGCCAGGCCATGAGTTCAAGCCCCAATTCGTTCACAAAAAGTAAACAAAACTAATACTACATGTAATGTGGTGGGCCACAGGGCATCCCTCTGTATTTAGGAATGACACCGGTGGATTGAAGAGTTGGTGACATTCCCCTGGTGAGTGTTTAGTTTGAGACAAAAATGGGAAAAGAGACAATCTCACAAAGCAAGCGTCAGACCTGGTATGAAAAAGAGTACCAAACAGGACTTAAGGGTTGCCTAGGAAAGGTGAGGCCCCACTTCTCCAGGCAGACACTGCAGACACTGGCGCCTGCCTGGCCCTGGTCTTGAGGGGAGGGTAGTGCTGGGTTTCTAATTGGTCTGAGAAAATGAAAACTTCAAGTTGAGTGCTATATAATGTTTTAATCTTGTGTTTGCTTACCTAATCCTCCAGTTGACACATCTTATTTGCTTGGTCATAGCTCAAATTCTGTGAAGGTTTGTGGAAAGAAAAGATAGCCCTGTTCTCCTATCGTTTCTCTGTCTCTGTGTATTCACTCACAGAGGAACAGATTTAGTATCTACAGATTTAAAAAAGTTTAACACGTTACACTAAGAAATGTTAAGAGCTGGAATCAGATATTGTCTGACCTTTCTAAGAAAAATTCGACAGGTCTTAGCATGAAGAGATGCTTCCATCTGTGGACAGCATGCGACCCTTAGTCACTCGCTGAGAATGGAAGGGCTCCATGCCAAAGCGTATTTATAGTCGTGATGGCAGCGCCAGCTGTTGGTCATGGTTGCTAGGTGACAAGTTAGAACAATTTTTATTTTTTTGGTACGGGTCCTAGAACTTCAGCTCAGGGCTTCCCATTCTTGCCAAGGCTGGAACTCTACTCCTGTTTTTTGCTGGTAATTGTAGCTAAGAGCTTCATGGACTTTTCTCCAGTAGATCTAATTAAATTCTGTTTTTTTCCAAAAAAATTATTTATTTATTTATTTATTTATTTATTTATTTATTTATGTGTACGTGGTACTGAGGAATTGAACCTGGGTCTTCATGCATGCTAGGCAAGCACTCTACCACTGGACTAAACTCCTGGCCCTTTAAATGCTGTTTTGTGTGTATGTGTGTGTGCACGTGGGCATTTGTGTGAGGGAGGGCTGTGGGGGGGGTGTCAGATCATTGAGGGTCATGTGTAAAATCACTTGCTGGTTGGTAGTCATGCTTTAGTTATCACTAAGTCTTTAGAGCCAGTAATGATCACAGATAACTTGCTATTGGTGCCGATTTATTGAAATGTACAGAGGCAAAATGACAGACACAAAGGACACTGCTGTTCCTATACCAAGATCCATTTGAGCATCGCTTTTCCTAGTGCTCAACCACTGTGAGTGAAGGAGCGCTCCCAGGCCAATCACATGTCCTCTCTGAATGGCATCTATTTTTAATGTGCTGCATTTCCTAGTCTCACACTACCCCCTACTGGACACTGCATGCCAAAACGACGTTCTGTCTGCATGGACAATATTTAGATACAGCTTTTGCTAACTCTAGTTTTAAAGGGGAAAAAAGATACATGACAACTCATGTATCATTCATATCTAAGTTTGATTGAGTTATTTGAGATCCTAACAAAGCCTGCCTCTGTTTCCCTGATTTGATTAAATTCAAATCACTTGGGCCTATTGGAAGCCTACTTTTGAAGACTTGTGATCCAAGACCAGAGCATATTTTGTTTGCTCTTAATATCTGATGTTTAACACAAATCTGTTTGAGAACTCTACCAGTGTCTGTGGATTTTGAGTCTTGTCCAGTCTAGTGAAGCAGGAACAGGAATTGTCAGTGGCACACAACACAGCTTCCTCTCATCCTTTCTAACGGCTTTTTTTTTTCTTTTTTTTTTTGCCAGTCCTGAGCTTGAGCTCAGGGCCTGAGCACTTCCTTGGACTTTCTCAAGGCTAGAGCTCTACCACTTGAGCCTTTTTTCTATGTATATGATACCGAAAAATTGAACCCAGGTCTTGGTGCACGCTAGGCAAGCACTCTACCACTAGGCCAAACTCCCGGCCCCTCCAATGACTCGTTTATGGCCTCAGTTCCTTATACACATTTGCTCTAGTCTTTAATTTAGGACTCCAAGCACACCCCACAAATGCGTAATGTTTTCTCCCCCCTCCCTCTCTTGCCAATCCTGGGGCTTGAACTTGGAGCCTGGATGCTGTCCCTGAGTCTCCTTGTACTCAAGGCTAGTGCTCTATCACTCGAGCCACAGCACCATTTTGGATTTTTCTGGGTAGTTGAATGGAGATGAAAGTCTCAGACTTTTCTGCTTGGACTAGCTTCACACAGTGACCCTCAGCTCTCATTATCTTAAGTAGATAAGATTACAAGCGTTGAGTACCAGTGCCGGCTAGTACTCTCTCTCCTACCCTCCATGCACTCTCTCTAAGGTAGCACTCTATTTCCCCACACTCTAGTATGCAGCACAGGCAGTTTATATCCTCAACTCAGGAGCCAGCATGGTAGCTCTGAGGCCTGAAAACACTCCAAGAAAGGAAGCAGGGCAATCCTGACTCCCTCCTTGAATTCCTATTGGTTGTGGCACCATTCACCCTTGCTTAAAGATCAAGGTTTTAAAAATCATGATCATAGTTTTCACATATTTTGTTTTTTTATGGTTTGGTTATTTCAGATGGAAAGGTAAATCAGGCCCCTGCCATACTCTCTTGCCAAGAAGCAGAAATCTCCCTCTTCTTTACTCATGAAATAGGAATCCTGTGATAGCCTTCTCTCAGATTTCTTTCTTCCTTTTTTTCCCCTTGTGCCAGTCCTAGGGTTTGAACTCAGGGCTTAACAGTTTCACTTGGCTTTTTTGCTCAAGGCTTGTGCTCTATCACTTCAGTCACACCTCCATTTAGGGCTTTTGGTGGTAGATTTGTCTTCCTGAGCTGACTTTGAACTGGGATCCTCTCATCTCAGCCTCCTGAGCAGCTAGAATTACAGGCATAAGCAATTGGCACCTGACTCCCTCGTGTGCCTGATAGTGGCTTGAGCTAAGCACGGATGCCTCAGTCGTCAAGGTCTCTTGTGAGCCAGGAGACTTCTGAACTTCTCCCTGGCATGTCCATTAGAGTCTCATTGCATCCCCAGCTTTCAAGACTCCACTGAAGGCTCACTTTTGAGTCCCGCCTCAGGTGCTTACGTAGCTGTATTCTAACGTGGACATGGAGGCAGAGGGAAGAGAACTGATTGGAAGTTCTCCCTGAGAGCCAGTGCTGCTTCCTGTAGATGGTGGGGCCTTTCTCACTGCTTCATATTCCCCTCCAGCTGTCCAGAAGGGACTGTCTCTTGGCATACAGTTCTTTGGTAAATAATTACCTATCTTGACTACAGAATGTCCTTTCTCAAAAGCACCTGACTGTTTTTAGGAGGGAAAGTAACCAAGTGGCACTGGAGCTTGTTTGGGAAGCATTTGTACCTGTGGATTCCAGGTCAGAGGCCATGTGGAAGCTGCCTGGCTTTGCAGGGCTCTGAGACTCAGTGACTTCTCCCTGGGGGCTGTTTGCGCTGAATGCACAGAGATTATGGCAGCTGTGGAAAGGTGGATGTGTGGGTCACCAGCACTGCCTGGAGAGCCCAGCAGGGTCACTAGCTAGCAACGATGGTAGAGAGAATGCAGGATGAACTGAGGGGCCTTATTTCCCTCTGAATTCTGAAACTGTACATTCTTTCTGGAAGTAGGAAGGAAATCTCAGGAATAAAGCCATTGATAACATTTTTCCCCCTTATAGATGATCTTTAGTCATAGATTCTTTTGATTAAGAACTGATTAAAATGCCAGGCACTGGTGGCTCACACCTAGCTACTCAAGAGGCTGAGATCTGAGGATCTCAGTTCAGAGCCAGCCCAGGCAAGAAAATCTGTGAGACTCTTACCTCCATTGAACCACCAGAAAATTGGAAGTGGAGCTATAGCTCAAAGTGGTAGAGCGCTATCCTTGAGCAAAAGCGTTCAGGGGCAATGTCCAGGTCCTGAGTTCAAGCTAAAAAGACAAAAGAGTTCAAGCAAAAAGACAAAAGAACTGGTTAAAACTGTTTTGACAGCCAAGGTGTGTACCCCTTGTGAAAGAAGACATTCTTTGTATGTTCATTGGGCCTTATGTTCTATACAACTCTTTGTGCCAAGGATGTTGGGAAGACAGCCACACACCATGGAAAAGATCTGTTTCCCAAACCTTGTCCAGTATTCACAGATTATCTTTTCTCTGGTTCTATGTTTCCTAAACAAGGCTGTCTAGGAAAACCTAGAGTTTCATTATGGAGCAACTTTGTGCACACGTCACCTGTATTAAACATCCACCAAACACCAACAGGGGTCTGAGTTTCCGCTGAGTTTTTAGATTCTGCACATGACATGTTCTGTGTTCCTGGTTCCTGGAAAGGGCTGGTCTCACATGATACCACGATGGCACTCATTAATCACAGCTCATCCTTCCCCATTCCATCAAGGGGCAGGAAGGACACAAAGTGTTCCTTGTTCTAAATGACAATATGGTCTTTTTTTTTTTTTTTTTTGCCAGTCCTGGGGCTTGAACTCAGGGTCTGGGCACTGTCCTTGGACATTTTTTGCTCAAGGCTAGTGCTCTGCCACATAAGCCACAGTGCCATTTCTGGCTTTTTCTGCATATGTCATACCGAGGAATCAAACCCAGGGCTTTGTGCATGCCAGGCGAGCACTCTAACACGAGGCCACACTCCTGGCCCAATTTGGTGTCTATAAAGAGTACCACTGAATATATTCATCTGATGAAGAAAAGGCTCATGGTTGAAAGTGAATAGAACTGTACTGGAAATTGGGAATGATGGTCCTGAGTACTGAATCTGTCCCAAACTACCTGACAAAACTAGGATGGGTTTCATGATCCTGACCTATATAAAAACAGACAGTGAAAAGTAAGCACTAATGATGATACAGAAGACAGGTGTCAGAGATTCTTGAGTCAGGTATCTTACTGGTTCAACTCTGAATCCACAGAGCTTTTATATAGTAAGCCCAACAGTATAGGATGAAATTTGAATGATTTTTCTAAGGTTCAATTACATACTTTTCTTTCTTTTTCTCTCTTTAGCTGGGAAGTTATCAATTCCAAACCAGATGAAAGACCCAGACTCAGCCACTGTATTGCAGAATCATGGATGAATTTCAGCCTATTTCTTCAAGAAATGTCTGTTTTTAAACAGCAGAGCCCTGGCAAGGTATGTTTTCTAGTGAAGGAATGTGTGTTCAACTGCAGAGTGTACTTGAGAACAAATGAACTAACCTTGTTTGGCTTGGAAAGGTTCCCCAATTCTGAATGTACTTAGACATATATGCAATGAAAATTGCTACCAACAAGGACCATAACAAGTGAGTAGTTTTTGGCCTCATGTTTGGGGATTATATTTGGTTTTAGATTTTATACACACTCAGCTCATTAATTAGAATGAATGATGGTTAGTCTTATCAGCCAGACTAAAGAGGAAGAAAAATGTTTGATAAAAATGTGAGTTATTGTATATAGTTAGTTCTGAAGTTAGAGGGAGGTGAAATAAGTCTGTAGTCCTCTGAGGCTGCTTTCAGAGGTGACAGTCTCATTTTTTGGTCTAAAAAATGGAGATTCTGGCATGGTTTATTTTAGAAAATTCACCATGTATAGTGGCATACACATTTAGTTCCAGCTCTCAGAAAGCCGAGGCAGGAGCATTGTGAATTTGAGACTAGCCAGGACCACATGTGCAAGACTGTGTCCCCAAACAAAAACAATTCAATTGTTGGCAAAACATTGACATCAATTCTACATTGCAGAGCCCCTCCCTACTCTCCTTTCCAAATAGCTAAGCCCACCACTCAAGGTCACTTGATAGCTTTCAAGTCCCTGTGGTGGTAGAGGGAGGGGGAGAGAGATTTTCAGTGCCTCTGCCTCTTTTTACTTGTGATTAAATGTATTTTGAGAAGAGTTTAAACTTGACATTTCTTCATTGATTAATGTGTTCCAGATACATTAGCTGAAGATGAAACTAGCGAATCTAGATGGTCATAAAAAATCCTTTGCAAAATGAAATTCTGGTTATAGTCCTGCTTTTATGAACTACTCATTCAAACTATTCTTTTGATTTCTATGGCTTTTTCCTCTGTTTTCATTTTAGTGCTGAGATTCCAAATGCCTTATTATTTCTGTAAGCTCATTTATTTGCCTTTAAAGAATTAATGTATTACCACCATGCCAAAATCTGAAAGCCAGCCTGAAACATAGCCTCCTGGCTCTTCCTCTGAATCAGTTATGGATCAGAGATATGAACTCTTTCCTCTCTGCCTTTGTGAAGTCTCCATTTAAAGGTGAAGAAAGAACAGGAGGGCGAGACTAGGATGTGAGATCACGTGAAGACTCCTCTGGGAGGCTCTTCTGTGTTGATCTTTCACATGGAAACCAAGACACTTATTTTTGTAGGCTGTCTAAAATTTCATTGTTTTGCCAGGTGTGGGACTTGACTCAGGACACAAGCAGTGTCCTTGGACACACTTTGCTTGAGGCTCGTGCTCTCTTCAGGCTTCTTTCTGTATATGTGGTACTGAGGAATCGAACCCAGTGCTTTGTGCATGCTGTGAGCACTCCACCATTAGGCTATGCTCCCAGCCCTGTTTTACCCTGAGCTCTTCAGCTCAAGGCTATTGTCCTACCTCTTGGGCCACAGTGCCATTTCTGCTTTTCTTGAAGTTAGAGATGAGAGTCTCTTGGTCTTCAGTGCCCAGGCTAACTTTGAACCATAATCCTTAGATGTCAGCCTCCTGAGTAGCTAGGACTACAGGCATGAGCCATGGCGCCAGGCTTTAAAATCCCCCCCCCCTTTATTTTTTTGCCAGTTGTGGTGCTTGAACTCAGGGCCTGAGCACTGTCCTTGGGCTTTCTCAAGGCTAGAGCTCTAACACTTGAGCCATAATACCACTTCTAGCCTTTTCTATGGATGTGGTACTGAGGAATTGAACCCGGGTCTTCGTGCATGCTAGGCAAGTACTCTACCACTAGGCCAAGCTCCTGGCCCTGTTTTAAATTTAAAACAACCAAGGGATTAAAAAAAAAACTAGACAGAAGAAAAATAATCACACATCACTAGAGTTTTATTTCTTTTGCCTTGATTTCTGGGTGACCCAGAAGTGGCTAGACATAGTGAGAAAGGAGGATGATAGTGTCCCCAGACTTATGCAAGCACCATACCAGCTGTGCACATTATGTGTATAGAGGCATTGCGGCTTCTAACTGTAACATGCTTTGCCATGCTTATGAATTTTAGTGGGCTTACCTGGGTGGTTCAGAATTTCAGATTAAATGATCAGCTGCATTGCAATGATGAGAGCAGAAGTGTCTTGTCTTCTGCCTGACAATAAAAGTCACAGGCATGCATACTGGAAGTCATTATTCTCAGTGCCAGAAATGAGCTTTCCTGCCCTGTAAATGATTATTACTAAGTGTTCATGTGAATTAACACATTAGAACACATTAAGAAATATCTTGAGTGCAAAGAGTGCTGCCTGAAAGAATGATCACAGGTAACAAAGTAATCCAGTCTGAGTAAATGTGCTGTCTCAGCTGTTCTCATGTGCATAATTAACTGTTCCATGTCATTTCTGTTACTCGCAGTTTTGTCTCCTGGTCTGCAGTGTGTGCACATTTTTTACCATCTTGGGAAGTTACATTCCTGGAGTTATACTCAGCTATCTATTGTGTAAGTATCAAAGGGCATTTTTTGCTCACTTGGATGATGCACGTAGGATCATAAGACCTTCCTTAGTGTGGAGAGACGTGAGTTTCTATGTTATAAAATAATTTTGTCATTCTTTAACATCTGGATGCACAAAATTTCTTTCCTAGAGACACCTTTATATTTTGAAATTATAAAAATGGTTGCAAAAAGAAGGATAAGTAAATTCATTGTGTTAAATTATGCGAATAAAAATTTAAATAGCTGGGCCCTGGTGACTCATGCCTCTAATCCCACCTACTCAGGAGGCTGAGATCTGATGATCGCAGTTCAAAGCCAGCCCCGACAAAAAAGTCCTTGAGAACTTCAATTAACCACTCAAGAAATGGTAGTGTAAAGTGATTGTCTTGAGCTCCCAGGCCCCAAGTTCAAGCCCCACAACTGGCAAACAAAGCAAAGCAAAACAAAACAAAAATATAATCAAACTACATGTTTCACTGTCCACAAATACACCAGTACTTTTTTTCTTTTAGACATGTTCTGTGTTTCTAAGAGAAGAAAACCACAATAGTATATCACCTCACTCCTACCATTATGGCTAAAATTACAAATAATGATCCTACTGAGCACTAGGAAGAATATGGAGCCAGTGAAATTCTTTCCTAATGTTGATGCGTAAGGTACCAAATGAATGTCATCTAGGATCACAGAATGGCGGGTTTTAGTTTTACTTTTGTAGGTTGTAGGGCTTGAACTCAGGGCCTTGGTGCTGTCCTTGAACTCTTTTGCTCAGGGCTAGTGCTCTGCCACTTTGAGCCATAATTCCACTTCTGGTTTTCTGGAAGTTAATTGGAATAAAGAATCTCATGAACTTTCCTGCCTGAGGTGGCTTTGAACTGTGAAGATCTCAGCCTCCTGCGTAGCTAGGATTATGGCTAGTGAGTTACTGGCACCTGACTCAGAATGACAGTTTTTATTATATGTCTAGCCATCCCACAGCTGAATATTTTTTTTTTGCCAGTCCTGGGCTTGGGCTCAGGGCCTGAGCACTGTCCTTGGACTTTCTCAAGGTTAGAGCTCTACCACTTGAGCCTCAGCACCACTTCCAGCTTTTTTTTTTCTATGTATGTGGTACCGAGGAATCGAACCCGGGTCTTCGTGCATGCTAGGCAAGCACTCTACCATTAGGCCAAACTCCCGGCCCCCCACAGCTAAATATTTATATAAGACAAATGGAAGCAGACTTTCGCATCAAATTCTTTAGCTATAAATGTTTCCAGCAGATTTTCCCATGGCCCAAAGTAAAATGCAACCCACATGATTTTAACTAATGAATAAATTAACTGTGATGTATCTGTATAATGGTTACTACAAAAATTGATAATGCAACATTATGGATAACTGTTAAAATAACTAGTCTGTGGGAGAGAAGCTAGATAAAAGAATCTATGCTCTAGCAGTCTATATCTATATCTATCTATATTACTATTATTATATATCTATATTACTAGAAAAGTCAAAGTAATCTCTAATGACAAAGCTTGTCAGTTATTGGCTGGGGATGAATTTGGTGGAGGCAGTGAGAGTCAAGTTTAATAATGTGAGGGCACTTTTGGAGATATGAAATTTGTTTGCTATCTCAAATGTAGTGGTAGTTTCTCGTAGTATACATAAGTCAAGATATAGCAAGATGTGCACTTTATGTGTTACCTGACATTTATAGCTCAGAAATTCTACCAAGATGTATAGATTTTCTCATATTCCTGAAAAACTGTGATGATCTAGCATTATAAACTTGATGGGGCAGATAAGTTCTCCTTAGCTAACCTTCATGTTTTCCTATTTTTTTCCACACTGGCTTTTCAGATTCACATTTTGCCTCAAACTTGAATTTGCAACTCCAATATTAAAAGATAATAGGACACACTTCTAACAATAATAAAGGAACAAATACTAGAGAATACAATATAGCTGGGAGGCATTCTTCATTTTTTTTTTGTTCTTCTAATGTGTAACATAAATGCTTGGAGCTCAAATCAAGCTTCCTGATAGAGCTCGTGTACAGTATTGGCTTGTGAGGGAGGGGATCAAGCTCAGTAGTAGAAGACTTGCTCAGCATGTACAGGGCCCTGGGTACTAGACCCAGAATTGCTAAGGAGAAACACAAGGTATAGCTTCCAGATCTGTACTGTCTAAAAGACGGGGAAGAGGAAAGTGCTGAGAAAGGAAAATTATGAGCAGAAATTTTCAGGTGGTTTGCATTTACTCCAAGCAATAATATTATTCCAGTATTAGTGATGAGAGGCTGATAGTTATTCCCCACAGTAAAATGACATTGAATAAACAGACTTGAGATTTTAATTCAGGACAGCTACCTAGACACAGTATGCAGTATCACCTTTCCATAAGCCGTAGGATAGAAGTACAGAAGGAAAAGTTGAGCTAATCATAAGCCTGAAAACAGTGTGTGTGTATGGTAAAGCATGCTTTGATTACAAAGGAAGAGTACAAATTAAGGACTTCTTTCACAGAGGCATCACCCTAAGAAAAACCTATCTTTCCATGATTTGGGAATTGTATTTTGTGAACTATTAGGATGTAAGCATTTGGAAATGAAGGATATTTCACCTATACTCTCTTCTTTTATTCCAGTACTCTTTGCATTTTTGTGTCCACTGTTTAAATGTAATGATATTGGACAAAAAATATACAGCAAAATCAAGTCAGTTCTGTTGAAACTAGACTTTGGAATTGGAGAATATATTAATCAGAAGAAACGTGAGAGATCTGGTATGTAACGTGCAAATTTCAGGTTCTGTGCATGAGACATTGGCAGGTTGTTTTTTCTTTTGTGAGATCACTGTTTAAAGTACTGCAGGGTGGATTTTGTCTTTTGTAAAATACTTCAAAGGATAATCACACACCAAATCAACTTTATCTAGCTTTTCCTGCTTAGAATTATGCTTTTTTCTCAAAAACACAAATAAATTGACTTTTTAATTGTCAAGGGATGGAGGTAGAAAAGGTTTTGACAACTCTATATTTTCCCATTTATGACTTTTTTTTTGCCAGTCCTGCGGCTTGAACTCAGGGCTTGGGCACTGTTCTTGGGCTTTCTCAAGGCTAGCGCTTTACCACTTGAGCCACAGAACCACTTCTAGCTTTTTCTGTGTATGTGGTACTGAAGAATTGAACCTGCATCTTCGTGCATACTAGGCAAGCACTCTACCACTAGGCCACACTCCCAGCTGTCATGGCTTATTTTATTTTGGGTTGGACAGCTAAAGATAACCCTGTAAGTAGGGATTGAATAACAGGGGAAGGAAAGGGAAACAGGTAGAAAATGTAGAGTGATCTTTTTTTTTTTTTTAAACTTGGTAACGGGACCTGGGACCCTGTAGATTACTAATCTATAGCATGCATCAGAATTCCCTGGAGGGCTTATGGAAGTGTAGAATGAGGTCAGATAGGACTTGTGGCTTAGTGGGACCTGAGACTGCACTGCTAACAAGTTCCCAAGAATGATGCTTCATCCTGAGAACAAATAACATGGACCATCTCCTATTTTGCAAAAATGTGGAGCTTCTTGAATGTAAATATTTAATTGTAGGGAGGCATTGAAGAGTATATAGAATATTGATTAAGAATTTATAGTAAAATAAGTATACTATGTTCAAGCTGCTGGGAAACTGAAAGCTTCCATTTTTTCTTCAACAGAAGCAGATAAAGACAAAAGTCACAAAGACGATAGTGAACTTGATTTTTCAGCTCTTTGTCCAAAGGTATGCTTTGTTGGTTTGTTTAGTTGCTGCATGGTTTGACTGTACATTTATTTGCAACAAGCAAAATGCAATTTTTTTCTAATAAACCCCTATTTTATAAGATGACTGGATAACCTCAAAGGAAAACTCTGTTTGTGTCATAGGGATGTTTTAGCAGATAGTGGGCCTTTTTCACAATAGTTGTTTCTGTTTATAATGTGGCACCTGGATTTATGTTAACACAGATTAGCCTCACAGTTGCTGCCAAAGAGTTATCTGTGTCTGACACAGACGTCTCAGAAGTGTCCTGGACTGAAAATGGGACCTTCAACCTCTCTGGGGGATACACTCCGCAGACAGACACGTCTGATGGTATGTCATCACTTCTGTATACCTCTTTTTATTATTTATAAGTACATGCATATTAAGTGAAGTAAGCCAGACTCAAAGGAACTTAGGCTCAATGATTTCCCTTATTCATCATAATCAGTAGAAACCTTGGGCTCTACTAGCAGAGATTTGCAATAGAGCAAAACCTTGATACATAAGGCCATATAGTATGAAGCTAATTGAAAGGACCTCTAGGATATTGAAACAAAAGCCATATAATGAATGATTGTTGTCCTTAATGTACTATGTTATCTCTCATCTCTTTTGCTGTCCCTTGGTTATCTCATATTGTTACAGTATCTCACTTTGTTATCTGATATATTGGATATATTTGTATTTGGTTACTTGAAATTGGACAGGGAAGGGGGGAAACCGAGATGGGGGGCAAGGTAATGGGGACCAAGACATGTGAAAAGGTATCAATGTATGTGAATTAATGCACCTTCTATCTGGCAAATATCATGTAATCTTTTTATTAATTACAATACAAAATATTAAAAAAATAAGTACATGCAACATATTCACTATCAATAAATGAGTGGCTGAAAGGTGGCTATGTCTCCGAAATGTATTATTACTTAGCTATAAAAATGAATGTGGTATTCTTACTTGCCTACAGCATGGGTGCACTTTGAAAACTTTATGTTAAGGGAAAAATGTCCATTTCTGTGAACTCTCAAGAATAGCGAATCCACAAAGGAGATTAGAAAGCAGAAATGGCAATTGTTCATTGGCCCAATTTTTTTCTTGAGTTTCTTGAAAATGTTGTAGAATGTGTGATAATGCTTGTACAGATTTACACATATCCTAAAATCCATTGAATTGTACACGTGGAGGGGTCCAATAAATGGTTAAATAGAAACAAGTTGATTTGGGAGGAGATGCATACCATAGTTGCACGGATAGTTCAGCTCAAAGTCAGATTTTTCTGTCACTCTTATTTCTGGTTAGTTATGATGCTTACCCGTGAGCTTCTGTTATATGTTCCACAGATCTCGATCGGCCTGGTGAAGAAGTTTTCTCCCGAGATCTTGCTGATTTTCCGTCCCTAGAAAATGGCATGGGAACAAATGATGAAGATGAGTTAAGCCTTGGCTTGCCTGCTGAACTCCAGCGAACAAAGGAAAAATTGGATGGTGGTCACAGAGCAAGTCAAGAGAGGCAATCAGCAGCTGGCCTCACCCTTCCTCTGAACAGTGACCAAGCCTCTCGCTTGATGAGTCACCTGGCTGGGGATGTCATCACAGCTGCAGTGTCTGCTGCTATCAAAGACCAATTAGAAGGCACCCAGCAGGCACTGGCACAGGCTGCCTTCAGCCCAGGAGAGGACACAGACACTGAAGAAGGTGATGACTTTGAACTGCTTGACCAGGCAGAGTTGGATCAAATTGAGAGTGAACTGGGACTTGCACGAGAGCAGGAGGCAGAGGCACAACAGAGTAAGAAGTCTTCAGGCTTCCTTTCAAATCTGCTGGGAGGCCATTAAACTGGAGATTAGCATGCAAAGAATACAGATAAATCACCAAACATCTCAGATGAGCAAAAAAGAAAAAGGAAAATTAAAAAAAGGGAAAAAAAGGAAAAAATACAAACTGTAAGCTTTTAATGGTTAGATTTTTTTTTGTTTCATTTTCCGTTCTGCAGTGAATTGGATATATATCAACTGATACTGGTAGACTGGTTGTTTCTGATAGTTATTTTATGTAATAAGCATGGAAATGAACTTTATATATGCATATATACATACTGTGGTGTCAGAAATGAATACATGGGGTTGTTTTGTAAAGAAAAAATGAAACCAACAAAAACCCACCAATTACTAGGATCCTTCCATAGACATTATCTTTCTTTATAATTAACATTTAAGCATGTAAAATTATTGTAACTAATTTAAAATATTAATTGTGAAGACATGCTCTATCAATGGCCCTTCTTCTGAAAACTTGGCAAGTTTTAAGATTTTGATGTGAAAAAAAAAGATCAATTATCAGAGTGTCTTTGTTGAAGGTGTTGGGAAATACTGTCAAAATTAATTTCCTAGGAAAAAATTTTTTAAATGTAAGTACTCTGGGTAGGCAGAAACATTTCCATGCTATTTCTGTGGTTATAGACAGGCACACTTATTAAGTGATGCTCCATTCACTGCCACCTCTAGTCCTGCAGTGGGTGGTGTTAAGTAGTATCACATACAGGGTGGTAATGATGTAACAGATTCGGTTGTTCTGTAGCTCATTTCTGTCATATGTTTGCAACAGGGGTGTTGCAGGTACAGATCCCTTGTGTCCACTAAGACCTAAGTTATACTTTCATTTTTTACATTGTGTCACGGAAAAAGTCTCCTAAAATTGTGTAGTTATTGATATGTCTCCTGTGAGCAATAAAGAAATAAGAATTCTGTTCTTTTAGTATGTATAGATAAAAGAGAGGAACTTGCCTGGCTTTAGGATGTATTTATTTGCCATTTAAATCAGAATATATAGTTTCTTATTGGGAAGGTACAATGTATTTTTTTCCTTTAAACATTTTTTAGATCATATTTAAATAAAGCAGATATCAAGATAGTTTTGTTCTGTCTTTATAATTCAAATTTTTAGTGTTGAGGGACCATGTCAGCAACTATCCCAGATCTCTTAAATCTTCATTTATAGCTGGCATTTGTCAGATAAACATAGACATGAAACTATCAGAAAGGCATGTAAGCCAGGCGTGGTGGCTCACACCTGTAATCGTAGCTACTCCCAAGGTTGAGATCTGAGGATCTTGGTTCAAAGCCAGCCCAGGCACTAAAAAATGGGAGACTCTTATATCCAATTAATCATTAGAAAACAGGAAGTGGGGCTGTGGCTCAAGGGGAAAGGTGGTAGTCTTGAGCTGAAGAGCTCAGGGACAGCACCCAGGCCCAGAGTTCAAGCCCCATGACCACCCCCCCCCCCACATACAAAAAGGCATGCAAGAAATCAGTTCACATCTTTTACTTTATCCCTTTCTATGTCTAAAGACTAATTATAGGTAATGTGACATTTTATGTAGCATCTCTTACTTACTTTTTCTTTCTGAGGTATTAAAATATCTAGACTGAATTTTGCCATCTAGACTGAATTTTGCCAAATGTTAATGGGAAGAAAATTACTGGAGCCTGGCCACTTAGGTGTTGTGATGGACAGAATGTGTCATTAGGGCCTTATGACTGTGTAGTGTCCTTCATTGACACAAAGTGAACCTGTGCCTTCGTTTTCTTGCTCATTTTGGTACAAATGTTGTGTTAGAAAATCTTGGAACTTGTGTGGGACTTGGAAGAACATATCTGAATTCTACCCAGTAAGTTTCTGGACATGAAGAAAAACACAGTCACCTATTTACAAAATGGCTATTATCAGTATTCTTTTATTATATATATGCTTTTTCATTTATAAAATATTCCTGGACATGAAGTAAAGGTCATTCAGTTTCCTCATTGAGAAGATAATAAAAATTTAAACAAATAATTAAGGGAAATGTTATAAGTTGTTAGGCAAACTCTAGTTGTAAGATAAACTCTAGGGTTGGCAATATTTGATGGTATGAACAAGACTACAAATTAAACAGGGCTTGCAGATGGATGATGGGTAGGATTAAAAAAATGAGTCATTGGTATAGAAAAGACATACCAGCTGTTCATGAAAGGTAACATTATAACTATATATGCTTTTGATAGTACTTGTATAAGAATATGGTTATTATTCCATAAGGGTACTCATTTCAAAACTTTTCATTGAAACCTCTGGATGTGGAGGGGCGTGTGTGTGTGTGTGTGTGTGTGTGTGTGTGTGTTTGGAAAGGGGCATTATTTTCAGTTTTAAAATACAGTAGCCAATAAACCATATGTGTAGGGGACTATACAGCTTTACTACCTTGTGAAGCCCTTGAAAAACAATGTCTTATAATCTAGGTATAGCACACACCCATAATCCTTGTTACTCAGGAAGGGGAAATAGTAAGACCATGGTATATGTTTGGCTTGGGAAAAAGGCATCAAATCCTGTCTTAAAAAAAAAAAACAGGGCCCGGATTTTGGCCTAGTGGTGGAGTGCTTGCCTAGCAGGCACAAAGACCCAGGTTCGATTCCTCAGTACCACATACATAGAAAAAAGCTGGAAGTGGTGCTGTGGCTCAGGTGGTAGAGTGCTAGCCTTGAGAAAAGTCCAAGGACAGTGCTCAGGCCCTGAGCTTAAGACCAGGACTGGCAAAGAAAAAAAACAACTAAAAAAAAAAAGCAAAAGGACTAGGGCTAGAGGTATGGCTCAACTGATAGAATACTTGCTGAATTTAATTCCCAGTATAACACACAAACACACACAGACACACATGAGCACTTGCTTGCTTGTGCATGCTTTGTAAAGACCTAAGTGGAAGGTAGTCATTAAAATGTAAATCATGTTTTTCTTTTAAAATTGTATAGGAGCTTTGGAAACATTTTGCTCATTTCCTTTACAGAGTGCTGAGAAAAATGATAACGGGAATAGCATAAATGTATTATGTATTTTGATATAATAAAGCAGTGCTCAAGAAGTTGAAGTTTGCTTTAGAAGTTTACTCAGGTGTGGGTATTTTCATGGTGAAACAACTATGCACCTTTCTTATTCTAATAATCAACCAAGTGATGTAAAACAAAATAAAACAAACCCATGCTCCATTTCTAGTTTCATAGAATTCTGGGAAAACAATGATAATATTTTGCATTTAGAAATGTTAAATGTGTTGAGGAACATATTAAGGCATTCCACACATATTAAGTAAGTATAACTTTCTTAGTTCTTAAAAAGTGGCAGCTGTCATCAGATATGTATTTTAGGCCTAAGCAAATCTACCCAAGTTTTAAGAAAAAACATTTAATGTATTTATTTTGTTTAAACAGATTAGCATTTTACATTGTTCTAGCTATATTAGTTGCTAGCAACTTTTTGTAAAAACTCTTCATGAGGTACTGTTGTCAAAGATCATTTGCATTTTGATGGTTAGAATGCCTCAAATATCTTATTGTATATTATTTCTCATTTTTACTATAGCATTTAGGTTAGAACACAATTAGAAATATAGATTCTAGTTCTGATGTTAATATCATAGCCCTTGATACCCAGTGTCAAAAGTCATGTACAATCTACAGTCTATTTCACCAAATCAGCTTATAGGAACACTAAAATTCTTTTACTGGCTCGAGCACTGTATTGGCCTCATAGTCCAATAAATGCCTGTGGAATAACAGGATGGAAAGTACTGCAAGAATAGCTACTATTTCAGTTGCACTTGGGACCATGTGAAAGGATCTAGACTACAATTTTTATTTGTTTGCATCACTAGGAGTTTGAACCTAGTGTTTTCATGCGTGTTAGGCAGTTGTCTTACCCCTTGAGTCATGCCTCTAGTCCTATACTATTCTTATCTATTTTTTGCCAGTCCTGCGGCTTGAACTCAGGGCCTGGGCACTGTCCTTGGGCTTTCTCAAGGCTAGCGCTCTACCACTTGAGCCACAGCACCACTTCTAGCTTTTTCTGTGTATGTGGTAATGAAAAATTGAACCCGTGTCTTCGTGCATGCTAGGCAAGCACTTTACCACTAGGCCAAATTCCCAGCTCCCTATACTATTCACTTTTAATGCTTCTAGCACTACTAACTATGGCGCTCTGGGAGAGTAGCTTAATAACTTGTTTGATCTACAAAATGAAGACCTAATAGCTCCTATCTCACAGAATATTACAAAGACTCATGTCTCTCTTGACTTTACAATTTGTGGTAACAGTGTATTTCCTATTGCTATAATAGCATTCTTGAGGGCAAGCAATTTACAAGTAAGAGGTTTATTTGGCTCCTGGTTCTCCAGTCTGTGTGTGGTACCAGCATCTGCCCAGATCCTGGTGAAGCCACATCCCCCGTGTGTGGAAGACAGAAGTGGAAGTTGGTAGGTGTGGAAGAGAGGGGACAAATAAAGAACACAGGAGACAGAACAAAGCTCTTGTGGTAGCCAATCATGTGTCCCAGTTTCTTGATCTGGTTACCTCTTAAAGGTCCCACAACTCTCAACACAGCTACATTGGTTCCTAAGCTTTTAACACATGAAACCTGAAGGGTGGATCATGTCCAAAAAATATCAAGTGGGAATTAAAAGCAGCTGGATAGAGAATGGTCCTCATTGCTAATAAGGAGAAAAACTATCCTGACCCCAACACTTATTCTCTTCCTAGTTTCTTGGAAAGTTACTGTAGTCGTGGACATGAATATCCTCCTTGAAGAACAAAAGTAGAGAATCTATGGAGTATCCAAAGATGGTGAAGCAGGAGGATCATGGGAATAGACTGGAGGAGGCAGGGGATAAATAATGGCCTTGAACAGCAGACGCTACAAAAACCATATAAGAACAGTAAAGTAGTAGGAAAATTTCTCTATATAGCAATCTTCTGTTTTAATTTTGTTTTATTCCAGGTGATGTATTCATCATATAACCTATAGGTTATATTATTATAACCCACGTTTCTGAAAATGGATATCTCTTTAGAAAGCTATTTTTTCATAATCTGAAAAATTCCAGGTGATGTATTCATCATATAACCTGTAGGTTTTATAACCTACATTTCTGAAAATGGGTATTTGTTCAGAAAGCTCAGTTTTTTTATAATCTGAAAATCATTCTTTTGGAATAAAAATCATCAGATTTAAATTTTACACTGCATTATTTTGTCCATTTTGCAAATATTGCACAATTTATATGCTGGCACTGAACTAGCACTGGAGTAAACAGAACAAAAGGAATGCCTAATGTAATATTGGAGTTCATATTCTAGATGCTCATGAATGACCAAAATGTTGTGATAGTCATTGGATTAGCCCAAGATGGCAGTGTTTTCTGGGATGCATGACTTCCAGTGCTGACACTGGGAAATCAGTAAATGCTAGTGGTAGCCAGATTCTCAAAATGGTGACCAGATACGACATGGCCTCATTCCCTTCATGCCCTGCATGTAGTTCCCTAACACTAAATAAGATTGGCGTGCATAAGAAAACACTGTGTGGAGCTACCTATTTTCCAAGGCTTATAAGAAGACATCATAGCTCTGTTCCAAGATGATGCTAACTGCCATGCTGACACTGGAGCAACTGCAGGGAGAGATACATTTGAAGGGAGATAACTTCTTGAGGTTTGAACTCGAGGCCTCAAGTTTTCTAGGCAGGAGCAAACAGACATCAGACAGGATCTTGTTTTTGCCTAGGAGTTTTCTAGGATTATCATACTTTTATCTACAGCCTCCTCTGGGATTACAGAAATGCCTTAACATACCCATTTTGTTGAGATAGGATCTTACTTTTCCCCTGAGATTGGGCTTTAATCTCAATCTTTAACTCCAGCATGTGTAGTACAGCTTACAGGTGTAAACCACAGTGACAGTCTTTAAATGAGGCATTTTTTTTTTAGGCCCCTCATCATGGTCAAATACTCAAAGCTTCATATGATTTCTGTCCTGGCCACAGGTTTGCCACAACCTCATGAGACTGAAGCAGAACTACCGAGCTAAGCCAATTAAATGCCTGACTTATAGAAACTAAAAGTCTGCTGCTAAATTCAGTACAGAAAAATAGGTAACAGTGTTAATACAGAGAAAAGTTATGCCATGTAGGGACTTGTAAATCGGAAGTAAGCACTATTTTTGAAACCTCTCTTGTAAATGACCTTTGAGCAGAAACCTAAAATGACAGGCCAGCAAAACAATATTCAGATTATAAAAAGATGTGTACACAGCCCTATTCCTGTAAGGCATCCTTAGACTACAAAAGTCAGATGATTAAATTTTATTCAATGTCAAGAAAAGCCACTGGATTTTCTTTTAAACAAAAAAGCAGTATGACCTGATCTGTATTTCTAAAAATCTCTCTATTGGCAGCTTACATTCAGAAAATGCAGTGTTCAAGGCTGCAACAAATGCCTGTAATCCCACCTTACTAGGGAGGCAGAGATCAGGCTCCTGGTTCAGCCTAGTAAAAAAGAGAGGCATGGCTAAAGCAGATTTGCTCGTGTGCAAGTTCCCTGTGTTCAAATTTCAAAAAAAAAAAAAAGTGTCCTATACTCAACATTTAGCACCAATAAAAGAACGCAATGGCCTAGCATGTGCAAGGCGCTGGGTTTGATTCCTCAGTATCCCATACACAGGAAAAGCCAGAAGTGGTGCTGTGGCTCAAGACTTGAGAAAACCCAAGGACAGTGCTCAGGCCCTGAGTTCCAGCCCCAGGACTGGCAAACCATGTAAAATACCTTGTGCATTTTTTTTTTTTAGATTATAGGTTTAAATAACATTTTAGAATTACTGAATTAAGTAAAGCCTATGAAGAGTAATTTAGAACGTGGATATCCTATGAAAAATAGGTGTGGAAGTTAGAATTAAATTATAAACATATTATGAACACACACACACAAAGAGACTTAACATTGCTTATATGGCTTATTTAAATAACTTTGCATGCAGGAGTTCTTGGCGCCCCGGTTTCCTAGTGGAACGGGCCTGCCTGCAGGATGCTGCCTTTGGTGGCCTTCGTCCGCTGGGTTCCGGGGATCACACGGGGTACCAAGCAGGAGCATCCTTGCTCGCCTCGCCTCTCCGCTTCCCTCACCAGGGCTGCGGGGAGGAGGGCGTGACAGGGCGCTAAATAGTTCCCACCTCGGCGATTCCCTGGCCTTCCGGGGCGTGGCCAGCTCGGCGAGGCGGGATTTCCGGCAGGGCTAGCATTATCTTCCGACGCGTACCGGAAGTTCCCTCAGGGAGAGTCCGGAAGTCTCGGCGTACTGGCGTCTTCGTGGCTGCTGAGGCGACCGGAGCCGTCGGGGTTCCGTGGGGTCAGAACCCCCCAGATTCTTGACTCATTTGCCTTCTTTTTTCCTCTCGCCGGGCGATGATGGCGACGTACACTTGTATCACCTGCCGGGTGGCGTTCCGCGACGCGGAGCTGCAGCGGGCGCACTACAAGACGGATTGGCACCGCTACAACCTGCGGCGCAAGGTGGCGGGCATGGCGCCGGTGACGGCCGAGGGCTTCCAGGAGCGCGTGCAGGCGCAGCGCGCCGGGGCGGCGGCCGAGGCCCGGGGCTCGGCCACCTACTGCACGGTCTGCAGCAAGAGGTTCGCCTCCTTCAACGCCTACGAGAACCACCTCCGCTCCCGGCGGCACGTGGAGCTGGAGAAGCGGGCGGTGCAGGCCGTGAGCCGCAGAGTGGAGATGATGAACGAGAAGAACCTGGAGAAGGGCCTGGGCGTGGACAGCGTGGACAAGGACGCCCTGAACGCCGCCATCCAGCAGGCCATCAAGGCCCAGCCGTCCACGTCCCCCAAGAAAGCGCCCCCGGCCTCCCCGGAGTCCACCAAGGCCGTGGCCGCCGGTGCCCGCGGGACCCACGACCGAGACCCGGCCGAGAAACCGCCCCGGCTCCAATGGTTTGAGCAGCAGGCGAAAAAGCTGGCCAGGCAACAGGGCGAGGAGAACGAGGAGGAGGAGGAGGAGGAGGAGGAGGAGGAGGAGGAGGAGGTGGTGGAGGAGGACCTGGACGCAGCCGGTGAGGGGCCTGTGTGGGGGAAGAAGGGGGACTGGGAGCTGCCTCCCAAATTACTGCAGGCTTAAGCTTCCACTTCTGTACCTGAGTATATTGTTATGTAAATTATTATTCATACTACTACTGTTATTGTTGTTGGTAGGGAAGGAACCCAGGGAAACATGCATGCTAGGCAAAGCATCCTACCCCTAGCTGCCTACGTCGCCAGACCTTTCAATTTTATTTTTCTCTTGGAGACAGGTCTGAGTTGCACACATCAGTTGATGAGATCTTGGAGAATCTTATTAACTATCTGAGATAGGGCCCTACTTCCTGCCCAGAGCTCTGTCTTGAGTGTCCTCTGATGCCTGGCCTGGACCACTACTCCCTCTGATAGGGTCTTTTTTAAAAATTTGTTTTAAGTTTTCACTTGTTTTTTTTGGGGGGGGGGTGATCCTGGGACTGAACGCAGTATTTTGGGCGTGCTAGGCTGGTAACTGCTGCTTGTGGGATGGCTCCAGACCCTGGTATGAGTGTGGTTTAGATGCTTTCCGAAGTGCCTTCTTTGGTTAGCATCTCCACAGGTGAATCGTATTTTTACCTGTTTGGTTCGGTGTTGTAGGTTCAGGGTCTAAAACCTTATCTGGAAAAACAGTAGGTACTGAGTAAATATGATCAAGATAAATTGTGCCTTTTGACCTGTGCTAGGATGACATTTGTGCTGTTGGCCTACATATGGTATAGAGTGTGCTTCTAGAGGGCTTTCTGTTGTTTTAGCATTTAAATCAGCTTGAGCTAGCAACCTGCCCTCATTGGCTTTGGGATGTGTCTATCGCCCCCTCCATCACCCCATGTCCTCTTAGCACTAATAATATTAGCACATGCTCATATCTGCAGATTTATTTTCCCAAAGTTTTTGGAGGGTGGGAAGTAAACAGTCAGGGTACTGGCATAGTCTGTATCTGGCCATGGCCTAATCCATAGTGAAGTTTTTATCATTATGGGAAAGGCAGAAAAATGACAAGAGGTTGTCATCACATGCAGAAAGGAGCAATCAGTAAAAATGGAGCTAGTTAGTTCTTGCAATCTCTTTCATAAGAGCTTTAATCCATTCATGAGGACAGAACCATCATGACTTCCCAGATACTTTGCCAGTCTCAGTAGAGGTTTCAACCTGGAAAGGAACACGCGTTTAACGCGTTTAAATTTTTTTTTTTGGCCAGTCCTGGGGCTCAGACTCAGGGCCTGGGCACTGTCCTTGGATTTTCTCAGGGCTAGGGCTCTACCACTTGAGCCACAACACCACTTCCAGCCTTTTCTGTGTATGTGGTACCATGGAATGGAACCCAGGGCTTTGTGCATGCTAGGCAAGCACTCTACCAGTAGGCCACACCCCTGGCCCATGTTTAAACCTTTAAAGGTATGTTACATGAACACCACCACCATGTACACGCATAGAAATATTCCTGTGAAATGTTAGACATTGTTTATAAAAATAGATATGAGATCACTTGTGTCCCATACTAGATGAGGTACAAAAATACTGTTTAAAAGTTTGCTGTGTACTTGAAAATGAAGATTAAGGAGTTTCTTAGCTGTACAGCGTTTCTGTGGTTAAAGAACAGATGCATTTGAGATCTTGAAAAGGTTTATTTTCAGGGGGATGTCATTGGTACCATGTCTCCTTTTGTATTGTACCATACCGCTTCATAGGAATTACTTTGGTGTCATAGCTGTGGTTACCACTTGCCATAAATTTAACTCTGGTTTTTTTTGAACTTTGGCTTGAAGACTGGGAAGACATTGATTCTGATGAGGACATGGAATGCGAGGATACTGAAGTGATGGATGATGTGGAGGAGCAGGATGCAGAGGAGGAGGAGGCTGAGGAAGGCCCACTCCTTGGTGCCATCCCAATTACGGACTGCTTGTTTTGTTCCCATCATTCAAGCTCCCTCATGAAGAATGTGGCTCATATGACTAAAACCCACAGCTTCTTTATTCCTGATATAGAATATCTTTCAGACCTTAAGGGACTGATTAAATATTTGGGTAAGTATAATGGTGATAGTGATGTCTTCCTCACATTCCCCCCACTCCCCCTAATGCTGGAGTTTGAACTCAGGCCTTGTGCATTTTAAGTAGGTGCTCACTTCTGAGCCATGCCTCCAGATCTTTGATGCACTAGTTATTTTTGAGATAGGATCTTACTTTCTGCCTGGGCAACAGTCTACCTATTTTATGTTTTCCATTTGTAGCTGTGGTAACATGAATGTGCATCACAGCCACTGTACATGCCCATGCAGACTTTCCTTCCTAGAATAGCCTGAACCTCTGGTGCTCCCAAGCTCAGCCCCTGTGTCATTTGGATGGCAGTCTTATCACTACACGCAGTTATTGTTTGTAAAGGGCTGGCCCTGAACCATGATTCTCCCATCTCAGCTTTTCACTGGGGCCTAGCTGATTTTCATTTATGAGGAAATATTATGTTACTGGGGCTTGGGGGCAATTAAATTAGTCTTAAGGAAATATAAGTTTTGTTTTTCTCTTCAATTTTTTATATAATTTGTTTACTTTATAAAAACAAACTTTTTAAGTTGGAGAGATAGTTGATGAGATTCAGAATAGTTGCAAAAAAACCCTTCATACTTCTTTTTTTCTTTCTTTTCCTCAAATGATTTGACCAGGAGAGAAAGTTGGTGTTGGCAAGATTTGCTTGTGGTGCAATGAGAAAGGTAAATCCTTCTACTCCACCGAAGCAGTCCAGGCACATATGAATGACAAAAGCCACTGTAAGCTTTTCACGGATGGTGACGCTGCTTTGGAATTTGCAGACTTTTATGATTTTAGGTAAATTTGGGGCTTGGGGAAATGATACCTTATTTGCATTGAAGGGATATCGTACACTAAATTCTTAAAAACCTGTATAACAGCTCGCTATGAGCCAAGAATTTCATTTAACATATCTAGGAAAGAGAAGCTCTTGGGTTCAGATTGAAGTCTTAACTAGTAGTCAGAAGGTATCAGTGTTGCCAGTTACCTATTTTATGTTTGGGTTTCCTGAGACTTTGAGTCACAAGCTGTCTCCTAAAGAAATTGAGATGGTTGCTACGGTTGGCCTGATCCTGGCATTTGGAAGGAGATTATTCCATAGATGATTTTGCTAGAATCTTGAACATACATTAGGCAACAAGTATGTTAGTGCTCATGAACAATTAATTCCTATTGTCAGTGATGTAAAAATGAGGAAGTGTGTGTAAGTACTGGCCAAGTATGTATGGCCCAAGTGATACAGATGTTTAGAAACGTTTTAACCTTTCGAGCTTCTTTTTGCATTTTCACATGAATTCCTCACTTTTTCATTGGAGATGTCGGTTCTGTCCTATTTAGATGGTTGGAGGCACTGGCAGTGGAGAAGATGAATTAGTGTCTTTCGGAGGTGGGAAAGCATCCTCCTTCTGGCTATAACTTGTGTTTATCTTAAGTTTCATCAGCAGTGGTTTTTTGTTTTTGTTTTTGTTTTTTTTAAATCGGCCTTGGGGCTTTAACTCTGGGCCTGAGTGTTGTCCTTGAGCTCTTCGCTCAAGGCTAGTGCTTTACCACTTACTTGAGCCACAGTGCCGTTTCCAAGCAGTATTTTTGCATACAGCTTATTAGCATACATTTCCATATATACATACAGTATATCTCAACTGGACTCAGCTTTTTATCACTCTTCCTTACCCATCTTGCTTTTCTAAAACAAGTTTCAAGTGAACACGACAGTTTGTGAGCAGACTACTTCTTGATCAGTGTCCCCCATCTATGGGTCTCCCCATCTCTCCCAACTCCACCTATCCTCTCAAGTTATTTGGTTTCAGTGTTAATGATGTTTTGACTGATGTTCTGTTCAGGAGTGGCCACAACAAACACCACAGGCTATGTCCTCACTGGCTTGGCATAGTGTCACTATTTAGTGTGATCCCTCATCTATATCTGCTCCCTATGCATTCAGGTTTCTATCTATTCTCATAATTGTCATGATTTGTGTAGATAGATGATTCCCAAGTCAGTATCCCTTGTGTAGTTTTCCTCGTTAACTCCAGACTTACATATCAAGTTCTCCTTGCCATTTTGATACTTTGTCTTCTGCTATTCATCCTACTCTCTTTCTCCCTAAGTAAACTGTTCAAATACTTCAAAAATTTTAAAGCTAGACAAATGGATCCTAACGTTAAGTCAGGTCAGACTCTGCTTAGTCTTCTAAGGGCTTCCTCTCTTTCAGTAAAAGCCCTATGAATTCTGGCCTGACATGGACCTGGTGTTTTCTGTTGTTTGTTCCTCGTGATTCTAATACCCCAGGACCTTTGTACTTCCTGTTGTCTTTGTATATAACCTTTAATCAGATTACACATATGACATTTGTCCCCTCCTTTCCTCAGGGTTTGGCATAAATGTTAACCACTGTTGCCTTCAAATTTTTATAAAATTGCAACAATTTTATCCCTAATCTTGTTTATTCTTTCATTTGTCCTAATAACTCTTACTGCCATTTCACGTTTTATGTATTACTTATTGTCTCTTAATCTCTATGGCTTGGGTCTTTTTGTTAGTTATTGTTGTTTACTGTGTTGTTCAGATTGAGCCAGGAAATGAATTTCCCGTTATCTGAATGAAGATTTGTTATTTAGACACCTAGAAATGAGAAATGGAATGACCTTTTATAAAAGTGAATATTAAATTATTTAATTGCTTTGAAAGCAAAATTTGCTAATGCTCAATGAATAAAACTTGGAAAATAGAAAACCTTATTGAGTGCTTACTATCTGCAGCTGTTCTAATAAGCACTTTATGTGGATTATTTTTAATTCCACCCTTACTCCCAAGATAACTAGGGATAGTTTATTTGGACTTGAAATAATAAAATTAGTTTTAGACAAATATCCAGATAAGAAACAAGATTAATGATACCTTGACATTTCCCATGTATATGTTTTTCTAAATTATCCCTTTTATCTCCAAGAATAACTAGATCAATTTTAAGGTCTTGTATAAAAACATACACTCTTGAGTCTGATTTTGATTAACTTTATATTTGTGAGACTTACCCATACTGCTTAATACAGTTTTAGAACATCAATCTATTCTCATTGTGAAAGTATTTTAGTGGTGTCTAGTTGTGAACTGTTGGAAATAATATTGCTCTGTCATTCTGGGGTCTTCTGGCAAACATCCTCATTCTATTGTGTAAGTATGTCTATTTATGATCTAGGCTAGAGGATATACATTTATTCAAATTACTCCAGAGTGGTTCTCTGTAATCCTACTTTAAGGGAGAATTTTTCATTTTAGCTCCTTCGGTGTGTCTGTCTTACAATGATTAATGTAATTAATAACCTTTTCATATCTTAATTGGTCACTTGGAGGTCTTTCAGTGAAGTTTCTAATCTAGTATTTTATCTACTTTTTTTCTACTGAGTTATGTGGCTGTTAATATTGGCCACCAGTATGTGTAAGTATGAATTTATGAACATTTTTAGTCACATAGAAATTCTTTCTAGAACTACATGGTCCAATATTGTGATTTCTTGGTAGCTATTTTAATGAGCTGAAAGAGAAATTAAAATTTTAGATTTTCAATCATGCTACCCTGATTTTAGGAGTTCAGTGCTAGAAGTTCCTATGTCTATGTGAGACATATAGAACATTGCTGTCATTATAGAGTTCTGTTGAGAGCACTATTGTATAATTTGTTTTTGTTATATCCCAGCCATTTTGAGCACTTAGTGAATAGAGGTAGGAATCAGTTTAATAGCAGTGCAGTGGCTACTTTCCACCTTCAGGCTGATAGATAGCAGCCCCAGCTTTCCGTGGGGCTGAGCTTTTAAAGAACACCTGTTTACCAGGAATATACCACACACAGGTGGCCATGAAATTTAAATATTTTCACAAAAACAGATAATCCTGACAGGTTACCACAGTTTCTCTACTACAGTGGTTCTTTTGACCACATGTGTGTGCCCAGATCTGTGTGCTCTTCCTCTGCATTTGGTGACCTTAGAAACAAGAAAAGCAAATTGTTAGTGTCATGTACTTTTATTACAGAGAATTGCTGGCAGATTGCTTTCCTCCACCAAACCTTTCAGCTGGCATTTCTGCAGCTGATTTTCAGGTAGCTAGTGGGTATGCTATACGTGTAAATGCAATTTGTATAAATGCCTCTACTTACTGTTACAGGAGTAGCTACCCAGATCACAAGCAAGGGGAGGGCGTTGATGAGGCTGAGGAACTGCCTTCAGATAAGAACTTAGAATATGATGATGAAACTATGGAACTGATCCTGCCTTCTGGTAAGTGCATCTGTTTAATGTTAATGGACTGTGAAGAGACAGGATGGCCTCAGCTACCTGCCATGCTGAAGGAAGTAGAGTAGAATGTTTGTGTTAAGATAACAGCTTTGTTTAAATTGGCGGTTTTGTTTAAATTGGATCAACAGATTTCTTGTATGAGTCAGAATGTTTTGATTAGGCATTCTTTTGTCTTTTTTTTTTCTTGATCTTTCCTAGTTTTTTTCTTGTTAATTTTGACTTTACTCTTATTCTTTGAACTGATACCTATATCCTGTGTTGCTCAGGTTTCCAAATAGTAGGATAGTAGTTTGGTATGTGCATATTCCTGCATTTGTGTCTGCGTTCTAGGTATAAGGGAGGCCTGAAATTTTAATTCTTCCTCTTGTGAGTATGGGAAATAGCCACTGTATATTGTTTAGAAGAAAGAACTGTATCTAGCTGGTAATGGAGAATCTACAGAGTATGAAGATAAAGGGAATGGTAACAAATTCTAATGATATCTAGATTTTACTCAGCCGTTTTTTTTGTTTGTTTTTTTTTTTTTTTTTTTCGGTGGGTCATGGGGCTTGAACTAGGCCTGGGCGCTGTCCTTGAGCTCTTCAGCTCAATGGCTACTACCCTACCCTTGAGCCAAGCCCCACTTTCTGTTTCCTAGAGGTTAATTGGAGATAAGAGTCTTGAGTCCTTTTGTGCCAGGCTGGCTTTGAACCTTGATTCTCTGATCTCAGCCTCGGAAGTAGCTAGGATTATAGGTGTGAGCTACCTCGCCTGGCTCTCAACAGGTTTTATAGCAAGTCTGTGAGTCAGAGTCTGTCATCCTCATAAGAACACAGGAAGTGAGCTTTGAGAAATTGAGTAACTTACCCAAGACTGCATACCAAGCCTATTTTCCAGTTCTCTGTGCTGCTGTTACAATGGGGAAGGAGCAGAACATGCCAGGGAAGTTGTGTGTGGTTAAGAAGCAAGCTTGTAGTATTGTTTTGTACATTAGATATCACTGCTTAGGTAGTCAGCCATCTTTAATAACCATTTCAGGCTCAAGGCACTTTGAGAGTATGGCTGTAAGAAGGAAATGGCAGGCAGAATCTATCTTGAAGATAGTCTTCTTACAGTGATACTTCATTACAGTCTAGCATTGGGGTATACAGAATAGATAATAGTAAGAACCTGAATGTAATCGTAGAAAGTCTCCTCTAGTTTAACTGTGGTGTGGTGTAAGTACATAATAGGAAAAAAAAAACATCCACTGGAATCTGCATCAGCACTCAGCTTTATTAAGAACAGAAGATAGGGCCAGGTGTGTGGCCTAGTGGTAAGAGTGCTTGCCTAACATGCACAAAGCCCTGGGTTCGATTCCTTGGTAACACATAGGAAAAGCTGGAAGTGATGCTGTTGTTCAAGTGGTAGAGTGCTAGCTTTGAGAAAGCCCAAGGACAGTGCTTAGGCCCTGAGTTCAAGCCCCAGGACTGGTAAAAAAGAAAAACAAAACAAAACAAGATATAGCTGGTTCAAAGCAAGCCCAGGCTCTGTCAGTCCCTGAGACTCTTATCTCCAATTAATCACCAGAAAATCCAAAGTGGTGCTGTGGCTCAATGGGTAAGTCAGTAGCCTTGAGCTGAGAGACAACGCCAAGAGACAACACCAAGGAGTAGGGCAGTAACCTTGAGCTGAAGAGCTAGGGCAGTGTCCAGGACCAGAGTTCCAAGTCTCATGAACAACAACAACAAAAACTCAGAAGATATTCAGCGGAAGAATTGCATTTGTACTAAACAGACTTTTTCTTGGCATTTCTAAAATAAGAGTATAGTATTTATGTTGCACTAAATTTGTGATAAAAGCAATCTACAGGTGATTGCTACTAGAGGATATGTATAGGTTATATGCAAATATTATACGATATTATATTGGGTACCAATTTGGGTTTCTCCAGCTTTAGGCTCATCCAGTGCCTTATGCTAGTCCTTTCTTCACTGTCTTGTAGTCCAGTAAATCTTTCCTGTGTGATGCCTGCAACTCTGTAAGGCTCACTTTAATTTCTCTCCTCAGGGGAGTCTTTAACTTCTCTCCACTGAGTTGTGGAGGTGCTGTCTCCTTCCAGGACACTTGCATGTCTGCCATAGCATTCACCTCACTCTGTAATTGTTGGCTTGCTTGTCTGTCTTCCCCCATTACTTAAAAAAATTGGAATATGTAAGTATAAATTAATACACAGCCATTGTACATTTTTGTGAGATTTATTATGGCATACAGTACGTAATGATATAAAGTGATAGGCAGTCACCCTGATGACACTTCTTTGTGTTGGAGCACAAATGAGTATATATCCCTGTTAGCTGTTTTGAAATAATCATTGGCAACTATAGTTACCCTGTTATGTATAGAACATTAAAAGTTACTTGTCATATCCAACCTTCCATTACTTTCACGTTTCTTCTGAGTCTCAGATACATAAGAACCAGATAAATGTTATTTACTGAGAGAGCAGGGGACAGTTTTGAAAAGGCGAAGTTGATTCCCCTGGACCTGTAGTAATAAAGGAAAAGGCAAGTACTGGGTAATGCTAACAGTTTAGAATCATATTTATATTAACCTCTTGATCTATGAAGAAGATTGCTTTGCCTCTATGACAAAGTAGCTGAGCTGAGCTGGAAGGCTATTTATTTATATAGACTTTTTTTTTGGTAGGTCATGTGGCTTAAATTCGGCCTGGGTGCTGTCCCTTGTCCCCGAGCTTTTCAGCTCAAGGCTACCACCCTATCCTTGAGCCAAGCCTCACTTCCCGTTTTCTGGAGGTTAATTGGAGATAAGAGTCTCAGGTTCTTTTGTGCCCAGGTTGGCTTTGAACCTTCATCCTCAGATTTCAGCCTCCTGAGTAGCTGGGATTACAGGCATGGGCTTATTTATATATTTTTAAAAGCCTGGGTTTCTTTATTCATCATTGTAGGTCTAGTTACAGAGTCATGGATTTAAAGTACAGAATAACTGCAGACTATTCTGACAATGACTCGGAAGTGGCAATCATTGTTTGATATTAAGGATACTATAGCTGTTGTATTTTTTTATGCCAACTAACTTGAGAAAGAAATTTAACTAACAGAAACTCTGAAACCCCAAACTTCTTACTAGGCTGTGTGCATCTTTTTTTTTTTTTCCTTTGAAAGCTTATTTTTCTCGAGAGCGGCCATAGCTTGTTGAAGATGGAGAGCCACTGGCAAGACTATCTAAATACAAATCACAGTTGTAATATGAGTATTTCAGTAGGAACAAAACAAAAATTACCAGTGTCCTGAAATTTCTTTCATCTAGATTGATTTTTCTTGTACTTCTATCTCAGATTTTAATAACCATGCATGCTTTCATCTTATGAGATTTGACACTTGATTGGTTTGCTTCTGTGCCTCACTACTGTTTTCATAGTTTTTGTAGCACCCCTAAGAAAAAATAGAGGATCTTTTCAGATACAAAAATGAATCAACTGTGTTTCATCAGCTGTTTATCTCTGAACAAATTTACCATTCAGAAATCTCCTTGAACATGCTTGAAGCCAATGTGGAAAGGATTTTATATAGAGCTTAGTGATATTTAGTCATTTCTGTTGTCTTATTTGATCTGGTTTCAAAGGAAATAGACTATCTTAAATCTAGTTCCACAGATTACTCTTCAGTAAAATTAGCAATCAGTAAAATTAGCTATCAAAGGCTTCACCAAAACGAGTAACAAAATGTATCCAGCAGAGGGCACCATGAGCATTTGTTTTGAAGATCATGGTTTGGCTCAGTTCCTTGCATTTCTCATCATCATATGGAGGGGCCTGGTATGAAAGATACATTCACTAAGCTTCTGGCTAGCTAGAGGAAACTGCTGCTGGATCTACAAGAAATACATAGGTAATCTTCTTAGGAAAATCACCTTTGGAGATTTTCTTTTCTAGTATCCAGGGTAATGAGTTGCATACTTGTTTGTTCAGCAAAAATGGGCATTTTTAGAAGCAGTTATTATGTGGCAAGAGCTAGATCGGTAGTGTGCTTTACAATAACTCAGATGTAACAAGTATGTTACTTACTCAACAATCATACTGTGTTCTAAAATAGCCCTTCTTGATGAGGGCCTTCAGGAGAAGCTGTGCTGAGAACCTAAAGCTGTCATTGACACAGGGCAAGAACAACTCTAAATTGTGTTTTACACTTCTTTCCTGCCAGCTATTTGAAACTGTATTTCCAAATGTCGTTTAAAAATACTCATTGCTTTATTTTGTGTGTATGTGTGTGTATGTGTATGTGTGGATGTATGTTTATGATTTGGGAATAATTATTGTAAACCTAGAACATCTTGATCTAACATTATAAATAGATAAATAATTAATAAATAATTGTTCGACTTTCCTGTAATGTCTGAGGTGTTTCCCATTAGCTTATCTCACTTATTTTTTGTGATCTTGGAAATCACAAAACTTCCAGAGCAGTGAAACTCAGGGCAACTAATTTTCTTTTTTTTTTTTAAATATATTTTTTATTGTAATTAATAGAAGGGTTACATTATATTTGCCAGATTGAAGGTGCATTACTTAACAAACATTGCTACCCCTTCTCATCTTTTTGTCACCACTTCCCTCTCCCCCACCTCATCCCCTCATCTTGTTTTCCCCTTCCCTATCCTATTTCAAATAAACAAATAAACATATATACAATATATCAGATAACAAGGTAAGATATTGTAACAATATGGGATAACCAAGGGACAACAAAAGAAATGAGAAGTAACATAACACATTAAGAAAAATAATCACACATTATATTGGTCTTGTTTCTCTATCCTGGAGGTCTTTCCATTTAGCTTTATCCTATATGGCCTTATGTATCTAGGTTTTAGGGCAACTAATTTTCATCTGTACTAACTTTTTTTTGTCATCTATTTGGTGTGATCACAGACTATCAAGTATCTGCCTTCCTTTGTCTATAGATAATAAATTATTTTCAGGTGTTTTGTCTCATAGATATTTTGTTGTTGTCTGTGGGCCTTGAACTCAGGGCCTGGACGGAGTCCCTGAGCATCTTTATGTTCAAGGCATTTATCAGATATAGTAAAGGCACTTAAAATAACCTGATCATGCTGGGTCCGGTGGCTCATGCCTATAATCCTAGCTACTCTGGAGGCTAGGATCTCAGGATCACCATTCAAAGCCAGCCTGGGCACTAAATAATTTGAGGCTCTTATCTCCAATTAAACTAGAAAATGGGAAGTGGGATTGTGGCTCAGGGGTAGGGTGGTAGCCTTGAACTGAAGAGCTCAGGGATAGCTCCCAGCCCCAGAGTTCAAGCCCTATGACCCACAAAAAACAACAAACAAAAAAACCTGACCACATCACTTTTAAAGGTCTTGAGCCTAAAAGCAAATACAGCCTTTCATTATTGATAGTGTTTACTATTCATTGTTTGGGTTTAGATTGAAGATTTGCAAATATAAAAAATTTTTCTTAGGAATGACCTATTTTCATTACTCACTTTTATGGGAATAACTGTCTTTTAGTGCCCTGCATATATTCTGTTAGATATCAACATATTTATGTCTATCTGGGAAGATTTAATTGCTGTGTTCTAGTTAATCTTGTGAACACATTGTTCATACTTAGCTCCTGAGGTGATGTTAAGGGCTACTTTTTAAGAACTGCTGGTGTGATGTGCCCTGGAGTTAGCCATCCCTTTTTAGCTTTATCTGCTAAAAGCAATGGCATGGGAATTAGAGCATTTTCCTGTAAAGGGAAATGTACCATTTTGTCTCTGAAGCAGCAGTTCTGCCTTGTAGCATTAAAGCATCTGAGATAATATTTGCATGTGCAAGTGTGGATGTAGTCCAATAAAACTTACAATCTGGTTGGTTGGACCTGGTCCTCTGTCTGAAGTTTGCCATCCCATTTATTATTGTATCAGATGTGGCTTGCCTTTAAGTGGGAACCTTTAGTTATTCTTCCAGCAGGTATCTATTTCCATTAAGTTTCACTTAGCCCAGTTGCTACATTCTAAAGCATTTGATGGCTAGTACTTTTGCCCATTGAAATGTACGGAGTCCTTTCCTTTTTCCTATTATGATTGATAATGGCACCTGAGAATTACATGTGTAATCATACATTGTAATGACATCAAAACATGTTGGGAGTTTAAATTAAAAATACAGAACTAGGTTTGGTAGCTCATACCACCTAGAGCTCTGAGACAGGAAGATCTACAGTTTGAAGTCAACCTGGTATGAAAGCCTGATTGTGTTGCAAGATTTTTCCAAAAAGCAAAGACTACAGAGTTCACCTTAATCATCTTTTAAAAGTTCACCAGGTGATTAATGTCATTTGGAAGCAATGGAGGGCATTATTCAACTTTGTACCTTTTACAATTTGGACCAAATAATACTTTGTTGGAGGTCTTTCAATGTTTAGTTGCATTTCTGACCTCCAGCCACTAGAGGCTAGTATTGCTGTAGTTGTAACAACCTAAAATGCCTCCATTGAGCTCCAAGTATCTCCTATGGGGTAAAATCACTCTTTTAGAGAATATTGCAATAGAGAATTTAAGCAAAGTAAAAGTAGGTTAATTTCTGATCTAGACCCTGACTGTGACATGTAGGCTTAAAATCAGGACTATTCTCAATCTTCTATTAAAATAAATGTAATTACAAGAGCGATGACTCAATATTTGAGTACCCAAGGTCATTGATATGGCCTTAGAGATATAAATATAACTACATAGACATAAAAATCTGTGATGGGATATATACTCTATAGACATAATGTTATATAGATCAATGTGTATTTATGACATACAAATTCTCAGCTTACTTTTAATTATGTTCTAAAATTTATGTGCCAGTGATAGCATATAGAGATTCCCTTCTTGAATACTTGTTTGTTAAACATGACATTTGAAATGTGATGCAAAAATTCAGTGTTAGTAAACTCTTTTAAAAGAAAAACATTAAATATAAAAAATTCTTATTTATATGGGATGCTTAGTTTCTATTAACAGCAGCCTGCCATTTTCCTTTCTAAAAATATGCTGGGTCATCTTTCTTTAGTAATAAAACACTTGTTTCTTCTGATGTCTCCATTTTCCTGATGTGATTTGGAAAGCCTTGCTTTGTAATTCTGCATGGAAAGAACTATTCACCTCAGTGTTTAAATACTGCTCTTTTGAAAAACAGGTGCCAGAGTGGGCCATCGTTCTTTGATGAGATACTACAAACAGCGATTTGGCTTGTCAAGAGCTGTAACAGTTGCCAAAAATCAGAAGGCTGTGGGCAGGGTACTCCAGCAGTACAGAGCCCTAGGGTGGACTGGAAGCACAGGTATATTGATGCTTACACCTAGGGATGCCAGCCCAAAGATGGGGTGCTTCTAGAGGGGCATGGGTGGTGTCTGCATTTATCTTGTCCTTATGGATCCTCTCTGGGAAGATTGACACCTTAGCTCTGGTGTTTCCATTACCACTGGATAGGTTTATGGAGTAACACCGCATGACTTAAAACCTTCATATTCCTGGCATAATAACTTAATCTATACTGTGAACTTGTTGAGAAGATCATAGTCACAAAAAGAATTGCTGGCCATCACAGGCAGAAATCCTGAAGGCTATCCAGAGGAATTTATAGTATACCTCACATCTAATAATTTGAGCTATGGAGTCTAGCACAACTTGCAAGCATACTTATAAGTTCTTAGCGGTGAACATGAGTGATTTAATTAAGCCTCTCTGTTTCCTCATTCCTACAATGGAAATGATAATGGCAATTGAGAATGCTGAATATAATGCTTATGTGCTCAAGGTTCTGCTCCCAGTAAAGGTTAGCTGTTAGTTCCTTATTGCAAAATTTCTGTAGAAACTTTTGTAAGATTCTTGTGTATAAAGCTTTCAAACAGGGTGGTTGCCTTCGATCTACTGGGATGTGTGTGCTTTATGAAGCCAGTTTTCCTCGGATCTCCAAGGAGAGTGTTAGTCTGGCTAGAGCACAGTGGGGAGGATAAGAGGAGCACCCAGTGAGCTGCAGGGTCCCTAAATCCATCTTGAGCACCTCTGTTTGTGTACATGTTGCTTCTTCACTGTGGACACACCTTGTAAACTGTGAGCCCACTTGAGCTTTGTAGAGACTGACTTCATCTTAACTCTTGTCAGAAATTATTATCTGCCTTTCTCCTCTTAAGATCACTGAGTCCTGGAGTCCCTTTAAGATGAGAATTAAAGATGCCCATAGGAGAAATCTGTATTTTTTGTGTTCTACTGGGCAATTCTCAGCTTCACAATAGACCCCTGAGGTCCGCTGCTTGGAAACCTCAAGTTAACATTTCTTCTTTAAGTATAAGAATCTCCTTTACCCAAACCAACTTTAGAATTCTTTGCAAAAACTGGATTTTCTCTGACTGTAAATAACAGAGGTTCATCTCATTTCTTAACCTCCTTCCAACCACAGGAGCAGCTCTTGTGCGAGAGCGGGACATGCAGTATGTCCAGCGGATGAAGTCAAAATGGATGCTGAAGACGGGAATGAAGAACAATGCCACTAAGCAGATGCACTTTAGGGCCCAAGTGAGATTCTGAGAGGCTACGGGATCAAGTGAAGCATCTCTTCCATTTCCTCCTCACCTGAGGGTGGAAGTTGAGTTGTAGGATAAACTGTTGCTGCTTCTTCGTTTGTCCTGACCTAATAAAAAGAACATCAGAATCAGACTGACTTGCTCAAGTGTAAATTTTTAACAGTGTTTAGCATTTACTTGTAGGTGGTGCAGATTTGCTTGGCTGTGTGACCTTTCCCGCTTGCCAGCTACCTTACCATGTCTGCTCTCAAAGGCTTTCTCTGATGTTGTATCATGTGGGAAGTATGAGAAGTTTGTCTACTCCAATGTTAGTTTAGCTTTCAGAATACATTACCACATTATGACACTGCGACTATGTTATAAGGGCTTTGAGGCTTATGTAGGAGCAAAACCTGAATGTCCTTTGTTAAATGTGCCATGACTCAGTAACTGGTATATGTGTCTGGCACTTTGATTAAATGTAGGCAGAGGTAAAGAAAATGGCTTCCTGCAGTGGTTTTTCTAACAATACACACAAAAAAATGACAATGCCAGATACTCAGAAGACCTGTTTTTAGTGTTATTCCTTGGACAGCTTAGGGGAGAAAATAAACATAAAATGTTTGGATATTATTTTAGAAGGATTGCCTTACCAGAATGCATTTTCTTCTTTGGAGTTGAGTTCACTATATATACTTCAGTACTCAGGCCCACAAATCCAATCATAGAAGGCACGTCTTCAATCTTGTTCCTTCACCTCATAGAAATACCCTGTCTCAGCACATCTTTTAAATCTCTGTCTTGAAAAACAGCATAAAGCTTTGCATATATATCTTTAAAATTCATGCCTAACCAAATGTGTATGATATTGTGTTAGCTTTTCTTCTCAGTTTTTATTCCATTATCTTTTCATTTACCATGTGGCAGTCTCTCCTTTGTGACAGTGCTGTCTGATGTGATTGTGCTAGAAACATAGAGCTAATGACTTGGTTGTTCCAATTCCACATCACGTGAAGCTGGTTTCTATGCTTCCTCGTCTTCTGTCTTCTCCGTTTTTCTTTGGAGTGGGGGATAGCATTGTGGACTGACTTCCGAAATACCAGTATGACTGTCATTTGTTTTCTTAGTTACTTCTTCCAGCCTTCAGGAGACACCTTTGGTTTTTGGGTTGATGAGGAGCAATCTTATTTACTTGCCACTGTCCTAATCATTTTTTTTTTTCTGAAATTGAGTTTGTGTTTCTGGTTTATGTACAGTCTTTCCTCTTGAGAGTCATCCCAGGCCCGCATGGCCTAGGAAGTTGATTTGTCTGGCTTTAGCATCAGATATGAAGCCTGGGGTGGCAAGTGAGGACATGACCTTTCCCCTCTGTGTGCATGTGCCAGAAGCCTCAGGTGGCCTGCTGATTATACTTCCCATCTCCACACTAGATGCTGCATTACTGTACTCTTTACTATGTGTGTTATAAGTTTGTGTTTTACTGAGCATAAACACATGGTTCTCCATTGTGAAGTGTAAGTAGTGTATTTTGCAGACCAGGAAGTGGATTGAGGAAAGTTCACAGACTTTTAAAGGAGGACAACAGAGGAGGCTCAAGATGGTTTCTGATACTACTGCAGGCATGTGCAGGTCCTTAGTATTGTGCCTAACAGAGAGAAGATGAGGCTGTAAAATAAGTCCATTATATTGGCAGCAGCTGTGAAAAAAGCTTGCTCTAAGCCCATAAATAAATTCATTGTTTGCTTTGTTATGTGAAGGAACATGTCACCTTTGCCTTGCCTAGAATGTGAACAAAATGGTTCCTATCCAGTTTTGGCTACTTGTGGATTCCTAATTGGTAAGCTATATGCCTCCATCAACTTTATCAGGTACAAGTGAGATAAGTCATAACTCATCCTGAGGCAACAGTCTTCACTAGCTGAGCCTGAGAGATCATTAATGTGCTTCAAACATGCAGCACTGGATATGAATGCACATTTTCACCCCCAAAGGAGAGCTGGGGATTGAAATAATCATAGGTTCCAAGCAAGTCGAAAACAATGGAGAAGGTAACAGTAAGTGACAAAGCTGGAGGATAATTCCCTTTGACTCCATATTTCATAAACTCCCCCTCTCCCCCAGGTTTCCAAATAGCCTTGTTCAGCTTTGTGGGTTCAGCTCACCAGCATGGCTGGCCTCATGCCTGCTGCTTACCCAGGCTCTCATTGTATGGTAGTGACCTTCCAAGTTGTGTAATCTTGGAGGCTGCTGCCCTCCTGTGGCTCCACAAGGCATTCACCCATGGGGACTTGCACCCATAGCCCCACAGGACATTGTTCTAGGGAGGACTCCCTGCGGTGATTTTTCCTTGTGCCAGTCCCCACCCACTTGTCTGTAATGTTCTTCAAAATGAAGGTGGAAGCTGCCATGGCTCCTCAGCTTTTGGATTTCTCGTGCTTACAAGAATTTGTATCATGGGGTGGCTGCTGAGATTGACAGCTTGTACCTTCCAGAGTATAGGCATTGAGCTAGAGAGGCACTGAGCTAGAAATCTTCAGAGGGTGCCAGGCAGCAAATGCTGATTTCCCACGGGCTTTTGTCTGGAAATCTTGACATCAAGATCTACCCTGCCTCAAAGGACTCTTGACAGATGCCTCCAGGTGCCCACCCCTTTTATTTGGGTTGTTGTTGACTAGAACTTAGGTTTCTTTCCTGCTCATCTCTATCAAACAAATTAATGTGCCTACAAACTTTGTTCATCTGTATGTGGCCAAAGCTGAGAGTTGTGTACATCTTTTCATTTTGCTTCCTTTTAATTATCATTTCCATCTTTAAATCATTTCTGTCTCACTTAATTGTAAGCATCCAAGAAAAGCCATGCAGCGCTCTGGATGCTCTGGTACTTAAATATTTCTCCTGTCAGATACGCTAATTCATCACTCTGAAATTCCATCTTCCATAAAGCCTTAGGGTATAGACACAATTCATTCAAATTCTGTGGTACTTTATAACAAGGATGGATTTGCGTAATCCCTAAGAAGACTTAAACTCTGCCCACAGCTCTTGTCTTCTGAGCTTTTACCAGAATTGCCCTTGATGCTTCAATTACAGCAGTACAGGACTATTTTTTTTTTAAACTTGTTCCTTCAAATTGTTCCAGCCTCATCCAATTCCAAAGATTTCTCCCATATTTTCAGATACTTGTTAAAGAAGTGGTCCCTCTTCTTAGGACCAATTTACTGTCTTATGTCTTAGTTTTTTTTGTTGATATAATTATGTTCTTATACTGGGTAATGTATAGAGAAATTGATTTCTAACACTTCTGGAGGCTTGGAAGTCCCAATAAGGTGCCAGCACCCAGCAACACATTTGTTTCTGTGTTGTTCCATGCTGGAAGACAGAAGGTCAGGAGTATGAGAAAGGGCTGAGCTCATTTTATAACAAACTCACTCTGTGATAACGAACACAGCAACTTCATCCCTTCATGAGGACTATGCCTTTGTGATCTGCTGATGGTCCTATTTCACAGCATCGGGCTTCAAGTTTTCATGAACATTAAACATTCTCTTAGTCTGGGCACTAGTGGGGCATACCTATAATCTTAGTGACTCAGAAGGCTGGGATCTGAGGGTCATGGTTCAAAGCCAATTCATGAAATTCTTATTTCCAATTAACTACCAAAAAATAAAGCCAGAAATGATTGTGGCTCAAGTAATAGCCTTTAGCAGATACCTTAGATACAGAACCCATGCCCTGAGTTCAACTCCTGGGATGGACAGACAGACAGACATACATACAAAATCTCTTAGCATACAGCTTAACAGAACACAATTGGATTGCTATATCTGCTTTTGCATTGTATTTGTTACATAAGAAGAGTACCTTAGAAATTCTTTTCTCTAGTGGGTGTGAGGTCAGATAATATTTAAAAAAATAGGTGGCTTTGCAAATCCTCTGCAAAGATCTCAGGACCTAGATATCCCTACAACTCAGAGAACTGCCCTACCCTTTACTACCTTACAGAAATTTCCTGGTGGAAAACTCAGTGTTCCCTAAGGAACTTCACCCCCTGTGGAGGATAAAGGGCAGTGACTTTCAGCCAGAGACTGGGGTGCCACCCTTGCTTCTGCATTTACAAGTTCTCTGTTTCAGATTCTGAATATTTAAAATAGTTACTATTGCCATGTAGGAACATCATACACATGCCCCAAGCTCTGTGGTAAAGTGCCCAACACAATATGCCTGATCAAGGCTGGTTTTTATATCCATTTCAGACCAACTAATGGTATCAGGGGAATCAAAAAGAGAAGCCAGAGGGGAAGGAAAGCAAGACGGCAAGGACAGATTCCCAAACTTTAAAAGCTTTTCAAGTCAACTTGAGTGTCTAGAAATTTAATGTGAAGCTTAATGGTATTCAGCCTTCTTAGAACTTGGAGGCTCAGTTGATAATTGCCTGCATTGGTTTTTCTAGAGAAGAACATATTTTCCACCAAAGTCTTGTAATAGCCTCCTGTCTGTCCAAAAGAGATTGTTGCTGAAGGGTGTACAGAAACAAACGTGGCAGACCTAATGCTCTTATACTAGCACCAAGGTAGGGCTTGTGACCTCACTAGTTTATGTCATTCAATGCTATGAGCACAAAGCAGACAGATCTAAGGTGGCAAAACAATCCTTGCCTAGTTTTTGTCATTTCAGTTGGTTTTACCAGGCCCTAGTGTTGGAGTTATGGCCTCTGGCAATTTTTTTTGGGGGGGGGTAGATTAGTTTTTTTTCCCCCAGTCTTAGGGCTTGAACTCAGGCCCTGGGCACTGTCCTTGAGCTTTCTGAAGGCTAGCACTTTACCACTAGAGCCACAGCATCACTTCTTGCTTTTTCTGAGTAGTTTATTAGAAATAAGAATCTCATGGATTTTGTTGCTTGGGCTGGCTTTGAACAGTGGTCCTCAGATCTCAGCCTCTTGAGTAGCTAGGATTACAGGTATGAGCTGCTGGCACCCAGCACATGTGTGTTCTTTGTGGCTCAAAATGAACCTAATAACATCAACGAACGTTCTTATAAAAGCAAAATATGCCTATCCCTCTAACCCAGCCCTTTATTATATTTAGCTGGTCACCTAGCAAGAAGCACATATTGTGAACAAATAAACATAAGCTATGAAGATATAATTTGGACACCAATAAGACTCATTACTCACTGCAATTTTAGGGATAGAAATTGAGCAGATGGCAACATTTCAAAATCTGTAATCGAGTGCCCATGTTCATTATTTCATATTCATAATCTCCAATGTACAGAATTTCTTAGAGAAACAAAGCCTGAAGTTGTCTGAAGACAAAAAAGGGTCTTGGATACAAATGAATTTTCAGCAAGATAAAAGAAATATAGGATTTGGAATTAAACTATTGAAGAATTCATGCGAATTAGAAATTACTCAAGTACTATGACAATGTCCGAGGTTCTTGAGAAGTGATTTCAACTCCTGGTTTCTGTAGGAATTTTTTAAGAACCTCCTTTATCTTCAAAGATAATATAATTTTACATGATTTCTTTTAACTGTACTTATTTTTCTGACTTTAGGAAGAAATAAGTTACATTTATTTTGGCATCACATACTACACATATTTTTTGATACTTTGCCAATTCCAACTTACTGTATTCTTAAGTTCACAGCTGTATTTCTTAAGTTCACAACTGTCTTTCATTCAGTATCATGATACATCCAGTGGACCCCTCCCCACACAGAAAATGTTTGGTAGAAGACAGGGAAATAGCTTATAATATGGATGTTTGATTCAGTACGTAGGCTGTGATAGTTTGGAGGAATTATTTTTTTTTCCCTCTTTGTCCCTTCCTCACACCCTCTTTGCTTCCTCTGCCACCCATTGTTATTTTCCCCTTAGGCTAGGGCAGCCTGTATCTCTTGTTTGGATCCTTGCCTAGACCACAATAAATCTGGCAGTAATCCACAAGATTGCTTTCCTCGGTGGAATTCTGTTTTACTTCATTCCTTATAAACATTGATCCTGAGAGTGCTCCTCAGTGAAAGTCCTGCATGAAAATGTTGATTTCAGTGTTTGTTCTCACATAAAACCACTGAAGCAAGGGATAATTCCAGGAAGGTGTTCTAAAATGGTATCTAGAATCAAGTCACCAGTTGGCTGGCTGTCAAGGAAGATACCACCAGTGGGTGGGTGAAGTATGACGGCTGTGTCCTCTGTAGTCCTAAGATGCTTGTAGCCTTCCCTATGGTGACACTGGAAGGGAATGCACTGGTGGATCTAAAACCAGTAGCATTTGAGTGTCTAAGACATGTGATTGTTACTGCAGTGAGATTGGATAGCTCGTGCTCAGTGCTATAAAGTGAATGAGAGAAGGCAATGAAAAGCTGTAATGATTAACCACCAATTTAGGGCAGTATGTGAAAGCCAGGGGGCCTGTGGTAGTTGATAAAGAAACGCCAGGATATGATGGGTGCTGGTGGCTCAAATCTGTAACCATAGCTACTCAGGAGGCTGAGATCTGAGGATCACGGTTCAAAGCCAGCCCGGACAGGAAAGTCTGTGAGACTCCACTTAATCACCAGAGAGCAGAAAGTGGCACTGTGGTTCAAGTTGAGAACGCTAGCCTTGAGCTGAAGAGCTCAGGGACAGAGCCTAGGGTCAGAGTTCAAGCCCCACAACCGGGGGAAAAAAAGCCAGGATTTTAATTATAAACCAGAGTTTAATTATGAGCCAGGGTTCCAGGGAGAGTTGATTTCCCAACCCTAGCAAGCCTGTTATGCCCAGACCAGCACCTAGTTGGCAAAGAGTAAGATTCTGAGATTTGGATTCAGTGCATTGATGCACCAAAAATCTAGTATTCCCAGATTATCCCCACCCCCTGAGCTCATTCTTCCCTATTGCAAGCTACTTACATTTTATAGAAAGCTTCTCATGCATAACAGAAGCCTCGGACACTAGGCCAGTAACTAGAATGAGGATCAGCAACTAAACCTAGCCTGAAGTTTGTTTGGGGGACTGAAATTTTTAAATTTATTTTCACACTGAATTCATTTCAGATCAGGAACTGGCAATACTTTGCCTTGAATGAAATAGATACTTCATAAATAGCTTTGCCTTTGCTGTTCATAAGGATTCATGTAGTATCTCCATCCTGGGAGCCTGTGTAATCAGATCATGGAGTCTGCTGCTCTTGCCACTTGTACACTCTTCAGAAGCTGTCTGCTAACTAAATCTTGACAACCCAGCTAAGGTGCCAGCCTAGATAGAGAGGGCACCTAGTGAGAATGGGATGACATTAAACCAAGGGCTTTTATAGGATATCATTTCCCTAATAGATGTCATCGGTAGCCCCATAAAACAGGGACTAGAAGTAGGTTTGCCCCCAATAATCTGCTTGGAGAATTTATGTCTCTGTGTCTTTACTTGGTTTGGCTCTTGTATCCAGGTACCTGAGCAAAAATACTCTCATTAAGAATCCTGTTAAACTTTCAACTACAGCTGCCATTGAGTTGCAGATACAATCTCACCTGCATTGTTTTCTTGGTAACCCTATGGCATGAACTTGGCCATTTACCTCTACAACTGTGCCCTTACTGGGACCCATAGCTCAGATCCCTCAGGGATGAGAATCTGGGTAACTGTACCCAAGAAGCCACCCAAAATAGCGACCCTCGTGTTTAAATATGTGAGGACTTGACCAGGGATAGCGGCAGGGACTGGGATTCTTTGGTTTCCACAGGAAGAAACTTTTGAGAATCCTGTAAGAGCTGTTTTTAGATACGCTTGCTGTTTGAAGGCAATGGATTGGGAAGGCTCAGGGACTAGACTGTAAAGGAAGTTGGTGTTTACTCCTTCCATCTCCCTTTCAGGACAGAGCAATCATTTTTCAAGCAGTGAGAAGGGCTGGCTTCTGATTTCTGTTTTCACTGAGACTACATAGGAGTTGAGAAAGGAAGCTAGCCTACCCTCATGAGCCATCTCATGAGGTTATAACTTTGGTCTATACACCATTTCCGGTGGCATACACAAGTGTATTTATGCGAGGATATGAAGGCCCAACTCTTTGCCCAAGGTAGAAACACATGGAAGGGTCATTTCCAGCTATCTCCCCTACCTTGCAGATGCTTCTGGTCATAGCATCACAGTTGGACATCTCTTGTACACAAGTGAAGCTTCTAAGAGCCTTCACATGTTGCCCTTACATCTCAGAGACTGTTCCTAGGCACCCAACCTATGAATGTGCTCTGGCTTAAACATCTTATGAATGCTTTCATTTCTCTTTTCCCTCCCAAATTGTTGTAACTGTGGGGTTAAAACCAAACCAATTCAAGAATAAATTTTCCTGATAAGCTTCAAGTTAAAATACTTAGTCATTTAACTTAGCAGAAAATATTTTGCTAAGCACAAAAGGCTTTGTCTTCTCTACTTGGCATTTCCTTCAGCGTGCGTTAGGTGGTTAAACAACCTGGTTTTTAATCAAATTTGAATCTATTGTTTAGATAGGCGTTTCTGAAATATTTTTTTATAGTGTAGTATGTTTTAAAAATTAGATTTCCATCTGTCATCATGTGGAATGTATGTGGACATATGGTGAATGAACTTATTTTTAACCCCTGAAAGCTATCAGCTTACTTAACTCTATCCTGTTATTACAACTATTTATTTTCTTCTCTTCTCTTCTCTCACAATTAATTTTTTCCCCACTCGTAGACCCACAGCATCAGGTTTTTGAAAAAAATCAGATTACCATTTTAACTTCCATAAAAAGGATTACAGAAAAATTGATCTGCAGGATTTATAGCTTCTTTCCTTCCCCAAATCATTTATTTGCAACAGGAACGACATGTTCACCGAGCATATCATAGCACTTGTAATTCTCTTGACTTCTTACCTAGGTTGAGAGTTTTGATATTCCTACTAAATTGGCGGTAGTGTTAGCTGCCAAACAAATGTAGAAGGTGATCAATCATCAATTTCAAAGCTGATCAGTTAGTACTTGGAGAGTAGTTTCATGTTAAATCTAGATAAAGAATCAGCTCATAGCTTATGGAATAGGCATTTCTAATAGACATTTTTAGAGTTATTTATACTGTTTCTGAATATTTTAATATTTATAATCTTAGTGTCGTTTTTTATTTTGAAATTTTCTAGACATATACAAAGATCGAATGATACAATGAAACCTCATAACCATTGTTCAAGTTGAACAATTATCAACACTTTACAACTCTTATTTCATCGCTCTGTCTCTTTTATCTCTCTTATCTCTCTCCTCTCTCAATACTCATACAGTTTTCTCCTGGAGTATTTGAAATAACAGATGTCATTTCTTTTCCTCATAAATATTGGATATGAATTTAAGCAACAAGACATGAAAACATAACCACCTAGGCAATATAGTAACCAACAAAGAACAATAGTTTCTAAAATATTCTAATCCCCAAACCATGTTCAAATCTTTCCAGTTGTCGCTAAATTTATCTCCTACAGCTTATCTAGTCAACAATTGAAATCTATAAAACTCGTAAACTGCATGATTGTAATTTCTCTTAACTATTTTAGTGCACATCATTCCTCCTCCCTTCTCCTCAATTCTTTTCATGACATTGAATTTACTGGCAAAATAAGGATATATATATGTATATATATACATATATATATTTAGATCTTACATTCTAGATTGGCATGATTATTACACTGTAAAGTTTTAAATTTGTCTTTCTGTTTTATTGCACTTCCTACAAAATAGTAATTTAATCTGAGCCTTTATGGAAATTTAAATGATATTTTTAGGCTCTATTCCTATGTTGTGTACCTCCTGTGGAATTATACCAAGAGCCTATGACATGTGTTTGCCCCGCTTTGAGTAACGAATCCCATGAGGTCAGAGCATTCCGTTCTCTGTGAGGCTCTTGTGAACAACTCATTGGGACTTCGTGTTCATGACAGCCTGGAGCCTGTGTTTTATTTGGGACTGGAATGGCAGTTTTCTCAGTGTGTCCTTTTTTCTTTTTTTTGTATCTTGATTCCCCTGCAGAGGTTTTACTCTCATCCATTATTTGGTTGTCTTGAAATATAGTTTGTACAAAAGATTCAGGACAAATTTTTGAATCTATATTTATCAATGTTCAGTAGAATAATGGTGCGCTTGTCAGTAAGTCTTTTTTAACAAAAGTATAAATTGTGAGTACACTGATTTTTATATTTAATAGTGTAATTGATTGCAGTTATCCTTTTTGAAAGTCACACTGTGGGCCGGGAGTTTGGCCTAGTGGTTAAAGTGCTTGCCTAGCATGCACGAAGACCCGGGTTCGATTCCTTGGTACCACATACATAGAAAAAAAAAAGCCGAAAGTGGTGCTGAGCCTCAAGTGGTAGAGCTCTAGCCTTGAGAAAGTCCAAGGACAGTGCTCAGGCCCTGAGCTCAAGCCCAGGACTGGCAAAAAAAAAAAGAAAAAGAAAGTCACACTGTGCCATTTTGGCCAGTGAGATTTCTTTCAAGTCATTTGGTTTTTTCTGACATTACCTATTTAGTCATGTCAACATATTTCTGGATCATTGTGTATGTTTGAGATTCTATATAAGTTTCCAAAAGATGTGGTTTATTGGGTGAGAGGAAATAATTATCATTGTCGTTTGGTAGCACTAGAGTTTTGAATTCAGAGCGCTGAGCTTGCCAGACCCCACCCTTTGAGCCATACCCCAAACACTGGAATAACTTTATCCCCTGTGGTGCTGCTGGTATGAGGACATGAACTCAAGGCCTAGATGCTATCCTTAGCTTTTTTGTTCACGGTTAGTGTTCTACCACCTGAGCTATACCTCCACTCTCAGTATTATGCTAGTTAATTGGAAATAGAAGTCTTGTGGACTTAATTGCCTGGGTTAGCTTTAAACTGCAATCCTCAGATCTCAGCCTCCTGAGTAGCTAGGATTACAGGCATGAGCCACTGGCACCAGCTGGGAATAGCTATTTTAAAGGCCACTGAGCATAATGAGAAGACTTTGGTGGTATCAGATTGCAATGCCAATACCACTGCTTACTAGCTCTGGGGTCTTACAGAAGTCTTACCCACCCCAGATGAGTTCAATAATAGTCTATAAAAGTTGTAGAAGAAAGAAGTTATAACAACATAGGAAATTATTTCATGTTGGTGTTAAGTGAAAACAAAAGGCAGAATTCACAACTCTATAAAATACATAGAGAAACTGTTATGATTAAATGTGTTGAAATGTTAATAGTGGCATGCATTGTTGGTGAGACTACAGGCTATATTTCTCTTCCAGATGCTTCATGCTGTGCATTAATGCATAATCTAGACTGGAGAGATGTAGAGTAATATCATAAGCAAAATAATCTCTGATTCAAATCCTCTAGTGTTGCTTAAAATTCATGTGAAGTATGGTTCACCACATTCTCTTTTTGTGTGTCTCATGGTCAATTTAATCTACTTGTCCTTTAACAGAATTTAATGCAAATTATAGAAAAAGAAAAATATTGATGTAACTATACACTGCCATCTGCTTCCTTTCTCTGGGTCATGTTGTATTGATTTCAGTAGACCAGGTCAAAGCTGAGTGTTTCCTGCTTTCAAGGATAACCCCGAAAGCCCCGTACTATCTGCCTCCAGCTCCCAGGGGAGGGTATCTAAGTTCTTGGTTGACAACTGAAGGCAAAGCTGTAAAGACAGGAAGTAAAATATAATCTCCATTTGACATGCAGATAAATCAGTTTTCTCATGGGATGGAATTGTTGGTGGTGGGCACTTATTGAAAATAGTCTTATTGATCAGAAAACTAAAGCAATTGGTCCTTGATTCATCTAAAGATTCAAAGGATTTAGAATTACTAGTTAAAGACAAATTCACCTAGTATCCTTTAAAAAATGTGGAAAATGAAAAAAATCTTTGTGGAACTTGCCCACAGACTTCTAATCTAGGGTTCAACCTGATTTTCAAAGGAGGTATTTTGGGACTTAAATTCAGGGAGTGAGTACCTAATTAGCTTTTTTGCTCAAGGTTTATGCTCATCCACTTGAACCACAGTGGTGGTTTTGGTGGTTAACTGGAGATGAGAGTTTTATCAATTTTCTGCATAGTCTGGCTTCTAACTGTGATTTTTAGATCTCAACTTCTTGAATATCTAGAATTATAGGCTCCTGGATATACATTGTTATTTTGACAGTCACCATTTCATTTTTCAAATGGACAATAAAACCCAACAGACATACAGAGTCTAAATGAGGGTGATAAACGTAAATAATTATGTATAATTTTTTTCAGTTTGAATGCATGGTATTTCCAAAGATAGCTCTTGATTTTTAGGCTTGAAACAGGTTAGGTGAAGTCCTACACTGTAGCAACCTGATTATGGTGATTTACTTGGTAATTCTGTGATAGTTCTCTGTGTAGCTATAAGAAACACTCACAACAACGTCTTCTGGTAATGCAAACAACTGGGTAAGAGTTGTTGCTGTTGTTTCCTGTAGTTTTCTCTTTCTTCCTAACCGATGAGTGGATTTGGATGCTAAGCTATAGAAAAAGCAACCCAAGCTCTCATCTTGAAGACAGTTGTCACCAAGTGTACAGCTTCATTCAGCAGCACCTCTTTATTGAATTCTGTTTCTGGTGCAGTTTCTCTGCTGAATGTTGGAAATATATGGATGTTAGGGACAGTGCCAGCTCACGAAGTCCTTCCAGCCTAGCTGGCAGAGCTGGGTGTATGCACGCCAGCAAACAGCACGGCAGAGCCCTAGGAAGGTGATGTGTGTGGTAGGGGACCATTCCGAAGGGCAGTCTAGAGAAACAGAGCAGAATTAATAACGTCCCACCTGGCCCCCTCTCTCCCATACACATTTACTTTAAGGAATTGGTGCATGCAGCTGTGCCTGACAAGTCTGAAATTTGCAGGCAGGCCAGCAGGCCAAAGAGCTAAGGAAGGGCTAATTTAAAATTTTCTGTCTGAAGGCAGTCCAGAAGAAGAAATTCTCCTGGGATCTTTTTCCCTTACAGCCTTCAATTGATTGAATGAAGCCACCCATCAGCTTTACTTGAAGTCTGCTGAATTCAATGTTAATTTGACCTGAACACTGCCTTCACAGAACCATCTAGACTGGTGTTGTGCCACACACACCTAGATGCTGAAGCTTAGACAAGCTGACACATAAACTCAGCCTTCACAGTTGAGACAGTTCACAGGGGAAGGCTGATTAGGAGGCATACCAATATCCAGAGAACCCCTGAATTGAGGTTTATGGCTGCTCCAGGAGTAACTGAATTGGTAGCATGTTAGCCAGGAAGATGCCATCCAATAGGAACATTCTTTTCTCAGAAACAAATGTGTAAGTATTTGATACAGGTTGAGCAATGAGCAGAACTTCCACCAGGAGATGACCTCATGATCTCCATTACAAATGCAAGTTTCTCTCCATCAGTCTCTCTCTGTGTGTCTATCTGTCTCTTTGTCTCTATCTCTCTGTCTCCGTCTCTGCTCTGTCTCTCTCTGTATATGTGTCTGTGTGTGCATGTGTATGTGTGAAAGTGCTGATACTAGGGCTTGAACTCAGGGCCTCATGTTTGCTCAGCTTGCTTGCTTGGCTGTTGCTTTGTGACTGAGACATTCCTTCTAGCCTGGCTTTCTCTGTTTTGGAGATGGAGTTTTATAGACTTTTCTGCTCAGGTCTGCTTTGAATTATGATTCAATGGTTTCTACTTTCTGAATAACTAGGATTGTGGGCCTGAGCCCTTGCTAGCTGCACTTTCTCAGTGTACTTGCATAATTATTTTTCATTGTCCTTTGCAGATGCAAATAGTCAACCAGTTCTTTTTCTTTCATTCCATTTGGGGAAATCATGAACATTTTTATTATCTAAGCATTGGTAGTTTTAAACTTTTATTATCTCCTTCTTTCATATGTATCTTATTCTTGTGACATAAATTCAAATGATTTTAAAATGTACATAGTGGAAAGTCAGCATCCATCTCACCCCCCAACTTTGGGCCCCCTTTCCTGTCTCCCTAGAGATGGTAGCTGTTGCTTTGGTTTTGGAGATAGTCTGCAATGATAGGTCAAATGAGTTCAGATAGTTTCAAAAGTTAACAAGGATAATTCCTTACTTTTTAACAAAGTATGATTGTTTGTTTCTAAGGCTATAAAATCTCCATCTTACAAATACACCATATTTTACTATACCATATTTTATATTTTATTAGAAGTTACCAAATTCTATATGAATTTTTTAGCTTGTCTTCGTAAGACAATAAAGATACAAATACCTTTGTGCATTATTTTCTCCCTGTTTTTTTTTTTTTTTGTCAGTCATGGGGCTTGAACTCAAGGCTGAGCTGTTTCTGCTCAAGGCTAGTGCTCTGCCACCTTGAGCCACAGCTTCAATTCTGGTTAACTGGAGATAAGAGTCTTATGGACTTTCTTGCCTGGGCTGGCTTTGAATTGTGATCCTCAGATCTCAGCCTCCTTTACAGCTAGGATTACAGGCGTGAGCCACCAGCACCCATATTTTTCTCCCATTCTCTAGGATAAATTCCTAGAAAAGGAACTGGTAGGTTGAAATACATATCCATTTGACATTTTGGCATGTTAGCCATATGTCTGCCACACAGGCTGTGCCTACACTTGGTCATTCCTCTTTCCCGCCTAGAGATGTACAAACATGGCTTCATATGGAGTTGATTTCAAGGATGGTGACCCATTCTGGCTGGTCCACTCTTTCTTTTCTCTACATCCTCCTGGAGCTCAATCACTGGCCTTTGAAGTTTGCTGCCTGGGTAGGTTGTGAAGAAAAGTGGGCAAAATGAAGGGAATTTTTCTATGGCCGTATTGACTCCAGACATTTACCTCATTACTACTTGGATCAAGTTCAAGTATAAAAAGCTAAGTGTCCTTGTGATGTGTCCAAGTGCTAGGAATAGAACTTAAATTTTGCTTAGTAAGTTCTTGTGACCCTGGCTGGGCAGGGCCCGGCACAGGGATGAGAGAGAATCAATTTGTTTTATCATACTGAAATAATCTGAATGTATACACCATTTAGGATACTGCTTGATACCTGAGAGCACCCAGCAAAGTCAGTGATTGTCTTCCTTCATCCAGAGGAGGTTGTAGGATGAGTGGGTGAAAGGGGCTGGGGTGGAGGGGAGGGGAGTCTGTGTACCACAGCGGCAGGCTAAAGCTGACCTCCCAGTCCTTCCATCTATGCATTTCAAATGGCTCTAGTTTGGCAGAGCATTTGAGCTATGAGAGAGATGAGCATTATTCTTAATTGAGCAGCAGCTAATGAGAGCTGTATTTCTTTGAATCTGCCCATTGGATGAGAGCAAACATTAATGACTGCTGGGCTGGAAAGGCCAGATACAATTTACCAAATGAGAGGGCTTCTTCCCCCACCAGTAATAAAACAGTGTGCAGGAGACCAGGGGCCATGATTTCCAGCAGCGAAAGTCCATCAGCAGCTGTGGTGTTAAACACAGAGTGAAGGCTCCATAAACTGGCATTGGCGTGTGAAACAATTAAATGTGGCATCACCCTGTAGCAATGTTTCATGTCTGCTGCTGGAATTCTCAGGTGGGGACTGAGATGATGATGGAGGAATAAGAATGCACAGTGCTTCTTTGCAGACATAAAGAAGCTGCAGAGCGGGAGCCAGATTCAGAAGGCCACTTCCTCCCTGCTTCACCCACACCCTGGCAGCTCCCTCTGCCAAAAGAGACACTGTGGTCTGCCCATGGCTCAAATGGGAGCCACTTACTACATTTGATGAGAAACCCAGACTTGGGGGTGCAATCATGCTTTGCTTTCTTCTCCTCTTTCTCTTCTTCAACCTGAATAGAGCATGCAAGCTACCATTCCATATTTTACATGGATTTCATCTGATGCCTGCTTTTGTACCTTTAGTTTTTGATAGCCAGTGCCAGTGAGGGTAATCGTTATTCATACAGGTTTCTGAGATGGTGGGGTTACTGGGTTTGTGTGGCAAGGTGGTCACCCATGCAGTGCTGCTAATTTGAGGACATGGACATTAACCCAGAAGAGCACCGTACTGGGAAAGTCTTGCCACTGAAGAAGGGGAAAGGCAGAGCACCATACAGCTTCTCTTTCTTCTTTTCTATTCTTCTAGATCTTGGGTACAGTGCCCACTGACACCAATACCTGTGGCCAGGACACAGCCAGGCAGCTGTTTGCCTCTGGGGCCTGGAATGGCTGAGTGAGGGTCATTTCCTTGTCAGGAGCATGTGTGCGTGTCCCATCTGCTGGTGATCCTGGGCCAGGAACCACTGTAGGCCCCATGACAGTGAGATCTCACACAGCCCAAAATGTCTATCTTTTAGATCCAAAGAATATGAAGCAGCCACCTATGTTTCTGAGAAGAGTGCTTCTACATCATGTAGCTGATAAAGTGTTGCATAGAGGTTAAAGTTGACCACCTCTCCATCACTCACTGGGCTTCTTTGGGCAAGCTGCTTATTTTCTCTGTGCCCTGTTTTCCAGATCTGTAATATATAGATGGTCACAATGCCTGCTTCATAGTATCATTGTGAAAGTAAATTATCTTGCATGTAATCAGAATGCTGCCTTCTGGATAGGGAAACCCTCAGTCCCTCACACATGGACTAAGACCTCTTCCCAGGGCTCAGGTCAGATTGGGGCTCCAATTCAAAGTGGAAATTAATCCACAAGCAACAAAGGCAAGTGGCTTATTTACATATAAATAGAATGCTAATCAGGAGATGTCCATAAAGCTCTTCGGAATCAAGACTGTGTCAGGTCACCCTTCCTGTCTGGAGGTGTTCAGACAGAGTGAACTCAGGCAAGATAAATTAGATTTCACAGGAATGATAGAGTGCTATCAGTTATCAACCACCCCAGGCACAAGGCAAGGCATCTGGGCTTCTGCAGGCTGAGCAGGGGAGCCCTTATCTCTGCAGCCCTGGAATTTGGGACCATTATCTGCTAAAGCAGAGGGATTAAAAATAATGTGATGGTCTTATAGACAGTGGCAAATAGTCAAGTACATGGTGACATTTGTTGCTTGTGAGGAAGGAGTCTGGTCATCGGAAGTCAGGAGATCAAGGGAGATGGATTCTGGACTACTGCAGATTACCAGAGTCAGCTTGGGAAAGAAAACTTTCCTGTAGCTGAGATTTAGTCTTTATTGCTATCATTAAATTCTAGTTATAGGTTGCAATGGCCTGTTGCAACCAATCCACATAGAGTACAATCCATATAAAGAATTGAATTTCAGCTGGGCACAGTGGCTCACACCTATAATCCTAGGCTGAGATCTGAGGATCAAGGTTCAAAGCCAGCCCGGGCATAAAAACGTCTGTGAGACTCTTTATCTCCAGTCAATCACCAGAAAGTGGTGCTGGAAGTGCTGGAAGTGGTGCTGTGGGTCAAGGGGTAGGGCGGTAGCCTTAAGCTGAAGAGCTCAGGGACAGTGCCCAGGGCCAGAGTTCATGTCCCATGAACAACAACAACAACAAAAGAATTGAATTTCAGGTAACTAGTTACTTGTCATTTAATATATGCAAAATAGCATCTGCCAGGCATTTGGCCTAGTGGTAGAGTGCTTGCCGAGTGCTTGCCTAGTGCTTGCCTAGCAAGCACAAAGACCAGGGTTTGGTTCCTCGGTACCACATACATAGGAAAAAGCTGGAAGTGGTGCTGAAGCTCAAATGGTAGAGCTCTAGCCTTGAGCTTCCAGTCATTCCAGACCCTGGAATCTTCAATTAATGCCCTTCAATTAGGTCCCTGCAGTGCATCTCATGTGGAAATAAATGCAATAATTTATTTAATGTACATCATAGTTTGTCATGCTATAATCTTTATACTTATTAGTCAATAACTAATAATCATATTCAAGTCTTTAAAAGAAATCCCTAGGAAAATAATTGAAGGTAAATGCCATTACATAGAAAGGAATGACTGTAATATATTTAATTGGTGGCTTGACATTCAGTTTCCCCCCAATATAAATCTTAAAATGAATATTTTTGCCTGTTAAGTTATATCATTTTTCTAAAATAGAATTATTGTCCAAAAATATGTGGCTCCTATTATATATTCTTAAACGTTTTTGTGTGCCAGTTCTGGGATTTTTGCTCAAGGCTGATGCTCTGCCCCTGTAGGCTTTTTGGGTACTTAATTGGAGATAAGAATCTTAAGGGGTTTCCTGACTTAACTGGCTTTGAGCTTCAATCATCAGATCTCAGCCTTCTGAGAATTAAGATTACAGGCATGAGCCACTTGCCTTGGCCTCTATTAAAAATATTTTATTTTTATTTGTTTTTCGTTGTCTTTAAGTAGTTGTACGGTGGAGTTGCCATTTAACAAAACAGTTTAAAAAAATATACTTTGATCAATGTCACACTCTTTTCAACATGTTTATCTTTTTTTTTTTTTGCCAGTCCTGAGCTTGAACTCAGGGCCTGACCACAGTTCTTGGGCTTTTCCTCAAGGCCACAGCAAGGCTCTTGAGCCACAGCACCACTTTCAGCTCTTTCTCTGTATGTGGAACCCAGGAATCAAACCCGGGCCTTTGTGCATGCTAGGCAAGCACTAGGCAAGCCCTCTACCACTAGGCCGAACTCCTGGCCCCACATGTTTATCTTTTCTTACACACATCATGGTTAAATTTATACAAAATTCTAGATGGATGTAGAACTAATCAACACTAAAAGTCTTTTGGGTTTGAGGGTATGGTTTAGTGGTAGTATACTTACTTAATGTGTGCAGTGTCCAGGTTTGATCTATAGCACCATAAAAAAACAAATCATGACAGAAGATAGGTTTACCATAAAACAGTGTCTGTGCTTGTGGCTGCCACATTTAGCTCATGATTACAGCCTTGTGGCATCAAAAGGTCATGTCGAGTGATTGACCCATTCCATCAAGGCATAAGTAAGTATATACCATGCTGTTCTGTTGCCATTCCTATTTGTGCAGGTCCCAGAACATGTCCCTATTGTTCGGTGACACATTATAATGCTTCTCGTGGAGCTCAACATATAAATCTCATGTCAGATATCACCCAACTATGTAAGAGGTGCCTATTTCTGATGAGGAGGTGTGGGTTACCTAATCATTACTCAATTGAGCTAGAAATGACTTAACAAGTATCTTTAAGTAACTGTCCAAAAGGGTTTCAATTCAACATATTAGTTGTGAGTACGATGTGTCTTGATCAGCCTCACCCTTTTCATCATTCGTCCCCATCTCTCTCAATCCTGTCCTCTCTAGTTACTTGGCTTCATTTTTACGTGTGTTCATTATTATGACTGCATGCTCTCATTCCTCTTGCAACTTGTTAGACCACACCCCTGACAAAACATGTTTCAGCTTCCTGGTATTCATTTGTTAAACTCTAAGTTAGTTATTCAATGGAGTTACACCACTGTAATTTTCCTTTGTATGTACTTCAGTCAATTTGTTGATGTGTATATGCATATGATCTTGTATATGTTCTCATGCTTATAATTTAGATCTTTATAACTTCACAAGTGAGAGAAAACATGTGTCCTTTGTCTCTCTGAGCCTGACTTACTTAACATATTTTTCCACATCCATTTATTTCCCTGAAAATGATATACTATTATTCTTCCTGATGAATGAATAAAGTTCCCCCCTCTTTATATACCTGTATAAATTATACATATGTAATGTATATGCATATATTATACATATATATATTTGTACATAGAGATATGAGGCATCTTTTTGATCCATTCATCCACTGAAAGACATCTGGGCTGTGTCCATAACTTTGGTGAGTAGTGCAGCAGTGAATGTCATTGTACAAATGTCTTTACTGTATTGTGACTTGTAATCTTTTGGATAGATGTCCAAGGGTGGTATTGTTGGATCACAGGGTAGTTCTATGTTTTATTTTTGAGGCTTATCCAAACTGACTTCCATAGTGGTTACACTAGTTTACATTCCTACCACCGGTGTAATAGGGTTCATTTTTCCCAGCATCTCCAACATTTGTTGTTGCTTGTATTCTGGTTGATCGTCATCCTTACTGAGGTGACATAGAATTTCAGTGTTGTTTTAATTTGCATTTTCTTTGTGGCAAGAGATGGTGAGCATTCTTTATGAAGATATTGGCCAATTTTACTTTTATGAAGTCTGTGTAGTCCTTCAGTCCATTTATTAATAGGGTTACTGCTTTTTTGTGGGTTTAATTTCTTGAGCTTCTAGTATACTCTAGGTATTCAGCTTTGCCACACCTAAGTAAGCTGTCTTTTTAGCTTTAGTTGGATGTAATTCCACCTGTCAGTTCTCTCTGCTATTCGCTGGAATTCTACTCAGAAAGTTCCTGTCAGACAATAACATTTCTCTTACTCTTGCCTGTAGTAGTTTCAATGTTTCAGATCTTACTTTGACGTATTTATCCATTTTGATTATATTAATTGGTTAGTTAATATTAATACAAGGTGGCCAGAATCTGGTTTCAGTCTTCTGCATAAGGATGTCCAGTTTTCTCAGCACTATTTGTTGTAGCTTGTCTTTTTCCAACATATATATTTTGGCTCATTTTCAAATGTCAGATGATTATAGGTAGGTAGTTTATTTCTGGGTCTTCTACGCTGCTCTGTTTGTCTTTAGGTCTGGTTTGTACTATAGCACAGTAATGAAGTTAGAAGTCAGGTGAGCTTCTTTTCCAGTTCTTCCTTCAGAGGCAGTGATTTCTCCTAGTCATTTCTTGGGCTGGAATGTGGAGGTTTCCCTTCTTCAGCCAGTATTCTTTGCTCTGTACCAGTCTCATTCCTTATTTTGAGATAAAAACATGCTCTTGCTAGGGTTGGGAAATGCCTATACTAGGAACTTGCATATGTCCAGCTAATCTTTGAGTAAGGAAATCACACATTTTATACACAAATACACAAATATAAGAATATATGTCCTACAGATTTATGCAGATACACATACACGCATATATACACACATGAGCATATACATACATATATAGATACAGTAAATAATGTATATTTGTTTATGTATAGGGAATGACTTAATTGATATTCACTCCCTATAAAAACTTATATACTGGGGCCTGGAGTTTGGCCTAGTGGTAGAGTGCTTACCTAGCATGCATGAAGACCCGGGTTCGATTCCTTGGTACCACATACATAGAAAAAGCCAGAAGTGGTGCTGAGGCTCAAGTGGTAGAGCTCTACCCTTGAGAAGAATCCAAGGACAGTGCCCAGGCCCTGAGCTTAAGCCCAGGACTGGCAAAAAAAAACCCCAAACAACTTATATACTAAATGCTTAGGAGCAGCTGAGTTTCTCATTCCTTCTCTATTTCAGCTTCCAAACAATAAGTTATCTATTGGACATTTTCATTTCAGTTCCACTTTGCTGCAAGGGGTCATACATACCCTTCAAATTATTTCTTTATTAAAGAATCCATCTTGATGCTAATATATCTGTGGGTTTGCCCCAGCTGATGAAAAATTAGACAATATTCATGCTAGATAGGTACTGGTGCAATGAACAACATTTATGAAAAATTCCATGTATCTTTTTGTCCCATTTTTATCCTTTTCCCATTTGGTTCTTTGTTCATTAGTTAGCAACTCTCAGGATTTCCTAAGGATATGAGTATAAAGAAGATGAATCTTCAAATAAACTTCAGTTATCTCTGGGTGTGGGTGAGATGGAGTGGGAAAGAAAAAGGATAAATACTTGGAGAAGAGGACATTTTGAAGATGATTTTTCACAAAAATATTTCCCAGTAATATTAAAGTACTGAATGTTATATGAATAAAATGTCATGTGGAAGAATGAAATCAGTAACTTTATTGTGAGACTCTTAGTTATGGAGGTAATGATTTCATTTTCTGTTTCTAAGAGAATTAAAACACATGTTTTGTTAAAGAGGAAAAAACAAAATAAAGAATAGAAAAGCAGTTGCTGACATCTTGGAACTGGCCTGACTCTCCCAGCTGGACTTCAGTGCTGTTGAGAGCTGGTCTGATTCTCATCGCTGGACTTGTTCTCCTGTTCATATAAACCTTAGTGAACAGCCAACATCCAACGAGTTCACTCTGAGCCCATGGTGAAGTGAGACAAAACCAGGCCACTGTGCATCCCATAAAATACCCACAGCCATGCCAGCAGTCAAGTGACTGCTGTTTCCTTGCAGCTGTAGTTTTATACTCACTTCAATCTGCCCTTGACACAGATAAGGTGTACCAGTATGTCCAGTTGTAGAGCATCACTTCCTTTCCTAGACAAAACCTTGTTTCTTTTTTTCATATAATTTTTATTGTAATTAATAGAAGGGTGACATTATATTCACCAGATAGAAGGTGCATTACTTCACAAATATTGATAACCCTTTCTCATGTCTTGGTCGCCATTTCCCTCCCCCCATCCCCTCATCTTGTTTTCCCCCCTTCCCTATCATATTTCAAATAACCAGATAAACATATATACATATACAATACATATATCAGATAACAAGGTAAAATGCTGTAACAATATAAGATAACCAAGGGACAGAGATGAGAAATAACAAAGTACATTAAGGACAACAATCACTCATTATATGGCTTTTGTTTCTATATCCTGGAGGTCCTTTCATTTAACGTCATCCTATGTGGCCTTATGTATCTACAAACCTTGTTTCTTTAACACCTGCCCTCACTAATGACCTACCCAGAGTTCAAATCTTACTCTGGTTCCCACCAACACCCTTTCACTGAGGTGCCGGTGTTCTGCCTAGGTACACAGAATGATAGCTGGTTCATTGTCACTCTGGAGGCCACTGGCAGGGGGTAAACTTACGGAGTACTTCACTTGTTTTTCATGGAACCATTGACTAGTGACAACTAAAGAGAAGTTTAAAACTACCCATTCCATCTTTTGTGTGTGTGTGTTCTGGTCCTGGAGTTTGAACTCAGGGTCTTGGTGCTGTCCTTGAGTTTTCTTGCCAAAGGGTAGCACTCTACCAGTTGAGGTACACCTCCACATCTGGCTTTTTCATGCTTAATTGGAGATAAGAGTCTCACAGACTTAGCTGCTCTGGCTGGCTTTGAACCATGGTCCTCAGATCTCAGCCTCCTGAGTAGCTAGGATTACAGATGTTAATCTGTGATGCATGATATTCAATCATTTATTTATTTTTATTTGGCTTTGTTTATTACTAACAGCAACATGTATTTTCTGGAAAAAATTTGCACACCTCAATATGATAACCTATGAGCTGCAGTTTGAAGTTATAGATCCTTAGTGGCCTTATACATCTCATGATTCTATTTCTATATTGCTTTGAAAGGTCATGTTACATGACTGACTTGTTGCAACATGAAGTTTCTTGAGCCTCACTGGCTTGGTTCTCCCATGCTTGTTTCCACAGTAATCATAAGACAATTCTATTTGTTAGAGGAAAACTACTTGTCTAGTTAAAAATCCCTCATATTATTTGTTAGACATTTCCCCCCAGATACTCTGAGTTCTTTAAGGAACATGTCTCAGATGAAGACCCCGATTTCTTGGCTCCAAGTATGAACTTAGAATTTCTTGATTTATTTTGTCCTTCATGGGAGTTTAGTGCAGGCTTACCTGCTCTAGTAACCTGCTCTGAGTGGCTAATAGGGCCACAATAGCCTTATTCTTTCCCCAGTTGTGCCACTGCATTGAGCATTTGGCTTGACAAATGGCCAGTATCTCTGCCTTTTTTCCCCTACTTTCTTGGCCACTAGCTATAGTGATGACCATGGAGATACCAGCATGGTTGAAATGGCATAGGAATAGGATGTGAGTCCCACTTCAGAATATTTGGTTCTTTTGCTGAGCATGGATCTGAGGTCTTCATATTGAAGATGCCATAAGGACAGGGAGATGGCCTTGGGAGATTACTGAAAAGAAGCTAAAGAACCATGGCCTCATGGGTTGTTTGGTCTGCTTCTGTACGAAGCGATGAGATGAGCTAGAGTTTGCTTTATCCACACCTATGGAGTACGAGAGACAGTGTGTCTTCTGGCTGGTGTCTGGGAATGTTATAGAGTGAGCACTCTGGAAGAAAGAGACTGCACAAACGTGGAGGGGAATGGAGAAATACCTGCTGTGGATGGTAAGATTGATAGAAACTAAGAAAATTTTCTCAGCCAGAGCAAGGTTCAGTCCTGGTGAGGCGGGTGGACTCAGAGGAAAAAGAAGATTGTTTTGACTTGCAATTCTTTGTGGCCAGAGATTGTGAACATCTCTTCATATATCTATTGGCCATTCTTATTTCTTCTTTGGAGAAGTCTCTCTTTAATTCTCTAGCCCACTTATTAATGGGGTTGTTATTTCTTTGAGGATTTGTTTTGGGGGCAGTTAATTTTTCATGCTCTAAGTAAAATTTAAATATGTGGCCCTTGTCTGATGCATAGCTAGTAAAGATTTTCTTCCATTTTATGGGTGTTCTTGCTGTCCATGTCCTTTGCCATTCAGAAACTCTTCAGTTTGATTCAATGCCATTTATCCAGCCTTTCTTTGTTATGTTTCTGGATCTCTACTTAAGAAGTTTTGACTTCCCTGTCCTCCTCCTCACCCACCACTACCTCCTCCCCTTCCACCTCCTTCTCCTCCTCCTCCTGACCCATCTCCTCTTCCTCCAATTCCTACTCCATCCCTAGAACAAACCGAAAATCAGGATACACAACCATACACACACAGACACATACACACACACAGAGTCCACACACACGCCCATCCCAGCCAATATATATAAATATATATAAAACCCAAGAAAAATAAAGTAACCGCAAACCATCAACAACTCACTGACACCATCTAACACCACGGCTACCCCCGAAAGGACCGCAATGCCAACAGTCACACATGATGAGATTGCGGGCAGAGAACAGAAAAGAAGTGACCATTGTATACTTTCTAGGACAAGCACGGCTTCTCCTTTTGGTTCCCACGGACCCGGCACCCCACCTGCATGATGGTTTATTTGTATCTGGGAAAATATTCTCTCTAGTTTAAAATGATTTAAAGAGTCGACTATACAAAAAAAAAAAAAAAAAAAAACCATAGCTGCGATGACAAGATGACGAAGCAAAACAGACAAAAAAAAAAAAATCAGCTGTCTCCGTTCGGAATTTGTTTAAAAAAAAAAAAAAAGAATGAAAGAAAAAAAAAGGACTCCTGGAGAGAAATAGCAAATGTTTCTCGCCTTTTGTTGCCCTCTCTCTCTCTCTCTCTCTCTCTCTCGCTTTCTCTCGCTTTTTCTTTCTCTTTCTTCCCTGTTTTTAAGTCCAAGTATTGGTCAAACAAGATGCAATCTTCTGTTTTTTTGTTCAGCAGACAATCACTTTCTTCGTAAGCACCTTTTTCTCTCCACTCTGTCACTGCCTGTGTGGTTACTGGTTATAAATGTGGGAAAAAAAGAATAGTTATGACTGTAACAGATTTTTATTTCAAAATTTTATATGAATTATGTATATCTTAATGATCAGTCATTTTCCCAGTTTGTAATATATGTGTAGAAATTGCCTGTATATGATACTGCTTTTTCTCCTCTCCCTTTCTCTTTCTTTCTCTCTCCTCCTCCCTTCTCCCCCTCCCCCTTCCCCCGCTTACCTGACTCTTTCCTTTTTGGGGGTCCCACCTCCAGCTCCGCGGCATTGCTGGCTTTGGCTGCAGTCAAAGTGTGGTGTGACGGCCTGAGTTAGGCAGAGGGACCCCCATCGCTAGCAAAAGTGGAGAGTGAGGCGGTAGTCTTCTTATGCACAAGCTATTTCAAGTATTTCTTAGCCGCTTTGAAGGTATCTCTCACTCCCCATAGGGCGCTTTTACTGTTATCTTAACTGCATGTTTATCTATATGTAAAAACTTTCTAAAGCAAATACAGTATTCTCCATTTTCTTATAAAAAAAGTTTTGACTTGTGCCAAGAAGCCCTAATGTTTTCCTTATCCCTTCCTGTAATATTTTCAGGGGATATGGTCTTACATTTGACATCTTAGATCCATTTGGAATTGATTCTAGTACAGGATGGTATATAAGGATCTAATCTCACTCAAGTCAGAATAGCCATTATCAAGAAAACTAATAAAAACAGAAACTGTCAGGGATTTGGCCAAAAGGGAACACTACTACACTGTTGGTGGGAATGTAAATTTGTTCAACCACTCTGGAAAGTAGTATGGAGGTTCCTCAAAAGACCAAGCCTAGAGATTCACTGTGACCTAGCAATCCTACTCCTGGGCATTTATACAGATAACCACAAACCAGCCTGTACTGATGCCACTAGCACAACCATTTCATTGCAGCATTATTTACCATAGCTAAGGTATGGAATCAACCCAGATCCCCTTAGTGGAGGAATGGATCAAGAAAATGTGATATATATACACAATGGAATTCTGTGCTTCCATCAGAATGAATAACATTGGTTCATTGGTAAGGAAATGAAAAGACTTGGAAAAAATTATATTAAGTGAAGTAACCCAGACCCAAAGAAAATAGACTGCATGGTTTCCCTCATTTGTAATAACAAGAATGTATCTATAAATCTACGAGTTAATCTAATGGATAATAAAAGACAAATAAATACACTTGCACATGATTAATTAAACAGTTCTCTAAGCATTGCACAGCAAGAACGCAGGACCATGTTCTTAGCAGAGAATCACAGTGGCTCAGTGGCTATGACCATATAAATGATTGTAGAAATAAACGCCAAGAAATGGAAACAAGAGGGTTTTTAAAAATTGTTTTCAGTTATTTATTTTCTCTTTCTTTTTTTTCCCTTTGGCTTAATTTCTCATGTCACTGTTTTTGATTTCTGTACCTTCTGTTTTGTAGGTAAGTTTATCTGATTTGGGGAGGGGCAGGGGAATCACAGAAATGGTGAGACAAAGGATGGACCAATATATAGAGATATTCACTAGATACTATGTTGGAAATGAACTTTAGGACTTGGGAGGTTGGGAGGGGGAAAATGAAGGTAGGAGTAACACTGTTTGTAAAGAAATGTACTCATTACCTTACTTATGTAACTGTAACTCCTCTGTACATCACTTTTACAAAATTTAAACAAAAAAGAAGACTGTAAGGAACTTGTTTTGTGTCTAAGAGAAAGGTCTAAGTGGAAGCTGATGGCTTGGCCAAGCCTTTTCCATTGAATATAGGCTTTGGACTTTCTGTGGATCATGCGTCTTTCGGGGTCAGGCTGTAGCATCAGTTCTGCGGTTTTCATATCAGAGACCAATCATTCATAAATCAAAATGTTAGTGATAGCCTAGAAACACAGGAAAATGGACCTGTAAACAGATTCCTTTACCATAACTATTAGAGACAAACACCAATACAATTCTTCATAAACATTTTCACTGGTGAATACATTTTTATTAAGCTACTCTATAAGGAACAACTGCCATTGAGCACCTATGAGATGTCAGAGAATAGTAACCCAAGTCAGGCATTAAGAAACTCAGTAATTAAGATAAATAGTTTTTTGTTAACTTACTTTATTGTTAGTATACAGATGCTATGCAGAGGGGTTACATTTACATACATCAGTCAATAGGTACATCTCTTTTCATACAGTGTCATCTGTTCCTCATTCTTTCCTATTCCCTCCCTCTCACCTCTACTCATGAGTTGTATAGTTTACTTTCATCAATGGCCAGTGTATTCTACTACTACTGCATTTTTTTTACCCTTTTTACTTAGATTCTGTGCCCTCCCCTACTCTCCTACAGATATGAGTGTGAATATACTTTGTTTATGCTAAAGAATACAGAATCATCAGCAAAAGAAAAAACAAATTAAAGCAGTCCTTTGTTTCCATACCTTTGGAGTTTGTTTCAGTATGTATATTATTTTATATACATATGAGGTGGTACTTGGGTATCGCATCTCAGTAATGTTTAGATGCAATGGTATGTAGGGGAAGAATCTGAAAGAAGTGCAAATATTACATCTAGGAACTAATGGCTCTGCCTGTAACCATAGCGAATCAGGAGTCTGATGATACTTGTAGCTTGAAGCCAGCTCAGAAGGAAAGGTCTATGAGATTTCATCATTTCATCACCACAGTAACTGGTAATAAACAGATGGAGGTATGGCTCAACTAGTAGAGCACCAACAAAGCAAGTACTGAAGTTGGCACTTGAGTTTACCTGAAGTTGGACAATGAGTTAGCTACAAACACCCTGTCTTTTTTGTTCCCCTTGGGCATGTTCTGTTCTTGAAGCAAGCTAAGAAAGTTGTAAAGCTCTCCCTCAATTCAAACCCAGGTACTGTGACAAAAAGAAAGAAAAAATTACAGAAGTGGCAGGATATAGAAAATAATCTCAAAAAGGTGACGTACTTCAAGAGTTGAGAGCTTCTGACTCCATAAAAGCGGAAACACCTAAGCAGAAGCAGGGCAAAACAAAGCTAGAGGATACAGAAAAGAGATAGTGTCATGGAAGTTTGTAGCATTTCTCAATTCTGGGGTGTCTTGTCCAATTTTCAGGAATGTCAATAAGCATTCCAGTTTTACCTTGGGAGCAGTCTGTATTTGCCACGTCCCTGTGTTTGTGAATAATCTTCCTTCTTCTTGGCTGCAGGCTCAGAACATGCTCTGAATAATTCACACAATGTCCTGATGGTCCCTTGCTATCCAAATGGCCTTGTTCAAGGTTATACCATGATCTATGGCTGGGATTTGGAATCAGTCCCAGAGTCTGACTTCTAAGCCCTGCTCTAACCATTATTTCCTGATGTTCCTTGTTCATTCTCCTCATCTACAAATTTGCAGGCTTCACAAGCTCAGGAGGGATTAATTTCTCTAGTTGGTGCCTTGATTCAGTATGTTTTGGTTCAACTACCCCCTGTGGCGGGCCAGGTGAGCCTCAGACATTGCTCAGTGCCTGGTACACTGCCTCAGCATTAATCTGAATTTGGATCATGAGATAGACATAACCATCCTTTCTTCTGTTTTCATCCTGACTTTGCTGTGGAATAAATGTGTGTGACTAGCAAACTCACCTGTTGAAACCCCAAATCCCATTTAATAGAATTAGGAAGAGGGGTCAGTGTACATGTATTATGACAATTCTCATGAAAGGGAGCTAGTGCCTTTGTCAGAAAAGGCCCTAGAGCTAGCTAGTTTTCTTTCTACTTTGTGCATCATGTGCAGCAAAGGGGGGGGGTCTATCTGTAAAGCAAAAAGAGGGCCTCATCTGAACTGTCATATTGGCATTCTGATCTCAGATTTCCAGCTATCAGAATGGTATAAAGTACGTCTAAACCACTCAATCTTGGTGTTTTTGTTGTGTCTGAGATAAGACAGGCCATTGTAGAGTGTGTGTCCCTCCAGTATATCAATTTTTAAAATTTTATTGTTGGGATAATGTACAGAGGGGTTACAGTTACATTCGTCAGGTAGTAGGTGCATTACTTCTCGCACATTGATACCCCTGCTCATGGTTTTGTCCCCGTTTCCCTCTCCATACCCCTTCCTGATCCTTGGTATATCAATTTAAGAATACAATGCTTGCTCATATCTCCTGGTATCTAGAAAGATGAAAGGTGGACTCAGCATCCTTAAGTAGTGAACAAGTGTGATGTGTAAGTATCTAGCCCTTCACTTCTAAAGTAGGCATGAAGGGGACAGCCATTGACAGTTTCCCAAATACTATTAAGAGAAAATCACCCAAGATTCACATGTGAAAAATGTTTTCATCTTCTCATTCAGCCATTATTTAATATTTACTCAACATCCTTTCTACCACTGCCCCATCCCATGGCTTTCTATGTCCATTCAGGTACAAATCCCAAGATGGCTCTGGTGACATGGTATTCACATTCCCAGAGTCTCTGGCAGCTGAGATGTAGGCTTGCCATCCAGGCCTGGTAAAAAGAGGCGCTGTTTGTGTCTGCACACCTGTGGTGGAAAAGAATGAATGTTTTTCACTGGATGCAGCTATGACATCTCTGCACATTTAGGGGAGATGCAACAGCACTACAAAGCAGCAGAGTTAAGATATGGAAAGAACTTGGATGTCATCATGGAACTTCGGCATCAGTTGGGGAATCACCCTTCCCACAATCTCCTGGATTTAGCTCTCATGGTTTAAGTGGTTTATGATTGATTACTTTCTAATCTTAGGCTGAAAGTATCCTGATACACTTGCCCCAACTTCCCTTGCACACTCATTCTCTTTAGAACCCAAGTGGCTCTCTTCTTACAAACACAGGCATTCTTCTAGGCACATCTAATTTGCTTCCTCTTAGTTCAGTGTGTGTGTGTGTGTGTGTGTGTGTGTGTGTGTGTGTGTGTGAGAGAGAGAGAGAGAGAGAGAGAGAGAGAGAGAGAGAGAGAGAGAGAGAGAGAGAGAGAGAGATTTTTTTTTTGCCAGTCCTGGGGCTTGTACTCAGGGCCTGAGCATTGTCCTTGGGCTTTCTCAAGGTGAGAGCTCTACCACTTAAGTCACAACACCTCTTCTGGCTTTTTCTATGTATGTGGTACTGAGGAATTGAACCCAGGTCTTTGTGCATGCTAGGCAAGCACTCTACCACTAGGCCAAACTCCTGGGCCCCCTGAGTGATATTTTTAAACGCCCAGGGAATATCGAAAATATCAAAAATTTTAAGTGGCAGTGGCACTGTTGGGCTGTAGGTCATGGAGGAGTCTGGTCATGGATAAGGTACTCACATCTGTGTGGACGGAGCCTAGTGTCTCTTCTGAGGGGTTATGGTGCTTTTCCTGAGGAACTTGAAAAAGATATATTTGCATTCTGTGGACTCAGCAATAACATTTAAAACAAATTGCATTTGTTTTTCATGGGTTCCTGCTAAGGAATGGAAAGTTTTGATAATGGACCTGGAGGGGAACGGCTACTTGGAGTTTGTACCATTAATTACAAGCATAGGTCAGTGCAGTGCTCAGGATAGAGGCCTTTGGGACAAAGTAATCATATGATCTTGGACTAAGAATTAAACAGAGACAAGTAGACACAGAGCTATCCATGAGACCTTAAGAGAGCTATGCATAAGACCTAAAGACAGGCTATACAAGAAGCTGAGGTTGTTTGGGCTTATTGAAAAGCTGGGCTTGGGAGAGTTAAGTTTAAAGGATTTGGCAGTCCGAGAAAGGCCATGCTGGCCAGGCAGGTATGGGCTGAGAGCAGTGTGGAGGAGGAGCTCAGCTAACGCTGGCCATTGTACCTGGCAGTTATTGATTTGGACCAGTTTTCCACCAGGAAAACAAAATTTGAAATGGAGTCCTAGACTGATGACAAATTAGAATTAGTATACTGAGAACATTTGTAAAAATTATAAACACGTACCTTGAATTCCACCTGTGAATTCTCATGATGTTGGCGACTGACTGTGGGGTCAGTGACTGTGACTGTGGGGTCAGTGACCTTGGACCTGCACAACTGAGTACACAAGGAAGTAAGCTCTTATCATGATTTTGGGCTGTGTCAATAGCTTCTCATTTAACCTGTTTGGGACTTGATCGCTTCTCATTCAACCTATTTGAGACTTGATACTGTTTGTACGAATGTAGCCCCTGGCAGTTCCCTAGTTTAAAGAAGTGTACTTAAGGTCAGAACTGGAAATAAACTGGGCTGCAATCTTGGGCTACAGGCTTCTTAAGCTGTGGCTCCTGATTTGGACTGTAGCCCTCCCGAACCCCATATGTTTGTCTCTCTTCTATTTTTTCCCTGCCCCCTATTTCAGGAATCCCAATTTGCGAACCCTGGTTCACTGCCGGCTGGCCCCAGCATCATTTTGCTGTTTGACTTGAGAATCTAACCTAGGATATCCCTGGAGCTTATATTTTTAGAAAAGATTCCTATGATTCTGATGATCAGACAGGTTTAGGAACTTCAGACATAAGCATTGTTAATGCTGACAGGCAGGTTTAGGGCAGGTGGTGGATATGCTGAGATTGATAGGCAGTCACCTCTTATGGTTTGGGGATCATGCTTATAAACTCCATATCCTGGAAGAATAATTTCCCTACAAGTCACAAAATTGCACAGTGAGCTTGACATCAGCAACCCCGGGCCATTGTTATATGGACTCAGTACCTCAATACCTAAAGTATGCATGAGTGTCTGTGTTTTACTACACATGATGCAGTACAGTTGGAGAGGGCAAAAAGATGGGCCCCATTGAGGGTCTTATAAGTGGTGGAAGTAGGAAGTGGACCCAGTGACTGAGAGAGTGATCTTGAAGGTCAGTAATGGGGTTATGACCACATGTACCCAACAGACACAGAGACTGGTAAGAGAAAAGAAAGAAAAGTATTCTCAGTTTCAATGAGGGCATGGCAGCATGTCACAGACTGTTTTTGTTTTTGTTTTGTTTTGTTTTGTTTTTTGCCAGTCCTGGGGCCTGAACTCAGGGCTTGAGCACTGTCCCTGGGCTTTCTTAAGGCTAGAGCTCTACCACTTAAGCCACAGCACCACTTCCAGCCTTTTCTATGTATGTGGTACTGAGGAATTGAACCTGGATCTTTGTATATGCTAGGCAAGCACTCTACCACTAGGCCAAATTCCGGCTCTGTGTCTCAGACTTTTGTGCTGCTGTAACAAAATGCCCCAGATTGAGTAATTTACAAACAATAGAAATTTATTTTCTCTCAGTTCTGGAGACTGTGAAATCCAAGATCACAGCATTGGTGGATGTGTCTGTTGAGGACCTACTTGCTGCATCCTCCTTTGGCATAAGAGTGGAAGAGCAATATTACAGTTTACCCCTTCAAAGGCTCATGAACTGACAGTTTGGTTCTTAAGGGAGCAGTGTTGGGTGGTAGAGTTTGGGGAAAGTGATTATTATGAGGGTTCCGCCTTCAGCAATGGGTTATTTTTTGGAGTAATTAACAGAGTCAAATTTTAAACAGACAGGGGAATAGCTATGGAAGGTGAAGCTGGTTGAGGAAAATGGGTCACTGGGGAAAATGGGTCCTGGAAAGATGTATCTTATGAAGTTGCTGGAGCTAACTGGCCACAGGTATTTGTCACAGCGATGAAGGAAAAAACAGACAAGTCTGTCTCCTCTAGTCCTCTTATAAGGCATCAATTCCCTCATGAGGATGAAGCCATCTTGCATTTTATTCTTCCAAAGCCCTTACATCTTAATGCAGTCACAATAGGGATTAAGTGTCAACAGAAATGTTAAAGGGAATATATTAAACCATAACATGGGAGAAGGAAAGAGAAAGATATTGAAAACCAGAGAAAAGTCTCTTATTTTCATCATTCATTTATCATTTATTCACAGTTAGCTCATCATTATTGCTTATGTCTTTTACTCGCTTCTTTTTCTTTTTTTTTTTTCTAGTACTGGATCTTGAACTCAGAGCCTGGGCACTGCTCTTGGATACTTTTTGCTCCAGGCTAATGCTCTGCCACAGCACCACTTCTGACTTTTTTGGTGTATGTGATATCGAGGAATTGAACCCAGGGCTTTGTGCATGCTAGGCAAGCACTCTACCACTAGGCCACACTCTTGGCCCTCTTACCCATTCTTTATCTGATACCTTGCTTCCCAAATGTTACTTCTCCCCTTCTTCCCTAAGCCCCGGAGACCCCTCCCGCTCACTGCCACCATCTTCTTGTTACTTGGTTGGTGTAAAAGGACAGCTTCTCAGCATCCTTTTTTTTTGGTCAGTCGTGTGGCTTGAACTCTGGGCCTGGGTGCTGTCCTTGAGCTCTCCAACTCAAGGCTAGCACTCTACCACTTGAGCTACAGCGAGACTTCCTCAGCATCTTTTAACGTAGACATGTTTCCTACCTGATTCCTTAGGAACACTGGGATTGCAGAGTGGACTGGTAGGAATGTTGAGAGTGTGGAGTGAACTTCTAGCTCCTAAGCTAGGATCATATTGTGGAATCTTGGCTTCTTTCATTTTGCGAACAATAACTCATCAGCTGCCAAATATAGGAGCAGCACATTTTGTGTAAGATTAGGGGTGCTAGTAGACTTTTATTGCTGGGACCCAGTCCCTAAGAAAACAACTTAAGAGAGGAAGGACTTATTTTGGCTTGGAATTTTAGAGGTTTCATTGCCAAGTTGGTTAGATTCTTTGCTCTGGGTAAGGCAGACTGTCATGGTTTGGGGAGTGTATAGCGAAAGTTCTCATAGCAGCCAGGAAGTAGATAGACACTACAGAGGAAGGGTCCATGGATATGTTATAACCTTCAACTCCTACCCCTCTCCCTCAGCCACCACAGTGTTCACTTCTTCCAGAAAGGCCCTGTCTCATAAAAGTTTTTACTATCTCCTGAAACAGTACCACCTGCTGGGGACCAGGCCTTTAAATGTGTGGGACATCATATTCAAGCTATAATACTAGACAAATAAATCCATAATGTAGTAGTTTTTGTTATCCCATTGCGTGGATCTCCCAACTTGGCTCAGTGAACTTCCAAAGGAAAGAGGAAATGCCAATTTCAGTGGATAGTCAGAGTGAACATTTTGATCTGTGTTCAGTTAGAAGATTAGGAAAGATATGTTCTGTGCCCATTCTTCTTTCTAGAGTTGGCCACTCAACAGCAAGAACTCTGCATGTGTGTGTGTGTGTGTTTGTGTGCGTGTGTGTACATGCGTGTGTGTGTATGTGTATATGTGTGTGTGTTTTAAAATTTCTGCAATTGACATTTGGGCAACAATGCATTAGGTCTTAAATTAAAATAGCAATTAAAATATTATGCTAAGCATTCTCTTATTTATAACATACTAATTTATTGTAAAGCAGTTTGCCTTTTTCTATGGTTGAGTTTAATGAGTTTCTTTCAGAAGGACCATAAAAAGCATGCTCAGAGAAAAGAGACTGTGTTGTTTTTTTAATAAGCAATGTAGCTGTCACCAGATGTTATAAAGATTGATTACTAATGCATTTTTAATGAACATAATTTATTAGATAATAATTTTCCCTCTGTAAATTTCCAGTAGGAGGAAGTCATTGAGTTTTTTTTTCCATTTTAAATTAAAGATTTTCTGCAGTTGGTTTTTCACAAAGTCTTAAAATGGATGATCAAATTCAATTATGTAACAAATATCCTTGGAATGAAGCTAATGTGCTCCAATCCCTCCAAACCTCCGGAGAGCAAGAGCCAAACAAGACAACATAGCTCAACAACTGTGCCTAGACAAGTGCCCCTAATACATAGTACATGTTTGTTGGATAGTGAAAGTCTTTTTTTTTTATATTATTGAAAACACTAATTCAAAGATTCTGTTGAGTACACTTGTCATAAACCTATTTATCAGTGATGAATTGTTATGTTAGATGTATACTTTCTTGGCTTCTATTACTCAGGAAAGGGGATGTGGTTGGAAAGCTAAGAATGAATTAATATGATTATGGATTATTTGCCTCATTGAAGGAGTGGAAGCTGTTCTCTTCCAGAAATATCAAATGTCCAGATTATGAGACAGGGGAAGATATCCTTTTCATGTGGCTGAGAGCTCTCACCGTACCAGGGTAAAACCATTACACAGGTCTCCTTAGAATTTAGTGCCTAATGGAGAGTAAGTATAAGTTTAAGAGACTAGGAAGGAAAGCTGGAAAGGGATTGTGGAAAACAATGTTCCTTAAACTCATTTTACCTTAAATATGTGTACAACTTTATGTTGGAAGTCACTATATAACTTTCTTTTTAATATGTTAAAATAAACAGGACAGGCGCTGGGAGTTTGGCCTAGTGGTTAAAGTGCTTGCCTAGCATGCATGAAGACCTGGTTCGATTCCTTGGTATCTCATACATAGAAAAAAGCTGGAAGTGGTGCTGAGGCTCAAGTGGCAGAGTACTAGCCTTGAGAAATGACCAAGGACAGTGCTCAGGCCCTGAGCTCAAGCCCAGGACTGGCAAAAAAAAAATTAAAATAAAAAAAAACAACAGGATAGCAGTTTCCTACTTTCCTTTAGTCAATTCTGGGCTAAGTGAGTCAAGTATAATAACAGAAGAGTAGACTGAGTTGAAAAGAGTTGACACTGAATATTCCATTCAGTCTCAATTTGATGTCCTATTCAGACACTAAGTATAAGCAAAACAGTTCTGGGCTCCCTGTATTTAAGAAAGGTAGACTTGTGTAAATGTGCTGATGGCGTCTTCCATGCTTGCTGAGCCATGCTGGGCTAATCACAGGGAACGGGGGCTCAAATGTAACCCTGAACTTATTCTATGCTGCCTATTCAGCCATAGTTCATGAAGCCTTTGGGTAAGTACCTTTTGTTGAGAGGTTAAACACTTGGACCTTGGGATAGTTAATTCAGTGAGATGGGCAGGGTGCTTAAACAGTTGCTCAAACATTATTCGAGATATTTCTGTGAAGATTTTTTTTTACAATGAGATTAACATTTCAGTCAGAAGACTCTGAAGAAAGTTGATTGCTTGCCATGGATGGTAGGGTCTCTGCCAATCAGTTGGTGGCCTACTAGAGAAAAGACTGATCTTCCTGAGGCAGGAAGCAATTCTGTCAGCAAACAGCTCCAGGTCCAAGCTGAAATTAGCTCGGCAGCCTGACAGTCTACCATGCAGACTTGGGACTTGCCAGCTTGTACCATCTCGTGAGCCAGTTCGTAAAAATAACTCATTCTTTCTCTAGATATAGCCTATTGGTTCCGTTTCTCTGGAGAACTCTTACTTACACAGGTGATGTGCTGGACTGGAAGAGAAATTCATGAGGTAGTAGGTCTTAGTTGAAGTAGGTCACTAGCATATTTTATTCAGGGATGGATTTTGTCCTTAGTTCCTTCCTTTTCTCTCTGCCTCTCTCACTGTGACTTTTGTCATAGTAATAGAACACATTTCAATTATGGAAAATATGGCACTATCTTGTTGGTTGTTTTCTTTTTTTGTGGGTCATGGGGCTTCAACTTGGCCTGGGCACTGTCCCTGAGTTCTTCAGCTCAAGGCTACCACCCCTACCCCTGGACCTGGTGGCCGTCTCTGAGCTCTTCAGTTCAAGGATACCACCCTACCCTTGAACCAAGCCCCACTTCCTATTTTCTTGAGGTTAATTGGAGATAAGAGTCTAAGGTCCTTTTGTGCCCAGACTGGCTTTGAGCCTTGATCCTTAGATCTCAGCCTCCTGAGTAGCTAGGATTACAGGCGTGAGCCACCAGCTTTGGCAATATTTTTGAGGGCTAGAATTTCAAAGTTTTCCCTTTATGTAGATGGTAAAATTAGTGTCCATAGGGAAGAGTGATGTGCTTAAAGAGGCCATGGGAAAATACCTGGGTGGGCTCTCAAGGACAACAGTCCTTGATGTCTGTGTATTCTGTCTCCTCAGATATAGTGATGGGAAGAAACAAGACATGTTTTGAACTAGAATACAAAAACCAAGTAACTCCATGGCTAAGATTTATGAATTAGTATGTGTGGTCTGCTGGTAGGTTTTGTTAAAGAGTCACAGGCAAGAGAGATAGTACTAAATTTACAACTCTAGCCATTCATCTCTGTAAATATAAGGAACATGTTGGGTTGTCATGAGTCCAACCAATGGAGCTAATTAACTGAGAGATCTCTAGACTACCAAATTCTTGTTTACTCATCTTCATATCCCCCTTAACAACTCATCCAGTGCCTTCTATCAGGGAGATAGTCGATAACAGTGGTGACATTTTACCAGCAGCTCTAATTTATACAAATCAACGAAAGACAGTATAAACTGTTTCACCATGCTTCTTGTGTGTGCTGGATTTATTTGTAAGAATGACACTGGTAAGATGCTTCAACAAACACAAACATTTCCTCATTGCCCAGACTGTTGCCTTCCTTATATCATACCATACGGAAAGTTAATTTAATTGAGTAAATGGGATTTAAAAGGCCAGACAGTGCGCTGGAACCATGCAGTAATCTTGGAGAGATCATGAAAGATAGAAACAGAACACCGTGAGAATCTGTTGGAGACAAGGACACATTTCTACCAAGACAAGATTGAGGAGCCAGTTGGATTTTGGAGGGGGAGATGGCAGGAAAGTTTAAGCAATGCCTAACTGTCTTAAAGTTGAGTTTTTTTTTTTGTTTCTGAAGAAGATGAGAGTTTACATTTTAGGTATGTTTAGTTTGAGGACTTAGTTGGTATTCTTAAGTGGGCAATGAGTGTTACTTGATGAAAGTATTTGGGGAAGGGTGGAAGATGGTTAGATTCCATAAAGACAATACTGCTCAGGTTTTCTGTGAGTCAGTCACACTTAGATCTTTGCCTTAATCTTAAATGATGCTAAAAGGGGTTCAGTTAGCTGTAATGAAAAGTCACTGAAATCAGGAACGAAACAAGGATGCTGTATCACCATTTTCATACCCACTGTCAAAGATTAAGGAGAAATAATAGCTATAGGGATTAAGAACAAAAATGTTATAAAAATTAGTAAGGAAGGAGCAACTTGTTGTTAAATACAGATGGTGACTTAAAAATAAGAGGCAAAAGCTATTGAAAAGAGATTAATAAAATAATTTTTTGAGAATAATATGGAGCAAAAAAGCAGCATAATAATAAGTCACAAAAGTAAGTAACAAAATAGTTGGAAATATTAATGAATTAATTATTTAAAGATATTAAAAGTGAAATATTGAGAAATATAATTTTCATGGCTGCTACTTATTGGAAAATTAATCTATCCATTTAATGCCATCAATATCTGATCAAAATCACAATAGTATTTGACAGAACTTGATAAATCAGAGAACTTCCAGGAAAATTCCAAGGAGTATGAATATCTAAACACTTCTAAAGAATAGACATGAGAGATTTTTTTTCTTCTGGATGTCAAGACTGAGCAAGAAATGTAGTTATTTACAAGTCAATGATCAGTAAAGTAGGGTTAAGAACATAGAGACAAGCCTATAATCCTAGCTTTTCAGGGGTTAAGATTGTGTTTTGAAGCTAGCCTGGATAGACAAATCTGATAACTTTATCTCAAAATAATCAGCAAAAACCCATAACTAGAGGCATGGCTCAAGTAGTAGAGCTCCAGCTATGAAGGAAAAAGTTAGGTGGTAGAGTGAGATCCTGAATTCAAACCTTAGATACTTACATGGAAACAATGTATTAAAGAGTAAGACTGTACATTAGAATATAAGGTAGAACAATATGATAAATGGCCCTAAGACAATTTGTCAGCTGCATGAGCACAGGCAGGAAGCATAGATTTATTTATTTGTTTATTTATTTTTGTACTGAAGATTGATGTAGGATTTCAAGCTTTCTAGGCAAGTGCTCTACCATTTGAGCCATATTCCTGACTCATATTCAGTATAACTCTGGGACTTGATAAAGGCCTGTATCAGTTTAAAGTTAAAGCCATCAGCTGCACTAGCCCCACAAAAGAGAGTCAGTGTGTTCTTTGAAGTTTTGAAGGCTGACACTACAGTTTTACTAGCTGTAAGATCTCTCAATGACATCTTCAAATATAAGGTTGTATTATTCATGGATACTTAGATCTTCCACAGTCTTTGCTAGGTCTTAGCTTGCTGTATATCTCCATCAGTGCTTGCAGGTTCACTTTGCCCTTGTGGGTTATCGGCACAATTTCTCCTCAAACCTCATGAAGCTAGCTTCATTTTTTTCCCCTCTGGCTTCCTTGCTTTTCAGCCTTCAGAGAACAGAAGAGAGTTACAGCCTTGCTCTGAGTGCTAGATTTGACTTAAGGAAATATTGGTTTCGTTTATTCTGACCACTTGGGCTTTTTCATATCAACAGTCAGGCCGGTTTTCTTTCTTAACATTAATGTGCTCACTGGAGTAGCACTTTTAATTTCCTTCAAGAATGTTTCCTTTGTCCTCACAACTTGGTGAACTTGGTACAGAGGTTTAGATTTCAGCGTATCTTGGCTTTTCACAACCTTCTACACTAAGCTGAACTATTTTCTTTATTTTTAAACTCAGGTAAAAACCTTTTCCTTGAGCTGGAGCACTTAGAAGTCATTGTAGGCTTAGTAATTAGCCTGATTTCAATATTGTTTCCATATTCAGGATTCCATATTCCCTGAGATGCAGAATGATCAGTTGGTGAAATAGTGAGAGCATACGCACCATTTATTAAGTTCATTGGCATATACGAATGTGGGCCGTGGAATCAACAATGAGCTGGGCATGGTAGCTCATGCCTGGAATCCTAGCTGGTCAGGAGGCTGAGTTCTGAGGATCATAGTTCAAAGCCAGCCTGGGAACTAAAAAGTCCATGAAACTCTTATCTCCAATTAACCAACAGAAGACTGGAAGTGGCACTGTGGCTCAAGGGGGTAGGTAGCCTTGAGCTGAAGAGCTCAGGGACAATGCCCAGGCCCAGAGTTCAAGTCCCATGACCAAAAAAAAAAAAAAAGATTGCTGATTTAAGCCAGGCACGGATGCACCATGTGTATACTCCTAGTTATTGGAGATGTGGAGGTTATGAGGCATGAACAAAAAATTCATGAAATCCCTGTCTCAACAGTAAAAAGTGATTATGTTAGCACACTTTCTTTCTAGCTACAGCAGGAAGTGTAAATAGGAAGACTGTATTCAGTCAAGCCTGGACGAAAAGTGAGACCTTATCTTAAAAAAATAGCCAGCGCCCAAAGGGCTGGAGGTGTGGCACAAGGGTTAGCATGCCTACCTAGAAAATGGAAAGCTCTGGGGACAAACAACCCAGAAACAAATACAATCACTGATATCAGATCACCACAACAGATATAATAAGGAGGAAAGAGTTTGAAATACTGTGTAAATTACCAAAATGTGAGTCAGGCATGGGCAATGAATATTGCTATTGGAAAAATAACACCCAAACACGTGGCTCTATGCAGGCTTTCTTGGAGAAATAACACTCATAAACTTGCTCTATGTAGCATTGCCAGACATCTTCCATTTATAAGACAGCAAAAGCAAGAAAAAAAACCAAAAACAATACCTGCAAAGTATAATCAGAGGAGACATATCTGTATGCATCAACACAGATGAATTCATAGCCACAATGGTGAAAAATACACTGTCAGAGATATTGAAATGTATATGTACACTCATGCTGAATAATGTAGACTAAATCATGTGGTGCTCAGGGATATGTAGATGTGATTGATTCATGGTTTTTTTTGGAGATAGTTTTACTCTACGGAGTCAATTTAGGAACATTAAATTGGTGGCTATGGAAACAGTGCTCTCGGGTAAATGAAAAGTTTGATTCCTATGGGCTTCTGGTCATTTTTTTTTAAATCAAGCAATCTGTATGTGTGTGATACGTGTTTATATTTCAAGCACTGTATTTAACATATAGTGTGGACTCATTCACGTTGCACTCACTGGCAGCAGCACTGTCACTTCACCCGAAGCTTATCTATATACAAGTATTTTTTTTTCTATAAGGTACAGTTGCCCTAAGAAGTGGCAGTAATGAGAGCTGTGATAAGGAGAGCTGTGAGAAGATGGCAGTGTCAATGCACGCAACCTGAGCTGAGGTCATGGGCCTTGCGGTTGCTCAGTCTCATTTTTCACACCTGGCGCATATTGGCAAATGATGGACAAAGTGCCAGGAGGGCTGATTTGGAGGTTATAAATACATTTTAGCCAGCAGACAGATTTGCAAATACTGAGTCCATAAATAAGAATGAGGTAAAACAATAAAGGCATCACTAAATCCATAATACAAATGATTACAGTGCAGAGTGAGAATTGGGAAGCAACTTGAGATGTGCAGATGAGTGACTTCAAACACTTGCAAATGTTCTATTTCTTTTTTTAAATTGTAATGTATAGAGGGGTTACAGTCATATTCACCAGATAGTAGGTGCATTACTTCTCACCCATTGATACCCCTTCTCATGTTTTTGTCCCCATTTCCTTCTATTTCTTTTTTTTTTAAATTTTATATCTAGCAAGTTTTTTTAATTGTTGGGGTAATGTATAGAGGGTTACAGTTACATTTACCAGGTAGTAGGTGCATCACTTCTCACACATTGATTCCCCTTCTCATGATTTTGTCCCTATTTCCCTCCCTCACCCCCTCCCAATCATCTTCAAATGTTCTATTTCTTTAGCTGAATCTTGACTGTTTATTAGAGTATTTCTTAAAATAATAAACATAACATATAAATATAAACTTCTTAAAGCATTTGTTATAATTATACCGATAGACTGATTTTGTAAGAAGGAGGTAGTTTTAAATGGTACATCAGAAATGCTTATTCAGACATCATCAATCAATTTAATTGTTATAAGCCTCAATCATATCAAAGATACTGAGTTTTGTATATGGAGAATCATCATGTCTTCTAGAAGCTCAAAACTTAGTGGCAGAATTCTTGCCACTAAGGATTCTTTGTTGTTATTGTTATTGGTCATGGGGCTTTAACTCAGGGCCGGGGTGCTATCCCTGAGCTCCTTTGTGTCCTAATTTGAGCTACAGCTCCACTTCTGGTTTTCTGGTGGTTAATTGGAGATAAGAGTCTCACAGGAACTTTTTTGCCCAGGGATGGCTTTGAACCATGATCCTCAGATCTCAGCCTCCTGAGTAGCTAGGATTACAGGTGCAAGCCACCAGGTCATCCAAATATGTGCACTGTATCATTATTGGAATAGAACTTGGGCACAAAACAAATTTTCCATGTGTTTATTGCAGTCACCCACAGTGCCCAGCATTTTCTCACAGACAGTGTATGATTGATGTTTGTTGAAAGGAGGAAGGGAATGGGGAAAGCGTGCCAGCACCTCATGTGATGGTCCTGTACTCATCCTCCAACGGATGAAGCAATTTCCTCTGTCTTTGTGCTCTCTTCTTGTTTCTCCCCCCTTAGTACTGTCAGTACAACCCTCTTTCTCCCCTGCAGTTCTCTGGGGCTTACTGCACCAGTGGGAAGGGCAGTGCCCTTTGAGATTGCAATCTCTTCTTAGCTCATTCCCTCGCCTCTGTGTTCTCAGGCAGTGCTTTCTTTACAAAATCCTCTCCTCTCCACATTCTAGTACACTTACGTAGGCATAGATCCGCTGTTCTTTCTGAGGATGTCACAGCTAATGAACAAATTTAGAAGTGAGCCAGATAGTATAAATATTTGATAAATACAGACATGAGTTTCATTTTAGCACTTTCCTGATACCAAATATGAATTTGACATTCTAGGTTCCTATTTGAATTCATTTAATTCCAATAGGGCCACAGATGGAAGAGGCCATGTTGCTGAACTAGAAAAGAGACCTTTGTACTTTGTGCACAGGTGACCCATTGACTAACCTGGCTGTAGAGATTCGATCACATCACAGGCACGTGAGGTGTCATTTTGGCGGGGATGACAGTGTGATGGGAGAACAGGATAAGACATATTAAGCATTTTCTTCTCCTTTAGAAAATAGGTTTATGTCTCACATGGCTCTAGAACTTTGTGTCATCTATAGTTAATGAAAGGGTGTTGAAGCAAGACGTGTAGAGGGCATGATTTAATTCTTAAAGAGATTCTTTGCCTCTGAAAGGCAGGAGTTGTAAATAACTTAAATTCACCTACCTCAGACATAGGTGGTTTCCCTTACCCAAGCATTCAGCTTATTTGATGGTCACTCTAGCAGAACACATTTGTTTGCATAAGCCCAGTTGCTTTCCTGGTGGGAGATACTGCCTCAGTGTCAGTGTCCATGTGAAAATGTTTCTAGGAATATTAAGGCAGATGTTTTGCCACAAAAATTTATGAAGTTGTCAATTTCTCCTGCATTTTGGGGAGAGGAGTCATTCTGATACCAAAGTGCAGTTCCATTTGGCTGGAATAACAGCCCTTCCCTCCCAAACCATCAAACTGGGGTTGTATATTTCAGACTCTGGCAGATATCTTGAAATGACAACCCATTGTTGTTCTGGAATATTCATTTCTTCCTGACCACTTTCAGTTAATAGAGTGAAAGTTAAAAGCCTCCAACTCAGGCAAAAGCTTTTATGAAAATAAGTGTCTGAAACAAATGAGCCTTTAAAAGAAATTCATGAGTTATGCATGCTAATAATATTAGCTACAATTATATTTAGCCCTTCTCAAATAAAACCTTGCAATACATGAGAGGACTGCTTCCATTTCCGCCTCCCCCTTTTACCCTCCCTCAAGATGAATGACTCATAGATCACTTTTGAGCCCAAATAGTCATCAAAGCAATCAAGAAAATCATAGACAGAAGATGATGCCTTCTCTTTCTTCTTCCTCCCAGGCGCTGATACAACATCTCCCCAGAGATGCTGAAATTGGTCAGGATGTCGAATTCTCTCTTATGCTGGTAAATTTCATCCTTTTATATTTATTATCTCCCTCTCTCAGTTGTCATTCTCTACGATTAAGTAAAAATAAACGTCAGCACCATTAGGAATCTGAGATAACTCCACAGTGCATACTAATTTGCCCCAGTGTGTCTGCAGTGTGTTTTCAAACCTCAAGTCTCATGCACTCTGTTTCTGGATCTTTACAAAACACTATTTATAACATGAGTTGTCACCCTTGTCACCTACACTTCCTAGAAGTGATAATGAACCTCGAATGTTTGTAAAAGACAGTGAGTCTCAGTAGATCACAGCATTCCTTTTGCACATGCTTTGTGTTGATATTATCAAATCAGCCTGGGATACCTGCTGACTGGGAAAGGAAGTTTGTAGATGTCCGAGTTCAAACTGCAGAAGCTTCATGTTGCTTTCTTAGAAAGAATCACTAGTCAGAGGAATGCTGCTGCAAACTTTCTTGCAGTTGCATTGATAACCAAATATCCATCTGGGTAATAACAGTTTCCATCTGAGCAGAGATGGAAACTAACACCTTTCTTTTTGTTCATTTTCCATTCTTGTCCTGAGACTGTTGCTATGGTGTCTCATGGTAGGTCATGACATTCTGACACGTGGCAATGTAATGATTCTTTATGGATTATATGTGGTTTATGTGGGTGAGAATGCAAATAGAAATTGTAACTGCTAATGGATGGTAGGCCTGTAGCTAACTGTCTTGGAAGGCAATGACAATGTAAGGCAGCGTTTGAGTTTCACTTACAGAGATAACTTACTAAAAATTTAACTTCTAAGATGAATTAGCAGTCAATTCAGTAAAACAACTGGTTTGATGAATTTTAAAGTTCCCACCAGCTAATCTAATCAAGTGAGTCTGCAAACGATCAAACTTGTTTTTTATGTAACCATAAGCCAAAGAATAGTTTTCCAGTGATGTCTTTATCATTTTAATTTTATGTACAAATCAAATTGACAGCTACTTTGACAGCCGTAAACTCGATTACCATCTAATCAAAGAAGTCCGGTTATTTTAGTCATTCTTTCCATAAATTTGCAATCCACTCTCACTTAGTACCTGTATTTATATAAAACCAGACCACGCTTTCCAGTCATCTTTGTTAGGTAGGTTAGACTCCACATCCCTGAACTCTAGCATCCTGCCATGTAGGATCAAGGCTGGGCTAGCAGGCTGTGAGGTTAGCTCAATGGTAGATCATTTATCTAGAATACACAGGACTTTTGCTTCCACACTTGAAAAAAAAAGGCAAGACTATCAAAAAATTTTAAGTTGTTCAACATACTTGAAATGTTTCATAACAGTAAATGTGATTTGGGATAATTCATATCACATATCTCTTAGAAGAAACATTTTAATTTTCATGTTTTGTGGAGTTTGAGTTTTAATGGGATAAACATCACAATCGGGCTGATAATTACTGAACTAGCATATTCACTTAAACGAAGGTATACAGTAACACACACAGCAAAGAAAATGCACACACCAAATAATTCACAACCCAACAAATTAGTCTATATTCCAATAGTCTATGTTAGTCAATATATGTTATAATTTTATCACACAGTCCTTTTAGGTTAGGGGTCAGGATCAAGAACAGCAGTATGCAAAGGACATTCAGGTATTTAATGATCTAATTCAATACATGTGGAATTTTGGATAATTCATTCTAGAGGTGAGATTGCAGTTTATTATCATACATCTGTTATAGAGTGCTTCACTCGGGAACCAATATGAGAACTATTGTTAAGATAGTCTTCAGTGAGGACACACACTTGGTATGTCTAAGTTATATGTGACTTTTTTGGGGTAGTACTTTGCTAAGCAGGTGCTCTACCATTTGAATCATACCTCCAGACCTCACATGTGACTCTTAGTTATTTTTTTGAGACTTTTATTTTTTATTGTAATTAATAGAAGGATTACAGTTATATTCACCAGATAGAAGGTGCATTGCTTCACAAACATTTATACCCCTTCTCATGCTTTTGTCCTCACTTCACTCCCCCATCCCTTCCCCTCATCTTGTTTTCCCTCCTTCCCTTTCCTATTTCAAATAAATAAGTAAACGTATATACAATATACCACATAACAAGGTAAGATACTGTAACAATATGAATGACTCTTAGTTCTTAAGCAAAGCCAACTAGACGTCTACAATCCTCTATTTTGATATTGTTATCAAAATGGAGAAACTAGTATTCAATGTCTTCTGAAATCAAATTTGCCTTTCCACCTATTAAACTTTTATCATGGAAAGTCTGTATCAGGATTGGAAAGAGCAATTCTCAGAACGTCTGTTTAAGTTGACTTCCAGGAAACTCTGGATTCAAGTCTACATGATCTGTCTACTGAAGAATCATTGTGAATGTCCATACGATGTTAACTTGCCAGCTGAACCCTTCACTGTCCCTGCAGGAATTCTCCAAGTTTTCTACGATCACCTTAAAGCTTGTTTACCTCTTAGGTCTTACATATTTGTGATACAACATTCCACTGAGATACTCATTTATCATCATATCATAATTCTTTATTAGGTTTCTCAAGCTAGCAACAAGTGCCTCGATATATCCATATTCTTGTCTTTACTCCTGAGCGATCCAAGTATATTTACTAGTTGTTCTCCTCTCTTCCTTCCTCCTCCTTCCCTTCCTCCTTTCCTTTGACCTCTCTCCCTCTCATTTTCTCTCCCCCTTCTTCCCTCCCTTCCCTCTTTCCTTCCCTCCTTCCTCCTTCCTTTCTTCACTTCCTCCTTTCGTTTTGCTTCTTTCTAAGTCATGCTTTTATTTCAGGTGAGAATGGCCTACCATTAAAATGGGATGTCTCTTCTGACAGCACTTGAAAATTTACATCTACTTCCCTTCTACTTCAAGTAAAGACAGAGTTAGGTTAGGAACTTGAAGAGGCAGAGGGTAGGTCAAGACCGATAATCTTATTTCAGGCAATAACTTATTGCCTGACACACAAAAGAACATAAATTTCCTGCTGTCAAGTGATATAATGAACTAGATGAGGTTGAATGAATTATTGTCATTCTTCAAACTATGCCATCCAATGTGTGGATAAAACACTACATGTGGCTGTCATTTATCACTGAGGCTGATTCTCTTCCCAAGTTAGGAAGGAAGATGAACAATAGGTAATATTTAAAACCAAATTCAAAATTATGGTTAAATATCACTGTTACACCAAGCAAATCCTTATTTGAAAACTAATGAAAGTATACAGTACATGGCACCATGTACCAGGCTTAGTAGGTGGTTAGTTAATGTTAGCTAAAATGATTATTCTCTTGTAAGTAATTTATTCTTGCAACTCTAAGATGTGGAATAGAATCCCATTAGCAGGTGTATTATTTTGCTCAGTTTGACATTTCAAAAGAGCATACACTGGGTGCTTTGTACACTCTAGATTGATCCTTTCCCATTTCTAGAGGCCAAATCCAGCTGTCCAACACAGTTGGTTTCTTCTGAGGCCTCTTCCTGTGTCTTGCAGATGGTCAGTTTCTGGCCACATCTTCACACAGCCTTCCATCTGTTTGTGTCTGTGTCTTAATCTCTTCCTAGGAGAAAAGCAGTCAAATCAGATTAGGGTCCACTCCTGTTTTTTTTTTCTTGTCAGTCGTTGGGCATGAACTCTGGGCCTGGGCGTTCTGTCCCGGAGTTCCTCAGTTCAAGGTTACTGCCCTATCCCTGGAGCCATAGTGTCACTTCCTATTTGCTAGTGGTTAATTGGAGATAAGAGTCTCACGGACTTTAGTGCCTGGGATGACTTTGAACCATGGTCTCAGATTTCAGCCTCCTGAGTAGCTAGGATTACAGGCGTGAAACACTGTGCCCGGACAGAGCCCACTCTTATAAATCATTTAACTTGAATTGTCTTCAATTATTCCAAGGCAGGGAAAGTTTAGGACACCAGAATGTGCATGTTGAAGAGATGCTGCTTAGCCCATAATAGCAGATGAGGCAGCCCAGGCATTTACAATGCCAAAGCATGGTTTCCACCTGAAGATTTAAGAGCCAGGCTGCGAATTACTACTCATAAATATGTGTGTGTGTGTGTGTGTGTGTGTGTGTGTGTGTGTGTGTGTGTGTATCTTGGGGCTTGAACTCAGGGCCTGGGTACTGTTCCTGAGTTTCTTTTGCTCAAGACTAGTACTATACCATTTGAACCACAGTTTTACTTCCCGTCTTTTGATGGTTTTATTTTGGAGATAAGACTTTCCTGTGTGGGTTTACTTTGAATCAAGACCCTCAGATCTCAGACTTGTGAATGGCTAAGATTGCTACAGTCATGAACCACTGGTACTGGCTCATCAGTGTATTTTGAGCAAAATATAGTTCTAGGGTAGGTGTTTCAATATCTCTAGGTAGGGTTTTCTCAATTGTAATTGCAGTGTAATACTTGTTAATGAAAATCCATAGAAAATGAAATAATCTTAGTTTTTTCTTCTAATTCATTAAGTATGAAGTATATTTTTATGTCATGCTTAATTTAAGAATCTTCGTTGCCTATCATGTCTCCTCCTTTGATACAAAGGCTGTTACAATGATTTAATCTCATTTTGTGATTGAGGGCTATGTTTTATGATTCATACTCTAAATTTGAAATATACAATGACATTGCAGGTGTGAAATCTACCAAGGTCAGACTCTTTTTGTCACAGCCTCTTTTTCATGTACATGCACACATGAGGTTAATTGAGGCTCTAGTGGTTAATGTTTTTTGAAACTTTTTTCCATATATTTTTATTGTAATTAATAGAAGGGTTACATTATATTCACCAGACAGAAGGTGTATTACTTCACATATGTTGATATCCTTTCTCATGTCTTGGTCCTCATTTCCCTCCCCCTACCCCCGCCCCTCATCTTGTTTTCCTCCCTTCCCTATCCGACTGTAAAAAACCAAATACACATGTATACAATATATCAGATAACCAGATGAAATACTGTAACAATATGAGATAACCAAGGGACAGCAAAAGAGATGAGAAATAACATAGTATATTAAGGACAACAATCACTCGTTATATGGCTTTTGTTTCTATATCCTGGAGGTCCTTTCATTTAGCATCATTCTATGTGGCCTTATGAATCTAGGTTTTGTTCTATTGTACATCTATACTAGGAGAGCCCAAGATTTCTACTGATTGTGACAAATTAATCTTATCTAAAAAAAATACAGAGGGCCGGGAGTTTGGCCTAGTGGTTAAAGTGCTTGCCTAGCATACACCAAGACCCGGGTTCGATTCCTTGGTACCACATACATATTTAAAAAAAAAAGCCGGAAGTGGTGCTGAGGCTCAAGTGGTAGAGCTCTAGCCTTGAGAAAGTCCAAGGACAGTGCTCAGGCCCTGAGCTCAAGCCCAGGACTGGCAAAAAAAAAAAAGTACAGAAATTTTTTTTGCAATTTAGTTCTACAAATTTTTGCACATTTTTCTTGCGGACATTTGCTTTTGCCAGTGGAAAAAAATGTTTCCACACTCATAGGAAAAGACTTATCACTACAATAACAAGTAGACACCAAAGTATATTTTTTTCCAAAGTGGATTTTAAACTTCCATATTTCTCCTTAAAGACAATTTTATAGTGGAAAAGTCATCAGATTGGTTTTAGACTGTTTTAGGCTTATTTGGTATATCAATAGCTTTCTTCATTTACTATGTTCTGCATAAATGAGCACCATCCCCACTTTGCAAAGTCAGGCAACAGGGAGAAGACGCCCTCAATATTCCAACCTTCTGATCTCTAGTTCATAATTTACCCAATGAACACTTTCTCAGCATCCAGACCTTCAGTTCTGCTTTGGGAAGGAGCAGTACCCTGTGTGAGATTCTACATGTAAAATGTTGGAGGTTAGTGAATTGGAGAACAAAAATTACTCTCTTTTGTTTCAAACTTTGAGTCTGTAAACCTAAGGTTTAGGGACTACTATTACTCTGCCTGCTTGGTTATAGAAAATTTGGAGTAGTCTTGAATTGGCAATTTCTGGGGGAAGGATGGCAGAAGCAAATGCAATTAGTCTGTAGAGGTAAGCAATTTAAACTACGATCTCAAAGAACTCCTGTAGATAAAGTTCCAGAAGAAAATGAGTTCTTGATTTAAAACAAGCCAAAAGAAGCCATCACAAAGTCAACGGGAAAAAACCCAAAGCACAAAAGAAGCAATGACATTAAATATTAAAATGATCATAAACAGAATGTGAAATATTCTGTGGTATGTTTTAATATGAAATATTAAAGATATGAAGAGATCAACATTTATTAAGTATATACATACATGGGGCCAGGAGTCTGGCCTAGTGGTAGCGTGCTTGCCTTGCATGCACAAAGACCCGGGTTCGATTCCTTGGTACCACATACATAGAAGAAAGCCGGAAATGGTGCTGAGGCTCAAGTGGTAGAGCTCTAGCCTTGAGAAAGTCCAGGGACAGTGCTCAGGCCCTGAGCTCAAGCCCAAGACTGGCAAAAAAAAAAGTATATACATACATATATGTATACACACGTGTGAGAGTGTGTGTGTGTGTGTGTGTGTGTGTGTGTGTGTGTCTATCTCTGATGTGAATAATACATTATCTGGAAGACAGGGATGGCAGGCTTAGAAGCATTAAATCTATCTCCATATGGGAAAGAATGACAAATCTCCTGGCATATATTTATGTGGCTCACTTCCTTCCAGGAAATCAGAGAAGCTGATGTGAAAGGAAAAATCTTCCTTCTTGAGTTACTCTAGGAGTTAGAAATCAATGGTCATTGGCTGGGAGTTTGGCCTAGTGGTTAAAGTGCTTGCCTAGCATGCATGAAGACCCAGGTTTGATTCCTTGGTACCACATACATAGAAAAAAGCCGGAAGTGGTGCTGAGGCTCAAGCAGAAGAGCTCTAGCCTTGAGAAAGTCCAAGGACAGTGCTCAGGCCCTGAGCTCAAGCCCAGAACTGGCAAAAAAAAAAAAAAAAGAAAGAAATCAGTGGTCACTTACAGATGTTCCAAGGATTTTTTTTTTTTTAGCTGCTGGTCTTAGGGCTTAAATTTAGGGCCTGAGTGCTATCTCAGAATTGTTTTGCTCAAGGATAGCGCCCTACTACTTGAGCCACAACTCCACTTTCAGTTTTTTTTTTAAGTAGTTTATTGGAGATAAGAGTTTTACAGACTTTCCTCCCCAGGCTGGCTTTTATGATCCTTATATCTCAGCCTCCTGAGTAGCTAGGATTGCAAGCATAAGCCACTGGCTCCCTGGCTTCGTGGATTGATTTTTATCCCAGGTAGTTTCTCTTTCCTCCTATTATCATTGCCTGTCCCCTTCATGAGTTGACAGGGTCCAAGTGGCTCAGTCCTCTAAGATATCTGGGATGCTCTGTAGAGAACAACTTCTGAGACGTCAGAGGGTCAGAATCACTTTCATACTTTGCTCACTGAACTTTCCCTTATTGCTGGATGTATGACTATTGGCTTTTGCTGGATGTCATTTTGCAATGGAAATGGCAGGGTGTGTGACTTCCAAGGCCAAGGTCCCAGAAGACATTGTGGTCCTTTGCCTTACCTTTGGATCACTCTTGGGGAAGCCAACTGGTAGGTAGGTCATGAACCCTAATGTGAAAGACTCTTCTCTATGGACAAATCTTGCTCAGCTACACCTGCTTAGAAAGGTGACCTCTATACTGTGTAGGCTCATTCTGAAGCACCTGGACTCCAAGTCCAGGTTCACTGATAATGGCCCACAAATTTATTGAGGCTTTGAGGCCAGTGCTGGCTTGCCAGGCTCCTGGAGGCATTATCCCCGAGCTTGCCAGTTTGAACTCCAGCAGAGAGCATCTGCCTTGGTGGCTCTGTTGTCCCCTTGGCCTTTGTTAATCCCTGAACTGCCTGACTCTTTTTCCAAGGCCTGTGCATTTTATCAGCCTTTTTTTCTCACTGTGTAATCAACCTTGCCTCTCTGTAGATAGTCAATGGTCCATGGACAAATCTCACAAAAGCAGAAGTCATTTACCAGGGTCAAAATACTATGTAGCCAGTGGCTTAAAGCTTCTGCCCAAGCTGCAGCTAAAAACCCATTGCACAGTTGTATTAACATTATATACAAGCCTCGAGCATTTCTAAGGTTAAAGCCCTTGCTCATGAACTAAGATTCAAGGATCAACTCTATTTTTCTGGCTCAATCAGTCAACAGATAATTTTATTTTTGTTTATTCCCTAAGCTGTCTGGTAGATGGTTCCAGTTACTGTAGCATTAGGGCTGATATTCCCAAAACTACAGCCCCCCCCCATGTCTTTGGCTATTGGAATTGAAGCTACTTTCTAAAGAGTTATGGTGACTAGGATTAGAGAACTTAGGTTCTGTGCACAAGAGAAATGGGAGAGAAAAAAATAGAAAAGTATAATTAAATCAGATTCTTCTTCCAACCTAAGCAATCACTCCCAGTCTCAGTGAGAAGCCAGGAAGCAGAGGAGCCTAGATTGTTAGGAGACAGAACAGATTTTCTCTGAAGGAAAATTCCTGAAAAAGGGTAGATGTATTGCTTGATTTGTCTTCTTACTTTTTATATATTACTTTAATCTTTATCAGTTACTTTTTTGTCATTATAATGGAAATAGAAATGTCTACATGGAAGGACCCATTCTATGGAGTAGAGAATACTACTAGCACAAACTAGGCTCTTAATACCATCAAGGGAGAGGAGCATACAGAAGCAGGTAGATAACACAGTGGAGTGTGCATTTGAAATGAGGCAAAGAAGGAAGAAGCCAAGTGCTGTAAAAGCTCAGAATAAGGAGAACTTGATTCTCATGCGGGCTGGAGTGGACAGAAGGCAGTTGCAGGATATTTCATAGAGTACCATCTCTTGAGTGGCATTTAAGATTTCATGAGGTGCTGTCCCTTCTCTGCACCCCTCAGGTCACTGATGAGCACACTGTTTTGATCATCTGCTGTCTGAAGCCCTAGGCAAGAAAATACATAAAAAATAAATAATAGAATCCTTGCATCTGAAGATATAGTTTGAGAAACACCTCCCTATCCTCTTTCTCTGTCTTCCTGCCTGCTTGCCTGTCTGTCTGTCTGTCTGTCTGTCTGTCTGTCTCTCTCTCTCTCTCTCTCTCTCTCTCTCTCTCTCTCTCTCTCTCTCTCTCTCTCTCTCTTTCTCTCCCTCTCATACACACACACACACACACACACACACACACACTACAAGATAATTCAGAGTTCTGTATGTGCTATGTGCATGTACAGTGGTGTAAAGCATATCACTGGGCTTGGGTAAAGTATACAGTATACTTGGTAAAGTGTACTTGGTTAAGTATACAGGAGAGACAAGAATGGAAGGCTCATCTGAAATGGTCTCCTAGAAGCCATAAGCCTTCATGACAAGACTACATAAGAAAAGGAGAGGAAAAGTAAGGTTAAGGACCATGGGCAAGAAGGTAAAAGAGTGAATGTGATCAGAACACAGAAGACTAGGTTTGTTCTTACAAAGAGTCCATTTCTAGCTCAGTGTAACCATTTCCTTCTCATTAGGATCTTCCCTTTTATGTTTAATATCTTTAAGCTCCTAGGCTACAAGAACAGGTTAAGTGCAGTTAAGATGACTGACAATGATCCAGGACTCATTTCCCTTAAATGAGGAAGTAGGGGAGGAAAAAGAGAGAGAGAGGTAGACAGAGAAAGACAGACACAAGAGAGAGAGAAAACAAGAAACAATGTTTTGAGACTATATCACTGATGCTTAAATGTGCGCATGTTTAAAATACTGAAGCTGAAAAAAATCAATGCTATTTCATAATCTATACTCTGCCTACTTTGCATTTCAATTCAGAAGTCCAGTGAAAGGAATAGATGATTTCCTGGCCTATTTAGTGGGTGGTAATGTATTTAATGGCTTACAAATATCATAGCTTTAGGCAAATTTCTCAGAAATTGGAAGGAAAACCAACGGTGTGATCTTAGCCCAGCAAACTGCAGACAGTGATGTGTGCCATCCACAATTAAGCTTGTTCCAGGGATTGGTCTATGGAATGGAGAATTCCAGTGCGTGCGAGAAAAGCCCTTTCACCCCCACTTGGCGACTCCGTAGCAAAGGGCATGCATCATTTAACAGTAATGTCTGTTTATTGACCATCATAAACTTAAGTCTCACAAAAGCTTGAATAAATAAATTAGTATCTTGAAAGCACATAACAGGAAAGGAAGTAGAGAATAGCTACAGGATCAAAAGAGTGCTCTAAAGTGGTGGAATGGATAATGCAAAGGGTTGAATTGGATCTTCTCCTGTCCAGGTGTGCCTAAAAACAATGCTCTAGGGTAGTATTTTAGCCACTTTTTGTAAGCATTTTAGGAGTAATTTCCTGAGAATTGACTGGTAAGCTTCGTAGGCTTCTGGGTGTGACCATATGTTGGCTCAGCCAGCTTCACTGCTTTTCTTCCCTTCTATAGACAGGCATGCCTTGCGTGAACCCAGGACTCAGCTGTCTTCCACTCCCAACACCTCCAAGGTGGCGCTGTGTGTATTTTGGTGGGAGTGACACTGAAGCTCTTTGACTCTTTCCCCTCACAAGGTGGGCATGATAACGTTGTGTTCGGTGACTTGAATGTTATCTGGTTTACTTAGTAGGGTTGTGGTAACCTGGTATGGAGGTTTTATTTAGATCTAAACTATCTGCAGCAACATAAATGTCTCTCATTTGTTATTAAATAGTACATAGGGACAAGCTTATCATTGATCTGTTTAATGAACTGTCTTCTCTATGTCCCCATTTGCTCTTCTGTCTCCTGTATCTTCAACCACAAGCAGATGACAAATGTTCTGCTCTAAGATTGAAGGAAACGTAGTTGATGGGAAAAGTTCTCAGTGTCTGGGGTAAGCATCATTTCCACACACTGATTTTCCCTCAACTGTGGCTACTATGACATGAAGCAAATTGGCTGTTGAAGTAGCCACAGAGTGACTATGTGTTCTAGTTAGTTTCAAGTACTGATGGAGATAATCACGTCAGTTTGGTTCAAGTCTTCCTTTATTGACAATTTTTTCCTAAGTGATTTTGTATAATAGAATAGCAGGGCTGAACTATACCCTTGTGTGTTCAACTACACAGCCAACAAGTGTAGCTTAGTGGCAGATCATGAGTCTAACAAGCCTAAGGTATGCCACAAACAACTTTCATGATGCATTCTGTTCAGGAGGAACTGTAGAGGCTGCCATTAGGGCCTCTGGGTTCTGTACCAACTCACCCTTGTTGCCAGGTATGCCTTTCTATACTATGAGTGCATGGATTTCCCACAAGTGTAGTAGTTAAGAAGTGTGCTCATGAAAAGCTTCCACGTAGAGGCATGGTATGTGAAAGTGCAATGCCACTGATCTAACAAATGCCAGGCTTCCCAGCCTCGTGGCTGCATGCAATAAGCCATGGGCTCATTTTCACAGGTGGGCAGAGGGCCAGCTTGACAGATGGTGAGGTGGACCGCCAGTCATCCAGAAATGAAGACTGTAGCTGGAGAGTTTACCCAGAAGAGCAGGCTGCCCAGAATCAATGGACAGAAGTGTTTTTAGCCTCAGTTCTTCTGCAAAGATTAGCTGGGGCATCCTGGAAGAGTGCTGCTAACCAAACATGTTAACTGAAGCCAGATGTGTTCTGATTTGACCTTGCTTAGTTCCATTGCATTGCAGCAATGTAATTCTGATCTATTACCTTCAGTGGGATGGGTATGAAACAGGGGGCTGGTCACAGATGAATGAGAATGGGAATTAAAGCCTGTTTTCTTTTTTTTCTTAATTTAATTTAATTTAATTGTAAAGGTGATGTACAGAGGGGTTACAGTTACATAAGTAATGTAAGGAGTACATTTTTTTTGTATAACATTGTTACCCCTTCCTTACTTTTCTCTCACTTTCCCTTTCCCTGCCCCCTCCTCCACACCCAAGTTGTAGAGTTTATTTCCAGCCTTCTGGGTATTGTCAGTGCATTAGTTCACCCTTTGTCCTTCATTTCAGCTTTTTGTTATTCCCCTCCCCCTACCCAAATTAGGTAAATGTATATATAAGACATAGGGGACCAGAATCAAAGACAGTGAGTGACAACAGGGGAAAAACCAAAGGGAAAAAAATGAAATAAACAAGGAATAACTTCATACAATACATGAACAACCAAAAAACCTCTTGTTTGCATATCCTGGAGTTTATATCAATTAGCCTTATTTTGAATGGTCATATATACATAGCTATTGTGATACTCTGCTAGGACTATCCTAGACATATACTAGTTATTATAAATGAGGGAAACCATGAAATCTATGTTTCTTTGGGTCTTTCTTACTTCACTTCATATTATTTTTTTCAAGTCTTTCCATTTCCTTATGAATGGTGTGATATCATTCTTGCTGATGGCAGCATGAAATTCCATTGTGTATATACACCACATATTCTTGATCCATGCATCAACTGAGAGATGTCTGGATTGGTTCCATATCTTAGCTGTGTTAAACAATGCTACACTGACCAGTTGTGGTGGTAGCTACAGCCTATTTCAAAGCAGATTGTATGTCTTTGTGGATGAAAGCAAGTGGAACATCAGAATCATTCCATATCAGTTGTCCTAGAAATGAGAATTTCTGAGATCAAGGGGTTATAGTCAATCCAAATGGTTTTCAACTAGAGTAGAGAAAAGGGTATTTGTAGGACAGAGTAAGGTGTGTGTGTGTGTGTGTGTGTGAGATGCAAATTGGAAATATTCCCATTCTGCCCATTTCTGAGACTTGCACACTGACCTTAAGCACTGTGGAGAGCCCCTGCCTCTATGGAGACACAGCTGTGCTCAGGTCTGGTTTGTGGAGCCAAGAGGGCTCTACATGACTGCAGAGCAGAACCTTCTCTCTCACTGTGAGCATCCCATGCTCATCTGGTTTTGAAAAAGTCTCAGGCCTTTTCCCTGCATCACTGGCCAAGCGCTCTGTTTGGCAGTGATGAATTGTTGGCACTTAACTGGTTGTTCTTTGCCAAAAGTCAGAGAAAAAGAGTTCCTTGGTAATATTTGCTTATGTGCTTTTTCCTGGCACAGACAGTTGGGTTACATGTTCAGGGAAAGGTAGTTGAAGGATATTTACTAGGCATCTAGGTATGCAGGCATATACCAGCTGTTGAAGAGGATGAGAGAGAACTAGCTAACTAATTACACTAACATGCCAGGCATCCATTATGGACCAGGCAGAATAGGTGAGCACTAAAGTTATAGCAATAAAAATAATCCTGGCTGTGTGGAATTTATAGAGGAAGATCAAAATACACTCAATAAATAGGTTAAACAATGGAAGCTTGGTGCACTATGGACTCTCGAGCTGAAGTGCCTAGATTTTAAGTGCAGTATTCAGTCACTCTATAACTCTGAGCTTCTTAATTTCTCAATGGTTTACTTTCCTCCTCTGTGAAATGAGATCAATGGAGGATCCAATTTCTGTGTTGCTATGAGGATTAAATGACATAGAGCCTGTGAAATGCTGTTAGAATAACCATGTGGAGGGCTTAGGTTCTGTTGTCCCAATGCCAGCTAGCAATGAGTACTCTATGAAGAAAAGCAAAAGAGGGAGCAAGGAGGGATGGGTGCAAGTTTCAAACAGGGTCAATGGAATGAGCTCACTGAGGACACACTGGAGAAAAGACTAAATGTGAAAAGAGAGGCTGCTTGAGGGATGTGTTGGTGCAGTAGAGGCAGCTTCTAGGACACAGCATAGTCCTCATTTTGAGAGGGTAGACATATTTGAAAAACCAGCTAGAGGTCAAAATGGTGGTAGCGGACAAAGGGAGGGGTGAAAACGGAAGTGGTAGGGATGAATCATGGAGGAGCGTGTAGGCCACTGAAAGGCAAACATATGGGAAGATACTGTGACCTCAATACACTGATTGCTTTCTTGGCAAAGGTGACAGCCTGGAAACGATTGCTGACAATAATCCCTGGGGTTTTACATTCAGAATCCTGGGGATATAATTAAAAATGTCTCTGCATTTACCATTTGGTCTACTTTTTGTTCCATCTAATAGATGGGCCAAGACCTTGGGTTTCCTATGTGTTTACTTTGTTTCTCTAAAGAAGCAGTTATTTAACAGCAATAACAGTGAAAAAATAACCCACAAGTCTATCACAGCAGCAGAAACAACCAGTGCCATGTTCATAAAAGGCATGGAAGAAGGAGAGTTTTCCCAAAGTGGATTTTACTCACAGTTGACAACAGTTGATCCTACCTTTTATTTAAAAAAGTATCTATCTATCTATACTCACATATATATGTATGCAGTATCTGTATGCATTTTTATTTTGATTGTATTTCAGCATAGACATTTCTAAATAAAATGAAAGTAATATTACCTCCTTGAAAGGTTGCTTGGGTAATAAATGTTGTTTGATTCAGAATGAAGCAATGGGTCTTGGCAGTAAATGCCTTACAAATTTCCATATGCCCAGACTGGGGCTAGATACTTCAAAAGACTGAGAATATCTACCCTGGGTAGATATTGCTGGTAGAGGAAATGATGACTACAAGGCCAGCAATGAAGGTGGAACGTGGGGGCCTAAAGCTTTGTGATTTGGCAGATATTTGCCTAAGATTATGTAGGAGAAGAAGCCAGAGGGATTATGGGTGATTAGGAGATATTGGATTTAAACAGAAACAGGACAACTGGGGGTGGGGGAAAGCAACCTCTAAATTGTAGGGAAAAACAGTGACTACTATTTTGGGGCATGAAGAATTGGAGAAACTAGAACAGTATGTCTCAACTGAGGAGATATTTTGAAAGTTGCAATGCCTAGGCCCCAACAGCTTCTTCTGCATCAGAATTCTGGGAGTGGAGACAGGGACTTGTATTTTAGAAAAGCTACAGGTGATTGCAATGTGGGGTGAGGGATGCCTTCCTCTGCACTGGAGGGAAATTCAGGTGTCAATGGCTCTAAGACATGAAGAGCTAGAGAGAGGAGTTTGAAGTAGTTTGGAGTAGAAGTCATTGGGTTAAAAAATGTTTAGGGAGATAAGAGAGGGCACTCATTATCTCAAAAAAATTCGGTGCAGTGCATAAATACATCCACCCAAATCCTTCAGTACGTGTGGGAAATTTGTGCAGAATCTATGTTATGTTCTCCAAAGGTACAGAGGAAGAAGTACGGGACTGAGAGGAGGGAAATTTGAGTTAGTGTTTTTCAGTACTATGATTTGAACTCAGGGTCTTATACTTAGCTAGGCAGGGGTTCTGCCGCATGAACCATGTCCCCAGTGGGAAATTAGAATTTTGCTCATAGTATTAAGTAGTGGTATGATCGTTTCCATATTATTATTAGTATTACTATTATTATTATTGTGGGCCATGGGGCTTGAACTCTGGGCCTGGGCACTGTCCCTAGGCTCTTCAGCTCAAGGCTACCACCCTACATGGACCTGGGTGTTGTCCATGAGCTCTTCAGCTCAAGGCTGAGCCACAGCTCCACTTCCTGTTTTCTAGTGATTACTTGGAGATAAGAGTCTCTGGTTCTTTACTGCCCAGGCTGGCTTTGAACTGTGATCCTCAGATCTCAGCTAGGATTACAGGTGTGAGACACTGCTCCCAGCTCCATCATATTATTGATGAGGACATGCTATGTGCTAGGTACTATTCCAGGGGAACAGAGATAGACTGATGAGCAAAACCAGATAAAGCTTCTGTGATGAGTAAGCTTATACTTTAACGGCTTGGACAGGATTGATGCTCAGGTTGCATTTTGCCTATGAAGAATGAGTGAGCTCAGTGCTCCAGTATGCCCAGAAACAGTGACGATAGTGGTGGGGAAGAGCAGTGTGCATCTTCTCCCTGTCCTTCAGGACTACTCCATGCCACTCCATATCCTGGAACACAATCAGTGGTGACATCGGTGCAGGTCCTGACTTTGACCAAGAATGGAGGCAGAGGTATTGCTAGAAGATGGGCTGAAAGGAGAGAAGGGGGGAGAGAGAGAGAGAGAGAGAGAGAGAGAGAGAGAGAGAGAGAGAGAGAGAGAGAGAGAGAGAGAGAGAGAGAGAGAGAGAGAGAGAGGGGAGGAGAGGGAGAATACCCACAAAGATGGTGATAGAGGGACAAAATGAGCTAAGGGAGTCATAGGGAGAACGCCCACCCCCCACTAGTAAAAGAAAAAGAAAGGGACCACAGATCCCGGCTCTGCATCTCAGCTGCTCTGGGCATTGGCTTCAGCCAATTCCTGACCATATTCCCTGAACAATGTTTCCAGAGAAACCTCTGTGCTAGCAACAGTAAGCACATGCGGTCCCCAAACTAAGGATCTCATTCCTTGTCTTTGTGTCTCATGTTGCTTCTGTCTGTTTTCTGACTTCTTTTGCCAATGGCCTCTCCTTTGCCATTATGTACTTTATATCAAAGGACATGATATTATAAGGGTATATTTATGCTTATTTATATTCTTCTTTGGGAAAAAGGATTATTAGCATTTGTTATTTGTACAAGGGGTTTCTTTGTGACCTTTTCATACAACATATCCCATCAAACTCACCTCTTTATCTTCTCCTTCATCCTCTTTTAACATTTTTTTTTTGCTAGTCCTAGGACTTGAATTCTGGGCCTAAGCCCTGTCCTTGGGCTTTCTCAAGGCTAGCGCTCTACCACTTGAGCCACAGCACCACTTCCGGCTTTTTCTATGTATATGGTACCTGGGTCTTCATGCATGCTTGGCAAGCACTCTTACCACTAGGCCACACTCCCAGCTTGTAACAATTTTTATACATGCACAAAAAGTACTTCTCTTGGAACCCAAATGAGCAAAAGTTAGTGAAAATCTCAGAACCTTCTAAGAAATCTTTTGTGAGTACTTGAATACATGAGATGTAGTGTTTTTTCAATGGTGTAGATTCCACAACATGCAATTCTTCCATTCATTAATTGAAATGTCAACATGAGTCTTATAGCTGTAGACATCTTTTGAAAGGTATTGCAGAAAAAGTTCTTTGAAAAAATGATCCTTGTCATCTACTTTTAAACCAAGCCTAATATTCTGGGGTGAGATAATCTGAGATGCAAATATTCTCAGAGCTAATGCTCATATTTTCTCTCTTCTTTGCGTCTTTCTCTTATTTTCTCCTTTTCCCACACTCCACCATGGGAAGCTTTGATGGGAAGCTTTCTTCACAAAAGCTGCTGTGGAGCCCACAATTCCTGGCTCCCCAAAGCACCAGGCTCTGTAAATGACAGACTTCTGGGCAGAATGCATTGAGATTAGATTTCACCGAGGATACAGGGGTTCCTTGCATGCCCACAAGACCCACAAACCACTTTATCTCAGTGAAAAGCTACTGGACCAGAAATAAGGAGAAGCAGGAAAAGCTAACAGGTGGCAATCACTTTCTACCAGTCTATTTCTTTGCCATCTCCTGCTCCTTTTGTCCTCTTACATCCCTGTATTCATTTGTATTTCCAATAGGAAAACAGAGATTATTTGGTAGCACTAAAGGGAACGGAGGGTGGGTGAGAGAGGGGTGGGTAGAAAGGAAAGCGATGTAGATAAGTAAAAGAAAGGGCTGGAGTCTTCCAGAAGCTCAAAAAGGAAAGGAAAGCTTGGTGCTTTATAATACTAGCTACTCAGTAGGTTGAGATCTGAGGATCATGGTTCAAAGCCAGCCCAGACAGAAAAGTCTGTGAGACTCTCATCTCCAATTACCTGCTCAAAATCTGGAAGTGGTGTGGTGCGCAAAAAGGTAGAGTGTTAGCTTTAAGCACAATAGCTCAGGGATAGTGCCCAGGCCCTGAGTGCAAGCCCCATAGTCCCCTCCCCACCCCCTAAAGAAAAAAATACAGGAAGCAATAAAAAGAATCTTCTTTCAGAGGATTCATTGAGGCACAAATACAATTTCAATATTCTATTTGATTTTTTCTTCTTATCCTCCAACTTTGTAGGAGTGCTAATAATGACTTGGACACATTATTATGTTTTCACCCATGGAAAACTTACATTCTTATTATAAAGATTGATCTCTATCTAGGGCTGAATGGAGAGTTCCTTAAGTCCTCATCCAGAATAGCAGCTGGATTGAACTGGGGAAAAAAAACATTATTTCTAAGTTTTATAAAAATTGCCCGTGCTGGGCTGGGAATGTGGCTTCGTGATAGAGTGCTTGCCTAGCACCCATGAAACCCTGAGTTCAATTCTTGAGTACCACATAAACAGAAAAAAAAGAACGTGGCACCATGTTTCCAGTGCTAGCCTTGAGCAAAAGACGCTCAGGGAAGGTGCCTAGGCCTGAGTTCAAGCCCCAACACTAGCAAAAAAAAAATTCCAGCTGCAGTTGATTCATGCCTTTAATCCTACTTATTCAGGAGGCTGAAATCTGAGGACTAGGGTTCAAAGCCAACCTGGATCTTCAGTTAACCGCCAGAAAGCCTAAGTGGAGCTGTGGCTCAAGTGGTAGAGTACTAGCCTTAAGCAAAATGTCTCAGGGACATCTGAGTTCAAGCACCAGGAGCAGGAGGATAAAGTCAGGAAAGAAGAGACTGATTACATTGGAGAAGTTTATGTTAATAATTCATTATGTATTTGTGTTGTTCAGAATTTGACAATGCTTTTTGATTAATTATTTATAGTGGAAGGTAAAGAAAACATCAGATGCCCTGGTACTCCGATCTGATCCCTCTTTTTTTTTGTCAGTTGTGTGGCTTGAACGCTAGGCCTGGGTGTTGTCCCTGAGCTCTTCAGCTCAAGGTACCACCTTTCCCCTTCAGCCACAGTGCCACCTGACTCTTCTTTTTGAGAAGAACCATTTCCTAGGTCCAGTTTGGTGCCATGAAATCAACCCATTAAAGGTCTTTAGATGTATTCAGTGAGTACCTTACATAAGTACACTGAAATGTCCTAGAGAGTCAAGCCAACCTCCTCCTCCATGGGTTATGATACATCCACCTTCATGATAAGCCAGAAGAAAGGTCTGATTGTGGAAGTTAGCTGATGACCCCCCTCTGTGACCAGGAGGATAAAAGACACTGGGTTTCCATAAACCTCAAGGGTGAGAGGCTGTGTCTCCCAAGAATCAGGGACATCCATGAACGGAGGGAGGGAGTTCTTCCTCATTCCCACACTGCTTCACCACCAAGATATTACCAGTACTTACAAAAAGGCTTGATAAGCAAAGGGTGGAATGCTGTCCACTTTTGGAATATAGAAGGTAAAATTTCCAGTATATAAAGCAAGATTACCTGAAATGCTAAACAGGTTTGCTTTTTGGGGGGGTGCAAGGCTTTTATTCTTGGAAAATCATGAACTGAATTTGAGATTAAAAAATAATAAACAAGTGAGCCTTAAGTTGTGTAAGGTTGAAATTGTGATGGGACTCTTCTTGTAACTGGGTAAAGTGGGAGTCCCTCAGCACTCCACATTTCTGCACACCAAGAATGTGAACTACAATCCTGACAATGAATAGTAAGGCTTTTTAAGACATAGTTTTTTTTTTTTTTTGTATGTGGGTCATGGGGCTTAAACGAGCCTGGGCACTGTCCTTGAACTCTTCAGCTCAAGGCTACTGCCTTACCCCTGGGCCTGGGCCTTGTCCCTTAGCTCTTCAGCTCAAGGTTACCTCCCTACACTTGAGCCAATCCCCATTTCCCATTTTCTAGAGGTTAATTAGAGATAAGAGTCTCAGGTCTTTTTGAGCGGGGGTTGGCTTTGAACCTTGATCCTCAGATCTCAGCCTCCTGAGTAGCTAGGATCATAGGCATGAGCCACCGTACCCAGCTCTTTTGTTTTGTAAGTGAAAAAATACAAATAGTTACGTTTGTCAGGTAGTAGGTGCATTACTTCTTGAACATTGATACCCCTTCTCATGTTTTCCCCCTCTTTTCCTCCCCCCAATCATCTTGTTTTCCCTACTTCCCTTCCTTATTTCATATAAACAAATAAATGTATATATATACATTACACCAGGTAAGAAAGTCAGATACAGTAACCACATGAGATTAACCATAAGAGGAAAAAAGAGAAAAGAAATAATTGCACATAGTACATTGAGAACAACAATAACAAAGATAAATCTCATGTTTCCATATCCTAAAGCTCATTTTGTTTGGTCCTGTATGACCATATGTACATAGCTTTTGAGCTACTGTGATCCTCTACTAGGAGAGTCCTAGATATGTACTAATTACAAATGTGGGAAACCATGGAGTCTATGTTCCTTTGAGTCTGGCTTATTTCACTTAATATGATTTTTTTCCAACTCTTTCCATTTCTTTACAAGTGAGGCAATGTTATTCTTTCTGACGGCAACATAGAATTCCATTGTGTATAAATACCACCACATCTTCTTGATCCATTCATCTACTGAGGGGCATCTTTGTTGGTTCCATATCTTCCCTATGGTAAACAATGCTTCAATGAACATCATTGTACTAGTAGCTTTCGTATGCCCTTGTTTCTGGACATTTGGGTAAATGCCAAGGAGTGGGATTGCTGGGTCATAGGGGAGCTCTATGTTTAGTCTTTTGAGGAATCACCATACTGCTTTCCAGAGTGGTTGAATGAGTTTACACTCCCACCAACAGTGTAGCAGCATTCCCTCCTGGCCACGTCCCCTCCAGCATCTGTTGTTATTAGTTTTCTTCATCCCGGCCTTTCTAACTGGAGTGAAGTGGAATCTTAGAGTTGTTTTGATTTGCATTTCTTTTATAGCCAGAGATATCGAGCATTTCTTCATGTGTCTATAGGCCCTTCTTATTCTTCAGAGAAGTCTCTCTTGAAGTCTTTGGCCCATCTTTTAATGGGATGGTTGTTTCTTTGAAGATTTGTTTTGGAGTGTTTCCATTTTTGAGCTATAGATATATTTTAGATATGAGGGTTTTGTCTATTGTATGGTTAGTGAAGATCTTCTCCCACTCTGTGGACTTTCTATTTAACTTGCTAGCGATGTCCTTTGCCATACAGAAGCTCTGAAGTTTAATATATTCCCATTTGTCCAAACTTTCTTTAATTTGCTGTATTTCTGGGTCTTTATTAAGAAAGTTTTGACCTGGGCCAAGGAGACCTAGTGTGTCTCCTATTCCTTCTTGTAAAGTTTTTAGTGTGTATGCTTTTACCTTGAGGTCTTTGATTCATTTGGAGTTAATCCTGGTGTAGGGTGACAAAGAAGGATCCAACTTTAGTTGTCTGCAGGTGCTCAACCAGTTCTGCCAGCACCACTTGTTGAAGAGGCTGTCTTTCTTCCATTCTATTATTTTTAGCTCCCTTATTAAATCTTAGGTAGCCATTGGTCTGTGGGTTGATTTCTGGGTCTTCAGTTCTATTTCATTGGTCCTCAGGCTTTTTCTTGTGCCAGTACCAAGCTGTTTTGGTTACTATAGCTCTGTAATAGAGTCTAAAGTTTGGTATTGAAATTCCTCCTGCGCTGTTCTTTCTGCTAAAATTTGTTTTTGCTATACAGAATCTTTTATTATTCCATATGAATTTTTGCATTGCTTCTTCTATTCCTTAAAGAATGGCATTGGTATATTGATGGGTATTGCATTGAATTTGTAGATAGCCCTTGGCAGGATTGCCATTTTCACGATGTTAATTCTTCCAATCCAGGAGCATGGGAGGTTTTTCTACTTCCTCAGTTTTGCTTTAATTTCCTTTTTCAGGTTTTTAAAGTTTTCATCATAAATGTCTTTTATATCCTTAGTTAATTCCTAACTATTTTATTTTCTTTGAGGCTATTGCAAAAGGAGTTGCTTTCCTGATTTCTGCCTTGCTCTTCTCATTTTTGGCCTATAGGAAAGCCATTGGGTTTGAAGGTTAATTTTATACCTGCTACTTTGCCAAAGTTTCAAATCAGCTTAAGTAACTTGGGAGTGGAGTCTACAGGGTTCTTTAAATACAGAAGGCTATTATCTGCAAAGAGGGAGAGTTTCACTTCTTCTTTCCCTATTTGGATCCCCTTTGTGTTTGCTTCTTATTGGGCATGGTTTCTTGAACAGGTATATTTTTCCTTCTCATTTTTATGAAATTTACCTTTCGTGGCACCCAAATTAAAGAAAAAGATTTCCAGAAGAGCATTTGTAGATTTTTGCCTGTAGATGCACAAGGATCTGGAATAAAAATAAGTGGAACCAAATCTTAGGGAAAAGTGAATCATAGCATATGAATTTAGAAATGACTAGGCCCACAAATGCCTGTACATACCATCACAAAACTAGCAGAGTTTTTTTCTTTTAAATGGGAAAATGGGAAATAAGAAATAGGGAGGTAGTGGCATTTCTGAACGGGAGGTTTAGTTCTATTTCCTTGGAGATCTTCCATTCAGAGTGAATGGAAGTAGCTCCTTCTCTTTGTGCTCATGATTCATCCTCCCTCTAACCCCCTCATTCTCTTTCCACATTCCCTAAACTAAATCAATGAATTGGAAGTCAGCCAGGAATATCTGAAAATGCTGTCTCATGTTGCCTGAATCTATAAGGAGGAAATTATTCAGACGATTGATGTTTCTGGGGACAGAGTATTAAATTGATCCTTTGGCAAGAAATGACTTATGGAAGTTAACACAGTAATTCCCATAAATATTACTGTAATTATCAACCAGAAGTAGGACTTATCTATTTCTCAAAACTAGACAAAAAAAGTTCTTCCTACATTTTTGTGTAATTGTTATGTTTACTATGTGTGTATCTGAGCTTGTTCAAACCCACCATTACATAAATCATACTAATGAAAGAGCTTTGTCAAGCATACACAGTGTGCTGGATGGAGTAGTTCTGTAACAGGACATTGTTTTTTAGTACTTACTTTTCCAGTAAAATTATCCCCTGGACTGACATTTCATCTTTGCTTTTTCCTACTTATGTGAAATTTTCTTTTCAACAGAATGGTCGACAGTCCCTTCAGTGACATTACTATATTTCAACAATTTAAGCTTGCAGAAAATGTTTTTTTTAAACAGTTGCCTCCTTATTATGAAATGAAAAATCTTCCTAAAAATATTCTGTGCTCAGGCTAGCATTTCTTGTATACATCTTTTCTTTTCACTTATATCTTCATTCAGTACACACTTGCTCCTGCTTTGTGGATGATGGGTTGTTCTAGGCAATGGGTGCTTCTCGTGACCAAAATGAACACAGTCATATGTAATGGTAAGGAAAAACAAAATAGAGAAGATGAATAGGTCACATCCTCAGTTCTTCAGGCAGGTGGAATGACAGAGTGTGATTATTTCTATAGGGTGTATTGCTTTGTGTTACTTCTGAGAATGTCTTCAAAAATAACTGAGATTTTGGCCATGTGGTCATTTACTTTCTGGTTTTGAATAGCTGTCTTGCTCATTAATTTTCATCAACACGGCTGTTCTAAGGCTTGAGAAATGGATTGGCTAGGAAAGCAGTAAAGAAGAATGTTGGCTTCTCTGGCAATGCTTGTAACTGAAGTAAAGACTTGAATAATTACAGGCTCGATGACAATAATTATATGAGGAGATTTGGACCATGTTTGACAGGAACATAGTTTGAGGAACACTTTCTTCCAGTCATCATGTAACACTGAAAGACCAGGCCTGTGAAATGCTTTGCGGGGTTTGAGGGAAAATGACGTTTTTTCCCCTTAATAACAAAAAGCGTGTTGTTTGTTCTGCTCTAGACTAGGGCATTTGAAACAATATCAAGGTGTGATTTTTGTAAAAAGAAAGATCCAGTCTTCAGGCTGCTCTCTATGTAAATATGCTGTGTAAAAGAAATGCTTGATGAATTCGAATTATCTCAACCCGTGGACAAAGGTCTTACAGAGGGGACAGGTAGCTGCAGTCCCATTCCTTCTAAATCAGGCTGAAATGAACAGAAGCAGGCTCTGTCCCATCAGTTGCCTTTCTCTAACATCACCACTCATGTTCTTTTATCTTCTTTACAATTTTGCCCTTTGGAACCAAAATTATCAGATGGAAGGAAGATAGACAACAAATGGTGCTGGCATAATTGGCCATACACATGTGGGAAACTAAAGTTAGCCCCCTATATATCACTTTGCACCAGAGTCAACTCCAAATAGATCAAAGATCTTGAGTAAAAGCTGATACTCTGAAAATATTACAGGAAGGGATAGAGGATAAGCATGGGCTCCTTGACAAAAGTCGAACTTCCTAAATAAAAATCCAGAAACACGACAAATCAAGGAAAGGCTGGATAAATGGGATTGCATTAAATTGCAGAGCTTCTGCATGGCAAAGGATATAGAAAGCCCACAGATTGGGAGAAGAGCCTCACTGTCTACAGAGCAGACAAGAGTCTCATATGTAAAAAATATACATAAAGCTCAAAAATTAAATCCCCCAATAAGAAAATCCTCAAAGAAATAAGCACCCCATTAATAAGTGGGCTAAAGAATTAAAAGGGGATTTCTCTGGAGAAGAAACAAGAGCAGCCAATAGGCACATGAGAAAATGTCCAACATCTCTGGCCAGAAAAGAAATGAAGATCAAAACCACCTCATTCCAGTTAGAATGGCCATAATCAAGAAAATGAACAATAGTAGGTACTGGCAGGAATGTGGCCAAAAAGAAATGCTACTATATTGTTGGTGGGAATGTAAGCTGGTTCAACCACTCTGAAAGCAATAAGGACTAAGCATTGAACTTCCCTTTGATCCATAAATCCCACTCTTGGGTATTTACCTGAATGATCGCAAACACAGCCACACTAAAGCTACCAGGACTACGATGTTCATTGCAGTATTATTTACCACATCCAAGATATTGAACCAACCCAGATACCCCTCAGTAAAGGAATGGATCAAGAAAATGTATATATACACAAATGGAATTCTATGTTTCCATCAGAAAGAATGATATCGCCCTACTTGTAAGAAAATAGAAAGATTGGGGAAAATAGTCATATAAAGTGAAGTAAACCAGAGTCAAAAAGACACAGGCTCCATGGTTTCCCTCATTTGTACCCATTAGTATGTTTAGAATAGCTGTAGTAGAGGATCACAACAGCTCAATAGGTTTATTCATGTGACCATATAAAATGATGTGAATCAGAGTGTACTCCAAGATATGGAACAAGAAGTTTTTATTGCTATTGTTGTTGTTTTTAATATACTGTATGAAATTCTTTCTTTTTTTCTCTTTCCCTTTGGTTTATCCCCTGTTGTCACTCACTGTCTTTGATTCTGGTCCTCTGTGTCTTATATATACATTTACCTAAGTTGGGTATGGGAAGGGGAATAACCAAACTGAAACAAAGGACAAGGGGTGAACTAATGCACCCATGATACCCAGAAGACTCTAGGCTGGAAATAAAACTCTACAACTTGGGTGGGGAGGAGGGGGCAGGAGAAGGGAAAGTGAGAAAAGTGAGGGAGGAGTAACAATGTTCGGCAAGAAATGTACTCGTTACCTTACTTATGTAACTGTAGCCCTCTGTACATCACCTTTACAACAAAATAACTAAATTAAAAAAAATATTTTAGCCTTTGGGTTCCTCTCTCCAGCTGAGTTCTATCTTAGTTCTTGGGCTTCAATTATCCATACATACTCATGGTTCCATGACTTGCTTACTAATGATTTTTGTCCCCTTCCATCCCAGCTTCTTACCCTTGTCTTGCTATGCACAGCCCCTAAGGTCCCACCACATTTTCTCTGCCTTTCACTTCCTATACGTCTTTACTTTTCCCCTTAACTTCCAAGGTCAATTATGAACATCACTCTCTCTCTCTTTTTTTTTTGCCAGTCCTCATGCATGCTAGGCAAGCACTCTAGGCTACCCTCCTGGCCCCTGAACATCACTCTCTTGTCCTTGGCCTCAACTCTCTTGCTCCTGTCTTGATTAGTGACCTCACCCTGACTACATGGCTGAAAGCAATTGGTGCTGTGACTTTGTCTTCTGGTATTCAGCAGCTCCCATGGTGACATTTGGAAATCATACTTCTTTCTTTTTTTATTGTTGGGATAATGTATAGACAGGTTATGGTTACATTTGTCAGGTAGTAAGCATATTATTTGTCACACATCAATACCTTTTCTCATGTTTTTGTCTCCATCTCCCTCCCCCCACCCCCTCCCAATCATCTTGTTTTTCCCCCTTCCCTTCCCTATTTCAAACAAACAAATAAACATATATACAATAGACCAAGTAACAAAGTCAGATGCAGTAACAGTATGAGATTAACCATAAGGGCAAAAAAAAAAAAGAGAAGAGAAATAACATAGTGCATTAAGAACAACAATCACACAAGATAAAGCTCTTGTTTCCATATCCTGGAGATCCTTTCATTTAGTTTCATCCTATATGACTTTATATACCCAGGTTTTGAGCTATTGCAATCCTCTGCTAGGAGAGTCCTAGATATGTACTAATTATTACAAATGAGGGAAACCATTGAGCCTATGTTCCTTTGGGTCTGGCTTACTTCATTTAATATGATTTTTTTCCCAAGTCTTTCCATTTCCTTACAAATGGGACAATGTCATTCTTTCTGATGGCAAAACTTCTTGAAGATGTTTTTGCTCCATCTCCCAGTTTCCCGCTCTTCATCCCATATGGTGCCTTTTGGAAGTCCCCAATGTGTCCTCCGAGCATGCATGATATCAACACTGGTCCCTCTCCTTATCTGATCAGCCATTCTTTTTTTTCCCCATTCAGTTCAATATGAAAAAAATTACATGAGATACCCAATACTCCATTATGAAGCAGGCTTTGTGTGAGTTTTGTTCAGCTGTTGGTCAATGTGAGTGTTCTGAGCACATTTAGGGTAGGCAAGGCTAAGCTGGGATGATCCATATATTAGGTATATTAATTGCATTTTTGACTAATATTTTCCAATTATCCAGTGCTACCTCATTCTTTGTGAGGTTAGGAGTCTTTTTACTTACATTGAGGAAGGTTATGCTAAATTTCTGGTTGAATTTAATAAAAATAAAGATGTCATATATTTTGTCATTTGAATTCTCACATCATCTGAATGCTTGTAGGCTCTTAGATTTGCCTCATGTTAAGTTATCACATCTATGGAAATGCAAATTTCCCAAACATTTGTATCTGCGTTGGGCTTCATGCTTGCTGGGTGGGCACTCTGCTGCTAAAGAACCTCTTCACTCTTGCCCATTTGAAAGAGGCTGTTCTCACTAAGGCAGCTGACAGGATTCAGCTAAGAGGTGGCTCATATCACATCACAGTGGAGGGATACTGAGGCCGCCATATACCTGCTTCTCCAGAAGGTCTCCACCGAGGCCGCCCAGAAGGCAGGCACTCTTCTGCTGCAGCGCCTTTGCCTGCATTCTTCTCAGTTCCTTGCATGCACTTTTCTTTAGGGATTCGTATGGCCTGCTCCTTCAGATCTGTTAGGTTTTTTTTTTTAATACCATTTTTTCACCATGGACTGTTTTTAAGTCTCACCACTAACTGTTCTCTTTACTTACTTTTTTCTAACTTTACCTATGACAATAATAATAATAATTGTTAATATCTCTCAGACTATTTATTTCACTCACTTGCTGCATTTTGACTCCAATACTAAAATGCAAGCTCCTTGACAGGAGGCATTTTTCCTATCCATTATTGGTATGTCAGTTACCTAGAAGGCCCTTGGTAAATGTTGACTGAATGCATGGATCACAGTCCTAGATGTAGGACATAACATGTTTCCTTTATATTGCTGAACCCATATTAAAAATTAAGAAAACCCACAAGATTAATTTTAAGAATGCAGCCTACTAAGACAACCCAGCCATGCAACTTCTCTGTGACCAACTGGATTTGACACTTGCAGTTCATTTCAGTTCATAGCAGTGCTTTGCAGCTACTTAGTTTATGGTTACTGTGTTTGGACAGCACAAATCCATTGGGGTCATTTATGTAATTGGTATTAGGGAGGCTGGGTGAAACTGGCTGGATGTGAATTTAGATAATTACACACACACACACACACACACACACGCACACACACACACCATGCACAGCATATTGTTTTACTTTCCAAGTCAGTTGGAAGCAATACTAGTTACTATGCAGGGATATTTTTAGTATTACATGTGAAGCCACAAAGACAAGGCTAGGAGCCTAAGCAGGACATGGCCTTCATAGATGGGGTGACATTATGAAGGTCTTAGAGTAATCAAAGCCTTTAGAAAGCCAAGGATGACAGGATTGGATGTGAATGGACTAAGCTCCTGCCTTCTGGAGATGCCAGGTCCCTGAACTGCCTGGGACAGGACTGTCATGGCAGGAACAGCATCCCTACACAGAAAGAACCTGTGGGATGGAGGAAACAGTGTCACAGAGATCAGCTAAAGAGGGCCTCTTGTGCATCCCAGGGTTACTTCCTTGTTCACAGTGAGCTAAGACGCCTGAGCTTGAAAGCCTACAGCACCAAACCCAAATAGACATCCAAGTATTTTAAACAGGGTCCCAAAGAAGCAGATATTCAGTCACTGAGGACACATCCATGTTTTCAAACCTCCAGAAACTCTTCCTAACGTCTAGCTGTAAATAAAATCAACCTTGAAGTATAAAGACCCTAAACACCGGCTGCTCTCAGGGGCATTCTCCCTGTTGGATAGTTCACTGGCATCACCTCGATATGTAATCCCTTCTCCAGTGGAGTGCCTTTGTCTGACTCCCCCTTCTGGGTAATGATATTTGCCCCCTAGCAGTTCCTAGACTGTCCCGTTCTAACAGGTCTTGCCCTGTCTGCACACCCATCCAAGCAGCATCCTACTAAAGCTTGCATATACTACTGCCACCTCGTGGGCATCTACTTTTCCCTTCATCAGTCCCAAGTCTGTCCTACTCACTACAAATGGGAAATCCATTCAGGACCTGTTCAGGCGTAGAGGGGATGCTGCAGAGCTGTGCATACAGAAAATTAAGGCAGGCACAGTCATTTTGGACTAGAGAAACAAAGGGACACATTACTATTCATCACTAGAGAATATTTGCTTTTGAAAAACATTTTTGACTCGCTGGATAAACTTGTCAGTTATGTAGAAATCTTCAATCCAGGCATATTTGAAAATGGATTTTTTTAATTTATTTGTTTTACTGTTATTAGAAAGGTGATGTACAGAGGAGTTACAGTTGCATAAGACGGGTGGATTGTGTGTGTGTGGGGGGGTGGCGTTCCTGGGGCTTGAACTCAGGGCCTAGGAACTGCCTCTGGGCTAGTGCTCAATTGGTAGAACACTTGAGCCACAGCTCCACTTCTGAGTTATTTTGGGGGTGTTCAATTAGAAATGAGAAATAAGAGTCTTAATGACTTGAAGCCTGCCTGGGCTGGCTTCAAATCACAGTCCTCAGATTTCAGCCTCTTGAGTAGCGACAATTACAGGCCAGAGATACTGGCATCTGGCTGAAAATGGATTTTAATCTTCTCAACCTCGTGTGATAAGCCTTTGAAATATAACCGAGTGCTTTAGTGTTAGCGTATTTCTGAAGATGGCCAATCTTCCTCCTTCCTGTCTTAAATAAGCCCAAGTTAGATACAAGAACACAATTGCACTACACTGTTCATTTATTGTAGACTTTGGGTCATTCTTGGGTAATGCATGATACAAACAATCTCCTCTTCTATTTAATGGTGTGAAACTAGTTAACTATCCTGGGACAGGAGGTAACCTGTCTGCTGCATTCCAAATATAAATTACTTTCAACAAAATCAATTTTTCTGGCAAGTCTTTAGAAAAGAGTTTGTTATTAAGATTAAACACAACATTCACAGCATGTTACATTATTCAGTAATAATGTAACCCTCATAATAGCCCCCATACAGTTAGACATTTTAAGAGCTTAAGGATTTTTTGGGTTTTTTTTATTTTTTTGAGGATCTCATTCACATGGACTGAGGTGAGAGCTGAGTTAGACAGTGGCTGGGGGAAGAATAGGAATGTGGCTTAGTGGTGGAGTGTTGCCTAGCGTACATGAAGCCTTGGGTTTGATTCCTTAGTACCACATACAGAAAAAGCTGGAAGTGGTGCTGTGGCTCAAGTGGTAGAATGCTAGCTTTGTGCAAAAGAAAGTCAGGGACAGTGTGTAAGGCCTGAGTTCAAACTCTAGGACTGGCAAAAAAAAAAAAAGAATAAGCAGAATGAAAGGCAAGAAGGTCAAGCAGTTTACTACATAGAAATTTTATTGCATTTATTCTGAAATTTCTCTCTTCACCATCTTCAGAGACCATCTTCTCCCAGGCTGCATTTTTTCACTACTGGCTTCTCTCTTTGAAACATTTGACACTAGCCATTACAATGTGATGATTGACACTACAGTGTGCCCTACCAGGAATTACCTATTAAAAATGAGGTGATTTCTGGGCCGGAGTTTGGCCTAGTGGTAGAGTGCTTGCCTAGCAAGCATGAAGACCCGGGTTCAATTCCTCCATACCACATACATAGAAAAAAGCCGGAAGTGGTGCTGAGGCTCAAGTGGTAGAGCTCTAGCCTTGAGAAAGTCCAAGGACAGTGCTCAGGCCCTGAGCTCAAGCCCAGGACTGGCAAAAAAAAAAAAGGTGATTTCTTAAAGATGAGGAGAATTCAGAAGAATGCTGAACCTGGGGCTTGAACTTAAGGCCTAGGTGCCTGCTGTACGTGAGCCTTTTTATTTTGCGGCTAGCACTCTACCACTGGAACCACGCCTTGATATCCAGAGTTTTTGGTCAATCATGGGGCTTGAACTCAGGGCCTAGGCACTATCTACGAGCCTCCTTTCTGGGTCAAGGCTAGTGCTCTATCACTTTGAGTCACAGCTCCACTGAGTTTCAGGTGTTTAGTTGGAGATGAGAGTCTCATGGACTTTCCTCATGGGGCTGGCTTCGATTTGTGATCCTCAGATCTCAACCTTGTGAGTAGCTAGACAGTCCAGCTTAAGCAATCTTAATTCAACCATGGCTGGAACTGTATGGCCATCTTACTCCCTCTAGATGGAATGTGGCCCACATGAGCTGGCACACAAACGTGATCGAAAGGAAAAAATAAAACTGCGTTTCAATACCCACAACATATGTGACTCCAAATTTGTGTATTTTCCCACATGGAGGCCTTTCTGAATTGTTTTGGACACCATCTAGTTGCCCTACAATTTAAATTCAATTCTGATTCAAGTTAGTACAGAGAGCTAAGGGTTGAGATTAGGGGCTCAGTTTTTACAAGATAGCTAGACAGCTAGATAAAGTGATATTTAGGACAAGGCTGGACAGAATCCTAGCAAGAAGTTTCTGTACATATAGCTAATTTATTGTATAGATCTATTTATATGAAATTACATATTATACACATTATATATAATTTCTTCCTGTGTCTCTCTCTCTTTTTCTCTCTCTGTCTCTGTCTCTCTCTCTGTCTCTTTCTCTCTCTCTCTCTGTCTCTGTCTCTCTCTCTGTCTCTCTCTTTCTCTGTCTGTCTCTCTCCTTCCTAAGCACTCCTTTGCACTCCTTGTGCTTGTTGGCCATGCCCTCTGTAGCCACATCTCCAGTCTTATGTACTTTAGTTGATGTTTGAATAAGGATTTGCTTTCATGCCAGGCTGATCTGCACTATGATCCTCCTATTTACTGTTTATACTCCCCATGTAGCTGGGATGATAGGCACATACCACCATTTCCAGATTTTTGTTAGCTGTGATTTAATCTTTTAAACTTCTGGCCCATGCTGGCCTTGAACCACAAACTTCCTGAGTAGCTCTGCCTCCTGACTAGCTATCATTTCTTTTGTTGTACATGATTACATGTGTGTGTTCCAACACATATGTCAGCCTAGACTAATGGAGATGTGCTGCACTGCTCCAGAATACACAGCTTAGCCATACTGAATAGGCTGAAGGGGAGAGGGACAGATAAGGCTCAAGGAGGCTCTGGCTTTAAAAAAAATATTTTTATTTAGTTATTTTTTGTTTATGTACTACTAAGGAATCAGAGCTAGGGCTTTATGCATACTAGGCAAGACTTTACCAATTTTTTGTTTGTTTTAACAAGAGTAGAAGGACATTTTTTTTCTTTCCTAAACATCTATATCTGGTGGTTGGTTCAGCTCCTTAATGTGTTGGCTGATTCGGTTTTTAAAATTCTTTAAAAAATTTAAATTCATGGGCCGGGAGTTTGGCCTAGTGGTAGAGTGCTTGCCTAGCATGCACAAAGATCCGGGTTCGATTCCTTGGTACCACATACGTAGCAAAAAGCCAGAAGTGGTACTGTGGCTCAAGTGGTAGAGCCCTAGCCTTGAGAAAGTCCAGGGACAGGGCTCAGGCCCTGAGCCCAAGCCCAGGACTGGCAAAAAAAAAAAAAATTAAATTCATGCTCTTTTTTTTTTTTGCAAAAAATGAAAACAAAAAAGCAAGCAGAACAAGCTCACTTTATGGATCCTTAATATTAGTATTTTGATATATACTATTATATGATTAGTTATTGATAATAAGATAGATCACTAAGAAATACAACAAAGGTAGGGACTTCCCCCCACCCTACTTTCCACATAAACATAGGAAGGAACAGAAGGAGATTTATTAACAGTGCTGTGAAGAAGAAAAACAGGAAAATCTCCCTTGAGAATTTGCATCACAAGCTGGTATATAAAAGCAGATTTGTTGTCTGAATGTACAACTCCTGTGTGGCCCAAAGATCCCAAAGAAGAGAATTTAATTTAATTACAAACATAGCAACAGCAATTCTTAATCCTCTCTGGAAAAATTCAATTTCTTGACTCCAGATTGTCAGAAACAACATGACACGTTCATGACACAACACGACTGTAGAAAAAAGTGCATGTTAGTAAATGAAGTAGTTGGACCATGTATTTTATTTATTTTCTCTTAGAAATGAGGTTGTATTTTTTTATTATAGGCATGAGTTTTAGAATAAGGCAAGCCACTGGTTAAGCCATAGATTTGTTTGGTACTGGTTCTGTGAGTTTACACAAAGGACTTAAACATTTTGAGACTCAATGTCTTATTGTTAAATTTTGTAATGTTAATGTCTGCACCTCAGAGTTGTGTTACAAGGGTTAACATGAGGTAAACATCTGGCATATGGCATTTTTTTTTGGATTTTTACTTTTTAGAGGATCACAGCATCTTCCCATTACAATAAACATAGTTCTACACTTCCATTGCTGAGAGGTACCTAATTTGCTGAGGAGGAAGTGGGGATTCCTTTTGTTCAACAAACTCTAATTTTTAAAATGTGTAAGCAAAGTAGAAACGGAAACACATTTGTTGCTTTTCTGGAGATTTTAGAATTGTATTACTTATTTAAATTATCTGGATTTTAAATTATTTTGGTTTTCACCTACTTCCCAGCTCTGCATTAAACGTGACCCCTCAATTCTTCTAACATGCCACAGACCCCTCAGCTTACTTCTCCTTGTCTCCTTGATGACATAAAGAATTCTCTCCAACTTTATCCAGACTGTGCTCTTCATCTTCAAACTGTTTTGATGGAACTCTGCTTAATGCTTTGTTTCATTCTTTTTTTTTTTTAACTTTTTATTTAAAGAATTTATTAACATTGATTTTTACATCATATTTCCAATGACCTGTCTGACAAACAAGTGTTTAAGAAGGGAATCTCTATATATAATCACTGGCTCTTAGATTTTAGAACATAATTAAAATTAGGCTGAGGGTTTGTATGTCATAGATACATATTAATGTATCTTAGAAATATAAACACAACTACATAGACATAAAATTTATGACTCTATAGACATATATACTTTTTATTTCATATGTTCCCTTGATTTATCATACTCTAAGTATTTTCCCATGCTTTTCAGCCATCTTTGAGAATGTTGCATGTTCAACAAAATCATGTGCGTGGATGTATTTGGTTTTCATTAAAGTCATCTTTTCATTATCTTTGTTAAACACTTAAGGGCATGGGTTTTATTCTTAATGATTTGCTTATAAGTCTCCGGGTTTTAACTGGCTAGCTCTGCTTCCCTGGCATCCTTACTGACCAGATGTCCTTGTGTCACTTTTGGTCCTATTCACTGGCCATTCTTTTTTTTTTTTTTTTTTTTTTGCCAGTCCTGGGCTTTTATCTCAGGGCTTAAGCACTGTCCTTGGGCTTTCTCAAGGCTAGAGCTCTACAGCACCATTTCTGGCTTTTTTCTGCATATGTGGTACCGAGGAATCAAACCCGGGTCTTTGTGCATGCTAGGCAAGCACTCTACCTCTAGGCTAAACTCTCTGCCCACTGGCCATCCTTTTTGCAGCCAGAGATCCTTTCACTAATTTCCACTTCCAGATTACAAATTATGACTTTAATTGTGTTAGAAGTCCTGGTAATTTCATATTTTACCAAGATTGAGAAGGAAGCCATGTGTTCACGATCTGATTCCAATAATGGTTTGTGAGACTGCCATTTGCCTTATCACTTACTCTTTTTATACGTAACTTTGAAAAAAGTCAAACAATGAAACCCTGTCTCCTTACAACAACCTACCAAATGTCAGACAACAGCTCATTTTATGATTAAAATAATAAATTATATAGAGAATAGGACAAATCCCAGTAGTAGTGTAACTGCTTCCAAATGTCATCCTTTCTTGAAAATGGTAGACTTGTAGAGTCAAGCTAAGGTTGCTTCGAGAATGTTGGGAAGAACCTCATGAAATTCCAAATAAGCTGAGGTAATATGGCTAACACGGCAGCAGGCCTACAGAGCAGGAGGTGACCCTGAGAACTGTCTATCATTAATTAATGGAAGCAGGGCCAGCACAAGGTAAAGACAACACCACTGCAGGAAAGATAAGCGCAGTCCAGTAATAGGAAGAGACAACATTTAAACACTGTCACAAGCAGTTTAGTTCACTGAGTCCAGTAGAAAACAATCCTAGCCACAGAAACTGAAACTGTTGAGAGACTTTGACTGTGGCAAAGTCTAACCATGAGGGTTTTTTTTTATTTTTTGGAATTACTGACTTTTTATTTTTTTTATTACAGTTATATATGTCAGGTAGTAGGTGCATTACTTCTCACAGATTGATACCCTTTCTCATGCCTTTGTCCCCTTTCCCCTCCCAGTCATCTTCTTTCCCCTCTTTCTTTTCCTGTTTCAAATAAACAAACATATATACAATATGCCAGGTAACAAAATCAGATACTGTAACAATATGAGATAAACCATAAGGGCAACAAAAGAGAAGAGAAATAACATAGTACATTAGGAACAACAATCACACAAGATAAAGCTCTTGTTTCCATATCCTGGAGTTCTTTTCATTTAGTCTCACCCTATATGACCTTATGTACCTAGCTTTTGAGATACTGTAATCCTCTGCTGGGAGAGTCCTAGATGTGTACTAATTATTGCAAATGAAGGAAACCATTGAGCCTATGTTCCTTTGGGTCTGGCTTACTTCACTTAACATGATTTTCTCCAAGTCTTTCCATTTCCTAACAAATGGGGCAATGTCATTCTTTCTGATGGCAGCATAGAATTCCATTGTGTGTAAGTACCACATCTTCTTGATCCAATCATCAACTGAGGGACATCTGGGTTGGTTCCATATCTTTGCTATGGTAAATAATGCTGCAGTGAACATCATTGTGCTAGTGGATTTAGTTTGTCCTTGTTTCTGGACATTTGGGTAAATGCCAAGGAGTGGAAATGCTAGGTCATATGGGAGCTCTATGTTTAGTCTTTTGAGGAATCACCATACTGCTTTTCCTAGTTAACCATGAGAATTTTTTTAATGCTGTCCTAAAAAGATGACCTCAAACTTACACACTTAAAGTAATGTCAGTTTGTTAGCTCTCTGGTTGGTAGGTTGGAAATCTGAATTTGCATGCTCCAAAAGTCTTACAAGTTTAGCCAAATAAAGGGCTATATTTTTGTTGTAGAGGTCATGGGAAAAATTCTTTTCCTAGTTCTTTTATATGTTGGCAGGATCAAGTTCCTTCTCATGTGAGATGGGGCCCCTGTGAGGCCTTCTTCATCTTTTTTTTTTTTTTTTGCCAGTCCTGGGCTTGAGCTCAGGGCCTGAGCACTGTCCTTGGACTTTCTCAAGGCTAGAGCTCTACCTCTTGAACCTCAGCACCACTTCTGGCTTTTTTCTATGTATGTGGTACTGAGGCATCGAACCCGGGTCTTTGGAGCATGCTAGACAAGCACTCTACCACTAGGCCAAATTCTTGGCCCAGCCTTCTTCATCTTTAGCCAGCAGTGTGCTGAGTTGGCTTCATGCCTCACTTTGCTCTGACCCCTATGGCTACTCTCAGCCTTCCTCTTATGCCACCAAATGGAGAAATCTCTCTGCTTTTTAAGGCTAATAGGATTAGCTATCCAGTGGACAACCTCCTACTTAAGATTCACTGTGCCATTTACATACTGAAAGCAAAGTAGTGATACTACTTTCACAGATTCTGGGTTTCTTCCTGTGAATTTTGCCTACAAATTCAGTGGGATACTGAAAACATGCAAAAACTTCCTGTCAACAGACACAAAAATCAGAGTTCTCAACATTTTATGGAAATATATGTTTTATGATTTTTTAGCTTGATCAAAAAAGTACAGGTGGTTAGAAGAGACAGGGGAGGACAATGGAGAGGATGACATTGCTAAGATACATTGTAGTTAAATTGATATATTGACTTGAAACTCTTTTCTTCAACTACTTAAAAATAATAAAAATAGAGGCCAGGAGTTTGGCCTAGAGGTAGAGTGCCGTTTGATTCCTCAAAACTTCATACACTGAAGTGTATGAAGCTGGAAGTGGTGCTGTGGCTCAAGTGGTAGAGTGCTGGCTTTGAGGAAAGTCCAAGGATAGTACTTAAGCCCTGAGTTCAAGCACCGGGACTAGCAAAAAAATAATAAAAATAGATTTAAAATCTTGGGGTCTCAGGGCCACGAGTTTGGCCTAGTGGTAGAGTGCTTGCCTAGCTCCAGGTTTGATTCCTCAGTACGACATACATAGAAAAAGCTGGAAGTGGTGCTATGGCTCAATTGGCAGATCATTAGCCTTGAGAAAGTCCAAGGAGAGTGCTCAACCCCTGAGTTCAAGCAAAAATGAAAAGCTGGAGTCTCATAGACGTTCCTGCTTAGAACTGTGATTCTCTCAATCTCTGCCTCTCATGATACTCTCATGACAGGTACCCAGCACTGTTCCTAGAGTGGCTTGGAACCATGATGTAGCTCTTAGAATAACTAAGATTACAGCTTCTGATATTTCTCTGTCTTTTTCTATTTGTATTTTTTGCACTAGCAAGGAATTCTAATTCCGTGCTGAAGGCGCATCCTTGCTTTTGTTGGCCTTCATAGGAAACTCTTGCCTGTTGGATTATATTAGTGGGTAGTTTAATGTTGAACCAGCCTTGCATTCCATAGATGAATTCCCCTTTTGTTAATACTAGACAGCTCTTATAATACAGTTTTAGGTTTAAATTTTAACTATTTTGTTAAGATTTTTGTTCTACACTGAAATATTAGCTTGTGGTTTTCTTTTCTTTTAATAATATTATCAAATTTTGGTATTAAGATAAAGTTGGGCTTATAGGACAGATTAAGATGCATTCTCACCCCTTCTGTGCTTTGAAAGAGATGTTAGAGAATTGAACTTTTTCCTTAGATGTTCAATAAAATTCAGTATTACTCTGTCTTTGCCAGATGTTTTCTATTTTGGATGATTGATTATTTACTTAATTTATTTGATAGATATGTACTTAATTCAGATTTTGTATATTGTAGATTGTTAGGTACAGATTTGTTCATGATATTCTATTATTACTTTTTAAATTAATCAGTTAATTTGTTTGTTTGAAGCAAAGACTTTCTCTGTAGCTCAAACTAATCTGGAACTTGCAGTGTCTCTTTTTCTCCCCAGTGCTGAAATTACAAACATACATCACTATCTCTGGTTCTTTTCATTACTTTTTAGTGCTTATAGGATTGATAATGGTGTTTTCTCTTTCATAATTTATGTTAGTACTTTGGGTCCTTTTTAAAAAAAATCTGGCAAGACTGGTTAATCTCATATTGTTACAGTATCTGACTGTTACCTGGTATATTACATATATGTTTATTTGAAATAGGAAGAGGAAAAAGGATGAAAGGAAGGGGTGGGGACAAAACATGAGATGGGGTATCAATGTGTGAGAAGTAATGCACATTCTATCTGGCAAATATAACTGTAACCCCTCTATACATTAAAATAAAAAATAAAAAAATTTTAAAAAAGGAAAAAAAAATTCTGGCAAGAGTTCGATTGACTATTAATTTTTTTTTCAAAGAGCCAGCTTTTAGCCAGGCACTGTTGGCTCCTGTCTGTAATCCTAACTACTCAGGAGCCTGAGATCTGAGGATCTCGATTCAAAGCCAGCCTAGACACAAAAGTCTGTGAGACCCTCATCTCCAGTTAACAATGGGAAAACTGGAAGTGGCGCTCTCTCTCTCTCTCTCTCTCTCTCTCTCTCTCTCTCTCTATATATATATATATATATATATATATATATATACACATATATGTATGTGTGTGTCTGTGTGTGTGTGTGTGTGTGTGTGTGTGTGTTTGTATTTATTGGGGGATGATAAACAGAGGGTTACAGTTACATTCATCCAGTAGTGGGTACATTACTTCTTGAACATTGATACCCCTTCCCATGTTTTCCTTCCACTTTCCCTCTTCCCACCCCCTCCCAACAATCTTTTTTTTTTTTTTTTTGCCAGTCCTGGGCTTGAGCTCAGGGCCTGAGCACTGTCCTTGGACTTTCTCAAGGCTAGAGCTCTACCACTTGAGCCTCAGCACCACTTATGGCTTTTTTCTATGTATGTGGTACCAAGGAATCGAACCCGGGTCTTCATGCATGCTAGGCAAGCACTTTAACCACTAGGCCAAACTCCCGGCACCCCAATAATCTTATTTTTCCCTTACTTTCCCTTTTTCAAATAAACAAATAAATGTAGATACAGTATATACAGTATACCCTGCACCACATTCAGATACAGTAACAAGAGATTAAGCCATAAGGGTAAAAGAAGAGAAAAGAAGTAGCTTCACATATCATATTAAGAATAACAATCACAAAGATAAACATCTTGTTTCAATAATCTGTAGTTCATTTTGTTTAGCTTCATCCTATATGGCCATATGTACATAGCTTTTGAGCTATTATGATCTTCTGGTAGGAGAACCCTAGATGTATACTAATTGTTACAATTGAGGGAAATCATGGAGCCTATGTTTCTTTGAGTCTGGCTCTTAAGAATTTTTCCAAGTCTTTCAATTCCATTACAAATGGGACAATGTCATTCTTTCTGATGGCAGCATAAAATTCCATTGTGTATAAGTACCACATCTTCTTGATCCAATCATCTACTGGGGGTTATCTGGGTTGGTTCCATGTCTTAGCTATGGTAAAGAATGCTGCAGTGAACATAGCTGTTCTGGTAGGCTTAGCATGGCCTTGTTTCTGGGTATTTGGGAGTTAGATTACTAGGTCATAGGCAAGTCTTATATTAATCTTGAAGAGCCTCCATACTGCTTTCCATAGTGGTTGAATGAGTTTACACTCCCACCAACAGTGCAATAACACTATTGGCCACATCCCCACCAGCATCTGTTGTTATTTGATTTCTTGATAATGGCCGTTCTAACTGGGGTAAAAGCCAGCTTTTGTTTTGTTGATTTTCTCTACTGAGTTCCCATTTTCAATTTAATTAATCTCTGTTCTAGGTTTTCAAATTATTTATTTTCTTTAATATACATCGGATTTAAGGTATTCTTATTTTAGGTTTCTAAAATGGAAGATTTGCTTATTACTTTTAGACCTATCCTTCTGTCTAGATAAATTTTTAACCTAAGAACTTTTTTTTACTGTATCACATACATATTATGAATTATGTTTTTCTTTTGTCCAAAATATTTTAAATTTTCTATTGAAATATGACTCATGGTATTTAAAAGTGTATTATTGTACTGGGGTATAAATCTTGTGAATTTCTGCCTTTTATTTGGTGTGTTTAGGTAATGAATTTCTAAAGTGAAGTTGAACCTCAGCATTGTGTAGTTGGGTTAATTCCTACTACATATTTGTTTTTATTTTCCTTTTGTTGCTCTTGTACTTTCTTTGTGTCTTTATCTTCCACTTTTTCTGCTTTTATTTTGTGTGTTGGTCATGGGGCTTGAACTTAGCAGCTACAATGAGGAAATGATTGTCTCCGTGCTGGCTAGGAATCTGGAGAGAGACCCTGGGTGGAGAACTCTAAAGGGGGAGTTGTCATGGTTGAGAGCCAGGTATCCTTTGTTTTTCAAGATGCCCACTTCTGTTGCAAACCTGATAGAACTTCAAGGAATTGCTCCATTAAGGCTGTTGGCAGACCCCAAGATGAGGATGCTTTCCAGAAAGGCCAGAACAAATTAAATGTCTAGTGGAGAAGAATGTGTGTTGACAAAAATGGTTTGAGCCCATTTTTCAAAGTAGAAATTGAAGTTGTGCTTTTGGAAGATATAGACACGGATCACTGAGAAAAAGTTTAATTTAAAAGGAAAAAAAAGTAATAAAAGGACACATGCATTTCTTGCTTCAGCAAACCTATTTCAGAAAAGACTAAAACAATAACAAAGTCTTAAGATATGGTTTTGTTTCCACCTTTTCCTAAGTGCTTAAATCATGCAACAAGGAGATTTAGATCTATGGGAAAAAGCCTATTATTTCTTTATTTAAAATATATTTCTATTAAAATATTAAAAGGAAAAAGAATTTCAGAGATTTCATAATGAGTATATTAATTATGATCATTTAGCTCTTTGCTTTCATTTACCAATCAATAGTTATTCCTCTAGTGTTTCGTGGTAAACAGAGACAAGGGTGAATCAAGCTGAATTTTCCCCAAATCTAGTCAATTCTCATTCTATGACACAAATAATGCTCTGCAAATGAATCACTAAGTGTTAAAGAGGACGAAGAGAAAGACTGAGGAACTGATTCATGTATGACTAAAGCAACATTGCTACCAGGCACTGAAAACCAGACAGTTATTATAAACATAGAATAATACTTTGAATCCTAATTTGCCACTTCAAAAATAATGTTTACTGGCTATGAGTTCTTCTGACTTGCACAAGTTTTGGTTGCCAGCTCGAAAAACAGGCCTTATGATGTTATTTAAAATTAGTTATTTGCTGGAGGACATTGATTTTAGAACGTTTGGAAGAATAGGAAGATTATCTGCACTGCAGAGGGTAAAATATGCCACAAATCTGGCAGATTAGTTACAAAGGATTGCCAGAATAAGGAAAGAATATTTCCTACACTATGGATATCACACCTACACTTGCACTTGATTTAATCAGCTTCTGTATCTGATGTCATATTCAGCAAGGCTGCTATATACATGGAAAAAAAAGACATTCTTATCTTGTCCAAACTATAATTGGCATGGAACTTTTCCTTGGTTATAAACATAATAGATTACATTGCCAAAGAATTGATGGCAAAAAGTAGTCCCCAATCCTCTAGAATATCAATTCTTTCACCAACAAATGGAAAAATAAGATTTTCTCATACTTGAACCAAAGGGTAATTATATTCTATAAGAAAATATACAAGTCTAAGTAATAAACATTTTGGATGAAAGGCCACCAAGAATACCACATTTCAAGTATACATTCTACCTGGCTCTGCAGCTCCTACTTTCTACTTAAGTCTATGGACCTGAGTATCCACTAAAGATGGGTATTTATCTGTATGCTGGGCCACAATAATTGCAGAAGCTTCAGTGCTTTGGAGGATGCTCTTGTGTATGTGGGGGGGGGGGGGGCTATGATGGAAGGGATAAGGTGATAGCTGTGAGAGATGAAGAGTAATTATTTAGCAACTTGTTTGGATTCATTCAGGGCCTCTTAATTTTCTCAAATGCTTCCTTCTGGATTTGCTGTTATTTATTTTAAGTACCTGTCGTGGAGCTTGAACTCCGAGCTTACGTGCTGTCCCTGAGTTTTTTGCTCAAGGCTAACACTCTACCACTTGAGCCTCAGCTCCATGTCTGGCTTTTGAGTTTGGCTAATTGGAGATAAGAGTCTTACAACTTTCCTTCCCTGGGCTGGATTTGAAATGTGGTCCTCAGATCTCAACTTCCTTAGTGGCTAGGATTACAGGCATGAGTCACTGGCATCTGGCCACATATTTTTTCTAAGGCCTTGATTTTTGGTATAAAGCCATAGTAAAGGGATAGTACTCTGGTGAGTAAAGACACCCATAATCACATTCCTGACATACACACATCCCTCAAAACGAATCATCTTCTGGGTGTGCTCATGTAACCTTAAGCAGGTCTTCTCTACCTCCTCATATTTGTCATGCCCTCATGGTTCCTAGGACCAGAGACCCAAGACTATAGAGAAATCATCACAAATCTGCATATTCTGCCCAACAAGGTGGTCCAGAGCACCACGCCACTTTGAATCGCTGTATGTCACTAGTATGGGGTATGGATGCCTCATTTGGTCCATGAGCCTTATTTAAATAGATGTAATAGAGAAATACAAGATCTTTTATTTGATATAGTGAATGTCTTATTTTATTGCTGAGACGGTTACTTTAATTTCCAAACAAAAATGCATAAGTTGTCTCTTTTAAGTGCCATCTCAATTATAACACTTTTTAAGAAGAATCAAGTGAGACAATAGAAAGGGAAGGTCAATTACTATTTAAACCTTATATAAACTATGCAGTAAATGTTATAAATACAATATTGTATTTATAACAGCTACAATATATTTTAAATAAAATCTCTAGATTATTTTATATTATTTGCTATATAATCTTCCTGTTAAGGTTCAGTTATATAGAGAGATCTTTCTTTTTATCCACTGTCATAAGGAAGCTTCCCAAACTCTAGCCTTCCCAACCCCTCTTGAACAAAGAGTTGCACCATCAGGGCTGTTTTTGCTGTAGAGTATCTGCTGGGGCCAGCCGGCAGCAAACCAGGGTTCGCAGATTGGGGTTCCTGAAATAGGGGGCAAGGACTAGGAAAAAATAGAAGAGAGACAGACACACCGGGTCCGGGATGTCTGCAGCCCAAGTAAAGACTGCCTCGTTTATTGTCAACTCCAGCTTATATCCCTTCTTGAAACCAGGGAACTTCCAACTGTTACATTCATATGGTAAATCTCAGGTAATTTAAACAGAATAAGGCCATAAAACAATAAGACAATAAAGCCATGGTCTGATGCAAATCAAGGTACAATTTGATTCTACTCTGGCTCCCAACAAGTATCATTGACTTTTTTTAATAAATAATTTTTATTGTGATTAATAGAAGGGTTACATTATATTCACCAGATAGAAAGTGCATAACTTCACAAAGTATCACTGACTTTTAATTGGTCCTTATTAGCTCAAGTTTAGCCACATAACCTTGGGTGGGCAAGTTAATCAATCTAGACCTTACTCTCCTTATTAGCTGAATTGGCATCATCTATTCTTTGTCTGCATAATAATATGCTTCTTTTACTAGTAACAAGTACTTCAATAACAAGTTTTTAAAAATTGTGTTACAAGACCTTCATGACTGCTTCTATTTGAATTCCTCCAACATTATTTTCAACCCTCATGGTTTACTAGTGGGTTACATAGTCTGCATTGGGGCATCAGGAGTTTCGTTTTTACACCATGGGTGTAGGCCTTGGTTGTCTATATACAGCATAAGCTATTTGAATGAAGGATCCATATCTTACAATCTTTTGAAAGTTCTCAGACCTTGAATTTTACTCACAGTAAAAGTTCAGTCTTCACTGATTATTTGTTGCTCATTCTCAGGCTTAGGTTAAAAAAAGAATGTGCTAATGTCGAAATGGCAGGGAATTTTCTTAGCAGCATTTAAAGAACAGAATAGGTAACTTTACATATAGTCATAAGGTAAATGAAACAAAACCAAAAACACCTCAAAGAAACAAAGGAGGAAAATCATGATAGTCTCTATCATATACAGCTTGTATATGTGACAAAAATAAATGATTTCAAAAAATCAGGCATATAATTGTTTGGTCTCTCCATAACCAAATAAGTCATCTGATTTTTCTTTCTTTACAAAATTGACTAAATTTCCCAATTGTTTTGTCTTTGTGTAGACACAGCCTGGACTTCTATTGATGAAATTATATTTCATGCTTGGGCTCTGAAACAGCTGTAGTTCAGCAATTTGAAACAACTTAATGAGATATTGATTGTGTCTGTTCAGCATGCTCTGAAACAACCACCAAATTTGTGGAAGGCAGCATTGCAAGAGAGGGGGAGAGAGAAAGGTGAATTTCTAATGAATACAGTAGATGAGTTCCTGTCAATGTATTTGAATTGGATGCTTTGGAATTAGAGAAATGAATTATTTAATGTAGATGAAACATAGCAGTGCATTTTGCTCCTTTGGATTTCTGGAACTGGAAAAGAATCAGGTTTACCTCAGGGAAAACATAAAAGTGAAAGTGAAAACCATTTTGCGTGGAGATGAACCTGTAGTGGCAAGTTATTCTTCAAGCCAATTTTTAGTTGTTCAAACTAGAAGAAATGGAGAAAACCTTGGAGTGGATGTAAGGCTCAAGGGAAAGGAAATAAAGGGACTGTTCATTTTTCGTGTTTCATAAATACTCCCTGGTGCCTCTGACTGAGCTGCCTTATTGCATCTTGGCTGTGGAGCTGCGTGGAGTTCTGCCATAAATTAGCAAGATGGAGGGATTCGAATGAGGATCCTCTAGAGGTAGGCACACGGAAAACCAATTCCCGGTACTGCATTTGGCCAGATTCTCATTCCATGGATGAACAGTTGGCATCCGGAGGGCTATCTCTGAGTTACTCAACTTGGAAAAGAACTTTCTAGAAGCACTAGTACTAAGCAAGTAAATTGATGTTCGACTAGCATATTTACTTAAGCTACTCCCTTTCCCGGTCACCTCAATTTCCTTTCATTAAGAAAACGCAGTCATTGATTATGTGTCTACATGTAATAAATTTGGTATTCCTTGTGAACAGACACTACTATTACAAAACAGATTAGCGCTTGGAAAGATGGCATGCTCCTAAAACAATCAGCAGAGGTTGGAGGGTCATTAGGAAGAATTTCCAGCCAATGCATATTGAGAGTCCTCTTGGGTCAAGGAAATCCAGAGGAGAAAGCAGGCAGCCATTTATTCTGGGTGCTTTTGATAGCTCTTACCCTGAGGAAGAAATCCTATTAGTGTCTTTCAATTCTCTAGTATGCTTCTTCCGTTAAAATTTAATTTGGTCTCTTGATGTCTGGAAATTCTATCAGGTTTTTAACTTAACCAAAGGCTGGTTTTGTTTTCTTCTTTTTGGTTTCCTGGCTGAACACATTTAGTTATCACAAACAGAAGGAAGGAGGGGCGAGTGGCATTTAATGAGTGGGGTCCATAAATACAGTGAAACAGGCCAAAATATACAGGACAACCCTACAACAAACACTTATCTGCTTCTAAATGTCAAGAAAACAAAACTGAGAAACCCTGTAAGGACAAGACCAACTTGGTGTTCATAGAACAACCGGTAGGAAGCCTGGAATAGTTGAATTGCTTTCACAAAAGGGAAGTGAACAAGAAGAAGAAAAACATGACAAGACAATTCCATGTTCTTCTCAGGTGCCTGGAGTTAGTTAAACACTCATGTCTGAACTGGGTGGCTTCACAGCACTTTGACCACCAGCCCAGAGTCTTGAGATCTTAATGAAATGTGTGCATAAAACTTATAGTTATAAGAAACACAAATAATCTTGGTTTTTAAAATACATTTTTTCTTCTATTACCAAATAATTATAATTTCTTCAGTACTCACTGATCCCTGCTAGTATTTGTGAGCATGAGTGTGTGTGTGTGTGTGTGTGTGTGTGTGTGTGTGTGTGTGTGTGTGCCAGTACTGGGACTTGAAGGCAGGTCCTGGATATTGTACCTTAGCTTTTTTACTCAAGGATGGTGCTCTATCATTTGAGCCATAGCTCCACTTTGAACTTCTGGTTCTTAATTAGAGATAAGAGTCTCATAGACTTTCTTGCTCAATATGGCTTTGAACCATAAGTCTCAGAGCTCAGCTTCCTGCATTGCTAGGATTACAGGTATGAGCCTCTGGTTCCTGGCTTAAATATCTTTTTTTTTTTTTTTTGCCAGTCCTGGGCTTGAGCTCAGCATCTGAGCACTGTCCTTGGACTTTCTCAAGTCTAGAGCTCTACCACTTGAGCCTCAGCACCACTTCTGGCTTTTTTTCTATGTATATGGTACCAAGGAATCCAACCTGGGTCTTTGTGCATGCTAGGCAAGCACTCTACCACTAGGCCAAACTCCTGACCTTAAATATCTTTTTTTTCATATATTTTTTATTGTAATTAATAGAAGGGTTACATTATATTCACCAGATAGAAGGTACATTACTTCACAAATATTGATACCCTTTCTCATGTCTTTGTCCCCATTTCCCTCCCCCCCTGCACAACTTGATTTCCCCCCTACCCTCTCTTTTTTTTAATATTTTTATTGTAATTAATAAAAGGGTTACATGATATTTGCCAGATAGAAGGTGCATTAATTCACATACATTGATACCCTTTCACATGTCTTGGTACCCATTACCCTCCCCTCCACCCCCCCACCCGTCTTGGCACCCGTCTTGGTTTTCCCCCCTTCCCTATCAAATTTCAAATAACCAAATACAAATAAATTCAGTATATCAGATAACAAGGTGAAGTATTGTAACAATATGAGATAACCAAGGGACAGTAAAAGAAATGAGATATAACAGTACATTAAGGACAACAATCATTCGTTATATGGCTTTTGTTTCTTTATCCTGGAGGTCCTTACATTTAGCGTCATACTATATGGCCTTATTTATCTAGATTTTGTTCTATTGTGAATCTCTGCTAGGAGAGCCCAAGGTTTCTACTGATTATGTCAGATGAGGGAAACCATTGAGCCTATGTTCCTTTGAGTCTGGCTTACTTCACTTAATATGATTTTTTCTAAGTCTTTCCATTTCCTTACAAATGGCGCAATATTGTTTTCATCTGACAGCTGCATAGTATTCCATTGTGTATAGATACCACATCTTGTTGTCCCGCTCATCAACTGAGGGACATCTGGGTTGGTTCCATATCTTTGCTATGGTAAATAGTGCTGCAATGAATATCGTTGTGCTAGTGGATTTAGTATGTCCTTGTTTCTGGACGATTGGGTAAATGCCAAGTAGTGGAATTGCTGGGTCATAGAGGAGTTCTATATTTAGTCTTTTGAGGAACTGCCACACTGCTTTTCACAGTAGTTGGATGAGTTTGCACTCCCACCAACAGTGTAGTAATGATCCCTCCTGGCTGCATCCCCTCCAGCATCTGTTGTTATTAGATTTCTTGATCCTGGCTATTCTAACTGGAGTGAGGTGGAATCTTTAAATATCTTTTTTTTTAAAAGTAATTCATATTTGGCTTCTTTTTGTTTTAAAACAGCATCCAATATCCATTATCCTTATATGGCTAATACAATGGTTCCAGAAGTAGTAGTATTAATATATTATAATCATAAGGATGTAAAAGAGATTTGCATATAACAATCTTAAATGACATTGTTCTAGGTCTGTTTCTCCAGTGAACTGGGGATGTTTGTAGCTTAGGGATAGTGCACTTGCTCAGCATGTGCAAGCATGGGTTCCATCCCAAATCTGATAAAATATATAAACAACCAAGCAAATAAATAAAGTGAGCTATAATGAGCTCTGCATTCTCTTCCTGTATGGGAGTACAGGAGCCTCCTGGTCTCTGCAGCCAGTTGGAGGTGAGACAACTGGGTTTTACACTGATTTGAGAAAGCTGCATGAGTTGTTAGCGATCATTTCAACAATTTCAGGGAACTGGAAAAGTTAGCTGTCAAACTTCTTGAACACATGCCTAGGCAGATCCTCCGGATGAATTTCATATCTACCTAACAATCTAAAACGTCTACAGATTTAAAAAGGCTATACACTGCTGCAGTAGGGTGTGACACAAATCCAGGATGAAAAGCTACCACTATGGCTATTAAGGTTACTATTTAGTTGTTGTTTTTTTTTAGTGCTGAGATTGAAAACCCAGGGCCTTCCACATGCTAGGCAGGGCTCTAGCAGTGAGCTTCATCACTAGCTCTCTGTGGCTATGCACTTTAGATAGAAATTCTGGGAGCTGCATGCAAGTATGTGCTATTAGTCACAGAAGACAAAGGGAAACTGTGTAGATGGGTCCGGATCTGTCACTTCTGCTCAGTGCAGTGGTCACAGATGAAGAGGAAGTGCTCTGAGGCTTCATCTATTACAGATGCATATGGAATGCCGGGACTGATGCTCGTCTTTTTCCAGATTTTGGAGCCAGTGGAGAGACAGACGGATGGGGAATAAAAAGGAAAGTTGGCTTTCATATTGATGGAGTAGATGAGAAGCATAGCTCTAAATGTGGCCAAATAGATTTCTTCTCCTTCAGAAAGACTGGTTCCTGCTGTTTTGGGTCCAGCTGGACAGCGACAGGTGGCTTACTGTTTTAAATTACGTTTTTATTGTCTTTAAGTAGTTGTACCATCCAACAGATCTGTTTATAAGTACAGTGCATTTCCATTGATGTCGCTCCTTTCATCATTCTCTCCTCCCAACCCATCAGTTTCTTACTCTCATCAGAATAAATATGGCGACTGCATTCTCCCCTTCCCTCTCTACAACTTCAGGTAGCTTCATCTTCTTCTTTTAAAAATGTTTTATTATAATGTATGGAGGGGTTACAGTTACATTTACCAGACGCTTCTTTTTTTTTAATTTTAGTTTTTGGCTAATCACTGATCTGCTGAAGATCATAGAGCGTTTTTTTTTTTGTTTGTTTGTTTGTTTTTGCCAGTCCTGGGGCTTGAACTCAGGGCCTGGGCCCTGTCTCTGAGCTTCTTTTGGTCAAGGTTTAACTCTATCACTTGAGCCACAGTGCCACTTCTGGCTTTTTCTGTTTTTTCTTTCTGAGGAATCGAACCCAGGACTTCATGCATGCTAGATAAGCTCTCTACCACTACGTCACATTCCCAACCCATCACACAGTTCTGAGGACTTGAACCTGATGTTGTAACCTTCTGTCTCTTGACCTAACCAATTAGACATTCCAGTGTAGGCAAAGTGATTATTTTTCCTTTGGGGACTAATTATGATTAAACAATAATGACAAGTCCATTTGTCTTTTTTTTTTTGCCAGTCCTGGGCTTGAGCTCAGGGCCTGAGTACTGTCCTTGGGTTCCTTTTCTCAAGGCTAGAGCCCCACCACTTGAGCCTCAGCACCATTTCTGGCTTTTTTTCCCCTATGTATGTGGTACTGAAGAATCGAACCCAGGTCTTCGTGCATGCTAGGCAAGCACTCTACCACTAGGCCAAACTCCCAGTCCCCCATTTGTCTTTTGAAAAAAGGATGAACCAACATTACAGTTAAAAGCAGGTGTGACTTTATGATGTTTTAGATAAATGGCATAATTGTTATGTGTATGATTGCAGTCGGACTTATAAAAGACTGTTGCATGATAATTTCCTTCAAGAAGAACCAGTTGATTTCAATAACAAGCTAGTACCTGGCATCTTGCAGATTTCCACAAGCACATGCAATGGAATAAGTAGCATTGTTGAATGCAGTTTGAATAGATAGAAGAATGGGCAGAACTTGATAAAAACTCTTATTTTTCTGGTGACTATTAAAGCTTTACTGTGCAAAGTGTGAAAAACTGGTAAATAGGTGAACATGATTTGTGTCAAAACTGACTCCTGTTGTGCAATTGCTTCCCAGTTTCTTTGAGTACAGTGCAGTCCTGGAAGCATCTCTCTGTATGTGACCCTGCAGTTAGATCTTCCCTATCTTATCATCAGACCGAGTCTTCTTGGTGTATGTGTGCTGTGGTCCCCAGTGTTACTGAACAATGTAGCCAGATTAAAAGGTGGGTATTTCCAAGATGAGGGGGGCAACACATGGTCCACTCATATGGTAACATTGCTGGTTAAAATAGAAAACTGTTTTAGAGTCAGATAGGAGTAGCCACTTTTCCATGTCCCCAAAGTCATCCTGTAACCCATTTCCTTGACTGCCTCTCAAGCACTCCAGTCAACAACTGGCCTATCAAGAGGCTGCTATGACCTTGCTCAGCCTATTCTGATCAACTGTGGCTCTTGCCATATTGGTGGTTGACCACTACTCTTATTTCCCTATTACAGTTATTTGTTTGTTTGGGGCTTGAACTCAGGGCTTGGGGAACTGTCCACAAGCATTTTTCCACCAAGGACAGGGCTCTACTATTTTGAGACACAGTTTACGTCCCGTTTTCTGGTGGCTGATTGGAGATAGGGGTCTCATGGGCTTAGGAGGCTGGCTTTGAACCACGTTTCTCAGATTTCAGCCTCCCAAGTAGGGCTAGGATTAAAGGTATGAGCTACCTAGCCTCATTATAATTGTTTAAAAGTGTAATATAGTGCTTTGGAATTGAGCTCGTTTCCTTTGGGGTTGTGTGTGTATCAATGTGCACATGCACAGTATGCATATATATATATATATAAAACAACAATCCTGATTTATTATCTAGCCTTTTGAATATCTCCAAGTAAATTCACTACTCAACAAGTTGGTCAACGGTTTAGTTCTCACATCAAGAACCCTTTAGACATACCCTGCTCAAACAAACTAAGAGCTACAGATGGTCATCTAGTTTTTGCTAACTTTGGTGAAGTTGTGTTCATTACCCTTAGAGCCTTACATTCATTTCTCAGACATGCTTCTCATCAAAAGCAGCCATATGATATTCTGCAGCAGAATTTATCTATCTCTGCTTTGGAAAAACGTTCCTCTGATGGTCTTCTCTTAACCATTTGCTCTGCATTCACAACATTTGAGAAATGTCAGAAACCTAAAGAGACCACATGGTTCTGATCTCTGCCTTTAGACCGAGAAGTATGCTGTGTACCTATTTAAGAAGCCAATTGTTTGCTAGTCAGGTATTATTCCTATCAAAAGGAAAAAAGAAAGAAGGAAGGAAGGAAGGTAGGAAGGAACCAAGAAAAGAAAGAAAGAAGGAAGTAAAGGAGCCAATGGAATAAAGGACCTCAAATAAAATTGTTTTTTAACCTTTATAGAAAACTCCTCAAGGATGCACACTTCACTACCTTTAATTTTCCTATCTTGACATTTTATATTAAATCAAGAATTCTTGTTTATATCCAAAGAAATATATCTGGCTAATTTAAGCCAACCTTCTCTCCCCCTGCTCTTTTTCCTCCTCTTCCTCCTTCACTACTCTCTCCTCCTAGTCTGTAAGCTACATAGGTCACCTTTACTCTGGCTCCACTCTTAAATTAACCTTTGTGTTGACAGGTCAGAAGTAGAAAGAAGAAAGGACAAATATGAATTATAGAAAACTAGTGTTAAAGAGAACTTTATTACTTAATTTTCTTTAGCATTCCAGATATCTAACTGTATTCCAATTTAATAAAAATTATAGATTATTTTCCTATAGCAAGGGGCTACCAAGCTGTACTTCAGTTTTGGCTATTTAGAGAGAAAGCCAACGTTGTCATTGTAAACATGGAAGGGAAAGTGCTCTTGCTTTATTTTTCATCTATTTTAGAAAACCTGCATCTTACTAACCTACTGATGCTGAATTGTAAAAAATAAGAGTAATCTATTTTTGTTTTTTTTGCCAGTCCTGGGGCTTGAACTCAGGCTTGAACATTGTCCTCGGGCTTTCTCAAGGCTAGTGGCTCAGAGCCACAGCACCACTTCTAGCTATTTTCTATGTATGTGGTACTGAGGAATTGAACCCTGGTCTTCGTGTATGCTAGGCAAGCACTTTACCACTAGGCCAAACTCCTGGCCCAAGAGTAATGTGGTTTTGTTCCTATGACTAAACCTTTGAGTTCTGTGCTTTGAATTCAGAGTCTTGTTAGGCAGGTGCTCTACCAATCCTCTGCAAAACACACAATTAAGGTCTTCTGGTTTGTTTCATAATATCTTATTGTTAGCTTGCTTGGATGAGGGTCAATAACAAAACCCCTGTTATACAAGCAATGTATTGCCTTGCAGAGCAGGGCCAATAATATCTGACACAGGTTAGCAGTTTCATACTTTCATAGTTCCTCCGATGCTTCCTTTTTTGAGTACTGGACACTGCAAACCTCTTAGGCCAGCCTAACTAAAATACTCACTGTAACCTTCCTAAAGTATAATCAGGCATAGAAAGAAGTTCTCTTTTTCTTTTCCTGAGACTAGTATTGCAGGATCTTTAGATGTCGTGCAGAAAAATAAATCCATGGATTGTTTAGTGTCAAAGCGTGATTTAACTTTTATACCTTTTGGAAGAAAGTAGGCTTAGTGAAAAGAGACTTTAGAGGCTTGAAGCCTGACTTCTTACCTTGCAGAGGGAGGATCTATAGTTCCTCAATTTCCCATACACCAATTGTTCTTCTTCCTAGGACTGAGCATTGAGCGGCAGTGTGAAACAGCACAGCACAGTACAAGCTTCTTTCTCCATTGTATCTCGAGCAGGGCCATCTTCCGTGATCTCTGGGTGTGGAATGTGTAAAACATAGGATTAGGATTCATCTGATGACTCTGACTTAGTGGAAGTTTCCCTTAAAAGCACTAATCGTTTAAGATTTTTTAATGTGAAGTATGAATATTTATTTCAGGCTTTAGATCCCAGTCAGTTTCAAGAAACAAAACCTGATTCCTCTCCTCAGAGTAAATGAGGTCACCATGTTAGAGTGAGTTCATGGAGGCAGAAGAAGCATCTTCCATCAGGCTTAGCACAAAGCAAGTTTCCATAGCTAGCCCTAGAAAGGGAAAAATACAAAATTTAATACCATGGGTCACAACAAATGTGCATGTACACAGAAGCTACATCTGGGCAAAAAAAGTTTTTCAACTTGTTTTTGTTTTGTTTTGTTTTTCCCATTTTCTTTTCAATCATTTTAAATTTAATTCTAAGTTTGCAAAATAACTCCTCAGTCTTTCAGGCTTACTTATTCAGAGAGAGTGCCCTGAGCAAATAAGAGATATGAATCTTGATACTGTTGTAAAATAACAAGTAAAGCATCACCATTCTGATGTTTAAATGTGCCTATGAGTTGGATTGTTTTGAGGCACTGTAAAACAAATCTGAAGCTAGGAATGGTGGCTGACATCTATCATCTCAGTCCTTCTCTTGAGGAAGGAGAATCACTAGTTCAATCTTACATCATTCCTCTTTGGTTTTTCTTTCCTTATTTCAAGTTGTGCTGTACTGCTTAGGTGAGCTGGCCAAGTATCACTGAAAGGGACAGTGCTCTAGTGTGACGTTTTGTTAATAAAGACAATGAATCTCTAGATGGATTCCTTCGTGGCAGATGATCTGAATTCAATTCAAAAAGTGAATATTACTAGACTGACGTTGAAGAATGGTAATGTCACAACTACTGATGTTGCTGTCTGCCTTGTGCCACCAATTAATTATTCAAACTCACTTCAACTACTGTTCTACCCAGTAGAGGGATATTCTTTCTCTCTCTCTCTCTCTCTCTCTCTCTCTCTCTCTCTCTCTCTCTCTCTCTCTCTCTCTCTCTCTCTCTCTCTCTCTCTCTCTCTCTCTCTCTCTCGCTCTCCTTCTGAATTAACTGCTGTTCAAGGCTAAATTGAACATCAGCTGTTGGCTTTTGCTTTGTGAAAACTCAATATATCTCTTCCCCTGCTGAGCCAGAAGGGGGCAATTTGGATTAATATTTTATTATTTTAAAATGCCTCCAAGATACTATCTGATTCATCCCCCTAACAATTTTGGGCAACAGGAAGAGGAAGCAGGTGAAGCATCGTTTTTACTTAATGGTAAATTTAATGCTGCCTGGTCCAAGATGAAAAATGAGGAAATTATTCCTGGGGAATCTAATTTAAGACCATCATTCTTAATGACATTTATGACTTGCTGCTGGCAAGAACTTTGTTTGTTGTAATATGAGGAGTATTCCACTCTGTTTTTGATGGTGACATCACTCCACCCTTCCCTATCTGTTGTACGTGTGATCTGCAATTGTTTTTAATAGAAAGGACTGATTCTTATTCAGCACTTGCACTCCCTTTCAGCACTGTGAAGATGGACATGCGTTTTGAATGCCTGGCTTGGGATAAGTTTTAAAATCATCACCACAAGCAGAGATAAACAAATTGCCTGCCTAAGGATTTGAACTTTTGCCACTGGCCTCATTACTATGGTTTGCTAACCAACCAGGATAGCCACGGGCATGCAATTAGAAACCAGCATGAATCAAACTTCGTTTAAGGCCCTGGAATTTAACCTTTGAGTCTATCCATTAGCCTTGATGTATCTCTGCAGAAGAATGTGACCTTTCTCTAAAGACATTGACTGCAAAATGGTTTGCTGTGATCATTCATAGAAATTTATTTTCCAAATTTAATGAACATAGTAACAGTAGTGAATGTTAAGGAAAAATGCAATGTAGTGTTTTCCTAACACTGTTAGATTATAAACAATATTTACAAATATGTAATTCATATATGACCGTTGTCTTCAGTGATTTCCTTTCAGTGTTACTGCTGTGCCTGAACCATACCCGAATTTATGTCTATTTGCCCTGTGGGAAAGATTAACACATCAGAATTAGATTACAAAGACAAAACTAATTTACAGTGATCTCTTCACTTACATGCTAGAAAATGGAAGGCATTATTTTATAAAGAAAAAGAGAAAAACTAATTCTTTGCAGTCAACAACACTTCTTTATAAACTATTTTGAAAATGAAACAGTTAATTAAAATCATTACTGACTTTAAATCGTGGAGTTATAGCCATTTAAAACATACAAGGAAGCGGAGAGGGACAGTATGGATATGAAGCTGATATTTATAAGCTGAATAAAAGCCACTGGACAGTTTCAACTGGCCAGCCAATGCCTCTGTTTTCTTATTTAGTTATCAAGTCAATTATTCCTTATTTAGTTATCCTGTCCTATAGATTCTACCTTTCCAATGTTTCTCAAATCTCCTATCAGAGCCACTGCATTGCCCCAAACCATTTTCATTCCTCATGTGAGGAATGACAACAGCTGCCCACCGTCTCAGTCCAATTCTATCACCTGCTGCTTTCTCATTCTTTACAAAATTCAAGGAGATCAGTTATCCTGCTTTAGTTCTTTCTAGGGCTTCTTATGCTCTGATCATAATTTTCTATTCCCTACTATTCCCTTAAAGATTTAATGGGTGCTTCTGTGTGTATTGTATACAGAAATACAGTATCTCTATATGCATGGAAGCATTTTTGGAGAGTGTTTTTATGCTAATAAAAGGCCCCACATTTATATTTCTTGTCATAGCTCTAGCTGAGATGGCCTCTACAACTTTTATGTTGAATCATTAAATATAATCACTTAATATACATATTATATAGTCCTTTACAGGCATTATTTCTTCTTCTCCCTCTCCTTCTTTTCTTCTTTTTAGTGTACCAAAAGCCTAAGGAGAAATTTAAGTTATGTTTAACTTCTCTCAAGTGCAAACTGTGCTCCTAAGCCCCAGTCCATTCCCAGCCCTTCACCTACACATCTTCCACGGTCTATAAGCATACTATATTTCACTTTCTGAAATCTTTGGCATTCTGGTCTGTGAAAGTTTTCACACAATGTTCTTTCTTGCTCATGATTTCTTTGGTCTGGATGAATTATAATTTGGTTTTTTTTTCAGGGCTAGGCAATAAGAATAGTACCTCACAAGTTGTTCTAAGAACCAAGATGTCAGTTTAAGAGGAGGTAGGTATATAAAAGCAAAGCTATAAATGAGGTATAGGTAGGGCTTCATGTTTACCCCTAGTCCCAGGAGGGTCTCTACTGGGGTGGTTGCAGGGATTGTTGGCTGCTGTACCCACAGGTAGCCTCCAATTGACCAGTTCTTACTCCAGGACAGTGGTGGTACAGATGTTTGGTGAAATGTATCTAAATACAGTCCTACTTTAGCTGTGTGTAGTCTTTCTTGTCTTGGATATATTAGTAAAATGTCCTTTTTTTTTGTCAGTCGCAGGGTTTGAACTCTGGGACTGAGTGCTATCCCTGTGCTCTTCAGCTCAAGGCTAGTGCTCTACCATTTGAGCCACAGGACCACTTCTTGTTTTCTGGTGGTTAATTGGAGATAAGAGTTTTATAGACTTTTGTGCCTGGGCTGGTTTCGAACTGCGGTCCTCAGATCTCAGTCTCCTGAGTAGCCTGGATTACAGGTGTGAGATAAGAGTGTCATAGACTTTTATGCCTGGGCTGGCTTTGAACTGTGTTCCTCAGATTTCAGCCTCCTGAGTAGCTAGGATTACAAGTGTGCGCCACCCACACTTCTTTAATTTGAAGAATTTGAATGAATGTCTTTCAGTTTGGGTTTTTCTTATATTTCATTATGATTGTATTTGGATAATTTGTCTTTGGCAAGAAATACAATGGTTGCTATGTTGATTACTTCAGAGTGTTGTAATTAGTTGTTTAGTATATGACCAATATAGATCACTCTGATTCCTATATTGTTCCTGCTTCCCATTACATATTGCAAATGCCTTTAACAATATATGTGAAGAAACAATCTACAGATTATTTTATATCTTTATTTATACAAGTCATTGTACTTATTCACTGTTTGCAGTGTGGTGTGAGAGCCTTTCCTGATGCTACATTTAGACTCCATGGGATTGCTTTCGTCATTCTCCAGATTGCTCAGTCTCATATGGACAGGACATTTTTTTCCACATGGCTAATGGATTCTACAGCATTGTATCCGGCCCATTCCAGGGCCATTTGGTCAGACATGCTCAGTTAATGTCTACTCAATGGGTTGGAATAAAGTGCCTTGAGCAGAGGCATCTACTGATGCCAGGAGAGCTTTCTATAGCAGTTTTTAGAACATCCAGAAGATGGAGGTGGTCCCTCAAATTGAAACCCTTACTCTTGGGTTCGGAAGATCATGGGTATTCTGATGATGAAATCTCATCTTCATGAAAGTTTTCTTTAAAAGTTCAATTTTAAATTCATTTCTAGGGAGCAGAACTGGTAATCAAGATTAATGTTAGTAGTTGCATGCAAAGGCTTCTTTATTGTCATAAAAGAACATTATTAGTATTTAGGAACAGCCAGTCTCTCTATATTGCTGCTATTAAAACTTCAACGCAAGGCTCTTTCTGACTATTTTAATGATCGGTCAATGACTTAAGAGTGGTGAGCTGCAAGCTATTAACCTCAACTCTGACCTCTATTAGTTATGAATTAAAGTAGAGCTGTAGATTTCTAAGAAGGGGCCACAGTAAACATGGAGAGGAATTAAGCTTCAGTGGATTGGTTCCTAGATTTTTATGTTTTCCATTGTGGCAATCTGTGTAATTGCCAAAGAGAATTGTTTACTCTGAATCTGGAAAGAAATATTGTATTTTTCATGTGCAGGAAATGGAGTCCATTCTCCTTTCTCACTCTGAAGACAATGGGATAAGACAGAAGCTTCAGTAGAGGAAAGTAACTACATGATCCCAATCAGATAACACCATCATGACTTAGTATTCCAGTTTTTATCTAAGTAAGCCTCTATAGTTGGTCAAGTACAAGCATTAACATGTAAGTCTTCTTGTGAGAATTGGAAAAGAACACATATTTTTCTAATTAGCAAGATATCTGATTAGGAGGTCTTTTTGTTCAACTATGGTATGTCCCAAATTCAATAATCTCTGAAGCATCAGGAATTTTATGGCTCAATGGATTTACCCAGCACCATTTATTTTTTTTTTTTTGGTAATTGTAACTTGTGAACAAAAAAGTCATTCCTTAATACAGTTTTTCTGTTTTATGACTAAAATTTAGTCAAAATAGATTTTCTTTATTTTTATCACATTTTCAGTAGCCTAGAGTTTAAATTCTGAGGACGTTTTAATCTCATTGTTTATCATAAAGAAAGAAGGAAAGAAAGGATGAAAAGAAAGATTTGAAAGAAGAATGGAGAGAGAAGAAAAGAAATTGGCTTTTTCATAAAAATTAAATTCCTCTTGTAGAAGGCTACAAGACTTCCATTTTCATCCCTATGTCCCCTTGAGCTATAAATGAAGAAACTCATCTGAGAGTTTGGTTGCTAATACTCAAAGGAGTTCTTAGCAAGTAACTACTGGCAAATTCATAGGTCTTATGACACTAGCTAGTAGCTAACGCTTAAAGACTGAAGCTCCAATGAGCAATCCTCTTAAGGAAATACACAGTTATCACACAAAAGGAATCATTCTGAGACAACAATGCATACAGGGATTTACCTTTTCCCTGTTTCTACCAGATTTCTCCAAACTGTGTGTCATCTGAAAATGATTCTTGAAAAATAGAAAGAAAAGAGCAATGGAATATGCATGTTTCTATATAGCTATGCATTATTGTATGCAAATAGAAATGAATTTATTAGCATACATATATTCATGGGAGTCATTCAAAATATGAAAGGCGAAGAAGGGCCAGATAGTCAAGACTTCTCTTCCTACAGGGGAAAAGCAAATGTTGGAGCAGGGGGACTGTCAGCAATTTTCAAGGACCAATTTAAGATTGCCAATGGGCCCAGAGAACCGATATGCACTGGGGCAAAGTTCCTCTGGTTCTAGGTGTGCTGTTTCATTTTCAATTTCCTCTATGATAGAAGTATAATCTTCCTTGGTTAATGAAGTTTCAGTAAGAAGATTTGAAAGTAATTGTGCTCACCTTTGGGGGAATGTGATATTGAGGTTGGTAGAGGAACCTCAGAGAAAGCTCTCCAACACATTTTCTCCCAACACCCACCCTCACCCCAGGGGCTGTAAGTGTGATCTCTAAAGCAACCTTTTGGCGGGGGGCCCGGGAGGGTGCTGTTTTCAATATGCACATCAAGTGCCTGTAGGAGGCTGAGTATTTTTCTAGACGACTAGAATTCAGAAAAAGAAAAAGAGACCAAATTGTTGTCCTCATTGAGCTTATAGTCTAACCATAGAAACAAAACCACCAATGCACACAGATCAATATCATCACACATCATACCAAAGGGCAGGAAAACAACATGGACATTAAAGGAAGAGGTTAACTGGCATTGCATGATCAGGGAGGCCTCACTGAGGCAGGCTCCAATTACCCGAAAGAGCCAATGTTGTGAATTTCTGAAGGGAGACTATTTCATGGAGAAGGGACAGAATACATCAAAGGAAGAGTTTGGAAAAAGCATGTTATGTCTGATGTTAAATGAGACATCTAGCTGTTATTGGCTGTTGGACAATTGTGGATTATCAGTTAGAAAGGTAGCACTCACCACATGATGTATTTTAACCAGGGCGAGGTTAGATTTTATTCTGACTTGAGAGGAATTTTTGGATGGGTTTATAACAGAAAAGTGACACAGTTAACTTTATGTTTATATAAAGGCAGTCAGGTAGCTGAAGGTACCAGAAATTGTACCACTAGAGAAAACAAAAAATAATAACATGTGCTAGATGTGATTACTTATAGCTTCCTAAAGCAACCCAGATCTGCTTCTTCGCATTTTACAAGCAACAAAGCATCAATTCTGAGAGGCCAAGTTTCAGATCATGGCCCTTGGTTGGTTGGTAGTGTGATTCTTCTGTCAGAGTGCCAGCAATTGATTGCCCTGGATAAGAATGACTGTTTTCCACTTACCAGAGCTGAGAGAATCTTTGCTCTGAAGCTAGGATTTAGATAACAAATTTGATAGATGAGCCAGAGCTCCTTCTTTAGCAAAGACCTCTAGCATACTCTTTGTCAAGAAGACTGATAATATCTTTTCTTTAAGCTAAATAGAGTAAGTTTATTTGCAAGTGGAGAGGGCCCTCAAAGAGTAACCTAAGGAATAGTTTTGAATACCTACCATGTATTCTGCTGTGACGTAAATTAGCTTGTAAAGGAAGGCAGATGGTTTTTCCTGGGTATATCCTGAGGTTTATGTAACATTGGTGAATGGATACAATCATGACAAAGAGAAGTTCAGTAACACATGGGAGAAAGACAAGCCAGATCTGAGTAAATCTCTAGAGCAGTCTCTGAGGAATAGTATAAACACCAAGCTTAAATATACTAGTTGGTTGGAGAGAGAGAGAAAGAGTATGAATGTGATTGAAATGCTTTATTATACTTGTGAAACTAGAATAATTAAACCCACTAAAATAGTTTTTAATTGGGGGGAAATGGGACGAAGAAGAGGAATAGAGGGAGTGCTTGATCAAAGTATGGCATGTGCATGTGTGGAATTATCACAAAATATGCTAAAAAAAAAGTCTAGGTAAAAATAAGTTGGAGATCAGTTGATGAGTGGATCAACAAGATGTGGTATTTATACACAATGGAATTCTATGCTGCTATCAGAAAGAATGACATCACCCCATTTGTTAGGAAATGGAAAGACTTGGAAAAGATCATATTAAGTGAAGTAAGCCAGACTCAAAGGAACTTAGGCTCAATAGTTTCCCTCATTTGTCATAATCAGTAGAAACCTTGGGCTCTCCTAGCAGAGATCTGCAATAGAGCAAAACCTTGATACAAAAGGCCATATAGTAGGATGCTAAATGAAAGGATCTCTAGGATATAGAAACATAAGCCATATAATGAATGATTGTTGTCCTTAAGGTACTATGTTATATCTCATTTCTTTTACTGTCCCTTGGTTATCTCATATTGTTACAGTATCTCACTTTGTTACCTGATATACCAGATATATTTGTATTTGGTTATTTGAAATTGGATAGGGAAGGGGGAAAACAAGATGAGGGGTGGGGGTTGGGGGAAGGGAAATGGGGACCAAGACAGGTGGAAGGGTATCAATGTATGTGAATTAATGCACCATCTATCTGGCAAATATCATGTAACCCTTCTATTAATTACAATAAAAATATATGAAAAAAAGAGTTAGGAGATTATAATTGTACATAGTAAAATAAATTTTAGCAATGAAATTTTAATTTAAGATTTACTTAATAGACCTACACAGGGCAAATCATTTGACAAATGTAATTATTTTGTGAGTTTGGGTTTGAAATTGTGCCTGTATGTCTTGTTTTTGTAATAAAGTTACTAGCATACTACGATGAAGTAATATGAAACAAAACATCTTGGATTTGTTTTGCACAAATGTTAAATGAACTTCCTTGTGTTTGTTTATTTATTTTTATTTAGTTTTGTTTTGTCAGTCCTGGGGCTTGAACACAGGGCCTGCACAGCCTCCTTGTTTTTCCTCAAGGCAAGAGCTCTGCTGCTTGAGCCACAGCACAACTTCCAGCTTTTTCTATATATGTAGTATCAAGGAATTGAACCTGGGTCTTCATGAATGCTAGAAAAAAACTCTACCACTAGGCTGAACTACCAGCCCCCTTGTATTTATCTTATAAGTCAAATACTTTATTATGATTAGTGCAAATGTTTGAAAGTGGGGAATTGTCAAATAGAGTGTATATCTTAGTTAAGTATAAAACTCCCTTTTAAATAAAATGGTTCTTGTAGGACTCAAGCAGTATCACCAATTTTGTACTTTTTAAAAAAATGACACTTAAATTTTAATATAGATAGTGTAAGTATAATTTTTATGAAAGATTCTTATATTCAAAAAATAGTATTATTCTTTAGTGTTCATTTAAATGTGTTTTTCCTAAGTCCTCAATGAAATTTGGATTTAAGATCTTAGTGTATAATTTATCAGGAGTTTTCTTCAGAATCAAGACATCCTATAATAGCTGCCGCTCATAAGAGATGATTAAATCCACTTATAAATTCACATGCTATTAAGTATATTTCTCTAAAAAGTAAAACTCATATTCAAAAGAGGGGTGGAGAGAAGACCTAAAAAATGAGAAAATGAAAAACTAGATAAAAATTGCAATAAGGAAACACTGACTTCTTTACCTATTAGAATGAGAGTGGTACATAGCTCATCTACCTGCAGAAGTGATGTACCTTTCCAGATACCCGGCCTCATCTTTGTAGTACATGGATCCTGGAGCCAGGAATGAGGAGGAGGGTTGTGCTTTCAGTGTGAGCAGGAGGAAAAGGTAGAAGTGCTTTGTCTCCTGTGTATTCTATCCAACTAGCAATAGCATGGGTGTTATCATCACTCTAGATTGTATTCTGTTCCTCAGAAATCTATATTGACTATAGATGACTGTGAAAATGTTACCATTGGTGTAGCTATTATAAAAACTCATGAAGTGGGGTAGGGTGGAGCCTTGAGCTGAAGAGCTCAGGGACAGTGCCCAGGCCCAGAGTTCAAACCCCATGACTGACAAAAACCAAAACCAAAACACCAAAAAAAAAAAATCCCCAACACCAAAAAATAACCTCATTACTCTTGCCTAAAAATGCCATTAAAGCCATGGTCAATCCTCATTCTCAAACTACACCTTTGCTGTCATTGATTGGTATAATTTCTGAAAAAGTCTATCAGGTGCCATGCAAATTCCTTAATACTATAATGCATATGTGTGTGTGAACGTAAGTTCTTCCTCTTGTAATCACAGCCACTTGGAAGGCAAGGATCAAGGAGGGCCAGGGAAAAAGATTAGTAGGACTTCATCTTGGCCAATAAACTAGGGGGGGTAGTGTACATCTGAACTCTTGGCTAAGCAGAAGGCCTTGAGTGAGGATCACAGTCCAAAGCTGGCCCTATTCAAAAAAACAAAAGCACAGAGTTCAGTTTCATGCATCTCAAGTGCCCGAGTGCTTGCTTAGTAAGTGTAAGGCACCGGGTTCAAACCCCAATGCTTCTAAAATATTAAAGTAAAATAGGTATTATTAATTTGAAAACAACAGAAATGAAAATGTCAGAAAAGTAGTGAAGGGTTGAGAATGTGGCCTAGTGGTAGAATGCTCACCTAGCATGCACAAAGCCCTGGGTTTGATTCCTCAGTACCACATACACAGAAAAGGCTGAAAATGGTGCTGTGGTAGAGCACTAGCCTTGAGAAAGCCCAAGGACAGTGCCCTGGCCCCGAGTTAAAGCCCAGGACTGGAAAAGAAAAGAAAAAGAAAGTAGTGAATGTGCACAGGAACTCTTGGGAGTTCTGTGATCTTTAGCTTCCAGCTTTAAGCCCATCCATTTAGACAATAGCTTTTGTACAAGGATAAAACCAACCCAAGTTTCAGAAGCTACCACCCATGTTATCACTTCCCAAATAGTTTTGTTGAGAAGGTACTTTATTTTTCAATTTGGATGCATATTTCTCAACAGTTTAAAATGATCTCTCCCTCAACATGTTTTTGTTAGGACCAATGCAATGTACAAGGGAGGCTGCTTTTGGATATGTCCATATAGCCACATAATGCGTCTGAACCAGAACAAGTAACATTTTTATTGACAATCTGTGGTGTTGGTTGGTCACATCTCAACTTGATTATGAGACCACACAATTGCAAGGCTTATACAGTGTAGATCATCTCTTTCCTGCCAGAAGTAGGTACAACATTTTTTTGTTTGTAAAAATCCGAGGGCTTGGAACTATGGGTCCTCCTAGATGGTTATTCAGATGGAAACATCTGAACAGACGAGGCAAAGATGCAGACATTCTGAACAGCAAAGTCAAGAAATGTAGCATCCATTTGGAGGCTATATGTCATTTGTGGGAATCCAATGTTTTTCTTTATCTAGTAGCTGTAATAAATTGTCTTTCCAGTGTGTCTAGTGCAGTGGAAACTGTCCATGGAGCTGGACTGGCGGTTTACTACCATATCCTCTGGAATAGAGCCACTCCTTTAACAATGATAGGTTGTCATCGGCAACAGTGTTTAAATCAGTGACTGTAATTTTAGAAGAAATATGACCAGGACTGTTCTTGCCATGAATTGGATATATCCTCCCTAAATTTATAAGAGTATACCCCTGAGATAAAGATATCTGCAGAGAGGGCCTTTGGAAAGTGATTCAGTGGCAAGGATAAAGCCCTTGTGAGCCGGATTAGGTCTCTGAAAGAGACCTGGGATTTCCTTTCCCATGTGAGGTAGCAGGAAGATGGCTATCTATCTATGAGTCAGGAAGTGGGCCTCATAACACACTCACTGTACTGGTTGGTGCCTTGACCTTGGAATTGGTCTCAGCTTCTAGACCTGTGAAGGGTAAACCTTTATTGTTTATGAGCCATCCAATCTGTGGTAGTCTATTATAGAAGCCTGAATGGCATAAGGACACCTTCATTTTTATAAGACTTCTGGAATTCACTTCTTCTGTTTCATGAATAGAGTTGAATTATGAGGATCCTGATCTTGAAACAAAGATATGGAGGTTACTCTCCTGTCACTGGGAAGGGTACTAAATAGTTGTCTGATGAAGGAGGGTGACATAATATAGGAAGAAATGTTATTAAGGTATTAAACAGGTCTTAGACGTATTAAGGGATGTGGTGACACAGACCAGTAGCAGCAAAGGCCTTTGGAGACATTGGGGAGAGCTGGTTCCAATTGGGTTTGTTATTTGGGGAACATGGTTCCTATCAAGTGCCCCTCTCTTCATATAACCACTGGGATCCAGCAAAGCCACTATATCTTGGTTCTGTGGGATGCGATGTATCTAAGAAATAAAGAAACTGAAATGTCCTTGTGATTTAGGGAAACAGAAAAGTCCAGGTCATGCCCAATGACCCAATGACAGCACACCTTGTGAGGTAGGGAAAAAGGAATGGTTTGATCAGACTTCTTTTTTTTTTTTTTTCAGGTGATGTTGGTTTTCAGGAGCAGCTTGCTCACACGGTGTCCAGAAGTTGGTTTCTAATCACATTCTCTTTGAAAAGAACTAAGGATTTGGACAGATGGCTGTTTCTTAGACAGTAGGAGGAAATACACTCACTCGAGGAGCCTAGAAGAGCAGGCCACATCAAAAAGTAAGGAAATGAAGTGATGGATTGGGTCAAAGGACCACAAGAGCCCTGGGAAACAGTTCTCAGAGGCCCAAACTGGAAGATTATTCCACAAAATAAATAAAATAGTATTGGATTCTAACCCAAAGAAAAAATATCAGTAATTATGACTCCACACTGATATAATAAAGGATTAAATTAACAAATAGGGGAGAAGAGATGACTCTTTTATGCAGAATTCCAAATAATTTGTATAGATACCCACCTTCAAAGAGAGAACACATCAACCTTTTCCATGGGCGAGGGCAACTAATCTTATATTCCTTGGTGCATAGAATACACATCAAGGAAAGGAAGAGTGTAGAGAAACAAATTTACAGGAGAGAGAGAGCTAACAAGTACCATGATTCAGGTACAGAAATCAATGATAATAGTCAAAAATCATATTGCTGCTGTCTGATATGATATGATAAAAATGACACTTAGATTTTTATGGTCTTTCTCTTTCAAACCCAGAAACTCTATTTTACTGTGAAAATATCAGACAAAGCCTAATATTAGGATGTTCCACAAAAGACTTGACCAGGCGTCCTCTTCAACAGTACCCAAAAAGTCATCAAAGCTTCAGTGAGGAGGGACTTAAGGAAGCATAATGTCTAAATGCAGGGTTACCTACCTACCTCGTGGTAGAGTGCTTGCCTAGCATGCATGCAGCACTGGATTCAATTCTTGGTACCTACTACAAACATAGAAAAAGCCAGAAGTGGTGCTGTGGCTCAAGTGCCAAAGTGCTTGCCTGAGAAAGCTTACAGACAGTGTCTAGGCTCTGAGTTCAAGCCCTAAGACTGCCGAAAAACAAAAACCAATAAAAGAAAATCATACCCTTGCATGTTTTTATGCTTTTGTTTATACATGTCCATCAGTAATATCTAGTTTCTTCGTAGATTTTAATACTTCGTATCATTTTCAGCCTGATATGGTCATCTGAAATACTTTTCTGATATAAAAGGATATAATTTAGAAATTGTATCTTTTCAGAGTTATCCATATTGGAGAGCTTTGACTAGTGTCTTCTTATATAAATATTCTTTTTCAGCATTGCAAACAGTGCTGCATACATTTTTTTCTTTGACCTATCTCGCTGTGTACACAAATGAGAATTCTCCAGGATTGCTAGCCTGAAGCAAGTATTTTCAACTTGACTAGAGATAGACTGTCCTCTAAGCAATTATGCCAATAATAGGCATGATCTGTTACCTCACGACCTGTTCCGGGAACTTGCTTTTTGTCCAACAATGATGTTGCCTAGCTTGCTTATTTACCCTCTAGGCTCCAGCTCTTTCTGAATGACTTTTTACCACCCAGTAAGGACATCCATACTTAAAGGCTAACCTAAGATCTGAAACCAATTTTATAAAAGGAGCTCCTGAATGTGTGAAGCAATAATCACAACTGCTGAGTGGCTTATAACTTTGATAAGATATATCTCATGCTAACAAGTAAGCCTGTTTATTTTTAGAAGGCATTGTTTAAGAAACACATCAGTAAAGGTGTGAACAAGCTTGAAACAGAAGAAAAATGAATATATTGAAATTGAATTAGCATCACCAATGGCTTTTTACTTCTACCCTTGAGGATGATAAGACTGAGGAGGGGAGGAGAAGGAAGTTTGCTATTCCAATACAGCCATTCTTGCTGGGAGCATTCTTGGAAGTGTTCAAAGCAAGAAGGCCGTCATTCGAGTAGGTCTCATTCTCTCTGCTCACCTTCCCTCTACAGCACCCCTCCATCTGTGTGTGAGCTAGAGACAGACAGGGACAAACAAGTAAAAACAGAAATAACTCTGCACTGTTGTCCTTTGCAACTTAAAATATAAGATTTTACTTAAGCAAAAGAAAATCTTCCTTTTCTTCTTAACCACTCTCTAATTGCCATTAATGCTCTTCTCTTTCTCTTTCCTTCGGTCCTCAAATGAAAAACACCAGACATAGGGCAGGCAGGTGGTGGCACCCTGGGTGGGGAGCAGAGGTTATGTCCCTGCTCCTGCTTGGACAAGGCTGAAGGGAAGACAGTCTTCTGTAATCCCAGTTTCTGCTTCTACGGAGGGCTAGAACATTCTTTGTCTCACTTCTAAGTCCTTCACTTCTAAGTCCTTTGTTGACCATTTTGATCAACGGCTGCTGCTCTCTCCTGTTCCTCTTCACCTGTAAGAGTATGTTTTTACTTCTTTTTTTTCTGCATTGAATTTATTTTTTATATTTATTATTGTTATTATTAAAATAGTTGCAGAGGAAGTTGTAATTTAACAAAGTGGTTTATGAATACAATAGATCTTTTTAAGTAGTTGTAAGGGAGGTGCCACTTAACAAAGCAGTTTGCAAATATAACGAGTGCAATATATCTTGATCAATGTCAACTGAAGTCTGGAGACAACCTGATTAGAGAGTTGATAAAAAAAAAATGTCAAAATTCACTAGAATCCTTGTCACTAAAACCTTATTAGTGAATAAAGTCTGTAGCGAGAGAGAGTAAAAATTATTTTAATTCTAAGATCACTCTCAAGCTGTCTGCATATAGGTGCTGTATGGCGTTGATACCAAGTTAATGCTATTGCCATGGTCGTGTTCTTTCCTGTGATAAAGCATAAATGGGCTTTGTGAGACTGCTTAGGTGGCTGGAAGTCACAGTTTTCTAAAACTTTAATGAAATTCCTGAACTTGCTTTTTCTCCAGGTAATAAGGGCACTTGGCCTTGGTGGAATAGCCACTTAGAAAGATATATGTAGGCTTCTCAGTCCTGCACACGCTAAGTTAATGGGGGAAAAGTGGAGTAAATGAAGAGATTTCTCTTCTTGTGTTTGAGCAACTTTATGTCACTTCCCCAATAAGTATTAGAGGAGGGAGATGGTTTAAAATGATGCCGATAGTTTTTCAGGTTTAAAGGCTGAGAAATTCTCTGCCTATAGATTTAGAAGGGATAAGGTTGACAAGATATATTTCTTTTTAGTTTTTTTTTTTTGTGTGTGTGGGTTATGGGGCTTGAACTCTGGGCCTGGGCGCTGTCCCTGAGCTCTTCAGCTCAAGGATACTGCCCCACCCCTGGGCCTAGGTGTGGTCCTTGAGCTCTTCAGCTCAAAGCTACCCCCCATCCCTGGGCCTAGGCATTGTCCCTTAGCTCTACCTCCCTACCCCTTGTTCCTTAGTGCCAGGGTGGCTTTGAACAGAGATCCTCAAATTTCAGCCTCCTGAGTAGCTAGGATTACAGGCATGAGCCACCTCGACTGGCCAGGATACATTTCTTAATTGCTGGTGCTTGCCTCATTCATAACTGTCTGAATACAACAGAAAACTATAGTCTCTTTCACTTAATGAATTATTAAGTATATTACCAAGTGTGTGTGTGTGTATATATATATTATATAATATATTGCCACGAATACACACATCCATGCAGTCACGTATGGCTGCAGTAACAAATTAGCATAAACCAGATACCTCAAAACAATAGACATTTATTCTTGGGTTTGGTTCCTCTTGGAACCTTCAATGCTTTCTTGGTAGAAGGTGTGTTAGTTGGTTCTCCACCCTTCACCATGCATTCTCTTTGTGCCTTGGTATTCTCTTCTTCTAAGAACACAGCCACTACATCTAGTAGCTGGCCTAAGTCCTGGAAGATATCACCTGAAGACCCTTCACTAGCTGCATCTGCAAATGCTTCATTTATAAAGAATGAAGCACCTGAGGTTCCAACTTAGAAATAGGGTCCCTCCAATTTCATCCTCCATGTAGTGAGGAAACAAGTTAGTTGATAGTCGGCACACTTTTCCATCTGATCAATCATTCTGGAGCTGTAGTTCTGATCTCAGTCTCCCAAGGATCTAGGACTTCAGGCCACTTTTGCCTGGCTGCCTCTTCACATTTTGATCCTACCAAGACTCATTACTATGGACCAGATTCTTCCCCGTGCTACTCTATGGTGTGGTTTTCTTGTACCCACCATGCAGATCAAGGCCAGGAGTGGAGCTAGACATTTTTGTTTTTCATTGCTGTTCATAGACAATTCTTTCTCCTCTTTATAATCCCTACACACTTCATAAGAATCCATCACTTTCCAGGCAAAGTAGCTTATGCCTGTAATCCTAGCTACTCAGGAGGCTGAGATCCATTTAAAGCCAGCCCAGGCACTAAAGAACGTGAGTTATCTCCAATTAATCAGTAAAAAATGGGAAGTGGGGCTATGGCTCAAGGGGTAGGGTGGTAGCCTTGAGCTGAAGAGCTCAAGGACAGCACCAAGGCCCCAAATTCAATCCCCATAACCCATGAAAAAAAAGAATCTGTCACTTGCTTTCTAGCCATGGTCATGTACTAACGTTCTGGTCAGCTCCCCTATTGTCTCAGTGTCTGTGTGTTTGTGATTCACACATCATCCTGGAGTCTTACCACCTTCACCTTGCTTCTAGGGACCTTTTCCTCAACTCTACCATAACTGCAATTCTAGAATAACATAATACTACAAAGACAAACATAAACCATGGTTATGAGATATATGTGCCATTTTAAGTGTCATTAATGCCACATCAAAAGTAGTATGAAGAACTCAGTGATGAATCCTCATCTCAAGCTTTCCTCCTGTTTCCTCTGAAATGCTGAGGCAGTTCCTGATCTTTGCCTGTCTCTGGAAAAATAGTTCCCATATGAACTATGAAAAGGTCCATCAAATACTAGGAAACTCAAAACCCACCAAAGAAGCTTAATTTTCATTAAGGTCAAAGCAGATGAGAGGGATTTATATGTTGATGTCTGAGTTATGGTCAGTAGAGCTTTTGTAAAAATGCATTGACCTGATGCTTGACTGTCTACTTTTTTTTTTTTTTGCCAGTCCTGGTCATGAACTCAGCGCCTGAGCACTGTCCATGGACTTTCTCAAGACAAGAACTCTATCACTTGAGCCTCAGCACCACTTCCGGCTTCTTCTATGTATATGGTACCAAGGAATCGAACCCAGGTCTTTGTGCATGCTAGGCAAGCACTCTACCACTAGGCCAAACTCCACACCCTTGACTGTCTACTTTTGTAGCTCACTTTTCTTGTTTTGTCAGCTCCAGTGCAGTGCTGAACCATTTTGTTATGAGAAAAATTCCACATGGGTAAGTCCACTGTCATAGGACAGATTCCCAGCACATCCACCAGTTGCCTCTGTCTGTTTTCCCACTGAGATGATGAAGAGTTCTTGCTCTTATCCCAGGCTCTCTCTCCTCTCTGCTTGGATCCTGGCCTTTCTCGCTGATATGAGGATTTCGTTGCTGCATTTATTGCTTCTGTTCCCCCAGATTATCAATTGCTGGCCCTCCACTGGGCTCATCTCATCAGCATATAGAAAGGTTTTAATGTATCACAAGTTAAAGGAAAAAAAATCCTCCTTTGACCTTAGATTCTCCCCTAGCAACTGCCTCACTTCTTTGAGCCCAAATTCCTTTTAAAGAGTTGCTTATATTTTCCATATTTTAATCCCCTTTCAAATTTCCATTTTAATCCTCTTCATTTTGATCTTTGTCTCTTACTCAGTCATCATACTAACTCCAAATTCTTTTTAAGTCACCAGCGACTTTTATTTGTCAGATCCAATATAAATCCTAGATATTCATTTGATTTGAATATTTGCATTTGATACAATTGCCCCAGTCACTGAAACATGTTATTTGCCTTCTATGACTCAACTTCATCCTTGTATCCTGATTCTCTTCTGTTCTCTGGTTGAATCCATTCTCTCTCCCTTTCTGTTAAAGCTGGAACAGCCTCAGAACTCTTCGCTAGCTGATCTCAAATCTCCTGGCTTCACTCATCCCCCACATGGCGGTGCTTCCTGATTGTCTCTTCTGGAGCTTTCCCCTGAGCGCCAGACTTAGGCCCTATCATGTCATTGACATATCTTTGAAGAATGAATGGCAAACTTAACATTTCTAACTCAAACTTTGAGTTCTACTTTTTCTATGGTATTCTTCCCTTAGAGATTTGCGTAAGAACAATAATAACAAAGATTACCCCTGCTTCTTTTTTCCATATATTTTTAATGTAATTAATAGAAGGATTACATTATATTCACCAGATAGAGGGTGTATTACTTCACACACATTGATACCCTTTCTCATGTCTTGGTCCCCATTTTCCTCCCCTTACCCCCACCCCTCATCTTGTTTCCTCCCCTTCCCTATCCGATTTCAAATAACCAAATACGCATATATACAATATATCAGATAACAAGGTGAAATACTGTAACAATATGAAATAACCAAGGGACAGCAAAAGAGATGAGAGATAACATAGTACATTAAGGACAACAATCATTCGTTATATGGCTTTTGTTTCTATATCCTAGAGGTCCTTTCATTTAGCATCATACTATATGGCCTTATGTATCTAGGTTTTGTTCTATTGTAAATCTCTGCTAGGAGAGCCCAAGGTTTCTACTGATTATGAAAAATGAGAGAAACCATTGAGCCTATGTTCCTTTGAGTCTAGATTATCCCTTCTTCTATGTCTTCTCCCATATGCTGTTTATAATCTAGCAAGTAGGCTTAGTGGCTCTATCTTTGAAATCTATGTGAATGAATCCAACTTCATTCTTATTATTTTTCCCTCTGCCATGTTGACCTCCTTACCTCATTGCCCTAGCTCTCAGAGTGACTCAAAGGTAGATTCCTAGCTTTTACAAAGTGAATATTTCATAGGTAGATTTCTTTCCAGACAAGTATTTGGCTTTTGTCACATAGAGAATAAAATTTAAACTCCTTGATATGCCCTGAACGATCCTTGCTTTGCACATGTCAAGGACTTCATTAGGAACATTTCTCCCCATTGGTTATTCTAATTTCCTCACACTACCTTTTATGCAAATGCTAGGCTGTTGTTGGCTGGGGCATTTGTGTATGGAGTCCTTCTACCTGGAATACTTCTGAAGGGCTTTAAAAGACACTTTCTTAAAGATCTTTCAGTTCTTTTCCCCCAGATGTTTTCTTAAAGATCTCTCAGTCACCTTCTTGACAGCCTTGACTAACAAGTAAAAAATGGCCACTCCGCACACTGATCTTTTATTTTTTTCTGTCTTGGTTTGTTTGGTTCTAATACTTATGGGCACCAAAATTGCTTTCTATGTTTATTGGCTTAGTATAGCATTCTGTGTTCTCTGGTGCTTTAGTTACATGAATGTATAGAATTAGCTTGCTTTTTATTTTTTAACTGTAATCCTTAGATTAAGGCCTTAGTCTTTCAAAAAAAATTAGATGAAATATTTTCTGAACAATAAATGTATGGAAGACTCATTTTCTCCTAACACCTATTACATTATACATAATCACATAGTTTTACATAACTTATGTGATAAATTATGCTTTACAAAAGTACAATTCTCTAAGGCATATGTTGGCTATCATAAGCTCTCAAGTGAAGTAGACATGACTCCTGGTTTCAGTCCAGTGATAAACATTGAATTCCACCCCTTGTTTTTTAAGGTGGCATTACTCATGCTTTAGTGTCTTACTCCAAAGACCAACTGACCTGTGACAATCACCTATTAAAAATGGAAATACTATTTCTTTAAGATCTGTGCTTATACAGAAGGTAATTGCAAGGTTCATCCCAAGAAGGTGGTTCTGCAGGCTCCCTCCTGGCTAAGTCTCTGCCCAGTACCTCAGTTACCTAGGTAACTGGAGGCAGTCACCTCCCTCTTCTCTGAGGTCACATCCTGGATCGTCCCCAGTCACACCTACCTGGGACTGTGGGAAGGTTTCATCCAGTGTGGCCTCCTCTCCCCTCACCTGGCCACACTTTCTCCCTGCCCCTTCCCTACATACATGCCTGAATGCCATGTGGTGTTCTCTTTCCATTGGCCTAACTTAATTTAAATCTTATAGTAATGGGCACAGCCAAGTGGAAACAATGACACTGAGCAGGAAAAATTGCCCCCATGAGGGAAAATTATATTACAGGGCAAAACTTGCTCAGTGGGCAAGGGCAAATTATAGACTAGTGTAGTTAATTTTGACCTGGTTGGAAAAGGAAAGATGGAGATATAAATTAGTAAGAAAGAATAGAAATCTTTCATGAAGCAGTCCGGGAGACTATTTGAAAATAAGGAGCACATACAGGATTTTGAGGTAGAATAGTGGTGTGATAAACATGGCATTTGACACCTGTGACCTTGTAGGCCTGATGAACTGGGAATGAACTTGGAGATTCATGTTTGGACCTTGACATGAGAAAAGACTTAGATCATGACATTGGTGGTCTCATTTCAACCATGTAGGATTTGCTTTTTAAAAACTGAATGTGAAAGGGAAACATATATATATATATATGTTTTAAAGAAACTGATATAGCCCCATTTTTTCTTAACTTTGTCATGAGTGAACAAGAGAATTTCCAGGTCCAACAGGAAGAAAGTTAAGTAATTTATCATAATTGAATTTATTCTGAAGGTAAAAAAAGTGCAAGTCAAGAAGAAAGGCATATTAATAATTTTTCTTTCTTTTCTTTTTTAAAATTTTTGTGGAATGGAGCCAAGTAACCCGTTTTTTTCTTTTGCATGGAATAGGAATAGGATTCTATTCATGATCAGCTCAAATTTCAGTTTCTAGATTTTATATCTTCCATAGATCTTCTGAAATACTTCTTTCTGAAGTTATATGATTGCCTAAGATTTGCTTCCAAATAATCTAAGGGCTTAGGATGCTGGTGATGATTATGGATGAGCCAGAATTGCTGAAACAAGAAATTGGTCAAGTTATTTTCCTTTATCTTTGTATGTGTTTGAAACTTTTTCAAACTAAAAAAGTATCAACCATGGTAACAACAATAAATAGGAATCAAGCTCAGTTTTCATGATGCCTTCAATTAAGTAAATAAGCAAAATAAAGAAATTCTCTGAAATTCAAGAAAACAAGCAGACTCATTCTTATATAGCCTGTGGTATTTTTTCCTTGGGATCTCATACTCAGAAGATATCAGCTGATATCTGCACAGTACCAAGACAGGGAAGGCCCTTAAAACTGACGGAGACTAAAAAGAATAAGCACACTGTAGGCTGGGCTTGAGGTCTGAGCATCCTTGTTGTCCAGGTATTCCCATTTGCGCTAATGTGTGGCCTGATTGGTCTCCATTGAGTCCTAAAATGCCTGGGAGGAATTAGTATTCGTCCCTGCCTTCTAGTTTCTTATTCTGTCTTTCACATCAACTCCCTCTCTCACACTCCTCCCATGTGAACCTCTGTCTCTGTCGCTGAAGTTATTTCTAGTCCGAAAAGGCCACTGCTTTTCATTTAAGAGCCTCCTGGCTTTATAGATGTTTTCTTCATAGACTTTACTTGATATCATCTTATCTCATCATCTTCTCTCCTATATATATCACTGTGTAGGTGGGAAATTTTCACCTGGGGGCCCATTGGTCTTTGATCCATGTTTTGAGCAGCAAGTACAGGAATAAGGCTTTATGGTACTAGTGAAGACGTGCATGTGTCACTTCTTCTGTGATAGTCCTGTGGGGGATGCTGCCTTGAACATTTGACCTGGCTTTACTACCATGCACCCCATCCTATTAGCCTCACTATTGGGATGCCCCAGTGTTGGGATCCTTCTCGGACGTCTAGGAGGGGGGTAAAATGGTCACGGAGCCCATGAATAATCCTGGGAACACAGACTCCGGAGACCAGACTCTAGGTGCAGATCTAACTTTATTTTAGAAAACAGTGCTCACTAAAATACAGATCGAGCCATGGCAGTTGTTGGGTCTTTCCCGAATGCGACTGTCAGTCAATGGTGTCCTGAGCCACGCCCCAGCTCCTGCTCGAGGCAGGAGGGCCAGGCCCCCTCTGGCTCTGGACTGCTTGTGTCCAGCAAGGAGTCCTGGAAGCACAGGGGGCAAGCAGCCTGGGCTCCTAGGCCCTAGCTAGGAGTCCCCACACCCCAGATTTTTCCAGTAACCCCAATGGAGACTGGAAATTCACTTTCAAATGGATGGAGCAGAGGAACGGAGGCAGATAGAAGCAATCATAATCATTTATGAGAAGGCAGAGATTTTTTTTTGCCTTTTGGTAGGTTTGACAGTTTCTGAGGGCTTGGATAATTCTCCATGTGATTATGAAGAAACCATTGATGCCTTGTTCTCCTTACTAGGCCAGTGGAGGTGACCTGAATTCTTCCCTACCTTACCTACAGATAACAGGTATTTTCAGAAGTGCTTCACAGTTAAGCCCACATTTGGTCAGACATGTTCTTCCTCGTATAATTGAAAACTAATGTGGTTGAATATTTTTAGACAATGATTGTTGAAGCATGGATGCCAGACAATACAGCACAGTGGTTTGGGATGTTCCCGCAGCTTCCCATGCCCACCGTGAACCAGCTGTGATCACAATGTGATCAGGCTTTTGTCCTGGGAGGATAGATTCAATTTTTCAAGACAACATTATTAGCTAGGATTTTGATTTGGCCTTTACTGAATCTGATCATATGGCCATGCTGTATGGTTGATGAAGAAATGTTGTCCTTCTCTGTAGCCAAGTACCCGTGGACCACACAGTAACAGGAGATTTGTCATTGTGGAAAATGATTGAGTTGTTACTATCAGAGGATGACAGGGAAAACCTGACTAATAATCATAAAAATCTAAAACAATCGGGGCTGGGAGTTTGGCCTACTGGTAGAGTGCTTGCCTAGCATGCACAAAGACCTGAGTTCAATTCCCTGGTATCACCTACATAAAAAAAAGCTGAAAGTGGTACTGTGGCTCAAGTGGTAGAGCTCTAGCCTTGAGGAAAGACCAAGGACAGTGCTCAGGCCCTGAGTTCAAGCTCCACGACTGGCAAAAAAATCTAAAACAATCTAATTGTAATCAGGGAAAATGTGTGTGTGTGTGTGTGTGTGTGTGTGTGTGTGTGTGTGTGAAAGAGCAAGAGAAGAAGAGAAAAGCCGACAGAGAGTGAGTTGGAAACAGAGTGAGAAAAAGACAGAGAAGGAGACAGAAATGGAAACAGAGAAAGACAGATAGAGGGGACAGAGACAGAGAGAGATAGGTGATCAGAGAAAAAGAGACAGACAGACAGACAGACAGACAGAGACAAAGAGACCGAAACTCATGCATGACAAACTTCCTCCTAAGAGAAGATAAAGCAATAACTTTCCAGGGGATTTACTTTAAAGAGGATGTCAATAGCGAGTTCTCAATGGCTGTCTTGTTAGTGATGCATGATACTGGCACCTTATTTGTATACTAGGAACATAACATTATTTTCAACCTGCATAACTCTGAAAGTGATATAACAAATAACTTCTTAATTTCCTCTCTGTGCTAAGCTATCATGGAAGGAAACAGAAATCAGCATGATTCTGGGTTGGAATACCTGTGGATGATACAAGTGTGACTTGAGGTATAGATTTCACTCTTTTCCTCCCCATTAGCTTTGCCTCTCCTGCAGTTATGCTATCCTTTTCATAAGTCTTGATTGCCTCGCCTTGTGCAGAGGCTTGCTTAGGAACTCCCCAGAGGCACATTGTTTCATGGAAGACAGCTGTTCTTCACTGCCACAGACAGACTGGAGTTATATATAGTGACAATAATAATAAAGTGTCTACACACACGCACACACCACATGGGGACCCACTGATGAGAATCAGTGTTTTATGCATATGTAGAACTTTCCTTTGCATTTACAACAATCCAACTAGCTCTCCCCATCCAGCTCTCACAGGGTCAAAAGTTTCCTTTCAACCTGCACGCCCTGCTTTCAATTTTTCAATTAACTCATCTAGTGTGTGAACTCTACTTCCAGTTCCATGTAATTGAAAACCATTTGCATCTGTGAGCTTCTAATTCCGTTTTTATTCTGTGATTATAAGACAGTCTAAATTTCAGTTCTAAAGCTGAAATATGTGTGAAATTGATATATATATATATATATTCAAAGTTCAGTTTTATGAGGCACCAGCAGCTACAAAAAGAAGGAGATTTGGGTTTAAAAATATTGGTTACCTGTTTGTTTTTTGTCTTTTTGCTTGTAGCCGTTTTATCTGGGGTAAGACAATATTTCATTGCAGTTTTGATCTGTGTTTCCCTGATGATTTAGTGATATAGAATGTTTTTCACGTTCTACGTGGTATTTGTATGTCTTCTTTTGAGAAATGTTTACTCAGATCATTTTCCCATTTTTAAATCACATTATTTATGTTAGTCTTCTGTCGGAATGTAAATGAGTATAGCCACTATGAGAAAGTGTGTGGCTATTTCTCAAAAAGGAGAAAAGAGAAGTATCCTATGATATAGCAATCCCATCACCGGCTAGTCATACAAAAAAAATGAAATCAGTGCATCAAAAAATAGCTCCACATTCATATTTCTTGAAGAATTGTTCACAGTAACAAAGATGAATGAAAATATGTATTGACTGTTTCTATCTCTCTCTCTGTTTCTATTTCTCTCCATCTTTCTATTTCTTTGTCTCTTTGTTTTTCTCCATCTCTGTCTCTATCTCTCTCTGTGTCTCTGTCTCTTTCTCTCTCACACACACACATACACATTCACACACAAATAATCTTCAATCAGAAAAATAGACATTGAGGGCTGGGAGTTTGGCTTAGTGGTAAAATGCACACCTAGCACACACAAAGCCCGGGATTCAATTCCTCAATACCACAGAAACAGAAGAAGCCGAAAGTGGCACTGTGGTGCAAGTGGAAGAGTGCTAGCCTTGAGCAAAAAATGTCCAAGGACACTTTCCCAGGCCCCGAGTTCAAGGGCCTGGGACATTGAAACATAGGTGAACTGGAAGTCATTCTGTTAAAGGAAATAAGCCAACAACAAAGAGACAAGCACCACATGACCTCACTCATACATGGAATTTTAAAAATCGCCATAGAATGAGTGAGACTAATGGTCACCAGAGGGTGAGGAAGAGGAAGGCACAAAGCTGGAGGGAAGAATCTGGGTACATGACAGAAGGGACAAGTGTAGATGTTTTATTACTCAGAGGTGATTAATATTGTGTCATTCAATGCAAAATAACTAGAGGACAGACTTCTAAAAATTTATTTTTGGTGCTACTTGTAATTAAACATGGGCCATGAAACTTCCTAGGCAGGCACTCTACTTCTTGAGCCTCAGCTCTAACACTATTTCTCTGGTTATACAGAGTTTCACGCTGTGCTTGGGATAACCTGAACTATGATCCTCCTATTTACTCTCCCAGCCATAGATGGAAAAACCACTATGTGCTACCATGCCCACTTGCAACCATAAACCTCCTAGGCACGGCCGCCCACCTATCTGATATAACAAGCTCATCAATTACCATGTCCAGCTCTTGGTTGAGCTGGGGTGTCATGTGTTTTTTGGCCAAACTTGCCTCAAACTGTGATCCTCCTGCTCTCTGCCTCCAAAATAGTGAAGTATAAGCTACTATACCCCAAAGAAGAGAGAATTCTAAATGTTGTTATCACAAAGAGAAAAATCTGGAGATAATGGATAATGATAGTATCTTTAATTAGTCAATACACAAAGTATTAATGAACCAAAACAGCACATCGTGCCACATAAAAGTGTGCAATTATTGTAACAATAAAAATTAAAATTGATTACCAATGGGAAGAAAAGTAGAACAGATCCTCATTGATAGGTGTGATAGGAATAGGTCTTATTTGACGTGATTAATCCAAGTTAATTCACTGATCAGACAGCATTTGAAAAAATACAAAACACAGAGTCAGCCTACTTAACATTATTATACACATATATCCCACTTTAAGCTACCGTCCATGTGCCATGCACTGACTAGTGTCAGCGTAGTAGGACTCCTTAGAGATGGTCAGGAATGAGCCCCCTTACTGCCGTATGGAACATCTCGAAAGCAGAAAATACAATTGCCCACACAGGCCTTTCAATTGCAATCTATCTTGGAGTTGACAGTGGACTAAAGGGCATGTTATTTGCCTGATGGAAAGCATCCTTCAGGATCTCTGGATTTTTCTCTTTAGTTGCAGGTCTTCAAAAGATTGCTGTTTTTTCTTTCTTAGTTTCATATATTCCCCTACTAAGTTTTTATACATGGAAACTCTTTTTCATTTTGTTCATCAGCGTATTGAATGACAGCATCATTTTTAGTATAATTTGCCTTACATTTTATTAAGCAGTATAAATTAAGGCCGCAATCACTCCATTTTCATTGGATCCATTATAAGATTCATGGGGAACAAAGCTGTTCCCCAAAGAGGGTGCACATATCGTGTCTGCACTCGGAGATAACCACGCTGACGACACTACATGTGGCACCCAAAGAGGACGTGGACATCCACTGAGTGGGAGAATCTCTCCCATCGGATCTTTCTTCCTAGACCTCTGGCTTGGCTTTCCTCTTCCTGCATATCTAGCTAGCACAGTGTTCTAACTTTCAGATGTTTTCTATGGATGTAATGTTGGATAAAATATCCAGGTCAGGTATGCTAGCCAAGCCTATTTACTTCCCTTGAAACAGCTCTGGGGTAAGGAGAAGCACTTGGAGGCCACTCTGGATTCTAATTGAGTTTTCCTGTGTCTCCTGTGTTGTCTGGAGTGATTTCCATCCTCGCAGAGATGTATGCAGTGGGATAGTTGATTGCCCACAGCATATCAGAAACTTCCATGGCCCTTCTGCTTCCTTGTCTTACTTACCTTGCCTCCTCGCCTCTGACTATTTGGGAGTTTAGTGAAGTAATACGAGAGAACATATTTGGTGAATTATTCTGTAGTGTTCAGATGGTTTGAGGTGGTGGTGTGTATAATGAATAGATGTTTTGATGAGTTAACCATGACTGACATTGGCTAAATCAAGGTCACACACACCTCTGGCTTGTCCCGGTGACTTTTAGAAATGATTCAAATGTGGGTCAAATTCTTGGGTATATTTTATTCTTTTCTATTTTTGTTTTTCAATGATCCTGAATAATGTATGAATTTCATGGTGTGAAATTAAACTTGAGTGACTCAAAATCAGACCTTTTTATGCAGCTTCAATTGCAACTGTTAAGAGTGCTGAGTTTGTCAAATGATGCTTGTAGATACAATGGTAAAAATGGAAGCCCATTAGGTCTTATTAATTTTTACCACTCAGCTATTATGCTGACTGATCTCCATTTGTGCCCTCCCCAGTTTGTCCTTTAGCATTTTCTGTAGATCATAGTCAAACACATGAAGTCAAGATCAGATGACAACTAAGGCAGAAATTAACTGAGGCAGAAATTGGAGGGCTGCAGCTACAGCCTACAAATACCATGACTTGCCAGCCAAGAGAAGATAAGACAAGCCAAAGGAGGACACCATGCAGTGACAGAGTTCCGAGAATCAACTATCCAGTGTGTGGCATTTTGCATGATAGCCATAGGAAAATAGAACATTTAAGAGAAAACATGCATCCTTTGACTCTCTGAGACTGATTTACTTAGCTTAATTTATTCCTGGTCTTCCCATTTCTTTACAAATAACACATTATTCTTTCTAATGGATGAGTAAAATTTCATTGTGTATATATACCATGAGCCGGTCATTTTCAGAAAGAAAATGGCAAGTCCACAGAGGTAAAAATGTTAAATAATGTACTGAAAAGTCCTTTAAATACTTGTTCAGAAATTTGGAAGCATTTGACTGAAGACTTCCGCTAGCTCTGTGTTCTAGAGAATAGCTGGCTTCATGCAAATACAGCTATGCAGGTATTTGAACTCTCAAACTTTATTATAGGAAGGAAATGAAAATCGCGAAAATGTGAAAGGTACCTGAGTCAAATAACACACTGTATTAAAAAATACTTACTTCCTTGTAAATGTAGTTTCAGTTATGCTAAATGACAACCACTTAGAAATGCATTGTAGAATTCCTTTAACAAAATGTAAAATCCTGAGTTAATAGCTATGTATATCTAAATGGCACACTTTATTGCTACACATAATTCATTGCATATATTAAGCATAAATTTTCTTGTGGTAACAATAAATGTGATTTATAAGTCACAAATCCATGGGAAGTCTATTTCTTATTCTCTAGAGGACAGTTCCAAAACCATCAAAATTAGAAAAAAATTGAGATTATTTTTTATTATCTTTAAATAGTTGTACAAAGGGGTTACAGCTCAACATATGATTTTGTAAATACAGTATATCTTGATTAATTCTCTCTCTTCCATGAGAATCTGCTTTAATTTGAGGAATCATTTTTGTTTTACTGAATTATGAAAACACATATTTTAAATGAATTTTCTGTTTACTATGGCAAAAATTTTGCCAAAATGAAACGATGTGAGGGCTTTAAGCCTTTATTTTTATTACCTGAAGTATATACTACTTTATAAGTATATATACTTTTAAATATATACTAAATAATTTTCTTCTGAATTCTTTTAATCAACAAAATAAATCCCCAACTTTCCTGTTACAAAAGCAGTGAAAGTGCATTGCATTAGATTCTCATCACTAATGGGATTTTAATGCCTTAGCTTTAAGTTTCTAGATGAATATATTTTCTAGAAAATGGAACAGTATGTGTAAGATACAGTGATGCACATTTAGTTGCTATTTTCAACTTTCTCACAGAGATAAACTTGGAATGCATTTAGTATAGATGCTTCAGGACTGACAATGAATTTTCATCCCCACAAACCCATCCTAAGAAAAAAATGTGGACATCATCACATGGCAACAGGACTTGGTGAAGAGTACCCATTGTTTCTCTTCATGATTGTCTGGGCAGCTTTGCTGAGCTGTCCAGCACTAGCTCAGGAAAAGACCCGGATTTAATTTTTAAACTATGTTTTCTACTGAATGCATATTGCTTTCATACTATTAATGAGGTTGAAAAAGTTGAATCACAGTAAGTTTAGAGGCCATCTGCGTACACACCACAGTGCAATTGCACCAATTATACTCCAAAATGTCTTCAACAGCTGGTTTGTTCCGAGATGAATCTATAGCAAGAAGTGTACATTACATCTCCTTAAGTTAACTAAGTCTAAAATCTAGAACAAGAGCTGCAGGCCAAATCCATCAGGTGGCTTGTTGTTGCAGTTTTATGGGAACGTAGACACTCCTTCTGGTGTTGTCCGTGGCTGCTTTCTCTCCACAAAACAAAGTCGAATCATTGTGACAGAGCCTTGGTAGACTGCAAAGCGCAGTTACTTACTACCTGGATATTTGCAGTTAAAGTTTGCTGCTGCTTGCTGATCTAGAACAGTCTCTCTTTTTTTAATGACACAGATTTATTAATGCAGCTATGCAGCTGTCAGTGGTCCTTCAGAGTGTCACACCTCCTGGATTTTTTTCAGTTGTTCTTTATAGTATTTTATTACATTCTTTTTTAATCATCCAAATAATAAAAAACCTACTTTTTTTTAATTGTTGGGATAATGTATAGAGGGGTTACAGTTTCAATTGTCAGGTAGTAAGTACATTACTTATCACACATTGATACCCCTTCTCATGTTTTTGTGCCCACTTCCCTTTCCTCATGTCCTCTCAATCATCTTGTTTTCTCCCTTCCCTTTCCTATTTCAAATAATTTACCACATTCTTTTCATTGAATAAGTTTGCTTACTCTACTGTAATTGTCATTTTGCCATGCTTTCTTGTAGGCTAAAGAGACATATGAAATAGAAGGAATATAGACAATCTCCTTGTCCTGTCAAAATTCTCTTACTGTAAAAATTCAATTCGTCTTTTAATTGAAGCTAATTCCTTTTACTTTTTTCAGTGTGGGAAAAAAAGATTTATGGTGAAAATAGCTGGCAAGAAAACACAATGGAGGAGGAGATTGCCAGGTTAAGACAATGGCTAAATGGAAATGGAACTTACTTTATGAATAATAGAAGCCAAAAGCCTATAAGAAAGTTTGGTTTTTTGAAAGCTTCAACAGAAGAAAAACCAGGAGGAAGACAAGATGGGGATATCAAATACAATCTCTTTTTGTTGATGTTGTTTGTCTGTTTTCAGACAGGTATGCTATGTTACCTAAGCTGGCCTCAAACTCAATCTTCCTGCCTCATTCTCTGAGTACTTTAATTACAGACATGAAGTATCAGACTTAGAAAAAATGAACTCATTCTATTTCAAAAATCTTCTTGGGGCCAACTCTTTATTTTATTTTTAAATTTCAGTGGTTCTAGGGATTGAATGAAGGACTGTACACTTGCTAGGCAGGTAACAATGAGCCATGGCTCCAGTCTGTGTGTCTGTGTGTGTATACATTTGCAGATAATATGTATGTATATGCACACATCTATCTATCTATATGTAGACATACATATCTATTCATATCTATATATGTATATATACACAGGGCCCACTGATAAAATTGAAGGATGGAATCTATACTTCTGAATAGATGTTTTATTTATTTTATTGTTGGGATGATGTACAGAAGGGTTCCAGTTAAATTCATAGGGTAGTGGGTACAATATTTCTTGAACATGGTTATCCCTTCCCATGTTTTTCTCCCACTTTCCTTGCCCTCACCCCCTCCCACTCACCTTGTTTCTTTCTTACCTTCCCTTTTTCAAATAAACAAATAAACGTATATACAATATATCATGGACCACATTCAGATACAATAACAATATGAGATAAACCATAATGGGAAAAAATGAAAAGAAATGCTTCACAGAGTATTTTAAGAGCAATAATCACAGAACTATGGCAAGGTAGCAGGATGTAAAATTAACCCTCCAAAATCACCGCCTTCCTTTATGCCAACAATGAGAGGAATGAGGCAATAATCAGGAAAGCAACTCCTTTTGCAATAGCCTCAAAGAAAATAAAGTACCTAGGACTTGACAAAGAATGTAAAGGACCTTTTTGATGAAAACTTTAAAACCCTGAAAAAGGAAATTAAAGCAGAACTGAGAAAATGGAAAACCTCCCATGCTCCTGGATTGGAAGAATTAGCATCGTGAAAATAGCAATCTGGCCAAGGGCAATCTACAAATTCAATGCAATACTCATCAATATCCCAATGTCATTCTTTAAAGAAATAGAAGAGGCAATCCAAAATTTCATATGGAATAATAAAAGACCCTGTGTAGCAAAAACAATTCTCAGCAGAAAGAACAGCGCAGGAGGTATTTTAATACCAAACTTTAGACTCTATTACAGAGCGATAGTGACCAAAACAGCTTGGTACTGGCACAAGAACAGGCCTGAAGACCAATGGAATAGAACTGAGGACCCAGATATTAAACCACAGACGTATGGCCCACTAATCTTTGATAAGGGAGCCAAAAAAATAGAATGGAAGAAAGACAGCCTCTTCAACAAGTGGTGCTGGCAGAACTGGTTAAGCACCTGCAGAAAACTAAAGTTGGATCCTTCTTTGTCACCCTGCACTAGAATTAACTCCAAATGGATCAAAGACCTCAAGGTAAAAGCAGACACACTAAAATCTTTACAAGAAGGAATAGGAGATACACTAGGCCTCCTTGGCACAAGTCGAAACTTTCTTAATAAGGACCAAGAAACAACAAATCCGAGAAAATCTGGATAAGTGGGACTGCATTAAACTGCAGAGCTTTTGTATGGCAAAGGACATAGCTAGCAAATTAACTAGAAAACCTACATAGTGGGAGAAGATCTTCACTAACCATTTAATGGACAAAGGCCTCATATCTAAAATATATCAACAGCTCAAAAAAGTGAATCACTCCAAAACTAATCTCCAAAGAAACAACCATCCCATTAAAAGATGGGCCAAAGACTTAAGAGTCTTCTCTGAAGATGAAATAAAAATGGCCTATAGATACTTGAAATGCTGGACATCTCTGGCCATAAAAGAAATTCAAATCAAAACAACTCTAAGATTCCACCTCACTCCAGTTAGAATGGCCAGGATCAAGAAATCTAATAACAACAGATGCTGGGGGGTATGTGGCCAGGAGGGATCACGACTACACTGTTGGTGGGAGTGCAAACTTGTTCAACTACTATGGAAAGCAGTATGGCAGTTCCTCAAAAGACTAAACATAGAACTTCCCTAGGACCCAGCAATTCCACTACTTGGCATTTACCCACTTGTCCAGAAACAAGGACATACTAAATCCATTAGCACAACAATGTTCATTGCAGCACTATTTACCATAGCAAAGATATGAAACCAGACCAGATGACCTTCAGTTGATGAGTGGATCAACAAGATGTGGTATTTATACACAATGGAATTCTATGCTGCTGTCAGAAAGAACGGCATTGCCCCATTTGTTAGGAAATGGAAAATCTTAGAAAAAAATCATATTAAGTGAAGTAAGCCAGACTCAGAGGAACATAGGCTCAATGGTTTCCCTCATTTGTCATAATCAGTAAAAACCTTGGGCTCTCCTAGCAAAGATTTACAATAGAACAACAACTAGATACATATAGAATGATGTTAAATGAAAGGACCTCCAGGATATAGAAACAAAAGCCATATAATGATTGTTGTCCTTAATATACTATGTTATCTCTCATCTCTTTTGCTGTCCCTTGGCTATCTCATATTGTTATAGTATTTCACCTTGTTATCTGATATATTATATATATATGCGTGTTTGGTTATTTGAAATCAGATAGGGAAGGGGGGAAAACAAGATGAGGGGCGGTGGGAGGGAAATGGGGACCAAGACATGAGAAAGGGTATCAATGTATGTGAAGTAATACACCCTTTATCTGGTGAATATAATGTAACCCTTCTATTAATTACAATAAAATATATGAAAAAAGAGCAACAATCACAAATCTCTTGTCACCATATCTTGAAGTTCATTTTGCTTAGCCTCATCCTCTATGGCTATATACACCTAGCTTTTGAGCTCTTATGATGCTATGTTAGGAGAGTCCTAGATATATACTAATTGTTAAAAATGAGGGAAACCATTGAGCCTATATTTCTTTGGGTCTGGCTTACTTTTCCAAATCTTTCTATTTCCTTACAAATGGGGCAATACCATTCTTTCTGAGGGCAGCATAGATGAATAGATGTTTCAAAAGAACTTCTCAAATTAAAATTACTTCTGAGATAATTTTTGGTATGTATTTCCCCTCACATTTAATAGATGCTCTGGGGATGTCTACCACTTACAAGGCACTCCATGAGGTCTTGGGAAATGCAAAAATAAGTATTTTTAGAGCCCTGTGCTCCAGGGGGTGATGACAATTCACTAAAACACATTGGAAAAGATAAGTGAAGTGGATCTTATGGAAATCAAGCAATTGTAACGTGCTTTCAAATAATGGTATTATGTATAATTAGAAAAATAAAAGCCGTGATTCTCACTTAAATTCAGAATGATGTGGTCTGGAGGGTTATTAATTCTGAATGGCAGATCACTCAGATGATGAAGCTGCTCTACACAACACGTTGAGAAACTGGGTAGTTCTAGATACTTTCAGAAAAGAAGGTTAGAATATGTGGCGTAATTACATAAAAACTATCATTAATATCCTATAGAACAAAAAAATCATAACCTTGAGCTAACAGGAAAAATCAACAAGTAAACATGTAATTTCACAAAGTCTAATCCTTTAATTGGTAGTAAAACAAGTCAATTTTAGGCACTTCCTGAGATAATTTAATTCTTTAAAAATAAAACTCTGCGTACACACACACACACAGACACACATATATTTGAAATCGAAAATATTATTTGCATGTGAAACTTTGTAAATGACATTTATCAAGGATGATACTCTAAATCTCAAAACCCAGAAAGTAGGAAACACCAACAAAACCAACTATACATATACATATATACAGATACACTTCCCCTATGAGAATTAAAGTGTAAACATCACTGTAGTGACATGATTGGTTCAAATGAATCTGATGACATCAATTAAGTATACAAAATATTAGACAAAGGTCAACAGTTCTAGAAATTGGAAATGATCTGATAATTTTTTGTTCATGTGTGTGTATGTATGGGGGGGGTCATGGGGCTTGAACTCAGCTTGGGTGCTGTCCCTGAGCTCTTCAACTCAAGGCTACCACCCTACCCTTGAGCCAAGCCTCACTTCCTGTTTTCTAGAAGTTCATTGGAGATAAGTCTCAGGTCCTTTTGTGCTCAGGCTGGCTTTGAACCTTGATCCTCAGATCTCAGCCTCCTGAGTAGCTAGGATTACAGGTGTGAGCCACCACACTCAGCATTGATAATTGTTTTTCTGATAATTTTTTAAGTTACCCACAGAATAAGAAATACTCATAGAAAAAATTACAGACAAAGGCTACTTTAAATATACAAACAGAAGCGGTGTGTGGGTAGGGGAAAAAGAATTTTCTAACAAAAGAAATTATGAACAGAAGCAGAAAGTTTGGAAGGTGTGAGTGATCTCTAAAACACACACACACACACACACACACACACACACACACACACACACACACACACACACACACACATATATATACAAGGGGAAATTAAAGCTAGGGCTAGATGGTTTGAATTTTGAAAGAGGATTCTGAGTTTATTCTGTGAGCAGAGTATTACATGAGTATAGATGTATTTTATTGTTTTATGTAGATAATCAAGGTTTTTGATCCTTGGCAGTGTAATGAGACAAGTTTGGCAGAAGAGACAGTGAGGATGAGATACGAATGTGGGTTTGAGTTTAGCTGAGATATAATTCTGGACTTAACTGGGCTAGCAGCAGTAGGAATGGGCAATTTAGGCAAAATAAGAAATGCTATTTTGCCAGTAGATTCCAAAAGTCCAGCTGTGGGCTGTGGAGAGACAGGTGACAAGGGAATAAACAATAAATAATGGCTACTCATATAGAATGGCAAACATTAAAAAAATACAACAGGCACATTCATTTATATACTTTGCCATTGAAGTTACTTATTCAGATGACAGTCTCATCAAGGCATGCACATTTATTAAAGGACTAGTTTGAATAAATAATTTCATTTGAAATAAATTTTGTGTCTTGGTCAAAATTATCAAACATTTTCTAAGTGATACTTTCACTTCCAAGAGAAGTTCTGTGGGGTTGGTGGCCTTTGAAAATATACCAACAATTTGTAAGGAAATGGAAAGCCTTGGGAAAAAAAACATATTAAGTGAAGTAAGGCAGACCCAAAGGAACATAGGCTCCATGGTTTTCCTCATTTTCAATAATTAGTACACATCTAGGACTCTCCCAGCAGAGGATTACAGTATCTCAAAAGCTGGGTATAAAAGGTCATATAGGGGACTGGGAATTTGGCCTAGTGGTAGAGTGTTTGCCTAGCATGCACGAAGACCTGGGTTTGGTTCCTCAGTACCACATGCATAGAAAAAAGCCGGAAGTGGTGCTGAGGCTCAAGTGGTAGAGCTCTAGCCTTGAGAAAGTCCAAGGACAGTGCTCAGGTCTGACCTCGAACCCAGGTCTGGCCAAAATAAATAAATAAATAAATAAATAAATAAAAAATTTAAAAAAAAGGTCATATAGGATGAGACTAAATGAAAAGAACTCCAGGATATGGAAACAAGAGCTTTATTTTGTGTGATTGTTGTTCTTAATGTACTGTGTTATTTGTCTTCTCTTTTTTTGCCTTTTGGTCAATCTCATATTGTTACTACATCTGACTTTGTTACCTGGCATATTGTATATGTCTTTATTTATTTGAAATAGGAAAGGGCAGGAGGAAAAACAAGATGATTGGGAAGGGGTGGGGGGAGGGAAATGGGGACAAAAATATGAGAAGGGATATCAATGTATGAGAAGTAATGGACCTACTATCTGGCAAATATAACTGTAACCCCTCTATGCATTACAATAAAAGAAAGAAAATATACCATCAAGACAGCACAATACCCCCAAAGAGGATTCCATGGTATGCTGCTTACTTTGATCTGAGTGCATTTGGGGAGCAGAAACTTCCACTGTGTTCCCACAGCTCCACTTCTGTTTTTTTTTGTTTTGTTTTGCTTTTTTGCTGATCAATTGAAGATAAGCATCTCACAGAACTTCCTACTCTGGCTGGCTTTGAACCTCCTGAGGAGGTAGAATTACAGGTATAAACCACCAAAGCCTGGCTAGTATTTTCCTCTTGAATTGAATTGCTTATAATTAATATTTGCATTAGATTGGCCAAAGTGATATATATTATATCGATTTCGTAATTATGAACACAGAGAAGTTATTGGACATATATCTATTAATGATGTAAATGTTTATTTTGTCTAAGTAGTTTGAATATTTATGAATCAGTCTTATTTTTTGTGAGATCCACTGTGTGGATCCTCCAAAAGGAACTCAATTGGCGTGATTGTCCTAACATTCTTTCTGGGAGAGTTATACAGGAACCCTGTCATTGGTCCCCAGTAGAGGAGAGGTGACATTAATCCCATCACACAGACCATTATTTCCTCTTCTGACAACTTTTAATTACCAAGAGACTTAAGGAATGACATATGGTACCCTTAGGCTTTCTATGGATTTTGGATTTTACCCTGAGTGAAATTATTTCCATAGAATGATGGTGGTGGCTTAAATTGGGATATTGGCAAGGGAAACAGAGGGTGCCTGTAGATTCCTGATGTATTTTGAGAAGGAAGATAGGATGATTGTCAGGTTACTGGCATGAGCAACTGGGGGTGTGGGTGTCAGTAGCTGAGACAGAACTGGAGGGAGAGCAGATGGAGTGGGGGGGTGAGGAGTGGAATTTGGGAGTGGTTAGGTTAGAAATGCCTGTGAGATAGCTCAGAGGTTATTTTCAGTAGACAGTTGATATTTGGACTCAGAGGAGTGGTCAAGATAAGAGGCTGTGGTCAGAGTGAGTTAAAGTTTTGAGCAGGAATAGCCTCAGCGCAGAGATGCCAGGAACTCCAATGTTGTCAGGAGAAGGAAGGAGTCACACGGGGAGTACTGAGGCGGGAGGAGAACCCAGACTATGGAGCAGTGTGGGCTCTAATGATTTACTAAAGAAATCGGTGTAAACCAGTCACTCTGATGGGTTGGACTTCATGCTGAAGTCCTTGGAGTATAAGCTCACTTGGAAATAAGATCATTAGTATAATTAGCGTAGATGTGGCTGTACTAGAGTAGGGTAAACGCTTGACAGGACAGACATCTTTAAGTGGAGAAGAACATGACACATGCAGGCCCAAACTCACAGGAAGGAGATGGCTCCTGACAGCAGGAGTGATGGTTTTCCATTGGCTCAACACCAATGAACCACGAGGATTGATGTCTGCCATCACGAGCTGGGAGGAGGCAAATAAAGGCTGAAACCTCAAAATGGCACAGGAGTACCTTTCAGTTTGTGGTACTTAGGACAGACTGAGCAGACGGATACAGATGCCGTCAGCTCAAATGAAGCAAATGGGAAGATAACACCCTGGGGATTAGTGAGCATTGGGGACATGAGTGAGAGGGGCTTGGCTACAGAGAGGGAGAAGTTGGTCTACAGCAGGTAGGGTGCGTGGCAATGAGTGAGAGGAGGAAGCATGGAGAGGGTTGAACCTCATGCCTGTGTGGGCATCTGAGCCCTGAGAAGTAGTGGGAACGTGCACTGCTAACAATCTGTTTGTTGAGGTTTTATTCGATACATTTTGGGAGCTATAAACACTGAGTTTAAGATACAATCGTCATATCATGCTTTAACACATACCTTGGGGAATCAGCATGCAATCACAAGTTGTTAGCTAGTAATTTGTTTCAAATATTCATGAACGAGTTCTTTAATAGCTGTAAATTTTATGCCATTTCCCCCTTGAAATAGTAATCCCATCTGACTTCTATAGATTTCAGACGATATATCTTTACTTTTGAAATACCTTTCTCCTTTTATTTAAAAATTCCCCATGACTGTAAACTTTGAAATATTAAGTACTTTCTTCCTCTTCTTCTTCTTCTTCTTCTCCTTCTTCTCCTTCTCCTTCTCCTTCTCCTTCTCCTTCTCCTTCTCCTTCTCCTTCTCCTTCTCCTTCTCCTTCTCCTTCTCCTTCTCCTTCTCCTTCTCCTTCTCCTTCTCCTTCTCCTTCTCCTTCTCCTTCTCCTTCTCCTTCTCCTTCTCCTTCTTCTTCTCCTTCTTCTTCTTCTTCTTCTTCTTCTTCTTCTTCTTCTTCTTCTTCTTCTTCTTCTTCTTCTTCTTCTTCTTTCTTCACGTATTTTAACAGTGTCTCAGAACCTGGGCTCTGTCCCTGAGCATTTTTACTCAGTCTGCATTTTACTACTTGAGCAACAGCTCCACTTCTGGGGTTTTTTTGTTTGGTTTTTTTTTTTTTTTTGGCTGATAAATTGGAGATAAGCATCTCATAGAACTTTCTACTCTGGCTGGCTTTGAACCACAGTCCTCAGATCTCAGCCTCCTGAGAAGGTAGAATTACAGGTATAAACCACCAAAGCCTGGCTAGTATTTTCCTCCTGAATTGAATTGTTTATAATTAATATTTGCATTAGATTGGCCAACATGATATATATTATATCGATTTCATAATTATGAACACAGAGAAGTTATTGGACATGTATCTATTAATGATGTAAATGTTTATTTTGTCTAAGTAGTTTGAATATTTATGAATCAATCTTATGTTTTGTGAGACTGAAACAAAGTTCTTCATCACTTTTTCTTTTTACTCAAATAGTTTCTGAGAAGCCCTTTCAAGGAAATAAGTAGACAAGTGTGGAAAGACTTTTGCCCTACTACTGCCATTCAATTCTTTAAATAGCTCTTAATATATGACTGAAATCAGAGTGTGTGTCATAAAAAAAAATCAACAGCCTGGGGATTGACAAAAGGATCAGGCTCGGAAGTGGCGCTGTAGCTTCACGGGTAGGGTGGTAGCCTTGATCTGAATTGCTCAGGGAAAGTGCCCAGGATCAGAATTCAAGCCCTATGACCAACAACAACAACAACAAAAAAGGATCAGGCTCCTTTTTGGTTGTGAAAGCAAGAATCAGAAAGGATTTATCACCCAATTTCCATTGATATTTAATATTAATTGTATGTATTTATAGAGTATGCAATGCTGTTTTGATACCAGCATTTTGATTCGACCTGTTGTTTGATAGATATTTAGTTTTGTTTTGTTTGTTGTCTTACCCTTTTTGTTTGATAAGTGGGGCATTAAACCTAAAGACAATGAAATTAACAGTATTGGAGGCAAGCCAACGTTCACATCACAGTAGCTGAGGATGCCTGATGTTTGTAAATGTGTACCACGTGAGGCCCATTCAAACCTACTGAATCAGGATGTACATTTCGGTTTTTAAGTGCCCCAATTTTCATATGTACTTTATGTTCTGAGAAATACTGTTAATGGTATTCTAGGTTAATGTGTTAGTCAGCTTTCTGTTATTATAACATAAGATCTACTTAAGATAGATTGACTTAAAAAGATGGTATGTTTCTTGTGGTTCAAGTCCATAGATGGTTGAGTGACTGACATTCTGTGGTAAGATAGTATGTTATGAGAGAGGGTGGTGTTCATCTCCTGGCTGGCATACAATAGAGAGAGGACCAGGGTGGCACGGTTCTTTTGCTCATTAGTGCACAATGACTTAAAACTTCTTCTAGGCTCTACCACTCTGTGAAGTATAAAACAGAGAGCAGAAAAGCAGCAAATGCCACAAAAATTCTTTCCCGCAAACACACAGATTCGTTTTTTTTCCTAAAAAGTACTTATTCTATTGATATATCTAATGTTTATTGTGGTTATATAGATTTTATGTTGTTCTAACAGTGAATACATAGCACGTTTTTCATTTCTTATTTCCTATGAGTGTCATTATTTGCACTTGCTTCATTTGTTTATTCATTCCTTTCTCAGCAGAAAAAAAAGATTGAGTTTATCAAAGTTGCAACATTGACTTCTCTTAGAAGCTTAACCTTTGGTGTAGAATTGAGCAAAGAAGCTGGCCACTTGAAATAATTCAAATCTTGTGTAAAATAGACCTTAATGACCAACACTTTACTCAGAAGCAAATTGAGTCTCAGGATGGAAGGCAAGGTTTTCAGCATTAGTTAGTAGCAGAGCTTGGTTAACAGACTAATCAATCTTTTCACCATGATTTGAAAACTATTTTCTTCACTCAATTTTGTTTTCTATTTTGATATTCAAATGTTTATCTACATATTACAATCTTCTCTTAAGGAAAAACGCCTGCAATGGGCTCTATTTCTTAAAATAAAGGGCCATAACCTGGGAATAAAATATTTATGAGAGATCCATTGCTACCACACAAGAATCTGGGAATAGCTGTAACATAAGGAGTGACATATAACCTCCTCTCTTTCCCCACTCCAGTGGCTAAATCAAGACTATGAGGCTATATTTTTAGGTAATTTCTCTTGCTTTATTTATTTCTCTACAATGTTGGTGCTGGGTTCTGGTGATGTATACCTGCAATCCAGCTATATAGGAGGTAAAATATGGGGATCATGGTTTGAAACCAGCTTAGTCAAGAATGTCCATGACACTCATATCCAATTAACTGCAAAGCTAGAAATGGTGCTATAGCTCAAGTTGTAGAGTGCTAGCCTTCAGCAAAAAGGCTCAAGGACAGTTCCCAGGCCTGAGTTCAAGCTCCAATACCAGTACAAATGAATGAATGGGTAAATAAATGAATGAATGAATAAATAACATCTTAACTATAATTTTATAGAATTGACAATACTTGATGATGATACCATTATAGTAATCATCACTTGGAAAATGTTCACCTAAGTGCATGATAGCATATAAGAAAATGTCTGTTTCTTTAGGCCATACCAATTCACTAACAGAGAGGTTCTAAACTCCAATGAGATTAATTTAGTATAATGCTTTTTATGATTAAATCTTAATTAAAAATCAGTACTAAAAATACAAGAAAGCAACTAAATTAAATATGCTTGAACAAGGTTCTATTAATCTGACAGAAAAATATCTACATTGGAAGAAAGAACCGAGATTCTATGTGCATTGAAAATCATATAACATCCAACAATATAGTGGAAATCTTTTTTTTTAAGTTTTGGTAAAAATTCTAAGTAATTTGCTCCCAACATTTTAAATGTATTTTCTTCTTATCCCTGGCAATTTTAAGTACTGGGTATTTTAGTGTGAGATTTTGAAGTATCTCAAAGAGGTACCTATCAAGGCTCCACCAAGGCAAAAACTCAAAGGGCAGTGAATAAAATCTTAACCAAATGACCTCATTCAAATTTATGTAGAATCAAAATTATGTAGATAGAGAATTACTAAATGTTTAATTATATATTCTGAGTCAGAAAGTTATCAATAACTGAGTACAAAACAAATATTAATAGTCTGCTATATTAAAATTTCTTCAGATAAGGAAAAGCCACTTTTCTGTATGTGAATAACTGTTTACATTACTTAGAACCATTCAAATTTTGGTGAACTAATCATTTATAAACAAATATGAAGAACTCCATCTCTTTGTTCCACTAATTTGCCCTTGCTAACATTTCTTCAGGAATGTTGGTTTGGAATTGTTATTTTCCAACTGATTGATTTAATTTAGTGAACAAACATTTTAAATTTATTTTATTAATCTGTTACCTGTAATATTTGCCATACAATGCTTCCCCTAGAGATGGAGTCAGGCATATAAAATCTAAATACCCATATTATTTAGGGGTCTCTTTATGAAGAAGAATAGAAAATATCTTCCTTTTGAGTTATCATGAAAGTTCCCAGCCAAAATAGCAGAAGGTCACATTTCAATGACTTCACAGTAAAATCAACTCTGAATTTACTGTTAAATTCTTCTTGTTGAAGAGAAGGCCTGTGACTGTATTACACTTATAAAGTATTCTGTATGTGGTTAGTACCATAAGGAAAGGACTGGGGGATATGCTGCTGAGAGTGGCATTTGTAGAGAACAGGTGCCTTTGTAAAATTTGTGGACTGAAGCAAAACTGAACCTTGTTGAAGATTTGATGCCATCATCATTAGTATAGGCACATAAAAATTTCCTCTAGTATTTCATAATTGACAGATAATCATTCACTGTCAGATTTTTATTATTCAGTTTCCTTTATGGCTAAAGGAAGTCATTGTCAAAGTCACTGTCAGAAGTAAGTCATGTATCACTTGAATCTGGAACAAGAAAAGATATTTACTTACTTAGAAATCATATCTGTCTATTTATCATCTATATTCATACATACATACTTTATAGGAAAGTTCCATTTTCCCATGTTTTATGTAATGGCCCTTTCCATCTCCTAGAGATCCCATCTATTCACAGGAACATTTATGTTTTATCTCAAAGTACAAGTACTATGATTTTGTATTCAGTTCATGGCTTGAGGAAGTATTTTTTCTTCAAGTTGGGTATATACAGATGTATATCATACCTCCACTTTTCACCAAAATCATGCTTAACTATAAGCTTGGTAACCAATCGATATGTCTGAACAGCAGTAGGCTGAAAACTTTGAAATCAGATAAACTCTTTCCTCTTCCTCATCTCTGACAGTCAATCAACAAGTAAGACTTACTGGTTCTGCCCATCCATTATGATTAGGTTTTTAGTCTTTTTTTTTTGCATTGATTAAGGGGCTTGAACTCAAGGCATAGGTGCTGTCCCTGAGCTGTTTTGCTCAAGGCTAGCACTCCACTACTTGTGCCACAGCTTCATTTTTGGCATTTTAAGGGTTTAGTTAATTAAAGATAAGAGTCTCACATAGACTTTGCTGTGTGCCCTGGCTTTGAACTGTGATCTGCAAATCCCAGCTTCCTGAGTAGTTAGAATTATAGGACAGTGGTGCCTGGCTGGTTCTTTATTTTTCATATAAAATCTTAAAGACTGTGTAGCATTCATGACCTCTGATGCTCTTTGGTTCAATTTGTCTAACGTATGAGCTCGTTCTTGTCTGCATGTAGTCATGCAGCCTTTCTTGGATTCTTGGCCTCCTTGTACATGAAACAGGAACAGTGCTCCAGAGCTCAACTTGTGCATTACTTCCCCACAGAAACTTCTCCTCTCCCAGCAGCCAAGCTTGGTTGATAACTCCTTCCTGAGTTTCCTTTGAGATCTGTGTATCCATCTACTTCAGAGGTGGCTGGTCTTCATGGTATTGTAGCTGACTTGCTCTGATGGTCAGTCTCCAACCTCATGATCTAGGGGCTTTATGTGGAAGAAGTGTCAACATTTATTTATTGAATGTATACCAGGAAGAGGTGTGCTCTAATGTACCAAGAACTGTACCAGACAAATACCCTGGCATGATCCTGTATTTATATCATCATGCAAATTTCTTTGGATATTCAAAAAAAACCTCATTTAGAAAATACTATGGAATCTACAAAATGCCAATGCCTTCTGAGTTACTGTGCATTGAGTAGGCAAAATGGCCAAGAGGAATGTCTTTGTCCTCCAAGGTCTCTTAAAACTCTTGCCAATGTTCTTTCCTCTGCTTTGATGTGTTTTCTTTTTTTTGTTTTCTGGGAGATTTGACTCTCACTGCTCATGTTCCTTTACTTGCTAAACAAACCACTCTATGGTCTCAAGAGACATAAGTTAAATGTAAAGATAACAGTTATCTTGGCACAAATAATCTATTACCTGTCCAACAGGAAGGAGGCATACAGAGCAATCAGATCTCATGTTCTCATGAAAATTAAAGACTAGAGGGAAATAGACCATAGGCTAACAAATGTTACAGCATAAAACTTAAGCAATGATAAATACACACTGAAGAAAAGCAAAGGCAAGAAATGGACAAGGGCAGTGCTTCACTCTTTTCATAAGGAATGGTGAGTAGTGAACTCTTTAATTAGGTGAATTATCAGAAAAAATGATCTTAGGGGGATAGAGTTATGCATTTTAGGATAGCAGCCAGAGATCTACTATCCACCTCCTTAGAATACAGAGATCTCTGCCCTTTGTTGGAGTTCCCCTTTCCTGCAAGCTTGATCTTACATTTCTTTTCCCCAGTCACAGATCTTTTTGCTGCCTGTTTCTTAGCATCTGAAAAATAAACATTTCATATATCATGTCCAGTTTTAGAGCTGTTTTTGTGAGAAGACCAGGCTGGTATAAGTTACTTTGTGTTGGCTAGAAGCAGAGACCTTGGCTCTGATGTGAAATACAGCTTGTGAGGTTGCAACTTAGCCATCTTTACAAGTTTATAAAATTCATTTATTTCATGAATTTTACATGAAGAATAGTTTTCTCTAGTTTAACAGAATTGACTGGACTTTTCAAAAGCCCAAGAAATAAAGTTTTTGCTGTATCAAACTTGGACAACTTCCCAAGTTTTGCCATTTCAGTTTTCAAATGGCAAAAAAAGGAATAGTCAAAAGTCTACAAGCCATTTATATTCTGGATATCCTAATGTGACTGAAATGCTGCCTTATAAAAGCAGAGGGAGATTTCTATTTTGAATTTGGAAGAGTTGATGGTTTTTTTCCCTTCCTGCATTATATTGACACCAATCACATGACCTTGGGTATAGGTGACAATTCCTTCACTTTTGGAATTATATCTGGCTTCATGAAATTAATGTGTGGTTTGGACATGGATAGGTAAAAATATATTGTAGAATATACCTGCTGAATAAATATAAGATAGGTTGTTCCTCCTTCCTTGAGAATTATTGGCTAAATTCCTAAAGAAAGATGAGAATTTTAACTATATTTGAAGCAAAAAGGGAAGTAATAGAGTAGAAATAAGAATATACATATAAGTGATGATGGACTTATTTTTTATTTGTAATAAATTAATTGAAAAATCACTTGTCTATTTTAAGATGTCAATGAAATTTTCCTTAGCTAATCAAAATGTTTAAATGATGCATGATAAATTATAATACTTTTATCTTGGTTTAAATTATGGGTATATATTCTAGAAATCCTTATTATAATGAGAATTTCATTAAAGAAAGGAATAAGACAATTGTTATGTTGTTTTGATATATTCACTGATGTTAAACTTTCAGCTTTTGAAACAAATACAAAATAATATATTTTCTTATTCTTTTCCAAAAATCAGTTATATGTTTGAAACCTTCAAATGTCGAGGCTACCTTCATTTTGCTAAAAAAAATTTCCATTTTTGAATCAAATAATGATTCCAAAACATCCTCAAGGATTTTACTTTCCCTCCCTCCACTTAATGGACTTCTTTATCTCTAAGTCTCAGAACCACAGTCATGGGATGCTGAAGAGACCATTAACTGTGTCAGGCAGAGATTCCATTTTATAGAATCAGACACTGATGGTGACTGTTTGGCACCATGTGTAGTGCAAATGGACAGGAACTGAATATGATAGGGAAAAAGAGATTAATACATGTCTGCTTTGACTGTAGAACAGATCTTTTTGTTTTTAGTGGTTATTTAATCTCATCCTTTTGAAGGCTTATATCAGCACTAGTAGAGAAATTAATTTTGATTCTATCTTCTATCAATCAATTACTCTATTATCTCTATTTTCTGTTATCAATCAATAAGTCTGTATTCTCTATCCATCTATCTATCTATTATCTATATTCTGTATATGTACCTACTTACTGTGCTTGGTCAAAGCCATATAGTTAAATCCTTTAATCAAGTGGCTTACTGTATGGTGATATGTTATACTGACTTATTTCATTTTCCTAAAATTCCTTGATTTTATTTCTTCATCCTGTTCTCCTCAGCTCTTGACAAACAGTGAGAGAGTCCAACTGAGGCATTCGGGTTCCCCTCCCTGTTGCCAGTCTTTTCCCTTTATCTTCTTCAGTCTGTACTGAGAATTCTTGTAAGAATTATGTTTCCTTAACAAATCATTACTTCCATGAACACATTACTTTCATGGACAATGCTTCTCCTTTGTGTGTATATTAAGCTTCAATACTTAATTTTCCCTTTCATATTACAGTAAAGAAAAATTCCAAATCAAAACAACTTTGAGATTCCACCTCATTCCAGTTAGAATGGAGAAATCTAGCCAGGCACGGTGACTCACACCTGTAATCCTAGCTACTCAGGAGGCTGAGAGCTGAGGCTCCAGATTCAAAGCCAACCTGGGCACAAAAGGACCTGAGACCCTTACCTTACCCAATTAACCTCTAGAAAATAGGGAAGTGGGGCTTGGCTCAAGTGTAGAGCTGTAGCCTTGAGCTAAAGAGTTCAGGGACACCACCCAGGCCAGTTCAAGCCCCATGACCCACAAGAAAAAAAGACAAAAACAAGAAATCTAATAACAACAGATGCTGGAGGGGATGTGGCCAGGAGGGATCACTACTACTCTGTTGGTGGGAGAGCAAACTCAAACACTATGGAAAGCAGTATGGCAGTTCCTCAAAAGTCTGAACATAGAGCTCCGGTATGACCCAGCAATTCCACTACTTGGCATTTACCCAATCGTCCAGAAACAAGGACATACTAAATCTACTAGTGCAACGATGCTCATTGCAGCACTATTTACCACAGCAAAGATATGGAACCAACCCAGATGCCCCTTGGTAGATGAATGGATCAAGAAGATGTGGTACTCATACACAATGAAATTCTAGGCTGCCATCAGAAAGAATAACATCACCCCATTTGTAAGGAAATGGAAAGACTTGGAAAAAAATCGTATTAAGTGAAGTAAGCCAGACCCAAAGGAACATAGGCTTAATGGTTTCCCTCATTTGTCATAATTGGTACACATCTAGGACTCTCCTAGCAGAGGATTACAATAGCTTAAAACCTATGTACATAAGGTGATATAGGATGAGATTAAATGAAATGAAACTCTAGGATATGGAAACAAGGGGTTTACCTTGTGTGATTGTTGTTCTTAATGTACTATGTTATTTCTCTTCTCCTTTTTGGCCCTTATGGTTAATCCCATGTTGTTATTGTATCTGACTTTGTTTGCTGTTATATTGTATATATGTTTATTTGTTTATTTGAAATAGGGAAGGGAAGGGGGAAAAACAAGATGACTAGGAGGGGTGAGGGGAGGGAAACGTGAACAAAAACACGAGGAGTATCAATGATCAGGAAGTAATGCTCCTACTACTTGATGAATGTAACTATAACCCCTGTAAACATTGTCCCAACAATAAAAATAAATGTAAAAAATAAAGAGAAAAATTCCTACACTGACAGATCAGGTACAAGAACTAGTGAGGTTGGGGATAACAAATACAATATAATGGTATTTTCCCCCTTAATTTTCTATCACTATCTTCCTAACTGCCCTTTTTCCTGGAATACCTAGCTTCATTAGCAATCCCTAGCCTAATGAAGTAAAATTCACACAAAGGCATGTTTTGGAAAATGAGAAAAATGGAGGAAAAGCACATAGACACTGGAGACTGAGGATGGGCATTCATGTCCTTGTCTCTAGGACCCCGTGCTATGTAACAGGCCCTTCCAGGAACACTCCAAAAGGTCTCTGCTCAGTGGCTTTTTAAACTCTTTTGGAAGGAGTCTCCAGTTGAATCTTGTCCCCTACCTGAGTGAGACAATCACTCTCCTCCTTGAGCCAGGCACCCAACTCTTTTGCATGTTCTACTTCTGCCCTACCTAAACTCACACTCTTCCTGCCTCTGCCTCTTGAAGGGTTAGATTATAGGTGTGTTGTATTTGAAGGGTCTCTCATTCTTTTTCTGGTTTTACCAAAGTCCTTTATCTGGTTATTGAACTTCATTAGGACTGGTTTTGAAACTGACAAATACTTCAGGTGCCTAAAGCCTTCATCTAATAAGGAACAGAATCCAGGTATGTACAAAGATGACAACCAGTCCTTAGAGCAGTAGGCTGTGTGGAGAGTCCCGTGGAATTGCTGATGGCATCTCTAACCTGAGGGAGGAGCTGGTGCCCCTGCTTTCCTTGACAGCTTCTCTGCCATTCTCTCCTTCAGCCAAGAAGAAACTAGATGAGCCCAGGAAATCTGAAAGGGACTTCTCTATCTCAGCAAATGTACCTTGTGCCAAGAGCTGTGAGAGTACTGATTTTGTACTTGGAAAAAAGTAAATCTCATTGAAATATAAATTGATTTCTTCCTTTCAGTGGTGGTTACATCTTCAATACTGATGTCATCATTATAGTCATTTTGGAGCTTGGCATAGGAAAAAGTGACTAAATTGACTATATCATAATGTTCAAAAATAGCATTATTGTAGACCCAGATAAATAATGGAAAGTTTAAATCCAAGGCCATTACTGGTTTTTATTTTTACCCTAATGGAAACTAAAATAAGGAGGCTTAGATCACAAAATATCTTTTTAATGGCCTGTATAATCTTCATTGTTTCAAATCTTGCTCTTATGTTCCACAGTTCAGTCTAATATCAACTGAATCAATAAAGACTAAAGTGATAGCACTCAGAAGAACTGGTATTAGAGGGGACAGTTTTGGTAGCAGCTACATCAAATACATTGCACATTGCTGTGTTCTAAAGAGGGAGCAAGTAGATTTTGTCTTAGACAGATTTAATATTTAATATAAAATTTACCTGAGTTTTAGAGGATTGCTTTCTTAACAAAATACATTTTGTTGCTAGAAATACACTATTTGCTTATATTTTTATTTTTTTATTCTAATTAATAGAAGGGTTACATGATATTTGCCAGATAGAAGGTGCATTAATTCACATACATTGATACCCTTTCACGTCTTTGTTCATGGATTTAGTCAGAGAATGATGTATTCTTCTAGCATATATTATAATGCCCATTTTTATAGAAAGAAGAAAAAGCTTATTACATGTGAAAATGAATTCCTAAAATGTACTCTTTTGAAGATCATTTTCTTGATATATCAATCAGTGGTTTTCTGGCTTAGCTCAGTGAATGTAGAGTTCCGAGCCTGGAGGATAGCCAAATTCTTCCTGAGAAAGCACAGACAGTAAATTTCTTTTTACTCATATATGATTCCATCATTGAATTGATGCTCTTCTTCTCAATTTACTTTCTTTAATATTAATTGGGGAAACTTAGCACATCAAAAGCACATTTAAAAATATTTCCCATCATTAACCTTAGGGCAGGAAAGTTAATGCAACATATATTTCCAAGTTCATTAACAGTCTTTTGATGGGCTAACAGCTGTGTGATGAAGACAGTAGCCATCAATTAAATGAACAATACTCTTGAGCCTAGACTTGTCAGCATTGAATAGTCAGCTAAGCTCTGGGTATCCAATAGCAATCACTGAATAGTCATATTTCTGAATATATGTTTGATGGTTTTATAGGATAGTAGCATGAAAAACACAAATAGGTCCAACTTTTGGAAATTAAAACATTTCCACAGCTTTGGAGAATAGCATCTAAAATAGATTTTAGAGTAGAATTTGATGTATCATAATTATATATTCACAATCAAAAGTTGTTATTTATTTAATTTACATGTAGATACACCTAAGAAGTATAAAGTATTAAGGTTGCAAATGTCCTTGCTTTTACAGGAGATGTATTAAGTAGAAATGCCATAAGCTAAAACTTATGTAATCAATCCAGTTTATGAAGAAAATAGCACATTATTTTGGAGACAAGAATTGATCAACACATTCTACTAAAAGAAAAAAGATGCTTGGGAAGGGTTTAAAGGTATTTACTATAGGGTAACTGGATTCTGTATCAGAACTTGCTGCCATCAGCAAGAACTAAAGAGCGGCTTTTGTAGAATTTGAGATTTAGGAAACAAATAGGCTTTTGCCCAATTTCTTAGAATCCTAAAGATAGGAAGTAGGCTGGAAAATCCAGGCAGTGGTAGAATGAGAAGGAGAATGACAGTGAAAGATTCTGCCATCTTTGGGTGTTGGAGAGACATAAATGTAGCCTAAAGCCCACATGGAGGCCACTGAGACTCCTTGGAAGAAGCAGGACTCCAGGGGTTTGGGAATGGAAGGTGGCTGAAGAGCTCTTTAGAGAATGTATGGATCATGTCATTGTCTTTGTTGTCATTGTTAAGCTACTGGGTCTCCAACCTCAAGGAGCCAGAAAATGGAGGCTAAGCAAGGAGGTTCCTGAACACAGGGCCAGGACTAGACAGGGATAGGAGAGAAGAATTTACATGGGAGATTGGTAATGTTTCGGTATTTTTATTTTATTTTGAAGAACATGAGCTGAAAGCTTTGAGCTCTGTTGGAGTTAACTTGAAGGGGAAGGAAGACAGGCTCAACAGAGCCCCTTGCAGAACAGGGGTGGGGAAAAAAAATCTAACTCTTCTAATTAGCCCTTCCCAAATTTAGCCCACTGGATAAACCAGCTATAGGATCAGAAGACAGAAGAGAGGATGCCTGGGGATCGGAAGAAGTTTCCTGCAGGAATCTCTGGGGGCTGAGGAGGGTGGGTTGAGATGAGCTGGAGCAGAGGGGAGGGCAGGGAGTAGACCTGTGTTGCTTTGCAGCCTGAGAGAAGCATTCTGCAAGCCATTCTGTTTTAGAAAGCCATTGGACTGTCTTAGGAAGGAGCTAATAGGATTTTATTTGGAATTTGAGAATAAAACCCCTCTAGTTTTTGAGGAAGGGTTGTAGGTGATAGAGGGGCAGCAGGCAGGCCTGTGGGAGGTTGGCAGAACAATGGAAGTGGGAGTGGGGTGGGATTGAGGAGGATGCTACAAGGCAGAAGGTTTGATCTGTCTAACTCTTTTTTTAATCTTTTTGGTTTTTTTTTGCCAGTCCTAGGGCTTGAACTCAGGAACCTTCTAGTTCCCTGTTATTATTATTTTTTAATCTGTGTAGTTAGCTCTGTACTTTGATGACCACATTTTACTGAACAGTTTTTCTTTCTTCACTTTCTTTTTCTTCATCTCATGCTTCCTACATGCCATAGCTGTTAAGTTGTAAACCTTAAAGCTTCTCTCTTTCTCTTTTAATTTCTCTTCTTATGGAACAATATTCTAAGTGCATAAGATAATACTTGCATTGAAAAATTATGGTACTCGCATTGTAAAAGAATTTAAAGGACATTATATCAATTATAAGAAAAGCAATTGAAAGAGAAATGGCTTAATGGTGTAAGTAAAGGACACATTTTCTGCAGCAAATAGCAGAGACACTGTCTCCATCCTTTCTCTCGGCAGCCAAGACATTTTAAGCGAACACATTTCCAAGTCATAGGCAATAACGAGTAAATGATAATATACAAATGTCTCTATCAGGCGTTTTAATCTGAACAGTGAAGAAAACCCCCAAGGTAGCAGACGTTTAATGCTGTGCTATCAGGCCTAATGTAGGACAGCTTGCTTTTACCTGCAACAAAATGGAATTTGTTCCAGATCTCCAGATAACCTTGGTGCAGCAGGCAATGTGTAATTCAATCACAGGAGGCATCATAAGTCACATGGGAGCAGAAGTTGGTAAGGACTCTACGCAGTCCCAGACCAGATCACGGAGAGGCAGCTGCGGGGAAATCACCTAGGTCATGGTGGAGAGAGTAGCCAAGCCCAGGCACTACAAGAGCTCTATATTTTTTTCTTCTAAGAAATGCGTGCGTGTTTTGTGTGCGTGCATGCGTGCGCACATGCGTGTGCTTGTGTGTGTGTGTGTGTGTGTGTGTGTGTGTATGTGTGTGTGTATGTGGAGCAAGTCCCATTGAAGGAGGTGGTAGAGAAGGGTAAGGAGGGGGTGGATAAATCTATATGATTGAAGTTATTTGTTTACACATAATGAAATAGAACAATGAAAATGTTGAAAATGTTTTGAGAAGCTGAGAGAGGGGAGAGGGATAACATTGTATGCCTCTATACCAATGTTATAATATCCCCTTCCTCTACAGTTAATGTATGCTAATAAAAATAAATAAATAGAAATATACACCCTAGCAGAATATCCACATAAAGAAAAAGCATTCACTTTTTAATTACTTCACTTAGCTCAAATTACTATCCTAAATATAAACAAGTTGAAAAGCAACTTTTCCAAAGAAATTTATTTATCTGGATCAACGTATGTTATAGATGCGCAATGTTCTATGCTTCCATCAGAAAGAATGACATTGCCCCATTTGCAATATAAAATAGCTCAAGGACTTGCCTTAGCTGTAGACGAGTAGAATGCCGTCATAAAAAGCTGGAAGTTGATGCTGATGTCTCCCACCTATCATCCTGCCTGCTCAGGAGGCTGAGATTGAAGCCAGGCTGTGCAAAAAATGTCTGTTGTTTCTCTCCAGTTAAGTACCAAAATATCCTTTGTGGGTCTGTGGCTCAGTGTTAGCTTTAGGCAACAAAGCTCAGGGACAATGCTCAGGCCCTGAATTCAAGTCCCAGAACTGGCACCCCAAAACCCCCAAACAAAACAAAACCAAAACCAACAACAACAAAAGGTTTATGGAGCAGGGAACCTGCTACCCTACATTAAGATAGGAACACATAAACTGCATGTCTCAAGTGGAAAGGATTTCAAGATATCCTGTGTAGCTACTTTTGATTCTTACATATAGTAGACTTTCTGCCACTTTTGTGTCAATAACTAGGACAGCATTACTCTGAAACAAGACCAAAATAAGTTAGCTTTCTGCTGCAGGCTGAGTTGGATGGAAAGTGGATGTGTGCAGCATACTCTAGCAACTTGTGCATTGGAAGATTTTCATTTTTTGATACTACATTGTCTTTCTTAAAAAACTGTTGGAGAAAAGGTTTTTCTATGAAGTCTTCTGTCCTCAGCTTCCCAAGTACAATAATTTATCTTCAGTGTGACAATTACTAAACAGAACCCTATTGTTCATTTAGTTTTGTCTATTTTTTTGTCATATGTACAGAAAATGAGAGTACGGAAAAGTAGAGTACTTTTCCGAACTTGAGAAAGACATTTCCTTTAGGTTAAATTGAGTATCTGGGGGGAAATTCTGTAAACATTAAAATGCCATTGTTTCTGTTGGCATGTTGTCATAATGTTAGTGAATGGTAGCTGTTGAGAGCTGTTCATATTAAAAAATGAAGTAGTTATTCATAATATCTATCAATATCAAAATGATAAAGACTGAAGATAATGGATTTATTATCTTAATGTAATGTCTCTGTCATCATCTACTTGATAGTTTGTATCGACTCTTTGAAGATAATGTTCAATTTGGAAAAAGAAATTGACATGTCTGGACAGCATCTACAAGTATTATGTTATTCATTTCTTTTCTCAGAAAAAAAGTCTTTATGTTAGTGTTATCTGATTGATCAAGCCACTCGAGCACAAGTTTTCAATTGAAAAAGGAATGTGCTCTGGTATTGTTAATTAGTACCACAGAGTCTAGATTGCCATGGCCTCAGCAAAAGGCCTTTATAGAAACCCAGTTCATTACCTCCCCTGTCTCTGTGAAATGTGTAAATCAGCAAGCGCACTTGGAGAAGGAGGAAGTTCTATTTAAAATAATAACTCAATGATCGAGACTTAAAAAACATGGCACAACTGGAATATTCTGTAAATTTTTGACATATCACAGCATAGACAAGCTGAGAGATGAGTGGATGGGAATTATTTTTTTGTCATCTAAAAAAAAAGTTCAAGGAGATATCTAGCCAGGAAAGCCAACATAGCAAAAGGAGAAGCCACTGTTTAAATTTGTTTGTTTGTTTTTGTAGCTAAATAAAGTGATTGTCCTAGATACGCACAAATTTACCATCTGGTATTCATTCCATATTCTCTTGGTTGATAAAAACACTGGATTCAGGACTGCCTATTAGGGCTATTCTGATTAAGGAAAGCCGGGAGGACAGATGGTGGAGAAAGTGATGAGGACCGTGAACTACTTACAATGAATACTCCCTACCAGAAGGGCTGTTCAATAGCTGGGGAGAAACTACAAGATGAATGTCACATCCGGGAAAAAAACTCCTCTGCCCAAATCACCAGTAAGTAATATAAAACTTTTGACAGGAATGCATATCTATTCATACAAAAACATCCCTTTGTGGTTCATGGGGCTTGAACTCTGTCCCAGAGCTCTTCAATTCAAGACTACCACTCTACCCTGGAGCCGAGCCCCACTTCCTGTTAACAGAAGATAAGATTCTCAGGTCCTTTTGTGCCTGGGCTGGCTCTGAACCTTGATCCTCAGATCTCAGCCTCCTGAGTAGCTAGGATTACAGGTGTGAGCCACTGCTGGATTTTGATTTAAGCAACCCTAAGAATTAAGCATTCCTATTATTTCAGACAGAGACACTTAGAGTTATAAACCTCTTCGCTCCCCAAGGTAAAATCACTAAACGTGGGCAGGATGGGAGACTCCAAATTTGTGAGCCTTCGATGCTTTTTTTGAAAGGTGCTGCACTATTTTCTGTAATCTTTAATGGTTGCTGGAGTCATTGAGTCAGATTACCTCCTTGAAGCTTCTGTTCAACTTGTCTGCCCGTGTGAGTCTTCTCCCTTCACTCTTTCCTTGCTCTATGCCTCTCACTTCCCAGCAGTCGAGGGGATTTCTAAGTAATAACACATCCAACACAATGTGGAATTCGAGATGCCATCTCCAAAGTCCTTCACATTTCCTTTCCCCACAATTTTTTATTTGCTGTGCAAAACACCATTGGTCATTGTCTAGGCAGCCTCGCTTCTGCCAACATGCTCGGTTAACTTTGCCACCACCCTGGGGCCTTTAGGACATTAATATTTGACTCACTTCAGTCATCCACTGACAGTCCATGCTTTGAATTCTTTTCCAGTTTGAAGAGATATTAGATTATAACTTGCCAAGTTGAATTTCAGTCATTCTGTGCATTTCTCCTCAATTCATTTCTGACATTGCAGCAATTCCCAACTTAGAATCAGATTTCATTACTGCAGTGTTTTTGTGTTCTAGGTTGTTAATAAAGATGCTAAACCTGACCAGTCCTTCAAAGTGACCCTCTGCTTTCTATTTCTGTGCTCTTCCAGGGCCACCATCCAGGGACAATTTCAAATGAATACAAACTGTGAAATTCGTTTGCAAGAAGCTCCTAAACTTGTTATCCAGGGTCAAAATAATTTCCCTTGTGGCAATCAAATAGACATTGTTTGTGATAGTAGGAATAAAACATGAAGTAAGAACGAGAAGCCATAGAGAAAGGGATAGAATAACTTCAGTTCTTGTTGCTAGAGATGAAGTGAAGAAAGTTGATATTGTCAATATTGTTTCTAATTGGAGTGTGTGTGTGTGTGTGTGTGTGTGTGTGTGTGTGTGTGTGTGTGTGTGTTGGTTGGTCCTGGGGCTTGAACTCAGGGCCTGGACTCTCTCTCAGCTTTCTTTGCTTGGCCACTTGAGTCATGGCCCCATTTCCTGTTGTTTGCTTCTTCACTGGAGATAAGAGCCTCACAGATTTTCCTGCCAGATTGGCTTTGAACCACAATTCTCAGAGCTCAGCCTCCTGAGGTTTCTATTTTTTTTTTAAATGACGATTTCTGTACCTTAAGAAATAGCTATTATCATATTACCTCTACAGCAAAAGTGTATTTCTCTTCTCTTTGAAATAAGAGATCAACATTGCTTCCTGTATTACGTCAGGATGGTGAAGTTCACAAGAGCCGGACAAAGTCACCTTCTCCCTCTTTGGCAGTGAATCAACTTTTGCATCTTGCCAGGCATCTGGACTGAGTGTCTTGTCCATGAAGAATGCACAATAAACATTGCTTTCATAAAAACCCTTCTTCATCAAATCAGGACCCTTGTCATGAAGATTGCAGACATGTGTCTGTTTTTGTTTGTTTGTTTGTTTTTATCTCTCTTTGTCCCCTTGACTCTGATTAATTAGACCAGAGTGAAAACTTGCTGTCTTAGTGGACTCGGGCTGTCATTTTAAAAATCCCAGTGACTGGATGACTTAAGGAGCAGAATTTCACTGTGATGGTTCTGGAGGCCAGATGCCATGTGAAGAGCTGGGTGATGGGTCTTCTGGATTGCAGACAGTTAAGATCTTTTTGCATCCCACGGGGTCTTTCTTCTGTCCCTGTGTGGAGGGCCACACCTCTCCAGGGGTCTCTTCTTTTCACAAGGATATCAGTTTTATTGATTGGGGTTCTATCTTTAGGACCTTGTGAGACCTCAATTTCCTCTTTCAAGGTCTGTTTCCAAATATAGTCACACTGGGGCTTAGGCCTTCAACAGATGAATTTTAGGGGACACACCAAATCTCCCTATAGCCATCAAGATTAAAAACTCAGTCTCTTTTTCCTGTTTACTCTGCCTACTTTTTTTTTTAAAATAAATGTATTTTTCTTTAAGTCGTTGTCCAAAGGAGTTGTCATTCAACAAAGAATTTTATGGATAAAATGCGTTTTGCTCAGTCTCACCCTTCCATCATTCTCCCCCATCCATCTCAATCCCACCCCTTCCTCCAATTTTCTTAATTTTGTAGGAATTGAATTTTATGATTGCATTATCCTCTTTCCTTTCTTCATTTGTGCATATCCATCCCCCCTTCAGTCCATCCCACTTCTTTCAAGGACTTGTTCCTGGTGTTGATTTTGTTTGCCTGTGAATTAGCCTTTGTAAAGAATTATACCATTTGAGTTATTCCCTGAATCTACCACATTTTGGCTAGTACATTTATGTGTCTTGGTGTAGCATCCCAAAGTGTTTACTTATGTACTTGTAACTTAATTCTAGCTTCCACAAAACTGACTTTATTCACTTAATATGATTTTAAAAAATCAGATCCTTCCATTTCTTTGCAAATGACACATTATCATTCTTTCTAATGAATGAGTGCAATTCCATTGTGTATGCACACCACATTAGCTCCACCCATTTGTCTATTGAGGGCATCTGAGTCAGTACATGTTTTCTGATCTGACCTCTGCCAGTACTGCTAACTCCTGGCTCTCTCCCCCTGTTCCATCCACACAGGCCTCCTCCTATGCTGAGAACTCCTGTTTCCTCTCTTTGGGGAATTCTTCTCTGCTCTTTGCTTTTTTTGCATAGCACTTTCTTGTTGGGAACATTCTCCCCGTCCCTGAATTCTTAGCTTAAGAATGTGCCTGCATAGTTCCTTGCCCAAAGGGCAACATTTTGTAATTAGGTCACTAAGCAACTCATGCCTGCTTGTGTTGATATGCAAACATCCTACCATCTGACCTCCTACCCCAAGCGGTGCCCCAACCCCATCTTGCCTCTCCTGAAGAGGCATATAAACCCCTGTGTGAAAAATAAAATTCGCAGCTTGATCAGGATGCTTGGCTTGCTGCCTTCTTCGTGTCTCCTGTCCCTTTCATTCCTCCCTCTAGGTCCTTGGCCCTAGTTGATGTCCAGCTGGACGGGACACTTTCTCACTAGCTGGCACGTTACTCGTATGTTTGTCTGCTTTTCTCTCTCACTGTAATGTAATGTCCATTGGCACTTATCTTTTCTGCATTGCCTCTATAGAGAACGAATTCTAGAATCCTGGCTTGACACAGAATACTTACTCAATAAATATTTATTGAATATCTTACAAGAAAAGGCCTAAATAAATCATTGCCACCACGTATTTATGTACACCACATCACCCTGAAAACTGTCCTTTTTTATACTAAAGAGCTCTCCTGTGACTGTCAATTTTGCCAATGGGTATTACATGATCCAATTCTAGAACATGATTATAATTTTTATTTTTTAGCAGTTGTAGGACTTGAACTCTGGGCCTGGGTGCTGTCCCTGAGCTCTTCAGCTCAAGGCTAGTGCTCTACCACTTGAGCCACAGCACCGCTTCTGATTTTCTCGTACTTAATCAGAGATAAAGAGGCTCATGGACATTCTGCCTGGACTATCTTTGAACCTCGATCCTCAGATCTCAGTCTACTGAATAACTAGGATTGTGGGTGTGAGTCATTGGCGCTTGACAACATACTTAATTTTTTATTACCTTAAATATTTTACTTATTTAATTTAATATAGGTAAGTTATCAGTTCTGTGCATGTATATATATGTGGGGGCATATATATACACACACACACACATATATATATATATATATATATATCCTGCTTCAAAAGCTACACGATAATTAAATATGATGTAGATGCGATTGATAGGATATGATAGATTCCATGGACTTAGGCAAAAAAACTCTCTTGCTCAATAGTGCCTGAAATTGCTTTGCCTGGACGAAGTTTTTCATTCTAAATCAGAGATGAAGTGTAAAGATAAAAAAGCACTAGAAGGGTAGTGGTGGATAAGCATGCATTTGGTTCCTGAAAAAGAGGCTAAGGAAAGGAAAGCACCTAGCAGGACAAAGAGAACCAGTTTCTTGCTCATGGCTTCTTTCACAATTTTTATTCTAGCACTCAAGGGAAAGCTTTGGTTATGAGAGCAGTGTGATAATGATTTGTTAGCAAATACAGATATAATAGTACGTTATGTATCATGACTGCTTCCAGGTCCCTCCTTTGCCTTGTCTTGGTAACATTTCTTTCCTTTCTTGCTCATATATATTCTTCTCCTCATTTTCTAGAGATATTCCCTTTCTCCCTGTAAATTTTCTTAGGCTGCTTCTTTATGCGAGAAATGTATTTTCTCAGCAAAATCTTGCTCTTGCAGATTTGTTCCCAGAATTATTTTATTTTGCCAAATCTTTTGAATGCAGTTCTCCTAATAAAATTCTCCCCCTAGGAGAAAGCAAGAAAGATAGCTCAAAGAAGTAAGACAAGTGAAAGTTAAAGCCAGTAATATCTCATTTGTGAAACTTACCTTCTCCACAGCTCTCCTTTCTGATTAGCTCATTTGGTCTGTTTCCTCTTGATGTTCTTAAACTGTAGTTCCAGTGGACAAGAGCTGTTCCTTTTTTATGTTCTCAAAAGCATGCAATAAATAATAAGCAAACCTGGTTTGCTGTGGTTTTCTAACACTATCGGAGGTGTTTACCTTACACATATTTTTTTGCAGTGATAAATATCCACAGTGTCCTGACTCACCCTGTGTTTCCGCTGAGTGACATGAGCTGATGCTCATTCAGTTGTTCAAAGCCAAGATATGAATCTAAATGGAGTAGTTGTACATCTTTATTCGCCACCTGAACTTGAAATCCAAGCCATATTTTATCTGTTGTCTATTTTATATGGAAATAAGGGGGAAAACAAGGTGAGAGTTGTACTAAGAGTCTAAAATAAAAACAGGTGTTAATAGAATTGAAGAAGATAAGGCCTGCAGATTTGCTTTGTACATTACAGTTATGTACAAATGTATAGTAATAATGTGTAATACTGCTAGGAGTTTTTTCTACCATTAGGATAGATGATTGGTGTAATCTTTCCAAGGAAAATGCTTCAAACTTGCTGCCTAGTGAATGAGAAAGATATTAATAGATTTTGTCCTCGGTGTAATTTTGGTTGGTTCGATTTGGTAAAGAAAATGTGTAGAGAATTTACTCACGTAATATTCTGAATATTGTTGTATTGTTTTTATTTTCTCAAGTTATGCATATGGTAGGCAACTTCACTTATATTTGAGCTATGTTCTGATCTCATAAGACTACTAACCCCTGGACCATGAGCCAGTTAATAAACAATTGAAACTTTTTGATTTACAAAGCCAAAAAGAATGAATATTTAACTCATTTAAAACCTTCATTTCTTTTCAAAAAATATCTTAGTTAAATCTCATTCCATCTCTGAGAAATAAAAAAAAGTCCTTTTTTGGTTGTAAATAGGGATGGGAAGATGGAGAACCAGAAGAAGGTACAAAGAGGATCACGGTGGTGCTTTATGATTAGTTGCTTAAAGATCAGCTTTCCTCATGTGTTTGCAGATGCCACTTACAGACCAAAGAGCCTTGACTTTTAGCATCTATCAATTCTTTTGGTACATACACTCCCGTCGTTGCTGGTTTCAGTTTGCAAAGTCATAGAACAGGAAGGTGGAATACTGGATAGTTGTTTCTTGCAATTTTAGCTCAATACCCCACTTTGTCAATAGTATTTGATTACAGCATCTTTCAAGACAGGAATAATTCCTTAGATATGGAGGATGGTGGTATCTCATTATAGCACTAGGGTGAGTTAGGGGGCTCTGCAGCAGAATTTGAAGGCCCCCCAGTTACTGACATTTTCTTGTTGTGTTGCTGTCAGTGCCCAATTCTCACTGGTTCAGAGGGAGGACATACTGCTTATGTGTTTGGCCCAGATGGGTCCATTGTCGTCAATATCCAGGGATATCTATGGAATAGATTTTCCTTCTGAGAACTGTGCCCTTGTGTTGGAGTAACATTCTAGAGTAGCAGGAATTACTGATTTGATAACTCCCCTTAAATTGGACCTTCTATTCGATATTTTAATTGTTTGGTAATTCTGTGTTCATTCAACCTTTCTAGTCAATATGATATCAACTACCCTTTCCATATAAGAGTCAGTAGCCTAGGTCTAAATTGTGAATTCAACCAGTCTTACTACTTGTAAATACAATCACTAGATTGAGCACAGCTACACCATCAAGAAAAGAGTAAGAAGGTTAAAAAGAAATGCCAGAAAGAAGAAGAAAAACGTAAGCATAGCACTGTGCCCTTTATACATGAGAAACTTGGTATAATCCAGCATCTGCACAGTGTAGCCACTGTGTAAGTAATGGTGCAGAAAGGAATGAGACTGTACAAAAGAGCAGAGCTTCATTATGTGACTGACCTCCAGCTGAGGAGCTGGGACTTTACTCTCAAGAGGACTGTACTCTTACCACCAGGATGATACAATTTATGTTAGGAGCAGTGAAAAGGGGATGAAAAGAATTCTGACTAATGAATGGGATAAGATCTTGTGGATGAAGTGATATTTGGCTTTGCCCCCAAAGGGGCAGGATTTAGGAAACTGGAGAGGCAAGAATAAGTTCTAGGAAGAGGATTCAATATTATGGAAGGCAGCTATGCTCACCATTATACCACCAACGCCGATGGGATTCAATATTATGCAAAGCCAAAAAAGCAAAGGGAAAAGGTCTATGGAGATCACTAACTCACAAAAGTGAGTTCAGAACACAGAGAACGTGAAGGAAACCTCACGGATATATTGCTTCAAATTATAATATTTTCCCACATCTCTAAGATCCAACATTCTTCTTGCTATATAAATTCTTGTTAAATGAGTAAGAAAATGAGTGTGTTTATAAAGTTCTTTGCTTTCTAGTAAATGATAAAAAGTTAAGTATCCACAGGTAAACAAGAAATATTAATTTCCTCTTAAAAATCAGTAAGACATCATTTAATTCACCTTTCATTTATTCACGTCCAATCCTTAAGATACATTTATTGAATGGCTCATGAGGGCTCTTACTTCATCACTGAGTTAGTTTGTGGGCGGATTCATGATTGTATGGCATTATTGGGAGGTGGTAAAAATTAGAAGGATCTAGTTGGAAGAAGTTGAGTATGTGGTGGAAAGATGCATCTTGTCACTGGTCCTCTTTGCCCTCTCTACAGTTCCTGGCCACAATGAGTTAAGCACCTGGCCCCACTACTTCCACTCCACCATGATGTTACATTAGGCCTGCAGTATGGGAGCCAAGAGCCAACGGATGGAAATCTATAACACCACAAACCCAAATGCATCTTTCTTTAAGTCATTTTCTCAAATAATTGTCACAACAAGGAAAGGATAACTAACACAGTTAGATATGACGTATGAACATCCTTTGGAAAATTCAATGGATTCTTAGCCTATTAGAGAAAAGATTTAGTCTTTTTAATTTTCCCTAAAATACAATATTATAACTAAGGCAGCCACTTTTGCCTATAAAACTCCAGTCCTTTCAAAAACTTAGCATATTATTTTGAAAATTGCTAAAGATTAACTGTACATTATGAGTTCCATTCAGCAGTCATAATGAAAAAATCCCACTTGAATGAAAAGATTCAATTAAATTTAACTAATAAAGAGGAGTGAACAAGAGAAAATACATAACTAGGATCAAGATAATTTTTATATTCCTATTATCAACGTAAGTGAAACTATTTTGGAACAAAGTGAGAAAGCCTGACATTTAATGAGGAAGTCAATGTACAAGGTATGCGTTGCTAATTTCATATCTATAGGATAGAGGGTGTTGAACCCTCTTGACTGGGCAGCTTCTTTTAGTGAAGTCAGGACATGTTATTGAACAAATTTTACTTCAAAGCAATAACAATTTTTGAAGATATTCTATTATCTAATGAATTTACTGTCAAAGTACCTTTAGAGACAATTTTGATTGTCTAAAAATAACCTTTATTCAGCCTATAAAATTGCTTGAAAATCAAAGGGCCAAGGTGTGTGTGTGTGTGTGTGTGTGTGTGTGTGTGTGTGTGTGACATAGGAAGGAATAACATTATTCTTGCTTCAGTTTATTCCATTAAACATACTAGCAGACTGGGCATGGTGTCATGTACCTATAATCCTAGCATAGAGGAGGCCGATACCAGCACTAGAGTTCTCAACCAGCCTAGAATATAGTTATACTCTGTCTTGAAACAAAAGGTATAAACAAAATAGTTGAAACAACATCTGTATATGAAGTTTCAATGCAAACTAATGAAAGCTTTAGTTGTATTTTTGTTTTATTTACTTTTAAATTGTTGATCTTTGACTAAACAATAGAATAAACCAGTTGTCACACATATCATATAGATCTATTTTTATCAGATAACTTGTCATGATATGTCATATATGACTATTTGCACAACTGGGATGGGAAGGGATACATAGGCGAGAACACAGGAGGCATGCCATTAGTCAAGAGATGCTGTACTCATAAAATGACACATTGAATAGAAGCCTCTTCATACAACTGGTTAAAGGAAATTTTACAAAGTAAAAGATCCTCTAGTAAAATGAAGAATCTCTGATCAGCCTCCATCATTTACTTTTCCTGAGTAAGAAACAGTGAGTTCTGAAATTGTGTATCTAGAGATAGCAATGAGTCCCACAAATTGAAGGATCAATCTTCAAGGCTGCCTACTTTAGATGTCAGATTTAAGCATTAGGTGGTTAATATATACTTCTGGCTAGTTGGGTATAAATTGACGCTTTCATAGCCCCTTTTCAGCCTTTATTAACTTAGGGCAGCTCACAGAACTTAGTAAAATGCTTATTTGCATCTCTTTCTTGTTTTCTGGAATGAAAATTCATAATAAAAATAACTCATAAGCCTTCTGCCCCAGACAATGCTCAATATTAGAACTAAATTAAAAAATAAATGAACAGAAACTAAAATATTTTTAAGGCACTTGCAGTAGCTAATTGGAAAACATAATGGAAAGAAAGCACCCCATAATTTTTATTATGTTGAATTTTCATTATTGGCTGGACATACTTTCTAATGTCCACTGTGATTTTTCTCTCTGAACCATGGGTTGATATGTGTTCAGTGCTCAAACAGTACATGGTAAATACCACATATGTGTTAGCTTTTATTATTGGAAGCACATACAAGATTGCAAGTAAAATTTCTAGAATATGTTAACTTTCACAGGATATATAGCAGCCACAATCTAAGCAACAGCTATCATCTGTGGTGTATTTTTTATGTATCTTCTGCATGACATTAGTATGGTACTATTATCTACAATTTTAAAAAGAGGAAACTGATGCAGAATAATTTGTCCAGATCATGCAGTCAGTAAGTGATAGAACTTGACAAGAAATTAGAAGGAAATTAGGAATCCATCCCCATTCACAATAATGTCCAACAAACAAAAAGCAGACAAGGCAAGATGATTGGATGCACACAAATTTCTGTGTCACTATGTACCAGGAATAAATACGCAGGTTAGTGTTGAGAGATAGCACATCAGTTGGACATTACCAAGTCTTCTCCGAATAGAGAATATTTTCAGCTGAAAGACTTTAGGGTAAAGCCACCAATCAATGACTTGACTTCAAATAAGAAAATCTAACCACAGAAGCAATGAAACAAAAAAATACCCACCCCGAACAACAATGAAAAGCTGGTATGACACCTCAAAAATCAACAATTCGTAACAAATGGTCTGAATGATTTGAAATGGATGTACTTCAAAACTGAGCTCAAGAAAATGGTACGTATGATCAATGAAATGAAAGAAGACATCTGTACACACCTCAAAGTATTTGAAGAGAATATGTGTAAACAAATGAACAAACTCAAAGGGAATTCAAATGAAAACAAATGGATTCAAGAACAATGCAAATAAACAGCTAAATGAGCTCAAAGAAGGCTAAACACTTAAATGGAATAAAGAAGACATGAAAAGAGAGTTCAACAACATAATAATCCTGAAAAAAAATCAAATAAATCCTGGAGATAATAAATACAAGTCAAACTTTTTTATTTGACTTAACAGTTGCAAGCCTCTAGCAGAGAGGATCAAATGGAAGACAGAATATTATGGTAGATATGCTAGGAAAAGTTGATTAAAAAAAACAAGTATTGAAAGAACAAGTACTGTAGGACTTCATTAAGAAAAACCTATAGATATAGAAACAAAAGCCATATAACGAGTGATTGTTGCCCTTAATGTACTATGTTATCTCTCATCTCTTTTGCTGTCCCTTGGTTATCTCATATTGTTACAGTATTTCACTTTGTTATCTGATATATTGGATAAATGCGCATTTGGTTATTTGAAATCTGATAGGGAAGGGGGAAAAACAAGATGTGGGGCGGGGGTGGGGGGAGGGAAATGGGGACCAAGACATGAGAAAGGGTATCAATGTTTGTGAAGTAATGCACCTTCTATCTGGTGAATATACTGTAACCCTTCCATTAATTACAATAAAAATATATGAAAAAACAACCTATAAATTATGGGCATAAAAGAACTAGCTAAAGTTAATATATTCAATCAAGTAAGAACAGAATCTTGACATTTCTACCCAGATTCAAGGGGCATTTAACAACAAGAACAGAAAATAAACAGATGAACAGAATATTACAGTTAAAACATTAAATAAAGAGAACAAAGAAAGTGTTGAAAGGTGCAACTGAGATATGTCCAGTAACCTGTAATGGAAAACCCATCAGAATAACAGCGGATTTCTCCACAGAAACTTGAAAAGCAAGGAGCTCATGGGCTGATACACTTAAATCTATGAAAGAAAACAGCTTCCAACTTAGATTTTTCTACCCAGCAAAGCTATCATTTGTAATTGAAAGAGAAATAAATACCTTCTGTGATAAACAAAAATGGAAACAACTTATTACCATAGAACTAGTAAACCAGCCCTGCAGAAGATACTCGGATCCTACCAACAGGAGAGGAACTTTTTATTTGTAGAGAAATTACACGCAAAAAAAAATCCTCACCAAGAGTAGATATGCAAATGAAGAATGAGGAATTATCAAACATTACAAAAACAACAAAATGGAAGCTATTATTTCTCCTCATTAACTTTGAATATTAATGGTCTCAATTCTACAAACAAAAGATTGTTTAAAAAGCAAGACCTGTGTATTTGTTCTCTATGAGAAAACACATCACTGACACAAATACTGTTTGTATCCATTTAATCTACTTTTGTCTTACAATTGGTCTCATGGAAGGCATCTGTCAACACATTTTCATGGGCCAGGAAGATGGGCTTAGCAGTAGAGTGCTTGCCTAGCATGTGTGTGACACCTGTTCATTGTATTTGCATAGATATCCCTGGCACCCCTTCATGGTGACAAAGTACAACCTGACTATATATCCTCTTGTATGTGAGAACCAAAAATCTTTCTAGACCTAGTCAAGTGTGCCTGTGGCCAGGGCTGCATATCGGTGGAGAAATACAAGGCTTAGGATGCATTTTAGCTTTGTGTTTTTCCTTTCAAGCAGAATACACAAATGAATTTACCTTTGAGACATGAAAGCAGTCTGGTATATTTTCCTCACAGAACACAGGAAGAGCTTAGGAATGATCACACTTACTCAATGGCCCTCCACTTCTGTCATTTGCACTCTGCCAGTGTATCAAACAGCCATTGTTCGCTGTAATATGTCATGCTGTCAAGTCTGGAGAGGTCAGGCATGAGGGCTCTACCCTACCTGTAACCTAAGCTTCCCTGTTCTTCAGGAACAGAGACCAGGAAAGTTACATTTGCTTCTATAGATGCCTTTACCCACTCCCTTCCCGCTAGGTTCTGCTTCTCCTCCTCCTCCTCCTCCTCCCACTCATTTTTTTTTAAGTCTCATCGTATCTCCTTGTGCTATATTAGCTGGGAAAGTTTTCTTTGGAAATACTGAGGTTTGAAATAAGATCCTTTTCTTTGCTAGACAGATACTCTGTCACTTGAGCCACATTCAGAGCCATTTTTGTTTTAGTTAGACTTGGATAGTGGGTCCTGGTTTTGCCCAGGTTTGGCCTTAGACCACAATCCCTCATTATATCTCCTGAATATCTTGCATCTTAAAAGGGTTACACCAAGCCTGGATTATTTTGTTGAGATGAATCCTCTCTTTTAGCGCAGTTTGGGCTTGAGCTACAATCTTCCTGAGCTATGCCTCCCAAGCAGGTGGGATTATAGGCATTAATCACTTCATCTGCTTTGAGTTCTTTTATTTATTTGTTTGTTTGTTTATTTATTTTTATTTTTGGCCAGTTCTGGGCTTGAGCTCAGGGACTGAGCTCTGTCCTGGGGATTTCTCAAGGCTAGAGCTCCACCACTTGAGCCTCAGCACCTCTTCCGGCTTTTTCCTATGTATGTGGTACGGAGGAATCGAACCCCGGTCTTCGTGCATGCTAGGCAGGCACTCTACCACTAGGCCAAACTCCCGGCCCTCTTTTCCTTTTTTTAATTTAAAGGTACAGTCATCTCCCTGACCCTCAAATTCGTCCTTTATAATTTGGGTCCATCAATAGATGTCATGGAATTTTTTTTCCTATAAATGATCATGTAGTAAATATGCCAAGCTTTGTTGGCCACATGCTATGTCTGCTAGATAACCATTCTTTGTTAGTGCCCAGGGTTTTAAACTTTCTAAAAGTTCTGCTGTACAGCATTCAATACACCATTGGCCTCACCCTGGGTAACATTTGTGTTCGCTTACAATGCCCTGTGAGTGTTCCTATCCTTAGAACTAGCCTTCCTCCTGGGCAAGCGTGAGGTCATGTATGGAGATAACAGTAGAGGAAGATGGGTCTCCCAACAGCCTGCTCCTCCATGTGGTGCCTGGACTCTAGAGGAAACAGCAGCCGCAGGGAGGTCGTCTTGATCCTTGCTCATCCTTCTTCCCTGGAGACTTGTCTGAGCTTCCTCTCATGCAGTCATATAACACACCTTAGAGACACACCATCCCTATACCTGAAGGAAAGGGTGTCCTCCCTTTCTCATTTGTTCATTTTATCTATAAAAGCAAGCATCAAATTCTGTGTCCTACTTTGGTGGCACCCTTGTTCTGTCGGTTCATGGGCCACAGAAAACTTACATTAAATCAATCCCACTGCTTTCTCTTGCCAAATTGTCTTAGTTTATAGAAATCTCCACCCTCAAAAAAAAAAAAAAAAAGAAAGAAATCTCCACTCTCCTTCATGAGGGGTGAGAAGAGAAGCCTTTTCTCCCTGCAGTGCCCCATATCCACCTGTCTGTTTTCTAGAAAATTATTACTAGTATTATTTGGAAATAATGGCGTTTGCATTCTGGGCCTTACACTTGCTAAGCCAGTGTTCTAACAGTTGAGTCATGCCCTATCTCTAGAAAATTAATTTTAAAACTAAACTTAACTAACATATAGTATAATAAAAATGATGGCAGTTATATGTACAGATTGTGATGAAAAGTGTGGTCAGTGTTTTATACCCCTAGTGAGGATATAGACTTACAGCTTCCCCTCCCCCTTCTCAATAATTATTCTGCAGTCTTTTCTATTTATGCAGTCTTAGTTTGTAAGTGGAAATTACTTTTAGAGAGATTTTTATATGTTTTTATTATAATTAATAGAAGGTTACATTATATTCACCAGATAAACATTGATACCTTTTCTCATGTCTTGGTCCCCATTTCCCACCCCCACCCCCACCCCTCATCATGTTTTTCCCCCCTTCCCTATCCTATTTCAAATAACCAAATAAACATATATACAATATTTCAGATAACAAGGTAAAATACTGTAACAATATGAGATAACCAAGGGACAGCAAAAGAGATGAGAGATAACATAGTACATTAAGGACAACAATCACTCATTATATGGCTTTTGTTTCTATGTCCTGGAGGTCCTTTCATTTAGCATCATACTATATGACCTTATGTATCTAGGTTTTGTTCTATTGTAAATCTCTGCTAGGAGAGCCCAAGGTTTCTACTGATTATAACAAATGAGGGGAACCATTGGGCCTGTATTACTTTGAAGAGATTTTTGTGTGTGTGTCAGTCAGTCATGGGACTTGAAATTGTCCTGTGCGTTGTCCCTGAGCTCTTCAGTTTAAGGCCACAGCTCTACCCCTTGAGCCATAGCCCCACTTCTGGTTTTCAGGTGATTAACTGGAGATAAGAGTCTCATGGATTTTAGTGCCTGGGCTGGCTTTGAACTGTGATCCTCGGATCTCAGACAACTGAGTAGCTAGGATTACAGGTGTGAGCTACCTGCACCCAGCTTAGATTTTTGTTGTTGTTGTTGTTGTTAGCATGAATTAGTTGCGAAGAGCTTTCACTGTGATACTTCCACTCATATATGCAAGGTATCCATCAAACTCCACCCCCATCACCTTTCTGCATTTCCTCCTCCCTTTAAAACAAATTCAACAGACTTCATGCTTCTACTTTCATTCATAAAGCACGCCAGCTATATTCACCCTTATGCCCTATTGCACTGGTTTTTACTCCTTTCCTTGGTATTTGTCCTTCTACTTTGCTGTTATTCATTTTTTGCACTTTTGATGTATATTCATTATACAGAGGGATTTCATTATAATATTTCACCCATGCATATATAATAATTTAGTAAGATTAACCTCTTATTTTGTCCCCCCTTGCAACTCTCCTATTGTTTAGCAGCTTTCAGTGAGTTTCCTTATGTCATCTTCATTCCTTTAAACATTTATTTTTTTCCTGTTATTTGCCCTTTACCATTCTCTTCCTCTCAAAAAAATTTTTTTAGGTTGGTCTTGGGGATTGAACTCAGGACCTGGGCACAGTCCCCAGGCTTTTGTGCTCAAGGATAGCACTTTACCACATTGAGCCACAGTGCAACTTCCAGTTTTTAGGTAGTTAATTGGAGGTAAGAGACTGACAATTTTCCTGACCATGCTAGCTTCAAACCACAACCCTCAGATCTCAGCCCCCTGAGTAGCTAGGATTCCAGAAGTGAACCACTCACACCCAGCTTTTCCCAAACTCAAACTCTCCTTTCCCCTTGTGGTTTTGTGTGAGGGAGTCCATCTTTCTTCTTTCTCCTTTCTTTTAACTTCCTTTGTCTCTCATGCTCAGCTGTGCCATGGGTCAGCCACTAGGACCAGGTCAAATAGAGGGTCAGGAGGAGAGATAAGAAGAGATGGCAATTCTTTCCTGTTCGGTGTGTGCTTGGTACTTTGCTTCTGGGAGAACTCCTCACTGCAGACACCTTCATATGTTTCTTTTGTTTGGTGCTCTTTAAAGCCATGGTTTCCCCATGGTTCCTTTGACCTGTTCGACATATGGACTCTATTCTCTCCTGAGCCAGACTCAATGCCAATACGGCCAATGGAAAGTTTTCGTCTGGATTCCTTTTTAAAAATACCATATTTTTTTTATCATCTTTAAGTAGTTGTACAAAGGGATTACCATTTAGCATATCAGCTTAGAAGTTTATAAGTACGCTGCACCTTCATCAAATCACCTCTTTCATCATGCCCCATCCCTCCCAACCCAATCCCTCCCTTCAGTTTTCCTGGTTTTATAGGCTGTCATTGCATTCTCTTCTCATGACTTCCTCCTGTCTAGACACTTAGTGCTGAGGCTGCTTGCTCCCACAAGGGGCCCATCAGTGCAAAAGCCAGTGCTGAGGCCTTCCTGTCTCACTCATGCTGCCAGGCACTGAAGACTTCTCTGACAGGCAAACCAGATGCTCAGTGTGCTTTTGACTTTAGTGAGAGAGAGGGGAGGAGGCAGGCAATTTTCTCTTTCTCTGGATTTTCATTTGTCAGTTGTGAGGCTTGAACTTGGGTCCAAGGCAAGCACTTTGAGCCACAGAGCTACTTCTGGTTTTCTGGTGGTTAATTGTAGATCAGAGTCTCAAGAATTTTCTTGCCTGAGCTGGCTTTAAGCCATGATGCTCAGATCTCAGTCTCCTGAGTAGCTAGGATTATGGGCGTGAGCCTGCACTTTTTAATCCAATCAAGTTGACAATCAAGATTGACACATACATTTACAATTCTGTGGCCACTGGAGAGTTTTGTAAAGAGGAGAACCTACATCAACACTTTCAACTATCCATTTCAACAATAATTCACGCAGGTTGCTTTTCTGGGATGTCTTATGCATTAAATAACACAGTGAGCATGTGAAGGTGTATGATTGTGTGGATTTTGAACCAGAATTCCAGATGGGGGTGTAAGCTTCTATTGTTTACCTGGTAACTGAATGGGTAACTCACTTTCTCTGGGCCTTCCTTTCCTTCTCAGTACAATGAGGATTGCCCCTGCAGTTGTAGCACTGTAGTGAAAATTAAATAAATTAGCATGTATGAAGAGCTTGGAACAATGCCTGACCCAGTAAACAATCAATTTTCGTTATCATTGGTAAGTGAGAAGAGTTGCTTGTGTCATTGAAAGCTCATTCATTTTTAACGTCCTCTCTGAAAGTGTTACAATCACTTCATTTTGTTCAGTTCATTAGATAAACTTTCTCTGAATACCAATTATATGCCCATGCATTTGTACTAAGCACTAGGTCCTAATCTTAAAGTTGTGTAAGTGTAAATGATCTGCCAATGATCTGATAATGGAGAGAGGTGAGAGGATGAAGAGGATGGTAGTGAGGAGGCCTGCTCACAGGGGCATTGTACTCACCGTGTCTTAGGGGTGGAGGAAGGCACAGAAGCTACCCTGAGGAGTATAAGATAGTTGTTTTTTTTTTTTTTTTTTTTTTTTGCCATCCTAGGGCTTGGCTCAGGCCCTAATCCCCGAGCTTCTTTTGTTCCAGGCTGGCACTCTTCCACTTGAGCCACAGAGCCACTTCTGGATTTTTTCTGTTTTTGTGGTACTGGGGAATCAAACTCAGGGCTTTGTGCATGCTAGATGAGCACTCTACCATTAAGTCACATTCCCAGCCCTGTAAAGTAATTTGTAAGGAGCAAGAAATGTATAACCATGTTGAATACCTTTGATCTTCCTTTATAGAGATGCTATAGTCTCTTCCTCTCCCTCCTCCTCTCCTTTGTGTCCCTTTCCTTCTCCTCCTTTTGTCTTCTTCTAGTGCTAGGGATACAAGGGCTATATCCAAGGAATATGAACTTTTCTTGTAGATTCACATTTGATATAATACCAGTGACTGTAAATGCTACAAAGCAATAGTACCTCCAGGATTTTACTCAGGCTCTTTTTTATTATTAATCTGTTTATTATCTTTAAGTAGTTGTAAAATGGAATTCCCATTTAATCAAGCAGTTGATGAATACAGTTCATCTTAATCAATGTCTTCTCTTTCAACATTCTCATCCCTCCCTCTCTCTCTTCTTTGCCTCTCCCTCACTCTTCTTTGTTTCGTAGGACATGCCTTGAACTCGTTTTTTTTTTCTTTTTTGCCAGTCCTGGGACTTGAACTCGGAGTCTGGGCACTGTCCTTGAACTTTCCCAAGGCTAGTGATCTACCACTTGAGCCGCAGCACCACTTCTGGCCTTTTCTGTGTATGTAGTACCAAGTACTTGAACCCAGAGTTTTGTGCATGGTAGGCAAGCACTCTACCACTAAGCAACACTCCTGGCCCCTTATATCTTTTTTGATTCCCAGGAAAGTTCATTATCCTCTCAGTTTTGTTAATTGCTAAGACTATATCTAACACTTTTCTGTTTTTAAAAAGCCCAGTCAGAATATCTCATTCTCAGAAACTTTCCTACAAAAAAAAATCACACTTCCTATGCAGAATTGTTTTCCTCTCTCTCTCTCTCTCTCTCTCTCTCTCTCTCTCTCTATATATATATATATATATATATATTATATATATGGGTGTATATATATGTATATATTTTTTAGTCAGTCGTGAGACTTGAAATCTAAATCTTAGCACTCTACCACTTCAGCCACAGCGCCGCTTCTTGTTTTCCAGTGGTTAATAGGAAATAAGAGTCTCACAGACTTTCATGCTGTTTCTGCCTTTGAACCTCTATCCTCAGATCTCATCTTACTGAAGTAGTTAGGATTATAGTTGTGAGCACTGGCACCTGGCTTATCTCTGTATTATATAACATCTTTAATCTTCCTAATATAGCTCTTAACCTATATAACATTTTTACTAAATAAATTTATATTTATATACAGTTACTCTGTAGGTTTTATGAAGTCAGGTTTAGTTGCATCTTAAATTACACAGCCAAGAGATTTTTACGTGCTAATATTTTTTCAGATACTTGCAAATGTGTTTTTGTAGTACTTTCTAATATATCAAGTAATGAAATTTTATTTGGTGGATACTGCCATCTGCTTCACATGCATGTGTGCATGTGCACACACAGATACACACAAACATGGGAAAATTGGTTTATTTGTTATCTTTAAGTTGTTTTATAAGGCACTTTCCATTCAACTAAACAGTTTATGAATACAATGCATCTTGATTGATCTCACCTCTTTCATATTCCTTCTCAACCACCCTAACCCTACCCTGCCCTCATTTCTTTTAATTTGTAAGATATGCATAGATTTTAGATTGCATCCTCTCCCCTTCCCGTGTTCATCTCTGTGTACCTCCTTTCCTTAGCGCCACCTCCCAGTTTTCAAGTACCCGTTTTCTGGTATTTGTTTTGTTTGAGGCAGCCTGTCTAAGGATGTATCAGTTGAATTCACCACTGAATATATCACATTTTGGTTAATACAATAGTATATAATTGCATACAATCCAAAAGTGTTTACTTACACATTTTTAAATTAATTCTAGCTTCCACATATTATAGAAAACATGCATCCTTGACTCTCTGGATAAGAGTCAAAATAAGCCTGATTTATTTCACTTAACATGATCTTTTTCATGACCTTCCATTACTTTTCAAATGATATGATATCATTCTTCCTAATGGGTAATTCCAAGTCTGTATATGTACCACATTTTTAATTCATTTTTCCATTGAGGGGCAAATGGTTCCATGTCTTGCTATGGTGAACAGTGCTGCAGTAAACATGGTTATATTGGTGACATTACTATATCCAAGTTTGTAGTCTTTTGGATAAATGCTCAAGAGTCAGATTGCTGGATCATAAAAAGTTCTCTTTATTTTTCTGGGAAGCTCTACATTACTTTCCAGAATAGTTGAATAATTTACATTCTTATTGACAATACATTAGAGTTACCCTTGGCCTCATCCATGTCAACATATGTTATTGCTTATATTCTTGATGATGGCTATTTTAACTGGAGTGAGATGGATTCTCAGTGGAGTTTTGAGTGTGTGTGTGTGTGTGCATGTGCACATGCGTGTGTACCAGCACTGGAGCTTGAACTCAAGGCCTGGTCACTGTCCTTGAGTTTTTTTCTTTTTCTTCAAGGCTAGCACTCTTATCATTGACCTACAGCTCCACTTGTGGCTTTTTCTGTTTAATTTTAGACAAGAACTCTTCAGATTTTCATGCCCACTGGCTTCCAACTGCAATGCTCAGATCTCAGCCTCCTGGGTAGCTAAGGTTACAGGCATGGGCCCCTGAACCTGGCATCCATGTTGGTTATATGTGCATTTACTTTATGGCTAAGCATATGGAACATTTCTTCATGCACCTACTAGCCATTTTTACAACTTTCTAAGATGTCTCTATTTAGCTTATTTTCCCATTTAATAATTCGATTATTGATTCCTTGAGGGTTTAGTTTCTTAAGCTCTTTGTACATCTTGGAGGTCATTGTCTGATGTGTAACTGGCAAAGATATTCTCTCATTGTGTAGGCTGGTTTTTTAGTTTGTTAACTATGTCCTTTTCTACGAAGAAACTTTTTGGGGCTCATAACTTTTGAAATTAAATTTTACTTACCTTTTCAAGTCTTCCTAAATATAGGAAGGCTTGTATTTAGTTTATTAATATTGGGTTTGCATTTCAACAACAAGTATGTTTTGGAGTTTTGTGATATTGACTTAGCTAGGATGAGGAAGGCAGATGTAGAAACAATACAGGAGGAAGGTGGTCAGTAAAAATTATACATGTTCTAGACCTTATTTCAAGATATAGGCATCTTATTATCGGCCAAATAGTCATTTCTGGAAGGAATGTTTCCATCCCTTTGAGAAATTGCTGTGTACTGACAATAGCTGCATGCTTTCACTGAAAGGAACTTAGGGACCTTAGGGACCTTAGGGACCCCAAGGACCCTAGGGATTTAAATAAGGTGCTTTTTGTCCTTTTTACTGCTGTTACTATCTCCATGTTAAATACATTTCTCTTGAAAAAGTATTAGAATGACCTTTAACATCACTTTCTTTTTGGTGGGTCATGGGGCTAGAACTGGCCTGGGCGCTATCCCTGAGCTCTTCAGTTCAAGGCTACCACCCTAACCCTGGGCCTGGGCATTGTCCCTGAGCTCTTCAGCTCAAGGCTACCGCCTTACCCTTGAGCCAAGCCCCACTTCTCATTTTCTAGAGGTTATTGGAGGCCTTGAGAAAGTTCAAGGATAATGCTCAGACCCTGAGCTCAAGCCCAGGACTGGCCAAAAAAAGGCTCAGAGATGGCACCCAGGTCCTGAGTTCAAGCCCCCACTACTGACAGAAAGAATTTAGGCATCAGTATGCTATCAGAGGAGATAATAGGTCCTTGAAGACTAGTCAGGTCAAATTTAGTAAGTTAATGAGGATGCATATACCTCGTAAGGCTAGAGAGAGGCTTGGATGGCCTAGATTTGCAAGTTTCTGTGAATGGAAGAGCTGACTGGGATAGAAAAGAATGACAAGATGCAAGAGAAAATGCTGGAAAGATCACAGGAAAGAAAGGCAGAAAGCTTTAGGCCAATATTGGCAGATGTTAAAAAGGAAGCGTGTGAAATCCCAGAGAAGTGGTGAGATCTGTAGATGTGGAGATTATCTACCATATTCCTTCTGCTTTTCTCCCTTAAGATCAGTAGTGTGCATTATCCACTTTCTGACCAGTGTCTTTGGTGAACATGGGGACAGGTCACTTCAAATGTTCACGTCCCTTATATTGGTAGCAAATAACAAATGAGGCAACTGCTACATCCTAGTAAGAGAACAGAACAGCTTTAGTTAATTCAGTGAAGCGCTGGAGGAAAATATTTTGTATCACATGGGGCATAGTTCTACAGATTGCATTCCACCTGGGAACTTCAGACTAACCAGCTGCACTGTGCCTTAAACACAGAGGCTGCTGAGTGATTTCTTGCTTGATGGACTGGATTATTCATGTTTGTTGAGTAAATATTGACTAAGCACAATGCTTCCCAGGCACTCTTCTAGTCACCAGTAACTCAGTGTGAACAAACTAGTCTCCACGTGTTACAGTACCAGCTGAAGATGCTAGGTAAGGAAAGAAACAGATGTGAAATACACTGTGGGCACATCTGTCCATCACATATGTGTTTGACCGGTTAAACTGGGTCAGGGTTTGTATTAAACATGGTCACTAGAGGATTCTAGAGAGGTATTTTTGATGGAGAGGCTCTGAGTGATGCCAGGGGCTGAGCCTTTAGAACTGGCAGAGTGAAGAATAGGACCAAAGAGTTGGTGTGGCAGGATTAAAGAATGGGGAAAGGATGAGTGGTGAGCTGTTTTCAGAGAGGGAGCCTGGGGTCGGACTGGGGATTCACAGGACATGTTATGTTGAGATGTTTGATTTTACAGTAAAGGTGATGGAAGCCTTTGATGGGCACTGGGGTGACATGATTGGATTCACATTAGAACTGGATCTTTTGGTCCATCTGCTGCAGGGGATAGGTTTTAGAGTGAGAAGCAGGTGTAAAATTAAGAGGCCATTTATGTTGTCCTGGTGTGCCTTGATGATGGTTTGAACTGAAGACAGAGGGGAAACAGTAGTAGAATGTGTTATAGATCTTAAAAGTACATTTGAAACATTTTTTTTCATCTACGAGGCCTATTGGTTGAAAAGGAAAAACCCTGGATGACTTGAGGATTTGATCATTTTGAATACCTGGATGAATGAATAAGTGACTTCTGAAGATAATGAAGATGGAGGGAAGGTTGGGAATTGCCTTTGGACTTGGCTAGTGAGTTGCTAGTTATGGAGGTACATGGAGAGGCTAAGACAGAAGAAATGAATAGTGGACTCATCTCTATGCAGCATTGTGTTGGCATGAAGGCCACTTCTTTAGTGCTGAATCCCGAGTGCAGGGCAACACCTCATACCCAAGGTTGTAGCAAGTTGTTGGAGGAAGGGGTGGGGTCATCACTGCAAGGACAAAAGTGGCCAGCAAGGCCCAGGATGTGGCCCCAGGGTTTGTTATCGGGATACCACTCGAGTAAATGCCAAAGCTGTACTCTGCCCTGTGCACTGATGCTGATATGTTGTTGCATGTGACTGTCCTTACATACACAGTGGAGTCTCATTGCTCTATAACATACTTCCCATGGTTAGAATTCTTAGCCTGCTTTTCATCAGATATTTGAAGGCAATTGAAAGTTCTATGTTTTGTACTCTTCGACCATAGTGATAAATCAAGTGCCTCTTAAAGGTTTCAATTGAACAATTTTGGAACATCTATAAGAGCTACATTTAAAAAGAACAGAAAAGCAACCCTCAAGAGTTCTACAGGAAAATGTTTCTTGCTTGCAGATGTGTTTGTTTGTGTGTGTACAACATGGGTGTTACTTCTCAGCCTCCTAAGTAGCTAGGATTACAGACATGAGTCAGTCACCCTTCTTCATGGAGACATTTGTGTCTCCATTAGACCTGGATTCTGGGTGGGTACCAGCACCTGAGCAAGATTCATGTTTTTTGGTGTTCCCATTATTCCATACTTTTACAACAGAGGAACACTCTATGTTGAAATGATATCATTTGAAGAGTTACTGGAGATATGAACAAATCTGTCTTTTCACTGTCAGGTCTGCTTTGAAGGTTATTATAGCTGTGTAATAATGTTTTTGATATTTCCACGTGGTTACTTTACAGAACAGTCAACTGAAAGGACATAGCCAATCCAGTAGTTTTTAGCTAGCAGCTTTCCTACCTGAATTATTCTACAAGGTTTATATAGAACCCATAGCTTTTATTGTCTCCTTTAATAATATGTTTTGTCACAACTTGTAATTTACTAGTCATAAATTGAATTACTCAAGAGGATTTTGTATAAATTTAAACTACACTTTAATTTTAGAATTTATGACCAAGGCTTATAAGACTCTTTAGGCTTGTGATGATTTTAAGACTGTGGCAACAAATTTGGCCATGCTATTTTGACAGGTGAAGGCAAAAATTTAAATTGTTATCTACATTACTTTAATGTGTTAAGTTGCTAGAGCATGCAAGGATTATGATGATGATGATGATGTATTTTGCGCCTGGCACTCAGTTAACCAAAAATAATCCATTCTGAGGACATTAAATGTGAGGGGGACATGCCTGGAATCTATTTCATCTAAGGTAATATGAGAGACAAAGCATTCTTGAAATACCTTTCCTTTTTGCTACCTTTGTCTCAATCAAATCCATATATGTCAAAAGAGTTGGGTCTCCCCTCCCCCCCTTTTTTTGCAAAGCAAATATTTCTTACTGCCGAAATACATCACTGGAAAATGAACTTAAGTCTGTAGTTTATCTTAACCATTTCAAAACATTTGTTAATAAGAGTCACTGCCATCAAACACAAACATGAGCTGCAATACTATTTTAAGAAGCAAAAGCAAGGTTTGGTTTTTCTAATTCTTTTCCCCAATTCATTGATGTTTGAATAAAAAAATCTGGATAGTGTTAAGGAACTCAAAAGTTCTTTGTTAATAAACTCCTAAGCTTGGAGGAGTTGGTTTGCCTATCTGATCCTGCTTCTTCAGCTGTGTGAAGGGAAGGAAAAAAAAAAAAAAGACAAAACAAACCCAATAAACCAGTGCTCTGGAAGGCAGCCGGCGGTGTCCGCCGCTGGAGTATTACATCAGTGAAAGCCAGCGCGGGTTTGCACAGACACAGGGCTGCACATGAATCCACGACTGCTCACAGCGCCCATCCGTCCGTCCGTCCGTCCGTCCATCCATCCCTCCCTCCGTCCGTCAGTCCGTCCATCCATCCGGAATCTCCCGCATGTGCACCGGTTCCCGTCCAGTTCTTTGCGAGCCAGCGAGTTTTATTTCACAAAGGACCTGGCCAAGGAGAGGTTTCGTGGGGCGGAGCAAGGTGCACTGAACCCCGAGTCCAGGGTGACACCTCGTCCCCGAGGTCATAGCAAGTTGTCCGGGTCATCACTGCAAGGGCCAAAGTGGCCAGCAAGGCACGGGATGCGGCGCCGGGGTGTGTTCTCGGGGTACCAGGCGGGTAAAGGACACCCAGACCTTCTGAGGCGCTTAGATGTGTGCAAATAGCCCGAGCCACCGCGTACAGCCGGCGACAGGGGACCCTGGGAGTGGCGGGGGGGCCACGGCGGGAGGACAAATGTTCGGACTGGCGGGCTCTGGGGACCCCGCGGAGAGGACGCTGAGCTCCAGGAGCGGGTTCGGGGTCGTGGCGGTTACATCCCCGCCCCCGCCCGGCCCGCTCGGGCTCGCCGGGGACCCCCGCGCCCGCCCCCTCCACCGCCGCCCCGCGCGCTCCGCTCCAGCCGCTGCGGCCGCCTTCCCGCTCCCCCGCCCCATAACGGCTTCGGAGCCGCCGGCCCCCGCCTCGACTCCCCGCGCTCCAGCCGCAGTGCGCGCCGTGGGGAGAAGGGTCCTCCGCCCCGGAACCGACGTGAGCCGCCCGGAGCCCGGCTGCGGAGGCGGCTGGGGGGATTCCCCACCATTTCGGCCGGCCCTCCCCGCCTCTCACCGCCGTGGGCGCCCCCACCCCGCAGCTGGCGCAGCGCACCCCGCCCCTGCCCGCCGCCCCGCCGCGCGCCTCCGCCCATCCCCACCGCGCGGCTCGCGCGCGCAGCCGAACTCGGCGCCGCCTCCATCAGAGCCGAGCCGGCGGCTCCAGCGAGCGGCCGCCTCCGCCGCCGGGCCCTCCGCGTCCCTCCCGGTCCCGCCCTCCGGCCCCGGCGCCGCGACCCCTTCCCTTCCAGCCGCCCTCCTCCCTCTTCTTCCGGTCTCCCGGCCGTCCCCGTGGGCGGCGGTGGTGGTCCGCGCCCGGCCCGCTGAGCCGGGCGGCGACGCCGGCAGCGCCATGAGCTTGGAAGGCAGCGTCGGCAGCGGAGCGCGTCGCGGGGCGGACAGCGGGGACATCGAGCCGCCGCCTCCGTCGGCGCAGCCCGGCGAAGCGGTGCCGCGGCCCCCGCCGCCCGCGTCCCCCGAGTGCGCGGCGGGGCCGGTGCGGCCCCCGAGGGAGGCGGCCCCGCGGCGCCGAGACGCGGACGAGCGTCCGCCGCCGCCGCCACCACCGCCGTTGCCGCCGCCTCTCGCCGGCCAGGACGCATCGGCGGCCGGCGACTCCGGGGAAGGTCAGCGGGGCCTCCCGGAGGCGGCGGCCCCCGAAGCGTCGGCTGGCCAGGGCGGCCCGGGGAAGCCCGAGGCGGTCGCGGGCCGGGAGGGCGAGCGGCGGGGCGCGGGCGATCAGCCGGAGACACGCTCGGTGTGCAGCAGCCGCAGCAGCAGCAGCGGCGACGGCGGCGGCGGCGGCAGCGAGCGGCGCGCGGGGCACCAGCACCACCAGCCCATCTGCAAGATCTGCTTCCAGGGCGCCGAGCAGGTGAGGCCCGCCGTGCGCGCCGGGCGCCGGGCGCCGGGCGCCGCCTCGGCCCGTTCAGCACCGCGGACAGCGCAGCGCGCCTGCGGACGGGGCCGGGGAGGGAGGGCGGCTGGGCACCCCTCGGTGCTTTGATGGTGGTCGTGCCAGAAGTGGTGCCTGAGAATTACTCAGCGGGTCTGGGTTGGGGGGGTTTCTGTAAATGAATTCCGAGGATCTTTTAGAACACAAACTGGAGGTGAGTCATGTCACCAGGAAGAAAAAGAGCAGGGCATTTCCTTATTCTCACTGATGAGAAACATTATTTTTTTTTACAACTCTTATAAAAGAAATAGGAAAAAAAAGAAGGCTTTTTAGCCCGTACCGAGTTTGATATTTTGTTACAAACACAGTTCTGAAATTATGACTATTATGTAGAAGCGCTTGCTCATAGGAAAGTCACCTTTTATAGGACAGGTAATGCATGTCTCTTGCAGATTTGGTGGTGGGTGAAAAAAAATTTAGGTTTAATATTTTTGAAAGTAAGGATATTGCATAAGATTGTGCAGGCACTCAGATATATAGGGCCCTAAGTCAATATTTATGATGCCACATTTGGGGGTGTGTAGAGGGAAAGCATAATGCTATGGCGAGCTGCTGTCCCGGATGCTGTGCATTTTTTCTTAAACAACGATTAAGAATAACTGCAGAGGAAACACATCTGACCATGCACTTAAAAGTTATTAAAGAGATTGAATAGTACAGCCTTCCCCTCAAGGGAATTGGGAGCTACATCTTGCAGACATTTCGTATGCTGGTAGAACATTTGTGCCCTAACTCTAAGCAATATCTTTGGAATAGTTTTAAGACTTGAGCTCCATTCCCATCAGAGGTATAAAATTTTAATTTGATTTTTTTTTCTCTCTGGGATAGGCTTGATGCCCGTATCCTTCTGGGTAAATGGCACCATTGTGTTTTTTAATGGAGACATAGTGACACATACTCATCTCGAGCTGTTTTCTTTTCAGGGTGAGCTCTTAAATCCCTGCCGATGTGACGGGTCTGTGCGGTACACACATCAGCTTTGCCTGCTCAAGTGGATCAGTGAGAGAGGTTCCTGGACGTGTGAACTCTGCTGCTACAGATACCACGTCATCGCCATTAAAATGAAACAACCTTGCCAGGTAGACACCTACGACTTCTGCTTCACCGGAAATAATTCTGTTAGCAGAGTCCACTTGAGTTATGACTCAGGATATTTTACGTAGGCTACGTTAGAGCATTTTATGCAAACTGCAAGTAAAAACCAAGATTTATAGAGCTTTGCTTTAAGAGAGCCGTAGATTTCTTTCTTAATCTGTGAAATTCAGAGGACATTTTAACCAAGCAGTTTAATAATTTGTTACTTAACTGATTAATTCATGACCATGTTATGCTCCTAAAAGGCAAGTTGGTAATGTTTCATATACAGCATTTAATCTACTATGTTATTTAGAAATTTTACACAGTTTATTTTAGTAATACTCCATTTATTTATACAAGCCCAGATGATCTCCACTTAGAGAAAACAGATGAGAGTAGAGTGGAACTGTAGTAAAGAAAATTTGGCTGAACCCATATGCTCTAGTCTGAATATTCTTTTCAGAGTCTTCTCCTCCAGACTTTCTTTTTTATATGAGATTTCTTCAAAGTTGAATTTTAGATCTTTTCATCCTGAATTCAATTACCTGTGGATGCAAAAATATTCCCAACACTTACTTCCAATAATATTACTGAAATTGTATGTATTTTTAAATTTTTGCATAAAATCATTAACACCAGTACCATAAGCCTTCAAATATCCTGAAAAAAATAGGCTTTTCTCACTATTTTTCTTCATATGATACCAATTCAAGTTGAGTAGGTTGGTAAAATATGAAGAAAAACCTCTTTAAGGAAAGCAGACTAAGAGATCTGATGGTGAATGAGGCTGCGATTAATCAGATGTAAACGAATAATACCAAAACAGAGGCAAGAAATATTATAGAAGGGAAAGGAAGAAGGAATTAAAACACTGAGAGCGAAAACTGTAATAATATCTAATATTCCCTGTTCTACCTCAGTTACCAAATTTGGATTGCGTTGAGAAAGATAACATGTGAAATGTTTGCAGAAATACTTGGAAACTGATTAATAATTTAACTGTCTTAGTTTGAATTTCATCACTTACATAGTTTACAGTTCATTTGCATCTCTCACAGTTAACTATTTTAAGATATGATTATCAGGCATGAATTGAAAACAGGAACGTTCTCAAGCTGACCCGAGGCTTGTAAATCATTTGGGAATAGAAGTATAATTCATGTCCCAGCACAGTGTTCAGAATCAGTAATTGGCTGAACGTCTTGGGTGTCAATTTACGGATCTCTTACAGTTGTCATGAGAAAGCATAGGATCATGTCCCAAGATCAGAATATTGTTACTGTATATAATAGTTTTACAAATAGAAATATGTGAGAAAGAAAGAGATGATATACTTCCCTTACTTTAGTGATAAGTCCAAAAAGAAGGCCCTGATCAGATGTTCGAGAGCTGAGACAGAATGCTAGACTTTTCAGATATTTAAACTTGTGGTCCCATATGTTAATTCTTTAAGATATTAGTTTCTAACCAAATGAGCAAGTCTTTGATATGACATTTTAACATAGGGATGAAAGAACAGAACAAAAATATCTGCCAATTGTGATCCTATACTAGTGTCTTTTGTCTTACTAAAAATTTAATAATTATTTTAACAGAAGCAATTGCTTAAGATGTATATGACTACTTTCCCCTTCTGAAATAATCCAAAACCTAGAACAAATCCAATTCTACTATCACCTTAGTGTTAGTTTTATTATGGCATTTATAAATGCTATCATCATCTGAAATATCTGAATATTGCATTGAACTTCAAAATAATATTTAGAAGTAATGTTGTTAAGAATGTGGTGCTAATGAGATAAGATATGCCAGAAATGAAAGGCACAAAACTTTTTTAGCTAATATAAAGCTTGGTACCTCAGGGGTTATTTCGTACTGGGTGTTGAATCCAGGGCCTCACAAATGTTAGACAAATGTTTAGCCACTGAACTAAATATTCTCCAAGCCCAAGCTTAATGTTGTTCATGAACAGAAATCAGTTATAAAATTCCCAAACAGTGGGTTCTTGTAGATGTAGTTTATTCTCAGATATAAGCAGGACTAGTTGTTTGGCCTTTCTATAATGGATGACAGATACCTGAGCATTCTCTCTGATTCTTAGTTTTCTCTCTTGTGAGTATGAGGCCAGAGTTAGAATTTATCACCTTCATGTTTCTCTGGCCTGGTAATAACCCACATTTTCACAGTGCAGAATCAGTCAGGAAGCTAGATTATGGTTCTATCCCTTACTACCCTAACTATAGAGCTGTCCCACAGCTGTAAGCAGGTTATTTCTTAGATGAAGAACAGAATAGAGAATAAATGATAGTATTAAGGGAAATAATTTGCTAAACACTAACTCTGTGCCAGGCACTGTTCTAAGTGTTTTATGTATATGGACACTAATATTTAATCTGTGTTATGTATCAGTAAGGTGAGGAATATTATTATCTCTGTTGACACAAAATGAAACTGAAATACAGAATGAAATGAAATCTATGAAGGAAATATCTAGTACAAGGCAAAGCTAGGATTCAAACTCAGTGAGTCTGGCTCCAGGGCCCCCGGTGTTAGCTACCATATTACCTGTTGTTTCTCCCTTAGTCATCTTGAAGTTTCTGGGTCCATCAGGACTTACCCCGTTTAAGCTCAAGACAAATAAGAATGGTTTCAGCCTGGTTATATCTTTTGCCTAATAGCAACAATTTCTTAAGATTTTGTTCACTGACTTTGGTCAAGTGGAAGTTCGTTGTCACAAGCAGCACCACAGGAAGCGGTGATAGAAAGCTGGTCTGAGTTGGAACATGCAGGATGGCTGACAGGTTTGACTCTTCTTGTCTGAGAGCTCAGCTGAGCTGCCGATTGGTGCCTCATTTGTTGTGCCATATGCTTGTGTGGTATCTGTGCTTTGGGAGTGTAGAAGTTTCAAGGCTCATCTTTGGAAACGATACAACTTCACCTTTGCTTCATTGGCTCATTTAAATCAAGTCATAAATCAAGTCATAGAACGAATTACAATTTAGTTGAAAGGAAAATAGATTCCACTTTTTAATTCCAGTCTTTCTCTTAAGGAGAGAGGCTTTTTTTTTTTTTTTGCAGTCACGGGGTTTGAACTCTGGGCTTGGGCACTGTCCCTGAGCTCTTCAGCTCAGGGCTACCACTCTACCCTTGGACCACAACCCCCCATCCCCTTTTCTAGTGGTTAATTGGAGATAAGAGTCTCTCGTTCTTTAGTGCCCTGGTTGGTTTTGAACTGCAATCCTCAGATCTCAGCCTCCTGAGTAGCTAGGATTACAGGTATGAGCCATTGCGCCCAGCCCAGTGAGAGTGGCCATTTCTTTTGGCCAGTCATGGGGCTTGAACTCAGGGCCTGAGCCTTGTGCTTGGACTTTTTCTCAAGGCTAAAGCTCTACCAGTTGAGCCACAGCACCACTTCCAGCTTTTTTTTTCCTATGTATGTGGTACTGAAGAATTGAACCTGGGCCTTGGGGCATGCTAAGCAAGTGTTCTACCATCAGGCCAAACTCCTTGCTGAGAGTGGTCATTTTTAACTCACCATAGGAATAGCTTTTATAGTAGCTTTTCCAAGCTGCACTGGTCTCTGAATTTGGTCCTCAGTCAGGTTGTCATGGACAACCTAATGACTTGATAACTGTTCCTTTCTCCTCTGACTCAAAGGAGGATTAAAATGTGTGGGAGACTCACTCTATCCATGTTGTACTTTTAGAAGTACTAATGTATAGAATATTATACATATTATATATTATATATGCTACTTATATATGTGTATATCACATAGGTACACAACGCTCCATATATATGCTATGCTTCTTATATGTGTGCATATATAGACTTATATCACTATATACATGTATATCACTATCATATACACTAAACTACCAATGCCTAAAGCGCCCTGGGACAATGACAGTGAAGGATAGGGTGCAGTAGCCAGGAAGCAGGTGCACATGTCAGGAATATGCTGCAAGAGAGGCGGAAACTTCTGCTTTCTCTGTTTGGACTTGGTCATTGGGTTCTAGACCTCTCTATCTCACTGGATTTCGGTGATGTTTAGCCTGTGACATGATTAAAAAGAAACCTGGCAGATGTATCCCCTACAACATTTTCAAAGCTTAATTATTATATCATTAGCAGCAGGAGTTAAGGCATTTGTAGTAATTAAATGCATCTACCTTCCTACTTACTTGAAGAATCTATATCATTTATTAGCATGAAATTCGAATCACAGTATTTGCTCCAAAATTAGCGAGATGGAAGAACATACAAAATCAAATTTACTTTGAGATTTTGGTGAAATTATACATGGAGTAAGCTCTATACCCATTTGTGAATGTTTCCTGTACTTTTCCAAGCTCTAGAGATATAGAGGTGCATATAAAGACATTCTAGGGAAAAGCTTAATCTTTCTACTGCCTACCGATAGAAATGGAAATGGAAAGTTGTCACTGTTAGAGAAACTACTTGACCTCTTTGGACCTCCACTGCCTCTGAAAAGGAGACATAGTAGCACCACTGTTAACCATTATCCCCAGTATACTAAGTGTACGGAAGTGTTTAGAGTGGTGTCTGGGACAGAGCAGGTGCCAACTTCTTCCTTTCCTCTGATCATTAGTCCTTCTTCAGTTTACTAAGAGAGGCACCTTCTGTTGCCACCAGCTAAGTGCTTCCTCTAATTATCTTATATGCAAAGAGTGAAATTAATGGCCCTAACTCCCATATCATTTTACCATACTTTTGGACAAATAATAGTTGTATATGTTTATAGTTTGAAGGAGATGTTCCAGTTTATGTGTACATTAGGAAATAGTTAAAGGAGGCTTGCTAGTATTTCAGAGATTAATAAGAACACCTTAAATCGTCTTGTCTTTTTCTTAAAAAAAAAGTGTTTTCACTTTTTGGGGGGGTGGTGGTTGTAGGGCTTGAACTCCAGGCTTGGGCTCTGTCCCTTGAACCACAGCACACTTCCAGTTTTCTGGTGGTTAATTGGAGATAAGAGTCTCACGGGCTTTCATGCCCTGGCTGGCTTTGAACTGCAGTCTTCAGATCTCAGCCTCCTGAGTAGCTAGGATCACAGACATAAGCCATCACATCAGCTGTAGTTATCCTGCTTGATGGTATTTCCTTTCCATCTAACCCCTGAAAATCACCAATCACCTTCTCCTCCCGCAAGCTCAACTTTCTGCAGTTTCTACATATGAATGAGATCATACGGCTCTTGTCTCTCTGTGTGTCTGTGCAGAGCACACTGCACGTAACATAAGATCCCCTAGGTCTATCTACATGAAAACAAAGAACATATTTTATGTTTCCTTTAAATCACTGGGTATTCCATTGTATCTACAAGGCATATTTTTTCATTTACTCATCAGTTGTGGAAACGTAGATTGTTTCTGATCTTGGCTATTGTGTCATTCTTTATGCTTAAAGGGTTTTTTTTTTAATTGCTTATTTTTTGGAGTGGGGAGTAGTTTATCTAAGTTTTGGACTAGATTGGTCTATCGTAAGTAAGTATAAATTAGCATTTTATAGCAGATGTAATGTGATAGAATAATCTCGGTGCCTTTAAGTATATTTACCACCTTCCCCCATCCTTCACTGTGGGTCTTAAGTACTTCCTGAGCCTTTTTATAATTGGAGTTATGAGATAGTTTTAAATGTAGCCAAGCACAGGAAAGCATGATTCAAGACCAAGAAATCGTGTTACTTTATGCCTTGAATCAGCCCCTGTTGGGTAGGGCATGTGAAACCTGTCCATAGATTTGGAGAAGGTTCCCAGATGCCTGGAGCTTTCACGGTTAGGCATTGCACAGCACATGACCATGTCTCCACTGCTCCTTCCTCCTCTTCTGTTACTTAGGAAGCAGAGGAAAGGTCTAGTGAAATCCTTGTGTCTTCTCTGTCTAGGGAAGGATTGAGGCTTTAACTTTTTCCATATACCTTTGCTTATATTAGGTCTCTGGCAATTTTTACAAGGCTGGAATTTTTTTTTGTTTGCTCTGGGGCTTGAACTCAGGGCCTGGGCTCTGTCCCTGAGCTTCTCTGTGCTCAAAGATAGTACTCTACCACTTGAGCCATGCTTTTTCTGAGTTGTTTATTGGAGATAAGAGTCTCCTGGGCTTTCCTGTCTGGGCTGGCTTTTGAACCGCGAACTTCAGATGTCAGCCTCCTGATTCGCTAGGATTACAGGAATGAGCCACCAGTGCCTGGCAGTTATAATACTTTTTATTGGTCTTTTCTTTCTGCTTTTCCTATAAATAGTTGTCAGCAACAGGTCCTTTCAGGACAGTAAGCATGACTGGAGAGTCTCCTAGGAAAGAAAGTGATAAGACCTTTGGAAATTTTGATGTGTATCATTAAAACTCTGAGATTCATCCTGATAGAGGAATTTGGCACCAACTGGGCTTGTCTTGGCTGGGTTTTGAAGGCGCAGCTGCCGGACCTGTTGGAAAGGCCCTGTACTCCTCAGTCTCCTAAGCTGGGCCCGAACACAGAATTTCTACCTGCCCACTCACTGGTGTTAGGCTGATGAAGCTGATGCACTACGGGAGCTGACCTGGTATTGAGTTGACTGAGACCTTGCAAACTTACTAAGAAATTGGAACACGCACTGTGCCAGCAATTGCACACAGGATGTGAAGCCAGGCAGGGCATTTGGCATTTTATTGCCTGGAATGTCCACATATGTGCAGCCTTGGGATGCAAAAGCCACCACTCTGTCCTTGCTAACCACTCTTGGTAGGTTTAATAGCAAATGAGCTGAAGGGAGACTTTTCGTGATGGAGTCTAAGCAGCTGAAAGACAGTTTTCAAAAGTAATATTTCAGTGTATATGCTGGCCTAGCTTAAAGGCAACTAAAAATGTCAAAGAACAAAGAACATGTAGCAAGACAATTTCCTAGCCTTAGAAATGGCTTTTGTTTTATTTGCCTACTCATTCTAAAAGCACATGAATCTGCAATTGACTCACTAGAAAAGATTAATGATTCTCTCTTGAATGAAATATGCAAATGACATTTGTGTACTACGGTAGTCATCCTGTTTACTGTGTTGGCTATGTGTATATTGATTGTGCAATTTGTCCCAAAGCCACATGCTTCCTTGACAGGGGGGAAAGGAGGTAGAGAACTGACTCTGTGCTCTGATGCTTCTTGCCTGCACAAGTGAGGCTGCAGACAATGTGCATATCCGTGAGTGATAGTGTCTAGATCATTCCACACACGTCTGCTTTACAACAGTAGCTCTAGCTCTTAAAGCGCTTCCCTTTTGACATCTTTTCTCTTCTTTGATGACCTCCAATCAGCTGCCTCTAGGAGAAGTAAAGAAGTTCCTGAGCAGAAATGGTTGGACCCTTTGGTTAAAGCAAACTAGGGTGGCAGGAAAATTGGTCAGTAGTTGTGTGGAGGAATGCTGCATGGTTCCATATGACTTTTCTTGATAACAGTATCTTACGGTTTCAATCAGAGCTCAGCACACCTCCTGTCTGAGTGGCCTGCTCTAAGGTGTTTTACACTCTGAGGGTTATTATAGCCGTTGTGTTTTGTAGAAGCCAGTCATAGACACCATATAAATGGCTGGGTCTAGCACAGCCTTTCTGACCAGTAATGAAACCTGTGATATTCAAAGAATGCTTTTCTTTTAAAGAGTCTTTCCCTACCACTTAGAAATGTAAACACCCATGAGCTACACCATCGGGGCTGTGACAGGACTTGGCCTGGCAGCATCTGGCAGTCAATGAAACAGATGGGGAGGCTGATACGGATTAAGGAATTTCATGACCTTTTAAATACTTTCATGAGTGTTTTGAGCATTTAGTGAATATTTGTGGTGTGAATGAATGGATGGATGATTCTAGCAATATTTCTGGAATCATGGCACTCATGTTCTATTTTCAGAGCGAATACATCTTCTTAAGCTAAATCACTCTTACTACTCACTGTGAACTTTTAACTCTTCCTTTGTTGTTGTTTTTGCTGCACCTGGGGTTTGAACTCAGGGACCCGAGTACTGTCTCTGAGCCTCTTTGTGCTCAAGGCTTATTGCTCTACCACTTGAGTCACAGTGTCACTTCCAGCTTTCTCTGAGTAGTTTATTGGAGATAAGAGTCTCACAGAATTTCTTGCCTGGGCTGGCTTTGAACTGTGACCGTAGATGTCAGCCTCCCGAGTAGCTAGGATTACAGGTGTGAGCCACTGCCACCCTGCTCAAGTCATTTATTAGTTGATCTTATAGTAATGCTATTCAGTATTTGTTTGGGCAAGGATATTCAGTTTTAAGACCCGAGCAAAAAGCTTAAAAGTAATACAGCAACCTATTTTTAAAAACCTAGGTATTACTTTTGTAAAAAGCTTCCAGTGAGACGTATCTATTCTTTGCAAAAATATAAAATGTCATGAAAAAAGACTCAGTATATGTGGAATTATCCACAGGTGACATACTTGCATTCTAGACATTGTCACTAGTTGAAGGGTTTCACATAGCATTTACTGAGGAAATCGGAATAATTTGTTAGAAATTTCACTGCATGATCGCAGGGCATGCGCTGCTAAGAATGCCTACTGGATATAATTTTTTTTGGTGTGAAATCTGACACTAGCTAAAGGAAACAAGGTGGATTTTTCTGATAAGTGATTTGTGTAGTTGTAACATAACTTCAGAAATGATTTTCTGCTGGTGAATATACTCCAATACAGATGTAACAGGGAATAGGCTATTTCCTCCTTGCCCATTTCCCGCCTTACCATCACATGTCACTCTGCTCTGATGTGGCTGATATTTTAGGAAAGAAACAAGGAAACTCAGCTTCCTTCTATCCTTGGGCCTTCTGTGACTAGGATGGGAATGGCTTGAAGGACAAAGTCAGAGTACATGGGACTCTTCTGGACTGCAGCAAATGGCAATTACAGTCGGTGAATGGGTAGCAGACTTAGAGGACTCAGTTAAGGATCCTTTCTTATCCTTGAATACTTGACAATGCGTTCTTTGTGAGCAAAGCTCACATTATACCAGATATATTGGTCTAGATCAGTGAAGTCTGTCACAAGTAGAAGAAGCTGTGTGTTATGCAGACAGGATCTTAGAACTATTTCTGCCTAGGAGAAGTCAACGAGGGAACTCGTAGAAGAGACATTTCTTGATCCATCCCACCATTGAGTGTATATGCTGTGAAACTTACATATAGTAAATAACCTACTGTCTTTCCAGCTTTATCTCTTTGAGTAAACTCAAAGATATATTCCACTTGAGGAATATATCTTTATTGGGATAATAGAGGCCCAATGCCTTCATGTGTGGTTTACTTTTGCTTCTCTTTTTGGTATGCCAAATATGTGCAAGTGGTCAAGAGTTTAATTTAAGCAAGAGCCTCCCCATAAGCTTCTAGCTCATTCCAGGAACCTTCTGTGCACTCTTTTTGTTATATATGGTCTTGCACTTGTGCCCAGATATCATCTATCTAGTCAATTAGTGTCATGATCCTGAGATACAAATGAGTTCACATGAACAGGAAACTAGTTCAGGAAAGTCACACAAGTTTGCTTTGGTTTGCTCTATCTGTTACAAAGAGATTTTTAGGAAGAACAGCTCTCACAAATATCAGAGCCTTTTATTTAGATTCCTATGAAAAAATATTTTGGAAACCATAGGAGGTACTTCTTCAAAAATAACTTGGGCCAGGTGTGGTGGCTCACACCTGTAATCCTTGCTACTCAGGAGGCTGAGATCTGAAGATCACAGTTCAAAACCAGCCCGGGCTTAAAAGTCTGTGAGACTCTCATCTCCAAGTAACTGTCAGAAAACTGAAAGTGATACTGTGGCTCAAGTAGTAGAGCAGTAGCCTTGAGCTAAAGAGCTCAGGGACAGCACCCAGGTCCAGAGTTCAAGCCCCATAGCTGGCAAATAAATGAATGAATGAATGAATGAATGAACAGGGATGCTTGAGGAAATGAAAAGGTCCTATGGCTACAAGACTGAGGAAGAGGAGATGCCACAGTGAATTAGCACTGAACCTTGCCACACAGGCAAGCACTGGAGTTTATGTATGTTTCCTGTTGAGAGTAGTAGGGGGGTATTGGAAGGTGTCAGGCAGGTCACAGTGATGGCAGGAAATGCCTCTGGTTGCTTTGTGCATACTGAACTGGAGAGAGGCAAGACTGAAAGTATAAATGCCATCAGAATACTCTTTGATGAACAAAAGGAGCACCACTATAGGTTATGCTAGGATTGTGGAAGCAGAGATGAGGAACAAACAGTGCATTTGACAATGCCTTCCAGTAGAAGCAATGTATTTTTCGTACTTCAAAATTTTGTTTCTGTAATTTATCAGTTATTCCATGTGTGTGTGTGTGGAGGCGAGGATCTTGAATTCAGAGCCTAGGCACTCTTCCTGAGGGGTTTTTTTTGTTTTTGTTTTTTGCTAAAGGCTAGTGCTATACCACTTGAGCTATAGCTTCACTTCATGCTTTTTACTAGTTTTTTGGCGATAAGAGTGTAATGGGCTTTCCTGTTCAAGCTGGGTTTGAGCTACAATCCTCAGATCTTAGCTTCGCAAGTAGCAGGATTGCAGGTGTGAACATCTGGCTATTCAATGATGATTTGATGTAGTTTTTGTTTTGTAATTTATTCAGTAGCATAGTACCTAAATTGACTGGAAGAAGGTTTTCCCAGCTTTTATCTTATTTTGGTCAGTCCTTTGCCCTGACCAGGCTGATGTGGTGAGTGTTGCTTAATATACTGAAGACCCACCATATTTTATTTTAAAAATCCAAATGGTTTGGAGTTCTGAATCTCATTTAGCCCCAGATGTTTTGGGGCTCATTCTGCTTACTTGACTGCAGTATTCTACAGGTGTCTGTTAGTCTAGTTGATGTGTTCTGCTGAGCATAGTTGGTTGACATTGTTGTTCATGTCTGTTTCCTTATTGATCTTCTGCCTAGTTTATAAGAAAGTGATTTAGCGTTCTAACTATTTCTGTGGACTTGTCTTTTTCTCCATCCAGCTTTATCCATTTTTCTTCATGTAGTTTTAGGCCTTGTTGGTAGGTACAAATACATTTTCTGTGTTTTTGTTTCTGTTTGTTTCTATTTCTTTTTGTTTCTGTGTCTTAGTCTATTCATGCTACTAGAAAGTATCTCAGCCTCGTTCATAAAAAAATACTAGAACTTTATTTCTCTAAACTTTAGAGGGTGGGAATCCAAGGTTCCAGCCTGCCCAGCTGATAAAGGCTCTGTCTGTGTCCAGGGTGGCATCCTGCTGCGACACCCTGACAGGAACAGGGCGGGCTGAGCGTTGTGTCCTGGCAGGGAGGCTCATCTGCTTCCTCCAGTTCTTATAAAAGTATTCGAATCCCTCACATGGGTACTCTATTCACATGATATAACCTCATCTTTTGAGCAATAATAATAGTGTTTAAAAGAAATTTGAGTAGTAATATACAATCATGGCTTTTGTAATACCTTACACTGGAGATTAAATCTCAGTATACTGATTTTTCAGATGAAGGAGCCCCCCCCCAATTATTCAAACCGTCCAACTCTAGCAACAAGTTCTGTCTTCTGTTAGTAAAAGTGCTCCAATTACCCTCAAGGTAGAGTTTGCATAGTTTATTCTTTTAATCTTTTTACTTTCATCCTACTTGGTCTTTGAATCTAAAGAAGGGCTTTTACTCACAGCATATGGTTGGAATATTAACTATAGGATTCTGGCTCTGCATGAAATTATCTCTAAAGTAGAGCCTGATGAAAATTAACAAGCATTCTGGAGATTGCTTTTGGATTAGGACATCAGTGTACTACAGTCTAAAATTCCACAGTCATTGTGAATATGTGCTGAATGTCCTTAATGAAATTGCCACAGAAATCTCTGTTACCAAATATATTTCTGCACTTGTCCTCCCCAGAATTTGTGAAGGAACTATTTTTTTCCCCTTGTTTTCCTTCCTCGCATCACCAGAGATCTGAAGAAGACAGGAAATTGTATGACTGGACCCCCATGCTTCTCTAGTAAATAGGAGATTCTTATCACCATTCCTATCTTGTCATTGACTTTTTCTATATCTCCAAGGCCTTCCAAGGTTCATGAAGTCATCTTGACACCATTAGCCTTTGTAACATAAGCCTTTTGAAAATTTGCCATATAACCGCCCACAGGGGTGAGATTATGTGAGAATCAGGGTAATGTAATTGAAAGGGCAATAGGCATACTGGGGATCAAGTTTTCAGCTCAGCCATTTACTAACCTGTGTGATCAACAATGATACAGGTATATTAATTTATTAATGTTTCCAAAGTGTTTGTCCGTTGGTAATCTCTCCATTGCTAGCTCCTAACCTTATGAGAATGAGACTTGCTGTATGTACAAGTCTGTCAGGTTTTGGACTGGCTGCGTAGCCATTTTTTTTTATCCCCTTAATCATCGAGTGTGTATTGTACTGTCAGGCACTACTCTAGGCAGGATAAACCCCCCAAATGACAAAACCCTGACCCTTTTCTTTCTTTCATATGTTCCGAAAGGACTGATAATATGTAAGTTACAAGTAAACTAGTCAATGAGTTAGTGATAAGAGGAAAAAATGGGGACATGTTGCTAAAACTTTAAACAGGGTGGTTGTGGAAAAACTCTTAATTTGATTGAAACAAAAATGTATACACACATGCATATAATCTCATAGAGATACGGTGTGCTAGTAAGTAGTTACCATAATTAGCTTTCTAACTTAATAATATTTAAGTGAGAATTTTTAGCTTTCTCTCAGTGAAATGGAAAAATCAATATGTATAGCCTATCATTTTATAATTTGTCAATGTCTTTACATCAATAATACCAATATATTAAAATTATCAGAGGCTCTGTTTTCTTGGTCTTCTTTTGTATTCAGTGCATTTTAAATGAACTCTCCAAACACTGGTTTTACAAGCAAGAATATAATGAGATAGATGCCAAGGGAAAAGGAACGTTGAAAGTTGATTCTGGATCCTAATGGCTACAAATGCTCACTAAGTCATTTACAAATTTTACTTACAGCACTAACAGTCCAATCTCCATACTTCTAAAAGGATTAGAATCTTAAATAGCAAAATTTATATGTAATAAATTATCTCTAGGATTTGAATTATTTTCAATATTTATTTTCAATATTTATTTTCAATATTTATTTTCAATATTTATTTTCAATATTTATTTGAATAAATGTAGAGATAACAAAACAAGTGTAAAACTAATGTTGCTTCTATTTTCTCCTCGGACAAGTTTAATTTTTCTATTCTGAGCACACAGAATCTGTGATGGATTGTTCTGAAGAGAAACTACATCATCCTTACTGAGTGTCATCTAGAAACTAGGCTGTTTGGAGAATGAATGTCTGTGGCTGCTGAAATGCTCAAGATAGTGTAATTGCAAGACAGTGAAGTGGCTTGCTCCTGAACTGGCCACTACAAAAGACTTCAATGACTGAATGAGGGGAAATGTCTTTTATATGGTTCTTGGAGCTATACAAATGGATATTTTGGACTCCCAAACTCATTTGGAAATAAATGGCTTCTATTTACCAGGGCAGTAGAATACGGGAAAGCCCATAGTTTTTGAAATCGCTACCATTGGAGGGGACATGAATATAAACAAGTTTTGAGGGTGAACTTTCCTTCCTCTCCTTCAGAAAACTTTTAGTAATAGATATTGTGCTTGAGCTTATGGTGGTTAGTCAAGAGAAATGGAATAATCACCTCCCCAAATGTAATAAGAAACTTTTTATGTGCAACTTAAAAAGTTTAGCTCTCAAGGGGCTAGATTATGAAGAGGATTCTGTTCAGAAGAGCAATTGGTCTTTCCTGGGGAATAAGATGATACATTTATGAACTCAAGCAGGACAATGGATCTTAGGAAAAACAGTCCCCATGGAGTCCTCTGATTCTCCTGTGTGTGGTTGATTGTTTTAATAGTGCTAAAAGTTTAAAACCTGTCAAAGAAAGTCATAGGAATTTTAGAACAAGAGTTCCATGTGCTGATGCAGTGTCCCCTTTCCTGGTGACATGTCAGAAGATCTTCATTGTGCAACCCCGCCCTCTAGTGTTCACAGGAACTACAGTTAAATCCTTGGACTTTTTCTGACTCTTGAGTGTCCCGTTGCACTGTAGCAGAGGTACTTGTATACTTCATTTCATTGCAAAAATTAATTAGGCTCAGATTCCATTTATTTACGAAGTGTTTTTATTTGTTACTACTCATTTAACTTGTTTACAGAAAGGTATCAGTGTTTTTCTATTTTCTTAGTTAAAAAAATTTTTCAACAGCCCATTTCTGTTTTCTTTATTCCACTTTGAAGTTTTTGAGGGGGAGTTAATCTTTATTCTGTTCTGAATTTTGAAATAGAAGTTTCTTAAGTAATTTAAGAAGATAAAGCGTAACAACTCAAGCAGAATGTTAAAGTCTTTTAAGCTTTAATGAGTTCATTCAAGTTTGATTTTTCATTGTATTTCTGGGTGCAGTATTTTTATGTAGAAGATAATTAGCTCATACTGTTCTCTTCAGATATTTGTAACATATTGATGATGAATTAATTTAGATATTGTTGTGAATCTGTTTTAAACAAGCCATGCATTATGGCCTCATTTATGGAAAAGCAAATGTTGAAATTTAGTTACAGGAACAAGAAACAGTGATCACATATTTAATTTTTCAAAGAGGGATTTTTACTTTGCTTAGGGCAACATTTTTAGAGAGAATTAGATGAGAAGTCATTTCTATGATGTAAAACTTATGAAGTATGTTTGAAAATGAGGTTTTTAATTACTAGCGATTGTTTTACTAATGGCAAACCATCTTGCTTGAGGGAGAAATTTTTTTCCAGGCAGACTAAATCCTTAGTTAACAACTAGCAGAACATTAATTAAGCTGTATCCCACTGTGCAAGGGGTGTGTGGAGAACAGTTTCCCCCAGCTGCTGGTAGACCTCCAGGATTGGCTCTGTACCCTTGGAAACAACTGAGAAATCACCAAGCTGGGGGGGTGGGGGACGATGTGAATAACTTTATTTTCTAAATAAGAAATACAATTCTACTTTTCAGCTGCAACACACATTTCAAAAACCATTAATAGTTTCAATTAGACAACTGTTCTTTGTTTTCCGGCCAAACGTGCTGACTCGGTTGCTATAGAGAAAACATGACCTGTAACTCAGTGGAAGTGGGTGATTGGTGCAGGTAGCTGGGGAGAACTCGTAACACTGTCCCAGCCTTCCTGCTTGACTAGCTCTATATAATATAAAGAACTACTGAGAAGCATAGCAAAAGACGAATGGTTTTCTCTATCAGAGATAAGCACTTCAACGCTGTGGTTTTCAAGAGGGCAGGGAGAGGTGGACCTTTTAGGAACAGAAAGCTTCTATTCAATGATGGCATTAAGTGGATTGAATTGACTTAAATAACGACTTCAAGATAAGCCATCCCATTTTGTTATTACTGAGTATATTTGTTGTGCTTTTGTTTAGGCATTTAAAACTAATTGTTCTACATGGTCAAATTTGTCGTGTTCAGCAGGATGTTTTGAAATACGTATACTTTGGCAAAGACTGAATGAACCCAGCCACGTGTACTGCTCACAGTACAGGTGTCCTTTGGACACTACTTATCAGGGCTTGGAGTTTGGCCTAGTGGTAGAGTGCTTGCTTAGCATGCGTGAAGACCTGGGTTTGATTCCTAAGTACCACATACATAGAAAAAGCTGTAAGTGATGATGTGGTTCAAGTAGTAGAGCTCTAGCCTTGACAAAGCCTAAGGACGGTGCTCAGGCCCTGAGTTCTGTCCCCGGGACTGGTTAAAAAAAATCTAGTCATCAGCTATCTTCAAGGACACAAGATGCTGTTACTAACTGCAGCTTCTGTGCTCACAATGGTTCTCTTAACTTTCTCTTCCTATCTGAAATTCCCTTGACCAATAACTCCTTATCCCCAAGCTCTGGGTGGACATCATTTCATCCATACCCCCAAACTTCTAATAGATGTTCTCATCAGAACTGTGCTAGGATGAATGTCCATTAGTGTGGTTGGCTAGTACTCAGTTTCCATAACCTCATAACTATGGAAATCACACATAATGAGTTATTTAATAAATTGAGTGATTAATGTGGCATAAAAGTAATATTTTGGTCATTTTGGGGGGGTTGGTCATGGAGCCTGAACTCTGGGCCTGGCACTGTCTCTGAACTCTTCAGCTCAAGGCTACCAATCTGCTACTTGAGCCACAGCACCACTTCTGGTTTTCTGGTGGTTAATTGGAGATAAGAGTCTCATGGACTTTAGTACCCGGTCTGGCTTTGAACCACGTTCCACAGATCTCAGCCTCCTGAGTAGCTAGGATTATAGGTGTGAGCCACCAATGCCAGCATTATTTGGTCATTTTAATTTTTATTTTCCTGTCTGTAGTAAGGTTGAATATTTTTTAATTCTGTGCTTGAAAAGTGTGTGTGTGTGTGTATGTGTGTGTGTGTGTGTGAATTCTGTGATATTTTATCTGTTTTTAATTGAAGTCAGGCTTATTAAAATTGAAATGCACATAAATATTATTACAAACTTGTCTTTTTAAACCTTGGTTGTTATTTTGTCCATTATTTGGTGAAACTTGATAATGTCTGTACCTGTGACCACATGTGCCACCAACTGTGTTGGATGAAGTGTTTGAAGTTGCATTAGATTTAATGTTAAGATGGCTTTCTCTCCTTCTTGCAGAATTCCTCCAGTTCCTAAGGTTAAGCTAACATAGTTGTCACAGCCATATCTACCCAAACCGCTTACATCACTTCACTGACCTTACCACACCCAGGGTGGAAAACGGAAAGGCTAGACTTTCCCTCTTTCATGGAAGTGTCAGCTTTGGAAATGCTGTATGTTGTCAGAGTCCAGCCTCCTCCTGCAGTACTGTAGCAATATTACATTCACACATCTCACATTGTGTGTGATCCGGATGGCACCGTGGTGCTTCATCACAGTAACAGGTAGAGAAATACATTCAACTCCAAGACAGCACCGCTCTCTGCAGGTGCGTGGAAAGCACCTGGAGCCTCTCACTGGCACATCTTAATAACTTAATAGATTTATTCTCAGCCAAACAGAGGATTTAGAAACAACAACAGTTCCTGCAGTGGGATCCACCAGGGGATTCCCTACTCATAAACAGGGAGAGGTGATGAAATATATTGGCTCTGCTTGTGCCTCTGATGGGGGAAAGAGTTGGACATCTGAGTCTGCTGGTAGGCAATCTTACACATCTGTTCCTCCCGTCTCAGGAGTTCGTGACAAACTGGATGCTGACAAAAGGTGGCTTACTTTCTTATTTAAGGCGAATTAACAGAGTTTGAGATGATTTGTGACATGGATCTTGATAAGACTTATTATTCTTATTCCACAGATGTTTGCAGGAAACAGGTTTTAATTATATTTTTGAAACTTGGCCCAGGTACTTGGAACAAATCTCATCTTTTGACAGAAACAGCAGTTGTTAGACAGGTGGGTGGGCCAGTAGGAACTGGTTTGTTTTATGGCCTTCGTAAGTATACCAGTTTCTGCACATGCATTGTGGTAGACTCAAATCTTGTATGTGGCTAAAGCCTGAGAGAAGCAGTTTGAAAGAAGAAAGGCCTTGGTTCAACTCATTTTAGTCTAAGGTCAGCTCAGCTGGTGGCTTTTTACCTGAGATAAGCAGAGCATCATGGTGGCTGGACCATGTGGTGAAGACTGCTCACCTCACAGTGGCCAGGAAGGACAAGCTGTGTCTTCCCAGTGACCCAGTTCCCATAGCCAGCCCAACATCTGGAGCTTTCTGCCACCTCCCAGGGCTGGCTGTTCCCCCAGCTGCTAACAGCCTTCAGTATGTGTCTGCAGGGGGCATTTCACATTTAAACTGTAGCACCATTTATTCATGACAGGATGGGGGTAGAATGGGAATGAAAATATAAAGCTCAGCTAAAAACCTCTTCATGTGCAATGGAGGAAATACAACTATTAATGCTAGAATCACACTGTGCATATCTGTGTCACCACTGCTTCTCTGAGGTAGTTCTGGAAATGCTAGTTAGGAAAGAAAAATAATTCACCTACGTGCCTTTTCTCTGCACTTGTATGAGCAGAGACTTCTGCATTGTTTTCACCTCAAAATGACAACAATGCAAAACAAAACTGCTTTTCTTTGCATTTTTAGGGGGGTTAAGAGGAAGGTTGTTTTCCTTGCACATGTTTTCTGGCAGTGTTAAGGCAAGATATGTGGTATTTATTCTTGGTGATAAGGGGAGACCTGGAGGGAAAAATTCTGATGGATGTTATTTATTTATTTAGTTAGTTGGCTGTGGGGCTTGAACTCTGGGCTTGGGCACCATCCCTGAGCTCTGACAGAAACAGAATTTAGGGAAGGGGCTGTCAGTGTAGAAAAGGGGGACAGGACACTTAATCAGAGAGGAGATAAGACACTTGAGCTCCCAGGACAACTGGAAGCTGAAGACCTTCCTTTTATAGAAATACTTTATTGTAAAGGTGGTGTACAGGGGGCTTACGGTTGCTTAAGTGAGGTAATGAGTACATTTCTTTTTTTTCATATGTTTTTTATTGTAATTAATAGAAGGGTTACATTATATTCACCAGATGGAAGGTGCATTAATTCACATACATTGATACCCTTTCTCATGTCTTGGTCCCCATTTCCCTCCCCATGAGTACATTTCTTTTTGAGTGTTCCTCCCTCCCTTCTTGGCCCTGCTCCCCTCCCTCCACCTTCCCTCCTGTCAAGTTGTAAGGTCATTTCCAACACACTGTGAGTATCACTGTGCTGTTGGTTCACACTTTATCCCATCAGTTCTGTGATTGCCTTTCCCATCCCCAAATCAAATAATAGTCATCACAAGGAATAGACCAGAGGAGAAAAAAAAGGAAGACAAAAGAAACTGCAAACAGTACATTGAAACAACAATAACAGTAACCTCCTTTGTTTTCATATCATGGCGTTCATTTTGATTGGAGTTCATTTTATATGGTCATATGTATGTAGACACTGGGCTCATGTAGTCGAGGTAAGAGCAGATACCCTGAAAATACTACAGGAAGGAATAGGGGAAACATTAGGCCTCCTTGGCACACGTGCAATCTTCCTAAATAAAGATCTGGAAACAACAAATCAAAGAAAGGCTAGATAAATGGGATTGCATTAAACTGCAGAGCTTCTTTATGACAAAGGACATAGCTAGTAGGATAAATAGAAAGCCCACAAATTCAGAAAATATCTTCACTAGCTATACAACAGACAAGGGCCTCATACACTAAAATATACGTAGAGCTAAAAAACTTTTTTTTTTTTTTGGTTGGTTGTGGGGCTTGAACTCTGGGCCTGGGCGCTATCCCTGAGTTCCTTAGCTCAAGGCTATTGTCCTATCCCTCGAGCCACAACAGCAGATCCTCAGATCTCAGCCTCCTGAGTAGATAGGATTACAGGCGGGAGCCACCTCGCCTGACTCCCACCTTTCTTTTTTAAGAGGTTCTGCCATAGAGAGTGTGGTTTAACAAGGGGCAGAGGAGATTTGTAATCTCTTCACCTTTACATGCTTTGTTTCCATGGACAGTTTTTTAGGAGTACTTTTATTTACACATATTATTTGATATTTTCATACATGCAGACAATGTCTCCTGATCAAACTTGTCTGCTTATCACTCTATTTCATACCCCTTCCCTCCTCCTTAAAACAATTTCACAGAATTTTGTTGTTCTATTTTTATTAATGTACATAAAATACTTGGATCATATTCACCTTCCATTATCTCCTTTCCCCTTCTCCCATCCCACTGGTACCTCCCTCACAATGGAATCGGTTGTCTTGTTGTTTTCACTGTTGAACTTCTTTTTTCATGTATCTCTTGGGCACTTGTACTACTTTGAGAATTGTCCTTTGGTTCATTTGCCCATTTACTAACTGAGCTGTTGATTTCATTTTTGTTTTGATTTCTTCTCTGTTATGTCCATTCCTCCACCACAGGCAGACCATAACCACGCTTTGTCCCTCATGGTTCCCCATTGCAAGGGTCTTGCGTGGAGCCCCACTGTGGGACTGTGTCCAATAACCCTGTTTGGGTCATGTGCTACCTTGACAATGGCACTCTTAAGTCTTGGTACATTTCCTGAAACTTCTGCTTGTCGGGTCTGGGTTGTTGATTCTTTGGGAATTTAATTTTTTGAGCTCCCTATATACCCTGGCTATTAATCCGTTATCAGACACATAGTAAAAATGTTCTATAGGCTTTTTCAGTCTAGTGACTTTCGTTGTGCAGAAGCTTTTTCTTTTTCTTTGCCAGTCCTGGAGCTTGAACTCAGGGTCTGGGCACTGTCCTTGGACACATTTTGCCCAAGGCTAGCACTCTGCCACTTGAGCTACAGTACCACATCCGGCCTTTTCTATGTATGTGGTACCAAGGAATTGAACCTAAAGCTTTGTGTATCCTAGATGAGTACTCTACCATTAGTCTACGCCCCTACCTCAGAAGCTTTTTAATTTGATGCAAGCCTATATTTCAATTCTTGTTCTTATTTGCTGAACTATTATAAATTTGTTCAGGAAGTTATCGTGTATGTTTTACATTCCAATATTGTCCCCCTTTTCCTGTCTTAGTTTTGCAGTTTGAGGTCTCCTATTACATCTTTGATATATTTTGGTATTAGTACAGAAGGAGAGACTGGGATCTAGTTAGAGTCTTCCACATGAGAATATCCACTTTTCTGACACCATTGCTGAAGAGACTATCTCTCTATTTCTGTTAGTGTCTGCCTTAGTTTAAGTCTAGTTGTTTTTTTTTAATCCATACAGGGTCTTGAATTCAGAGCCTAGGCACTGACCCTAAGCATTCTTTTTTTTAACTTTTGTTCAAGACCAGCACTCTACCACTTGAACCCTATCTCCCCTTTTGACTTTTTGTCAGTCTCACAGATTTTCCTGCCTCAGATCTCAAGAGTCCTGAGTTGCTTAGGTTATAGTCATGAACATACTAGCATGTGGCATTTAGGTACTTTTTTTTTCCTTTAAAAAAAACAAAGAGGCCAGGAGTTTGGCCTAGTGGTAGAGTGCTTGCCTAGCATGCACGAAGACCCGAATTCAAGTCCTAGGTACCACATACATAGAAAAAAAAAAGCTGAAAGTGGTGCTGAGGCTCAAGTGCTAGAACTCTAGCCTTGAGAAAGTCCAAGGACAGTGCTCAGGCCCAGAGCTCAAGACCCTGGACAGGTAAAACCAAACCAAAACAAAAGCCCCCAAAACAAAGCAAAACAAAACAAAATATCCAAGCTAGAATCTCCAGTTGTTTCCATTTATATCTAAACTCCTAACATTGTACTAGCTAGACTTGCACTATCTGGACTTGCTAAACCGCCTTTCATAGTGTCTCCTGGTTGGAAGTTAAAATTGACATTATTATCTTTCTTCTCATAAACTGAAAAACTTGTGCCACAATCTGAAAACTTGGAAGCAGTTTATCCCATGCTCTTCTGCTTCTCATAACCTTTCATATTAGAACTTTGAGCTCTCTTCTAGTTTCTGGTCTAAGAACTGAAAACACCCTGGGCCCCATAAACTCCAAACCTGTAGTAACACAGAGCTTGAGAATGGTGTCTGGGACCTTGTGTCTGGAAGTCATTTCCCTCTAGTCCAAAGTCATGAAAACCCCCACAGAGTCGTGCACAGCAGTCCGCCGCTCTGGGAATACTCTGTCTGAAACCATCCGAACTGGAAAGGGGAAATCAAGTGCTTTTAAGAAATGAAAGCCTGAAACTTGTATTGTTTATTTTTCATTTTAGCAGGAGCTGATGGAGGATGGATATCAATTTCCATGAGCTGGATGGCTTGATTAAAATAGAGACCATCAGTGCAAGAGGCCAGTAGGATGCTACCTGCTCTTTATTTTGATCAAATAGAAAGAAGAAAGGGCCTCAGAGAATTTCACCAACTTGTGATGAGGAATTGAATGTCAGTTGATTTTTTTAGTGATAGCTTAGTTTTTACTGCCTTTGATAGCTATTTTAAGATTTGATTTAAAATGCTCATTCACTGAGCAAAACAGGATGCTGCATATATGGAAGGCAGTAGTTGTGAGTAATACATTGGAACTAGGCACTCATGATTTGAAATGCTTTACAGAAAAACATCTCTGAAGTTCAGTTCATAAAAAAAGAGAAATTTTTATCTATTTGCTTTGGACAGACATAGCCAAGGAGTGGAAGAAAGGTTACTGTACAGCAGCAGCATTGGTGTGTCTCATATTTTGTGAACAGTGAAATGTGGGGAGGGTGAATCTGGTAGGAATGGTCCAACATCTTTGTGCATTTATCTGGATCAAAGCAAGGACCAAAATACTTGTATGTTTTCCAGAAGTCCACTTGTATCCATATCAACAACCTTCCCAGCATACATCATCTTATATAATATGCGAGGGTTTTACTCTATAATCAAAGTTTGGGTTTTTTTTCTTTCATATTAGTCTGCTTGAGTTACTGTGACGAAACATATTGACTCGAGGTCTGAACCACAAAAATCTAATTCTTAGAGTTCTGAAGTTGAGGAAGTACAACCATGGTCTGTGTGCCAGCTGATTTGATTCCTGGGAATTAGCTTGCAGATGGCTCACAGAGTAGGGGTGCAAGAGAATTCTTTTGGTAAGGCCATAGTACTGTAGTCACATTAGGAACCCACATTTATGGCCTCGTTTGACCTCAGTTATGGCCCACAGACTCTTATTTCCAAATGCAGAGTTCCTTTGGGAGAAAGGGATTTAACGTAAGACAGTTGGAGAGTTAATTTGATCCATATCAAGAATGTGTTTGGATCTACAAAACTAAAGTTCTTAAGTGATTTCCAAGGCATTTAGAACCTTGAGAGGACACTGCATTTTAGGTTATTTATTTCATCTGGCTGCCTCAGTGGAGAAAAGGCATCCATTATTTTTCTGTTCTATACTACTGTCCATTAAAAAAATCTTTCGTAGTGTTCAAATATATTCACTGAATTTGTCTCTAAGCATTATTCTGAATAGCCCATGGTTACTTGAGAGCTGTCCATACCTTGGCCCTACTGAATAGATTTAGTTCCTTAATAATTTTTCTTAAAGAGATCAGTGTTCAAGAAGAAGGTATGGAGACAATGAGGGGGGGTAGGTCAGAAGCCTCGCAGGTGCTATTTGGGAGAGTTAGCTAGAGATGGAGACCTGACATTGGGAATCTGACAGAGAAAACCAAGGAAGAGATTGAGAGGTCTGATTTGAAATCTGAGGCTATAGAAAGAATAGAAGAATATAGCTGAAAGTAATTCTTGTTAGCCTGCAGGTTACTTGCAGTGTTAGTGTTAGTTATATTAACATTAGTGATATTTGAGAATTTGAAAGAATCCTTCTTGGATACTTTTAGATGTGCAGCAATATTGCAAAGACACCACCGAGTGCTCCTGGGTCCTGGCACACAGTTTTCTCACTTGTGACATCCTTATGGTCTCATACTTGTCACAAATGCTGGTGCATTGTTTTTGACTGAATTCCACAATTCAATAGGATTCTGTTAGTTTTACCCAATTTCCATTTTCTGTTGCAGTGCTGCATCCGAGATGCTGCATTGCATTTGGTCAATATGTGTTCTTCGTCTCCTGTCAGCTCTGATGGCTTGGACAGCTTGGAGGAGAGTTTGTCTGGTGGCTCATTGACTGGCCTGCTGTTTGGTTTTTCGTGGTGACTGATTTTCTTGCAGATGAGATTTGGGGTTTTGAGGACAGAAGGGAAGCACCTTTCTGATTTTCTGATCACATCGTACCCACCTGTTTTGTCACTTATGAGCTTCATCATGTCTTATTTTATGCTGCTCTGACAGGAATACCGCAGACTTGGTAATGCATAAAGAATAGAAGCTGGCTCTCATAGTTCAGGATAAATGGAAGCCACAGATGAAGGGAACAAGCAGGAGAGGACTCTGGTCTCTCTGCTTCTAGGATGTGTCCTGTACACTGTATTCTCCAGTGTGTGCGTGCGTGCGTGCGTGCGTGTGTGTGTGGGGGGGGGGGAGAGGATTACATGATGTCCTCTCATGAAAACGAGTAAAAGAGAGCAAGTCTTCCCCACCGCCTCTTCTAGAGCAGCACCCTAAATTAGCAGCACTCAGTTCAAAAGCTGGAGCCCTCGTGATATGCATCTACATGACAAGCGTGCCTGCCCCCGAGCCTCTCCTTCCAGTGAGGTTACACAGGGCACTACATAGTCAACATGCCAGTTTTAGTGACGCATTAAAAGCAGAGCACTCAGGCTGAGATTGTGGCCTTTAGATTATTCTCAACACTTCCCTCCTCCCCAGTTCTCATCATCTATTTTTTGGAAACACATTAGTAAGGGCAGCCCATACTAAAAGAATGGAAGATGGTTGACTATTGAATATATCTCAGTTTCTTCCACTACCCTACAACGAGTAATTGAGTCCTGGCTGTAACACTTACCCTGATTCTCATGAGACCTTTTTTCATAAGGATTTCCCCTCCAGATCCCCAAATAATCTCTTTTTCCATTCTCTCAGCTGTAAGTTTTCATTTTGCTGGTTTTCTGTACTGTGCACATGACATTTAAAATCCAGATTAACACAGAAAATTCTAGTTAACAATCCTCAAGTTTCCACTTAATTTAAATGTTTGCCTAACAGCCTAAAAAAAACGAATAATGAACTGAAAATTATTTTTTAATCACAGTGTTTGGCATAGAGTTCCGCATATCCTTTGGCACCATGAATTCCTCACTTGGATATTATGCTTTGATATTGTTTTCTCTTTTTATATCATTTTCTATATGTGGAGCTACATGACTCATCTCTGCATATTCCTTTGTGTGCTCTGTATACACATTGCAATGTTTCCTTAATTAAGAATCAAAATGCATGGCTTAACTAAATCCTAAAGCCTCTAAATCAATCAAACAGGCTGATGGAAAACAAGAGGTAGGATTACAGGATGAAAAGGGAAGCCAGTGCATGCAAACTTAGTAGTCAGTCCTGGAGAAGGGAGGCGTAGAAGAGAGGCTGTCAGAGTGCCACGGCACAGCGGAAAGGGAGACCAGCCAGACTCTGAGCAAGGGTATGTTATCTGGGTACCACAAAGCATTTGTGAAACGAGAATCTCATTTGATGGGCATCTCATTGATAATTTGAAGTATTCACAAATATTCTTGACTTTGCTGTTTCCTAAGCTCAACCTGAGTTTTTCTTACTAATAGTATTAATAATTTCAATTGTTTTCCTGTGTGTAAAGTGTTTCCTCACATATTGGCTCAATAATAGCTTATAAAATCTTTGTTGATAGCTTTACCATTAGTCCCCTTTTATAGATGGGTTCATTGAGAATCAGGTTAAACAATTTATAAGGAATCACTGGATTAGTGATAAAGAACCAGTAACCTCAATTGGTTCCCATAACCTTAATTTTTTTTTTTGCAAACACAGAAGAAACAAACATTGTTGTGTTGAACTCAGGTGCCTCGACCTTAGTGGGGATTAATATTCAGTTATGTTCTCAAGTGTGCATTTATATTTAAAAAACTTTGTGTGATGGATGGTATATTGGTGCTGTGGACCGTGAAGAGAATTGACGTGTGGGAGGTCGTTAGGTAATTGGAAATCCTCCATGCGTATTCTGGGATCTTCCTGTCTCTTTCCTCTGCTTACCTTTGAGATGTACTCATTTTCTTCCATCTGCACTCCAGGAGGATGTACATAACTCACCAGAGGCCAAATCAATGGGGCTTCCTAGCCCTAGACTTCTCTAGTCAGGGAGCCAAAAACCTTTGCCTTTATAAAGTGAGTTGTCCTTGCTATTGAGTTGCAGTAATGCAAAACAGACCAAAATGCACAAGTTGCTACAGTTCATCAGTTCTGCATATGGGGCTCATCTCCAGTTTGAGCATGCCTTATCCAAATCCCCAAATCTGAAGTGCTCTGAAATCCAAAACTCTTTAGTATCCATATGTATTATGGTGGGGAACTTAATCTTAGGTTTCTTTTCCTTCAGTTTGAGTTTGAATAATATACTTGGCTTTTTGTACCAGCTTTCCAATTGTGTCTGGTTTGCTAACTCCTAGATCTGTTTCAGACACCCTGGGACTCACCTTCTACAAAGCTTTCTGTAATTAGTTTAGCCTCTGTACATGGCCTGCCACAGGCCCCTTTTGAAATCTCTTCTGTTCATTTCTGATCACTTAAGCATTTACACTGTCAATCTAAACACATAAAGTCTCTTGGGTTGGTCACAGACCAAAGCTATGAAGCTTATATGCTGTGCTAAGGTACAGTCACTGATAAGATTATAGAACCTGTTAGGCCAGGAATCTAACTCGGAGGTTATAGTAAGGTAAAACCAACCATCAAAAAAGTAAATTTGTTTTCATTTTTGTATTTGTAATATTAATGTACATTTAGTGTAGGGAATTTAACCTCTGCATAGGCACTTGCATGTGTGTGTTTGTATGTGTCTTTCCAGAAGTTTTCTATATTCTAGTCTCCAAATTTGGTATTAATTTGTTTTCTTTCTTTTTTCTTTTTCTTTTGCCCAGTCATGTGGCTTAAACTCAGGGTCTGGGCACTGTGCTTGGATACTTTTTGCTCAAAGCTAGCACTCTGCCACTTGAGCCACAGCACCACTTCGGAATTTTCTGTGTATGTGGTACCAAGGAATCAAACCCAGGGCTTTGTGCATGCTCGACAAGCACTCTACCACTGGGCTATGCTCCCGACCCCTTATTTTGCTTTCTTTTGTTGCTAAGTATCCATTGCATTCTGTTTTCTGATGGCTATGTTCCAATACAAGGTCTAAGCAGTAGAGTTAATGGGAGAAAGCCCATGAGCATTTTTGTGCTCTCTCCTCTCTCCTCTCTCTCTCTCTCTCTCTCTCTCTCTCTCTCTCTCTCTCCCCCCCCCTCCTTTCCTTCCACCCTCCTCCCCACTCTCTCTTTCTTTCTTTTTTTGTCAGTCCTGGGGCTTGGATTCAGGGTCTGGGCACCGTCCTTGGGCATTCCTCAAGGCTACTGCTCTGCCACTTGAGCCACAGCACCACTTCTGGCTTTTCTGTGTATGTGGTACGGAGGAATCGAACCCAGATCTTTGTGCATGATAGGCAAGCACTCTACCACTAGGCCACGCACCTGGACCATTGTTTTGTTTTAAAGGTTTTTGTTTCTTCTTTTTTTGTTGTTGTTTTTGTTTGGATATAACTCAAACATGGCTGTTGTTAAAGGAGCTAGATCATTTCACAGTCTCACCTGCAGCATGTATGTACTACCAAACTATTCTTATGTGTTGGAAAATTTGTTTCCAATAAAAACTGTGGCAAAATTGATCCCTATCCAGGTATGACCATTTCTTTGCCTATTATTCAAATTCTTCACTCAAGATTTTTGTAAAACACTTCTCTTCCTATAACTTTATTTCCTTGTCTAAACTTCCATCATTGCTGGTGCCAGGATACCGTACAGCAGAGGGATTATGGTGCCCCTTTAATGAAGAAGCCAAAGGCAGATATGAAGTGGATGTGAAGGAAAGGACCCTGCAATATGTCATACACTGGGGTATTAATCATTCTGAAGGCTGACAAGGCCAGATCAGAAAGAATGGATCAAGCGGCCAGTCACTCTGTGTCTCTCTTTCCACTACCTCTTCTCCTTGATTTTAGGCCATTAAACACCTTGAGAAAATTTGATTTTTATATGTGGTTGTGAGCATGGCACCGAGCATGCGCTGTAGATGTACACAAGCCCTGAATCTCCTGGGCTGGCTCCCCTGGAAGTTGGGAAGGGGTATGAGCCCCTGCCATGGGACTCTGTGTCAGGAATAATGAAATGAACACTGTAGCCAGCTTTGCACTTAAAGGTGACAGTGGATGGCCTGCTCTCTGATTTCCCCCTTGCCCCTTCTGCACTTGTGAATGTTACCTAACAACACAGCGTCTGCTGCTTAAGTACTGAGTTCCCCTTCTCAGTGGTACCCCTCACCACTGTGTAACAGCTGACACCAGAAACAGAGAAAACATTGAAATAAGTAGGTATTTAAGGAAAAAAAGACATATATTCCAAACCCTAGGCACAGAACTGTCCGTCATTAAATATTAGTGTTCCCAGAACGTTGGAAACGAAAGGGATCTGAGAGATCAAGTTCAACTTTGTCATTATGTAGGAAGAAACTGAACCTCAGAGGAATTGAGAGACTCATTTATATATCCTGAGCTAGTAACTGAAAGACAGATTCATGCCTTGGTCTATTTAATTCTCTTTCTTCCAACCCTCAGTTCAGTTCTTGCCCTTACTTTGCTCACAACTTTACATTTTATAGATTGTATTTGTGTGTGTGTGTGTGAGTGTGTGTGTGTGTGTGTGTGTGCCTGTGTGTATTTGAAAGAAAGACAAAGAGGGATGGAGGGAGAGAGAAAGAAAAAAAGAAAGGGAGGAAGGGAGGAAGAGGGATAGAGAGCAGGGGAAAGTATAGTATACTGGGGCTTGAACATGGGGCCTGAGCACTATCCTTTAGCTCTTTCTCTCAAGGTTGATACTCTGTCACTGAAACCACAGCTCCATTTCTAGCATTTTGCTGGCTAATTAAATGTAAGAATCTCACAGACTTTCTTGTCTAGGCTGGCTTTGAGTCAGATCTGGTTTTGATCCCCATATATCAGCTTCTTGAATAGCTAGAATTGCAGATGGGAGCGACTGCAAGAAATCACATTGTTTTTCATTTATTACTACCGGAGTCCACATTACTTTACCTTTGTTAATTGCAATCATGTTTGTATATTGCTATATTTCAAAATGGTAAAAGAATATTTCTAGAATCTATTGTCATGTATAGAATTCTGAGTAAGAGGCTTTGGTTTGTCATCTACTTCTATTTCTTTGTAGGCAACCATTCTAATGTGGTGGTAATGCTGTTGCTTAGTGAAAAAATTGCACGATTAATGTACTTTAAACACAATTCCTCAAGCATATGCTTTAAAATCAGTTGTATCTGGTGGGAAGAAAACTGTACTGTGGTGCCTAGTGAGAATGATATAATGCCCAGTGTGAATAGTGTTTGGAGTTGGCTGTGCAGTTCTGGTTGGGGCTCTGGCAGTGGACTAAGATTGACCTGTGATGATGTTTTCTGTCCCAATAAGCAGAGTATACATGTAAGCACCCTTGAGTATTCTTGACACTCTTCATGCTTTCTGGCTTCTCATTGATGAAATTCCTATTTTTTAATATATTTTTAATATTTTTTCCTCTATGCATTTTCCTATTTTATATATGCACTTGATATTTACATATTTTATATATGCATATTTTATATATGCATATATTTTATATATGCATATATATGCATTCTTTTATATATACATTTCAAATTTACCATCATCAGATTTTTTTTTACCAGAGGCAAGAATGTTTTTCTTTCCCCCAAAATGATTGATTTATCTTTTTTACTTAGTAGATCACTGTGCCAGTTATATTCTATAGCTACCAAGACAGGGTCTCTACAGAAATCTGGATACTTAGATATATATTTATAATCCCCAAGTATCAGTATAGCATTCAGTATCATATTATACTATTTCATAAGTATACATGAGTTTGTATAGCATAAAATATGTTCAAGATCTGTGTGTATTTAAAAGTCTTTAAAAAAATACTGGAATCTAACCCAGAGCATGCAGCATGCCATCAAGTAATCTACCATTTGAAGCACACCTCCTGCCCTTTCTGCTTTGTATCTTCTGGTATAGAGTCTCAAAATCACTATCTTCCTTCTTCTAATTAGCTGGGATTATAGGGATGTGTCACATCTGACCTGTGCATGCTCAGTGTTAATGAGCATTCAGTGTGTTCATTTGTTATGGATACAGACAAATGGTTGACAAAATATGAACATTTGTTATATGTGCTTCCGTATTTCTGGAATTTATGATTCCTACATTGGCAAAGCAATATAAATTGTTTGCTGGGAGGAGACTCAATTTCTAAATTTAAATCCAGTTATAAATATCATGCCTGTTAAACTGAGATTTACCAATATTTGATGCAGTGACTTAAAATCTTAAGGAGCAATAAATACTGATAGCTCATTTTCTCTGTAACTGATGTATTTCCTCTATCAATATCTTGGGGAATGTATGTGGGGATATGTGGGAAAAAGAAAGAAATGTAATTTTCTGTTTGGGATTTTAGAACATATATTTTACTTAATATTTTCAAGTTTCATTAATTTTTCTTTATAAACTTCTCTTACTGATCCATGTAAAGATTAAAGTAAGTTGAAGGCAAATATCAGAAAATTGAATCAAGCCAAAAGAATATCTAACTTGTGGGAATGCATATCTAGTGGAAATCACCATTTCTCTTTGAAAGCTCTAAAACAAACTTAAGAAGGGCATTCCAACTATTTTACTCAACTGTATGGTTAAATTTTGTGAAGACTTTTCTAGAATGGCCAAAGCTCAGCATAGAAATAAAGCATTGCTGAGCCAGCAAGTTGCTTGAACTATAACTTTCTTAATTAGGGCATGATGGGAATATAAAACAGCTCTAAAATAAATATTTGATGTGAACATCTTCCTAAGTTAAATTAAACTTGGCATCACCATTGCAATATAAAATGAGGGATTTCTCCCATTGAAAGCCATGACTTCAAAAATTTAATGTATTACTTTATAGAAAAATGATCAAAGACACAGGCTGTAAGTATGCTAAAAAAAGCTTGCCTCAGAAATGTCAATAAAATTTAAAAAAGGCACATCGATATGTGAGATGTATTTGTAGGCCTTGAATAACCGTAGTGCTTACAAATGTTTTTGGACAGCCTACTTAACACTGGATTGTACCAAGATGTGCGCATGCCAGCTTCCTGCTACTTACATTTCCATGTAAGCAGTTGATAAGCACTGCTTGTCACAGTAAAGTGCTGAACATTGGTGCTAAAGTTACAATCAGCTCATCAAAGACACTTGCCAATGAAGGATTAATGGGGCTGCTTTCAAAGGAGCGCGGTCATCGATATAATTTTGAAAAGGGGAAGAGCAAGACACAAAAGAGCAGAATAAGTTAATGCCTAAGCTTCGGGCGCCAATCTGGAATTGATGTTTTGTGAATCAGCTGGCACAAACAGATGGCGAAGCTTGCTCATATTGTTTTTCTAAATTTTTGAACATTGAAGCAGTTTTCTTACTTACTTTAAATGACACATTTGAAGTAAAAGACATACATTCACCCCCTCCCCCTACACACAGAGTTTGGTATGTTACCGGTAATTTTTTTTTTATTTTCCTTGATAGATCAAACTGTATATTCAGAAACTTTTCCCACACCACCTTCTCATAATAAGCTAGGCCTTGCTGGCTTAGAATTCCATAGATGTAGCATGAAGAACATTTGATTCTGTTCTCTGACTCTTATTTCTCTTGTATGAGACTATAAATAACCTCAACCCTTTTCCCACACACTTCCTGGTGCCCACAGAATTTTGAAGGTCTTGAACATGGTCGTGAGTTGCTATTTAGCAGTTTGCAAAGCTGTGCAGAAATCCAGCCACAGACCCTGCTTCCACATTTGACTTTCAGCAAAATTAACTCACTTCTTCATACTAATAGTGAACATGCTGAGAAAATCTTCAAAACACAATTCCATTCTCAATTGCCTCAAAAATTATCTCCAGGAATAAACCAAGCAACGAGGATGAAATATCTACATGTGAAAATGAATAAACCTTGAAAAATTGAAGAAAACATCTCAAAATGGTAATACTTCCCATGTTTGTATATAACCAGAATTAACACTGTGATAATTATCAAGACATTGTGAAAGTGGATATATTACCACAAATGTCATATAGACTGAATGTAACATCTTATCAAAATTTCATTTTTCACAGAAATAGAAAAATCAGTCATAAAATTCATATGTGAACACAGAAGACTGAATAGCCAAAGCAACTTGGGGCAAAAAGAACAATGCGAGAGATAGTATTAATCTCTGATTTTCCTGAATTAGTTCCATAGTAACAAAAACAATATGAAATTGGCACAAAAGTGGTCATGTAGATCAATGAGATAGAATACAAGACCTAGAAATAAGTTTCCACAACTACACCTGTCTAATCTTAAACAAAGGTGCCAGTAGCGTGGCATTGAAAAACTGGATATTCACATATAAAAGACTAAACCTAGATCTCTATCTCTCAATCATGTGCCAAAATTAATTCAAAATGGATCAAAGACCGTAACACGAGACCTGAAACAAGGAAACTACTTCAGGAATACAGAAATTAATCTGTGGAGATCTAGGCACAGGCAATGACTCTCTGAATAGCACTCCACTCATGAGGAAATAAGAGCAAGACTCAGCTAACAGGATTATATCAAATTACAAAGCTTCTGCACATCAATAGAAATAGTAACCAGAATTCATATACACCCCATAGAATGGGTCGAAATCTTTGCCAGCTAATCTTTGTAAGGTTAATATCCAGAGCTCAAAGAATAAATTTCCAAAGAAGAAACAATCCAATTAATAAACAAATTTAATAGGTAGTCCTCAAATATGAATGGCTGACAAATGCATAAAGATGGTTCAACATCTTTCATAGTGAAAGAAAGGCAAATCAAAATGACATTGAGATATCGCACCACAGTCAAAATAGCTATCATCAAGAGAGCAGAAAAATGCTGATAAAGATATGCATGGGGCAAGAATGTTTCTATGCTGTTGGTGGGGGTGTAAATTAGTGCAGTTACTAAGGGAGTCAGTGTAGAAGTTCCTAACAAACACAGCTACCGCACGATGCTGCCATTCCATTCATGGACATTTATGAGAAAGAATCTAAGGTAGTATATAATTGGAATATATATTTCTCTTATGGAGCAAAACAAAAGTTTAGGGGTTCTCTCAGGGTTGTATAGGGTTTCCCAGAGATAATGTGGCATTTATCAACTTTTATCTGTAGGGATTCGTGTTAAATCTTTGACTTACTCCCATTGACTTTTCTCCTCAGTACAATTCAACTGTCGTTAGATTTTTTTTTCTCCTAATTGGGCATTTGCTGTAGGTTTCCTGAAATGAGTTTTCTGGACATTGTAGGATCAGGCTTAAGACCTTGACTGCTTTTCCAATTTCCAGATTCATTCCTGGATCCCAGACTAAAGACAAGACTCAAAAGCATCTCTGGGGCTAAGTTAAGCGCACACTTTAAAAGTCACATGCTCTACAAGTTGCATTGGACAACTTTGAGGACCCTGTGTATCATGGTTGATGCTTGCAAAGGGACAATAATAGGATTTTTTGAGCATGAATCATGTGTTTTCCTGTTCTAGAACAGTTTCATCTGTTACTCTCAGTCCATGCTGCATCTGATTTGCTTGTGCTTACTGTGTGGATTGGCTTTGGTGCCTGGTCCTCCTTTGCACATCACTGTCACAAATATGCTATCAGTACTTGCCTTTGTGTGCCATTTAACCCAGTGTGACACATCACAGTCGTCGTGGCCCTGTGGCTGTGACGGTGCCCCTCTTAATGTGTGCTTTAAACTCCACTTTCCAATCATGTAATTGACAAGAGGTTTTCTGGACAGAAACTTCTGATTGGAAGCAAGTAAAATAATGGGAAGCTAATATTGAAACAAGAAGGACATAACAAAGCTAGCATTCTTAGAATGAATATGACCATTCTTGGAGAAATAATGACAGTTAAGTGGATCTGACATATATCAGCCCCAAACCTAGAAACTAGTGAGATTTTTGAGAGTATTCACCCATATCTCCTTGTTACGGGTCTTGCCCCTTGATGTGTTGAGCTCAGTAGATAAACAACTAATGATCCTCTAAATCCCTGGCTTTGAATTGTGAACCCTGAGACTTTTGGGGAGAACTGCAGGAGCTTTTGAGATACTACTAAAGGCATCAATTGTCATGGAAAATTCTGTGCCATCCTTATACAATAGTGTGAATCGCTAAGTGAAGGCAGCTCATGGTTTTAAAGTTGGCTCTCATATGCTCTTTTTGATGCTAGCCTATATTTATGAAGTTTGATGATTGTGCTTGTGGTAGCCGCAATTGCCTCTCTAGGACCAAGTGAGAACTGGGGCCAAAGGTTCAATGGTTTACCCGACTGCTTATAACATTGGAGAAATTGTCCCATGCCCAGAGATTCATGTATTCCTTTAGGGATAATTGAAATTATTTCACAATGACACTCAGGTTTATTGTTAGAGGATAAGTACTCTTGAATTGTATCAATGTATTTACCAAGTAAAATTGGAAGCTATGTCTTCTGACTGACTGAACTTTATGAGGAAATAATAGTGTGACACCGAGGACTCCATAAATCGAGAACATTTGGGATCCTTGGTTCTTTGTTGTTATTTTTTAACAACAATGATAATTTTATTAGCTGGGCACAGTGGCTCACACCTCTAATCCTAGCTACTCAGGAGGCTGAGATCTGAGGATTGTAGTTCAAAGCCAGCCCAGGCACTACAAAGCCCATGAGACTCATTTCCAACTAATCACCAGAAAACCAGAAGTGGTGCTGTGGCTCAAGGGGTAAGGTGGGTTGCTTTGAGCTGATGAGCTCAGGATCAATGCCCAGGCTCAGAGTTCAAGTCCCATGACTGACAAAAAAAATATCGTAGAATTGCCTTCTGAACAAGTATTTTCAACTAAGGCAATCAGCCTATACATGTATTAAATACAATTCTGTAGTATTTTTATTCCTTGCTTTTAAATGCATTTGATGTTAACACCATATTGCAGATTCTTTAACCTTTTCTAAAATTATTATTATTAAGAAGTAGTTGTAAAAAAAGGTTTCAGTTCCAAAAGACAGGGTATGAGTGCGATGCATCTCAATCAGTGTTACTTGTTCCAGTAGTCTTTTTCTTGGCATTCTGAGGCAGTCACTATGAAGCCCTGGTTGGCATTGAGATATGAGTCACCAACGCTCAGCTAACTGATTTTTCAACCTTAATCTCAGGATAATTAGCAAGACATTTTAAAAACAGAATAGAAGACAAATTCTGCTCACTGGTTTCACAGAGATCATTTCCAATCACATTTGAATAGGGAATACTATTTCCTTTGTGGGCTTTGAATCTTTTTTGTTGGTGCCCAGATTTATATCAGGCCAAACTCAGTTCTGATTGCAAGATATTAATTGCCTGGATTGCTGACACACTCACCCTATTTTAAATCCCTATTAATTGACTATATTTTTCTGGCTTTATTTGTTTATTCACTTATTTATTTGAAAGATAAATTATTCCTATCATGCACCAGCCTCTGTGACAGTTACTGGAAATGTAAGGATGAATGAAATGAGGAAAAGTTCTGGTGCTCATGGGTAAAGCAGATTTAAGTAAGTGTGCTGTACAAATTCTGTGTCTGATGATGATAGGCCCTGTGCAGGGAAACTGAGATGTGCTTGGACAGACAGAGTTGGGTGGGTTTTTGCACTTCTATATAATATTTGATGGAGGGCAGCTGGGCAGAAATATGACTACTTGAGACATGTTCTTCAAAATCAGGACGAGCATGTGTAAAGGCCCCCAACACGCAAAGCACACTTTATTTTGTGTAACAGAAGTAAATGATGAATGGTGCAATTACCTTTTGCAACATGCAAAGCAACCACAAACTCGATGGTTTAAAGCAACCTCCATTTATTTGGTCCACTATCCTGTTGGTTAGCAGGTTAACTGGGTATGGCAAGGAAGTGCATTTGTGAGTATGGTCTGGGCTCACTCATGTGAGGGAAGTCGGAGATCCTTGTATGTTCATAATTCCAAATGTCATTTGCATGGGTGAGCTGGAAAGACACCAGAGGGTTTGAAGCAGAGGTCTAGCCTATTTTATCTCGGTAACTGCAAAACATCTCCAGCTGCTCTGTACAGAAGACTCCAGAAACTAAGAGGGAGTTCAGATAGGAGGCAGAGGCTTCTGGTGGGTAACGGTTTTCTTTTCTGTGGTGTTCTTGGAACCTGAGGTACAGCAGATATTCAGGCACATGGCAGATATTCAGGGTACAGTGGCCTAATGAAATGAAAACTTAATCTGTGGCACTGTAAACTTCGAAGATGAATGTGCAGAAAGAGCGTCTCATTCTCACAAATTCCGGGAGGCTCATGACATGCAGAAGAGATTCAGCCTCTGCTGGCTCCTTGGACTGTCTGTTGCAATGGAAGTATCCTTGACTTAAGCACCTGCAGTATACATGTGACATACAGCCTAGGAAATCCAGTGGTGAAGGGTAACTTAGTAATGCATTCTAAGCAACTTGGTTTTACTTCATCGCATTCTACATTGTTGGTTTGAATCTGTGGGCTGAATTTTTACTACTAAAAATAGAAGTGGTAAGATACAAAGCTTTGAATTGTTTTTCTTTAGAGGAATAACGGTGGCATAAACGGAGCCTGTGAGTCCTTAAGTGGTTTTGTCAGCAAGTCAGTAAGCATAATTGGTTTGCTGACCAGCACGACCTTAGCATCTTCCAATGTGCAGTGTTTGACAATAGGCTTTCTTTATTATTTTACAGCATCAAAGCCTCCAATTATTATTGCTCTGGGGATTTGGGAAATCCCCAAGTGCTTTGTAGGACCTTAGGTTGTACCCCTGTGTGACAGCTCTCGGTCTCTGCTACCAGAGGGGGAGCCCATTTTACTCAGGGCCTACCCTTCTACGCTGCTCCTGGGTCAGCCATACTCATGGCTCCAGGCTCCCGTCTTTGTTGCCTGCTGTTTCGGCTCTTAGGGGTCAGGGCTACTTCCCAGGGCAGTTATATAGATGTACACAACCCTGCCCCATGTGTTGTAAAACCTCTCAACCAACCCTTCTCTCCAGGCAACCACTGCCAAATTCTCTTTCCCAGATAGACTCTTCAAAGGTTCTGTCCACACCAGATTATTCGTGCTTTCTCTTTGTCATTATTTAATTCATTCTAAGCCAATGTGTCCCTAAGCCAACTTTAAAAAAATTCTCCTTGCTGAAGCCAGCCCAGAAGAGGTCTCTGCAGATATGTCAGAGTGTGACACAGTGCCTGGTGTCCTCGTTCTGATTCCTCTCATTGGCTCTCTGTGTGCTCTTCCTCTCTCAAACATGGTAATTCCTCTGTTCTAATGCACCTACTACCTTGCTAGCTCTTGCATGTTTATTAGGACATCTCTGAGTCCTAGCATCCTTTTCCTGGTCCTCTTGCCTCAGTATTTTGGTTTGTTTCTTATCTGTTTCATCTACAGCCACTACTGGTTCCCCTCTCATTTGGACCAGTGAAATGACCCTCTGTATTAAGTTTCTGCTTCTTCCCTGCTCAGATACAAGTTCTAGAATACAGTAAAGGTAATACTACTCCCCTCTCCCCCCCAAAAAAATAAACCCATTGGTGGTTTACTATCCAGCAAACTTGGGAGCAAAGCTCAAATACCTTAAGAGGATGCAGGCTCTTCCCAACTCCTGCTTCTTTGAGCTCCATTCATGTGGCTTGCTCTTTCTCCTTCCACACTCTACCCATGGTCCCCCATGTCTCACTGCTGCCCCTACCTGTCACTTGAGTGTGTGACCTCCATCCGGCTCCTGTGCTCTGCTCCTCTGATGAGTTCTTTCCTATCCCTCAGCTCTCAGCAGAAAATGCTGTTATAATTTGGACTTTAAATGTCCTTCAAAGCTCCAGGGTGTCAGGCTGGGTCGCCAGACTATGGTGCTAGGGTGGTAGAATCTTTGGGAGGTTTGGCTGCTTGAGACTTTCTCTCAAAGGGGATTTCTAGGTTTCTCGTCCCTTCCTCTCCAGGTTTCTGGTTTCTGGATTCGGTGAGGTTAATGGCTTTCTTCCACCATGTGATCCCAGCATTTTGTACTGAATTTGCAGGGCTCAAAGTAACAAGGCCAAGACTTCATGAAAACCTTTGAAATCATACTTTCATCCTTTAAGTTGTTTAACATAGACATTTTATTTTACTGATTGAAAAGTAATACAAATTCTTTTTGATCAGAGGCTTTCTTGAACCCCCAAACCAAGTGACCTCTTACTTTTTCCCTTCTTCAGAATATTCTGTGTTTTGTTGTTGCATGTGTTACTCTCTACAATTACACGCTGGCTTGACTTGTGTGTGTTTGGTCTAGCACTTCCCTCTGCAACTGGTCTAAAGATCACATAAGCAGGGCCTTGCCTTTTTTCAGCAATGTATAGCCAATAAGAACAGAGTGATCGCTAAGATACCACAGAAAGAATGTGTAAATTTCATTTCCTCCTTTATTTTGGAAGCCATTGGACTTTAAAGAAGGCAGCCAACTGCTCCTATGGCCGATTGCCCCTCCTAAGCTGCTTTGTTAAAGTAATGTCTCTGTATAGGTTGTTTTCTTAGATATAAAGTTGGTTGAAGAACCCAAATACAGAAGCAAGTTCTTAACATGCCTGCCTAAATGAACCAGTTTAAAGAAAGCTTGCACCATTTTATCAGATAGCTTTTAAAGATTTGTGAATAAGTGTGCTGAATAGGTAGTCAAAGAATCAATAATTTACAGCAGCCCAAAAGAACCATAATAGAGCACAGCTGATTTAGTCATATTTTATTTATCTCTGTATTGGAGAAAATCAATGTAAGGGTTTCCAGAGCAGCCCTTAGCTTAGCCTGCTCAGTGGACTCAGCCACCCTTGGCTGTTACTTCTGATCCTCGGTGAGTCCCTGCAGTGTTCCTGCATTTGTCCTAGTGTGTCTCTAATGTGTGACGTCAGTGGCTGCTCTGAAATTCTAATCGCCAGAGCAACATTTACATTGGAAGTTAGTGCTATCAACTGTTCTAGCTGGACAGCTCTAACTCTTCTTAAATTCATATATCTGTGCTTGAAAAATAGGCCACCACCTGCCACTGACTGCCCCTGCCTGGAGAGAAGGGGAGTTGGAGAGAAAGTAACTTTTGTTACAAAGAGCCTCTGTATTTCCCCCCAATGTAGCTTCTCAGACAGTTGTCTGTTGGTTTACAAATTTTCCTGCAACTGTTCATTGTTGCATGATATTATAGCTTTAAATTCTTTTCAGATTTTTTTTCCCCCCAAGTCATCACTCAGGGTAGGAAAGTAGCAGTTTCTACTTTCCTAGAGATTAGTTTTTCCAAAACCACTTTAGGACCTTTTACACTGTCAAACAGTTAAAGTGAAATCAATAGCATAGGTTTTCTTTCTAGTACAAGTCCATGGAGTAGTAGCAAGGCTCTTTTCTAAATCACCTGTAGTAACAGTCCTTGATGATAACACTAGAGGCAGGTACTTTGAGATAGTGAAAGCTGGTTTGATGAAATGTGAGCGTGAAAGGCTGAGTTGGCACAGCTTAATGGCATAATAGGCACCCGGTCAGGGACTGTTTAGTCAGTGCCCTGATCACCGATAGCCAATGGTCTGCATGTAGTAAGATATACAGACAGACAGAAGTTCTTTATGTTAAAACGTTAACTTCAAGAACATAGTTCATTGACTTTATAAATAAGACATTCATAAATAAGATATTGATTTTCTTTGTTACTTCAGTATTATCTTCTAATACTCAGTGTTAAGTACATTCACTCCAAAAGAGATAATCGTCCAACCAATCTAACAATCTTCAGTCTCCCAATATGTACTAACCTGTGCGTATACAAGTGTGTGTGTGTGTGTGTGTGTGTGTGTGTGTGTGTGTTGCACATTGTGGATTCTGCTGTGTTCCTGATCCTAGCTCTGCAAGAGGCACATGCAGAGTCAGTGTAAACAAATGTCACTTCAAATGAAAGAGAGAACTGTAAAAAAGTCATTTCAATTTAATCAGTGAAACATTTTATATGCATCTTTTTCTTCCCTTTCTCTTGACCAATGTATTAACAGTACTACACATGTAGACAGTGCTACCATGTAGACTGAATCAGCTTCACAGTATTGCTTCGGTCCTTCTCCAGTCCTCAGGGCTCTGGATTCAGGTTCATCACTGAGCTCATTCTTTGCCCATAAGTGAGAGAGTCTGGGACATCAAGACACTCTTAACAGTGTTCCCTGGCTGGGGAGGAGGCCAGCAGCACAAAACGTGAGCCTAGCCAGAGAGGAAGTACCCAGCACATGTCTAATGCAAGTATTAAGAAGGAAATTGTCAAATTAAGCACCCAGAAGGCACTCATTTCAAAATAATAGGTTAAATTAGACTCACAAATTTTGCTTTAATAAGTAGATGGACTAAATTTTTTATTTTAAGTTATTTTTTTTCCCAGAATGCCTTGGCAGAGCCCCACCTCTGCTTCCATTAAAAATGTTATTGCAGGGCCGTGAGTTTGGCCTAGTGGTAGAATGCCTGCCTAGCATGCACGAAGTCCTGGGTTGGATTCCTCGGTACCACATAATAGAAAAAAAAAGCCAGAAGTGGTGCTGAGGCTCAAGTGGTAGAGCTCTAGCCTTGAGAAAAATCCAAGGACAGTATTCAAGCCCTGAGCTCAAACCCAGGACTGTCAAAAAAAACGTTACTGCAGAGCCAAGACTCAGAATCTTATTCATGAACCTCGTGGTTGGCAAACCTTTGTTTTTTAGTGCATAGGGATAAAATAATCAACAAATGCATCACAAATGACAGTTAAATGCCAAAGAAAAATACCACTCAGGAGAAATGCTTAGATGAATCATTTTCATCATAAGCTTTTAATTCTTACAACAAAAATCCAAATACTATGAGTTTAACAAATGAAAGTTCTTATTAACGACTGTGTATTTAATTTTTAAATTCACAATTAGGGAAGCCATTTCTAAACCAGATGGTAGAGGGGGCCAACACCTTGGAATATTACCCGTATGGTACAGAAAGCTGAAAACACACCCTCCTTATGACCCTGCCATACCAGTGTTGGGCAAATATTACAGGGAGGCTGAATTAATATTCAAGAATGATAGCTGCGCATGATTTGATTTTTGTAGCTCTGTTCATAGGAACCAAACAATGAAGTCAGCCAGTGTCCAAAATAGTGATCAATGAATACTGAAAAAATTACATATGTATGTGTATATATTATATATCACACAAATACTACTGAGCCCTAAGAAAAAATGAAATTCTGTCATTTATATGAAAATGGATAGAACTGAAGGTTGTCTTGTATGATGAGATAAGCCAGGCTCAAAAAATCAAATCTTCCAGCTTCTTGCTCTGGTGGTACTTCTGTCCCAGGAGCTTGATCATAATGGTTTCAGGGCAATCATAGTTTTTATTATTATTATTATTATTTTGCTGGTTCTGGGGCTTGAACTCAGGATCTGAGCACTGTTTGAGTCTCTTTGTGCTCAAGGCCAATGCTCTACCATTTGAGCAATGGCACCACTTCTGCCTTTTTCTGAGTAGTTTATTGGAGATAAGCATCTCTGTAATGCCCAGATCTCAGCCTCATGATTAGCTGGGATTGCAAGTGTGAGCCATGGATACCTGGCCATAGCTCTTATGCAGTATATCTTCCCCGACTGAGGCAATTGAACACAGTGACAATCTGCTGTGTACTTGGGGTCAGGGAAATGGATTTTACTTCATGATGACAAGAGACACATGGCAGAAGAGAACATAGATTGGGATATAACTGCTACATCAAATGTTGGAAAATACAGGAGGCAAAAACAGGGCAAAAATCTCCAGTCCATTCAGCTAGTTCTTGTGTTCTTGCTCTGTGGGATAGAATTTAGACTCCATGATCTACCTAGTTTCTACATTTTAGAAACAAACACCTCACTATCTTCAACTTACCATCCTTTTCCTTCTTTTCCTCATCTTTGTCTACCTGACTCTTCTTACTCATCCTGCCAGCTCTGGCTCTGGTGCTACCTTGTTCTAGAAGCTTCTCCCGATTATAACAAGCACCACACTGGCTTTCCTCCATGAGTACCATAAAGCATCCTGCAATTTGTAGACTTTTGTTGTCTAGTATTGGTTGGGAAATGATCTCATGGGAACAGATTTTTTTCCTGAGGCTACAGATTTTACAAGTTTTGGCATATACCAGACATCTGATAAGAGCACTTTGAATATGTGTATTAATGTTATGTCATATACAAGGAGATGGAATTCCATGTGCTTTTTGCTATTGGTGGTGTCATCCCAGTATATGAGGCAAAGCCAAGCTGTTCCTAGTGAACACTGAGTGCTCACCTTTAGCTTAGTGGTTTGAGTCTGTTCTCACTGATGCAGGCACATCATGGTCTTTATAATTTACCCTCTTTTTCTTGCTAGGATTTAAATATAATTGGTATTCTTTGCTGACATTGTATTTTGAGGCTTTACTAAATTAATTATTAGGTTTTCATATAAATTCCCTAGACTGTGCACATCAATGAGCATGCCACCTGCAAGTAAAGACATTTTTATAGTTCCTCCATGTAGCGTTTAGCTCTTTTATTTCTCTTGCCTTATTACATTGGCTAGGATGTCTATTTCAAAACTAGATACACATGCTGAGTATTTTAGCATAGTGCCCAATCTGAGGAAAGCACGTCGCAATCAGGACCCTAGCTTTAAGTGTTTGGGATATGAATGCTCTTTTTAGGTTGAGATGGTTCCTTTTTCTTCTCAGTATTTGTCATAAATGAGTTTGTATAAAATGATTTTACTGCAGCCATTAAGATTTTTGAAATTTCTTTCTTTAGTTGTTAAGATGGTTCATTACATTGATTACAATTTGAATGTTTTGTCGACCTTGAATTCCTAAGATCGCTTTCACTTCACTTCATTTGTGTGAATCATTTTACAGATTGTGGGAAGTTTTTCTTGTTTCCATCTCTGTTATGAAGAATATTAGTGGGGGGGTTGTTTTTTCTGGAGATGTTTATGTTGAGTCTTGGTACTGGAGTTTGTTAGCTCATAAATGAGTCAAAAGATGTTCTATCCTTTGCTTTCTGAGAATATGTAAGGTTGATATTGTTATTGCCATGTCACATCTGTCAAAATCATCTGTTCCTACAGGAGTTTGCTAGTTTGTTTCATGTGAGGCTTTAGTTTAACAAGTGCAGCTCATTTTGTATAAAGTTATCTCACATAGTTTGTTTCTTCTTGAGTCAGTTTTGGCACAGTGCTTTTTTCATGGAACTTATTTATTTCATTTATGGTATGAGTTCATTGTCATAAAGTTATTTTTACTAGTTTCTTATGCCCTTTTCTCCTTTGGGACCAGTCATGTACTCCTTCCTTCAAACAAAGTTATCCAGTTGTTTTCTCACCATCGTTTGGATTTATCATTCTCACACAAAGCAAGTTCCTTCTGTCCACTTTGATCTCAGCTGAGCTGTGACAAGTACATGGCGCTGCTTTTCTGGCAGAGAATATGGAGGCATAGCCATGAAATCACTTTTATCATGTCACTTAGACATGACTCTATTGAGACTGAACGTGCCATTAATGGGATGTTGTAACTTCATTACATCCTGATTCCAGTACCCAGCTGTTTTCTGCCCAGAGTTCCAATCCCTGCAACTTAAATACGATCAAAAGATGATTGAAAGTAGATGGTAGTTGAGTTCACATTTCTGAAGAGGGTGCTCATTAAGAGTAGGTATTCTCTACCGTGACACTGGTGAGTAATTCCCCCTGTCACCCTGCTCAGCATAAATCATTCTAGTATGGTCTGTTGGCTTATGATTCATATCTGAACAGCTCCAAAAAAATCAGCGCTGGACTGCATGACTTCATGAACAATAAGTGGATTTGCTGTCTTCTGTTCAGCCTGGTTTTGTTTGAACGCATGCTGCCTTCACTTTCCTAGGGAAAATTGGGTTCTGAATTAAGAAGGTGCTTTAACTCTTGCAGACAGTAGATACATCTAGGTAGCAGCTTAGAGACCTCTTGGTGTGCATGTCTTTCTCCACTACTTATCTTACTTACTGGACAATATTTGTAGATGGGGGAAGATTTGGATCTTTGTCTTGATCTGTCATTTTTTTATTTGTTGACAGTCCTGGGCCTTGAACTCAGGGCCTGAGCACTGTCGTTGGACTTTCTCAAGGCTAGAGCTCTACCACGTGAGCCACAGGACCATATCTAGCTTTTTTCTATGTATATGGTACTGCAGAATTGAACCCTGGTTTTCAAGCATGCTAGGCAAGCACTTGACTACTAGGCCAAACTCCCAGCTCTGATCTGTCATTTTTTAAAGCATTCTTAGCTTTTTCTTAAATCTTTTCTTCTCTGACGGAAGAAATAAATCTATGTTATTTAGTAAAAAGGCTTTTGGTAAGGCATCAATACCTGTTGTGATTTTCATAGAGTCTGTGGTAATAATTGAGGGAGTTGCTTACCTAATTTCCCAAGAAAGTGCTTGCAGACATGAGTGCTCACACAATAAAACCAGTTCTGGCTATTGTCTCTATCATTATCAAACTGAGGTAAACACTTGAGTATAAAGAAAATATTAAATAATTCCCAGTATGAACTGACTTACTTTTGCCCCAAATAAAGAGCTATTACTCTCTGAGATTATGTCCCCTAATGGCAATTTTAATTTAACCAGCCGCAACGTCCACACTCAGGAAGCACTTGGAGACATGGCTTAGGAGGCAGGTTTAATTGGCTCTCTGCTGGGCTGTTGAACATGTTGACTTTTTCCATTCCCACAATCACAGCCTACAGTGCTTCCCATTTTGCTTTTGCTTTTGCTTTCAGACTCAGGCTGTGTCTGTCTATGCAGACTCGGAAGTGGTAGGTGCAGACAAAGGAGACAGAGAAGGATGTGGTAGAAAGATACTGTGGAATGTATGTGTTCTTATTCTAGATGCACTAGTGGTTTTTGACCATGGCTGGGCTTCATAGAGTGATAGAATGGGATGAATGTTCATTGGTCATTCAGACAGGTTATGGAAATTAGTATCCGAACCCTTCATGGGTTTCAGTCTATGCTCTGTATGTCCACCTGTGAGGTGGATAAGGAGGACAGAGTGGGGGAGGTGAGGTTCAACTTCTGCTCTGGTGAAACCTACAGTCTTTGAACCATGGGAGACCACAGATTGTCTTGGATTAGAGCAAGAAAGAAGCATGAAATAGAAATATAGACAATGGATTTAGGGGCCTTCCCTTCCCACTCTCCTCCCCTTTCCTCCCCTCCCCTTCTCTACTGTCCCTTCCCTTCTCTTATTCCCTTTCTTCCTCTTTTACCCTTCTGGGACAGTGATGTGCCAAATGCAGGAAATGCTCGGACCTTGAACACTTAGCCTTCCCTACTGGGGCGCAGAGAGGCAGTGCTTCTATTGGGATTGTTGAGCAGCAAGGTATGACTTGCCTCTGCACACGTGTCTGTCAGCTGAGTAGAGAAGACAGACTTGGAGCTTTAGAAGGTTGTGATTCCACAAACACAAGGATATGCGTAATTAATTGTCATCAAAGCTCAGTAGACTTATTATGGAGTCCAGTGTAAGTGGTAAGAGTATGAACCTAGGAGCCAGACTGCCTGAGCTTTTATCTCAGCTCTAGTGCGGATTAGATGGGTAACATCAATTGGGACAATTGTTTAACCTCAGTTTATCTTCAAAGCAGGGTTAATAAATCCTTCATAGAGTTGTTGTGGGAACTAAATGAGTTAATGTATATAACTTCTTAGAAAAATGCCTGGCATAAATTGGTCCTATGTAAATAGCAATTATTATTCGGTTACTTCTAATATACTAAATGAAGGTGACCTTTCCAGAAGAGGAACTCATCAGCTCTCCTTTCACCAGAGACACTCGACGAAATAGCTGGTGTGTGCAAGTAGCTTTATATGAGTATAAGAATCACACATATTCAAATGGTATGGAAAGAAATAAAATAATAGAATCTGTTGAGAGCATAGCCAGGTATTGTTATATTGCCATCCTACCCAAACTTTGTAAGAAAGTTAAAACTTAAGTGTCTTTCTCGCTCCTCTGCATACACACACACACACACACACACACACACACACACACACACACGATCCCCACAATCTTGTGTATATTTTTAGAGAAGAAATGTTTGTTTATTTACTGAAAATCTTTGTTCAAATTCCAAAGTATCCTTCAAACCTAAATTCACTAACATGTCTCCAGAGACTTTAATTGATCTAGCGAGTGATTTGTTAAGCCAGTTCCTAGAGGCTGAGCCTATGGATAATTTCTGCCTTCTGAGAGCAAAGACACAAGCTAAAATTCCTGCCAGAAATCAGTTATTTTTGCCTAAAGGAACTTTTTGTACATAATGGGAGAAATATGAAGAAGTTGCATATCACAGACAAATAAACCACCAAGATGATACGACTATCCAAAGAGAAATCTCTAGATTGATTATCAGATACAATGATTTTGACTTCAGTAATGTATTTGTTCCCAATATGTCTTCATGGGAATAATGCTATTTTAAAGTTCATCAGCATTTGAAGAGCCTCTTACTTTTTAAGCACATTTGTACTTTGTGAAATAATTTGTAATATTAGCAGAGTGACATATAACAAAAAATTTCAGAGATTTTGTGCAATTTATACTTTATGAATAAACTTTAAAAAATCTAAAACTACATATTATATCTATAATATGATAACATCTATGACAGCAATAAATGATTAAGCTCCCTGCTATACTGTAATCAAGAGTTGTCCTCTTTTTAGCTTTCTGACATTTTTTGAACATGTTAATTCCGAAGGGCCAGGCAATTGAATCTTAAACCATTTTATTTAATTGCTAGTCCTGGCTCTTGAACTCAGGGCTTGGGCACAGTTGTTGGGTTTTCTGAAGGCTAGTATTCTACCACTTGAGCCACACACCACTTCCAGCTTTTTCTGTGTATGTGGTACCCAGGGCTTCATGCATGCTAGGCAAGCACTCTACTGCCAGACCACACTCCTGGCCTTGCCCGTCTTAAATTTAGTGTCACCAAATGCAGCACCTGCATTTCCTGTTCTTGGTAACTGTACCTACACTGATTCAGCAGCACCTTGTGTAGTAGCAGTTTTCCTTCAGGAAATAGCCTTCCCTACTCTTGAGTCCTGGAAAAGTGAAAAGCCATAGCCAAACTCGGCTACTCCCACACCCAAGCACCTAGTAGAACTGCTTAGAACAACCATTTACTCACTCACCTAGCTTGTAAGCAGGACTGGATCCATTGATTAACAAGTTTAATTAAAGCCAAATATAGTGATATATATATTACTAAATTGTTCAAATTTAATTCCACTAAAGTTACCTAATAAACCTACAGAATCACCAGAATTATTGGTGAAGACTATTCTTGGTTAATCCTTGTCAGTTATCTCTGATTATTTAAGATTCCTGTGATTTAGCATGTGTATTTGAACTTGTGGATCATAACTTGAAGATTAAATTCGTTCACACTGGCATAGATGCAGGCACAAGCACACATGCACATCTACTTGATGTGTTTAATAGAACTAATGAAAGCTAAGATGGTGCTAAGATGGTGTAGCATCTATGTAGGATGTATGCTGTAAGTGGGTTGATGGTATGATATATTGGTATACATATTTCATATATATATTTCCTTCCTGTGGTGCTGAACTTAAGACAAATTTTAATAAAAATGAAACCTAAACAAGACCATCATTAAGACTGTTTAGTGACAGCAAACTTTAAATGACTTAAAATTTTTGGAGTTAATGTGTTTAAAATTATGTCAAGCAAGTTAAGGAAAGAGCAACTTAAAATACATGCTGGAAATACAACATGGATTTTCTTGTAATGATACAATAACATCAAGTAGTTAATTTTTTATTCAGGTTTACAAAAGCAAAAGCTATTTTTCACAAATGAATCTTCATATGAAAACGAGTAATGTTTTATGCAAAGGAACTCTTTATTGTTTGATCTGTCTTAAAAGAAATGATTATAGAGGATGAAACATTAGAAATGCATATTCTCATTTAATCTGTAACAAATATAAAATCTAATGATATCCATGAATATGCAAGGTCAAGTGTAGATTTATGAAACCATGAATATAAATTCCCTGTTTATGAGGGATATGTAAGTATATGAGAAAGAAAAAGCAGAAGAGAGACAAGAGTGAGAGAGAGAGAGTTTGGAGAGAAGATGATAGACACTGGTAGCAACTGGGGAGAAATTATAGGCCATGGTGGACTTGCCATTGGGGGAATAGCAAATACCCAGAATTAAGGTAAGTAAGAATTTAAGGGAATTTCAGATTTATTTAACTGATTGCTTCAGATCATCTCTTTTTTTTTTTTTTTTGTTGGTCATGGGGCTTGAACTCAGCCTGGGCGCTGTCCCCAAGCTCTTCAGCTCCAGTCTACTGCCCTACCTCTGGGCCTGGGCATTGTGTTTGAGCTCTTCAGCTCAAGGCTACCACCCTACCCTTGAGCCAAGCCCCACTTCCCATTTTCTAGAGGTTAATTGGAGTTAAAAGTCTCAGGTCCTTTTGTGCCCACCCTGGCTTTGAACCTTGATCCTCAGATCTCAGCCTCCTGAGTAGCTAGGATTACAGGCGTGAGCCACTGCACCCAGTGCTTAAGATAATTTCTACAAAGGTTATTGCCCAGTGCTTAAGATGATTTCTACAAAGGTTGTTGAAAGTCTGTTGCAGCAGCCCAAACTCTTGGTTTTGTTTCATTGATTGGTGGTAAGCCATCATGGCAACCCTACTTTTATCTCAAACATATGAAAGTGAGAACATGACTAATTTCTCCCAAATTCTGAGCACTCTCAAAGGAACTTTACTATTTATATTATAAATTTTCTCAGATAATAATACTTAGTACACCATTTTCTTTACCCCATTGAACAGTGTGTGTCAATATAGTTCATTAGTTTCTAAGATACTCCATCTGTGTACATGCTTGAAATCTTGACAAGAAATATTTCATGGGTTACCTATTAGATAATAAATGTATGTTAATATTTGAGTATGAGATGAACCAGTAATAGATCAAGCACAATTTTATTGTTCCCTTATGAGTATTCTATTACTTTAAATGCTTTTTTATTGCTTTTCTTTTATAGCCTATTTACTTGTATTTTAATACATTTTTCTACAAAAATATTAGAGAATCTTCAGCTTTTCTTAAGAAAACAAATGTGTCAAGAACAAAAATGTGGGATGGAAAATTCCTCACAGTGTATTGTCAGGGTGCTTTTAATTTCATGCCTGTATGAAAGATACTAATGTAATTCCTAGGGACTAAATATTCCTCAGCCATTCACACTGAGAACTGTTATCTGGAGTAAAAGATTAAACTTACAGAATGGTGAATTACTAAACCTATAATGGAGTTAAGGCAATTCATTAATCTTTATCTGCCTGTCCATTTTTTGTAGTGTGAATAAAGTAGAACATTCATTTGTGGGATACTGCATAGATTCTAAGGGGTCTGGGAATTCTGAAGAGAAAGATGGGATTGAAATTGTTTTTTTTTCTTTTTAAATTATACACAGCACCTCTTTTCCTTACATGCCTCTGTTTTTCTTTTAGTGGCAGAGCATTTCTATAACACTGGTTGAGAAAGTTCAGATGATTGCTGTAATCCTAGGATCCCTGTTCTTAATAGCGAGTGTGACTTGGCTCCTCTGGTCAGCCTTCAGCCCCTATGCAGTGTGGCAGAGGAAGGACATCCTCTTTCAGATCTGCTATGGAATGTATGGTTTTATGGATCTAGTGTGCATAGGTAAGACCCCGACGTGACCACTCACCCACTGTCAGTAATCCATTGCTTTCCGCCATTAGAGTTCTACCAATCCTACCTAACATCCATAGGCTATTGTGGGGGTGGTTTACATCATCTTGACTTTCCACTTAATTATCTGGGTTGGGGAAGGGGGAGTGTCACAGTTTGGACATTTTTCCAGGGAAGGAAGAGGGGTTGAAGGTGTTTGGGGATGAATAATATGAAGGCCATCATGCATTCCTAAACAGTGACAGCAAGTCACCTTCTTTACAAAGCTGGGGGCACGGTGGCCGGGCACACATGGGCTGGTACCAAGGACATGTATGTTGGGGAGGGGCCCGCTGCCTTAAAGAGCTGTTCCATGGTTTGGCTCAGATTATCTGGGGAGGGATAGGAGGGATGTGGGGACATTTTTTTGTTGGTGGTGGTGCTCATCTCTTTGCTCTGCTTACTAAATTCAGTGTCATAGGAGAGAAAACGTGTCAAACATTTTAGCTAAACTAGACTTCACAAAAACGGATTATTTGATCTACTGGATCTGTCCTCTCTGTGATACCAATGGAAAAAACAGAAACTGAGCCATGCAACATTTCTATGGCCTTTGTGAGATGGTCCCAGCAGTGATGGTGACCGGTTGTTGGGGTGGAGTGAGGGAGCTGGAGAGGGACACGGGCCCTCAGGACACTTGCCCTGCTCTCCACCAGTTCCCAGCCTCATGGTTATAAAATGAGTTGAAAGGCATGGCCATGATTTACAACAGTAGTTCCTGAAGTGGCCCCTGGCTGTGGGCAATAGCAGATTCCCTATCACCTGTGTGCAACCCCACATCCTCAGTTTGAGCCAAAACTCCAGAGAGATCCAGCCATCTGTATTTCATAGGCCTTCTTCCTCCATTCTGATGCTTGGAACCAAAGGCTGGAGGAGATGGAGGCTGAGCTTGGAAGGGAATGGATTGGTTTCTAAGCCTTGCTTCTACCTGGCCAGTCCAGCTTCATCTCTCCATACTCCTATTGTCTCACTTATGAGAAATGTGAACAATAATCCCTACCATGCAGCCCTAAATAAAGGCTATTCGGATGATTAAATCATTATTCTTCTGATTAGGAATGGTAAATTGAACATAATTGAGTATATCAGAAACACCCAAATAAAATAATTTTAGATCACTTAAATCTGTACTTACTAAACTTTAACTAGCAATTTCAGTATCCTCAGTTATTATTTTTTAAAGACTTACCATATAAAATATCTAAAATATCATCAGCCTTTGCTGTCTTCTTTATTTCCTCCCTTGTCCTTGATACAAAACTAGTAAGAAAGAAAAATTATCATTTTGCGGGCCAGAAGGAAAAAAAAAGAGAGAATTGTCAGTACTGATAGGTATACCAAGCAGATTTTGAGTGAATTAAGTGGGCTAATTGTAAGAATGCTTTAGAATACATGACCTACTACACACGTAAGTATCTGGAAACTGGTAATCTCAGCTCAAATTTAACCTCTAAGTTACAGCTCTATACAAAGAAGAGCTACTAAAGTGTTCTATGCCTGGAGTCCCCCAACCAATTCAATGATAGTATTTATATGTTGAATGATATAAAACGTGGTGTTGGGAATACCTCAAAGCTAGAAGAAAGGATTGCACCATAAATAAATGATAAGGATTTGAGAATGTAGTTACCTAAATTTATTTTCAACTTTGTGTCTTTGTGTATCAGTTACAATAAATTTTAGAAGAAAGAGAGTTTCAGAGATAAATAAGAAAGATCCATTAGAATTCCAATTCTAGTTGGAGGAAGAAAAGCTGAGTTGACTTTCTTGGTATCATTTTGACACTAAGAAGGATCATACATTTCCTGGGTTAGAAAATAATTTTTTAAAAAGTTTTACAGCTGATATTTCATGTTGTCGTATGCCTTATATTTTGATTGCTTCTGGCAACATTTTGCTCAAGATCATAGGACTTTTGCTGTCGGGAGCCTGGACAGAGCAACAGTGGGCTCTTGGTAACATATGACAGATGGGCTTCTCCTGAAATTTGAGCACTTGCTTATTTTGTAAAGTCAAGTTTCTTGGGAAGTAAGTTGTCATTGTTTGAGAGACATTTAAAGACTTACAATACTTTTTGTTACCTTTTGGCTCATCCAAAGAAAATCTCTTTATTTTGTCTGTCTGTCTGTCTGTCTGTCTGTCTGTCTGCCTGCCTGCCTGCCTGCCTGTCTGTCTGTCTGTCTGTCTGTCTATCTATCTATCTCTATCTTGAATAGTATTAATAATTTTACTTGGCAGTCTCATTATATATTCTGTTTTAGCTCAATTAAAAAATGTTAATTTTCGGGGCCGAAGTTTGGCCTAGTAGTAGAATGCTTGCCTCGCATACACAAAGACCCAAGTTCAATTCCTCAGTACCATATATATATATATATATATATATATATAAAAAGTTGGAAGTGGTGCTGTGGCTAAAGTGGAAGAGCACTAGCCTTGAGAAAGCCCAAGGATAGTGCTCAGGCCCCGAGTTCAAGCCCTGGGACTGGCAAAAAAAAAGAAGAATATGCTGTCATGAATGTGTGAACAAGAAATAGTAGTTGGATAATATGAGAGATTAAGACAGAGGTATTTTGCCAGGGGAAGATTCCAGACTAATTTCATGGGAAAGGAAAAGCCAGCTGACGAACAGACACCGGACGAATAGAGATGTCCATTGGAAAATGTGAAATTAGTTTCCATTCAGGGGGTTTTAAAACAGTTGGACACATTCAGCTTGCTAACTTAATGTCAATATGAGAAACAACAGCTTGACAGCTTTGAATATTCTTAAGCAAGAATTCAGTAACCGCACAGGTGATTATTTTAAAATCCCCAAATGTTCTAATCCAGCCAGTAAATGCAATACTTAGGAAAAATCCTGAATTATTAAACAGAAATTTAAATATTTGCAGAATATTTATTTACTTGGGGAAATTTATTTCCAGTTATAGTGAATTTGTTCATTGCTCTTATTCATCGTTAATAGTTTTTTTTTTCTTTTAGAAAATGTAGGGCTTGTTTGTTGTTGTTCTGAATGTTTCCCATTCTCCCTAGAGCATAAGGGCCATTCCAGTTGAGTCACTGAGAGGAAGGTTGTTCTGTAGTACTGTTGGCAGTGAGCGTGTTTCATATCTGCATTATCCAGTAACATTTACCCTGGCTGCGCTGGCTCTGGTGCATTTGAAGTACAATTTAATGAGAATGAATACTACATTTATTATTTAATTTGAACTGAATTTAAGTTGCTATATGTAGTTAGAGGCCACTGCATTCCACAGCATAGTCTCTAGATCATGGAATGGTAAATTTGTAACCTGAGACTGTCTGTTAAATGGGTTGTAGTTTCTAGATGACGAAGGAATGAATAAAGGGGGGGGTGGAATACAAACATGATGTGAGGGGATGTGAGGTCCAGAGGTACATTTCACGGAATTAAACTATGAAAGGATACAGCTTAATATTTAGATTTTTTGCAACACTCTCCACCCTTAAGTAGGTGACATTTAGATTTGATTGGTCCCAGAAAAATGGATAGAAGGGATTTAAATCTCTGACCTGGAGACAGGGGCAGTAACTGAGGGAGCACAGAAGTCAAAGCAGGCTGGGGCTGGCTCCTTCCAGAAAGACGTGCACAGTGGACAAGGGCGGGTTAGCAAACTCAGGGACCCAAGGAAAGGCATGCCAGCTGTCATGCACTCCTGCCTGGTCTAGCCACCTCGGAGCACCGAAAACCAGGACACCCACCTGTTCATGCCCCTCGACGCTTGAGCTGCGGGAGAAAGACCTTGATTCAAGCTTGAAGGATTAGGAGATGGTGACGTGATGACCGATTTGTTGGGTTAATTTGTATGAAGAAATTGTAGGTGGCTTCCAGTCAGTGTCGTATGAGTAGATGGGGGTGACTTTAGTTTCACAAAGAAGCAACAAACTGAAGCCCTGTTAAATGTGGGGTTTCTAAATCTAAATTCATGTTTCCCAGGGCTTTACAGGACACATGCTTCCTGTAATTATTTCTATAGGCAAGGATTCCAGGAGGGGAGATTCAGACTTGCATAATTAGAACTTGGGTGGTTTATTTTTGTTGTTGGTGTTTAGCTTCTTTTGGGATTTTAGTTTTTGTGTACCAGTCCTGGGACTTGAACTCAGAACTTGAGTACCATCCCTTAGCTTTTTTTTTTGCTCAAGACTGGCACTTTACCACTTGAACCACAACTTCACTGCAGATTTTTGCGGGGTAATTAGAGATAAGAATATCATGGGTTGGGTGTGGTGGCTCACACCTGTAATCCTAGCTACTCAGGAGGCTGAGATCTGAGGATCACAATTCAAAATCAGCCTGCGCTCTGAAGTCTGTGAGATTCCTATCTCCATTAACCACCAGAAAACTGGAAGTGGCACTGTGGCTCATGGGGTAGGGTGGTAACCTTGAGCTGAAGAGCTCAGGACAATGCCCAGGCCCAGAGTTCAAGTCCCATAACTAACATAAAAAAGAGTATCATGGACTTTCCTGCTCAAGCTGTCTTCAAACCATGATCCTCAGATCTCAGCTTCCTGAGTAGCCAGAATCACAGGCGTGAGCCACCAGTGTTAAATTGTGATGGATCCTTTTCCATGGCTCGGTGTAAAGGCCTTACACTCTTCTCAAACAAGAAGTTCTACTGTCCCACACCTTGCCAGTTGTGGATATCTGCTTTGTCCTCTATATCGTTATATCTCAAATTCAAGCCCTCGGAATACAGAAGCTGTAAGCACCCATGAACACACAGCAGTGTGCCCCCCGGGAAACCAAAATGTCTCCCAGGGCTCTTGAAGTTCCACACTGATGGTTTGTGCCTTACATTGAGGGATTCCAAAAAATAAATGATATTCAATCTAAACTGAGAAGTCTAAACATATCAAATATTCTTTTCTTACCATACATTCTTTTTGCACAGATTGTATATTCTCCAACCAAAGCTTTTCCCTTTACTTTCCTTTTTGGTTATACTGGAGTTTGAACTCAGGGTTCACATTTTCTCCACAGGTGGTTTACAGCATGAGCAAAAAAGGGCCCCTGCTCCTCGTTTGGTTTGTTTTTGTGGATTAGGACCTTCTGTTTTACCTTGGACTGGCGTTTGGCCCAAGATCCTTCTCCTTCTGCCTCCTGTGTGCTTGTGATTGCAGGCATTACAGTTGACGCCATCCTACTAACGTCTCTTCCCAGATTGCTGGGTTATTGGCAGGCACCACTCAGGCTTCAATCTAAGCTCATCTCTTCTCATAGTTTCAAACAAAATCATTCTTTTTTTTTTTGAAAATCATTCTTGAGATTCATGTATTATCTATTTGAAAACCAAGACACTTTCCCCCCTCCTGCTTCTGATATGGCTTTACTTTAGAAATGTTTTCCCAGGTAGAGAAGCTAGAAGTAAAACATGATTTAACATTATTGGACCTGAAACTTAGAAAGCACATTTTCTTACTTTGTGAAATCATAGGAGGAAAATGAAGCATTTCCCTCAATCTTTCAGGCTAATCAGACGTGGTCCCCATGAGTAAGCTCATGCAGCAGCAGTGTTTGCTTTTCTAGCTAATGACAGAGTTTATGCCTGATCTGCAGCTAAGGCAGTGCCTTAGTTACAGACCTATCAACCTAAGCAAATAATAATTCAGGGAGTAACTTTACTGTTATGGTAAAAAAAATTGAATAGATGCCAAGAAAAATGTGAATGTGTACTAAACTACATTTTTCTCTGTAAAAATTTCTCATGCTTCCTGTCACCTCTTAGCATGATTCAGAAGTTGCCAATTTTCTTAAAGTACTTTTGATCTAGAACATGTCTAATGAAAAGGGAGATGCATCAGGAAGAAGTTAGTGTTGCAGTCGAAACATGTTATAATTCAGAGCAGGAAATATAGACATGTTCTTCAGAGCACCAGGGAGACCCCTCAACCTCTTCTCAGGCCACTGACCATAAGGACATTTCTTTTCTTTTTTCTTTTTTGGCGTTTGTGGGGCTTGAACTCATGGCCTGGGCCTTGTCCCTGAGCTCTTTAGCTCCAGGCTAATGCTCTACCACTTGAACCACAGCACCATTTCCAGTTTTCTGTTGGTTAATTAGAGATAACAGTTTCACGGATTTTGTGCGTGGGCTGGCTTTGAACCGAGATCCTCAGATCTCAGTCTCCTGAGTAGCTAGGATTACAGGTGTGAGCCATCAGCGGCCACCTTCACAGGGACATTTCTCTGTTTTCCATATTTTTTTTTATTGTAAGTAATAGAAGGGTTCCATTATATTCACCAGATAGAAGGTGCATTACTTCACATACATTGACACCCTTTCTCATGTCTTGGTCCCTATTTCCTTCCCCCCACCCCCACCCCTCATCTTGTTTTCCCCCTTCCCTATCTAATTTCAAATAACCAAATAAACATATATACAATATATCAGATAACAAGATAAAATGCTGTAACAATATGAGATAACCAAGGGACAGCAAAAGAGATGAGAGATAACAGTACATTAAGGACAACAATCAACTCGTTATATGGCTTTTGTTTCTATATCTTGGAGGTCATTTTGTTTAGTGTCATACTATATGGCCTTATGTATCAGGCTAGGTTTTGCTCTATTGTAAATCTCTGCTAGGAGAGCCCAAGGTTTCTACTGATTATGACAAATGAGGGAAACCATTGAGCTTATGTTTTCGCAGGGACATTTCTTATCACCAGATATTTATGGTTGCATATACAGTGTGGATCCTGCAGAGATGCTGTTCTACTCTCTTTGAGGATATCTGAGTGACTTTCCCAGGCTCCCTTTAGAAGAAAGCCCACCAACCCCCCCCCCCCCCGTGTGGACTGAAACCAGCCACCTCTACCTCTATCTTTTTCTCTGTGGGAAGTAGAGAACACAGAAACCAGTTCCCCTCCCCCAACTAGTTTCTCCCACCCCTCTCTTATACCTTCCTACATTTCCTGTGGTGTTGAAGCCTTCCAAACTCAAAATTGTCAGTAGATTCCATCAAAAGGCTTCGCAGACATGCACAGTAGTTTCTTTGGTCCCCAACCCAGAGGTCCAGCTTTAATCTTCCATCAGTAACCCTCCTCCTAACCTTCAAGCACCATCACTGCCAGATTTAGAATCCAGTCACCAGGGACAACCAGGAAAATAAGGCTTTCATGGCAGCAGGTCAGCTCTGAGCCATAGAACCGGGGGTGCAAGAGGTTGCTTACGTGCCAGGACCGACAGCTAGCATTATGGTGGAAGGTGGTGGTGGGAGGTGTTACGACTGTATTTGTCCCTCGAGTTTTGTAGGACGTGGAGAAGTCTGCATGAGTCATAAGGCATGTTGGGAAAAAAGCCCAACTTAGAGTTTGGCATAATAGCCAGGAAAGTTGATTAGCCCAGTATTTCCTTTGAATCTTCCCATCACTGTAATTTTCCCTCTGCATAGAAGAAACACATCAGCCATCCTGCCCCAGGAAATTTTCCATTTCCTGAGATATAATTTGATTGGGGACCCTACATCCCTCAGCACCACAATTTGGCTACTTCAGAGCCCCTTTGGCCGGCTGCTGCTGTAGGGAGGACAGAAACCTTCTCCCACTGCTGCCCAGAGCCCCTCTGGGTTTCTTTCTGATTCCATTCCAGCAGGAGCACTGCTGTTGGGGTTCAGACACATTGTGACTGTTAAGAGATTTGGGTGCTCTGCCTGCTTGCTTCATTCATTCCTGATGTGGAGTGGAATTCCTTCACATGGATAGATTGGTCCTTGAGTTCGCAATGTGTTAGCATGCTTCCAGCAGGAGATAGGCCTTCTGGGTTGGGAAAGGGTCCAGTGAGTCTGTCCCCAGGAAACATAATCCCCAGTGCCTCCTTCACACCAGTGTCCCGGAGGCTGTATGCCTCCCCAATGGCCCAGGCAGAGTAGCTCTGTGCAATAGGAAATAGTTAAATAATAGGTAATCCTTCATAGACTTTGAGAAGTAGGTCATTATCTCTTTACCCAGGAAATACAAATGATAGGGTCTTCTGTGCCTTAATCATACTGATGTTTACCAATTTCTCTAAAGATTATTATCATGGTTGGTTATTAGCATTATTGTTGCTTTTAAAACCCCAGGAGATAAAATAGAATCGAGCTTATTTTGCTACTTGCCCTTTAGAGCTGTGCTGAGATGTTCTCTTCAAGCTAATTAACCCCTTAGGTCTTCTATGAGGCAAACAACGAAAATCACTAACCCAAGGCAGCCTTCCTCTTATGTGACCTTGTAAAGTTCATATTCATTGGAATAATCAGTAACATAATTAGCGGAGTGGCAGACTAAGTATGTTGTTATGGTTGATTTCCTTCTCCTCTATCGGAAATGGAGCACTTACAGCCATCTCTCTTAACTGGAGCGCCTAGCCAAAGAGAATATTAGCTACCTCTGGAGCCAGCATATGTAGTTTATGTGTTTATGGATTAATCCTCCTGCAAAAGCGATAAAATGAGAACAAGGATGAGGAAAACTGTCCTTGATCTAGGACTAGTTTTACATGTTTAGATGATTGGAGACCAGCAAAAGATTACTCCATGCCATGTGAGCATTATGTCACACGTGAACATTATGTCACATGTAAACTGTAGTGAGGAAGGCTGTATATGGACAGGAACATAGATATTCGTGTGCTATCTGTGAGAAGCAATAACAGATCAATTTGAATATTTCTGGGTCCTAGAATGTAACATGCTCTTGCTTTATCTGCCTGCTGCAAGGAGCCATGCAGGTATAGAAGAAACTAGAATAACCAGAAAAATTCCAAGACGGAAAATATGTGTGAGAACTGATAGGAGAAGATTAATCATATTTAGGAGCAGCAAAGATATAATGGAAGAAAGAAAAGCTTGAAGTCAATTTTAAATATGATCAGGAATTAGGAAAGGACTCAGAAAGAGGCAGCTGTTGGACTTAGTAGTATGTCTGTGATAGCATGTATCATTTTTAGAGGAGTCTTATCAAGTTTGGTATGGCAAGAACAAAAGTAGCCATGAGGAAATGGGGTGAGCATGTGGAAAGATTCTGTGAGTGGAGCTCAAGAGTGAGACCCCATAAAGGATCATTTCTTTGCTAGGATTCATCATCTGATCATGAAAAAATGTCCTTGACTATGGTAAAGTAGGGACAGAGTCATGGTGGAGAAAGCAGGAAAGATTAAAATAAGACAAGAGAATGACCAGGCTTTCATTAAGACTGGGCTGCTAGAATTAAGAGATAGTGTTTCGTATGTTGGAGGTAGAGGGTGATGAGGATGTGTCTTAAGGGGAGGGAAAGGGCGTCAGCATTGACCCCAGGCTGATGTTAGCAACAGAAGATGAAGAAGGGAGACAAAGAGCACAGATTCCTTTAGCATGATCTTTTTTTGTGGAATTTCTGGAGACAGATTAGTTGTTGGCTTGTGAGCAGCTAAATTTCAGCATTGAGAGATTTCTATCTGGTAGTTGAAGCTGGTGTCTGTCTCCTTTTGAGGAATATCTTGTAATTGTGAGAATGGTAGACTTTTGCTCCAGGATTAGTAATGGAATGTATACTGCGGAATGAAAAAAAATAAGTAAAGCAATAGATTGTCAATGGGTTTTTCAGAACACAAGTGTTGTTAGGAATTGATGGCCTCCTTTGTGCTCTGTGTTTGCTTGGAAATGGCAGAGATATTTCCCATTTGGCTCAGGTTTATGGGCATGGTCATTACGTGAGTCTCTGGTCTGGGGCTGTTTGGTTCTTTGGTCCAGGGGAACACTTGATGAGCAGGCTGACCAGCTTCTAGGTGAGGAGGCAGATCTTTGTAAAGAACTGCTGGTTCTTTTATCCCATCTGCTCCCTCTATCCATACCCTTTCCACTTTCTACATGAAATATAAGCCTTGACCCTCCTTGGATTTCCTTTTTTTTTAATATTAATTTAGTTTTCATTGTAAAGTTGTTGTACAGAGGTGTTAAGTGAGGTAATAAGAACATTTCTTCATGAATAGTGTCACCCCTCCCCCATTTTTCTCCCAATTATTTCTCCCCCTCGCTTCTCCCTCCTAGGATTTTCAAATCTAATTTTGGATTGCCTGCCTCTGAGTGCCTTCAGTGACTTAAAATATTTTTGAATATTTCAAGAAACAATACTTGATATATCTTCATTTAAATATTATCACCACCAGATTAAATCAACATTTCAACATTTAAATAAAATCCTTCAGGCCCAATAATGCTACATCTTTTCTCTCTCCCTTGTATTTAGCAAAAATTGATTGAATTCATATCACACACCAGACACTATAATAGCAGTAAGCAAGGAAAACTACAGGCATTTGTGTGGGAGGGGGTGAAGTATGTGTGCATGTATATGTGCGTGCGTGTGTGTGTGCGTGTGTGTGTGTGCACACGTGCAAGTATACGTGGGCATGCACATGTGTGTATTTGATTTGTTCAGGGAGAAAATATGAGAAAATCTGAATCTGAAACCTTAATCATTCATTGTATAAATGTAGAAGTGGGCACTCCAGAAACTTCTTTGTTTTATGGTTTCAGCTCAGGACTTTTCAGAAGACAAAATGAGAAGAATTTAGTGAGGAAGAGATGAGGAGTCCTGGTTTAGTTGATGTGTGAAACAGCCCTTCACAGAGATGGGGTGGCAAGACAAGAACACATCCATGTTGTATCAGATCACATTTGTGTCATCGTAACGAGCATCTTTTCATTTGTTCTGTTACCTATTTTGGTGGTGGGGTTGCCTGGACCATTGGTATTTAGAAAGTAGCCAGCCTCTACTATTGGGGGGGGGTTAGTCATAGCAAGCTTTCAGAATAATTCATAGTTCTCATCAGATTTCTCACGCAAAATATTTCATTCTCAGCGGTCATGTTGAATCTGCATTTGTGCCCTTGAGCTGTGAGCGCTTATGAGCACTATACCCTTCTCAGAATGGTCCTGTGAATTTTATTTGGTTCTAGGCAGTTCTGAGAGGATCTAAGGTCTATGTCATTTATATTAAACAATAGAAAAACAACATACCTTTTATGGAGCTAAGCACACTTTATGAGGCCTAGCTATTCATTTTTTTCCTACATGAACAGCATAGGAGGGAGATAAGTACATACCAAAATTCCATGCATATATAGGACATTATTATTTCTAGAAGGCTGGGTTCAAGAACATCAATTTAATGACAGCTTTGTTTTATGAACATAGTGATTCATGTGATTAAATATTTATTACCTTTCATAAAATTTTTATCATTTTGCATTTTTGTGTGTTCTAACCACCATGTACGGTTCACTCAAATAAACAATATTGAATTCGTGTAGAATAAATTTGATACCTAATTATGTATTCAAGACTCATATTAACAAGATTGAACAGTGGAGAACCAACTTTAGAGTTACTGCCTCTAAACTCAACTCGCAGTTTTTGTAACTGCTGGGTATGTAACTTGGAATTAGTTGAAAAGTGATCCTAAGAAAGAGGAATTTTAGTACTTTTTAAAAAATCTAGCAAACATCACAGTTAAGGGTCTCATTTGATTAATTCTTCCAAGCAACTACACACCTCACCATCACCATATGCCAGGAGAAACTAAGAATTCAAAAGTAGAACCAGTTGATGGGATGAGGTCTGAACAGTTCCAAATAAACAGGTCTCAAAATCTCTAGTCTGCTTCTAGAGCCCACTAACAACTCATTTATAAAGTTTACATACACACAGGTGAGCATGCATGCATGTGTGCACACACACACACAAGCGCGCGCGCACACACACTCCCCACGTCAGAAAAAGTAGAGAGGGAAATTTTGGTAAGGGGAAAAGAAGGAATTTAGGTCAGAAACCTTAGGCATTTTCACAGTCAAGAGACTTTTCTGGCCAGACACTTGTGCTGCACTGTGATTTCTTCAGTTTTCCCAAGTGCCATTTTAGCGGAGGACTTTTAGGAGCTTTACATCAGGTCTTCTGTGATTTCATCAGAGGCTACATGTCCAAGGGAAAGCTGTTGGTAAGCATGACTTACAAACAGAGCGCCTACCATTTTCATGCTCTTGTCTTGGGTGGCCCGCTGGTGTTTGGATGAGAACTGTCCTTCATAAATTCACATGTTGAAGGCTTGGGTCCCCAGTGTAATGCTCAGAAGTGGGGCTTTTTGGAAGTCACTGGATCGTGAGGGCCTTGATCTAGGCAGTGCATTCATCCGTTGATAGATTCACAATACAAAGGCACTGAGAGGCAGTAGAACTAAGAAGTCAGTCAGTCCTGAGGATGTTTTACCCCCTTGGATGTTTTTTGCCTAGCTATCAGGCCCAAAGTAACCATCAAATCTAGCCTCTGTGTCTGCTGTTCAAAATAATAAGCCTTTTACCTCTTTTGTTAATGTTTTTCTCAGGTGTTTGGTCATAGTGATGAAAAGCTGATGACTACAGCATTTCAAGGGTCTTTAACAGTGCAGTGCCAGTGACACACAAAGCTTTTTAAGATGGCATCCCATTATATGCCTCTGCTCCTTCACAGCCTCTGGAATGTGGTGTACACCTGTTTTTAAGGAGAGTATTGTGGTTTATCTACAAGACCTGTTGTAGTTATCTTAGGCTTCCATCACAAAATACTACACATAGGTGACTTAAGCAATATTTTTAGTGGTTCTAACAGCTCAGAAATATAGGATGTTCACACATTTGAGGTCTGATGACACCTTTTCTCCCTGGTTTGAAGACACCTGTCTTCTGATTATGCCCTCCTGTTTCTGTACCTGGGCATGGGCCTGTGTGGGGGCAAGGGAAGGCTAGTGTGTCTCCTTTTCATAAGGCAGTTTGTCCCACCACCAGAGTGTGACTCTCATGACCTTCATTAACTCTTACCTTGCAACTCCTTGTACTGGGAGTAGATGATTCTGCATGAATTCCACAAGAATCTCTTTTTAACAGGGCATACATTGGAAATGTAGCAAGGACAGGACTGTCTTATTCAAGGTTTGTATTTAGAGACCTTTGAGTCCTCTGATTTTCATATCGCTATGATATTAGACAAATGGTTAAACTCCTCTGTCTTGACCTTAATTTCCTCACTTGTTCCATAATAGCATCTATCTGTAGAGTTTTCGCCATGCTTGCAAATAAGTGAAAATAAAACAGGTCAGCTTTTGGATAGTGCTTGGTACTGTTAGCTTATTTTGTACAAAAAAGCGAAAGTATTCAAGTCAAAGCTGAAAGTGATAACACAAAGTATTAAATTGTTTGACTAGTTGTATGGTAGTTAATAACTACCAAACTACAAATTCTTAAATTTTGCAAGTCTTCATTAATTTTAACATTTTGGTTCTGCCTGGGCCATCTTTCTCTTCATTGCTTTGTGTAGTGAACTCATACTTGTTGCCATAAAAATTTCAACTAACACATTGTTTCAAAAATTGGAGCATATCCTACTTATGTAAAACCTTATTTCAAGTCTGCTTTGTTTTTTTAAATTATTCCTTAACACAAATGTTCTTTTGCATACCAATAAGGTTGCATTCCAATTAAATATTACTGGCAAAGAAAAGGATGGAAGCAACCCTTCCCACACACTCACTCTTCCAAACACCAAATTCCCATAATTCACATGTTGTTTACATTTCATAGACATTGTCATCCCTGTTCCGTGCAGGCTAGTGATTTGGATGACAAAGTCAGGCCAAGTCTTAGAAGACATGAGCTATCAAAGTAACAAATCTGTTGGATAATCAGTAAGAAATTAGAGCAGAACAGTTTCTAAAGGCTAGCTTTTCAGCACAATAAATCAAATATGAAGGAATCATTACCCTTGGATATAAAGATCATAGAAGCTATTTCCTTATATAACTACCTGAAAACAAAGCATTGGCCACAACTTCAGAACACTTGGAGAAGAAATATCCTTGGGAAGAAGTTCATTATATCTCATGGAAATTTCCAGAAGGCAAAGAGTAATTTTGAATGCTCACAGTGAATAAAATATAATGTAAATACCAGTTGTGTCCTAAACATAATGGCATCACTAAACCTGGGGTTGTATGTTCACAGGATTTTATCTACATGAGAATTTCATTTAGTTCTCTTTAAGTTTGATTCACTATGGCTTACAAAGACCTGAAGAGATAGATAGATAGATAGATAGATAGATAGATAGATAGATAGATAGATAGATAGATAGACAATGTATTAACACTCCTTTTTTTTTCCAAAGGATTAGTCAAAGTTGTCCAAACTAACCAGAAATGTTCAGAAAGCAGCAAGAATTACAAGTCCAGATGACTAGATATTTGTTTACTGGTAGTAACAGAGTTTGAACTCCTCCTATGTGCTGAACTAGTGCTCTGCTCCTTGAACCACACTGGATTTTTGCTGGTAGAACCTTCAAAGTAGCTTGAAATAGCTTTGAAGCTCAGTCCTCCAAGCCCCAGCCTCCTTTGGTAGCTAGGATTATAGAAATGAGCCATCAATGCCTCTCTACGATGGCTAGATTTTTCTTTTTGGCCAGTCCTGGGCTTGAGCTCAGGGCCTGGACACTGTCCTTGGACTTTCTCAAGGCTAGAGCTCTACCACTTGAGCCTCAGCACCACTTCTGGCTTTTTTTTTCTATGTGTGTGGTACCGAGGAATTGAACCGGGGGCTTGATGCATGCTAGGCAAGCACTCTACCACTAGGCCAAACTCCCAGCCCTGGCTAGATTCTTTTTTAAAGGATGATTTTGTTACTGAGATTTTGAATTCTTTAGTGACTGATGAATTTCTTATTTGCTCCCATTTGGTAAATTTATGTATTCACAAAGCATTTACTGAATGCATTTCTGGAAAGTAACTTTAAATCTGATTTCAGGCCTTTCAAAGACATTTGATTTTTTATAAAGAGAATAATATTTGTCAGAATTAGTAGTATGTCTTGGTGAATCCCTTGCTCCCTACGCTACCACACATGGCTGTAACGGACATGTTTCAGGATACAATTGCTTTGTGATTAGTATGCTAAAAGTTTCTCACCCCATATATCTGTGACTTTTTAGTTAATAAAAATGTCATTCCTATGTAGTTAACATCTCAGAGGAAATTTGAATGTTTTACAGTTGATGAATTTCAACTTCTCTGAATGTAAAAATTAGGTGTTTCCATTGTGTTTTAAGGAAAAAAAATGCAGAATCAGAAAGGTTAAATCATGGGCCACGAGAAAGCAGTTAAACTCTAGTGATCTTGGCTTGTAATTCTGGCTGCTTCTTGAATACATGTGGTTGTCTGGGTTAACTTTGATTTTTCCTCTGGAAAAAGAAGTGTCTAAAGCAATAGTTTGACATTGTTATGATTAACTGAAACTTTACATTTCTCCTCATTATTTGGGCAGTGTACAAATAGTTGAGGTCAAAAACATTTTCATTTGAAAAAGCCGCATGCATTTTTTTTAAAGTAGGCTTCTAGATATCTTTGGAAGCTTTTAAATAACATGTATCAGAAATTTATCTCCTGCTAAGGGAAACAAGGCAAATGGAAAAAATTCTGATTTTCAAGGATGAGATACCTTAATTACCTACCTAGCAAAAATGTCATGAAAATAATTTCCCCAACAAAATCATGCTCAAGGCCTTACTTGTTGTACCTGTGAGAAAATCACTACCAGTATTTCAGTCGTGCTTTTCTCCATCGCCAAATTCTGAACTGCCCCCCTGGTTTCATTGCAGTTCCTGTCACATTTTCCTGAGTTTCACTGACACTTTGAGATCAACCTTCTAATCCTCAACGTCCCCAGCACATCTCAGGTTAAGTTTCCTAATAAATTAATGTTCTTACCTTATATCCCCATTTGCTTAGTGTGAAAAATACACTTGAAATGTGCTTAAAGCCAGGAGGGCTCAGCAAGTGAAGTCCCATGGCCTCCTTTTCTCTCTTCCCCGCTCACCATAGGGGATGCAGTGGTTATCATTCTCATGCTTTCATGCCTTTACCGTATCTTTGTGTACCTTCTTTCAGAAGTTTTCATTTTTCCTTGTGAGCTGAGATTTTTCACTGTGGTTGCAAGATCTGCCCATAACAGTGTGTGTGACTTCATTCTCCCATTGTCAGACAACATCAGATCCATTCTTCTCAGGATGCATGTTGAGACTGCTTGAAATAGTCTTCAGATATAACTGGTTATTCAATGAATGCTTTTTCATGTTTCTCCATGCATTCATTGAACAAATGGTTGTGCCAATTGGCTTATTCCACCCCTTGACATGCCGTCTACCACAAGGACTCTTCTCTGGCCTTTCTGCTGACTTTTCATACAATCTGCTCCCTCAGAGAACAGATGTCTACATCTGGAAGGACCTTTTCCCCAAGGGACTCATTTATTCTCTGAGTGGTCCCAAATTAAAAAGTGGATCTCCATGCTGAAATGTAAACTCAGGGAAGACAGGATGAGTGGTGGATGCGGAGCGGGCAGTGAGATTGGCTCTGGACACTAGTGTATCACATCTGACTGATGATCTGGCTCTTTACATTCGCCAGATTTCCTGAGAACTCTATACTACCCATCAGATTCAAAGGCTCTGTGTGAGCCTGCCTGGCTCAGACTCCTGCTCTACCACTCCCAGTTGTATATTCTTGTGCAGATTCTTTAACATCCCTTCCACTTGGTTTCCTTGTTGGTGAAGCGAGGGAAATGCTAGTATTTATTTCCCAACACAGTGGTGAGAACTGAATGAGGGACATAAAGCTTTCAAAATACCTAAGGGGTATTCTGAGCCATGATAGCGCAAGTGAATTGTACTCACAACAGCTTAAGTATCTACAAGTTAGGGCGTTTTCCCTCTGTAAATACTCCTGGAAGCTGACTGTAGTATTTGAGAACTCTGAATATTGTATTTGTTGATGTTAATAAACAACAGAACAAACTGTTTCTTGAATGTTGTGCTGCTATGCAAAATAACATTCCCAGCTTTTGTCACCAGTCTTTGTTTTTTATATTTTCTGTTGAATTTAGGGCTCATTGTCCATGAAGGAGCTGCAGTTTACAGAGTGTTTAAACGCTGGAGGGCCGTTAATTTGCACTGGGATGTATTAAATTATGACAAAGCCACAGACATTGAAGAAAGTAGCCGAGAAGAGTCATCCGCAAGCAGGACTTTATGGTTACCACTGACTGCACTGCGAAACAGGAACTCTGTGCACCCGATGCAGCTCACCTCGCCAAGGTTTCAGTGCGGCTACGTGTTACTGCATCTGTTCAACCGCATGAGGCCCCACGAGGATCTGTCAGAGGATAACAGCTCGGGGGAGGTGGTGATGAGAGTGACCTCAGTGTGAGGGGCGGATCCGAGGGTGCAGCAGGGACAGTCCTGCACAATTTGGAATGTAATTGCAATGAATGGCAAAACCACAGCACTTCCAAACATACACACACACACACACACACACACACACACACACGCACACACAGACACACACACATACACACACACCTATGAACTTTTTAAAATTTATGCTTTTTATATGAACATTTGAATTGCAAATACATTTTCTGAAAAAAACAAAAGAGTCTTTCTGTTTTCTGATTTCCTATATCCTTTATAAGTCAGTACTTGACATCATAATGCATATAATTTAATTCTATATAGTCAAACATGATGGAAGTTTTCCTTAATGCCCCGGTCTTTTTTTTTCTTGCTCATTTTAAATATATTTTTATCAAACTGTTGGCTGCATGTGTAATTTTTCAGACAGTCTGAATGGGTCACTTGGAAGATGGCATAGGCAGGTTTTAAAGTGCCCAGGGCACAACATCCGGGTGTTTCTGGATGCTGGGTGGCAAATCCCTCCTGCCTTGTGCTGATTGACAGTCTCAAGGGAAGCTTTTTACACTGATGAAAAATGCCCTATACTGAGGATGCAATGCTAGGTAATATGGGCTACTGTCTACATTCTGAAGCACCGTGAGTTTCCAAAAAAGAAAAATTAAAGGAAGATTGTTTTGTTGGATACTTAACCCCCAACACTCACTAAAATGCCCCACAAGGTGCATATTCTATTAATACTCTGTTTTTTAAAAAAAGTAAAACTGCCTCATATTTCCATAGTCCTTTAACAGACCTATTGCAATTAACTTGGTAAATTACTAGTATTTTAAATTACATAATCACCACCTTAATTAGATTTTCTTTGGGTAAAAGCTTAGACACCCTCTTAATCATTTGGAACACTAATCTTATTACTGTGTTTAATGAAGCCTTGTGAAAGACTTTCACCAGCAGTGAAAAGTCTTTCTCTCTTACTGGATGGACTCGGTCAGTATGCTTTTTTTTAATGAAAACAAGAAAACATGAAGATACTGAGTCCTGAGAAATGTTTTTATCCAGTATTAGGATGTTTCACCCTTTTCATATACCAGCTGGAAGCGGTCAATCATTTTAATTACAGCGACAGAAGAGAGGAAGAAGAGAGGAAGAGGCAAGGGGTCATGTTTCCTTCAGGAACATGAACTGAACAGGCAGATGTCATTAACAATTAAATTTAAACATCACTAGGAATAAAACACTCAATGCTCTTTTATTAAAAAAATAATTGAAAAGTAAAAGAAGAAACGTAATCGAAGAGTTTCCCTCTATAGTGAGCATTCAGATTCCTGTCTAGAAAATTCTAGTTCCTGAAATAATGTTCCCAGTTAAAAATTACAAATGACGGGGATGCAACAGTTTTCAAAATACAAGCAAAGAATCATGAAGTCATGAACGAAGGAGAATCCAGACATTATTTAGGGGCAGGAGTAGGAATGAGACTACTAAGCGTTCTTTGTATTCTTAGGCTTGTTTTCAGCTGATGTTAAATGGACATAGTCCTGCAGGAGAAACATGGATAGCTCATTCTGTGAGATGAGTCATGACAACAGGTCATCTAATGGAGAATCATTTCAGTTACTACTGATATCACACGATGGAGTATTGTGTTAGAAACATGGCTACACAGACCCTTAGACACCATGTAGACTGCTAGCAATCCTGTCGCTGGAATTAGTGTGCATCTTTATGTCAACTCACTTAAGAACCAAATGGAAGAAGTGTCGGAAGATCTCTATAGAATCTTCCTGGGGTGCGGGAGATGGAGGCATCTGGAGAAGAGACGGCCTTGGACAATCTGGAAGGAAACTCCCCTCCTTTGAGGACCTTGTCCTCTGTCTGGGCCTTCTGTCAACATCCTGTGTTTCCTTTTATCACCTTCATAGCCCCTGTGTCCTAACACACACACACACACACACACACACACACACACACACACGCACACACATACACAAAAGATGGAAATGGAAAAGAAACTGATTTAATCATAACTATCAGTAAAAAACTAGATATTCTTTCTTCCTACTTTTGTTCCCATTTTTAGTCCTGTTCTTCATTTTAAGACGTGAGCTCCTGGCACATATATAAATGGCATTGGGAAGGAGCTGAGTGCAATGGAGGAAGTAATTATAAATACCTGGGAGATGTGATTTTCACACAGGCTCCCTGAGCAGGGCAGAGAGGATGTACAGTGTTTGAAATTCAATTTTAATCATAGAGAAGAAAGAAGGAGCAACAACTCATGAACATAAGTGTGTAGATTTGGTGCAAGGAAGTGGAGAACACAGGAAACAAGGTATGAGAAGCCAAATGTATCCAGATCAGAATTTCCCCACTCTCTGTGAAAACTGCTCCCCCACTGGGAATTGCCTTCTTGTCATTTGTCATTGAGGGCAAAAGTATGAGCATCATCCTTCAATCCTTTATTCTCTTATTGTAACAATCAGGGGTGGAATCCATCTGTGTGTCAGTTACTAGTTTTTGAAAAGCATATCACCTCCCTGGCTGATCTCAGGTCATCTCCATGAAATCTTTACTGAGGACTGTTACAATGGCTCCCTGAGACCAGTGGTGCTGGGTTGAAGGCTGCCACTTGCTCAAAGTAATGACAATCTGGAACTTCATAATAGGATCATCACTGGACATTGGGTTTTAGAGTACAATTATTTGAAATGAGGGCAAAATGGATGAGAAAAGGCCCTTGATCCCATAACTGGTGTCTTTATAGGGTCATGTAGAAACAGCTAGAAACATAGACACAAGTATGTAGGCCAAAACGAGGTATGGCATTATCTGGGCAGCTTTTGTGTTGCAAAAATCCTACGGAAACTTTTAAAGCAAAATCAAACACCATCAGCCACCTGCAGGAAAATGGTTGGACATACATCTTTAGTTCAAATACTCCCCAGTTCAGTTCCTCTTCCTCCCTAGATTTTCACTTCTTCCTCTTCATCATTCATAGCACCATCATCAGCTGCCATAAACTGCTTGAATTCTTTCTTTACCAAAATCAACCTCTTCCTGGACGCCATCATTTCAGATACAAACCTGATACATAATTTATGTGAAGACTACAAAACATTTTACCTGTCCTTAATAGGCTCTAGTAGTTATATCCTGTGTTCCATGGAAAAACTCTACATCTATCATAAAGTAATCTGTGTCTAAAGTCTCTTTAAAGGAAGACTTTCAGAAACATCTTGAGATAGGCTGTTTACAAGCTTCTAGTTTAATGCATTGCTATAGTCCATCTTCTCCCTAGAATTAGTCTCGAGACTATTGAATAATCAACTTCTAATTATACACATTTACTGGCGATCTCTCTAAGGACTTCAAAAATGCCTGTCCAATTAATGCCTAAATGACTTTTGTGACATGTTGGTGACAAACAGAACCAGAGAAAATCACCCAGAAGGTTTTCAAGTTTGAAAACTAGTGTGACCTTAGAAAGAGTCCCTTTAAGTGATTCAAAGTCAAACTGGAAGTGTTCCTATGGATGAATCTTCAGGAGGGTGCTAAGGCAGAGCTGTGAAACAAAGAGAAGATAATGTCTTGTGTTGGCTTCCTTTTGCTGTTATAATAAATTACCACATATTTAGTAGCTTCAAGTAACATGAATGTATTACCTTACAGGAGTAGAGACCTGAAATCCCCACCTCTGTCTTAAATTTAAAGGGTCAATGGGACAGACTCCTTCTGGAGTTTCTAAAGGACAATGTGTTTCCTTGTCTGCGTATCTTTTTCGAAGAGAAGAGGAAAGAGGAGGACCTTGCTATGGTTCCCCCCACCCCCCCTCCCGACCCCGTCATCTTTGAACCATTTGAACTTGTCACTTCTCTCTCTTGGGCCTTTCTGGCCTTGTATTATAAAGACCCCATGATTCCATCTGGTCTACCTGGACATTCCCGGGTAGCCTGCACTCCACACCTCAAGTCTTCAAAGCCACATCTGCCAAGTCCTTCAGTCAGCCCAGAGATCCACAGAATGTGGCCATTATTCTTTCTCCTACTGCTGTGTCATGCCATCTTGCTTATTTGTTATTCTGAATGTCTAAACTTTTTATTATATCTGCCTCTTCCTAGCTTGGAACCCAGGCAGGCATGGTTCCCACTGCACACAGTCCTCTGAACAAGCCACAGAGATTTCCAGAACTGTCCCCATTACATTTGTGTATTTACAGGGAAATCTTAGAAGCATGAGGCATCTGACCAACTAGTGCAAGAGAAGAAGCAGGAAAGGGAAATGCGTCCTCTGTGAAGCAAGAAAGACCCAGAAGAAATATAGTATATGGCCTCCCTTGAAAGTGGAATCTAAAAGAAAAAAGTCAAATGTATAGACATGGAAAGTAAAACTGGTTATATGGTTAGAGTGATGGGGAGAAAATGAGAAATTATATAGACTAAAAATAAAAGTTCTAACAAGACTATAGGTAATAATAGTATATTATAGCCAGTAGTTTTTTGCAAAAGAAAAAAAAATGAGATCATAGCTATATCAGCAGGAGTCTGAGGAAAAATGGAGAACTGTTAGGGATGATGGATCTGCTCATTGATCCTCTGTGGTAACTATTTTTCTTCACTTATGCCTTAAATGTATGCGGTGCAACTCACTTCATTTTCAGAGAAGGCAGTGTAGAGACTGCTAGTGTAGCCAGAGCCTGTGCAGCCCTTCTCTCGTTGCACATATCTGACGTGCTCTGGAGCACCAGGATCTGATCACTATGCCATCTGCTGCAGTGTCTCCACTCTACCTTCATGCAGAGCGGGCCTGAGATGTCTTTTTCGATGGAGATGCCTCCTGGAAATCACTAGTGAGAAATGGACCCAGACAGAATTGGGAACTGAATTGTGCTGCTCTCCATATTTCATTTGGTTTTATATTTACTTACTTGTTATTGATATTTGGTTTTAGAATGATTTTTTAGGAGATGCAACTTTAGAGTTTAAAACAGATGATTATATCCTTAACTGCAATTTTTTATTATAATAATTACCTACAATATTTGTTTAAATATCCCCAGATATTAGTAGTTTAGTGAAAAAGAACAGTTAACTCAACTCTGGGTGCTGGTGACTCAAGCCTGTCATCTAGCTATTCGCGAGGTTGAGATCTGAGGATCACAGTTCAAAGCCAGATGAGACAGGAAGTCCGTGAGATTCTTATCTCTAGTTAATGAGCAAAAAGCTGGAAGTGGAACTGTAGTTCATGTGGTATAGTGCTAGCCTTGAGAGAAAAAGCTGAAAATACAGTGTCCAGGTCAAGTTCAGGCCACAGTACCTGAACAAATAAGCAGCTACTACTATCAACTTCTTGCTTAACCTAAGTATTATTTTGTGAATGAAGAAACTAGAGTGAGACTTGACTAGACAGGTGGAGATCCACCATATTGGTGAATGGTGAGGTTACGCTCAGACTCAGGCAGCCTGCTGTACAGAAACATGGCAGATGGTAGGGAAGTGCTTTTTTCCTAAATGTATTTCTAAAAGTCACAGTGTGTGTGAGCCCAAAGTTTGGATTTGGCAATTATAGCTTATAAAGTCCATGTTTCAAATGAGTCTCATTAGCTCAGCTCGGATTTCCTAGTATTGAAGTTCCCTTTACCATCAACTCAATGTTAATTCCCATCCACTTAATTGCTTTAGTGTCATCTGAAGATAAAACTTTATATCCGTTTCCTCTTTCCCTATATAGCCAAACAAAGGAATTTAATCTATTAGAATCATGTGTTAAGGTAATACACACTCACTCCCTTATATGGATACTTTCTTCATTTCCAACACTTCTGTATTGCTTTTGACTGCAAACACTTCAGTTGGCCAGCCATCCAACATTCATTCCCTACTACTTTAATTTTTGACTTTCATAAGGCAAATATGTATACAACTTCACAAATGCTTTCTTTTCCAGATTCCCTTTGGTGAGGTGTGGCTTTGTGCCACAACTCTGGACTATGTAGAAGCCAGGTCATTTTTTTAGAAAAGGTTTGATTTCCTGGTATAAAGAAACCATTAATGTTCTCTTCCTTCTTACCACTTTGTATAACTATGTGGAACATGAGGCTTGAATGAGAACAAATGAATTCCAGATATGTCAGTTCTTATATGACTTAACATTTAAAATGCCAACAACTGCTTAATTCTTAGCTTCATTGTACATTTTTTAAAAAGTCTGTTTAAGTGGTAGAATTTTCTGGATTTATCTTTTACTGGAAAAAAGGAATGTTTCTATTACAAATGGACACCATACTTTATTTCTTTAACATTTGAAGCAAGGCTTTACATTGATATTTCTTGAATCCCCTCCCCTCTCTCTCATCGGTCATGGGACTTGAACTCTTGAGCCCGGGTGCTCTTCCTGTGCTCTTCGGCTCAATGCTAGTGCTCTACCACGTGAGCCACAGTGCCACTTTCAGTTTTCTGGTGGTTAATTGGAGATAAGTGTGTCACAAACTTCTGCCTGGCTGGCTTTGAACTGTGATCCTCAGATCTCAGCCCCTTGAGTAGGTAGGATTACAGGCAGGAGCCACTGACGCCGCTGGCTCTTTTTGCTTTTGTTTTTTTAAATTCCAGGTCAGAATGTGCTTAGTTCAAAGGCCCAAGATTCAACTCCAGAGTGTCTCATGAGCATCTCAAAGTAGCATGCTGAAAGTTAGACTTGTCGTCCTCTTTCCTCAAATTCAACTCCACTGTTTTCCTTTCCTCAGCATTTGGCATCACAATCTGACCAGTTGCAAAACTCAGGATACAGCTGTTGTTGATAGTACACCTTCCCTGAGGATTTACTTCTTTAATATCAATAGTTCCATTGTTTCCAAGCCCATGACATTACCTTTATAGACACCTTTACGGAAGTTAAGGAGAGAGAGGGTTGACGAGTGGAGAGAGAAAGGAAAGGAGAATGCAGTCACGATCTGCAATGTTTATATGTGAAAATGGAAGTAGGAAAATGGAGGGGCTGGGTGGGTTTGGGAGAGATGGGGAAGAATGGTGGTGGTTAAGATGCATTATAGTAATCAACAAGAACGTTAAGCCCTCTACTTCAAAAATAGTATATAAAAAATAACTTTCCTGGCTTTCTTGACTAGATTCTTCTCTATTCATCCACCTTTTAGATTGGCTCACTCATAATCATGTGCTAGAGTGGTTTTCAAATATAAATCTAACGATGTAATTCTGTGCTATATAACTTCCCAACATCTCTTCTTTGCCCTTTGGATAAAATTCAGATTCAAAAGTGGTATCTCGGTGAGTTTTCTATGCCTATAGCAAAGTACTAGAAATTGGGTAATTTGTGAAGACTACAGGCTGAGGAGCACAGGAGTCTGGTAGATCTGCTCAGCACGTGGGGAGAACTTGCACACTGCGAGATAATGGTACAGTGAATCTGATGGTAGGAGTTGCACGCGGCATGCCAGGTTAGTCCCTCCTCCGCTTCCTAGAACTACAGAGCACATCACTTGATGACCAAACCTAATCCCAGTGACTTCCCACAATCCTTGATGGTATGAACCTGGGTGTTCGGTTTCAACAAAAGTTTCAAAAGACACAGTCACAGCAAGCTCGTGGCACTTCCAATCTCTCTGGTGCCAAGAAACTGCTCAGACCCATCCACAGTGAAATCTGGGAATAGAATCAGTCAGGGTTAGAAGTGCCCACTGTAACTCAGGTGTGCAAATGCAAAAGACAGAGGAAATCAAGTTTTACAAGCTCCAAGCTTCACACATCAGCGATGCAGCACTCACTGAGTAGTAGCTGTAGGAAGATAGAACTGAATCTGCCAGTCAAAATAACTGGCTTCCAACAAAATTTTCTAAATAAAAATGGTATATTTTAATAAAGAAACTGGAGTGGGACAAAGGACAAAGGGTGAAACAACGCAACAGCCATACTCATGAGACACTATGTGGAGATGAACTTACAACAGGAGTTGGAGAGTCGGGGTGAGAGAAGGTAGGAGAAAACAAGGGATGGGATAACAGTGTTTGATAAGAAATGTACTCATCACCTTATATAACTGTAACCCCTCTGCATATCACCCTTACAATAAAATAATAAAAAGGAATTTTAACCTCTTTTTCCCCCTTTCCTTTCACTTAAAAGACAAAATAGGGAGGCATGCCTGGCATCCTGCTGGAGAAGAGATGCATTGCGATTGTCTGCTGTTATCTCGACTGAGGTAGGACTCAGGGACGCCTGTCTCTGGCATCAGCCTCTGCCCCCATTGCTTTCATGATTTCTCTGTTCCTGGGATTGCATGACAATGGCTCAAAGAAAGTTTGGCCTCCTCAGTCCACTGTCTTTTCATCTGGGTTCGCACTAGGACACTCACTCTCTGGGTCTCGTCACATCCTACAATTTGCTCCAGGCATTGGACTGTCTATCTTTATGGAGTATATTTGCCTTACAAATACCCTTGGTAGATTAGTTAATTCCTTTTTTTCTCGTATCAACTGATATTTACTGAGTTTTATTGGGCATTCTGAAAAATATAAGTGCATGATCATAGTGTTGATAAGACAAAATGTGTACATCTATGTAAAAATAGCTGATTTTATATCTAATAGTATCTGATCTTCAAAATGTTCTTGAGATCCATCCATATGTGTGGGTATATTAGTTACTTTTAATATTTCACAGTAATATTATATCTTGTAAATATATCATAACTTGCTTAGTTATTGTTCCTTGATAAACTCCTGTAACAAAGAAAATGGTTATCAACTTTCTCACATAAGTCTTTCTATGAAGAAGTATGTTAAAACATTTCCCTTGGAGCTGTGTGTCCATGGCTCATGCCTCTAATCCTAGCTACTTAAAAGGCTGAGATCCAAGGATTGGGTTCAAAGCCAGCCCAGGCAGAAAAGTCTGTGAGATTCTTATTTCCGATTTACCACCCCCCAAAAGCCAGAAATGGAAGTTGTGATTCAAATGATAAAGCACAAGCCTTGAACACAAAAGCTGGGGACCCAGTGCTCAGTCCTTGAGTTCAAGCATCAGTACTAGCATATACCCACCCACTCACACACACTCATAACCCCCCGCCACATACTCCCTTGTGATCATACCTCTGGGAAGAATTGATGGCTATAGTTTAATACATACATCTTAAGGACTTTCAGTATAAGCAACCCTTCCAATTTTGTATAGCTTTTTTGTCAAAACAGATTTTGTTATAATGCAATTATTATATTTCTATAAACATTAAGAATAAATGATCAATTTTGCCAGACATTAATATTAGCTATCCCATTATAGATGAATCAGCACCAAAGACATCATGTTGGAAAGAGACAGAATCAAATCTTTTCCAATGCTCCTACTGATGATTGTACATCAACCTTCAGAGAGAACCCTGTGCCATCCATACAAGTAGACGCAATGTATCCTATGTTTTTAACCTCCCATGCAGAGAGCAAGATGGCTGTTAACAGCTCAACAGATCATCTTTCTACATTTTTTCCTCTTTCCCTCAAATTCAGTATCCTTCTACAAAATCTTTCAAGACAGAAGTTTCATGTAGAACGTCAAATTATAGAATTTAGCATCCATGTCTGTGTTCAGAACACCAATCATGCATTTAGAAGGAGATAGCTATCCTCTGAGTCAAGGAAGGTTCAAACGGTGGAAAGGAATGTGTAGGGCGAGAGTGAAGCATCCATCTGACACAGGTTTAGCCTCTGTTGGTTGACTAAATGTGTAGCCTTTGAGAAGCAGAATTCTAACTGTTCTCTTTTCCCCAGGAGAAAATGCTTCTATGGCACACTGGCCAGTGTGCTGTTCACACAATCCTGGCTGGAAATTCTGCCTCAACCCCTTTCCAAATGTAAGTAAATTAAATTACCAACAGAAGTGCAGAATGACAATAATCATTTTCTGTTCTTTTACATTTCCTTACATTTCCCTAGAATACAGCAGACACGGTTTTCTTTTTCTGTTCCTGGTAGAGGTAAGTTTAAAAATAAAAATGACAGGAAAATGTAACCTGTCTGATTTTATGATTCAAGTCTTTTCTGTCTGGACTAAAATAACATTAAAATGCCTATCTCCAATTAAGTAAAACAACTGCATTCCTGGGCAATAATTTTCCAGACGTAGCAGAGACTATGCTTGATATAGCACTAAAATGAAGTATGTACATCTGTATCTACAATAGGTAAAAATTTAGCAAGCTCTTCAGTGATAGTGTCTGTGACTATGGGACAGTTCTTACAGTCGGTGTTGAACTTCCTAGAGGCTCATGTGATGTTCGAGGTCTTCTCAAATCCATCTCCTAAACATTCAGCATTCTACCAAATAACAAAGGAATCATTTACCCTGATCATTTTCACTCTGTTGACTGTAGCTACTGTGCAGGAAGATAGCACAGGCCAGGGGGGATTAGAGACTCTGTTAAGGTCAGTGAGAAAGTCATGAACAGGGTAAAAACTGGGGGCAGTGCTCAAGGTTCTGTTTTCAAATGTCTGGTGTTTGCTGTGTGCTGTCAGCCATGAAGACAAATCTAATTCTTGTCTGGTGGGCTTACTCTGCAGTCACTTAGGATTAATTCTAACTGTGCTCAGAGGGGAGCTAAATGTCTGACTCCTGTCTGGCTTCCTGACCTCATTAAGGACTCATGGTCTTATACTATAACAGCATCCAGGACTGAAAAGAGACTTTATCATTTGTATTAATTTTAAACAACACATAATGAATAATTATACACATTTATGGTATACAGTATGATAATTTGATACATGTATATCAGAGGTGATAATGGATTGGAGTAATTTTCCATCTTCTTAAACATTTATCCCTTCTTTGTGTTAGGATGTGTCAAACTCCTTTCTCCTAGTTTTTCATAAAATGTATAATAAATTGTTGTAATCTTTTCTCTACTGGGTGGTAGAACACTAGAATTTGTTCAGGCTATCTAACTGAATTTTTGTTCTTTTATCCCAATTCCCTCTGTTTTTTAAACCTGTCATACATTATGTTGTTCTCAATGTCTATAAGCTCAACATTTTAAACTTCTGCCCATAAATGGAGACATGCAGCGTTTGTGTTTCTGTACCTGGCTTATTTCACTTACTGTGTTCTCCAGTTTCATCCACCTTATCACAAATGTTAGAAATGTATTCTTTGTGAGGTCCTGTGATATTCTATTATATAGGAGGGGGGAGGGAAAGGGAGACAAAAACATGAGAAGGGTATCAAGATTCGAGAGAAGTAATGTACCCACTACCTGACGATTGTAACTGTTATCCCCCTTCCCATTATCTCGACAAAAACTACAATAAAAAAGTCAAATGTACTTTCAAAATATTAAACAGAAGATTTTTAGAAATGAATGACTCATAAATTTCAAAAAATATTCTGTTATATACATGTACCACATCCTCTTCCATTTATTTTCCAATGGACAACCTGGTTGGTTTCATATTTTCCTTATTCCAACAATGCTACAAAAATATAGGCATGTGGGTGGCTCGCTCATATGTTGATTTCATTTCCTTTAGACAGATGCTCTGAAGCAGGATCACTGCACCATATGATAGCTCTGCTTTTAGAAAAACCTCTATAGTTTTTCCACAATGACTGTGTTAGACTATTTTATCTATTTTATTAGGGAACTATTTATTGATTCCTATTCATGTGCCAAATACCCTGGAAGAAGGCAAAGGAAATGATCTGAAGGAAATTTCCACCTGGAAGGGAGGACTGATATGTCTTTTTTTTTTTTGTGGTCCATGGAGCTTGAACTCCACCTGGGTGCTGTCCCTGAGCTCTTCAGCTTAAGGCTACCACCCTACCCTTGAGACAAGTCCCACTTCCCATTTTCTAGAGGTTAATTGGAGATAAGAATCTCAGGTCCTTTTATGACCAGGCTGGCTTTGAACCTTGATCCTCAGATCTCAGCCTCCCAAGTAGCTAGGTTTACAGGCATGGGCTACTGCACCCAGCAGTTCTGTCTTTACAACTGAAAAGAGCTGGCTCTATGTCCCACTTCCATGGTGCTGGCTCCTGTTCCCTTCAGCTACTCTCTCCTGATGACATAGAGACTCAAGTTAGAGGCATATATACCTGGAGTCCTACCAGCACCCATCCTTCCTCGGGCAGCAAATTCCAGAATTTTCTATGGCTATGGCCTACGTTTGTATGATTTCTTGCCTGGATTTATTGTCCTGAGGCCAACTAGCCTGGAATTCCACAGGATCTGGATCAGGCCAAGAGCAGTTGATGGTTAAACTGAGTTCGTGAAGGCCATATACAAGTGGAGTGAAGGGAAGAATACAAAGGTAGAAAGATTCCTGGCAGAAACTCAGGAACTCAAAACCTTCAGACATGGACATTCTAGTTTATAAAGATATTTTTTAAAGTTAAGAGGGTAAAAGTAATTTTATTTAATATGTGCTAACTTGATCTTTCAATCTTAGCCATCAGTCATCTTGTATTAATTTGTACCCTTGCCTTATTAAGTATTAGCAACATATCTATAAACATGGTCTTAAAGCCACATTACCACACATTCTCAATTAGCATTTCTCTATAGGGACCATTTACTTAAACTTTTTTTTCATACTACTGAGATTCGAATTTGAGGCCTGGAACTTTCTAGTCAGGGGCTCTACCACTGGATCCACAATTTCTCATTTCTTTTTAGGTGAGTTATTTTTGAGGTAAGGTCTTATTTATGCCTACACTGTGATCCTCCTGTTTGTCTTTTGCCATATCACTGGAGCTGAAAGCATGAGCTACTGTACTCAGACATTATGTATCCTTCATAGTTTGGATAAGAGGCATACCCCGCCATGTCTGGTCATTAGTTAGGAAGGAATCATGTGATCTTCTATGCTCAGGCTGACCTCGAATAGAAATTTCCAGATTTCTTCCATCCCAGTTACTAGGTTTACAAGCTAGAGCCACTGCAGTTAGAAGGACCTTTGGTTGTTGTTTTTAATTTTTGAAGTGATGTAGTAATATAATTCTAGCAGACCTCTGATTTCAAAACTCAGTATTATCTAATCTTGGGCAGTCATTATAGTTTATTCAACATACCCACTAATCAATAGTGCTTTTCCAGTCTGTCTGTGGAACATTTCCAGTGATGTTTTAGACCCTTGCCTTAGTTATCTACATGACAAATCAGTGGTTTAAGAGAAAGTGACTACTTTTACCTCATTGAGCTGTAATTGTGAAGGTCTCGACGGACAAGCTAGATCTTCCTACTCTAGGTAAAGAAAGAAGTTTCTTCCTCCTTAAGGTAGAGTAGTTGACTGGGAAGTGGAGAAATTAGTTACTTCGCTCATGTGGCTGGCAAGCGTATGCAGGTGTCAGCTGGTCATCTGCCAGGGTGGCAGATGGAGGGAGCTCAGAGATGCCCTCTCCATGTGGACAGCTCCATTTCCTGGGCTTCCTCACAGCAGGTAGCTGGGTTTTAAGGGGTCATGTTGCAAAACAATGCAGAAGAGACCCAAAGTTTGAAAGACATGTGGCATCATTTTCACCATAATCTGCCAACGTAGCCCTCGATGCCCTTCCAGATTCAGCAGGAAGGGCCAGAGGCTGTAGCTGTAAGTGAGTGGAGAAGAGCTCTGGGGAAGCCAGTGAGGACATAGTTACACGTAAGAATATAAATGCTTCATGGCAGGGCCACACATTTCTATTGCGCTAAGACTCAGTTCTCAAATCTCTTGATATCAGTTGTCATCCTAGAACTTAAGGAAATGTAACTAAGTGATGAAATCTGATGGTGAAAAAGGATGCTTCTCCCTTGTGCAAATTGGCAGACTGCCTTGAAAGGAGACCAAATGAATGAGACATGAAAACCAAGTCCTGCAAAAACAACTCAAGATGAAAGAGCAGTAGAAAGCCTGGGAGGATTCCACACCAGGCATCTTCATATGTGTCTCTGGGTTTGTTTCCAGGGCAAGGAAAAACACTGAGAACATGTAAGATGCAGAGTGTCTACCGGAAAAAGTAGTGCTGAATTTATTCCAATAGAAGGTCTATTTCAGCAGACCTTCTAATGAAAGAAAAGTCCTTTTCATATCTTAAAGGATATGTAATATGGGCTGGGAGTTTGGCCTAGTGGTAGAGTGCTTGTCTGGCATGCACGAAGACCCGGGTTCAATTCCTCAGTACCACATACATAGAAAAAGGCCAGAAGTGGTGCTGTGGCTCAAGTGGTAGAGCTCTAGCCTTGAGAAAGCCCAAGGACAGTGCTCAGGCCCTGAGTCCAAGCCCAGGACTGGCAAAAAAAAGAACGTATAATGTTTTGGGTATGTTATACATTGCCCAATTTTTTTAAAAAAATCATTATTTCACCTGGCATTCAAAATCAAAAGGACAATTATTGTTCCACATTGAGTTTAATAAGGAAGCTTTCATTCCCCCCCACCCACCCCACACAGTTTTCTCATTTGTAAAATTGTATATCATAATTATGACATAGGGTTTTTAAGTAACTATATTTACTTAAAATATATACATACAGCCATGGATACACACATACTTAAGTATACACACAAACTCAGACACATACACATAATGCCCGATATACCCACAGATACATTCACACACAAGCACACAAGCACACGTTTACACACAGACACAGCCATGTATACATACCCTCAGGCACACAGTCACACACCCAGATAAACATAGAACCACGTATATACACACACACATCAAAATGTAAAAATGAAAACCATTTACCCCAGTGAGTCCAGAATGCAACAAGATCTGCTTTCGTAGTTGCTTAGTATTCCCACATCTCTCAGTCTTCATTGCAAATGTGCATTCTATCTTTAGAACACATTTACAGAAAACAATTCCAAAAATGATAGAGAGAAAATCCATCTGGAATCAATTGTTTAAAATGCTCAGCAAAACTCTTCTTCTCTTTGGAATACCCCAGTTCTCAAAAGAGAGTTAAGATTAAAATAACTGTCTAGTCTTACCCACGGCTGGAAGTTGGGGGGGAAAGGTGTTCCCACATTTCACATCCCCACAGGAGATTTCTATTTTGATTTATCTTGCCTATTGGGTTTCCTTTATGTTTAGCCCCACAATTGTTTCTGCCTTGCATTTGCCTAGTGGTTTATTTCTTTCTGAAAAGAGCAAAGAAAGAAAGCACCAAGAGTAACAAATAAAATGATCAGTAATGAAGCAGACTCTGATCCTCACACCGAACATGTCCAGAACATTGATTACTGTGTGTAATTTATCACATGAACAAAGTGAACTTTAGACCAGGCTCAATGTTCCATTCTTCACAGGAAGTGAAACTTGCTCACCCTTCCCAGTTAGAACCATTAAGGCTCCTTCCAATTGTGTTCAGTGGCATATGATTCCCAAGATCTTTGGGTCTTGTTAGTTGCAGATTTCAGGGCATAAATAATGAACCAATTATATGAAGTGATTTCCCAAAGAGCCAGAAAAAGGTATTTTTCTCCCTTCAAGTAGTTTTCATTATCCATAATCCTGAGCTTCATCTCTCTCTCTGTTTTGTTCTATTCATTTAGGTTAGCATAAATGAATCTAGTTCTATTCTGTCCCAGCACTGTCTTCCATTATTTTTTGGTGTACTTTAACTTAGTGTTACCCAGTTCCCAATATCTCTCATGGGCAGGGAAAGTGTTTGCTATTGATTTCTTTTTACGTGGCAATCAAAAAGTTGAGTCCATTTCTGACATGAAAGAGCCTTGCTCTTTATGTTTCTCACTTTGAGACACTGAAAGTCTAACCTGCAACGGCTGATTGGTGCTTGGTGTAATCTTCAGGAGCGAGCATAGGGTACCTTTTAGGGACACGGACTTTGGCTCCAGACTAACTAGGTCCCTATCTAGACTCTCCTACTGGCTGTGTGACTTTGGGAGAGATAACTCCTATTTTGTATGCTTTGGGCTGCTCCATTTGTAAAATGTTTATATCACAAAGATCAAATGAACATTTACAAAATCAGAACACTAGAAAGTACCTCAGCAGGGCTTGGCACAGGTTAGGTCTTCTGAAAAACTTAGTTCTGGTTATGATCATGTAGTGGAAGGTCCACATATTTTGTGATTGAACTGTGTTTGGAATCTGGAAAAGTCTGGGAATGGAACTTTGTTTCTTGGGGCATGGCTGGGAAGAGCTGAGCCACCTTTGCAGTGGGCATCAGTCCTGTGTTTACAGGGTACTGCCTAAGGCAGTTAGCATGCGCCCTACTCCATTCCGACTTCTTGGTCTCCTTCCATATGCAGTGTCCCCTGTGCTAGTGAGCTTTCTGTTACTGTGACAAAATACCTGGGGAATCAACTTAAAGGAGGAAAGGTTTGCTTTGATTCACAGTTAGACATGCTTCAGTTTGCGGCTTAGCTGGATCTGTTGTTTCTGGGCCTTTGATGAGCTCAAATCATGTGGAAAATGTGGGGGCTGCTCACCTTCTAGCAGAGAGAAACAGATGGAGAGACAGAGGTGACAGGGATCAACAGAGAGTACCAAAAGCCAGTGATACATAATGTACCTTTAATAGCATACCCCCAGTGATCCTTTCCTTTAACTACCCCTCAACTCCTAAAGTTCCCACCACAGCCCCATAGTGTATTAGCTATGGATTGATCAATGAAGTGCCACTGATGTAGTCAAAGCCCTCACGAGCCCAACACCACCCCAAATCCTCACCTTTAGGGAGCATTCCAGTCCCAAACTCTAACCTCTGTGGAATGTCGTTACTAGTGGTGAGGCTGTCTTCATCTGGGCCTCTCCTGCTTGTAGTCTATGAGATGGGGCATATTATGGTGGGGCATGTAACCTTGATGCCTCTTCCCTGTCCTGTCCTACCTTCCAACAGCTCTGACCATTGCAGCCTCTTCCCTGCCTATCCTATCTTCCAACAGCCCCGACTATTGCAGCCTCTTCCCTCTTCTCTCAGTGAAATTTTAGTGCTCCTGAGTTCCAATAAACAGTCATTTAAACTACCTCCCAGCTACATGGTAAAAGCCAAGATCATGGGTATTTTTGGTATAGAATAGGAGCTGTGGGCTGGAGGAGAGAGGCTTTTATTGAAGTCATGACAGAGCTAGAGGCTTGAATATATACAGTTAGAAAAATCCACAACCTTTGCTATCTAATTTTTATTTGATCAGAATTTTCATGTCTGATAGTCTGGTAGTTTATAAACTTTGATTTTCTATTTGTAGTGTCCATTTTCTGTGAGTCAGCAATAATAAAGGAGTATAGATAACTATGACTTTCAGTAAAACTCTGAAGTCCATTATTTAAAATTAGGCTCTGTTCTAAGCAAGATTAAATGGATGCTTCATAAGATGGGTTGAATCAAGAACTACCTCCAATTCTCTACCATCACCTATCTCTAGTTTTCTACCAGTCATATTCCATTCATGTATGGACGCATGTATCTACCTATCCATCCTCTATCTCTTTACTTAATTAACATTTTGTGCCTTCCAGTGAATGACATGACTATAGGATCATTTCTGAGACATTAGGCTGTTGAGATCAAGACAGCTGTAAATGTGTATATTCAGTATTAGAGAGCAGAATATGGGAAAATGCCACCTCAAAATAATTTCCTGTGCAAGTACTTTGTCTTAACAGATCTTATTTATCCTCACAACTACGTTGTTTGGTGGCAAGTCATCTCTGTCCTGCAAAACCAGAAGAGGCTTAGAGGAGATGTCTTAGTGTCACATAAATTAGGAAGTGCTTCATATTAGTCAACCCTTGGACTCAGAAGAGAATGATTTTCAAGCCAATATGAAATTAATTTGAATAAATAGCATGAATTCATGTTCTTTTGACTCTTACAGTCCCCGCAGGTACACTCAGTAATCTAGGTCCCTTACCACCACAATTCAGCATTCTGTACCTGGGTGTTTTGTAGCATCTGAGATTTCCTTTAGTTAACACTTCCTCCCAGGCACTCTCCCTCCTGCTTTAAATTATAGCCTCTTGCCCATTGGTAGCTAATGCAACCGACTGGCACACACAAACAGGACCTCTCACCGGGACAAGATCCCCAAAAATTCCTATTATACTTGCTTTTGGAGGCTATATTCTTTCCCCAAATCCTCACAAATAGAGAATATCCATGTAAAAATATTTTTAATGTAAGTACCTTGAAGTACTCAACAAAGCAGTTGATGAATACAATGCATCTCAATCAAGTCCATTTAAATTTAAATGAGATACATTTTTTAAAAAATATGGAACCTCTTAGGCAGCTTTATAGGGTTTTGTTCATAATAGGGCAGTGCCTCGAAAGGCTAAACATAGAGCTCCCCTATGACCCAGCAATTCCACTACCTGGCATTTACCCAACCATCCAGAAACAAGGACATACTAAATCCACTAGCACAATGATGTTCACGGCAGCACTATTTACCATAGCAAAGATATGGAACCAACCTAGATGTCCCTCAGTTGATGAATGGATCAACAACATGTGGTATTTGTACACAATGGAATTCTATGCTGCTGTCAGAAAGAATGACATCACCCCATTTGTTAGGAAATGGAAAGACTTAGAAAAGATCATATTAAATGAAGTAAGCCAGACTCAAAGGAACTTAGGCTCAATGGTTTCCCTCATTTGTCATAATCAGTAGAAACCTTGGGCTCTACTAGCAGAGATTTGCAATAGAGCAAAACCTTGATACATAAGGCCATATAGTATGAAGCTAATTGAAAGGACCTCTAGGATATAGAAAAAAGCCATATAATGAATGATTATTGTCCTTAAGGTACTATGTTATCTCTCATCTCTTTTGCTGTCCCTTGGTTATCTCATATTGTTACAGTATCTCACTTCGTTATCTGATATTTCGGATATAATTGTATTTGGTTATTTGAAATAGGACAGGGAAGTGGGGAAAACAAGATGGGGGATAGGGGGAAGGGTAATGGGGACCAAAACATGTGAAAGGGTATCAATGTATGTGAATTAATGCACCTTCTATCTGGCAAATATCATGTAACCCTTTTATTAATTACAATAAAAATATCAAAAAAAACCCAATAATATTTCCACAAATACTTTTAACTTTGTGAACTGAAAACCACTGGCGTGCACTTTTCAAAGACATAGTCCAGTTGATCAGCTAATCTGAATGCACTCATAGGGATGGAGCCTCTGCCCTGAGGGTGGAAAGGCAGTCTCCCTGAAGACGAGATTGTGAGCAGAACATGGGCCATACCTCTGCTGCTGATTAGCTAGCTGGCTATTTGCTCTCAGTGAAGCCACTGTTCTGTGTCTTTATCCTCTATCTTTCTGGTGGCCTGGAAAGATTCTAGGTCAATCAAATGATACCATGGCTATGGAAGAGTTTTGAACAAATTATTTTGAACAAGTAGCAGTAGATGGGCTATAAGCACCACTTCCATTAATCTCAGAGCTGAGTCACACAGACTGGCAGTGAGGTAAATAGCAAAGGAGAAAAGATCATGGAAAATCTAGATGTAATCCTTGGGTCTCCATACATTAGGACAAGTTAGTAGAGAGTGACAAAGCTGGAGGTGTGAATGTCACATGAGCTGAAGGTAAGACCAGAGGCTGAACTTTTGTCTGGCAAATGTGAGGAAAAGATTGTTAATAGAGGCGGACACTCTACTAATGATAATTACAGATGAGTCAGTCAGTCAAGAAGTCCCTCTGCTAACATACATTAAAGAACCAATTACGCACAAGACATATTGATTTGGAGGATTCAAACTATATCATGTACCGTTTGCAATCTAGTGATGAAATAAGTCTGGGATTTATACCAGAATCATATCATTTGTTAATGGTATAAATTAAGTGTTGTGATTTCTTGTTAGTTATGTCTCATTCTCTGTGTACATTTTAGGCTAGCCCCAAATATCTCCTCAAGGAAATCTGCATGGCTAATTCCTGCTAGAGTTAGGAGATTACATATTCCCATCTGGGGGTTGGGCATGTTATAGGTAACCGGATAACCATGCCAAAGTAGCCATTTGGGAGAGTTTAGGAAGCTAGAAACATGGTTTTTGTCTCCAAGAACACTTACTAGTGTTTCTTTTAAGAGCATGACCTTGTTTTGCCAACTAATTACTGTTCATTGTCTGGTAGAATATATGTTAGGTTGGGTTAATAAGCAGAGGGCCCAGGTCTTGCTGCCTACATATTTATCTGAGCAGGGACAAGTTCTTAGAAAAGGAAACATTCAAGGGCGTTATCTGACCTCAACATCTACAGCAGGCTGCAGTGGATGAGAATAATTTCAGCTACAATATTTAGAGCAGTGACTAATGAATCTTCATATCTTTTCAAACTCATCTATTCTTGTTTAAAAGCAATGAATAGTGGCAGGTTAGAAAGATCTACTTGTCCATGAGGGAAATAAAAAATAGATGGCATTGCCAGGGAAAGTTCTTAATGTCCTTCCCTCAGGGGAAAAAATAATTGCTACAAGGAATTAAAATTTAACTCCTTGTTCTTATTTCTTGAAAAGGGTTCAGTGTCATTTTTTCTTCCCCTCTCCCCTGGTTTGCCCAATTTAGGTGCCAAATGTTTTATATTTACATCTATACACTAATATTTTCTTACCTGTATCCCACATATTGCTAAGGAAAGAAACTTGAGTTTCATTGAGTTATGTTTACAAAAGAACCCAAAGTGCTGTGAGGCTTAAGTTCAACATGCAGAATCAGATTTTCAGTATCGCTATCTGTAACATCAAGAGAGTAAAGCCTAATGCAGAGCCCACTCTTACTTCAGGATTTCTAAGGAGAATAGCTTCTCAGTGCAGTGTCTCTGAACACAAAGGAAGCATGTCTTTTGGGAACATTATTTAAAGGAGGCAGGGCTGGAATGCTATTTCTGGATGGCAGTTTCATTCAAGAATGAAGAATAGTTTGGATGCTCGCAGCTGTAATCCTAATTACTCAAGAGGCGAGATCTGAGGATCATGACTCAAAGCCAGAGTTCACAGAAAAGTCCTTGAGACTCTTATCTCCAATTAACCACCAGAAAACCAGAAGTGGTGCTGTGCTACTACAAAATGGTAGAGCACCAGCTTTGAGCAGAAGAGCTCAGGGAGAGAGCCCAGGCCCTGAGTTCAAGTCCCATGACTGACCAAAAAAACAAAACAAAAAACAAAGAATGAAGACCACTATTGCCACTGAAATGCAAAAATGAAGTCCTATTCGTGGTTCTAGGATTTTTTTTTCCTAATGATTTAGTAGAAAACAGAATCTGGATGTATGTAACCTCATGAAAATGAATTAATACTTTTGGAACTCAGTTTCCTTATCTGTAAATAGAAAAGGTTAGACTTCGAAATGGAAAAGATCAAGCACACTTTACAACCCCTTCCCAGTCTTGGGCTTGCATCAATACCAACATCAGACATCAATAACCATCTTGGCATGGTTTCTTGTTTATCTCACACTTGGCTCGGTGCATTATTCTCTGTTACCATCAACAGATAAATATTAGCTATCGAAGTAATGCCTATTTGTCACCCTTACATTGGAATATATAATGGAATATTTCAAAGGCACCATTTAAAAATCCTAGGATTCTCTTCTTTACACTGCCTGTCTACAGATGATAACTGATTTAAAACAACTGCACAGCTGGAAAACAGCCAAAATACCCCTCTTGGCCCCAGACTGAAATGTCACATACACAAAGCCCAGGGCCATCAAATGCTAACTGATGGACTGTTGGGGTCTGACCTCAGGACATAGAGATATCATCAAGTTTCTCTGAAACACAAGCTGTGCTACGTGATTTTAAAACCATGCTGGAAGCAAAAGAGAAAGAGAACATTGAGCAATAAAAAAGATCCCAGGATTGGCAGCAATACACAGTTGGATCTCTATAGCATGTTTAGCGTTGTGGTTGAGACAATGCTATGAAGACAAGAGCTTTGACCACGATCTTCCTGTGCCTTGTGAGTCTCACTGGGAAAGCACACATTAGTAGTTTGGATCTCTTGGAAGACATTATATAATTTCACCCATTACCTCTGTGAGAGTCTCACGGAGAACATAGTGTTCGATGATTGCACTGACTAGGCCTCTAGGAATAGATGCTAATATATAATATCCTGGTTTGTAGGGTTTACTGTGGACTATGGATTTCTTTGCCTAGAAAAGGCAAGACATTTACAAAAGAAAAAAAAAGCCATTTTGAAAACACAGTATTGATATCTGTATAAAAGAGCAGAAGCATTTTCTGGCAGGGGGGCGTAGGAGCTCCTTGTGTTCTGGTTACTTAGAGGAATGATGAGCAGCACAGTCTTCCTCACTGAGTCTACAAACTGGTAGAGATGAGGAGGCTCTGAGCAGCCTCTGTCTGCACGTGGCTATCGTTTCGTCCCGTTGTGTCCGCACTGACCGATCCACACTGCTCTCTGGTGCAGGAGAGATGGCGTTGTCTGAATCAGTCCAAGCAAGACAGCTCACAAGGGAAGCTGCAGCACGTGCAGGGTTCCTGTACATCCTTCCTCCACCCAGCTCTCCTCTCCAAACACCAAGCAGAGATGAGCACTTGTGTTCATCTTCCAGAGAAACCACAGCAAAGTATCAGGCTGATTGGCATAAGCAACACATTTATTTTCTCATTGCTCTGAAGTCCGAGAGTTCAAGATCAAGTTAGCAGATTCCTTCCTCTGTGGGCAGGAGGAAAGGATTCATCCCAAACCTTTCTCCTTGGCCATCTCTGGCTACCTGTGCACGTGAACATTCAGTATGTCTGTCTAGGTATTCAAACTTCTTCCCATGAGAGCATCCCTCCATACTGGATTGGAGCCCACTTTGCTTTAGTACCTCTTTGAAAGCCTGATCTCCACAGTAACAAACATAGGTCCTGAGGTGTCAGTGTATCAGTTTTGGAGAAATGGAATTCAGCCTACAATGACACACAATATAACTTAAATATTTTTCTATGTTATTTCACCTCACACTCACAGTAGTCTTTAAGGACTCTGAGTTCCAGAGAGAGAAAGAACTTATCTAAGATCCCAAATACATGAAGTTATTTTAAGGGCTGGGAGTTTGGCCTGGTAGTAACAGTGCTTGCTTAGCATGCACAAAGACCTGGGTTTGGTTCCTTGGTACCACACACATATTAAAAGCCGGAAGTGGTGCTGTGGCTCAAGTGGTAGAGCTTTAGACTTGACAAAGCCCAAGGAAGTGCTCAGGCCCAGAGTTCAGACCCCAGGACTGGCAAAAATAAATAAATAAATAAAGTTATTTTAATTCATAAATAGCCAAAAAAGGGCAAAGTAGTGAGTCTTAAATCAACAGCGGAGGACATCAGCTCTAAATGTAAAGAATATATTTTAAAACTTTGTTTCTTGCTTTTTAAAAGCATCTTTGTCAAGCTACTATGATAATACAAACTTGTGAAATCAAATAAAACGATAATTTGGCTACAGGAGATGCAAATCATCCCCTGCCCATCTTCCCTCACAAATACAAATGGCTTCCACCCCATCCGTCCACAGTAAGTCACATCTGTGCACGTAGCGTTGCTTTCTTGGTTTATATTAAAGTAGACTAATCCTACATACAAACCACTCGATTTTTGAGTAGCATTTTTTTATCATGCAAAACAGAGTGTTTCTTTTTTGAAAATTGTAAAAATGCTTTTGTTATCTTGAAGAAGTTGTACAGAGGGGTTACCATTCAACAAAGCAGCCTAATTATGCAATGGGTTTTGATCCATGTTAACCCTTTCAGCATTGTCATTCCTCCCTCCCAGCTCACCACTTCCCATTCTTGTCTTAGTTTGGTAGGAAATACATTGATTTTTTTTAAGTCATGGGGTTTGAATGCTGAGCCTGTGTGCTATCCCTGAGATCTTCAGCTCAAAGCTACTGCCCTACCCCTTGAGCCACAGTGCCACTTCCAATTTTCTAGTGGTTGATTGGAGATCAGAGTCTCAAGGTCTTCAGTGCCTGGGCTGGCTTTGAACCTCGATCCTCAGATCTCAGCCTCCTGAGTAGCTAAGATTGCAGGTGTGAGCCACTGTGCCCAGCATAATATCCTGAATATTTGACTGATAGTTTTAATTCTCTATCTTTAACCCTTTCAATCTCTTACTGTATACAGATGTGTATAAATAAGTCATCAAACCAAGAATTACATTATAGATGCTTTTTTTTCCTTTTGTGCTTAACTCTTCTGGATATTTTTTTCCTTATTCCTCTACCTACAATATCCCCAGTACCTGCATCTCAACCTAGTTTCTGTTTCTATATGTTTAGATGTTTGTCAAATAATATAATAACATGAGTTTTCAGTATATACAAATATATGCTTTCATGTACGTATATTCACTTTTTAAGGAGCAGGTCCATTTTTAAGACTTTAAAATGATCAACAAGTTAACTTAGACTAGTAAAGTGTGGTGAGAAATTCTGTGTGCTCAAAAAGCCCATATTCCACAATTTGTGTACAAGACCTTTTATGACTTTGCATATTTGATATGAAAGAAGAACTCTGTTTTGACCTGAGAAAAATGTTTCCTGAATTCCCAGGAATGAGAAGCCATGAGGACTTCTGTTAACAGAGGTCATTTCACTCCCCTGAGATATGAGAGAAAGGCTCCCTTCTCCCACCCACAGCTGGATCCAGTGAGAAACTCTTCTCACTAGTCCTGAGATGAATACAAAAATAAGTGCATGTATTCGGAGTGTTCCTTCTGTACCAGGCATTTTGGCAGATATTATTTCATTTAACTTTGTGTCAAAAACCTTGTGACATGCATACTTGCCTCTTGGTTTTATAGCAAGGAAAGTGAAGATAAGAGTGTTTAAACAATCTTGTCGAAGATCACAGAGCTAATAAGTGATGGAAATGACATTTCAATTGGATCTGTCTGGCTCCAAATACCAGGTTATGTCTGGCATGCCATGAATGTTATCTCGGCGGCACAAAATGTTCCCTCTTTGGGTAATATTCTTATCAATAGCTGAATAGAAGTGAGCCATTCTGGGCACAAATACCAGCGTAGGTCATCTGAGGTAATTTCCTTCCTCACTCTTCTCGTCCTACTTTTCTGTTTGAAGATTGCCAATGACATCCATAAGAGACATCAAGGGCAGTGTGCAATAAAATAAAGCACAGAAATAGCTTGTCTTTCTTCAGCATTCTCCTTTGTATCTCACCCTTACCTTTCCTGGCAACATCATGTCCACGGGTGACTGAGTGAAGAATCATCTAATTATTGGGCTAAATATCAGGAGCAGCAGACAGACTTTTCTCCTATGGGACTTGGGTTATAATTTTGTGAGGTCAGGCTGCTTTCTGCACAACTTGGCATCCTTGCTGACAGGCAGTCCCAAACCAGGATCTTCAGACTACAGGTAGGGCTGAGATGGACAGCCAGTTACCAAAGCACCCAGGACATCTTAAGTTCCTTGCTGCTGAGTATATGTAAGTTACAGATCTGTAGATGCGAGTTTTGAACTGGATTACTGGGGTAGACTTTAACCTTTATCACGATAAATGTTTATATTAGGAAGAAAAAGAAGGATGTTTTCCATACGAGTAAATCTAAGCCCCCGACACAAGATCCTGTGTTTCTTGCTTTGAAGATGGAGGAAGGGTCGGGAAGCAAAGTGATGTAAAGAATGAATTTCTGGAGGCTGCGCTTTATGCTTACCCAGTAAGGGTGTAGTAAGTCATTACAGCAGTGATATGAAACTAAGACATCATGGGACTAAGTTTGAGCCAATGAACTGGGCATAGTTCAGGCTGTTCTCATGGTCTCATTGGCCATAGTGCTGCATGTTGAGGATGACTGAGCACTAAAATGGCAGTGTGGAGAATACGCCCAGCTCCCTCACTTGCAATGCCACAGGTACCCTTTCCTTGGAAGGGTTGGTCCTTCCGTTCACTCCTTTGTAGTTACTTCATGTACTGTAAGTGTTACCCTAGCCACTGCATCCTAGGAGACTTCTTATCCCTTCTGGGCAAAGTCTAGTGTGGATTGTGTCCATCAAAGCTCCTGCAATGGCGGATCAAACTAGGTATAAATACACATTTTATTATTTATTTTTGTTTTAAAACTTTATTTCCCTTCCCCCTTAAATATGTTTTTCTTTTTTTCATATATCTTTTATTGTAATTATTAGAAGGGTTATCTTATATTCACCAGATAGAAGGTGCTTTACTTCACATACATTGATACCCTTTCTCATGTCTTGGTCCTCATTTCTCTCCCCCCACCCCTGCCCCTCATCTTGTTTTCCCCCCTTCCCTATCCTATTTCAAATAATCAAACAGCATATATACAATATATCAGATAACAAGGTAAAATACTGTAACAACATGAGATAACCAAGGGACAGCAAAAGAGATAAGAGATGACATAGTACATTAAGAACAATAATCACTCATTATATGGCTTTTGTTTTTATATTCTGGAGGTCCTTTCATTTAGCTTCATCCTATATGGCCTTATGTATCTAGGTTTTGCTCTATTGTAAATCTCTGCTAGTAGAGCCCAAGGTTTCTATTGATTATGACAAATGAGGGAAACTATTGAGCCTAAGTTCCTTTAAGTCTGGCTTACTTCACTTAATATGATTTTTTTCTAAGTCTTTCCATTTCCTTACAAATGGGGCGATGTCGTTCTTTTTGACAGCAGCATAGAATTCCATTGTGTACAAATACCATATCTTGTTGATCCACTCATCAACTGAGGGACATCTGGGTTGGTTCCATATCTTTGCTATGGTAAACAGTGCTGCAATGAACATCATTGTGCTAGTGGATTTAGTATGTCCTTGTTTCTGGACAATTGGGTAAATGCCAAGTAGTGGAATTGCTGGGTCATGGGGGAGCTCTATGTTTAGTCTTTTGAGGAAATGCCACACTGCTTTCCATAGTGGTTGAACGAGTTTGCACTCCCACCAACAGTGTGGTAGTGATTCCTCCTGGCCACATCCCCACCAGCATCTGTTGTTATTAGATTTCTTGATAATGGCCATTCTAACTGGAGTGAGGTGGAATCTTAGAGTGGTTTTGATTTGTATTTTTTTACGGCCAGAGATGTCGAGCATTTCTTCATGTGTCTATAGGCCATTCTTATTTCTTCTTCGGAGAAGATTCTTAAGTCTTTGGCCCATCTTTTAATGGGATGGTTGTTTCTTTGGAGAGTAGTTTTGGGGTGATTCAAGTTTTTAGCTGTTGATATATTTTAGATATGAGGCCTTTGTTCATTGTATGGTTAGTGAACCTCTTCTCCCACTCTGTAGGCTTCCTAGTAGTTTTCTAGCTATGTCCTTTGCCGTACAGAAGCTCTGCAGTTTAATGCAGTCCCACTTATCCAGACTTTCTTTAATTTGTTGTGATTCTTGGTCCTTATTAAGAAAGTTTCAACCTGTGCCAAGGAGACTTAGTGTATCTCCTATTCCTTCTTGTAAAGTTTTCAGTGTATTTGCTTTTACCTTGAGGTCTTTGATCCATTTGGAGTTAATCCTGGTGCAGGGTGACAAAGAAGGATGCAACTTACCAGTTCTGCCAGCACCACATGTTGAAGAGACTGTCTTTCTTCCATTCTTTTTTTGTTTTTGGCTCTCTTATCAAAGATTAGGTGGCCATAGGCCTGTGGGTTAATATCTGGGTCCTCAGTTCTATTCCATTGGTTCTCAGGCCTGTTCTTGTGTCAGTACCAAGCTGTTTTGGTTACTATAGCTCTGTAATAGAGTCTAAAGTTTGGTATTTTAATTCTTCCTGCGCTGTTCTTTCTACTTAGAATTGAATACACATTTTATTTTGTGTTCTTTTCACCCCTGCTGACTCTGCTCCTGCAAAGATACACACAAGCAAGGCTGATGGCTTGGGAATACAGTGTGGCATTGTCCATTACCATGTGTCATTTCAGACTCCTTTTAAAAGTAAATGGAACAACATGTTTTACTTATCTACCTGTTTGCCTACCTGTTTAAAGATACTGTATGGGTACTCATTCAGTACTTAAGCATGTGACAGACAGACAGAATGACAGACAGAAAGACAGGTCGATAGATGATAGATTAAGATTTGATCCATGGACTCTGGGGCCTCACGCCTAACAAGCAAGCACTTTGCCATTTATCTACATCCTCAGCCTAAAGGTTTTAATCTTGAGTTGTTTGGGTCAGCAGATGAGTGTATGTGTATCAAGAGCTGACTGTACATACATACATACTACATACATACACACATTCGTGCATACACCCATAGAAAATTATCTATGTGCATGAATAAATTTAGAGCCGTATCCATTACTTTGGTTATATAAGAGTTTGCTATTACTATAATTGAGACAAAGGACATCCAAGCGGGATATGAAATTGCATAGCAAGCAAATATTATAATTCTTCCTCAGGTGAGAAGGATGACTCATAGGAAATTGTGTTTCAAGGTGACACCTAAATATTGGTTGGAGGGTAGAAAAAACAAAATTAAGGGGAAGCTTATAGACAAGTAAAATGAATCTCTGGGATGAAGACACACACAGTACTTTAAAGGAACAAAGAGAAGTTGACTGTGGTTGGAGCAAAGTGAGATTGCTAAAAGGAAAAAGAAGAATTGAAGCTGGAGAGGTAACTAGAGGCGCCATGTAGAGCCCAAACAGCACAGGGTCTGCACACCCCACTTACAAGCTCTAAGGTAGATATAGTGCAGACAAAGGAATAATATTTTATAAATTTGGAATTGTATATTACTTTAGAAAGACTTTGGTCAACTCAAAAGAATTTGATTTGTCTTTCTGGTTTGTTTTTGCACTAAAAATTAGAATAAACTATAAATTAAAGGAGAAATATTGTAAAAAAAAAAGGAGGAAGGAGGGAAGAAAGGAAGAAAAGGAAGGGAGAATAGGAGGGAGGAAGAAGAAAGGGGGGAAGGATGGAAAAAAGAGTGAAAGAAGGGAAGGAAAGAAGGAAGAGAAGAAGGAAAGAAGGAAGAGAAGAAGGAAAGGAGGAAGAGAAGAAGGAAAGAAGGAAGGAAGATGGCTTCTGTCAGTGCTTCACCGCCCTATCACTGCTTTAGTGGATGGGGCTCATCCTTCCCAAACTTGTTAGTTCATATCTTAGCAAACAACATCCCATGGCATCAATTTTGCAAGCAAGAAGCTGCACTTGATGTCAGTTTGCTGGTCTCTTGGCCTCCTCTCTGTTTAGAAAGTTCTGGAGACATGTCTATTTTGAAGCACATCAGTCAGGGAAATGAGTTAACCCATGCTGAGAACCCAGTATTCTGAACCTTGTTCTAAAGCAGAGCTGGGAGTCTCTGACATGACAGGATGGGGAGGGTAGTACCTGAAAGGGGATGGCCTTGTTATGCCCAAGGTTGCCAAATCACCTCCCCAGGTCTACTGGCAAAGTATCTGCTTAGACAGTGATAGCAACCTCTAGTGACTCTCAGCTGCAACTCAGCTAGCTTTCTGCTTCCTAGCCTGGGACAAGAAGCAGCCATAGCATTGAGTGTTTTGGAAGCCTTTAAAAAAAATCAATGCTAGGCCGGGAGTTTGGTCTAGTGGTAGAGTGCTTGCCTAGCATGCATGAAGACCCAGGTTCAATTCCTCAGTACCACATACATAGAAAAAAAGCTGGAAGTGGTGCTGAGGCTCAAGTGGTAGAGCTCTAGCCTTGAGAAAGTCCAAGGACAGTGTTCAGGCCCTGAGCTCAAGCCTAGGACTGGCACAAAAAAAAATCAATGCTTTGGAGTTTCATAGCATCCCTGTTGTATAATCTTGCATGTTTGGTCCATCATTCGGGGATGTTTGATTTCTTTCAAACAGACCTGTAGCTTCCCCTCCCACCCCCACCTTTTCCTTTGAGAACAATTGCTCAATGGCTAGGATTTTGCTCACGGATTTTATTTTTTATGGAAGAAAAATAATGGAATAATCATTATATGCTCAGGGCTAGCCATCATTACTGCATGAAGTAACACAGTACCATCCAGGAGATTTAAGTGGTTGTTTTAATAGTTTTTGTAAGAACACTTTGTAATTGTCTCAGTGTTTTGCCAGTTTCTCTTGTTATTTCCCCACTGTCTGTGGTATGGCTCCACCTCACTTCTTCCACAGATGGACACAGCTGCAGTTATTGGAAGGTGGAATGATTTTAACTCTCACAGGTCCACCTTGATTGACCAACGCAAAAAGTCATGCTATGTACTATAAAAATATGTATTCAGAGAAGTGGAAGGTCTTACTCCTGAAAGGGACAGATTTTTTTTTCTTATATTTTCTATTGTAATGAATAGAAGGGTTACATTATATTCACCAGATAGATGGTGCATTACTTCACATACATTGATACCCTTTCTCATGTCATGGTCCCCATTTCCCTCCCCCTCCACCCGCTGCTCATGTTGTTCCCCCTCCTTCCCTATCCAATTTCAAATAACCAATCAAGCATATATATACAATATATCAGATAACAAGGTGAAATACTGTAACAATATGAGATAACCGAGGGACAGCAAAAGTGATGAGAGATAACATAGTACATTAAGGACAAAAATCACTCATTATATGGTTTTTGTTTCTATATCCTGGAGGTCCTTTCATTTAGCGTCATACTCTATTGTAAATCTCTGCTAGTAGAGCCCAAGGTTCTTACTGATTATGACAAATGAGGGAAACCATTGAGCCTATGTTCCTTTGAGTCTGGCTTACTTCACTTGATATGATTTTTTTATAAGTCTTTCCATTTCAAGTGACAAATCTTGATAGCCTAAAGGAGATGTTTTGAGTCTAAGGAAAAGAAGAGAATTAAAAGCTAAGGTACCTGTTGTATTTACAGAAGATCATCAGCAACAAGCCTATTGGTTGGGAGTCTTCTTAATTTTTAATTTTTGGTCAGTCATGGGGCTTGAGCTCAGGGCCTGGGTACTGTTCCTGATCTTTTCACTCAAGACTAGTGCTCTACACTTGAATCCACAATGCCACTTTTGCCTTTCTGGTGGTTAGTTGGATGTGAATGTCATGGACTTTCCTGCCAGGCTGGCAGAGCCCAGCCTCCTGAGTGGCCAGATCACAGGTGTGAGCCACACCTGCACCTGGCTTTAAATTTTGATATAATGTTCTTTTTGTGTGAAATTTATTTAAAGTGTCTTGGATAACACATGAAACTTTAAAAAAATATCTTTATTTATACAAAGGAGTTACTGCTTAACAAGTTGGATTAAGAATACAATGCATGTTAACCAGTGTCTCCTCTTTCAACATTTTTACACATCCCTCCCAAACCACAGCTCCCCACATTTTTCTTAATTTTGTAGGATATATATATATATATATATATATATTGAATTCTCGTCTGTATTTTGGCTTCCCACTTCTCCTCTTCATACAACTACTCCTCTTCCCGTGACTTCACCCCATCCTTTTCAAATACCCATCTCTTGGTGTTTATTTTGTTGAACTTTGACTTTGCCTTTCTAAAGAATTGCAATATTTGAGTGTTCTGTAATGGTAACAGTGCAACAGACTGGTAATTTATGAAGAAAAGAGATGACTTGGCTTACATTTCCGGAGGCTGTGAGGTCCAAATATAAAGATGGCACCAGCATCTGGCAAGAGCCTGTGCCATGCCATGCCATGAAAGGACAGGGGAGCACATGCAAGAGAGAAAGTGTGAGAGTTTATATGTAGAACAACCCACATTCAAGATCACAGACCCATTTCCTTGATAACTGACCCCATCGCCTCTTACTAAGAACCTTCCTGGACACTGTAGTTTTGGGGATTAAGTTTGCAACATATACATTTAGAAGAGTCTCCTTTAAGGTATATCTTTTCTCTCCAAAGTGATTCTCTTACCACTGATGCATGGTAGATGCTGCTGGTGATGAGTGATCTTCCCCAGACTCTGCTGACTCTGTAAGAGCTGCAGGGGAGTCTTGTAAAGGCCAGGATGCTGTCAAGTTTGGGGCATTGGAGTGGAGAAGTTTGTATAGTCTTTCAAACTAAAGGAGTTCTAGATGGCCATCCATCTAGAACATGTGGCCACGACACACTTGAACATAGACACCTAGCAGGGGCCGAGTGTTTGGCCTAGTGGTAGAGTGCTTGCCTAGTCGGCATGAAGACCCAGGCTCGATTTCTCGGTATCACATACATAGATAAAAGCCGGAAGTCGTGCTGAGGCTCAAGTGGTAGAGCCCAAGCCTTGAGAAAGTCCAAGGACAGTGCTCAGGCCCTGAGTTCAAGGCCAGGACTGGCAATAAAGGGGAGGGTGGAGAAGGAAAAGGAGGAAGATGTTGGGTGTCTAGCAGCTTAGAGCACCATACTCCCAATTCTGCTTCTCTGTGTTTAATGAAGAAGGAAATGCACTTCTAGTTTATATTTTGATGGTTGTATTGTTTTGCTCCATGCATAAATTTATTTTCACTACTAGAAGCATAAAAACTGAAATAAGGAGACCCAGGTCTAACTGGCGCCATCTTGGCTACACGGTAGATAGGGAATTGGTTTTTAACTGGCTTCATCTTGTGGTGAAAGAAATGTGAAGTCTCACCTTCCAGGTGATGGGTGTGCTTGAATTCCTAGAGGCAAGGAGGGAACTTGGAAAATAGGTTACTGGATCTGTCAGTCCTGTGCCTTAAACCCGGGAGACTCTTGACTTTTCTGTGACTCTTCTCCTAACCCTGATACTATTTAGGTCCAAAACCCTCAGGCACCATTGCACCACGTCTCCTGTGTCCAGACTCCTGGCTCTCCTCCAGTCTCCAAGACATCCCATGTCAGCTCTCTGTTGGGGTTGACCTAGTTGTTGGTAGTGTGTCTTTACTCTTTCTTTCCTCTCCTGCTCTCATGGCTCAGTTTTCTGGCAGTGGTAAGTATAGTCAAGGGACTTCAGTTTTTGTGACAGGAATCCACCGTTAGTCACTGGCTTTCCAATAAAGACACCCCAGTCAACCTCTCAAAATGTAACTGCTTTGCTTCTTGCAACTGACTTAGCTTACAACAAAGCCATTGATTTGAATAAAACAAACAACTGACTTACCTTACAACAAAGCCATTGTTTCGAATAAAACAAATCCTATAATTTGTCTTACTCAAGTTTTTTTTCTTCACTCAGCATAGAGAAGGCAGAAATAGTGCAGTACTTTCCAGAAGACAGAAGAGACAAGGACTAGAAATTACATTAGCCCAGTAATAGACTAGTGCTCCATGATAATCATGTAGAGGTAAAGTCTCATGCTCTCAATACGATCTTGGTAACAAAGCCCTGTCATTTGCTCTACTAGGCTACAAATAAGTCAGGGCTTTTGGATTCCAAGAAGCTAAAATACAAACCTGAAATTAAAGGTAGCCAAACTTTGGTTGACTTAAACAAATCAATCCTTTCTAAGGAGGCATCAAATAGATTTAAGATCAATCAGGAAAACCATAGGGCAAAGCTTGGAAACCTCTCAGGGACATAAGATGCTGGCAATGACCAGGTTCATATTCAAATCACAGCAAAGCCAGAACTGATAGCACTGCCGCCACCAGAAATTGAACAGGCATGCTACCACTGCAGTATGGAGTCTTCGAACATCTTGCTGTTCCACTCAGCATCAGCACGGAGTCTCTTTGCTTCTGTACACGGCCGGCTTCCAATTCAGAACTGGAGAAAAATACATTGAATTAATCTGTCTTTGGACACATGTCCAAATCTTGGCTGCAAGGAAGGCTGAGAATGTTAAAGTTTTACTTTTTCGTCATCTAGAGTGAGGATCAAGCCTTACTTACCATGAATGCTCAACACTGGACAGTATCTCATTTGTAAGAGCGGTTCAGATCACTAATTAGACAGTACCTCATTTTAAAGAGAGTTTCAGATCACGAAAACTAAGACATTCACAACACACATACAGAGAGAGATGAGAGAGAGAGAGAGAGAGAGAGAGAGAGAGAGAGAGAGAGAGAGAGAGAGAGAGAGAGAGAGAGAGAGAAGAAGCACAGGGAGAGACAGAGTCTATGTCACAACTTTATTTTCTTTTCTGAAAAACGATTGTGAAGTTGTTTTTAACTTTTCCAGTGTTTAGATTCTGAAGCAGTTATACCTCGATGCATACGTATAATGAATATTCTGCTTGCCATTTGAGACAGAAACAACACATAGACCATCTGCCTTCTGAGCTCCTCAGTGCCTGCAAGTCATTGTGCTATTACTGTCTTGATGGAAAATAGATTGCGTCATGCATGCTAACTCCAATTACAAACCGGTTATGCAAAAATGTAACTCAGAGAAGAACCTGGTATTCCCATGAGTGGAAGTTCTTCTTGAAAGCCACAGAAAAGTGAAGGGCTTGCTCAGAGTAGAGCTGAGCACCAAGAATGTGTCACATATCCACAGTGAGCTGTCAGCAAAGATTCTCACAGAGACGTAGAAGGGTCTGGAAGGCAAGCCATTGGAGGCCTACTTAGGTACCAGAAATATGAATGTAGACCATAAAATCTTCTTAGAAATATGAGGCTCTTGTGGCAAAGGAAATAGAATTCTAAATTACTTGCAATCCTCATTTGATATGACTCTTGCTAATCAAGCATAGAGCTTAAGGAGATAGAATCTATCTGTAAAGGTAAATTTAACAATATGTACCATAAAATAGACTGGCTGTGACCACATTAAAAGAAAGTTAGGGAAATTGACTGTGAGGGTCTGAGAAGAGTTGAGAGAGTGAAGACTTGGGAAGGCGATAGATCCCAATATTCTTTTGACAAAAATTCGCCTTTTAAAAGATTTAATTTATTAAGAAATTTGGGGGCATATGACAAAGGACAAAGACTATTGCAAGCAATAATGCATCAAACTATTAAAGAACCTGAAAGGTCATCTTTTAGGCTTGAAGAAGTCATTTTGTTACTGTTTCAGGCAGTTTAGAATCCACAAGTGTGCATGTTATTATCAGTGTTGGAGTCATGTGAGATCCTCCCTCACTGCGTGGTGCCCATTCTCTACTGCTTTCCACAACTCGGTTGTTCCTCCAGGTCTCAGAGGCCCTTGAGAACTTGACGGATGTCCTCAGTAATGAAATGCTGAAGGTCAATACACTTATACAGCACCCAAGAGAATTTCCTCAAAAGTAGACTCATTGGAATCTGTTTAAATTCCAAAAATATTAAATTGGAGAAGATACAACTCAATTGACGATGTACATTCTTGAATGGCCTGAAACGTCCATTAGATAGTTTTATAGTCGGGGTTATATTCAAAATCTTCATGAAAGGAATCTCCATAAATCTCTCTAGAATAAGATGTATTACTTATATTGCCAAGACACTCTTTCATACGTCAGTCTCATTGCATTCTACATGGTCCCTAGTAAAAGTAGCTAGTGCCTGAACTGAGTTGCCTGTGAGCTGTATGCCAGGCTTGGTGAAGTGGGACCTCACTGCTAGGCAGGTCTGAGAAACAAGTCTGAGGTGAGGTTCAAAGGGGAGGAAGGGATGCTGACCTAGCAGTAGCTCAGCTACACAAAGGCAGGCAGACTTATTAGGTTTCCATGGCTTTTTTAGTGCCATTTTCTTGTGATGGTATCACATTTATCTTCTGAAACCATTTCTTCCTACCCCAACTTTTAAGATCCAAAGGACAAGTAGATAGTCTTGTTTCATTGCTGGCGTGGACTTCTCCCTCTGGATTTGCCACTCATGTTCCAGATGGCAACGACTGGTCCAGATTTAACTTGCCCAACAAAACACAACACTGGGCACACCTAGTGGTTAGGCAGCTTTGAAGGGCATCAAAGGCTAGTGAGTGTCTTTTCCAGTATCTTTTGTAGGTGGAGCTGGCCAGTACTTGTCTCTTGCCTCAGAGCTTTCAAGGAAGGGAAGGGGAAAAGGGATTGCAATTTTAATTACCCAGGGACTATTCTTGAAACTTGCAGTTGTGGAAGAGAAAGGAAAGAAAGCAGGGCAGAGCAGCAGGTGATGTTGGCCCGCCTTATCTGATTACATGGAGAAAAGGAATGGATTTGGAAGGTGGATCTGCAGGTGTGTCCTGACATTGGCTGAGAGATCCGAGCTTCCCTTGGCCCCAGGGACCAGTCACTGGATGTGGGCCGTTTGGAAAGGGGCCATGAGCTTGGGTGAGGGGGTGGTCTTTTGTCAAGACATTTTTGAAGCTAGCTGGCAGTTAGGGGCATCTGAATGGGTACATTATTTAGTCCAGAGGTGGTAGTAGTAGGATAGTAGAATCTTAGTCAAGTAGTGGATTCTTTCACAATAGGAACCCAGAACTGCAGAAAGAGGCAGAACTGACATCCAGAGGGAGTTCTGATGACATCTGAACCTATGATTCTATGCATCCTTGAATGCATTATGGTTTACTGATAAAAGCCAATGAAGATCTTCTACTATTTAGCAAAGCTTAATTTGAGTTTCCTTCATCTTCTGCTAAAGTGAATCACATCTTAGATAGTGACGAGTATCTTCTTGAAACATTTATGAAACAAAAAATGTAAGCTTGTTACACAATGGGTAAAAATGTAGATTGGTGTAATCATTGTGAAAAAATATGACATTTTCTTAAAAATAAATGAGAGTAAAATTACAATGTGATCCAGAAATCCCTCTTTGGGGTATACATTAAGCCTGTGTGCCACAGATTTACCACACATGCTTTGATTATGCACGATAAGAAGGAAAACAATGATTAAATGAATGAACATACAACAAAACATGCAACGTAGAGTCAATCAGAGTGTATTGTATTTGGGATTTTTTCCCCAAAAGAGTGTATTTTAGGTCCTCTTGCCACACATACAAAATAAGTGATTATGAACTGATGAATATATTAACTTTCATGGCAGCAGCAATGATTTCACTGTGTGTCTGCATGTCAAACATCATATTGTATACTTCAAATGCCTATAATAGAATGTTAAACATTCAGGAGGCACCTGAAAAACTGCTTTTCTCCCTACCACTCAAGGACACAAGCATGTAGCTGTTTGAAAGCCACAGACAGATTTTATCAGGAACTGAACCCTGAAGACCTCTGAGCTTGGATTTTCCACCCTTCAGAATTGCAAGAAAATGAATGTCTGTTGTGTATGCCAAAACCCCAAATAAAGCAGAATGTGTATTACATTTCTTAATAACCTTTGTTCCAAGTTGGTTCTCCCAAAAAGAATAAATAAATACACAGAAAAATTATTCTTGTGGTCTCAATTCTCATAAAAAAGAGGGTTTCCATGTGAGGGTGAAATTAGACAAACTATTGAATGAAGTGATGATATTTCTATGGAAATTTTCTTTTACCTTGGAAAGATAGGGCTTTGCAAATCTGGGCACCATATTTAAGGAAATGCATACTTTCATTCAATGAGTTGAATAAATAAAGGGCTCAAAGGGGTTGAGTGACTTAAAATTCTCAAATTCTGATTACAAAGCCCCAACACAGAAAGAGACGGAGAGAAAAGTTGTATTACCAGAAAAGTGGACCTTTAAGAATTGTGCCAATGGGAGGGACAAACTGAGAGTACAATGGAAGGCGTGATATTGTACAAAGAGAAATGTGTTCTTTACCTAACTTATGTGACAATACAAAATGCAAAAGAAAATTGTACTGAGGCCAAATCTCTAACGATGGTTGAGGTAACTTTCTAAATTCTGTTTGTAAAAACATGTTCATAGAAAGCTTCATCATTTGAGTGCAACTAGTATTGTGCCATATTATTGGTTGGCAGTGAAATTACACTTAGAATGGCTGTTTTCTTTGCTATTTTAAGCCTCGAAATCCTCCCATTGGTAGATGGAGATTGAAATATTAGATGTACAGGAGAACAAAAATAAAACTTCAGCTGTTCTACTTTCTTGGCTCAGAAAGTTGCCTTCCAGGGACCAGAAGTAATAAAAGCTATGATTTATTGAATTCTTACAAAGTTCAAGGCATTGTGCTAAGTACTTTCCATGAATTATTTCATGTGATCTCCACAGAAAAATCTATGGAAGTAGGTACTCATTAGTATCTCCATTTTCTGTGTGGTGAAAGTCAAGCATGGAGAGGTCAGATGGCCAGTTCCAAGAGGCAAAAGCAAAAGTTAAGAAAGAAGTAATATTCCATACTACTGTTATATAAGGAGAATTTTTTTTCAAATGAAAATAGTAACTCATGTTCTATAATCTTTGAAGAGTTGTAATTGAATTGTACTTGTTAGTATGGGAACAGAGTACAGTATTGGCAAGGGAGGTTTCTAGCAGCAGCTAGATCTGTCTGTCTGCCCATCCATCCATCCACCATCTAGCTAACTAACCACTTCTCTACTGTTGGACAGACTATCAGCCCTGCAGCGCCACCTAGATGAAAATGATGACATCCAAGTGAAACAGCTCCTTTCTCTGTCTACCCGGAGGACAGTTTCCTTTTTTTTTTTTCCCCATATATTTTTTTATTGTAATTAATAGAAGGGTTTCATTATATTCACCAGATAGAAGGTGCATTTACTTCACAAACATTGATACCCTTTCTCATGTCTTGGTCCCCATTTCCCTCCCCCCACCCCCGCCCCTCATCTTGTTTTCTCCCTTCCCTATCAGATTTCAAATAACCAAATAAGCATATATACAATATATCAGAAAACAAGGTGAAATACTGTAACAATATGAGATAACCAAGGGACGGCAAAAGAGATGAGAGATAACATAGTACATTATGGACAACAATCATTCATTATATGGCTTTTGTTTCTATATCCTGGAGGTCCTTTCATTTAGCGTCATACTATATGGCCTTATGTATCTAGGTTTTGTTCTATTGTAAATCTTTGCTAGAAGAGCCCAAGGTTTCTACTGATTTTGACAAACGAGGGAAACCATTGAGCCTACGTTCCTTTGAGTCTGGCTTACTTCACTTACTATGATTTTTTCTAAGAGGACATTTTCTTTTTCATTTTCTCTTCTGGGGAGTGGAAATGTCCTAAGGTACATGAAAGTTCACTGTGCTCTGGATGCTTGGGATACAAACTGGAACAAATCACTGGGCACTTGTAACTCGTTCCTGAGAACCTAGCTACTCAGGAGGCTGAGATCTGAGGGCCATGCTTCAAAGCCAGCCTGGACAGAAAAGTCCATGAGATTTCTATCTCCAATTAACCAACTAGAGGCTGGATAGAGCTGTGGCTAGCCTTGAGCAAAATAGCTCAGGGATAGTACCCAGGCCCTGAGTTCAAGCCTCAGGACTCTTTCTTTCTCTCATAAGCATGCACATGCATTCCCCCCCAAACTTGAAATAAATCAGTAAATGAATGAATGAAAGTGAATGTATTAATTAAGAAGACAGAGACATTGTGTATATGTTGAAGGAATTTTGTTTGTGGTTGTGGGGCTTGAACTCTGGGCCTAGGCACTGTCCCTGAGCTCTTCAGCTCAAGACTACAGCCCTACCCCTTGAGCCACAGCTCCACTGGTTTTCTAGTGGTTAATTGGAGATAAGAGTCTCATGGTCTTTAGTTCCTAGGCTGAATTTGAACTGTGCTCCTCAGATCTCAGCCTCCTGAGTAGCTAGGATTACAGGCTGAAGGTATTTTTTTTAAAAACCAATATAATCAGAAGCAGGGATTTCAATGAGTTGTAAATTCATTCCAGTTGAATGTATATATATTTAAACCATAGATGTTTAAAATGTATACCTATTCTTGAATGCATTTATTTAAAGACAGTAAGGGCTTGATATTTATTTGCTGAACAATGAGTAATTTCACACTGGAGACTATGGTCAAAATGATCACATTCATTTACATGTTGTTTCCAAAATTAATTTGGTTTTAGAGTACATAAATTGTCAGAGTTACAGTGACCTCATTCATTTTTCTGGCTTTATATTTTACGTTCTTACCTTAGAAAAACTTCCTTTGACTTTGAAATCTAAATCAAATCTCTCTGTGTTATTTTTGTTCAAGATCCCTAAATTTCTGTGTTCCTTTCACTTACAATTTATGCCTACTGGTGTACATTCATTTAAACCTGTTGACTGCAGTAAAGTTTGGGTCCTGTGGTTTATTGCTGTACAACTATCACCCTGGATGTCTAACTTAAATTGAAAATGTGTGAAGAGGAGTACATTGTGAAGAGAAAAGCCAATCTGTTATGAAACTTAATTTGAACAAAAAAAGAGATTTGGTTCTAACCTTTGTGAAGAAATGTACTCATTTAGTTTATTGGAAAAGTCTCAAGGTAGGAATGGAGGCATTGGCTAGCTGCCTTCGGGTACTGCAAGAATGTTCACTGAGTTTAGTATTCATATTCAGATACATGCATATGTACATATAGATAGACAGACAGACAGACACACACACACACAATTTAATACCTATGGGATAATTTTGGACCAATATCGACAATCATAATGATTGGAACTAAACATTTGGGATTAAATATAAATCTACTTCTAGGTAAAACAGACCACTTCAAGAAGTCAGTGGGAATATTAGAGAAGAGGTAATTAAGAAACAGTATCAGAATTAGAAGAGCAGCAAAGAAACAACACCAGTGAGTTTTGACAGGTAATGACTGCTTATACCATGTTGGGCTGGTTAGCTGATCTTTGGATCTGTTTTTCTATGTGTGGTTCTAAGGAATCAAACTCAAGGCTTCATGCATGCTAGGCAAGCTCTCTATCACTAGGCCACACTCCCAGCCCTCTTTGGTTTTCTTTAGCTTCAAAATTCCAGACTAAAATTTTTGTAGAACATGCCATTTCTTTGAACCTCATACCCTCCTGGAAAGAGACTAAACAGAAATTCTGTTCCTTTTATTTTTGTAGGATATGGGGCATAGCACTAAATCAATAGAGGTTTATAAACTCGTAACAAATAGGTTATGATTTAATAAACTTCATTTTTTTCAAATGGAACATGAGAAATATAAGCATTGCCTCCAACTACATAACCTTGATTTATTGGTAACAAAAGCAATTACATATTTTTGGTAACATAAGCACTATCTAGACACAGTATTATTATTTATTACAGAATTTTCTGTGCATCAAAAATGTGAACATTTTTTTCTACCAAGTCCAAATTCTGCATTATTCTGATCATCAAACAATATTTCACAAACTACCAGTGTATAGATCACATTTTCCATTTCATAGTCCATAATCTTTGAATTCTCGCAGACTCATTTAGGGACAAGTGTCATCCTGGCAAATTGTTGGGGTCTTAATCTTTGTTCCCTGTCCTTGGCATGAATAAAATAACTCACTGTGTTAGTTTATTTTTATACAATGTATATATTCATTTTCTTTTATTATCTCACAAAGTTCTACTTGGGGAGAAGGCATTTCTGCATCTTTCAGGATTCATGGTATTTTTTACATGATGCTCTACTTTTCTATCATATTTACACTTGTGATTACTGAGCTTCTTATTTTGAACCTTCACTTCTTATGAGCTCCATTGGAATCAAAGCATCTGAAAGTTTAGGAAACACCAGTTTTATTAGTGCCCTGATATTACACACACACACACACACACACACACACACACACACACACACACACACACTCCCTGCCTTGAGCTAGGAGGCTCCCTTCTCAATTACAATTAATATTGCACACATTCTCTTGCCATTTTTTCTTAGCTCATTTTCCCCTTAAATATCTTTTTAATCTTGTTTCTTTCCCACAAATTATGAGGCAAACGGGCTCAGCTAGGCAATCTTCTGTACTAATAAATCAAGGGTTTCCATAAAGCTGTGCAATTTCTCGCTGATGGCACTTGAAGAAAAAGGTTATTAAATCATTACTCATTTAATATGAATTTTGGATACTAAAGATTTCTTGCTACGTATTTTTCCTACTCTGATGAGAGTGTAGAAATTTAGATATTTTCTGGACAAGGATCTAAAGCTTGGTCTGTCGTTACTAATGACAAAAGGAAGGATCAGGCAACTTCCGGGAATGCCCTGTTTCTTCCAAATGCAACATGGAGGGCTTGATGCCATATCACAATGAAAAGTGAACTAAGGCTGGGAATGAGAATCCTGATGCCCGGACATCTCATGAAGCTTGCAAGACTCTCTTATTCATCTCTGGGTTCATAACTTGAATTGCAGGGACATCGGTAGGTCTCTAGTCATGATTTAATGAGATACTTTCAGTGATTTCTTCTTAAAGAGGGGAGGAGAATAGCACTCGTATAAGTAGGAAGAATACCCCTCACCTAAGTGGAGGGAGATGGTTTTGTTCCCAGGCAATCAGGCTGATCTGTTCCTCTCACTGGAGATGACATGGCTGAGGCAGGATTCACTGGAGCGAGGGCATGCATGGACACCGCAGCTGGAAACTATAATTCCTCTGCAGAATCACACATCAGGCTGAGAACGTGAGATTTCCAGATTTTCTTCATAGCATACAATTAGGAGACCATAGGGACTAAGGAGCTTGGTTTTATATGTGTGTATACATATATTATAAATACAAGTGTCTATTCTTTTCAACTACAAGGTCCATGTGGCTCTCTTTGGACAGAAGTAAAAAGTTCATAAACTACACCTTCCTTCCAAAGCCTTCTGCAACCCCCTAAACAGCTGTCTGCACCCCTGAATGCTGACTTGGTGACTGATGTGTTGAGTGGAGAGTCCAAAATATCAGGACTGTTTCTCAGTGTTGTATACTTACCATAAACATCCTCACAATTAGAATATTGATTATGGTGGCTTGAATAGCAGGGAATCTACATAGCCCCAGTGGTAGGTCTAACTCCTTGGAACTCAGACCCAAAATAGTCATATTCAGTGGCTCGGTAAAGCTCAAATTCTACCATTATCAATACATTTTTGTCTTTTTGTTTTCAGTCGCTAGTTGTCATTCTTAGACACTCCAAAGGAAATATATGAAACCAAATGAATTCATCAGATCCACTGACAACAGGAAAAAGTAGGAAGCTTAGTTTAACAAAGCAGTAGAGGAATATGAAAGCATTTTAGACTCCTTTTGGGTCTTGAATGGTGGGATCACAGCCCATCTATAAGGATAAATTTCAGCAACTTGTTCATTTTCAAGTACAGAGTCTTGTCTTAGGATGGGAAATCATGATGTAAAGGCCTCGGACTCATTGTAGGGCACTCAGCAGTGTCTTCTACCGCCTTCTACCTACCAGATACTAGTCCCCATTCCATGCAGGTATGACAACCCAGAATGAATGGATGCATTGCCCAAAGTCCTCAATTGAGAGCCACCAGGCTAATAATGCATGGTTCAGTCTTCAAGGTGGCAAGGGTGGATGGCTCTATAATCAATTTCTCCCATAGATGGAGCTCTTGTGCAACAAAGGGTTTCACTGGATGAGTAAAGGCAAACGTATCCCAAAGGAATTGAATCACACCCTCCCTCACCAGCTACTAAATCAGTTGCAAGGGATCCCTCACCTCTAACTCCTTCAGCATCAGCAGGAAATGGACGACCCAAGAACCTTCTGCCTGCCTCACCCTCCATGAATGGGTCAGAAAAGCTGATTCTGGAGATAGAAGGTGCGGGCTCCAAGGCCTCCTTGGAGCTCCCAGGAGAAGCTGGGCAAAGGCCAACGCTTTCCAGAGCCTTGTCCAGAGCAGCAGGCCATTCATATGCTTTCAATATTGCAAAATTACTCCTACTTAGCCTCTATGTTTTGTCTTTAAATTGCTTTCATTGTTTTATGCGGTCTGTGGTGCACACCTCATTTCTTTCCAATGGAAGCTATAGTATTTCCAACAGAGAGCTTATTTAACATGTTTCTTATATTGTTAGGACAAGGAATCATCATGAAGTTAGAAGGTTGAGTGAGGGGTGGGGTATGTGGCTCTGGTATGAGAACTATCTATTCACGTCCTAAAGATGTCCTGTTTTGTGAAGGGGAGGGATATGATCTCCAAGTGTGCCCTGGTGGTACCCCTAAATCCCTACCATTTCACTCAACACCATTTGTGATGTTTTGCTTTTGTTTGCTGAAGAAGAGAAGCTAGAGCTTCGTGGATTTATTTCTAGATCTTCTACTCTCTTCCCTTGGTCTTCATGTCTGTTTTTGTGTTGGTAACAAGCTGTTTTGATTACTTTGGCTCTTTAGTATAATTTAAGTCATACATTGTGTTATGTCCAGCAATACAAACCCTCCCTCACTGATTCATCTATTTGGGGTCTTTTGAGTGTCTATATAAATTTTGGGATTGATTTTTTCTGTGTGAAGAAAGCTCTTAGGGTTTTTAATGGGAATTTCAGTGAATTGGTAGATGGCTCTCAATAATATCCAGCCATTTTCATAGTATTAATTCTGCCAATTCTCTCTCTCCACAGGTCTTTCTACCTTCTTGTGTCTTCTTCAGTTTCCTTCTTTGGGGTCTTCTAGCTTTTATTATAGATGTCTTTCATCTCTTTGTGTTAAGTTTTATCTTAGATATCTTTTTGTGGGAATGTAATTATGTTCCTGAACTCTACCACACCTGTTTACAGTTAGTATACTAAAATTTTACTTTTTCTTGCATGTTGATTTTTAGATCCTACACTCCTTGTTTATCAGATCTTGAAGTTTCTGAGGCTGAATCTTTAAAGCCTTCTAGGTATAAGATCTTATCATCAGCAAACACAGGTAGGAGCTTACAAACTCAAGGACCTTATTTAGAGAAGGATGCTACGCTTACAAACTCAAGGACCTTATTTAGAGAAGGATGCTACCTTGATTTGTATTTTCCTGTGTATTTGGATGTTTCTTATATACAAATCTTGCCTGGAACCATTGTTTTGGTAGAGATGATTGAGCTAGGCTGTACATCGCGATCTCCTGAGGGAGCTGAAAATGTAGCATAGACAGCTTCTCCCCTCCCTCACGTGCCCACAGATTCTGATACTGCTTGCCTGTCCCAAATGAGACCTCCTGTGCTCCTATATTCTGTTCATTAGCAGAACCCTGTTCTCTGCAGTCCTGAGTGGCTGCTGATGTGCCTAGAAATTCTGTAAAAGTGACCTGCAAATCTGTACTGATAGAGAAATCTGTTTTCCTCTCTGGAGGAGCAATTTTCACGAAAAATATCTGGAGACTTTGTTTTCAAATGGAAATTGGCCAGCTGGTTTGGAAACGTGGATTTTCCTGTGAAATATCAGTGAACTCAGCTGAGTCATCTATTTGTCCTGGATGGCACCAGCTATTTGAGAAGTCTATCCATCCATCTATCCATCCATCCATCCTTCCGTCCATCCATCCACCCATTTGTCTGTGCATCCATCCACTTTCTCAGCTTCACATTTCCTGGTGCAAGAAAGAGTATTTTCTTTTTACTTGGATGGGACACTTAGTAAGCCTAAAAGCACAGAATTTTATAACTTTGAACATAGTACTGAGTTTCTAAGGAGATATTTCTAAAAAATTAAGCAGAGCCTTGGAAATTCTGTGAAGTTAACAATTTTAGAAGCCGATGGTTGTAAGTGTCATTTTACTTAGGTGATACCAAAGAAAAATGCATGCTAGACATGCATTATACCAATGAATAATACCAACTGTTCTGTTTTATTTTTGAATATTTGGTTACTACTTCTTTCCATTCTATGAGCATTTAAAGCTACCTTTATCCCTGTACCAAATGTGAACAATTTCATTGACCTTTCTAGTACTTGGGAGACATTGTCAAATGTATAATATTTGTATCTTTCATTTTTTGGAGTTAAAATTTTCTTTAAGCACTCACCTCTATTTACTTCTTCCTCCTTCATTTCCTTCTCTTGTCCCCCCCTCTCTTAGCTAACTTCTTTTCTATTAGGTGATAGGTTTTGGGTCAGGATTACTTTACTGCAATATTTTCTTCTATCAGGTGTCATCATTTATTTTCCAAGCAAGCAGAAATTGACTGAAGAAGTCACTATCAAAATAGAGCTTTGAATTTTCATTCAGTGAGAAATAAGACAGACTATGATGAGGCCTGCTGTGAGATTCTGTAATTCTAATAAGCCCCAAGGTCAACTGCTCTTTCCAGGCATCTTGAACATGTGGCATTCTCACTCGACACCTCAAAGTAGCTGCTCCTTATCTAAATGTGCTTCTTGTGGTCCCATCAGAAAGGGGGAAAACAATAAGGTGATGGAAAAATGATTAATATTTAGTTGCTGATGAACTAAATATTAATAGAAAGGAAGTAAAGCATCAGTACTGATTCAGCAACTGTCAGTTTACTGGAGATCTCCTAATTTAATCTTGGTGTACTTACCTTCTTGCTCATAAATGTGTTTTATTTTGTTAGGCAGACAAGATTTCAATGCTTATTCTTGTTTTACAATGCAGCCTTTGCATTTCTGTGAAATTCTAATCGAAAGGTTTCAGAATGTTTTCAATTACTTGAATCATCTCTGTTTTCTACGGGTCAGAATTTTGCACCTTAAGTCTTCTTTTCCACCTTCCAATTTTCCACAAACGTCTGAGTTTTTGAGGCTGTCGTATGGCACCGCATATGTATGGGAGGTCAGTACCTGGAGAAGGTATTTCAATTTGTAAGTTACTCTAATAGTAGACTATTACTGATCTTGAGCCCCAGGTTCTCAGCATAGACATCTAACACCCTCTACACACACACACACACACACACACACACACACCATTTGCCCTCCTGTAAGATGTAAGCAGATTGAGCAGTGAAGAAAGAATATATTTAGGAAAAGTAAAAAATTAAATTTGAAAAACGCAATTATTTGCTTTTTTTTCTATTTGTACATCATGCCTTTCCTCCTTGATCTTTAAAGTCTTTTCTGATCAGACTCTGTCGGAGCTAAATTAGAGGAAATTCAACTTAGGAAATGAGTAGCAAACTGAAAAAGAAAAAAAAACCCCGCATCATTTTATGTCCCATAGTGAAGGCATTTAGGATGACAGCCAAATTTTGAAAGCGCTTCAGATCTACTTGAAGCTAACTTTGATTTAAAAAGAAATTCTAGGTAGCTAACTCCAAGAGCACCTCTCATCTGTCTAATTTGTAGTGTATCAGCGTAGAATGTAACCGAACTCAGTTGACTCTGGCAATGAAAAATTATGCTCTTCCTATGACAAAGAACAGTTGTGTTTTGGAATTATTCATCCAGCCACCCATGTATTGTGCTCAATTGCAGCCTGATTAGGAGTAAAAAAGGATAAATGTTTGGTTTATAATGTTAAAGAATAAAGTCTTTGTGTGTGACTGGGGTTTTTATTTTCTATCTCAAAGCATCTCATGAAAATCTATGTTGACAACATCATTCTGAATGAACTTGGAAGCTTTTTGCCAGAGGTAGGAAACCATTTTCTGTCAAGCCAGTTACCTCACACATGCTGTATCAATTTATGACTCACTCGAAAGGACAATCACCTAATACAGTTTTAGCTTCTTATTTTGAAAGAGAAAATTTAAAAGCTTCAGTAACGAAGCTATGAAACTGGATATTTTATTTAAAAATATTCTTCAATCTTGTATTATATATGAACATAATACAGAAATATGAGTAAAAGTGGAAGAGAAAAAACAAAGAGAAACAGAGTAGAAGGAAGAAAGGCACAGAGAGACAGAGAGAGAGAGAGAGAGAGAGAGAGAGAGAGAGAGAGAGAGAGAGAGAGAGAGAGAGAGAGAGAGAAAGAGAGAGAGAGATGTTCAGAAATTTAAACTGAGGGAGAAACAGAAGAGGTCAATAGATGATGAAATGTAATATATTTGGAGACATGGTACTATATTCTTGGGCTGAGTTGTGTAATAGCGGCTTCTGAGCTATTAATCTACAAGCATCTGTTCATATTTTTAATTATTCCTAATCTTTAAATGCAATAAATCATCACAGCAGCCCGCAGTGGGAGCTTCTTTTTAAGTCTGCTTTATGAAAGTTAGGGAACATTATCAAAGGAGTCACCATCAAAACCTTCTAATTAGTTATATGATTTTAAATTAAATTCAACTATAGATTTAATCAAATTTCATCAGTCTTCTCATGAGGATTCTTTTTCTGCTCCACACTATAATTCTGGACTCCTCATTTAGGATTCACATTGCATTAATTCTCTTGTTTACAGATACTCTGACAATTTACAGTCTCTGTCATTTATTTTCCCTGATCTGATAACATATGGAGAATATATGACAGCTCTTTTGTAGAATGTCCTACGATTTGGATTGGTATAATGTTTTTGTTTTCCTGTGATTAGATAAAAGCTTTGTTATTTTGACATTCCTCCTATGTGGTCTCGGGAGGTGTGTTATATCCATATGCCTAATTAATATCTAATGCTAAACTTGATCAAGTGGCCAAGGTGGTACCTGCAATTATTTCCATTTGAAATTTATTGTTTCCTTCTTCAATGAATAACTATCTTGGGGAAATAATGTCACGTTGAGCAAACCGTGCTTCTCCTCATCATTTTGTGCGCGAGCTGGACCATTTGGTATGTCTAACCTCCGGTAATAATTACCATGGCTTTTAAACGACAAATTTCTATTTTTGTCTTTTCCATAGTTATGAATTGAAAGAGCTGTTTTCAATTATTTCTTTTTTTTTTACATTTTGCCTCTAATTTTAGGGGAACATAATGAATTTTTTAAGGTTTTTCTTTTTTATTTATTTATTTACTCATTATTGTAATTAGTAAAAGGGTTACATGATATTTGCCAGATAGAAGGTGCATTAAATATTTTTATTGCAAAGTTGATATACAGTTGCATGAATCGGGTAACGAGTACAATTGTTTTTGAACCACGTTACACCTTCCCTTCTCTCCCAGTTTTTCCCTCCCATGCCCACCAGTACAGAAGTGCAGCTCATCTTCCATGTAGTGTGTAGTGACTACCACTGGGACATTTGTTCACACTTGTCCCACTCTTCTGTGCCTCACCTTACACTCCCAAATACAGACAAACTATCGAGACCAAAAGGAAAAGAAAGCAAAAAACAGCAACTAAGAATGTCTCTTATTCCTTTTCTTGGAGTTCCTGTCATAAAATGTTATTTTCTATGATCATAGCTGTTGAGCCGTGTCAGTCACTCCTGTGCATATCCCCCTTTCCTAATCTCTCGGATTATTATAAATTATGGTAGTCTCATGGATGTTTCTAGCATTCTACTGTTTACAATGTGATCTAGCATGAACCTGCTTAGGCAAGTTTGGATTCACGGGCCTGTGTCCTTGGGCTGATTTTTCAGCTTGGCTTTGAATATCCCATCCTTCAGCGCTTTGTTTTCCGATATCACATGCTGTACGGATACAGCTTTGATTTTTTTTTCTGCAGTGCCCTTGGAATTGACTATTTATGCAAAGATATTTTGTTTCTTTTGGAGAGAAATGACATTTTTAATGTCAATTTTATTGCAAAGGTGATAAACAGAGGGTTGCAGTTACATCAATCAGAGAATAAGTACATTTCTTTTGTACCATGTCACCCCACCCCCATTTTCTCCTAGTTTTTTCCCTCTTGACCCCTCCGCTCCCAAGTTCTACAGTTCAGGGAAATGATATCTGGAACCAGCCTTCAGGCTCTGAGTATATTCATTATTAGCATGACCTCGCTGTCCCAGACCCTATCAAAGTTCACGCTTTCCTCAGTATTTTGTTATATTGACTAATTACATTAAGTTATGAAGGTTCTAACTTCATTCTGTTTTCTCGAATTTGCTTTGGCTCTTAAAGTTACTTTTACATTATATGTAAGCTGTAGAAATTGTTGGTCAGTACAAAAAAATCTGTTGGGACATTCAGTGAGGTTGTATGGTATTTATAGAGTAATTTGGAGTGAATTGACATTTTAATGACATTGAATATTCCAGACCCTTACTTGTTTCTTTTTGAGGTGGCTGTCTCATTATACCAATTGCTGATGTCTCATGTGTTAAAGGTTTGGTCATCAGTCTGCAGTGCTGGTAGGAGATGTCAGAACCCTCAGGAACTAGAGCCTAATGGAAGGAAGAGGAAATTGGTCACTAAGAGATCTTGAAGGGATTACAGGACCCTGGTCTCTTCCCATTCCCCTTATTTTCCCTTCTCTTCCTCCCCTTCTCCTCCTCCTCCCCTTTCCTTTGCCTCTTCCTCCTCCTCCTTCTCCCTCTCTACCTCTTCCTACTGCTTCCTCTGTCTTCTCTCTGTCTCTACTTTCAAGCTAGCAGTAAATGAACAGATTTCCTTGGAAATATTCTTCCTTCATGATGTATTATCCAAAGCAATGGGAACAAACTACCCTAGCCTGATACCTCAAAGCTGTGAGACAAAATAGCCTTTTCCTCTCTATAAATGAATTCATCCCAGGAACTTGTCACAGAGATAGGAGTCTAAATAATACACCTTGAAGTTTTAAAGAGTTTCATTTGTGCACAAAATTCGTACCAATGAATGTAAGTCTTAGATAGCTAAGGGAACTGATCTCAGGATCTGACTCTGGCTGGTTGGAAAACATTTCACATCATCATTTTTAGTTTTATTTTGTCTTTCCTTAGTCAGCACTGGATCAACTGAGGAGGGAAAAAGAAAACGATCCCCATATGGCAGGCCAGGAAGGGAATGATAGTATCATTTAGCTATTTGCTTCTAATGCCCTTGATAACATTCACACGAGATATTATGCCAAATCTGAAATGCTGTCAAAACATTCTGCAGTTATAGCACCACAGCATCTTTTATTTGTAAATATTACAAGGATACCTCCTGCTTGTTTATTTCTCTAGTCTCACCCCCATATATATCTTTTTGGAGACAAAAACAAAACATAGGATAAGATGGCAAATGAGAAAAATTACTTTTTCCACCATGAATTCATTATTTGTTGGAACTACTTTGGATTTCATTCATTGCAGAAACCCTAGTATAATCATTCCCTGTACATCCATTGTGGTTGGAAACTAAAGAAGACTAGCATGTGGTCTTTTACAGTCTGTTTATGCTTTTTAGATTTTCAAAATTAATATATTCAGTGACATCTTCTTTCAACTTCATCTCCTTCTTAAACACAAGTTGGAAGCCTGATTGCTGGCGAGAATATAACTAGGTTTCTGTGATATAGAGACTAGCGATGTAAGACAGGGATGGCTCACAACAGGGTATTAAAATATATAAAGGGAGAAATTGATATATTTCAGTCCTGGATGTAGTTTTCCAATGATTGCTGTGTGGAAAATTTTCTGAGTAAGCGAACTATGGTAGTGCATGGTCCTCATGATTTTCCTGTTCATTACACTGGGCTATGAATCAAGGATTTGATCTTGAAAGAAATCTGATTTTGACAACAAAATTTACCATTGATTTACGAATACCTTCTAATATTTGAAATTTTGTAGTAGAATACAATGACAGAAATACTCACCTCAAAGTGTACAGTTGTGTAACATTAAGTATATCCACATTACAGTCCACGCTGTACTCTATTCCCCGCACAACTCAGTTCATCTCACGAAGCTACACTTCTGCACCCGTTAAACACCCCTTATCCTCTTTCCAGATCCTGTTAACTACCACTCTTTATGATTTTTGATGACTCTAAGTACTTCATATCATTAAATTATACAGCATTTGTCTTTTCATAGCTGACTTGCTTCACTTGTTTCTTGATACTTTCTCATGTTGTCTTTTGAATCAAAATTATATTTCTGGGGCTGGGAGCTTGGCCTAGTGGTAGAGTGCTTGCCTAGCACGCATGAAGGCCCGGGTTCAATTCATTGGTACCACATACGTAGAAAAAAAAAAACCAGAAGTGGTGCTGTGGCTCAAGTGGTAGAGTGCTAGCCTTGAGAAAACCTAAAGACAGTGCTCAGGCCCTGAGCCCAAGCCCAGGACTGCCAAAAAATTATTTCTTCATAGGCTGAAAACTATTTGATTGTAGATATGTGCCCTATTTTTCTTACTCATCCATTGATGGACATTTGGATTTCTTCCATGTTTTAGCTATTATGGATAATACTACTATGCGCATGGATGTGTAAGAATCTCATCAAGAGTTGGCTTTTGTTTCTTCATGGTATCTTTCCAGAAGTGAAATTATTGGGTCATCTGGCAATTTTATTCTAATCCCTTTGAGGATCTAATGCTCTGTTTTCCATAAAGTTGATACTATTGTACATTACCCCAGCAATGCACAAGGGCTCTCATTTCCTGAAAAATAACCCAAGTACATTTGAGAAGAATATGCATTCTATTCTTGATGATTAAAATACTCCTTATATATCAAAACTAAGTTTATTGTGTTATTTAATACCTCTGTTTCCTGGAATATATATAGAGAAATATATATACTAACATATGTATGTATATATGTGTATATATATATATATATATATTTTGTCAGTCATGGGGCTTGAACTTGGGCTGGGCACTGTCCCTGAGCTCTTCAGCTTAAAGCCACAGCCCTACCTCTTAAGCCACAGTGCCACATCTGGTTTTCTAGTAGTTAATTGGAGATAAGAGTCTCAGGCTGGCTTTGAACCGCAATCCTCAGATCTCATCCTCCTGAATAGCTAGGATTACAGGTGTGAGCCATGGCGCCCAGCTCTGGATTCTATTTTTGCTGTGTGGTTTCTCTGTTTGGAAATGAGGTAATGGCCAGCTGCTGGTGACTTTTATTTTCATTGTAATTACTCAAGAAACTGAGATCAGGAGGGTGACTGTTCAAGGCCCACTCTGGCAAAAACAGTGAGATTTCATCTCCAGAATAGCCAGGTAAAAGCAGTTAGAGGCATGGCACAAGTAAGTTGTGCAAATATAAGGCCTATGGCTCAGACCCAGTACCAACAGGAAAGAAACAAGACAATAAAATCTGCAATTGTAATTGTCACAGCTACTGCCCTATACCTGTATTTGCTTATTGTTAGTGTATATTTAACTGTATAATATGAAGGGCTTAATTACAGTAGGTCCACATATGCATATACTGTACTTCAATGGTGCTTACCCTCTCTAGTACTTTATTTTTTATCAACAGTCTGTTTTCTTGCCCTTTGCCTTTCCTCAATACCCTTTTATTTTCATAATCTTGTTTTTGTTTTCCTGAAAACTTTCATAAATGACAGGAAACATATGGTGTTGTCTTATTTTACTTAGGATGGTATCCTGTTCAAACTACTTTTCAGCAAATAATAAAAATATATGAATAATTCAATCAATTGATGAGCAGTGGAGCTGAGTAAACATTTTCCATAAGTATAGGCCAAGCTATACATGCCATCAAAAAATTCTAGTCAAAACACATTATACTTATTGAAATCAAAATATGGAGAACCCCCCCAAATTAAAAATAGAACCTCCACATGATGCAGGCATACCTCTTTTGCATATATGCGCATTTGATTCTGTGAATGTCAATCTGTTACCAGGGCTCAGATGATGTTTATAGCTTTGATTTCCCTCCTCCAGGCAAAGCCCTGATGACAGATGGGCAGACTTCACTTCAGTTTAAGCTAATACTTTCTGCAAATCTTAAACGAAGTGTTGGGACCTGGTATGACAGTAACTGTTCCAGTGTAGTAGGTTAGCATGGGAGAAAAAAGATGTTCAGATTCTCCCAGTATCTCAGAATGGTATAGCCAAAGGTCTTATTGAGAGAGGAGGATTTAGTGCTTGAGACTGAGTTACTCTAGAGAACTGACAATAAGGAACCATCACAACTGAGGACATTTAGGAATATTCTTACACAGTGTCTCAGTGAGAAATCACCATGCATGGGATTGTAGGAAGGTAAAGGGTCTGGAAGAAGCCCTCTAACTAGTTTTAGTGGTGGGGAGCTTGTAGAGTGATGGGAGTGGTGGTCATTTGCTATGTCTCTCTGGCACTAGAGAGCCCCATTATCTGCCACTCCCTTGGGAAAGGATCTATAGCTGGTGAGTGGTAGGCCATTTGGCCTCTGCTTTCTACCTTGGTGATAATTGTAAGCAGAGAGTTGCAAATCCAGGTCCCTTGGCTCACATGACAGCTCTCCCTCCCTCTCACACTGTAGCTGACTTCTTAGCAGGGTCTGGAAGTGATGGAAACCCGCAGGCAGAGCATGTGATTCCCTCAATTCTCATTCATAGTCCCGAACTCAGTATTCTTTTTCTTCCTGTACATTCAGGGGCAACCCAAGACTTGGATATTTGTTGCCTCTAAAAACACACTCGGGGGAACCTGTGTAACAAGCAGGTTGCAAAGGTCTGCAGAGGTTTGAATATATTAACAGGAGGAACTTCCAAAATGCAAGTAACCAACCACAGACTGTGTTCACAGGCAGCATGGATGCATGGAACTGCAAGTGACTTCAGCTAGTTTCCTTCTATCTGAGTGGTATATGAGCATGAGCCCCAGATCAGGAGCAAAAAGGTTCATATTTGATCAAGTTCAGTGCTGAAAAACAACACGAGAACTCTGACACTATCTAGTTCTATCAGAACATTGAGGATACCTCAACTGAAAATGTATAGATGATTGAACTATTCATTCAATCAAGTGACTGCGGAAAAGAAAGTAACATAACGTTCCAAAAGTCAAGAACTTCACAACTGTGGATTCTATTACTAATGATATGAACTTAAGTTATGAGCATATACCTGAATGAAATCAGAGAATGCAAATAAGTAGTTTAATGAAATGAGAACGATAATGCAAGATATGGAAGAGAATTTCAAGGAAGATGCAAGTATTCTGAAAAAGAAGAGTAGTGAAATTCAGTAAGTCAAATAAAACACTTGGTAGAAAATTTCATCAGTAGACTGAACCAAGTTAAAGACAGAATATATTAATATCTGAAGACTTAGACAAAGACAAAGAATAAAATTAAAATTTCAAAATAATATGTAAGTCCTGTACATTATTGAAAGCCCCAAACCACTAAATGAGGACACAGAAGAATGAAAGAGAAGACAGGTAAAGGAAGAGAAAATATTTGATAAGGTAATAGCAGAACTTTTCCCTAATCTTAAGAATGAGATGGTCATCTATATGTAGGAAGCGTTTATTACAGTGAACAGACGAAACCAGAAAAGAAGCCTTTTCTATTATACTAAAGTTAAAACATCAAGTAACAGAAAAGCAGAGTATTGAAATCTGTAAGAAGGAAGCACAAAATCACATGTAAAGGCAAACTCATAATAATCAAAGTAGATTTCAGCAGAAACTCTAAAAGAAAGAAGACATAGAATGAGGTATTTCAAGCCCTGAAAAAGTATCAGTTAATGTCAAGATTAGAGCTTGATATTCTTGAAAATTGAAGTAGTATAAAAAAATCCATGCCAAAACTAAAACAACCTGTGACCACTAAACCAACACTGCCAACACTGTAGACAATACTTACATAAATCCTACACACAGAAGAGGAAGAAGAACATAACAGTGAAAACACAGGAAAGAATAAGTGTCTCTATCTTGATCATAGTCAAGATGAAGAGAAAAAAACAAAGTAATAGGAATTACTACATACCTTTCAATAATAACTTTGAATCTTAATGTCTTCACTTTTAAAACAATTTAAGAAATTGGTAAGCTTACAGATTGATTTAAAACACACTGCCTGACTAGTGGCTCATAGCTATAATTCTAGCTAGGCAGAAAGCTGAGATCTGAGGATTGTGGTTTGAAGCCAGCCTGGGCAGTCTGTGAGACTCCTATCTCCAATAAACTACTGAGCAAGCAAGAATTATTATATTCATATGTGAAAAGGCAAGCTTTGAGTCCAAATTAGAATAAAGAAAGTAATTTTATATTGATAAAGAGAACAATATGTAAAAAGATATAAAAATTTATATACAGACTAAGAATTGTTACATTTTATGAACACAAATGCACAGATAAACCCAATATATCATCAATGTCCTTAAAAAGAAAAGGCATCTTCAAATGGCTTTAGTATTTAATTTTTAATTGACACAACAATTATATATATGAGTTATATTGTTTCCATAATGTATTCATTGTACAATGATCAAATCATGTTTATTGGACTGTGTTATATCTCAAAAAATTCTTCTGTAGTAGAAACTTTCAAAATCCACAATTCTAGCTGTTCTGAAATACTCTTGTAGGATTACATTCAGTAATAATGACAAGAAAGGAATAAAAGAAGAGGTTGGTTAAAGAAGATACATTTGCACGTAAGTATTAGGAATAAACCTGGCAAATGCACCTTCTTTGACCAACCTCGCCTTTTGTTCCTTTCTCCTGCCTTCTGTAGCTTTTGGTAACTGCTCTACTTTCAACTTTTATGAAATCATATTTTTAGATTTCACAAATGAGTATGCTCATGAGATTTCACTTCTTTAGTGCTGGGTTTATTTCATTTGAAATAAGTAGTACACCTATAGGTTTGCTACATCATGATCAGATAGGAATTGTTAATATTTTTTATTTTCTTAGTGACTATGATATAAAAATAGAGAGAGTGAGACAGAGACAAAGTTAGAGAGGGATGGGATCCCATGATTTACCGTAAGTATGAAAGATATTGTCAGTGTACAGTAAATCCAGACATCTAAGCTGAGCTGGACACACTTTAGCCTTCTCACTTTTTCTCACTCTGCCTTGGTAGTTTCTTGCCACTGTGATTCTGAGCAAGACTTTGTAACCCCACATGCCTAACAAAAACAGGCCCTCTGAGTCAACATAGATTCTCTGCTAGTTGACCTTGCAAGCTCACCTTCAAGACTGGGGTCTCTAACTAATTCTTGGGTCTCTAAACAATTCTAGCTCAACACCTGGCAGACTTGCCAGTGACGAGATGATAGGAGAAGCTCATGCACTGAGTCTCTAAGCTATGGCAGCTCCAGAGTTGAGATCATTCTTAAGCAAAATGCCCACGTCCAGAGCTCATGTCTTAGAATCTGATTAAAAGTTCAGAATTATAGTTCCCACTTATTGCCAAAAGCACATCACACACGGTGCTTAGGCATATAAGTACACTTAAGGAAACAAACAGAAACATAGTTTAAGTATTATGTTAATACCAACATCATAAACAGAAGCTTTTTTCTCTTTTTCCTTTTCTAGGGAAAGTACTTTTTGCTAATTATCAGAGATTTTTTAAATTGAGCTTTGCAAGATAAAAAAAATACAATTAATAAGGTCTTGGGTACACAAAGGCAATGAGATAATACTTGCTTCACTTCCAGAGGAATGTCCAAAGTTGTAAAAGAAAACCCACTCAGGACAGCTTTTCTCAGGATCTTGACATAGGAGCATTTGAAGGGTGTGTGGAATACTGGCCGGGGACTGAGGATGCTGCAGATATGTGTGAAGACTGCCACGGTTTCCCCCTGGTTTCTCTTTCATGATTTTTCACAAAGTCATATGCCTTCATGATTTTCTTCTAGACCTTCACTTTCTGGTTTCTCCTATAATTCAGTAAGTCCTAAATCCTCAGTTATAGAATATGGCAAAGGTATTATGTATCTCACTTCAATTTATCATCAAGAGTAATAACCCTATAACATTTTATCTTGGGACCAGGAATTTGACGTAGTTGTAGAGTGCTTGCCTACCATGCCCAAAGACCCAGGTTCGATTTCTTGGTTCCACATACATACAAAAAGCTGAAAGTGCTGCTGTGGCTCAAGCGGTAGAGTGCTAGCCTTGAGAAAGCCCAAGGACAGTGCTCAGACTCCGAATTTAAGCCCTAAGTCTGGCAGAAAGTGTATCTTAATACTTGGAAAGAAATGAAACATTTCTTGAGTTCTCTGGTCATGAAGGAGGATATTTTTTTCATTACTTATTCAAAGTATATATTGAGTTACCCAAATGTGGCAGATAGCTTAAACAGAAAAGACACACTTAAGCTAAAATACTTACCATATAATCAATTGTCCTAACCAGGTCTGAGTATGAAAGGGCAGTACTAATACATATTAGCTGAGGGGGTGTGTTACTAAAACCAAGAAATCAACCCATGAATCAGTCCTCACAGTACTTACAGATTAGAAAGGCTGGGAAAAGCTATCTATGGAGTCAAGAAAATGTAATGTAGAATGATTCACCTACTTTGGGCACTGAAGGAAGTTGGTCGACTGACGTAGATCATAGGGATTTGCTCTTTTCTCACCACCACCACCACCATCATCATCATCTCTGTCTCCATTTCTCTTTTCTCCCATGTGACTATAACATGACTATTGATAGGAAAGAGATCTGCGAGGTTCATTGCGTGTGCAGGTCACTCTCACTCGGAGACAGTGATCAGGTAAAGGACAAACAAAAATATCAAGGAAAGGTGCTCTTGAGTTTGGTTGCATGGTGCTCTTGTCATTGCTGTTGTTATAAGAATGATCTTTATTCTGATTGGGTCACAATCTCCACAGCGAGACACATGGAATGTTCTTTCATTTAAGCTGCTCCATAAAGAATAAAGGTAGATCACTGTCAACATGCTTCCAGATTTCCTTCATTTGAACTCTTAAATCTAGAGTATGATTATTATCCAAATAATCATAAAATACTGAACTAATAAAGAAAACAAATTGTGTATTTGCACATTTTAGAGACACTGTTAATATATTTATGTATTTTTTCTATCTGCTCCTGTAAATTTTTATGCTGTGTTGAAATATTAACATATCATATGTACTGAATTTTTAAAGTGTATTTTTCCTCACTTAAAAACTACTCAGGTTTAGAATAGAAAAAAATTAAAGCTACTTACAAAACATATCAAAGTATTGAAAGCACATAGCTGTTAAAACTTTGGGTGTGTTTTACTAACTGCTATGATTTTTAAAGAAAGATAGTTAAAATCATATAATGTCTACTGATTTTTAAGCATCATTAACAAGGAGATATTTATAGGTCCTACTTGAAAAAAAAATTAATGTCTGTCCTGTAACTGCTAATATCAACCCTGGGGTAAATTTATTAGGTTTTCCTAATTAAAAATCTGCAGTCACTGCTGTTTTTCACCATGAATTTTATAGAGGCCAAAATTATTACTCAAATAAGTTGAGATGCTGTTGGACATTGCACTATCCATATATCTCTGCTTTTATGAGTGATGGAAACCAAACTTTTACAACTCATGCTACTTCAGTGCCCCAAATCCACAAGAGGGTAGCTATGGTAAGCAAGGATTAGTGCAAAATAAAAACATGGTGGTATCAACCATGCTTTTGAAAAGAAAACACAACATTCCCATTTCCATTGGTAAATGAGTAGAGCTCACGTGCCCAAAGGAGGAATGACGCACAAGCCTTTTCAATACTAAATTCGGAACAAATCTGGGGAAGAGAAACGTGAACAAAACTGTTATGACCTTCACCCCATGCCCTTAGTCAGTTCTGTTTTATGGCTCCAGCAATTACGGCTTTGCAATTGTCTTGCTAACTCCTTCTAGAAATCCTCTCCTACTCTACTATTTATGTCAATGTCTTTCTTTTGTCGCCCCACTAGTATGTCCTGACTTAGCTGTTTTCTGATTTTCCATCACGAAACTAGTTCCCAGAGCCATCAGTTAATGGCAGATTTCAAAGTTTTTTTGTGGATCACATACTAAGTGATTTCTCATGACTTTATTCTCATGCTTTAGGTTTTCAGAATGAAGTTCCCTTTAACGAACTCTACTTCATTTAATGTTTGTGCTTCCTCCTGGGATTCGTGGTATAATTGCGTCCACTTATGTTAGCAGCACACAGATGGCTTTCTACCTCTATCATGATGTTGCTGCTCTAGGCCCACACCATTCCCTGCTGTAGCACTCTAAAATTCACAGGCCTTCCTTGGTTTCTTGTTTTCACTTGGGTCTGGCTGACAGAAATCTCAGCAAGAGATTAGAGGAAAGGAGGAGGAGGAGAGTTGGGGTACTGTTCACTCTAACCCCTTTATGAGGTGGTCATTCTCCTGACTCAAGGTCACAACGTCTTCTAATACACCCATGACCGGATCTCTCTGCTCTGGTCCTGCAAAGTGCTCATCCTCTCCCACCTTTTACACCTACATCTGAACAGGGCTCTGTTGCGTCAGCACCTCTTTATTCTAATCACACTTTTACAACTTTACGCATTGTCTAGGCTGTGGTGTCCAAGCTTTGTGTTGCTGTGATGACTTTTTATAGAGATGATTAAGATCATAATCAGTTCGCTTTAAGTAAAATAGATCACCATTGCTAATGTGAATGGGCCTCCTCCATATAAGCTGAAGAATTTAACTCTGTTGTAGAAATCTTCCCTGCATTTCCAGCCTGCTAACATGCTATGGATTTTATGTTAGTCAGTTTATTAATTTTTCTCTTTGCCTCTCTGTCCCTGTCTCTCTCCCTCAGCTTTTCTGTATGTCCTTTTCTCTCCTGCTCTCTCTCTCTCTCTCTCTCTCTCTCTCTCTCTCTCTCTCTCTCTCTCTCTCTCTCTGTCTCTCTCTCTCTCTGTCTCTCTCTCTGTCTCTGTCTCTGTCTCTGTCTCTGTCTCTCTCTCTCTCTCTCTCTCTCTCTCTCTCTCTCTCACACACACACACACACACACACACACACACACACACACACACACTGTATGGCTATCTGATTGAATGGGGACTCTATTATAAAATTCTTGATAGCTACAGCTCAGGAATGGTCTCAGGGCACATATACATTTCCTACCCAGATTCCTGCTTCTTCATTATTTCTTTCAGCACCTTCTTTTGTGCTCCTCTGGGCCAGTGCTGTCCCAGGCCCCAGGAACCATAAACTGGGAGGTGAGGCCTTTGTCTCTGTGGAACTATCAAAGTCCCTGAAAACAAGCCCTGTAATGAAATGTAATAAGCATTATGTAGGCTAGGAGACTTGCTGTGGGCCTCTTCTCTTGGTTTGGATATTCAGAGACTTTTGTGGGGAGAGCACCTCCAAGCTTAAAGAGAGAGATGTGGATTTGCTACATGAAAACAAGGAGGGTTGGGCATTTTCTGGAAGTAGGACTTTGCCTGTGTGCATAAGCAAAGTCTATCTAAAGAGAGAATCAATAGCACATACACAGACATATTAGAGAGGTTGTATTTTGGAGCTCCAGTTGTGCAATCGGTTAGCACGCGGTACTTTTAAGTGAGGCTGTATTTTGGGATATCTATGATTTTGGAGGCTCAGAAGGCCAATGATACGCTGACTGTAGGCTGAGAATTAGAAAAGATGATAAGGGCAAGTCTGTCTGAGGTGTAAGTTCTGATTGTTGTCTAAGGATATCAGCCCCAGTCTAAGACCCAAAGTCTCAGAATCAAGGATCCTGGATTCCAAAAGGACCAAGAAGTAGAATCTCAGATATCCCAGGGCAGAGAAAGATGTTCTGCCTGGAGAAGAGAAAATAATTCACTGCTTTTCATCTTGTTTGTTCCGTACAGCCTCAGTTGGCTAAAGGGTGTTGTAACACCCAGCCTGTGGACTGCATAAGGTCCTCAGAATCATTTTGGCCTTGCTTTGTCAGTGCAACCACACGTGGGAATCAAAACTCAATAGATCTAGGCCAGCAAATTATGATCTAAACATCCAAATGGCCCTTGTCAGAAGTCTCCCCGCCTTGGTAGATGGCAGTGCCTACACACATTGGGGAGGGGTGCTGGTTTTGCTCACTTCATCATTGAGTGCTAGCCCTATCAAACTTGCCTTAAACAGAAGTCAGGTTATAGCAGCCACTGGGCATCCTGTTACTCAGCTCAGTTCTTGTGAAAAATTACCCATCATCCTGTGCAAAAGGGATATACCTACTGTATGTTTCTACTAGAGTCCTCAACTCTTTTTCTCCCTGGATTGAAAACCTTGAAAGAAGTAAATCACAGGAGCCCCCAACTCCTCTGGCAGTCCTGCTCTCGGGGCTGGACTTTTATTTTTAGGTGTTTGCACCTGCCTCCAGGGCACTGTAGGTAGGAGACTTTGTCACCACGGTGTTTATCTTCTCAACACCGCCCCTGTGGCTCAGAAGCATCCTGGCATATTCAGTGGTCTAGGTGCAAAGGTAATACAAAGCTTCAGTTGGCATTCCCATGCTGAAAAGAAACTCCAAGTTTCTGATTGGCCCTGTCCTTGCCTAGCCCAGCCAGGTGCAGACACTCTACCCGCCCCACCAATTATACAGTTATGGAAAGTTCCCAGATTAGGGAAACATGTGACCAAGTTATAGTTTCCGGAGCATTAATGGATCCTCATAACTGTTTCTTTGATTCATTGATTGATCTTTAGCCAGACATTTACAAAAAGGAAAGCAAAGTTCTAGAAGATGTTAGAAAGTCTTTTTTTTTCTTTCAGGAGCTGTTAAACAGATACCATTTAAAAATCAGAAATCAGAGTCCATTTGTGTTGATAAAGGGATGAGATTCAATTCCATTTTTGTAAGTTTTGTCTATCTACTAAAGCAGACACTTGATTGAATCAAGAAAGGCTTTTCTTGGACGCTCTGGATAATGCTTCAATTCTCCATCTCATGCCTGCATCCTGTGGAAAGTACTCCAGGGGTGGGGGAGGGGAGGTCTAATTGGAGAGTCTGGTTTTATAAACAGGCTGCTTTCATCTTGCTCCTCTTTGGAAATAATGAGGTTTGTAAAATCACTGTAAATATATGTCTGAACATGTAACCCTTCTCACCCCACTCTCCTCGTGATTTCATAAGCAGCTGGTGTAGCTATGGCAGTTGGACAGAATAACCGTGCTCCTTTTGGGACATCTGTATCCAATATAGACTATCTGGCATGTCTCTGTCCCTTCTTTCTGTGAAACATGATGGAAAGCAGGCTCGGAGTGTTGGGTCCTTGGCCCATGGACTTCTCCATATCATGAAGTGAACAGCCATTTCCTATCCAAGTCTCATAAATGCTACTCGGATTTTCAGTTTCAATCAAGAAGATGAGGTGTTTTTTTTTTCTTGTGATCTCAGAATTCCTTGCCGTTTGCCCTTTCCATTGAGGGAAAGTCAGCTGGGCCTTGATCAGTCCATCTACTCCACAGAACTAGGATTCCAAAAGAGGGTCCTGGATTCTCATTGGGCTTTGTAAATAAAAACAATAGACCACAGCAAGTATTTGATATGTACATTTGAGTAAAATGTGTATGTATAAAGAACAAATTCATATCTACATTTTATGTTTGCTGCTTCATTTCTTCTTGAATTTCTTGTTCAATGAAATTGACTGTGAAAATAGTCTGAAAAATATAATTTTGTTTATAAATCCTAGTGTTTTATTTGAAATTAAGCACAGATTTGTCTGCTTTAACTTGTTCTTCTGGCATTTTGAACAGAAGAGTTCAAAATGAGAAGAGTTCAACAAATGAGAGGGTCTCTGCTGAAGTTAATGGCCCATTACATGTTCTATAACAAAATTCCTTGAAACTTATTAGGGATACAAATTCTTAGGCTACATCAGAACTAGGAGATCTTCAGGGGTAAGCCCTTGAATAGATAGATAGATAGATAGATAGATAGATACATAGATACATAGATAGATACATAGATAGATAGATAGATAAGAAACTGGTTCCTACTAATCAGCTATAGAAGTGGAACTGAAAATAAACTCAACAGCTCCACAGGGTTTTTGTTTAGATAAAGACATTATCTGCTCTACCTTGAGGACTCACCTAGGTGATTTGATGTCCCTGTGTTGATATAATTATGAATGTGGTAGGTTCGTTATGCATACTTTTACTATGCGAAACTTTGGCCTTGGTCACCTAGATTAGCCAGCAGTGCTTTGGCAGGAAACCTGGGGAGTTAAAATTGCTCATCTCTATCTGGAAAAAGTTTGATGCTTTCTCCCAAAGACCTCTCCAGAGGCACTATATGAGGATCTAAAGCCAGACTTGTTGACATATATGAAGATAAGGCAGCTTCCCAGGATAACTAGGGCAGAAAAGAACTTCGTAAGATGAGGAGTTATGCTCTGGGAAGTGACAGGTTGGTGCTCAGGAGCACTGGCCGCAGAAAGACCTTCTGTGATTTAATGTGCACACGAATGGAATACTCCTTGCATGTAATTTCTATTGAGATGCTTTTTTTCCTTATAATCTTCAGTTACTCATATTTGTTGTCATTAATTAGAAAGTTCTGATTAGAAAGCCCTGTATTGCTGCAGGTGGAGAACTCTTCTTTTGGCTGATTAGATTTGCTGGGGGCAATTTCAAGTTTGTTAGCTATTTCAGAGGCATTTGTGTATGGATTCTTTGAATTAAGTTTTATTCCCTTACGTACTGACCATGTGATAAAAAGAACGGTGTAAGATAGTATTTATCTAGAAGATAGATGGGAAATTCAAAATTCTCCCTAACTTGTCATCAGAGGTAATATGAGAATATGATATATATATATTTATAATATCCTAGGTAGGAGTATTTTAGTATATTATTTGTGACAACCATGATTTAAAATTTTTTAAATAATTTTCAGGAAAGGTTCAGTGGATGCACCTAACAAAGATCAACTCTTCCCTTCCTTCTGCTGAGCTTCACCTTCCAAGCTGCTTAGAGTACAGCTTGGATAACTCACACATTGTGGTCCTCTTCACCCATCTGTGGCAGCGAGTAGATCCCGTTCAGCCAGGCTCCCCTTTCAATCCTACATCCATCGTTGCTTCCACAAGCCACACACAAGTTTTGGAGCCTACTTCCTCATCTGAGTGCAGTCTACCTCCTCAGCTACTTGCCACACTCACGGCTCAAGTGTCAACGCTGCTCGTTGAACTCAGCCCCACAGGATGGTTAAATACGTGCTCATTGAGGAATGTGTCCTGAGCAATCTGTAGCCATCAGACCCTCCTTCCAAATTCCCAGGCTCTATCATTCCTGGCTACTTCCTTGTCACATAAATTTCTCTGTCAACACCAAGCCACCACCTTCTTTCCTAGGCCAGAATAGCACAGGGCAGGATGAGGGGAAGAGTTACCCCAGAGCTGAAAATACACAGATGCTTTATTTACTCTGCTTTTTTCTTTCTCCACCCACATTAGTAACTTTATTTTCTTCTAGCTAGATTACTGTTACTATTTTGAACCATTTTGATTTATTTTTAAATCAGAGAGTGATCAGTTACCAATGAAGAGAGGAGACCAAATCTAAAACAATTCAGTACTGTTAAAACCAAATCTCAAAAGATTAGGTTAGCTCTGAATAGTTTCAAAACTACTCCAAGTATAGCAAATTGATTATTCAGGAGACTAACACAGAATCAGGCAACAAGGCTAATTGCTGAGCCATAAAAATGTTACAATGATACTAAGGGTTTGTTGTTATTTAAATGTATCATGTTGGTATTTAGATATGCAGATTATTTTTTCATTGCTTTAGAATAGAAAAGCAAAGAAATTTGTACCAAGTTTCCTGGTGCAAGTTTCTTCTTTGAAGAAAACTGTTATACAATCCAACAAGCAGTGGACTTTGGGGTTTTTTTTGGTGGTTGTGGTGCTTGAATTCTGGGCCTGGGCTCTGTCCCTGAGCTCTTCAGCTCAAGGCTAGCACTCTACCACTTTAAGCCACACTGCCACTTCTGTTGGTTAATTGGAGATAAAAGTCTCATGGACTTTCATGCCGGGCTGGCTTTGAACCATAATCCTCAGATCTCAGCCTCCTTAGCAGCTAGGATTACTGGCCACCAGAGCCACCAGTGCCCATGTCTTGTAGATGAGGGTCTTACATACAAAAAAAAAAAAGCCCTTCACTGAACTAAGAAAGCAAATAAACCAATATGTCATCAATACTTTAATTCAGATCTTATGATCTGGGAATTCTAGGCAATATTCTAAAATTCACTCATGGCATCTGAAGGTAGCTGTAGCAATAGTGTGTGAATAAGAAACCAGGAAGCTTTGTAAATAAAAGGAAGTGAGCAAGAAATTCTCGAAGATAATCATGGATGATTTGGCAACCAGAACATGAAAACAGATACAAAGTTCTTCCGGATTTGCAGACTGAGGGCTTTAGTGGAAATGCAGGCCACTTATTACTCATACTTTTATAGCACTTTGAGGTTGATAAAGCACGTTCATTCATCATTTCTCACCCCTCACCCTATAACCTTGGGGAAAGATCTGGATCAGTGAGAAATAAGATTGTAAGAGAGAGGGGATAAAATGCCTTTTTTTCCCCATACTACTCTCCTTGTTTCACTGGAGACATGCAAAATAGAGCAACAAAAGATAGATTATCAAGAGCAAAATAAATAAAAGTTTATTAGCATGTTCACTGTGAATTCATATGGGAACACTCACAGAGGAGCCAATGGGTGGTTCGTGTTTGAGAACAGTAAGTTCAGCGGAGAAAGGAAGGGAGAGAAGAGCAAATGACTGTTGGAAACAATAAATGGGTGAAGAGAGAAGATGGGAGAAGTCACAGCTTGTCTGTCGGGTGTGATGCTGCTTCTCGGGAAAGGTTATTATTTCTGTGAAGAGGGTGATTTCTGAAAGTTGAGCTGTTTTTCAGTCTATGCTTTTAGGCAACTAAAAGATTTCATGAACTCATATACTGTAAACAGAATAATTCTCATTACAAAGTGATGAATTCTGAAGTGACATATCCTGTTTCCCTTCAAGGCCTCTAAGAATGGAAAAATTCTGAGTTCTGACTGGTTATGAAGCTACAAATACACAAAATTTGTGATTTTTTTTCTCTAAGCCTACCTGTATCTCCCTAATCCCAGACATTTTAGCACATGGCAGAGACCACCATGCTTGGCCCTTTGTCCTAATGAAATGCAGGGTACAACTACTGGAAGCAGCAAGGATAGAGACCAGTGATTGCCACCATTACTGATGTTCTCACTGCCACGGGCTACACTTCCTGAGGCTTTCCAGGAAGGAAAGATAACTGATGAATGACAATTATTAGTCCTTCCACCATGACACATCGTGGCCAAGCTATACTCCAGGCAGTGCTCTTCCTGATGGATCTATGTCTGGCCCCTGTGCCCTTAAATCAGATAAGCATTTTGTTTTATTTTATTTTTTCACAGAAAGCCTTTCATTTTTTCCATGGTTCAGTTCCACTGGTATCTTGCATAGAAAAATATCACCATGTACATTTAGCAGACACTAGAATCTTGCTTATCAAGTTTGGCTACTGGCATAACTGGAATGTTACGTAGCTCACATGATGATAGAGGCTGGGTGTCATCGGCAAGCTCATCTTTGGATGTACAAACATTTGCATCCCGTTTATCAAAGGGAAATACTACTGTAATTTTAAAAAGCACAGAGGAAAAGGGGAGAAATATTTGTCTATCTTTAACTTATCTACAGGAAACAAGTTTTCTTTTATCTTTCCCCAGTCCCTCCAGAGAGCTCTCATTTCCCTAAATGAGAACAATAACAAAGCAGATGCTCAGAATATTAGTGTGTCATGATTTCAGCATTCTTGTATTATTTCAAAACTTCTCTGGGCTCCTGTGCCTCTTCTTGAGGAAGTTAGAAAGGATAAGTCAATGAGTTCTTTGTGTGAAGGTCTGTGATGTCCATCTTACAAAATTTAACTCATCTTCACTTCTAGGAGCCTTTGGACAAATGTTCAGGTATAGTTAAGCAATTTAACATATACAGAGATTTAAACTGTGACTGACCCCATCTTTGCCCTTGACATGCTACAACCCTCTGAGATTCAGAAGTGTGAGCTGCTGATCAGTCTGACTGTAAGATATGGCCTTTGGAAAGTGATTAGGAATTAAGTAAGGTCACCAGGGTAGTTGAATGCCAATAGTTTTGTAAGAAGAGACAAACCAGATAAGGGAGAAATCTACATGTGCTTCCTGCTAGGTGATATTTTGTGCTACCTCAGGATACTGCCAGCTAGATGAAGATTCCAGAAATGTGGGTTATATAACATGCTTTTTTTTTCTTCACCAATGTAGCTTCTCTGTGGTATTTTGCTGTAATAGTTAAAATAGACTATTGTGTATATATGATCATGATTGTGTATTTTCATATGTATTTTCATATTTTAACCCAGACAGTGGCCAATTTTGCCTTGATCCTGGTTGTGAAAATGATAAAAAATCTTTAGTTTTTACTCCTCTCTGGGTCCCCTGGGGAGCTCCTTTTGAAGCCTCTCTTCTTGGTTTTTAGATGGCCATCTTCATTCAACCTGTGAGAACTCTGCCTGGGCGCTGTCCCTGTGCTCATCAGCTCAAGGCTACTGCCCTACTCCTGAAGCACAGCCCCACTTCCCCTTTTCTAGATAGTGATTAATTGGAGATAAGAGTCTCATGTTCTTTAGTGCCTGGGCTGGCTTTGAACTGTGATCCTTAGATCTTAGTCTCCTGAGTAGCTAGGATTATGGGTGTGAGCCACCGTGCCTGGCTCTAAGTAACTAATTTCAATTTAATTTTTAAATTACTCATTTTAATTACTTCCTCACTACTTCATTTCTCACATTTTGAGATACTAGAGATTAAACCTTCAATATAAGAATTTTCAAGGATGAGAAAGGTAATTCATCCTATAACAAACAAAGTCCAGCTTGACTCCAGGCTCAGAGGAACAGAAAGTCTAACTCATCTTCTGAATAAGAGATAGTCTGTGAATTATAAAATATAGAATGTCTTCAAATAGACTTAATGACAGTAATCGTTTATAATGAAAAATGCATTATAGCTAGCTTCCACCTTATTAAAAGGCATGCTTGCTATGACTCATATGCTTGGAAAAATAATTCTTATAGAACTTCCTTCTTTTGATATGGTGGTGACATTAGGAGAAAAACTTGGTGGAACTGCATGGCAAAGAAGCCTATAATCAAGGCATTGCACACTTAAGGCCTTAAGGTCTTACACTTTAAGAAGAATGTGTTGATCCATGTTTGGTCTTACTTCAACAGCTGGTGGGTAACTTGAAGGTAGGAATTCTGTGTGCTTTTCAGAAGCAGGATGATCATAAATAAAAAGACCAGTGAGTTGAAAGTGACAGGCCTTTGACGTGTCTCCCTGTGGTATTACCATTTGCAAATGGAAAATTTGGTATATATGGGTGAACCTGAAGCTTGTGGACTCTTTTGTTTGTAGCTCTGGTTTTCCCTTTTTATCAGACATGGAGAGTGTAGAGGCTCCTTCATTTTATAGTTTAAGAGAAACTTACCCAAGCAAATTGATTCTCCTATCACCAAGCCTCCTGTAATCTCTGATCTGAACAATCCTTTTTCTTTCCCTATTCCGAACATGATTTTACACTTCTGGGTAAGACATATTTTTTTTTGTTTCAAATATATTTCATTCTGAAATAAGATCTCTGTGATGAAGTGGTTTTCACATCTTTGAAATACTTCACATCTTCTGCCATTTAGCTGAGTCTTTACACAGTTCGATCTAGCCACTCCATCAAAAAGAAAATACCAAGAGGCAGCACGGGCAAAAGGTTGGATGTGATCTTTGGAAATGATTTCCATAGAATACTGGCTACTTCTGATTATCAATGGTTTTCTGGAAAATAAGTCTGGCTAGAGGATTCTAAAAGTCAGAACAAAAGACGCATTTCACTAGTACCACATTGAAAAAAATATTGTGTTTGGCAAAGGGGAGTCATTTGAATGCCCTCAGTAAATATCCCCATCTTCAGTCCCAGTAACTGGAACTGGGAAAAATATCTAGGCCATGAAGTCCTGTCTGCATCCTAATTCATATGGGTTATTTATCCTCTTGGCTTCCTCCTACGGCAGTTCAATTTTATTGGCTGAGACAAACATCTTTTTTGTCCCCATTCCAGCTGCCATAGAATATCTTATTCTTCTATTCTTTCTTGTTGGACAGACTGGCAAGATTTAGAATGATTCCAATAAAAATTGAGGGCAGATGCAGCACTCAGTATTTTTGATAGATGTGGCTCCATTCTTATTTTGTGTCTTGAAGTTAATGTGTCTTCTAAAACGAAATATAATACTAAGCAAGTGAGAATTTCAGCATCAACTTTTTTATAATACTATCAGCACTGAGCATTCCTTAGACAAAGATATGCATGGACATAGTTATTAGGTTTTTCCTTCCCTCTCTCCCTTCCTCCCTCTTTCCTTCCTTCTTTCTTCCTTCCTTCTTCATTTTTTTTTTTTGCTAGCCCTAGGGCTTAAACTCAGGGCCTTGGCACTGTCCTTGAGCTTTCTCAAGGCTATTGCTTTACCACTTGAGCCACAGAACCACTAATGAGGAATTAGACCCAGGGCTTTGTGCATGCTAGGCTGACTCTCTCCCACTAGGCCACATTCCTAGCTACCTTTCTTCTTTCCTTTTCTTCCACCTGACATAGGCCTATCATCTATCTTACAAGTACGTATCCTCTACCTTTATGTATCTGTTTATCTGTTAGATGTGTGTCTACATATAAAAATACATTTATATGGAAACCATCTCATTGTAGAAAATATAAACAATGGTAAACTTTTAAAACAATATGACCATCCCCCAATGAAGGATGAATTCTTTTGGCCATTTTTCAGTCCTCTACTTAATAAAGAAATTAAATGATTCTCTCAAATATGAACATCAAGCCATTGACCAAGCTAGAAGCAACTTCTAGACTCTGAAATCTTAATTTACTAATTAATTAACTTGATGAGACTTGAATATATTATAAAAACTTAAAGGAAACCATTTATCTCTGTACTGTCACAGGCACTGTCTGTGCTGCTTTGTGGGGAGGGGTGTCTGTGGTGACAAAGATTTCTGACAGTGGTACTCCACTGAGAGCCTACTCCCATAGATTTCTAATGACTGCAAGAATGCCATTGAGAATGCAGGCAGTAATTTAGGAAACACTTTGGTGACATCCTGTCTTCAGAACCGTGGCACACTCATGGACATTGATAAGTTGTTCATGAAGTCAGGAATGAGTGAAGTATGTTTGCTCTAATATTAGTATTACTCTACTTTTCTTTTCAATTGGAATAGTGGGAAGTTTTCAGGAAGGCTAGAAAGGGGGCCTTTTCATAATTCTACTCTTTATTCTGATTCTCCTTAGGCAGTAAGTTGATGAGAAATAAAACTGGTTTTGTCTAAGTCTTTCCATTTCCTAACAAGTGAAGTAAGCCAGACTCAAAGGAACATAGGCTCAATGGTTTCCCTCATTTGTCATAATCAGTAGAAACCTTGGGCTCTGCAAGAAGAGCAAAACCTAGATGCATAAGGCCGTATAGTATGACACTAAATGAAAGGACCTCTAGGATATAGAAACAAAAGCCATATAATGAGTGATTGTTGTCCTTAATGTACTATGTTATCTCTCATCTCTTTTGCTGTCCCTTGGTTATCTTATATTGTTAGTGTATCTCACTTCGTTATCTGATATATTGGATATATTTGTATTTGGTTATTTGAAATTGGATACGGAATGGGGGAAAACAAGATAAAGGGTGGGGGTAGGGGGGAGGGAAATGGGGACCAAGACATGAGAAGAGGTATCAATGTATGTGAATTAATGCACCTTCTATCTGGCAAATATAGTGTAACCCTTCTATTAATTACAATAAAAATATATGAAAAAAACTGGTTTTGTTCTGATGCGTAAAAAATCCTCCCAACATTACATGCTTAATGTTAATTTGAAGTGAGCTAAAAATTTTTGTATTAATGATATCTTGAGATAAAGACATTATCAAGAGCCCTTTTACTATGTGATTTTTGTGTGCAGCACTCATTAAAACTGGAAAAATGGAAAAAAGGGTTTCTCCTGTTATGAAATATTTTAGGAACAGCAGGTATTCCCCCAATACTGGTGAATTGAAGTGTAAAGTTTCTAGCTACTGTCCTTTCAACCTAAAATGAAATTTAGTGTTTTTAAAGTTCAGCTATTTATATGTTGAGTGCATTGCTGGGCATGTGGAAAGGGTATCTTCGGGCTTTAAAACAAGAGAAAGCTCAAAAATTTCTTGATACTGTGATATTTTTTGAGAAACCAGTGTCAAAGAGAGCTTTGGTATATTTCTTTAAATGGGTTTTCAGAACGATTGAACCATATCTATCAGAAGGCTGTTATTTAATTCACCTACAGCTTTCAAAGGACATCTGATAGTTACAAGGAACATACCACAAGTTCTCTATTCTCTTAGAAACAAAGCTTAACACCATAAGTATGACACCAGGAGCAGGAAAATGAAGAGGAAATGACAAATGATGAACATACAAACTCATGATCGACCAAACAGTTGCCACACCCTTCTGAATACCCACGATCTATAAAAGATAATAAAATCCTTTAAAATAATGAAAGAAAAATAAAACCCTACAAATATGCTAACAGAGTCCATAGTCAATGGAATAATTAAATCTTGGGAGAATATGGTTATAAAATTTAATAATTATCCAATGAAGCTTAGGAAACATGGGGGCAGGGCTGGGTTAGGTAAGAGGAGGGAGAAAGATGGAAGGTGATATTGATCAAGATGCATCTCTCTCAAAAACTGACATGTTGAATGGCAACCTCTTTGAATGACTACTTAAAACACTGAAATATGATTCAGAAAAATCCCTGAATGAACTCTGCCATTCATATGCCAAGAATGGCATGGAATACCTCTCTGGCTTTCCACACTGATTAGTTCCCTTCCTAAGAGTGTCTCCCTAAAAATTTTGTGTCCTTGAACAATGATCACTTTCTGTGCGACAGTTATATTTTTGCTGAACATTGGTCCGTTTATGTTTAGAGAGGTTTCTGAAAGTACCTCACACACTAATGGGCACAAACATCCCTCTATAATGTGTTTAACACCTAATCAAATGGCAGTTCTTACGAGCCCAACTAGTGGTCATTGTAACCCAAACTAAAACAGGGACCAAAATATGTAAGACCAAAAGCTAAAAACATAATATTAGGTATAGGGCTTATATTTCTTGTATTATTTTATAGTGTGATTTATATGATAAAATTGATATCACATAATTATTGAATATATTATATAAGAGGAAATATAAGACCACGCCTAAATTTGTATTTTATAGCACAAACAACTTTCAGTTGAACTATAGAAATAGAAATGAGTTCATGAAACTTATTTTGCTACAAATAATTTATTAACATTTATGTAATATTATATATTTTTAGAAGTTGATTTTGTTATTGCCATGTGTGTGTGTGTGTGTGTGTGTGTGTGTGTGTGTTAGATACATGGAGATATATGCATGTGTATATATGTTTGGGTATATTCATGGATGCCTGTAAGTATTTCACAATTTTGTAATTGTGAGACTAAACAGATTAGAAAGGAGGAGGAAATGAAGATGTTAGTGGGTGAACAGTATCAACAGACATTGCATTTGTGAAGCGAAGATAGCAGAATGAAAATGAAAAATTCTATGGTGAAGGGCCTTTGAGCAACTCAAAATCACTTAGCAAAGTGAGGGCATGGATAGAACTGAGAATGGTGGAAGAGAAGGATAGAGGGGATAACACTGATCAAGAAATATTGTATTCAGAATCTAACTTGGCAAATGAAAACCCCTTTGCACAGCTACCTAAAATAAAAGGGAGAGTGATGGAAATGTAAAAGAGGCTCTGTTAGGGTGTAGGCACTAGTGAAAGAAGGTATGGGAATGGAGAGGGTGAAGGAGGGTTAATATGATTACAATATTTCAAGTTCATGTGTGAAACTGGAACAATGAAGCTTGATGAGATTGATTGGAGAAGAGGGGGGAGGCTAGCGAGAACGACAGAGCAGGCAACATCTGATCAAGCAAGGTACATTGTATGCATATGTGTACATGTCAAAATGAAACTCCCTTAACAAATAAGTGGTGCTAATTAAAATGCACAGGAAAGAGAAACAAAAATGTTCATCACTCTCAAATGTGGAACTTTTAAAAAAAATCCAAAGGAGTCATTACATAACGTAACATGATGACCTTTACGAGCATCCTGCCACTTGTGTTTGAAATTAAAGACACGCTTTATAAGGAGTGGGGACTAGTGCTCTTCTGTGGTGGTAGGTTTCGTATTTCCTATTGCTTTCCCGTGCTCACTATTTTAAAAAGAAACATTACACACGGGAGCCCCAAGGCAATGGTGCCAGCAAAACAGTGCCAGCTTGGAAATGTGGAAGGAAACTGGTTTTCATTCTGTGAGTGAGAGGTCATTATTTGAATGTCTCCCTCTCCTTCTTTTAAATCCACAGTTTCTTGATCTCCAGCCTTCCAGCACAGCCGTGGTCATTATTCTTCGGATGTTTTAAAATTGTAAACACAGAGGGGAGCCAACTCCAGTCCTACATGAGTCCCACAGTCCTGGCTCACTAATGGAAAGATTTTGTCGATGCCATTCACATAGATCAACCGTGCCATAAATCACGTGATGGCCCAAGTGGCTGCAAGGAGAGCAAGAGAAATGGTCTGATGTGTCTCCCATGCCTGCTTCTCTGAAGGCAATGATTTGTTGGGCAAAATGATTTCTTCAGGCAGTTTACTAAACGGCAACTAGCTATAAAACACTAGCCTTTCTCCATTAGCGGGGGGTGGCATTGTGAAGGAAGGAACTGGACAGTTGAAATCTGGCACATTTGTATGGATTTCCTAATAAGTAAAACATATAAAATTTTACCAAGGCAATTATATCTACTTTGGTGTCTATCTTTAAAATAAAAGGCTTTCAGATAGAAAGAAAGGAGACTTACTTTTTGCTAGTGATAGTCTTATCCCTTCATCATAAATGAAAATGACCATGATGAGGTTGCTTAACTTTTAAAGGTAAATACCCATGAAGAATTCACTTAGGATGTGGAACTTGTGATTTTGGGGGGTCAATTTTCTTGATCGAGGGTGGCTATGTGCATTAGTGCTTGGGTAAAGATAGGAGAAAAAGGAAGAATCAATTACTGGTTAATCTTTGTAATTAGAAATCCTCTCTCCATATTTTTGCCGGCCTCTCTAGACATGAGCTCAATAAATCTACCTAGACTCTTGATGCTCTTAAAAAGCCAAGACGATTGTCTGTATTCAGTGCAGAGAAACATGTGGCAGGTCGAAGGTCTTTCTCTGTTTAGTTCATTCATTTTGGATAGATTAATTTATATTCATAGCCCTATGGGGCTGGACGTGTCAAGAGACGTTCTCAGCAATTTTAGCAATAAAATCCATTTCTTCACAATGTTAAAGATTATTCACTTAGTTTCAACCCCAGTCTTGAAAAGTACCAATCTCTTCTTTAGCAAAGAAACATGGACGAACTGAGAAACTTTAATCTGAACTGATATAGGTAGGTTACACTTACATGACACCATAAAACACATTGGCTGAAAAATTCAAGGATTATGAAGGGTTGGGGTTATCGCATCTCTGAGCTAGTTTTTGGAAAATTATGACTGCAGATTCCCAGGCATAGGGAACCTGGGTGTGGAGTATTTTTGCTTATGCTGGGGTTTTATTGGTTGGTTTATTTTGTTTTGAAGGAGGATCAACAAATGGTTCTAAAAATCTTTTTTTTTTTTTTTGCCAGTCCTGGGCTTAAGCTCAGGGCCTGAGCACTGTCCTTGGATTTTTCTCAAGGCCAGAGATCTACCACTTGAGCCTCAGCACCACTTCTGGCTTTTTCTAAGTATGTGGTACCAAGGAATCGAACCTGGGTCTTCGTGCATGCTAGGCAAGCACTCTTCCACTAGGCCAAACTCGTGGCCGGTTCTAAAAATCTTACATAGTCTGTCAAAGAAACTATGTTCCAATATTGTGTTCTCATAATTCTCCCATCCAATAAAACATGCACACACGTATGTCTGTGCATTTGTCTGTATAAAACAATGTGCTATTGTTTTCATTTGACTAAAAAGAGGTAGTACAAATAGTTACCTATAATTGGCATAGCTATTGTGATAATATTAGTGTATAGTAGCAATTATTTCATTAGCCTTATCAAATACTGTCAGAATAGGCTCCATGCATCCTGCTTTGGACAGTCAAGAGCAATATGGTTGGTTTCTGCTCAATGTCTACTTGTCAGAAAGTCCCAGATCAAAAGTCTTTTTTTTTAAGAAGTCATTTAAATTTTGTATGTCTCTCCTAACATCATTTTGTAAATTCTACCAAGGCAGAATTCCTAGGGACAGAATGCATTAGATTTTCAATAAATAGTTGCTGGATTAATGAATAAATATTGTTGTGCTTTATAAACTATGTCATCACCAACTGTTATTTGTTCTAAGTCCCTTTAGAGTAAGGACATTCAAGTCATTCTCCCAGAGTCTGATATAGCACCAGACCTACAGTAAATGGTCAGAAATGGTTATGAGCCACTTTTGTGATGGAAGATAATTTTATTTTCCAGTCTCTATTACCTATGGCTCATTATTTGGGCCAGGATAGGATTAAGAACACACTACTGTCATCAGAATAACATTCAGTAGCTGAACAGTACAAAGGCAAACATTTCACAGCGTGGAAATGCCTAGCAGGAAATATTTATGTCAATGATTTTTTAAAATGGTTATTCACGCCACTCTTCACACACTTGAGTGAAGCAAAGTGACTTTACCAAAGAGCTTAAAGACAAATTTCCTGTGTAGGACATCAGATTGATATCTGAGAAGGAAATTGCTCCTTGGCTAGCTCTGCAGGTGATGCTGCATCTGCTGGGTTTTTTTGGTCATTTCATATATTTCATTATCTTTACAGAGTTGTACAAGAGGTTTCAAATCAACTTTGTCCTTTTATGTGTATAATGCGGATTGGTCAGTGTTCCCCCTTCCACCCCATACTATCTTATCTAAATTTTATCCATCCCCTCAAGTTTCCTAGCTCCATTTTCACACATGCAACATCTGTCAGGGCAACCTGACTCTCAGGTGCCCTGTACAGCTCTCAAGGGGAGATGCTCTTTTGTCCTGCTTACAATGTAAGCTGCTCTGCTAGGCCGAACCGGTCAAAAGCTGGAACTATGGCACTAGGAGATGACATCAATCTAAAGAAGAAAAAGAGAAATAAGCATAACCCTTTGCATTTCTGGATGCAGTGTCCTTTATCTGCATGTTAATGGGAATGTTTCGTACCCCTACCTGGCAGACCTCTTGATGAAATGTGCCTGAGCTACTTTTAGGCACCAGGATCTGGGTTTAGATAATTGTGATAGCATTGGCATCCTCTGTGCACAAACGACATATCCCTGATCATCCAGTGTCTCTCCTCACTGCAGAATGATTTCCTGGGTAGATATCAAAACCAAGGAACCAATGGACTAACAGCACATAAGAGGAAAACCAATACTGTGGCACAGATTTTCTATGTGAACACATTCTGTGAACTGTTTACCTAGCCTTTTCACATTTGCTTTCCCTTTTCTATTAGCTACCTAGATTTCTTCCCAATTAGCTTTTCTCTGAAGTCACTGTGCCTGTATGGTATAGGACAACTGGACCACCTTTGTTTAATTTCTCTGTGACAATGCAGACATGGGAAAGAACTTTACTGTATTGCTTTTTCCCCTCAACACAGCCATTTCATTTTGTATGTTCTTACATACCATATTTTCCAAAGACTTCTTGTAATTGTGAAAAAAATTCACAATTTTAAGAAGTCATGATTCTCAAAGGTGAATTTCATTTATTGTTAAAATTACTCAAATATCAATAAGGAGCTACCTAATTTATGTCTCAAGACAACTCTATTGGTTTATGATTTAGCAGTAAAGTATAAACCAATAGCATTAGTTAAGGCAATGCAGGATGAGAGGAAGTTGGAGAAAAAAATGCATTTAAGTTTCTAGCATTTAAAGCCATTCAAGTTGCTATGGACAAAGTTCTGATTAACAACCAGAGCTTGCTTTCTGCTGCATTGGCTTTTGCCATCTAGAGCTTTGGATGCTTTTGGCATATCCTTTTTTTTCTAGTTGACTGATGTTCATTCCCATTCAAATCAGGCTGCTATGCTTTCATCTCAGGTCCTAATGCTTTCAGATTAGGTCTTCTGTCTTCTCTTTCTCCTTCTCTTTTTCTCACCCCTCCCTTCCTTTCTTCTATTCCTTTTCCTCTCCTCTCTTCTCTTACATCTCCTCTCTTCCCTTTATCTTTTTCCCCCTCTCATTTCCTCACTTTCTTCTCTTCCTCCTCCTCCTGCCCCCTCCTACTCTTTCGTCTCCTCTTCCCCCTTCCCTCTCCCCTGCTCTCTCCTCTCCTTTTCTCTTCTGTGTTCTTTTTGCTTTTATTGAGTTGATACTTGTTGGTGGTTGGCATGGTTCTGAAGATCTCCTCCAGTCTTTGTAACCAGTTCCAGGGGCAAGTTTATTCCAGTGCATAGTACTTCATCTATAACTGTGTAATCTACATAGCTCCGAAGATTAAATTTTTATGTATTACACAAATTAATCTGGTAACTAATCTGACCTGAATCGACTACTAATGTATAGTCTAAAAATAATCTTATGTAGAGTCACTGCCTACATGTAGAAATATTAACATGCTTGATTAAGGGTTCTGTTCAAATTTTGGTTATACGTGTTACAAAATGCATCTAATGCAATTCCCTAAAATGTACAAAATTATGAATTCCTGAACTGCTACAAACATACTGATTTTTAAGCCCCCAATCATAGGGCTCAGGAGGGTCACAAAGGCATGACTTCAACTTTAGAGGAACAACAGTAGTCATGGCTTGGGTCTTTCAACATGAAGTGAGTTTCTTGCTTGCTTTTCAGTGTTAGCATCTAAACTACACCATCCTCTGGCAAGAGTATTAAAAAATGAAGCTGAGAGTTATTACCAACATATTGCTTTATTTCTTGGTGGTAGTAAATTAAGGCTTTCTAGAGTCGTACAGCACGCAGTGATTTGAACATTAGAATTGAAAAAAAAAATAAAACAAAACAATGAGCTTTCAAATTTAGCAAAGCCAGGAAGGAAGTGATGTTTTGAAACATATATTTTCCAGTGAGGCCATTTGCTTGGCCTCTAAAACTTGGCTGAGCGATTTTCCCAATAGCCCTGGTCACAGATTCCTACCCTGATGAAGAGGAGACTGGGAGAAAGGAACGGAGAAATGGAACAGGTGCAGGGCCATCAGTGTAAAAAATCTGGTAGGTCTCCTGGCTTAGAAGGTAGTACGGGGAAGTGGTTTCTCTGCTCTTTCTGTGGCCTACTCTAGCATCAAGGGTCACTGACAATTCTTTGCGATTCTCAAATTCTGTAACTTTATTATATAGAGTCACAGGTCACACCGCAGCAGTATTCTACTTTCAACTTCTTTTATAGTTCTGAACTCCAGCTATCATTAGTACTGACTTGAGCCAAACAATCTGTTTTCCCCAATGCATAGCACATAGTCTTGATTGCATGTGTGGACTGATGGTGATATTATCAGGACAGGAAGCCATGACTATATGATGTATGGAAAAATTGGAACAGGTGCCACCAGTGAATCCTCCTTCCTGACAAAAGACAAAAGTATCCACAGGAGCCTACAGCGAGAGTGCAGTTGTCAAGTGGTGTGCAAGCTTGATCTGAAGTGAATTCAGTGCGCTTGGCTTGGAGATGTAAGAAGTTCTGTGATTGATTGGTGGACAACTGAGAAGGATATGGTGTGCAGTCTTAACTTGGATGAAGAAGGAAGGGGTGTGGCCAGAGAATAATTTGGGAAAGGTCAACTTCACTAACAAAAGACAACTGAGATTTGTGAAAATGAACAATGGAATTTCTTCTGGCTATTTGAGTTTACATCATTCCTGAAACTAGCACATTGATTTCTGTCCAAGTAGGACAATTTTTAAATGTCCCCACTCCAATTTCATATTTTGTAATGGTTTGAACATCCTTTACCAAGTGCTTGGTTGGTGGATTGGCATCTGCCTTAGTGGGGTGTCCCCTGTTCCATTTGTCTGGCAATATTGAAACCCCAGAGTCAGCTTTGGATTCTTTACTGGAAGACTTGGGGATGGCAAGAGGGAAGAGGAGAGGGGAGACAAAAAGTGGCAAACTGCACAATTCAGACACTTCTAATCAGACCCCCAATAGGTTTCATGGGATGAAGTCTGGATGCATAAAGAAATAAATAGATGAACAGAGTCACAACATGATCTGAATGACAAAGAAGCGAGGCATGTGTCCCTGCCAGCTGCAGGACAGATGTGCCTGAGGCATGCCACATGTGCACTGAGAGAGATTTAGAAAACTTTTGAGGACATGTGCTCCCCTGGGCCTCACTTGTTAATGAAACATGGTGAGGCCCCTTCCTCCTGTTTGCAAACACGCGGGAGACGCAGCTTCACTGGAAACCAGTGAAGTGGATTGTGCTTGGCTGTGATGAGGGTTTCATCATGCTGTGCTAAGATGGTTCAGAGTGTGTGGGGGGGGAGGGGAGAAGGGATGGGGGGAGGGTAGGAGGGATGCCGAAAGCACTTGTGCATAGAAACCAGGGCATCCAGAGAGCATGAATGGCAGTTGGACAGGAGCCAAAGGACATACGGGGCCCTTTGTGCACTGATGTCGGCTTTGAAGGACCTCCTTTGTCTATCTACAAAGTCTGTCTGATCAGAAGTGAATGTCTAAGGACTGCGAAGTTCCACGTGTGAGCATCTGCTCCTTCAACTCGACAGCAGGCACCGAAGCTAACTCTCTAGCTAGGGTGGCTTCTGACTCAGGGGTGGAGAAGCAGAAACCCAAGGAAGGGAGATGCTTTCTCCAAATCACACAGCTGGCTGGGGTTGGTGGCGGAGCAGGGGAAGAAAATACCTCGGGTCTTTTCATCCACAAATAACCTTTGCTTGCTGTGGGAAGGAAGTTTAGGCCTCAGACCCCCCGCGCCCCAACCATTTCACAGAGCAGGGCTGTGGGAATGTTCTCTTTGCTGGGGTGGAGTCTGGAGAGGGGGGTGTGTGGAACGGGGGTGGGGAAGGGGTGTCAGGGCGCAAGGATTTCCCAAGCCTGAGGTGCATCTTGTGTGAGAAGGGAAACTAAGCACAGATGGCCCGACCCAAACACTGGGAGACGTTTGGCTTGCCCCTTCCTAATGTCCACTTCTGTTGCTCAAGAGAAAAAGAGACAAGGGGGGGGAAAGAGAGAGAGAGAGAGAGAGAGAGAGAGAGAGAGAGAGAGAGAGAGAGAGAGAGAGAGAGAGAGAGAGAGAGAGAGAGAGAGAGAGAGAGAGAGAGAGGCCAGATTTCCAACAAGAACCTTTGGAAGAAACAGCTGCTGCTAGGAGTGGGTATGGGCGGCTTTCCGAAGCCCCGGGAGCTTCCATGGGGCCCTGGCGCGCGTGGGGTGGGGTGGGGGGGGGTTGCCTGGCTGTGTCCGCTCAGAAGAAGGCAGGGTTGGTGTGCTCGATGGCGCAGCGCTTGCAGTGGCGCTTCACGAACCGCAGGGCCTCCACGGACACGTCGCAGTCCTGCACGTTGAGCATCTGCAGGTCGAAGCAGTTGGCGGCCACGATCTGCAGGCCCTGGCCGGTGATGCTCTCGCAGGACTTGAGGCTGAGACGCTTGAGATTGAAGCAGTTCAGGGCCAGGCACTCCAGGCCCGTGTCGGAGACCAGGGGGCATTTGCCGATGTCCAGAGACTTGAGCTTGGCGCAGTTCTTGGCCAGGTACTCCACGCCGTGGTCCGTGAGGCCCTCGCAGCCCCTGGCGTTGAGGTAGCGCAGCTTGCTGCAGTACTTGGCGACGTAGCGCACGCCCACGTCGGTGACACGGCTGCAGTGGGCGATGCTCAGGTACCGCAGGCGCGACTCCAGCTTGGCGATCTCGCGCAGGCCGAAGTCGCTGACGAAGCGGCAGTCGCTGACGCTCAGCTCCTTGATGGAGGCGCAGTAGATCATCAGGTAGCGCAGGCCCTCGTCGGTGAGGCGCACGCAGCGCCGCAGGTAGAGGTGCGTGAGCCGCGTGCAGTGTGCCGCGATCGTGTGCAGCCCCTCGTCCTCCAGCACGAAGCAGTCCGTCATGTCCAGGTAGCGGATGGAGATCTGTTTGCCGTGCAAGGGGGACAGTTTAATGGAGGCCTCCCGGGTCAGGCTGATGCACGTCACCTTGGAGCACCCTGCACAGAAAGTCACAGAAGGCATGCTCAGAGCAGCCCAGGGAATGGGGGGGAGGAGGAGGAGGAGGATGCCTCATCCCCGGACCTGCTCCCCGCCCACACCATCCCCACCCCCGGCTCCCCACCGGGCCCTGAGGCCCTCTCTGCCCACCCGCATCCACTCCTTCCTGCCCTGGCCAAAAGAAAAGGGCTCCCCGCGCTCTCTCCACTGGCTATGGCCCCTGGATAACCAGAAAGACAAGGCTCGTGCTAACAAATGACAGGGAACGAATATCCCTACTTCTTTCCTCTTAAAAGAGTTCATCATCTATAATTAAGTGTACAGTGTCTGAATACATTGCAACTTTACACATGCAGTATGTTCCTTACACATGGACTGTAGTCTATACAGTATACATACACTTAAATGTACTGAACTACTTAGATCTATGTGTAAACAAATACAAATAGATGTGCATATTGCATCCAAACATATATACCAAAGAGAGACATTCGTTTGAGCATTTGGGACCAATAGACACACATATGCCCAAAGGCAAGAAACCAATTGAAGAAGAAAGGGTTATCAAGACAATAAGGAAAAAGTTTGGTTGCAGTATGTATGGAAGCAAACCTACTAGTGATGTGAAAAATTGGAATAGGCAGATCTTGAAGCTAGAATATCTGGAGTCAATATTTCATCTTTCCCACTCTTCATTGGTTCATCTGTTAATATCTACCTAAAATGTCTAAAAGGAAATCCCAAAACATTTAGAAAGGAGATGATCGTATTCTCAGCAAAGCAGCTGTGAAGAGGTGAGAAAATACTTTTGTTTGGATCCTGGAAAGCTCAGCCATTCACTAAATGTTTTTTAGCTCCCTTCCAAAGCAGTGAGATAAGATGACAAAGTTTAGCATGTCCTTGGTGTAGCAGAAAGGACACGGAGTTTACTATATACATAATTTTCTCTCTGTACTTTGCAAATCCCTGTGGCAGTTCTGCAGTCAGATGACTCCACTTCAGACACCTCTGCACTTTGGCTCTTTTCTGCAATATCCAGGCTTCTCCATGTCTATACAACAGCATTATTGGGGACTTTTCTCTCACCCCCTGGCAAGCTTCCCAGAAAAGTCTGATAAAACACAGGTCCTGAGAATAGCAGGGTTCAAAGGTCATGGGCTACCATGGCAAGAATTTGAAGGAGGAGTGAAGTGTACAATGCAACACCAGAAAACAGATGTGACCCATTGGGGGCTGAATCGTGCTATTCAGAGAACTCTGTGCTTTTGTGAAGTGTAATTGCTCTCCCAAAGTTGAGCTCTGAAATCTCCATTTCATTTGAGTTTCTTTCTGTGGGGTAGCTGTAATCCTGCATACATTGAATTTATTTGTCTATCTGTGATATCTACAAAGGCATTCTGTTTACCCAGATCACATTAAACTTTTATCCCTATAATTTTGGTTCCAATTTCATCTTTATCTAAAAATATCTAGCAAATCTGTTGGACTCCAGGAAGGATATAATATTCAGCCTAGGAAAATATATACCCTATCTTACAAAATGAATCCTAAATTTAATGAAAGATTAGTTTAGCTGGGGTAAGCTATTTTGATAAGATTGTAGTATCTTATATCAATAATTGGGTTGACCACAATCTTCTAGATTTGTTGAGTTTAGACTAAAAGGAAAATAAATTGCTTTGTGGATATGCAGGTAATATTTATGGGTAGTTCACACATTCATCTATTATAGATATGTGGAGAAGCTGAGAAATCATCCACTTTTGACTTCATTTTTAAAAGATGAGACATCTCAGGCTCATTGAGTTTATGTCCCTTGGACACTCAGAATAGTCTAAGTCTCTTGACTGCTGATTCAAGGATTCCATGGAGAAGTGGTACTCAGTTGAAACTATGTTGGAAATGAACTATACAACTTGTGGATGGGGTTGGGAGGGAATAAAAATCTGGCGGAGAATGACATTGTCCAAAAAGAAGTATGTGCATTACTTGACTAATGAAACAGGAACCCCCTGTACATCGTATTTATAATAAAAATAGAAAATCACAAAAAAGAGTGTGTGTAGGTAATATATGACTAACTGAGTCATAGAATTTTTGCTTTGGAAAAGGGTCTGTAACACCTGGTGAACTTCTAGACATGGAGGAACAAGGTGATGGAAGTGATGAGATCTAAAGGAATTGCTGAAAGAGAAATGGTTTGGATACACACAGAGACTTGGTCAAGAAATGAAAATAAGGGAAATATGAGACAAGAAGACAAGGTGGGTGACTGAGGAGTGTCTGCAAGGATTTGATGGAAAGTAAACCTGGAAAGGTCAGCTGGGATCAGAATACGGAGGGGGCTGCTTTAATATAAGACTAGGGTGGATAAATATTCTTCTGTAGGGAATGGAGAGGACAGATGAAACAAAGGTGACCCCTCAATTAATTTGTTCTTCATTACCATTTCCTTTTATTACTGGGCAAATGTCTACTTTGGGATATAAAATAGAGAAAACCTGCTACTGACTTCTGGGCAGGTTAATATGACCGTGCACCCAGTGTCAACAGCTGTGAGGAGCATGTGGCTAAAATTTCCATTTTGAAATAGCCAATGTGATTTCATCATTTTGAAATTTAAAAAGGATCCCAAAGAGAAACCATAATTACTCACAGTCTGTACAAAGAATGCATGGGATGCTCCTTTAACACAGATAAAACTCCCCAAAGTTTAAAATAACTTTTTCCTAACCTGAGAAAAGTAAAATGTAGTACTTATAAAATGTTCAGTCGATCTGACTGCAAAAGAATAGAATGTTGTGTTCCAAAACCTTTTTAATCAGAGGTAACATTTAGAAAAAGCTTCGTGAACTGTCCCAAATCACAAAGTGTAGAAGTGAGTTTCTACCACACCACAATGTTTTCTTTTTCCAGAATTCCTTGGAGAGAAAAAAAAATGTAAGAAACCCTCCTCATTTCCTGTTGCTATATGCCAGTGGCTGCTCATGACTAACCAAACACAGTTATGATGGTTTTGTCCTGCAGCCAGCTGAAACAGAGGAACAGCAAGCTGTTCTCCAGCAAGGAAAGAATCTGCAGAAAGTAATCGACTGCCTGCTGAAATATTTTCAAATGTCCCTTTCTGAAAGGTAGCAAGCTGAGAGCCAGATTTACCTCAGATTTTGTTGGAGGGCATCATTTACCTCAGATACTTGTAAATCCCAAATTCTGTTTATTTGCCCGGCACAGTGGGTTTGACTTTATGTTCCCTCCCCAGTAACCTCTGAGGCTGAGCCTCTCGCTCTTGACTTCTTTCCTTCCCTGCCTCTCAAGCCTTCATCTTTTGACTGTGCACTGGATGAGATAAAGGAAGGCTGTTAGTTAGGCTGGACCCCTGTCTGGCGCCAAAGTTTGACTCTCAGCTTTAATTCTTCCTGCTTGAGAGATTTTTCAAGCAAAGCAGCCATAGTGGGGATTCCCCCCCCCTCTTTTTTTAAGGAGGAAAGGTTTGCTTCGATGAACTTTCTCTTTCACTGTGTGATAGAGAATACAGCTAAAAAAAGGTCTGAAAGTATCTGAGGTGAGAAGGGTGGAGGTGACATAAAAGGCACTAGTTCCTCATAGTGGCTTTCCTCAACACTGAGAGAATGACAAGCCATCCTGAGCATAGCCTGCAGCTGAGGGGGTTTTTGTTGATTGTTTTTTGTGTGTGTTTTTGGGTGTGTTAGTCCTGGGCCTTGAACTCATGGCCTGGGCAGTGTCCCTGAGCTATCCAGCTCAGTGCTGGGACTCTACCATTTGAGACACAGCTCCATCTGTCTTTATAATGCTTAATTGGTGTTGAGTCTAACCCACTTATCTGACCCGGCTGACTGCAAACTACAATCCTCAGAACGCAGTCTCCTGAGTCCCCAGGATTACAAGTGTGAGCGCCTGGGCGCCTGGCCACAGCTAAGTCTTTAATTAATTTATTTTTATTTATTTATTTTTTTGAGGCCTGAGCACTGTCCTTGAGCTTTCTCAAGGCTTAGCACTCTACCACTTGAGCCTCAGCACCACTTCTGGCTTTTTCTCAGCAGAAGACTGGGTCGGAGACCACACGGACCCTCGACGGCCTTGATTTCAGCGCCCCAGGCTCTCTCCACTGCCCCTTCTCGGGCATCCAGCCAGTCGGCCCCTGTTCTGGTCCTCTGGATGGAGGCAGCCCGCGGGCAGGCGTCGCTGCCTCGACTTACCCGACACGTCCAGGTGCTCCAGGTTGGGGCAGAGGGACACGACGTCGAAGACGGCCTCGTTGGAGATGTTGTAACAGCCGGAGACCTCGAGGCGCCGCAGCTCGGGGCAGCACTGGGCGATGGTGTAGAGGCCGCGGTCGGTGAGGCGCCGGCAGCCGCTCACCACGACGGTCTCCAGCATGAGGCAGACGTTGGGGGTGTCCTGGCAGAGCCGGCGGGTGAGCACCCGGAGGGCGCGGTCGGCAGGCACGGTCTCCCCCGCCAGGCGGATGGTCCTCCAGAGGCGCGCGTCCCAGGCCAGGTTGTACCAGCGGCGGCACACGCGCGCGCAGCGGCACAGCTGGTTGGTGGGCAGGAAGGAGAAGACGTGCACCAGGGCCGGGTCGGGCAGCCGGTCGATGCTGGCCTGTTCCTTCGGGGGCCTGGAGGCCAGGCGGATGAGGGGGTGCGTGAGGCGGGCCGGAGGCGGAGGGTGCACCAGGGCCACTGTCTCCCCGGTGATGGATGAGGACGAGGTGGACGAGCCCCGTCCATTCTGAAATCCTGGCAGAGCGGGTGGGCAGATCAAGGCTGGGCTGGGCGTGCTCAGGGTGCGCATGCTCAGGTCCGAGTCTGGGGAGGGGGACAGAGGACACCGCGTTAGGGAGGATGGCCTGCGCGCAGAGCCCCAGGCGGGCGGGGGGCGCAGGGGGACGCAGGGCTCTCCACGACCGGGGGCACCCCCCACCCCAACCCCTCCAACAGCAAGGGCTCAGCTGGGATCCTTTCTTGTGATCCGGACACAACAGCCCTGGGGTATAATAACAGCACCAAAGAGCCTGGCATGGCGGAAAGTCATTCCTGTCTGCGCTGCTATACCAAAGGAACCCTTCCTTCTCTCTTGTGTACTCGGTAGCAGATGATCAGGAGAGCCTTAAACAGAAACCAGAAGCATGGCACGGCAGCTCACGCCTGTAATCCTAGCGTCTCTGGAGGCTGAGAGCTGAGGATCGCGGTTCAAAGCCAGCCTGGGCATGAAAATCCTTGAGACTCTTATCTCCAATTAACCACCAGAAAACCCGACGTGGGGCTGTGGATCAAGGGGTAGGGTGGTAGCCTTGTGCCAAAGAGCTCAGGGACAATGACCAGGTCCAGAGTTCAAGTCCTCCTTCCCCTCCAAAATACATACCAATTAATGTGTGTGTGTGTGTGTGTGTGTGTGTGTGTGTGTGTAAACCAATTAGGTCTTTTATGTCTTCTATTCAAGCTATCATGAAACAGACCAGGGACATCATCCAAACTTAGAGCACTGCCTCTGTTGTATTTTTCTTAGAGCAACAAACAGTGTACTTGGAACCAAGAAAGAAAGATCATCTTAGGCTCTGAATGCTGATGTCCAAGCAGTTATGGAAGATCTTCAAATCTCTCTCTAGCCTGGATTTATTCCATTCCTCTTGAAAGATAAGACGTTTCACATGGCCCTGCAGACACCTGGACAGAGTTAGGTCCCTGAGGCACAAATATGTTTACTGTGAATGAAAGAGTGTGTGTGTGTGTGTGTGTGTGTGTGTGTGTGTGTGTGTGTGTGTGTTACAATGTCTTTGCTTGAGTCCTACAGCACTGAAGGGAACAGAGTGAATCCATGCAGGGTGCTAAGTTTACCCGTGCCTGTTCTTTGCCTGTAACCATACCTGAGTGTCAAAGGAATTGCTCAGGAAGTGATGGGGAGCCCGATCGTTCTGGGGAGCATTCTGCTCTGTGGGATGCAGCCATGGTATCTTCCCTACTCTCCTGCCTGGGCTCAGCAGCAAACTCTCAGGAGAAATTCTAGACTTCTCTCCCCTCCTCCAAAGAGGGGAAGTAGTGTGCAAGGTTTGTGATTTCAGGATACACACTAGTGCTGGCTGCACCAGGGCTTTCCTGCTCATTCTACAGGGGTTGAGGACATTTGCAAGGATACAGTTCATCATCATTGGATAACTAGCATCATATCATTAAAAACTGAGAAGTGATAAATACCAACTACATATATGCAAGCCCAGAAATTATGCCAAAATATCTATGCTTGGTAGTTTTCTCACATATAGCTATTTACATGTATGAATGCATCTACCAGCAATATAGCTCCTATATGCAAGCCATTAAGTTTAGAAATATATTTTATTATAAATAAAATATGCATAGTTTCTCACACAATGTGTCCAGAAGTTATTAATGATATTAGGTATGACTTATAGACATATAAATTGTTATGTAGAACTATCATGTCTACCAGAATATGTCTGGAGACAAGGAATAGAGCATAGCTTCAAGTCCAGACCAGAAGAACAGACTGGCCAAGTCTGCTTTGTACATAACTTCCTTTCTGAGAAGCTCAGCTAACATAACAATTACCTGATTTTTTTTTCCTGAGAACTTTGAAACAGGGATTTTAATCCCTAGATTCCAGACATACATGCAAGAGAGGGGAGCTAATGAGAGCCCTGAGATGACAGGCAAGAGACAGCTGTATTCTCCTTCTGGCCTTAAGATGGTGTGACACAAGTAAACAGATCGACAGCTGTCTATATTGAACTTTGGATAGTTTGTGTGTGAACATTTATTGAGACTTGAATATTTCTTTCCTGTGATTTTCTACTTACTGTCACCTTGAGATGAGATCACACTCTTGACCTTAGTTATCATGGAGCTGATTTTAATACCTGGTATACTTTTGTGCTAGTTGTGTGTGTGTGTGTGTGTGTGTGTGTGTGTGTGTGTGTGCCATTACATCTTTTTTTAAACTTTCCCTTTCATTAAATGAAGACATTCGTGAATGGAATATGGTAGAACTCCTTACTACCAGAGATATTTTTGAATGGAGAAAATGAGATTAGCAAAAAGTGCCAAATAAAATATACATGACCAAAGCTTCTGTCAAAAAACAGATTATCTGCTGCTTGAAACTGACCTCAAATTCTGGTTTATAGCAAAGACTCTAGGTCATTTTTTTGAGGGAAAAAATGTCACCTGAAATATCAGAAAGAAAATGCCCGGATTTAAACATAGTAGTGTATTTCTCTAAAATACTTTAAAATCCCAGAACATACATAGGGTAAGTAGCCTTCTCCATCAAGACTTGCTCTATTTGTTGGCAGTCTTTGAGAAGACTTTTTTTTAAGGACTAAGTACATAAACTGATAATGAAATCTGTTAAAAAGTGAGTTCACTGACTCATAAGCATGCACCATCTAATAGCATTTCAGTCAATAACGGACAACAAAAAGATTGTGGCCCAATGATAAAGCCATCATAACTTCATAAATAGACTTATTCTGTGATGTTCTCATAGCAATGAAATCCTCCATTGATCCATTTTTTAGTGTGGTGTGTGCGTGTGTGTGTGTGTGTGTGTGTGTGTGTGTGTGTGTGTGTGTATGCTGGTCCTGGGGCTTAAACTCGGAATCTGGTCCTGTCCCATGAGATTTTGCTCAAGGCTAGCACTCTACCAGTAGAGCCACAGCTTGACCTTTGGCATTTTAGTAGAAAATCTTTTTATTTAGAAATTAGAATTTCAAGAATTTCCTGCCTATGCTGGCTTTGAATGATGATCCTAAGATCTCAGCTCCCTGAGTAGTAAGATCATAGGTGTGAATCATTGGCATCCTGCTGTAGCTCTGCTGTTCGAAGATGTATGAGAAGGTGGGAAAATGAACTGAGTTGTAGAAAGTAAGAAACTTCTCATGGGAAATGTTCCCCATGTACCAAGAATGCACATTTGATTAGTATCAAATAAAAGAATTAGAAAAGATGTTAATTGTATATCTGTAAGACTTGAAGAAAGATAGATATTAACACAATCAAAAATCATGAAAGAAGAATTAGAAGAGAAATGAACACAAAATTGTATAGGGCATATACTTTGAGGTCTGTATCTCTTAAAGATATTGGAAAAGAAGACAGAAAAAGAATAAGACCGAATAAGCAGACAAGATGGCTGCTAGAAATGTTATTGATAAGGAAGGGATGCATAGAGGAATATTAAAATTCCATAAGTTACACTAATTTAATTACATTTGTAGGCAGAAAACAGTATTCATTTATTCAGTGAGTGATTTAACAGACCATTTTACTTGTGCCCAGTTTAGATCTAGGAAGGGAGCTACTGCATTTGACTAAATTATAAACTAAATCCTCCGAGCCCACCTCCTTTCTGTACTCCCAAACCTGTTAAAAATACTGCCACAGCCTAGACTTTGGCATATACAATTTCTTGGAATCCATTAGGATAGAAAAGTTTGTCTAATTCTTAGGGCAGGAGACATCAATTCTCAAAAATCTGTTTGACATAATGGTGTTCCTTAATTCAAATAAATATACTGTACTTTTTATGTATTGATGCAATTTTCTGTTGAATAATTCAAGCTAACAGATAAGGGGTGCTGTAAAGTTTAAGGAATTCTGGCTTCATTAATAATGTAGAATAGCCTCAAATATGTCATTTGTGCTAGAAAAATCTGGTTTTTGTTCTTAAAGGACTTTAAGTGTGTTAAGAACACAACAAATATTAACTCTATTTTTCTTGAAGAACCCCCCCCCCCAAACATTTGGTCTCTCTCTCATGGTTAAAAGGTTCTGAAAAATTTACATCTTTAGTAATTACAATACAGTATCAAAAGTATTCAAGGCATCTTTTACACACATGCTTATTAACTACATTTTTGTGTAACTAGTGAGCTGCCTGTTTTGTACAAGTTTTTATTTTCAAACCACTGCTGTTTATACTCTAGAAAGTTTATTTATATTATGGGCTTTGAAAGTCAAAATTTACAAAGCTACCTTGAATTTCCTCCTTCTGATTACTAAAATTTTGTGCAAGATGCTTTCCATTAGAAGTTGTGTTTCTCCTCAAGAATCCTTGCCATAAAAAGCAAGGTTCTTTTCTTAGCTTAAAACTCAAGTTTAGAAAAATAGATCCACAAAACCTAGCTACTGAGAAAATAATACACTCTTGAGAAGTTTCTTATCTTCTTGTTTTATTTTAAAATACTTTCTTTCAATGTGTTCAGATCATGCAAGCAACCTGGAACTGACTTCAGGCACTAGTTACTATTTAGTAGAAATTTAGCTAGAGAATCAAGCCTTCTCTTTCATATGGAAGGATCCATGTTAGGACACAAGAAAGAGTTCATCGGGGAACTTTTATTGGGAAATGATACCTACAGGATCAAATGATGGCTGACTCCTTCCTGCAGACATAACACCTGTTCTGCTAGTCACCTGGAACAGCTTCATTTGTGTAGATCTGTGAAGATCTTTTCTGAAAATTATTTTTTGTCATTTGTGGAACTTGATCCCAGGGCCTGAGCACTGTCCTTGAGCGCTTTTGCTCGAGGCTGGGGCTCTACCACTTTGAGTCACAGCACTACTTCTGGTTTTCTGGTAATTAATTGGAAACAAAAGCATCGCAAACTTCCCTATCTGGGCTGGCTATGAACTGTGGTCCTCAGTTCTCAGCTTCCTGAGTAGTCAGGATTACTACTATATCTAAGCTAGTCTGATGTCTAGCTCTTTGTTGACGCTTTAACACCAGTTTGTCAGTGCTATCCAATATTTGATTGCTATGTAAATTAAGCCTAGGTTCTATTTTGCCTTTAATTCTTCTGAAAGAGAATATTCACCCAGCACTTAGCTAAAGAAACTTTTACACTGCAGTGATCTAAAACCCATAAATAAATAAAAAAAGCTAGTGCAATGTACAGAACAACTTCTTTGGATTTTGCCTACATTGTGCGTATCCAGAAGGATATTCCAGGAAATTTATGTCTGAGGAAAGATTAGGTAACTTTGGAAACTATCTTAATCCTAGATCATAATTCACCAGATTCTTTTTGATTTTAGCATGTGTTGAAATGGTGCTGTCTTAGAAACCTACTTTACTTACAAGGTGGGAAAAGGGGGATAGGTATTCCTTGATGGAAAGTAGAATGTCTTGTCCCAGAAAAACTACTAGTAGTAGGAGCTACTTTTGTCACAAGGCAAAAAAACGAATCTATGAAGGAACGAAGGAGGAGCTTTTTAAAAATATATAAACTTCACTAAACAGTTGTCAATCTTCCATTTTGATAATAAAAAAACAGAATGGGTGGGAAGAAGGGAAAACGAGGTAATTGGGAAGGGATGAGGGGAGGGAAACAAGGATAATACCATGAGAAGGGTTATCAATGTGTGAGAACTAATACACCTACTACCTGATGAATGCAACTATAACCCCTCTATACATTATCCCGACAATAAAATAAAATAAAATAGAAAACAGAGTGGGTGCCAAGGGCTCATACTTGTAAGCCTAGCTACTCAAGAAGCTGATATCTAAGGATCGCAGTGGTTTGAAGTTAGTTCAAGCACAAAAGTCTCTGAGACTTCATCTCCAATTATCCAGCAAAACAAAGAAAAAAAAGAAATGAGACTGGAGGCCTGGTTCAAGAGGTAGATACCAGACATGAGTGAAAAAGTTGAGTGAAAAGATAAAAATCCTGAGATCAAGTTTCAGGACTGAAGCAAAAAAAAAAAAAAAAACCCAAACAAACAGAAAGCAAGAACCAACACAAAATCAAATCCAAAACCACAACTAGACCTTAGGTTCAAAATCTTTCACAGGCAGTACCTGGCCTTTAGCAACATTTTTACTGGTTTTTGTTGTTGTTGTTGTTGTGGTGGTGGTGCGTGTTAGAATTTATTTTTACTTAAGCATGATTTATTTATAGGCAGGGGCATGCCAGTTTTCCAAGTGTTGAATAGAAGTGCAGTGCTTAATAAATGGCCTGAATCTGGGCAACATTGTTGAGGTCAATGATAGATGAAGTTGGATTCGTATGTCTTCTCTATCATATACACTTTGCCTCATCTGCATGGAGCCATTGAAACTCATGAGCCACAAAACAGGAAATAATTTCACCCTCTTCACAAGCTAGCCTAGCAAAGCCCCTGACAAGAGATAGTATCATCAGTAGAGGCTTTTAAGACATTGCTCATTCTCTACTGATGTCTTCATGGGAAAGAAGTTTTGGGCTTCTCTACCATGGCCTCTGTTCTAAGGGACATGGAGGCCTGCTACCTCTTTCAGCTTCTCCCACGACTGCTGCAATAGTGCCTCTTTCTCTTCTGCTTTTCCTTTTCCCTAAGCAGTCACTTGCTGACCCTCTCTGTGGCAAACCCCTAACAGGGAGGTGGCCCCGGAATTGTATCCTTCATTCTTTTCCGTCTCTCAGCATCTGGTCTCTTCACAACTGTTTTTGCTTCCTGCACAGCTATGATGAAAATCAGTTGTGACACAGTGACCCACTTTTTATTGATTGTAATGGACTCTCATGGACCTTTTGCTTAGTCTGGACTCATATACACAATTTTCCATCTTTCGGCCTCCTAAGAACTAGAATTACAGGTGTGATCCACTGTGCTGAGCTTCAAAAAATGGATAAATGACTAATATCATGCTTCACTATGAGTAAATGCATTACCTAGGAAATAAAGTATACTTTTATAGAATGTGTGTGTCAGACTTCCAGAAAATTCATACCTCTGAGCACATGCTCGTGATACATGAAAACTCAAAGTGAATAAAAAAGAGAAATAATTTTAAAATTGGCCTAGAGTTTTAGGACTTGTGTGTGTGTGTGTGTGTGTGTGTGTGTGTGTGTGTGTGTGTGTGTGTACGCCTGCATGTTGACTTTTGTGCATGTACCTCAAAGTAGTATTGTTAGATCATGCAGAAGTTATATTTTTAGTTTTGTGAGGAATTTCAACACTTTTCTATTGTGGTTTAGCACTTAATAGTTTGTATTTGCTTTGATATTGTATTTCATGCTAGTGGCTTGAGTTTTCTTCCAGGTATTTTGCTACTGTCATATTTGTCTAGTGTTAAAATACTTACTTCTGTTAAATTAGTAAAATATTGCCAAAGATACAAAAATATTTTGGATGCCTTCTTTATGGGTTAACCAGAGGAACTGTTTGAGCCAGAAATAGTTTCAGTTGATTCAATGAACTGCCTAAAGATAGACTTAAAAAATATTTGGGGCCAGATTATTTGTAGGCTGATCTCTATGTAATGGATTAATTCTTTCTGGTGAAAATTTCAGGTGTCTTTAGATGATTTATAATAAGAAAAATATAAAATTACGTGGTTATTTCACCTCTGATTACAAAACAAAATACTACTACTTCATTGCTTTGGAACTAGTATTAAGTAATTTTGGAGAAAAAATAGCATCGTTTATAGTTAAAAGTTTGCTTTGCTATGCCTCAATCATTAAGACAATGAAAAGATGATTAAAATATCCCCTTGCAAATGGTGATTTTGACTCATTCGCTGATGTTGAGTCATATGAAATAACATAGATGAATACTCAGTGATAGCTATTATAGTATTAAATGCAGTACACAAGAACATACATTATTTCCATTACTAAAAATACCCCAGCCAAATATAGTCAAGTAGTTATGAAATAGAAATTTTGAGTATTTCAGGAAAAAAAATTGAGGAACATTGTCACCAAGGCTGGCATGTGACATAGCAAACATGTAGTGTATAATCCAACTATTTTTTTTTATAATTTTTTATTGCAATTAATAAAAGGGTTACATGATATTTGCCAGATAGAAGGTGCATTAATTCACATACATTGATACCCTTTCACATGTCTTGGTACCCATTTCCCTCCCCCCCCCACTACCCCCATCTTGGTTTTCCCCCCTTCCCTATCAAATTTCAAATAACCAAATACAAATAAATTCAATATATCAGATAACAAAGTGAGATACTGTAACAATATGAGGTACCCAAGAGACAGCAAAGGAGATGAAAGATAACATAGTAGATTAAGGACAACAATCATTCATTATATGGCTTTTGTTTCAGTATCCTGGAGGTCCTTTCAATTAGCTTCATACTATATGGTCTTATGTATCAAGGTTTTGCTCTATTGCAGATCTCTGCTAGTAGAGCCCAAGGTTTCTCCTGGTTATGACAAATGAGGGAAACCATTGAGCCTAAGTTCCTTTGAGTCTGGCTTACTTCACTTAATATGATTTTTTCTAAGTCTTTCCATTTCCTAACAAATGGGTCGATGTCATTTTTTCTGACAGCAGCATAGAATTCCATTGTGTACAAATACCACAACTTGTTGATCCACTCATCAACTGAGGGACATCTAGGTTGGTTCCATATCTTTGCTATGGTGAATAATGCTGCAATGAACATTGTTGTGCTAGTGGATTTAGTATGCCCTAGATTTTGGATGGTTGGGTAAATGCCAAGTAGTGGAATTGCTGGGTCATAGGGGAGTTCTATGTTTAGCCTTTTGAGGCACTGCTATACTGCTTTCCATAGTGGTTGAACGAGTTTGCACTCCCACCAACAGTGTAGTAGTGATCCCTCCTGGCTACATCCCCTCCAGCATCTGTTGTTATTAATCCAACTATTTTTAAACTTAAAATTCCTAGAAATACTTTTGACTCAAACTATCTTTCAATATTGGAAATAGTTTTACTTTTTATAACTTGAATTAAAGACTAAAAACTAGAAGCAACCCTTTCCAACCATAAGCTACCTAATATTTCATCATAGCAAGGAGTATCTACTTTCGCCACAAAATTCCTGAAAAGTATAATTACTCTTCTTGGCATTTGACAATGCTGTATAATCAAAATAAGATATTCACATCAGAGTTATGAATTTTGTGTAAGTCCACTGTGACTTAGTCCCCCATATCATAGTCGGTTGAAACTACATTTGACTGATGAATAACCTAGTAGGAACAAATATGGCTCCAAAGTTGGAAGCATGTTACAATATAAGAGTCTGTCTTCTAATTAGATTCTTCAAGAGAATAGCACTTGAAGTGATCCTGGAGTAAAGCGTGCCAGAATGCAAGAGGATGAGGAGATCCTAATCAGATTTCATGCCGCTCTACTTTACACTCCTTAACCCAATCTCTAAATTAGCATGGACTCCAGGTAGGTGTGATTTGGAAGAAACATTTACCAAAACAATTTAGAGACAGATCCTTTAAGAAATATTTCGTTTTCTAGACAGGGCCCTTTCTCAACTCTTCATTTCTAAAATATTACATACAGAGTTTTGACATGGGCTTCTCTCCTCCATGAAGTCTTGTTGTTCGCTTAGCAGCATGGTGTCTTGTAAGAAGCTCCCAGATGGATCAGTGTGGGAACCACTGTGTTTCTCCCTCTTAGCACTTTTGCTAAAGAGATCCTGAGTGCAGTATGGGAGATGGATACTATTCAGTGTCACAGGGCTGACACCAGAATTACTCAGACCTGTTACATGGAACCTAGAGATCTGAGGAGAGAGACTGAATCCCCCTTGATGGATGGACCTCGTGATCTTCAATTCTGAGAATGGTCCCACTACTTCTCTTTGTTTAGAGGCCTCCATGAAGAAACTGGACTGTTGCCTCCAAACTGTGCAGAGCCAACTTGAAACCTACCAAAGGAAATTCTCTCCTAATGAATGAGTATTCAGCTTGAACATACCATAAAAAGACATGCTATAATAAGAGCAGATGTTAGTGTATTTCATAGAAAGCAACTCGAGCCAATTCCTCAAGTCATCCAGATACTTCTTTTAATCCAAGAATCTGAGTTCTTTTCTGTATATTATTCAGTTCTCTTCAGTCAACATAATGGCAGCAAATGGCCAAAACACGCTGGCTTAGAAAGCAGATCATTTAGATAATGATACTGGTGTAGACACAGATGTGACACTGGGACCACAGGGACATGCAGAATTCTCAGCTTCCCATGTTGGGGCATCTGTACCTTTTAGGGAAAACAAACTTATAACTTCACAGCTTTAAACATCCGGTTCTATCCAAACTCTTAAACATATGCTGCAAAGAAGGGAAAAATTCCCCAGAGCCATGTGAAAGCAAGATGAGCATATAAAACTGTCACTGTCACCAGGCACTGTGGCACAGTGGCTCATGCCTGTAATCCTAGCTATTCAGGAGGCTGAGATCTGAAGATCATGGTTCAAAACCAGCCCGGGCATAAAAGTCCATGAGATTCTTATTGCCAATTAATCACCAGAAAACCGGAAGTGGCACTGTGGCTCAAGGAGTATGGTGGTAGCCTTGAGCTGAAGAGCTCAGGGACAGCGCCCATGTCCAGAGTTCAAGTCCCATGACCCACAAAAAACCAAAACCAAAACCAAAACCCCAAACTGTCACTGTGCACGCTGAAGCCACAGAGCAAGTATTAGGAGCAACTACATGAGAAGTAGCTACCTGGGACCTTTCCCATTTGGAGTATCAGACACTGAACTCAGCTGTGGATCATTGGGGTTGATGTTTATAGGCCTTCCTCAAATGCAGTTTTCTGCCTGTGGTCATCACAGCATCTTTGATTGAATGAACAAGGCAAGTTCATGCCATTGGAATCTTTAGGAATTGGTATTCTAAATGATTACTGATTTTTTTTTTAAAAACCTGTACAGTACACAACAAGATATGACATTGCACCTGGATTAAAATTCCTTAAGAAGGGAAATACAGTTATTTATATTCATGTGTGAATACTTTGTGGTTCATGCTGAGGTGAGAGAATCAGTCAGGCCTTGGTCTCACATAGATGGACAAAATTTGGTATGACATCTGATTTAATTTTGATTTTGCCATATTCTTATTTGTTCTAATACTGTAATCTCACATAGGAAGCATCTTGGTAGGAAGTTAATTATAGCTGATTAATTAAAACTCATAATAACAAGTAGCTAGTACCTGATTCATCTCAAATCCAGATGCTTATATCCCTGAAAAATACTCAACGCGATAGAATTCAGGGATGGGCCTAAGTGAGAGTACTAGGTCATGAAGATGGGTCCTTTGTGAATAGGAATTGATACCCAGATAGCTCTCTTGCCTCCTTTTCCATGTGAGTATGAGATCAAGAACACACATGAACATAAAGAAAACCTCTAGGAAAAGATGAAGAACCTCCTTTCTGGATTTTCCAGTTTCTAGAACTTAAGAAATAAATTTCATTTCTGCATAGTCCACACTGTCTATCATATTTTGTTATAGCTGCTTGGATATACTAAGGCATTTAGGAAGCTATGGAGGCCAAATATACAGCTTTTATAAGTTGTAGTAGACACTGTAGAATCTACTAAGATGAATGCTAAGAAATTGTCCTTCTGATTATTCCAATATCTCTAAATCTCTTAATATCTCTACATGTTTTGGAAGTTACATAAGTTTCTAATGTGTTTCTAAAATGTTTAGGTTTGGATAAGAGTCCAGAGTGTTCTTAAAGATTTTTACAGTTGGGCTCATTTCACAGGTTTCCTATGTGATTTATCTTTGAATTATGAATTGAAATCATCCTTTACAAAACTGGAGGTTGTTAAACATGACAGCGCACACCTGTAATCTCAGTGCTTGGGAGGTTGAGGCAGGAGAATCACTAGTTTGAGGTCAGTCTTTGGAACCTCCTGAGGTCCTGTCTCACAAACAAACAAACAAAATAGAACCAGAAATCTATGAATGAGGCCAATGGCTGCTTATGTTTATAAAGAATACCAGAAATTAGTATAATGATGGTTTTCTTTCTCCTTGAACCAAACTGTTTACACTTGAGTCAATCAATTCTACTTCAGTTTTTACCTTAATAGTCTTTGGTTTTATGGTTTATGTGTGATACATGTTCTAGGTTGTATGGTTTAACTAGCTGATTTGGTTAATGGACAATGATAATTATCCTGGCATTTATGAAGGCGTTCATGTAAAAGGCATGGGGACTATCTTCCTCATGCAAAGTAGGTGACTCTGATTTCCTGTCTCTGTTGGTCATCTTGCATCTGACAGTGGCTCACCTGTCTTTTAGCACGAAGAATAATCCTGAGGACCAAGAAAAGAAGATTTTTTTCATTTTCTCCTTGTAATTCTGAGCCTGTTCAGAGGGTGGCAAAGACCCAGCACATGAGAAAGGATTACATGTAGTAGGGTTTAGCAAACTTGTCTGTGGAGCTGCCCTTCAATCATCTCAAGTGAAAGAATATCGTAGTCAGGTGCCAGGGCTCATGCCTGTGATCATCGCTATTCAGAGGCTGAGCTATGGAGGGCCGTGGTTCAAAACCAGTCCAAGCAAGCAAGTTGAAGAGATTCCATCTTCAATTATCCAACAAAATACCAGGATGAAGTTATAATTGAAATGGTAAAACCTAGAGCAAGATTGCTAAGTAAGAATGGGAGGCCCTGAGTTCCAGTTCTGATTCTGGCACAGAAAAGCTCTGGGGAGGACATCTATGAATCAGCGAATGAATGATGAATACAGAGTACTATCATTTATTTTGTATAAATAAACTGATTATACATAATATATGTATATATACTAAATACAGACACAATGAGGATATCACAAATAGGGCAAATTCTATATCCAGAAAAAAAAAATCAAGAATCTGAGAAAGCTGGGCCGAGAATCTGAAAACTGGAATTGGAATCTAATGTATTTACATGGTGCACTTTTTTTTTTCTTTTTTTTTTTGTCGGTTGTGGGACTTGAACTCTGGTTCTGGGCATTGTCACTGACTTCTTCAGCTCAAGGCTACTGCCCTACCCCTTGAGCCACAGCATCACTTCTTGTTTTCTGATGAGTAATTGGAGAGTGGAGTCTCACAGACTTTTTAGTTCCCAGGCTGGCTTTGAACCTCGATCTTCAGATCTCAGTCTCCTAAGTAGCTAGGAGTGTGAGCTACTGCGCCCAGCTTACATGGTGCATTTTGAAAATAGACCTAAGAGCCAATTACTCTTGGTACTAGTGGTCTGCCGGGGCCTACCGGCAGCAAATTGGGGTTCCTGAAATAGGGGGCAGGGACTGGAAAAAATAGAAGAGAGCCAAACACATCGGGTCCGGGAGGTCTGCAGCCCAGGCAAAAACTGCAGCCTCGTTTATTATCAACTCAAAGCTTATATCCCTTCTGGAGACCAGGGTACTGCCAGGTGTTACATCCAGATGGTTAATCAGGGAACTGTTGGGGGTTACATTCATATGGTAAATCTCAGATCAACTGAACAGGAGAAGGCCAAAAAACAATAAGACAATCAAGCAATTATCTGATGCAAATCAAAGTACAGTTTGATTCCACTCTGGCTCCCAACAGTGGTCAATACAAGGAGCAAATTTCTGATGAATGACTCAACAGACAATGACGTTTTCTTAGGTATGTATATTTAACAAAGCATTACTTTTTACTTTCTTAGCTTGGATATTTCTGTCAACATTCTTCTAAGAAGCCATTAAAAGCACCTTTTCTTATCCATCTATATCTTGGAACATGCTTAGAGACTCTAGCTATATTTCTTTGGCATTAATGATTTATTTTGTGGGGTTTCACATTCAGGTCCCTGGGTAGCTCCTGTTTGACTGATTGCAAGGCCTCCCCCTTCTGGTGTGTGTAATACATTGATGTGGCTGCTCATCTCTTAAGATGAGCTGGAGGAACTCAGAGAGGTTTTATACACTCCTTGTTTCTCAAGTATTCAGAATTTAAGTAATAAAACATTACTTTTTTCAAATCCATTTATCTCAGTGGGAACTTCTCTACCTAAATGATCTCACATGTTAGCATTTCAATCAGCAGAACCTTCCAAGCAGAACAATGTTTCAGAACACTAAAGTAGGGGCTGGGAGTTTGGCCTAGTGGTAGAGTGCTTGCCAAGCATGCACAAGGACCTGGGTTCAATTCCTCAGTACCACATACATAGAAAAAAAAAGCCAGAAGTTGTGCTGAGGCTCAAGTCGTAGAGCTCTAGCCTTGAGAAAGTCCAAGGACAGTGCTCAGGCCCTGAGCTCAAGCCTAGGACTGCCCCCCCCCAAAGAACATTAAATTAATATAATGCAATTATTAAATTAATGATAAATATAGCAAATTAATATAAATGATATAATGATTGGCAGCACATGAGACTATACATTATTGTGGTGACCCTCTCTATCCATTGGTTCATTCAACCAGTGGAAGACTGAAAATCTTCAGGAAGCTACTTGTCCTGAACAAGGGCAGACTTTTGTCTTCATTCCTTCAACAGTGCAGTATACCAACAACTCATATAAAATCTGCATTTTGTTAGGTGTTGAAAGAAACATAAAGACTTAAAATTTATGGGAAGATGAGTATAGGTTATATGCAAATACTGTCAAATTTTATGTATTATACTTGTGAATCTCTGGAATTTAGAATTAGTTCTAGGACAAATACTCTAAGAAGAACAGTATATATAAATGCTGTGTATACATTATATTAGGGATATATATCATGTACATATGATATACACATGCACATACACTTATCTTAGGGAATATATATGTCTATATATCTATGTATTGTTTTTGAAAGTTCTATGAACTATTTAGTCCTCTTGAAGAAGAAATGGGAAAAAAGTCATTATAAGAAATGGGATTTGTTGGCCAAAAAGTAGATACTTGGCAGGAGGGGAGCAGTACAATGAAGTGACTTCCCAGCTGGAAGGAACAATACACCTAGGGAATAGGACTGCAAATGCATAAGCTATTGAACAGGCTCAGAATGTAGCTCATAGCTACAGTCCTTCTCTAGGCATAATGGATTAACTGAGCTAAGGATATGCTGAGCTTTATCTACTTCTCTATGAAAGCAGCTCAGGAAGACACCTTTGTCCTTAGTACATATTCTTAGCTCTAGATTTAAAATCTAAGGATAATTTTATTAGAATATATGCATAAACTGGTCTTTGAGAGAGAGCTAAACTGCAGCTCCTCATTGTTCCCTTCTAATATCATCTCTTCTTCCTCTCTTCCTCTGTCAGTCTTTATCTCTCTCTTTTCCTCTCTGTCTCAGTCTGTCTGTCTGTCTGTCTGTCTCTGTCTCTCTCTACTCTCTCTCTCTGTCTCTCTCTCTCTCTCTCTCTCTCCCTCTCTCTCTATCTCTCTCTCTCTCTCTCTCTCTCTCTCTCTCTCTCTCTCTCTCTCTCTCTCTCTCTCTCTCTCTCTCACACACACACACACACACACACACACACACACACACAATCTACCAATCAGCCAAACTAGTGGCTAGCATTGGGGGGGGGTCACTGGACATCAAGGCCAAGTTTATAGGTTATGGCCCTAGTATTTTCAGGCAAATCAACAAAAATTTAATATAATTGGGAAGAATAGCCGTTATCTTTGTTATACCTGAACTAAGTGGCTTGATGGAGATATTCTCCCTGTAGAATTGTCCTAACTCATGGAGTTCCAGGGCTGCTGGGAGGGGTGGGGGTGAGTGAATCTGATTTATGGTGTTTACATGGAGGAAGCCAAAGGTCAACAGAAAACTCTGGCTAGATAATGTTTTCACTTTTGGCACAGGCACATCAATTGTATTACAATTTTAGGCTGATTTTGTGATGTATCTTGTTCTTATTTGGATGAATCACAGTGATACTAGTCTGGATGTGTATCTCAGAGGCAGAGCGCTTGCCTAGCATGTGCAGAGTTCTGTCCTCAATTCCCAACACTGTAAGAAAATCACACACACACACACACACAAGAAGAAGACAGATGCTGATTGTCAGTGATGGCTTCCTAGTTCTGCATCTTCTATTCTTTTTTTTTCAACTCAGTGCTTTCTCCTTGGCTCAACCATAACTGGTTTCTGCACTGTCAGTGGAATTCAGAACCATGCTTTTGCTTATCCAAAGGCCGACCTTGTTCAGACTTCAATGTCATATTTCTACTTTTTCTTTTAATTCCTCCTTGATATGACATGAAATACAGATGAAGAAGACACTTCATTCTTTTACTGAAGCTTGACTTCTAATCTCCTATACTAACACATTACCTCTGTTTCAACTCTTCCTTCTCATCCTTCTTGTGAATTTATCTACTGATTTCAAAATCTTTTTAGCTCTAGAATGTATGCCTAATACAAACCATCACTCCGCTCTCTATCTAATTAAAATATGTATTTATCATCCTGAACACCAGTCTGTAAGCTCCATTATAAATAGAACAAAATATTCAAAATATTTGCTGAATAAGTGGCAAACAAATGAAGGATTTAGAGTCTATACACTTTCTTCTTTTATTTTCTTTGCAGCAAGCTGAATAAGTAGATAGAAGAGCAAATAAATATTTTTTGAAATTAAAAGATCCTATAGAGGAAGTAGCACTGTGGCTATAAGTGGTAGAGAGCTAACTGTGAGCAAAAAAGCTCAGGAATAGTGACCAGGCCCTGACTTTAAGCCCCACAGCCAACAAAAAAACAAAACAAAACAAAACAAGATCCTCTAAAACATTTAAGAAAAATTATACTTTCTGTTGTAGTTGATAAAATACCTTTAAAACATGTTAGCCTTTTTCAACTTCAGATTCAAGAATTTTTTTTCTTTTTTTGTGGTTCATGGGGCTTGAACTCAGCCTGGATGCTGTTCCTGAGCTCGTCAGCTCAAGGTTACCATCCTACCCCTGGGCCTGGCATTGTCCCTGAGCTCTTCAGATCAAGGCTACACCCTGCCCTTGAGCCAAGCCCTACTTCTCATTTTCTAGAGGTTAATTGGAGATAAGAGTCTCAGGTCCTTTTATGCCCGGGCTGGCTTTGAACCTTGATCCTCAGATCTCAGCCTCCAGAGTAGCTACAATTACAGACCTGAGCCACCACGCCTGGCTCAGACCTGAGAATTTTTATATCATGTATCCCTCTATCTTTCTGGCTTAAACCATTAAGTTCAATGCAAAGACTCCATTATTAAGTTGGTATTGAGTTCAGACCCCAAATTTGAACTCCACCACCAAGCTTAGGTATAACAAATATGGATAAATGATATGCAATCTGGATGACCATTCCTAGTGACAATGGAATCCCATTATCTTAGTTGTAATGTGTGCAGAGAAAATACCCACTAGCTGCAAGGGTTCCAGTTCTAGCATCTTCTTTTTCTGAATTAGAATTTCAAATCTTCTATAAAGTTTTAGAAGGATTTTCAGTTGTTTTAACACACACTAAAAGCTTCAATTATATCTAATTTCATATGTTTGATAGAAAGCATGAGTCTCGATTTCCTTGAAATTAACTAGATAGATGTTGTAAGATGTAACTTACTCTTTACATTTCTACCAGACAGGTAGCAGAATCTTTTCCTTGGGAGGAATCTTTTAGGCAATTCCTTCAAATAGAAAGTATGATTGTATTTATCAGGAAATCTGTGTTGTCAATCAATAACCTCTCCATAGTTCTGATGACATTGAAGACTTGTGCCATTGTGATTTATTTACTGTTTATGCTCTACTTCAGTTGTAAGTAGATAGACAAATCTTATATTTCAATACATTCCAGAATAAAACTGTTAACAAGTCTTACTTTTGTTACTAGAATATTCTTTCTTTGAGATAGTTATTAAAACCAAGAAAAATCCCAAAAGTGTCATTGACACATATTTTACTTTGACAAATATGTCTTAGTACTGAGCACCTGGCTTATCTGCATGTTGGCAGGAAGGACTGGAGTTCTTTTCTAGGTGAGAATCTGATCATGGCTGTGGAAGGTGAGTTTGACTCTTTTTTATGTGTAATGAAGAGAAATAATACAATTCATCTTATAGCATTATACACTTGAACAGAACATGAAATTTGAAACATATGACTTACATACCTCATGATTAGATAAGGCCATTTCAACGAACTGACCAATTTTGGCCTATTGCTGGATTACACATGAAAATAAATGCTTCATATGGTTATTTTTCAATTGGACCCTGTAGATAATATCACATTCATAATTAAAATAACAATCAATTCATGGCGTGCTTTTATGTAATAGGGTCACTGAAATTCAATGGGCAATTGTCTTTCTGATATGGATGGTTTTTATGATTCAAAGGAATTGGTCAAATGATGAATTTGTTGATTCTAAAAAGCTCCTTTTTAAGGTATGAACTCAGTACTGATTTGTAAAAACCCTAGGGGATTATACTCATTTCTCATTATGAAAATGAATGGGAAGCTTTCATGATTTCATTTGATCCTTTGTAAGAGTCCCTGTAAAAGATTTTGTCCAACGGTATACAACAAACCCGTCTCTGTCCATTTTTGGCTCTTATTGCTGGAAGCATTGTGCTTAGCACTGATTTCTGCAACCATCACAGGTCACCATCAACTAGGTAAGCATTGATTTCTTAATCTGTAAAATGAGGAAAGTAATATTTACCTCATGGCATAGTTAAGAAACTAGAAATGAATATGACTAAGTCCAGGTAAAATACTTTGGGAAGAACTTGCTGTATAAACATTCCCTTGTCTTCATGCCTTGAATTATACTAATGATTTAATGAACATCTATGAGCTAAATGAAAATACAGTAGGTTAACAGATATAGGAATACAATCCCAAAGAAGAGTGCACTCAATCTTCTCAACCATTTCTATAACCCATGTCACTGTCACCTTATTGAAATGATTGTCATCTTGTACCTGTACTTTGGCTGTTATGTCTGAGTTACTGTTGCCATTTGCATTCCAGTCTCTGGAGGATCTGTTTTTCATAAGGTGTTAGACCTGTGTCCCGCTATGCTAAAAATACCCGAACAACCTCTTCATCTCCCTTCATCTCTTTGCACACTCAACATGGTCTTCTATTATCTGCTCCTTTTTACCTGTATGACCTGACTTTCTACAATTCCATCTCTGGTCTCTTTAAGTCTTTAATGTCCCAAGAACATCCAGAACATCCAGGACTCATCGTCTACCCAGAGTGCTGTCCTGCAGGAGCTTGGACAATTCCTTCCATTTGCACCCAAAGTCTTTCTGTATCACAGGCTTGTGGAAAACCAGAACTGCTGCTCCTGACTCCCTGTTCTACAGCTCTTGGTGGCAGCATTGGCAGGGGACAGTGCTGACAGGAGGAGACAGAAGAACAAGAGGTTGATTTTGACTGGAACTCACTCTTGTTTCTTTCCTGTTGGGTGCTATGGGTAGTGATGCACTGACTCCCTCCACATGTGGTTCTCACTGTTGTCAAGCAGTCTCTTCCTCTTGGTCACATCTCTTGACCCTGCTTGATCCCCAAAACCAGCACCTGCTCCACCATACTGTCAAGACTGTAAGAGATAAAAATCTTCCACTCCAGCTTGTCCCTGTGGGTTGGCTGTACCAGGTCATGTCATGCTTCTTCTATGCTGTTCTCTTCAGTTACTGCTTCAAATATCCTTTAACTTGCCTTTTGAATCAAAGAGGCCTCAGAGGTCATCTCTAGCAGAAAAGCTTTCCCAATAATCTCCTCAGAGCGATAATCTTCTTGCCCTTTTTGATTACCATCTCATTTTCTTCCTACTTACAGCCACCTGCCACTCAGTATATTAGCTTTGAATATAACCAGTTTAACTGTGTGTCTCCTTCTAGATGAAAGGTGCAGAGGACTTCACCTTCCATTCCTGATGCCTCGCCAATGTGTCGCTTGTGCAAAGTGTATGCTAAACAAATGTTTGCTGAGTGGATAGATTCTAAAATATAAAATCCATATTTGCCCTTTTTCTTTTCAAGGTTAAGTGGTAAAGGTAGTATGAACAGAAACAACCCCAGTTTGTCTAGACTAGCAATGAAGCTCAGAATGCAATGCTTCAGGAAGCATGATTATCCCTAGATCATGCTTATAGTAAAGGCACTTGGTACATTGCTGACTTGAACAAGAACTTAAAGATAATGAAAAGATTCTACTTCCCTGACATGGTTCAGTACTTGTGATTGAGGTGCCTAGATTATATCATGATGCAAATAATCCAATTTTGTTAACATATTATCACCAAGCTTAGTTAATAAACTAATAATTGTCTTTATATCCTTTAAATTCATTCATAGCACATGGAATTTAAACAGTTAAAGACAGGGTGAATCAGAAGCTCAAATTCTTGTTGGAATGACACAGGAATGGCCTTTTTCAGGTCTTCTGCAATGTTTAGAAATCCCCAATGTTGAGATCTGTCAGTGATCTGCTCTTTCTCTGAAAAAAAAAATGGTCTAAAGCAGGTTATCATAAAAAATCATCTCAGGATAAAAATGATTTATTTCCAAACCACTCACTTGCAAGTTGGCTTGGGTGACTGAACTAGGATGTTGTTTTTGTGGACATTTTGGTTCGGTTTGCTTTATATCTTAGTCTGTGTTTTCAGCCTGGGGTAGCTGTTGAATAATCCTGTGTTTGCAAAAGTAAAGAATGAGTGGATACTGGAGACAGAAATGTTCAAAGCACAATGCTATGTGCTTGCAGACATTTACAAATACACTGGTTCACAAAATGTCCACATGTTGAATTTACCTAGGGAATTTTAAAACAACACAAATGTCTGGATTCCATCTTCCCCAGAGAGTTTAACTTGATTTGCATTTAGAGTGCCTCATAGGCCCTGAAGTTTTTCAAACTCATGAGTACTCTAATGTGGAAGAAAGCTGGAAAATACTGGCTTAGGGAGTCTGAACATCATGCTTTTTTTTTTTTGCCAGTTCTGGGACTTGAACTCAGGGCCTAAACACTGCCCTTGGGCTTTCTCAAAACTAGTGGTCTGCCACTTGAGTCACAGCACCACTTCCAGCTTTTATCTATGTGTGCGGTACAAGAAATTGAACCTGGATCTTTGTCCATGCTAGGCATGCACTCTACCACTAGGCTAAACTCTGGTCCAATCACTGCCATGCTTTAAATGCAGGTTTCTATTGATTCCAGTAAGAAAGATGTGACTTCTGCTATTTTAACTTCAAAAGCACCACAGGTACTTCTATAGCTTCTTACAATGGTAATTAGGAAAATCTCTGTGGCTCAATGTTTTTTCAAGCTATATGAGCCTTGTTTTTAAATAATCAAGATACTCAGAAATCATTTGTAAAAATAATGATAAACCATGCAAAAAAAGAACTTTCTTTTAATTTTAGATATTATTTGGGATATATTTAGAAGGACTAAATGTCAACTCCTGCAGAGAAGAATGCACTGTCAATATGCTGATTTTCATACGTCTAGAAGAGTTTGAGTAAAACTTCAAGAGGAATGTTTCAGTAGTGGTAAGCTATATTACAGGAGCACAAAGGCTTTCTCTACAGTGATTTATACGATTCATTGTCTACAGAAGGGTGTTAATATTCCCATTCTGTCTCACATTTTTCTACATGTTTATCCACTTAGATTCAACATGACTATCCAAACTACAGAGGAACCAAGTTCAGATGTTCTCAACAACATGATCAAAGAAACTAGAGGGATGAGCATTGGGCTTCACTCTACTTATTGCAGAAAGATAAAGGTTACTGTGCCACTTATCATAAAGTAGAGAGAAATTTCCATCCAAGTAGCAGGATGGGCAGTGAAAATTGGTGCAGAAGGTTATGCTTTCAGTTTCGTCTCTTTGTGTTTGAAACTTGACCAAAGGCTCTGAAAATGTTACCTGGTTATAAAGATCAACCCTGGATGTGATGACTGTGCCTTTCAACTTGATTAGAAGCACCTAAAGCATATTAAAGCATGCTATTATTATTATTATTATTATTATTAAAGCATATTCTGGGCATTTTCACCGGGTGCTTCACAAAAACCCACTCTGATCGCAGGTCATACCATCAAAGAGTTTGGGGACCCAGACATAACAGATGCTGTAAAATGAGGAATCTGGCCCAGTACAGGCATTCTCCGTGTTTGCTTTTTTTGTCACCATGAAGTGAAGAAGCTCTTCTACCACGCATGCCTGTTGCCAGGATTCTCTCCAGAAACATATGGGGCTGCATGACCAAAAACTGAGCAAAATGATCCCATTATTCCTAGGTTATTTCTGTCAGGTATTTGGCCATAGCAATAAGAAAGCTTACTAATCCCATGGACAAAGGTTAAAATCAAAGAGAAAAAGGCTCAGTGGCTTCTGGAAGAATTTGTGTTGGCATTTAAGGTAGAAGTTAAAATAACAGCAACGCAGATAGTTAAATCAGTATTGGATACTTCATCAATGTTAATTAATATTATTTATTGTGGTCACTGCCTGAGTGGTAATGCAGCATAAATTATTTTAGTTACCATAGATGTACTTTTAGGCATACTAGCATATACTCCCTGCACAAAGGGCTGTTTGTGATATTTCCATTCATGTATGTCATGTACTTTGATGACAGCCACCTTCTCTATTGCTTTTTCTCTTCTTTCCTCATAATTCATTCCTTTTTTTGTTTACATTTATTTTTGCCGGTCCTGGGACTGAACTGAGGGCCTGAGCACTGTCCTTGGACTTTTTTCCTCAGGGCTAGAGCTCTACCACTTGAGCCACACCATCACTTCCAGCTTTTCTATGTATGTGTACCGTGGAATTAACCCAGGTCTCTGTGCATGCTAGGCAAACACTCTAACCACTAGGCCAAATTCCTGAACGTACAATTTTAATGAGTTTTGTTATTCCATTTTTATGCAAAAATTGTGTTTTACAATCAAAGCCCTGTATTAAATCTCCTCCTATTTCAACTGCTCTCTCAGATTGCTGAGCTGGTGTTGGGAGGAGTTGAGAGGATGCATTTAAGAACTTCCATAGCTTGTGGCACCATTAAATCAAGGTAGGGGTGGCGGTGTTGGTCAGATTCCTGGATACCTAGAAGAGCAAGTGGCTGCTGAGGAGAACATGGTAGATACGGAGCAAAGAATCCTGAATTAAGTCATTATTTCTTAAAACACTGGCATTTCCCCTGTGTCCTTTCCATTACAAATGGAAGTATGTACTTAAAATGATTTCACAGACCTCAACACATAGTCAGCCATGCTTCTAGAGTTTACTAAAATAGCAACATGAGGTGCTTTTTAATTTCTACAAAAGAGCTATGGCTATACATAGATGGACAACATCATGGGTGGCAGTGACCATCCCGTAAGTATGTTTACCAAGGTGCTCATTAGCTAGCTGTCATCACAGCCACCCCTCCACAAAGCTGAGAAATGCACATGGTCAATGTTTATCACTGCTAGACATGTTGGGCTGGTTTGGAATCATTTCCAACGACAGCTGTGCAAATGGATGATGCTGTATGACTATGCAGACTTAAGTCTCCATTTGGCAGTGCCTATGTATGTGCAAACACCAAAAATATGTTCACTTTTGATATGTAGGGGACTCTAATTTGGGATTTAAAAGTCAATCCAAAAGGGAATCTTGCTTTCCCTTCTCCACGTTTTCCTGTCACCTCCCTCTCCACAGTGATATTGTAGACTGCCATGCCTTTCCCTTGAGAACCTCCCAGAGCTTGCTCTTCTCTGCTCTCATAAACATAAGGAGTGAAACATTAGCTGGAAATGTAAACTTGGACCACGCTTCCAAACACAACAGAACAATTGGTGGTCTTGTCAAGTCCAGTCTCTTCATTAGATAGAACTATAGCCTTGACTACACTGTATTGTTTATAAGGTTCATCCCCATATATAAACGATTTTTTAAACTTATGGGAGATCCACATTTAAAAGTGAAATAAGTCTTTGTTTAGAAAAGGCAATTTATCTGTCTCTTGAATTGGTAAGCCTTTTTCTTTCCTCTTTCCAGGCGAAAGCAAAACAAAGCACTTCTTAGCCTTCTAATTGAGGTTGAGTTACAATGAAATAGTTCAATACAAAAAAATAACAAAAACCCATCCCAGTACGTTAAACCATATTTGGGATGGCACAGTTGTTAGATCAGCAATGTGGCTGGCTGAGACATTACCCTTGGAAAATATGTGGTGAAGAGACACATACGTGCATGAGTATGTACTTGGGCAAATGTATATGCAATTTCCAAAGACTTGTCAGATTTTATTGAGACAGAGGATTTTCTCCTTGGCTCTGTATCTATTATTTCTACTGTTAATGAAGGATACTGAAAGATGCCTGGTGTATGGGGTAAAAAAGCTCCACACATAGGAAAAGCATCCACAAACCAGTATAATGGGGGGGGGTAAAGTAAGGATAATTGAACTCAGTCTCTGAGGATACAGTATAACTTTGGACATGTGCTAAATAGGATGCATGGAGATTGCTGCTTATAGAAAAAGAGAATATACTTCTGAGAAAGGAGAGCCCCTGGGAAGCAGGGATAATTTAGTTCTCTCCAACTTAAATATTCTGTGCCTAGTTTTATAGCCATTATTAGTAAAGACTTAGGTAAATATACCAGGTCACCTACTGGGACAAACGCCCTTTGCTTTGTGTGTATTCTGACTGTACAAAAATACATATGGGCACAAACATACATACCCATGTGTGCATACACACACACACACACACACACACACACACACACACACACAACTCACAGAGAGAGAGGTAGAGACAGAGATACAGAGAGATAAGAGTGACACAGACACAGAGAAAGACAGAGGACAGAAGTAAAGAAATGGAGGGAGAGAGACAAGAGAGAGATAGCGATATGGTAGAAAATTATTTCTTGATATTCTTTCAACAGATTTGTAGAAATTGAGACTAGAACAGGATACATTCAGAGTATATGCAGCACATGACATTTCAGCTGCATGACTGAGGTGATTTTCTTCTTTCTTCACACTCACCATTGTCATTCATATACACAAAACACCATAAAACCTCATTTAACAATGTGTCTAATGAAAATAAGGATTTGGACCCGTCTTTTGGGTTACACTTTGCCAGATAAACAGAACTAGGCTTAGAAAGAAAACCTGATAATGCATCAAGGTGCATTTATAAATTGATTTGTTGAACTAAAATCCCTACAACTAGTTAAAGATGACAAAAATAAACAATGACTATTTGTATATTTTTATCATGTTAAAGGAAAATCATGTTGGGGTTAAAATTTCTATCCTCTTCCACCTGTCATGAGTGGAGACTGAGGTAGAAATTAGCAGCCTCACATTCCTCTGGTAGTCTCACTTTCTGCTTACATACTCATATAGTCACCTCCTCTTGAATGGGCACTGGATTTAACAATATGCTTGGGAATACAATCAGCAAAAGTGGCAAGAAGCTCTGCCAAGAGGGCTTTATAAAAGTGCACTATGTTTTCCTTGCTTTTCTTTTTTCTCCTACATGCTTACGGATGAAACAAGAAGCCATGCTGGAAGCTGCCTCAGAGAAATGTGTTCACATGGGAAGAAACCAGAGCAACAGACGGCTCTGTCATGGAAATCCTTCATCCGCCAGTCAGCCAGCAGCTGCTTTCTGCATTCACAGGAGAGACTGAAGTGGATTCTTCCCCAGTTAAGCCTTGATGACACCTCGATCACCATTTTAAGACAGATGTAGGGCCAGAAGTCCTATATCTTAGCTATGCCAATGATCTACTCTCAGAATCTGAGAGTTAATAAATTCTATTGCTTTCAGTTACCAGATTTAGGAGTGTTGAGTTACACAGCAATAAATAGCTAACATGTAGACATTCTTCATTATTGCTTGGAAAGCTGGATTTTTTTTAACAGAAAGAGGTAAACACATGCACAGAATTTAAATTTATTATAATTTTTGACTTCTTTTCTCATGTAGAGATATTTTATTTTGAATCTGTCTGCTATTTTTTCCTATCCCATTACATAGTTAGAAACACAGTGATGTAAGTGGTAAAAATATTCCCATATATTAAATTAAATTCCTTACAGAAAATGGTATTTTTTACCATATCAAATTTCTCCATCTTGAATTTGCTATGTTTGCATTTTCACAGGCTCTGGGAGACAGTTACCAGCCCAGTTTAGTTGATGTGTTCTCTGTCCTACACGTGTCAGAAGGCAGTGCTGAAGGGATTGTCTGGGAATGATTTTTGTTTAGGAATTGCTTTTTAGTCAATTACACACTAATTGTTTTGACTTAAAATTTATACATTGAAGGCCTAACCCCAAGTATGGTGATATTTGCAGGTAGAACCTTCGAAGAAGTATATAAGGTTAACTGAGGTCACAATATTGACAAGGTTTTAACTGAGTAGGTTTTGTGTTCTAAAAAGAAGAGGCATCAGAGAGTTAACACGTTCTCTCTCTTTGTGGGTACATAGGGAAGAAATGATGGGAGCTTCCCAGCAACCTCCAAGCCAAGAGAAGAGGCTTCAGAAGGTTTGCCATTTTGGTTGGACCTTGAACTCACTTTCCAGTCTTCAGAACTGTGAGGAATACATTTCTCTTGTTCCAGCCTCCTACATTTTTATATGGCAGCCTGAGCTGGCTCATGTGGTTTTGCTTGTCCATTTTTTTTTTGCAACAAAATATTAGTCAAGAAAGATGCACTTAGAAGGGTTATTTTGTCATATAAAAAGGATGATTATCTAATAGAAAATAATTCCATATGCAGTTATTGTTAGGCAGTTACCCTCGTTTGAACTTCCATAATACACTTAATGGAACAGCTTGATATTTAAAAGTGGATTGCTTCTACTTGGTATAGCTTCTTTAAAACTGGAATTAATGGAGAGGTTTCCATTTCTACTGTTTGATGAAAAACTGTCATCAACTTCGTGAGCAAAGTTGAGTGACCGGCAGTTTGGGCCAAGCAATTTGAGACTTAAACGAATAAACAGGTGACCATGTCTGGAGTTGCTATCAAAACTTTTCACAAACAAAAATAATATCTGCAGCATGGCCACAATGTTCAATGTCTTCAGGCCATAATACTCAATGGATACACGTGAAATCTGAACGAAGACACTGGAGATGGGTGGGGCTGCGATAAATGAGCAAGGAGAAGCATGAAAGGGGTGATTGTGATCCAGGTGCATTGTACACATAAATTCACATGTTAAATGGAAATGTTTTTGCACAACTATTTGAAGAAAACAATAGAAGAGTTTGTTATTAAAGTAGTGTTTATGTTACCACCTGTAGAGTGGCAAATACCTCCACAGTGCCCAATTGAAGTGTATAAAATTCGCTTCCTGTGAGTTTCAGAATCCTGTGTAAAACTGAGGTGAGGTAGCAGTGTTTTCTCAATGGTAAACCTGGTTTGATGACTGACAGCTTTTTCAGACCTGGGTTTGGTGGCTGCTGAGAATCTCATGAAGTATTTTGGTTAAACTAGCAGCAAACCAGTAATATTTTCACTGCTAGAAACAATGAAAAATGAATCAAAGGCAAACCAAACCTAAATCTCCCGCCCCCCTCCCCGTGGTGACATGAGAGATTCAGACTTTCTTACCCCATGCCCTGTAGTGTTAATCCTCAGAAAACAAGTATGCCAATACTAAAAGCATAGGTAACTGAAAACATAGATTCTCAGGTTACCTTTTTCTCTAGGATGACTGAAGGGTGTGTAAATCATAAAATATGAGGGCTAACTAGGAAAAAGGATGGTTTTCAGTTAGTGAAATTTTCAACATTGAGAATAAGCTGTGATTTTGAATAATGGCCTTATTCATGATACTGCATCTATACCTAAAAGACAGTGAGCTAGTTACCTTTTATTCATGTTTCTAAAATGACTGAACTAACTGACACAATCAGAATACATAATTTATAATACCTGTATCAGAATTCTTGGCAAAGTTTTTTTTATGTGAAAACTCTGGAAGAACTCTCTGAGTCGGTGATTATATAATCATGAGATTTGCTTTCTACAAACCCAATAGCTTGACCTCGGCTTACTCTTGAGAGGTTTCGTTCAAGAAGAAGCAGTTCTCTGATCTGAAGGTATGATTTCCTCCTAAGGAAATTGTTGGTATTTCATTACGCTTTCTGTCAGGTATGAAATGTGAGGATTATAGAAATCTCAGCTGTTTAAGAACAAGGAAGCAGCTGGAAGCACAATTCCTATTTTGTGAACAGATTAATTCCTCCTCTCATTCCTACACAATGAAGAAGTCACCTGCCCAGCAAAAGCTGTCACCTCATCCCCAGCCTCATCTGCTCCTGAGAACACCTGGCTAGCTGAGCTCAGGCCACAAACCACAGATAACCTGGGACCAGCTCTTTCCCTATGGTATCATCTAGAAATTAGGTTCCATAGATCGGATATGACTGCTCAGACAATCTGGAAGCTTTACTTAGAATTAAAACCAGTGAACCTGGCAGTAGTGAAGATTGTTTTCTAAAAGTAACCAATCAGCTCATAATCTCTGAATACCATTAAGAAGTTACCTTCTGGGATTCCACAGAAGGGAAGGGCAGAGTGCTTTAATGGAAGAGTGACAATTCTGGAATCCATCTTCTTGGGGAAGTTAATCTCTCTAGATTTTCAGATCTCCAAAATGGGAATAAAAATGGTTTGAGAATGGCTCTTTTGAGGGATGAGTATCACCAGGAAGGGTCAGGATGGATGGGGACAGATAGGATCCAAGTACTTTCTATGTATGTATGAAAACACTGAGATCTGCTGAATTTGCTTTAAGAAGGGGTGGGGGAACGGTACGGGAGAGGAAAAGATGGGGGGCACCTTAAATGCCTGTGTGGAAGTGTCACAGTAAAATCTCCCATGTACAACTGATTTAGCTGCATAAATAATCTTAACAGAATTTGTCTTAAGACTCACAGCATACAAAACCTAAATAAGCATACTGCTGCACCAGGCAGAAATTTTTAAGTGCATAATTCAATAGGATGTGCTCAGTGTTGCCTTTTTATTATTTTAAATAAAACTCAGATTACCTTAGCATCCATGAATTTACTAAGTCCCTATTACCAATCAAATCACGCACATGGTAAGAACAGGCTCTTCTCAAACAGTGGTGAAGGACCAGCTGTTTATTTTTAGGCCATTGTAGACTGCTGGTTGTGCAAACTTTAATAAAGTGAACTATTGATAAATGAAATGAGAATAAAACACAGAAGTGTCCCTAGACTGCTGTAAGATATAGTTCTAAATGCTTCCTCTCCATTCCTGTGCTTGTCTGCTTTGCACTCAGCCCGTACAGCTCATGACTAGACAGGGGGGCAGGCCCTCAAGGTAAGCAGCTGTGTCTATCCCTGCATGGGGGACTTCCTGCTTTCCTCACAGTCAATAGTCCCTCTCAGTATGGTGCTGGGCACGCACAGGCTTGCATCCTCAGTCTGTCTGATAGTGAGATCGGCCCTTGGTTTCTGCTGGCCCACAAATGCATTGACTGAGAACAGAGCTAAGCATAAGGAAAAGCAGGAAGGACACAGACTCAATTCCCTTGCCAGGTGGAGACAGCAATGGTTTCTACTGTGACTTCTGGAGGTGACAGTAGCAGTGAGCTAGGGGCATCCTAGAGGTGCAGAGGGCAAGGTCATTGCTACGGCCTACTGTCCTTGAGCTGCAGGTTCTCTGGATCAGAGATTCTCCTAAACAGTTAATGAGAAACTTAACCTTTTAAAAGCTGTTTCTGCATTAATCAGCCAATAGATTTAATTCTTTGAAACTCAGACCTATGCGCGAATGGATTTAAGACAAAATGGTGACAATAGATTACAGTGGCATGTGGTATCTATCCAGCATCCATAAACCTAGATGCTTAAAATATTTTGCTTTGATCTTAGTATTCTTATTTCATTTAATAATTCTATCTCTACTGACTTCATTTTTGGTCTAATTCTCAAAGTGATGCTCTAAAGAAATATTTCATTTTAGTTCCAACACCAAGCTGAAAAATCAATGGACATTTTAAAGTTACTACCTGAAAAGTTTAAGTGACAGAGGTTAAAAAAAAATAAGCCATCTGTCCACTCATAAAGGGCATTGGTTTTCACAGGTTGTCCTTGTACTCTGGATGAACTGACACCAAAAAGTCACTCTTGTGAGATATTAGGCAAAGATTTAATCTCCTAAGACCGATTAGCCACATAGAAGACCACTCAAGTGAGTGTCCTGGCATCTAATAGGTGACAGCAGTGGTTTTCTGCTCAGTTGCTATGGGCCTCTTTAATCTCCATGGAGGTTCAGGAAGGAGTCCAGTCCACTCATATGCTTCCTGGATACATGTGTTTGCTGATGGTCAAGTGCAAGCAGAGTCTGTGCAGATATCTTTTAGGATGCTTTAGATTTAGCAAAAGGATATTGGAACTCTAGATTGCCTTTTCTCTCTCAAACTCTAAGAACCAATTTGCTGCCTTGAAAGATTTCTTCTGGCCTTTATGAATACTGGACTTCCAGTTCAATCAGTTAGTTTACTTCTAGCAAATCTAATAATGTCAGGATTCTGTGCTGAGAATCACTTCTTTGCATTCCTGAGGGGGCCATGCAAGGTTTTCACTTTGGTGGTCAGGTGTGGCCTGAGTTGAGGACAGCAGGGGTGCATTTGTAAAACAAGAAGGTATAGAAATACCCTGGTTACAAAGGATACAGGAAGAGGGGAAGCACAGTGAACATTCCCAAAACACAATGTAGGGATAGAAACACTCAGTGAGGCCACATCTCCAAGTCCTCTTACTTCTATCCCTTTCTCTCAGCTGATTATGTGACTCCTGCTTTGACATAAATGAAAGGCAGTATGGCTCAGCAGAAAGGAATACCAGAAGGAAAGAGTCAAGGTTTTCTGTAAATAATAAGACATTATAGCAGTCCTCAAGAACTTGCAGATGGGGAAACTAATCGCAATTCTGAGAATGAGTTCTATATTTTGAATCCATGCAGCTCTACCATCTCTTACTTCCAGGTGGTATTTCTTGGGAATATGGAGAAAGCTTTACAAGAAAAGGGCCATCACTGGTCAGTGGGCATTTGGTAAAGAGCTCTAATAGACACTCCTTTGTGAGTGTGTGCTGGTCGTGGTGTCTGGGTGTTGTCTGTGAGTTTTTTGTTCAGGATTAATGTTCTACCATTTGAAACATAGCTCCACTGCCAGTTTTCTGGTCATTAATTGGAAATAAGAGTCTCACAGACATTTCTGCCCTGGCTGATCTTCAGATCTCAGCCTCCAGAGTGGCTGGGACTAGGAGTGAGCAACTAGCTTCTAGCAGAGAGTATTTAAAGGCGATCCTGTTAAGTTGGTACCATGCATTCATGTATATAGAATTGGGCTGGTGTTAGTGTTATTAGGAAGTGCTGGCCAGCCTTAAGAGAAGGGTCCTCAGGAGACATGCTTAAGTCATTTACTGGTTGTGAACTTCCTGCTATCTTAGGAGAACATTGTTATAAAAGCATGAAACTGGGCCTGTCGTGAGGGCTCAAATCTACTTAAGAACAGCGATTGGAGGATCACGGTTCAAGACCAGGCTGGCATAAAAGTTCACCAGGCTCCATCTCAACCAATGGCTAGTTGTGGTTGGGAAAACTTGTCATCCCGATGACAACAGAAGCAGAAAATAGGATCATAGTCTAGATTTCCCTTGATATAAAGCAAGGTCCTATTTGGAAATAATTATTGGGGTATGGCTCAGTGGTAGACTGCTCTGCCTAGCAAGCAGAAGGCTTTGAGTTCAAACTGGAATAACAACGAAGTAAAAAACAAGAGAGAAAGAAAAGAACTAGCTAAGGATTCAATGGCTCAAATCTTAGCAACTCAGAAGGCTGAGATCTGGAGAATCACAGCTCAAAGCTAGTTCAAGCAGAAAACTCTGTGAGACTCTATCTCCAAAAATGTCTAGGATGACTGATGTTGGTGGCTCCTGTCTGTACTCAGGAGGAGACTGTGATCTGAGGATTGCACTTGAAGCCAACCCAGGCACAAAATGACAGTGCCCAGGGCCTAGGGACAGTACCAGGCCATGAGCACTATCCCTGAGTTCAAGCCCCAGGTCAGGCAAAAAAAAAATCCATAAAAAAACAACAACAAAAAAATGACTAAGAAGAATCTGGGCTAGGTGATAAAGTACCAGCCATGAATGAAAACTCTGTGAGGTCTTAAGTTGAAACTCTGGGTGATCCTGGCCTCCTTGAGTGTCCTGGCTCTCTGGTCAAGATCTGTATGCTGCCTCCCCTGTGCTCATCTGAGCTCCCAATATGGGTATGTATGTACTCGCACACAGAGTTTGTGTCCTATCCATCACAGGACCCTCACCAGAACCGAGATCCCACACCGTCCAGGTTCCAAAACCTGGGAGCCAAAATAAACTTCTCTAAATAAGTAGCCTGCATCAGGAATTTTGCTTCTGTGGTGAAAATCTGATAAGCTGTGGATCCACCAGACTGCTTTCATAGGGCTGAGACCATCATCACCAGTGGAGCAGGCCTGAAGGCAAGCATGGCAGATTACCCAAGATACCATGTGAGAAGTGACAAAGTAGGGTGGACCTTAGAACACGAATAAGGACAGGTGTGGACACTCTTCTGGGATAACTGTTGACAGCATCATGCTTCTCTTTAGCAGAAATATTAAGGAACAGTCATTTCTTTAGCAATCGTGGGACTATGGTAAGAACTTGTAATGCATTACAAATTATTTTAAGGGAGAAATTGGCACCACAGATGGGCTCAGCAATGCAGAAATGAGTCCAGAGCAGATATTAATGTCATTACTAATTTTCTCTGGCTTGTTAATTTTCCCTATTACAAGATCTGCCTTTTAATACCTATGGAGAGATGGATCCAAATATTAGATTGAAATTATTTCATTATTCTGTGTTATTTACCTTGCCGAGTACAATGATCTAAACAGCAAGGCATTAGAAGGACAAAGATAGATGCTCAGATTTTCCTAATTGCATCTCTTTACTCTCCATGGGTTTGAAATATGATTAAATAGACTTGTCACATAAATTAAAAGACAACATGAAGGAAATTAGTCATCTGTTATTATTCACATTAGTCTAACTTTGCTTAGAGTATTATATTATAAAATCAACAGAGACTATGCAAAGAGTATAAAAGTCTTCCATTCAGGTACTAATACAGGCCTCATTCTTGTTCCATAGCCAAAATAAAATCATGAAATAAGTAGGGAACTTTTTGAAAGCTTGAAAAGGATGTATATATGTTGCTATGGAGAAAAACCATTGCAAAAGTCAACAGTTACAGGCACGCTGTCATAACTTAGGTAAGAATGGATACTAAAACTAGACATCTGATCTAGCATGGTGTTAATGTGTGATCAGAAGTAAAAAGCAAAGTGATCTTGAATTAAACTCTCAAATAACCAACCACTCAATAAATGGGCTAACAACCCAAAGAGAGACTTCTCTAAAGAATTGAAAATGGCCAATAGACACATGAAGAAATTCTTAACATCTCTGTTCATAAAGAAAATGCTAATCAAAAGAACACCGAGATTCTACTGCACTCCAATTAGAATGGTCATTATCAAGCAAACAATAATGAATGTTGGCATGAATGTGGGCTAAAGAGAACATACTGCTGGTAGAAATATAAGCTTGTTCAACTACTCTGGAAAGAAATATGGAGGCTCCTCAAAAAGGTAAAAATAGAAGTACCCCAGACATTCCTCTCCTGGGCACTTATCCAAAACATCACACTGGATTTAGTAAAGCTACTAACACAATCATATTCATTGCTGCGCTAGTCACCATAGCCAAAGCATAGAATCAGCCCAGATGCCCAACAGGAGATGAATGGTTAGAGAAAATGTGATCTCTCTCAATATAGACACACACACACACACACACACACACACACACACACACGCAGACACATAATGGAATTTTACTCATCCTTTAGAGAGTATGATATTGTACCATTTGGAAAGAAATGGAAAGATTTGAAAAAAAATGTGTTAAGTGAAGTAACTCAGGCCTAAAAAGACAAAAGCTGCATGGGTTCTAGAATTAGAAGCTACAATTAGACTATAAACCTAAAAGTAAACACACTGGATTGTATACCAGTGGTTATAAACACACCAAGTGAAATATGGTAGATTTTCAAGGAAGATCTCAAAGTGTGATTCCTTAGAAAGGCAAAGTCAAGTGCAACAAATAAGCACCAGGAAATGTACTTGTAGGAGGTGTGGTTGGGCCAAGAGGAAAGGGGCTGGATGAAGGAAGAGAAGGGAGGGAGAATGCAATCAAGAATTCAGTGTTTGCCTGGTACTGGTGGTACATGCCCGTGTAATTCTAGCTACTCAGGAAGCTGAGATCTCAGGATCAAAGTTCAAAGCCAACCTATGCAGGCAAGTATGTGAGATTCTTATCTCCAACAAACTACTCAGAAAAAGTCAAAAGTCGGATGGTGGCTCAAGTGGTAGAACACTAGCATTTTTTGTTTTTTCTTCAAGTCCTGGGGCTTGAACTCAGGGCCTGGACACTGTCCTTGAACACTTTTTGCTCAAGGCTAGCATTCTACCACTTGAGCCACAGTACTATTTCCTGTGTATGTGGTTCCAGGAAACTGAACCCAGGGCTTTGTGCATGCTAGGTGAGTACACTACTACTAGGCCAGACTTCCAGCCCCAGAACACTAGGTTTGGGGACAACGAAGTTCAGGGACAATAGTGTACCTAGACCTTGAGCTCAAGCCCAGGACTGGCAGAACAAAACAAAAAAACAAAAGAAATAATTCAATGTATATTCTACAAAATTAAGAAAAAAAGTAAGGAAACAGATGGGTCAGGAGGGTGGGAGAGAATATTGAAAGAATTCACCCTGACCAGGGTATTCATAAACTGTTGGTTTAATGGCAACTCCTTTGAACTACTAAAAGATAATTTTTAAAAAGGAAAACTAGAGTCGTTGAAAAATGCAAGTTATCTAAGAAATTGTTTATCTATACAGAAGCAAATTCAGAGACCTTAAATACATAAGATCACAGCTACAGACTGAAGTTCACAAGATAAACATAGGTTTTAGTGTCCCTTCAGTTTTACATTTATTAATTCTTCAAGTAATTATTGACAAGTTTATGAGGGGGACTCTCCATGTTCTGCTGATTAGTTAAATCAACAGACTAAGTTAGTTGAATATAAACAATTAAAATGAAACAAATTTGGTAAATTTCATTACTTCTGGCAGGCCATTATGCACCACAAAATGAAAAATTTTCCAAAAAAAGCTTTCCCTGAGTTTAACTTTCAAATTATTTTCAGAAGGTAGTGAAGCAGGAACATCCATTTATCAAATGTTAAGTGGAATTGAGATTACAAAAATAGCCATTTATGAGGTCGAATGATTCAGAATGTGATACAATATAATGCTTTATTAGTTTAAAGGAGCCATTTTCTTGTCTTGAAGCATGTGTTCTGAAGCTGGCAGTTTTGAGATTACAGAATTATGAGCTTGAGGAAGGGTGATTGCTTAAGAGTAATACACTAGTGAGTACAGAGTCGGCACATTAGACATAAGATAATCTGCTAAATGACTATTAAATATACTCAAATGACTCCATTTCCAAACTAACTTAAAATGCAGCATGATATTTATCTAGCTTAAAGTGCCAGAAACAGTTTAATATGATTTAATTCATTTTGCAAGCGGCATACAACTACACCATAAGAAATGTGAGTCATAGTCACTATACTCAGCAAAACCAGCATGCACGTGTTTGATCATTTCCTCCCATGCTTTGTTGCAATGTAATACTATATAGTTATATATTTACAGATTCCAGGGCTTGGCAAATGGACACACTGGGAGCCTTTTTTCGTCATAACGTCGAGGAGGACTTCAAGAAAATGACTTTAGACTTTTGCATTCCTGTGGAATGCTCTCTGTTGAATAGCAAGTGAATCAATCAGTGCTGTGCTGATTATGAGATCAGAGAACATTCTCAGACGGGGTACTGTCAAATGAGCTATCTGTAGAAAGTAGGCTTGAACTACATCTTGCAGGCTATGGTGGAAAAAACCAAGGGTATATGGACAGGGCTTTCCAGAGAGAGGAAGCTCTGAGCAAAATCACTGAGTTGATAAACAGTATGCTGTCTTAAAGAAGTGTGTAAAACTCTGTCAGATCACCTTGTACATGGAAGTAACGAGTCTGAATGATTACAAAACTAGAAATGAACACAGAGCTTTATGGAGGGCTATAATACAGAGATAGCATGGTGGTAGAATTTTATTATGAAGGTTATGGATTTGAAGTTACAAGCTCTCCTAATTAAGAACAATCATATGCAAGTAAAAAATATATGGTAGTCTATGGCTCTAAGTTGCTTCTCTATTATAACATATCTTTCTAATCTTTCTAACTTCACTTTCAGGTTAGGCATGGGCAAAAGTTGGATCATCTTACTGTAGTCCATAGAAGTAAAGACTACAGTCACAGATAAAACTAAGGTAAAGATAGAGGAACAATTTTTAAAGTAACACCTGGAAAGGGGTAATCACATCTGGCTACGGGCACAATTTGTAGCCTTCAGTGGTTTTCTTGGATAGATGGGCTATTTATCAGACATTGAAGTCAGTGGTTTAGTTAAATGTAGATGTGACCAATGGTATATATTATCTCCACAGCATTTGCTGTCTTCATGCAATTAATTCTCAGTTTTTATGGATCATTGCTTATAAATTATAGAATGGCTGCTGTTTCTCAGCGTAAGCAAAAGCACAAATCTTCATTTAACCATTGGTAGAGCATTTTAAAGAAAACTGACATTTTCCCAAGATTTAGTGATATGGATTTGGTTTTAAGGGAAAAGAAATTCACACAATTGGTTTTTTTTTTTTTATGGATTGGCCTTTTGGGCTGAGAGGTCCCATTGTTGGTGTCTTTGAAGATAATAAGAATAGGCAGGGGATGTTTATTCTTTAGGGAAAACTAGAGAATTACATGTTTTAGTGTCTGGAAGGGAGAAGTAGCTTTATGTGAGTATTTTCCCTGCAGTAAGTATTTAGGGGATTATTTTCTGTGACCTTTGAAACACTTTTAATTTTCTCAGCATGGAAGCTCAGTATTTCATCTCAGCAGCAATTATGGGGAAAACAGCTCTAAGTAAAAGTGGACAGAAAGAATTGTCCTCACCAAATGGAACTATTGTATATTGTTTTCAAATAAGTATTTTCAAAGGACAAGGAAGGACGGAGGGAGTGAGGGGGGGAGGGAGGGAGGGAGGGGTATAAACCAAAAAGGAGAGGGAAATGGGAAGGAAGGAAAGGGAGAGAGATCAAGACACCGAGGATTGGAGATTTTGGTTATATGACTATGAAGATGAAGTCTGAGTCACAGAATCCTCTCTGCCTCTGCTTCTTTTTTTTTTTTTGCCAGTCCTGGGGCTTGAACTCAGGGCCTGAGCACTGTCCTTTGCTCTTTCTCAAGGCTAGAACTCTACCACTTGAGCCACAGCCCCACTTTCGACTTTTTTGGTATGTGGTACCAAGGAATCCAACCCAGGTCTTCGTGCATACAAGGCAGGCACGCTACCACTAGGCCTAACTCCTGCCCTGCTTCTCTATTTCTTGGAGAGCTACATTTCCTCTTGCATCCAAGTAACATCAATTTGCTTTCCAGGCTGCCTCTGTCTCTGTAGGACCAGGCTCTCAGGTGATCCTCGAGTATAGAGCTGTGATTCCCATTCTCCCTCCTGGGAGCCTTTCTTTTGGTCATATTCTTCCCCTGTCTTGCTGTGGGTAAGGGTTCGATCCTTTCCCTAAAATTATTCAAACATCTGCATTTCCATCAGGGACCAACAAAGAATGGGAACAGGTGCCTGGAGCCAAAGATGTTTCCCTGGGCTGTGAAGACTTTGATTTTAAGAACCATCCAAGTTTATACATCTAGCCTTCCAATCATGTAAAGAGAACCCTTAAACAAATGAAAACACTATAGCAATCAGAGAGAAGTTCTGATTAAAACTTAGTTGTGTAAGATCATTATAGGATACTTGAATTTAGTCAGATGAACGCCAAGAAATGTTTAGAACTTTTTGTTTGCACCAGTCAATACATTTCATCTTTAACTTTAGGTTAGTTTGAGCTTGCTTTCCGCTCACTGCAATGTTAAAAATGCTTTCGATAATGCAATATTTCCTTACTATTTTCTAAATTTGGATTCAGAAATCTCAATCTACTTTTCCTATAGAATCTACTCATTTGTTTTTACTGAAATCTAAGCTGTATGACTTGAGATTCATTTGGGCATTATCAAATCTTTTTTAACTTTACTTCTTTCACAGCTCTAGAATGCCTGGGTTAAATGATTTCTTCCAAGAGTGGAGGTGAGCCTTTGACATTCATCTATTCACTTTTCAGTCCCCACTGTACCCACCGAGCACCACATTGTGTTAGCTTACCTTAGTCTTCCTGTAGTTCTGCTAAAGGAACACCTCTGTAAGAAAAGAGGTTTATCTTGGTTCTGGCTGACAAGGTCTCCCTGCCTTATCTGATGATACGATAATGTTGCTGGCTAAGTCTGGAGGTGACACAGAGTATCATCAGGCAAAAGGAAGCAAGGATGCCCAAGGGGCCTGCTCTAGTCTGTCTCGTTCTTCTCATAAAGCCACCAAAACTTAATCTTGCTGGCCACACCTTCATAACTGTACTTAATGCTCATCACGTCCCAAATGCCCTACCATAGTAAGATGAAGTTTTACTCTCTGAAAACCCCACAATGGGGATGATATTTTCAGACATCAAGCCTTGAATTTTCTTCAGGCCTTTGAGGATCCAAGGCAGAGATCTCCACGATGGAACAACAGCCTGTCAATCAAGAAGGTCTTGTCATCAAGGCAAGACCATGCCTACCACTCTGTCTGTCTCCACAGAGATGCCTAGAAAAGTCTCATCTGTTGTTGACCTGTCAACTTCCTGCTCTTGTGGGTAGAAACAGAAGCCTACCCTCTGGCCCAAGGTGACATCAAACCTCTTTAGGTTAAAAAAATAAACAAACAAAAAACAAAAACAAAACTAAATGGGGATCCTAAAAAGAAAATAACCAAATAGCACCAGCTGTAAGTGAAAAAGATTCATACTGAAAACCTTAGGATTTCCTCAGTTTTTGCACAGTGTTTTCTCTTTAGCATTCCATTCTTGAGGTTTTTATTACTTATAGGCACATGTATTAGAGAATCGATAAAGTAGAAAGTTCAAGTTTAGGATGGTTAATCTGCCATCTACCAGTGCTTTTGGGGAATTTCCATAGGCCAACTCAGTGACAAAACCCTTTGCTGTACATTATGTGTGGGGATTGTGATCACCCAGGCTGTCTCTCTGCAGAATGCATCCACACACAAGAAGCCCATCCCCACACATGCTGCTGACAGATTCATGCTGTGCAATGCCTGCATTCCTGAAGGGCCCTTCTCCGATCTGTTCATAGGCCTCTGCTTGGATTCTAGGAAAGCCTGCGTGTAGATCTTCTTAGTCTTAAAGACGGAAGACTTCTTTAAGACTTGCTAGTCTTAAAGAAGATCTGGAGAATGAGGCTCTATTATAGTTAATGACTCAGAATCACCAATGCTGGGCATTTTTCCATTGGGTCAGTTTCATAAATGCCACTTTTTGAGATGTCAGTGTAGCTGTTTCTATTTTGCTCCATGACCTTGGGGGTGTATATAAAGATGCTTCTTGCCTTCAGCCCTACAGGTGGCAGAGCAAAAGAAGTCTGATTTGTCAGAAGATCTCAAGGGTTAGCCTTTGGTCTCCCAAAAGCAATGGTATGGGAGAAATGTACCTGTCAATCACTGGGAAATGTTATGTATCTGTGGTCTGTTATGCAGGCATTCTTGAAGATCTGTACCTGTGTCTGGTTTAAAAGAAGGATATGAAGAAGCAGTACTTCTGACTCACGTACTTCAGCAAAGGTGCCACTATTATCACACCTAGACTCCAGCTACCAGGTGTTGTCTTGAAAAGGTGAGGTAAGTCATAAAAACATTCACTGTTAAAGAATACAGTGGGAAGAAGCATGCCACCCTAACTAAAGCTTATTATATACTGCAGAAAATACAAATATTGTCTCAAAATACATTCAAATAAGTTTTGTAACTGGAAGGAAATTTGTTAAAAAGTACAGAGAGCACAGGAAATAAAGGAGGACAAGAAAGAACTGTGGCTTTGTCCAGGCCATACCCATAATAGTAGCTACTGAGGAGGCTGCAATTGGAGGGCTGTGTTTTGAAGCTAGCCTGGACAGCAAAGTTCATAAGTCTCTATCTCTAATTAACTACCAAAAGCCTGGCTGGAGATGTGACTTGGGTTGTAGAATAGTAGCTATGAGCAAGCAAGTAGAGCAAGAATTATGGTCTTGAGTCCAAGCTCCATGAGTAGCACTTAGGAAAAATGAGTTGTGATTTTATCATGATCCCCAATCTGATGTTGGCTAAGACATGCAACTCTTTAACCAGTAGATGACTCCAGAGATTTTCTAATGGTCCTGTTAACTCTAACACACATGATCATCAGGCCCATAATAGTGAGAGCCATCCTTCTCCTAGGTATTAAATTGGCTAGAACAATGTTTAAATTGTTTGACCTTGGGGATGAAAATGGAAAACTACATTATTACATAGTTAGTAAGGGAATATTCATACATACATGGATAAATGTGAGAAGAATTGAAATGGAGCAAACAGTTTCCCAAGATAGACTCTCAAGCATCTATATGTATATCAGAAAATGAAGTAATCCACCTTCTAAAAGAGTTAAAAATCTTCTTTATAATTGGGACCTCTCAATATGAAAATTAGAGGGCACTTCTCCATAGCTGTAAGTAAAACCTGAAGAGATTCAGTAATAACAACAAAAATAAAGAATTTGACTTGATTTTTTTTGTTTTTGGACGTGGGGCTTGAACTCTGGGCCCGGGTGCTGTCCTGTCCCAGTAGCTCAAGGCTACTGCCCTACCCTTTGAGCCACAGTGCCACTTCCCATTTCTAATGATTAATTGGAGATAAGAGTCTCATGTACTTTTTTTTTTTTTTTTTTGGCGAGTCTCACATTTTTTTTTTGACAGTCCTGGGCTTGAGCTCAGGGCCTGAGCACTGTCCTTAGACTTTCTCAGGGCTAGAGCTCTACCACTTGAGCCTCGGCACCACTTCTGGCTTTTTGTATATGTATGGTACTAAGGAATGAACCTAGGTCTTCATGCATGCTAGGCAAAGAGTCTACCACTAGGCCAAACTCCTGACCCTGAGTCTCACATTCTTTAGTGCGTGGGCTGGCTTTGAATCAGGATGCTCAAATCTCAGCATCCTGAGTAGCTAGGATTACAGGTATGAGCCACTGCACCCAGCTTCACTTGATATTAACAGGAATTTTCTATCTCCCACGAATTTTAGGAATTACAGGCTGTTAAACATGAGACATGTGTGAATATGTACAGAGGAACACATTAGACATGAGAATTTGTGATCATTAAATTATATGAAAATGGAAAATTTGTGTCTGTTACTTTCAGATCCTTCATTGAGATTTGATTTCATAGAAGTCTTTTTTTATTGTATTTTAGTAGGGATGATGTATGGAGGGGTTGCAGTACATTTGTCAGATAGAGGGAATATAACTTCTTCAACATTGATCCCCTTCCCATGTTTTCAATAATTCTGAATCGACATCTTCAGTGTCTACACACTGAAAGCTAGTCTTTTCATATTAATTTATATGTTCTAATCCTTCTCGTGACCCTAATAGTGGTTTATTTATAACGAGGTTCAACTTAAGAGTCAAACCTGAGTTAGCTTCCAACCATTACAGTCAGAAATTGTGGAGCTTTGACAAGGTAATCAAACAAAGCACGAGCCTTGATTTCTTTGCCTGTGAACCAGGGAAGAGTCTCTCCACTTTGGTCCTCTGAGCATAGCTGATGGGATAACAAAGTAGTATCCCTAGCCTCTCAGAGAAGCCAGTTCTACCCTTGAAGTTATGACAATCAACAATGTCTCCTCACAGTGTTCAGAGTCTTGTGGGGTGAGATCACTCCACATTCAGACTCTCTGAGCTGAAGTACGTATGTTTACTTATTTGAGTGGGTGATGGGAGGATGGAGTAAAGGATGGATTAAGAGCTCCAAGTATAGTCTGTGCTGAGTGGTCATCAATTCACCTGCTCTCTTGGTTTCAATTCTAATTGGAAACTCTGAGACCTTCAGAGGCTTCATCCATCACCTCTTTGGATCATTCCACCATCGATTCTCTACTGGGGTACGGACACTTTAATGACTGCTTTAGACTCGTTCAGCACTCCATCTTGATGAATAGTATCGGAAACTAACTTTAAATAGTTAGGAATATTAGGGAGAAGAAGATAAGAATTTAAGGTATTTTAAAAAATTCCAGCATATTAATAACAAATGTTTTCTATAGAAAAATTTATTAGATTATAGTAGTGAACACATTTCCAGACTATATTGTATATTAATACATCCTACTTATTAGCCATGAAATAATATTTTATTATGTTAAATAGCTGGTGATCTTTTACAGAAATATAGCAAAGGTGGCTATATTAAACATCCTCCTAGATCATTAAAAGGTAAAATAAAGGGAAAAATTTGTAGATCTGTACAGTTGTTCTAGTTTGGTTTTGATAAAAAGGGAGGCAAATAATTTAACCTAAAACATGAAAGTAACTCAGCTATTTTAAGAAGAAAACAAACAAAAAAGATGAACAAAAACTAATGACTTTCTCCATTTCTCCATGGTGTGTAAATTACTGAAGATATAGCAGTAAAAATGTACACATCAGATAATTTCCACCAAAGTATCTTTTTGAAGACAAAAGTTATAGACACAAAGATATTTTTTAACCTGTCTTTCTAAATACAGTATAAAAATGTCTTCAAAGAGTCATACTGTTCTCAGCTCCCTCTGGAATTAACATATACAGACAGCATAACACTGCAAAAACCCTTTGCTTCCTTCTGAAAACCCTTCTTTCATTTAGTGAAAACCAAAAAGAAAACCAAAAAATTCTGCAAGACAAAAACATAAAACAAAGTCTTCTCAGAATGAGATATTAGCCAAATAGTTTAGTTAAAATGATGATGTGTGATTTATACTTACCATAAAATTAATTTGTGAATGTCTGACACATCTAAAATATGCATTATGTATGTACATATAAATATAATCTTCCCACCATTTTTAAAATTCTTTAATAGCTTTAAGGACAGATTATACTATAGTTCTCTAGAGGTTGTTAGAATTGTAAGATGAAAAGAAAGAAATGGAATAAGATGAATGCTACATCATGAATTACATTACTCAGTAATCCTACATTTTTTTTTTTTGCCAGTCCTGGGCTTGAGCTCAGGGCCTGTCCTTGGACTTTCCTCAAGGCTAGAGCTCTACCACTTGAGCCTCAGCACCACTTCCAGCTTTTTTCTATATATGTGGTACCGAGGAATCGAACCCGGGTCTTCATGCATGCTAGGCAAGCACTTTAACCACTAGGCCAAACTCCCGGCCCTAATCCTACATTTTCTTGAGCCACTGTGCTAATTTGGAAAATTATTTAATGTATCAGTTTCCACTTCCTTCGTATATACCTGCTGGTCCTGGAACCAGAGACATTTCAAACATATGCATCAAATAACTACCCTTACACATATAGATCAGAAACTATTATGTTTTAATGAAAATCATCCCTTGCAAACTATCTTATCATATATCTGTTAGTAGTTTGAGCTGTATCACCAGAGTAAGGAAATTATTTCGACAACATTTTATGCCAATTCAATTGTGTTGGTTTTTGCACAACAACAAGGAAAACATTTGCTTCTTTCACCAACTTACTCCCTTACTAATGGCCTTAAGTAATTCCTTGCATAGAGACTAGCGGCTTTCAAGTGCTATGAAAACCTTTACTATAGACCTGTATCTACATAATTGCTGGAGAGCTATGTAGAGGGGGCTTAGGGGCTCTTCTGTACTCTTACTCTTCATTTGCATAGCTTTAATTCAATCTAAATATTACATGTAATATCAATACTTTAGTATTGATATTTGGGGCACCTCTGGAGCCTCAAATTATTTTGAGTTTCCTAAGCCCTTTGGAATGATAATTTGGACAAAAGAAAGTGAGCTCATTTCATTAAATCTTATTCAATCTGTGGTCACACTCAGGCTGTTTTGAGGGGAAGGGTGGGAATGGAAAAGGGGAGGAACAAAATGATCAGAGGAAAGAGTTGTAAAGAACAAAAGGTATGAGGATTGGAAAAAGACAGCCCCCACTGGTTTCTATAGGAAAGAAAAACCAAGTGGGTCTGGTTGTACTGTAGATAGACTCAGAAAATGGGCAGAAAGTGCATCTGGGCTAGTAAGGCAGGAGAGGTGCCCCTCGGGGAGAGACAACACATCCTAGCAGTGCTGTGGGCTTTGCAAAGGAGAGCAAGATGTCCGGGCAGAGAGGTGCAGCATTGTGGGAAATCTAGTGTGTAACGGGAGGGGCAGGCTTGTCATGGAAAGGCAGGTAATGTTTGCAGCATCTTCATCGTCCCACTAACCCTAAAAACTATCTAAAAGAATGAGCTCTTTCAACTTGCTATGCAGAAACAACATTTTGTGTAGAAACTAAGTATGAAATACTTTCACTGTAGGGCCATAGTTCCGAATAGGAATGGTAGCCTGGTTTCACGCTTAATAAGCTGACTGAGGAAAGTCATGTGTCCCTCTGAGTGTATTGTTTTTTGTTGGTATTTGTATTTATTTGGATTAAAATCAGAGGAGTTGTGAAGATTAAATAATTTTTAACTTACAACAGTGTTTCAAACTCTGAAATTGTGGCTCTATCTGCCTATCACCTACTTGTTCACTGATTGTTATGTTTACACTTTTCATCTTTCATACTGTAATTGAGTGAATAAGCAACCCTTTAGACCTCTTACTTTCAGTCTTCTCTTTAGTGAAATCCAAGGAAATACATGATCTCTACATCTCTCTTTCATTTAGGGACTATTAATTAAGCCTGGCCAGGGGGAAGTAGGCACTTTCGTTCAATTCTATGCTTGCACAAACTGGCAAAAACTTCTGGAAAGGTACTTTTACAATATTATTTGTAATTTCTTACGTTCATACTTTATTCTCAGAACATTTTTTATTAAAGAATTTATTAACATTGATCTTTACATCATATTTCAAATGACAAGTTTAACAAACAAGTGTTCAAGAAGAGAATCTCTATATAAAATCACTGGACTTTGTTTTTAGAACTTAATCAAAATTAGGCTAAGGGTTTGTATGTCATAAAAACATTAATTTATGAAATAAAACATTATATCTTTAGAGTCATATATTTTTATGTCTATATAGTTATGTTTATATTTCCATTACCATGTCCATGGCATTGGGTATGCAAATATTGAGTCCTCGCTCTTGTACTCTTTGGATTTAATAGCCACATATTAAGGATACCATGCACCTTTTGTTCCTTTGGTCTTGACTTTTCTCACTCAACATGATTTGCTCTAGATTCATCCATTTCCCTGTGAATGCCATTATTTTATCTTGTCTGTCGGCTATGTAGAATTCCATTGTGTATATATACCACATTTTCTGTATCCATTCATCTGCAGTAGGGCATCTGGATTGTTTCCATCACCTGGCTATTGTGAATAGTGGAGAGATGAACATAGCTGAGCAAGTGTCCTTATCATAGCTTGGGTTATGAAGTTCAGGATAGATGCCCAGAAGTGGTATGGTGGGATCGAAAGGAAGGTCAATTTTCAGTTCTTTAAGAAACCTCCACACTGCTTTCCAGAGTGGCTGAACTAGTCTACATTCCCACCAGCAGTGTAGTAGGATTCCTTTTTCTCCACAACCCCGCCAGCAACTGTCATTGTCTGAGTTCAAAATCTTGGCCATTCTTGTTGGGGTAAGGTGGTATCTTACAGTTGTTTTCATTTGCATTTCCTTTATGACCATAGATGATGAATATTTTCTCATATGCTTTTCTGCCATTTTAATCTCTTCTTCTGATAAGTCTCTCTTTAGTTCCCTTGCCCATTTAGTGAATGGTTTGTTAGTTTTGGGCGGATTAGTTTCTTGAGTTCCCTGTAAATACTGGATATTAAGCATTTGTCAGATGTATTATTGGTAAATATCTTTTCCCAATTGGTTGGCTGTCTCTCTACTTTTGCGACCATGCTTTTATCTGTTCAGAAACTTTTTATTTTTAGGTAGTCCCATTTATTGAGTCTCTCTCCAATCTGTTGTGACCCTGGGATTCTGTTCAGGAATCTTTTGCCTGTGCCTATGAGTTCCAGTGTCTCTCCTACTTTATCATGTAGCAGTTTCACGGTTTCCAGTCTTTGATCCACTTTGAGTTAACGCTGTGCATGGCAAAAGGCTAGGGTCAAGTTTTTGTTTTCTGCATGTGGCTGCCCAGTTTTGCCAGCACCAATAATTGAATAGACTGTGTTTGTTCCACTGTGTATCTTTGGCTCTTTTGTCAAATACATGTTGACTATTGGTAAGTGGTTCTATTTGTGGGTCTTCTATTCTGTTCCACTGATCTTCTGGTCTGTTTCTGTGCCAATACTATGCGGTTTTTGTTATTATAGCTCTAGAGTAGAGATTGAAGTCTGGTATTGTAATGCCACCTGTATTTCTCTTTTTACCTAGAATTGTTTTGGATATTCTAGGTCTTTTCTTGTTCCATATGAACCTTTGGATTGTATCTTCTCTTTCAGTAAAGAATGCCTTTGGGATTTTGATGGGGATTGCGTTGAATTTGTACATTAATTTTGGCAGTATAGCCATTTTCACTATGTTGGCTCTCCCTAGCCATGAGCATGGGACATCTTTCCATTTCCTAGTGTCCTCTTTAATTTCTTTTATTAGGCCTTAAAGTTGGTTCTTTGAAAGAGTCAACAAAAGATACAGACCCCTGACAAGATTAATCCAAAAGAAGGAGAAGGGAGACTCAAATAAACAAGATTAGAGATCCTACGGGAACAATCACAACTGATATCCAAGAAATTCAGTCCATAATGAGTAAGTACTACCAGGATCTATATTCAAAGAAACAAGAAAATCTAGTAGAAATGGATGATTTCTTAAATAAATAAAGGCTACCCACACTGAACAATGAAGAGGTAAACAAATTGAACAAACCAATCTCTTACAGTGAAATTGTGGAAGCAATCAGGGAAATGCCAACCAAAAAGAGCCCAGGTCCAAATGGTTTCACTGCGGAATTCTACATGACCTTTAAAGATGAAGTAACATCTATACTCTTGAAACTCTTCCAAGAAATAGAAGCAGAAGGAGCAATACCAAACTCATTTTATGAAGCTAATATTACTTTCATCCCCAAACCAGGGAAAGACCCAACAAAAAAAGAAAACTACAGACCTATCTCTCTAATGAACTCAGACACAATACTCCTCAATAAAATATTAGCCAACAGAATCCAGAAACAAACTAAAAAAATTATACACTACGATCAAGTAGACTTCATCCCTCAGATGCAAGGCTGGTTTAACATTCGCAAATCAATCAATGTAATACATCACATCAATAGAGCTAAGGATAAGAATCATATGACAATTTCTCTGGATGCGGAGAAAGCATTTGACAAAATACAACATCCATTCATGTTGAAACCACTAGAAAAAATAGGAATAAGAGGTACATTCCTCAAAATAATTAAAGCCATATATGAAAAACCTACAGCCAGTATTATACTAAATGGTGAAAGACTAGAACCATTCACCTTAAAATCAGGAACTAGACAGGGATGCCCACTCTCTCCATTTCACTTCAATATAGTGCTGGAACCCTTAGCCAGAGCAATAAGGTAAGAGAAGGACATCAAAGGGATCCACATAGGGAAAGAAGAAATTAAACTATCCCTATTCACAGATGACATGATCCTTTACCTGAGTGACTCAATAAGCTCCATTCCCAAACTCGTAGAATTAATAAACCACTTTAGCAAACTGGCTGGATATAAAATTAACCTGCAGAACTCAGTAGCCTTCTTGTACACCAACAATATAGAAACAGAAGGCCAAATCAAGAAAATGACCCCATTCGCAATAGCCCCCAAAAGAATAAAATACTTAGGAACTAACTTAACCAAAGATGTAAAGGAATTATTTAATGAAAAGTATAAAAGCCTAATGAAAGAAATTCTCAAAACTTTTAAGTTCTGGTATTTTATCTTTCAAAAACACTTGTATATAAGGAGTTTGTTCTATGAAAAAATAACATAATTAACAGACCCTTAGTAAATCTTACCAAAAAAAGAAAGGAGCACACCCAAATAAACAAAATCACAGATGAGAATGGTAATATCATGACAGAAATTACCAAGATCCAGAGCATCATAAGGGAATACCTTTCAAACCTTTATGCCAAAAATTTTGAGAATTTACAAAAAATGGATGAATTTCTAGCCAATATTAATAAACCCACACGGAACCAAGAAGACCTAATCCAACTAAACAGACCTGTTTTAAGCACTGAAATAGAAATGGCAATAAGAGATCTCCCATCCAAGAAAAGCCCAGGACCAGAAAGGATTCACAGCTGAATTCTATAAGGTCTTCAAAGCAGAGCTTACACCAATACTCCTCAAACTCTTCAATGAAATTGAAAACAAAGGCTCTTTGCCAAACTCATTCTATGTAGCCACTATAATCCTCATCCCCAAACCAGACAGAGATTCATCAAAGAAAGAGAACTATAGACCCATTTCTTTGTTGAATATTGATGCACAACTTCTCAATAAAATACTGGCCAACCATCTTCAGCAACTCATCAAAAAATTATGATCAAACAGGATTCATCACAAGGATGCAAAACTGGTTCAACATGCACAAGTCAATTAATATAATTCAACATATCAACGGACCAAGGACAAAAATCATGTGATTTTCTCAATAGATGCAGAAAAGGCATTTGACACCCTTTATGTTAAAAGTTCTGGAGAAACTAGGAATCCATGGAACATTCCTCAGTGTAATAAAGGCTGTGTATGACAAACCCACAGCTAGCATTATACTTAATGGCAAAAAGCTAAATCCATTTCTTCTAAAATGAGGAATGAGACAAGGATGCCCACTCTCTCCACTCCTCTTTAACATAGTATTAGAATTCCTAGCCAAAGCAATAAGACAAGAAGCAAGCATAAAGGGGATCTAAATAGGGAAAGAGGAAGTGAAACTTTCCCTCTTTGCAGATGACATGATTCTGTATTTAAAGCACCCTATACACTCCACTCCCAAGCTGCTTGAGCTGATTCAAAATTTTGGCAAGGTAGCAGGGTATAAAATTAAACCTCAAAAATCAACTGCCTTCCTATATGCCAACAATGAGAGGAAAGAGGCAACAAGTAGGAAAGGAACTCCTTTTGCAATGGCCTCAAAGAAAATAAAGTACCTAGGAATTACCTTAACTAAGAATGTAAAGGACCTTTTTGATGAAAACTTCAAAACTTGAAAAAGGAAATTAAAGCAGAACTGAGGAAATGGAAAAACCTCCCATGATCATGGACTGAAGAATTAATATCGTGAAAATGGCAATCTTGCCAAGGGCTATATACAATATCCCAATGTCATTGATTAAAGAAATAGAAGATGCAATCCAAAACTTCATATGGATAATAAAGTACCCTGTAGAGCAAAAACAATTCTTAGTACAAAGAACAGTGCAGGAGGAATTTTAATACCAAACTTTAGACTATATTACAGAGCTATAGTAACCAAAACAGCTTGGTACTGGTACAAGAACAGGCCTGAAGACTAATGGAATAGAACTGAGGACCCAGATATTAACCCACAGACATATGGCCACCTAATCTTTGATAAGGGGGCCAAAAAGTAGAATGGAGGGACCCAGGAACACAACAAATCAAAGAAAGTCTGGATAAGTGGGACTGCATTAAACTGCAGAGTTTGTGTATGGCAAAGGACATAGCTAGCAAATTAACTAGAAAGCCTACAGAGTGGGAGAAGATCTTCACTAACCATCCAATGGACAAAGGCCTGATATCTAAAATATATCAACAGCTCAAAAATTGAATCACTCCCAAATTAATCTTCAAAGAAACAACCATCCCACTAAAAGATTGGCCAAAGACTTAAAGAGAGTCTTCTCTGCAGAAGAAATAAGAATGGTCTATAGACACTTACAAAAATGCTTGACTTCATTGGCCACAAAAGAAATGCAAATGAAAACCACTCTAAGATTCCACCTCACTCCAGTTACAATGGCCATGATCAAGAAACCTAATAACAACAGATGCTGGAAAGGATGTGGCCAGGAGGGATCACTACTACACTGTTGGTGGGAGTGCAATCTCATTCAACCACTATGGAAAGCAGTATGGCAGTTCCTCAAAAGACTAAACATAGAACTCCCCTATGACCCAGCAATTTCACTACTTGGCATTTACCCAATCGTCCAGAAACAAGGACATTCTAAATCTACTAGCACAACGATGTTCATTGCAGTGCTATTTACCATAGCAAAGATATGGAACCAACCCAGATGTCCCTCAGTTCATGAGTGGATCAAAAAGATGTGGTATTTATACACAATGGAATGCTATGCTGCTGTCAGAAAGAATGATATCGCCCCATTTATAAGGAAATGGAAAGACTTTAAAAAATCATATCAAGTGAAGTAAGCCAGACTTAAAGGAACATAGGCTCAATGGTTTCTCTCATTTGTCATAATCAGTAGAAACCTTGGGCTCAACTAGCAGAGATTTACAACAGAACAAAATCTAGATACATAAGGCCATATAGGATGACACTAAATGTAAGGATATAGAAATAAAAGCCATGTAATAAGTGATTGTTGTCCTTAATGTACTATGTTATCTCTGATCTCTTTTGCTGTCCCTTGCTTATCTCATATTGTTACAGTATTTTACCTTGTTATCTGATAATATATATGTGTGTGTGTGTGTGTGTGTGTGTGTGTGTGTGTGTGTGTGTGTGTTTGGTTATTTGAAATAGGATAGGGATGGGGGAGAAACAATATGAGGGGCAGTGGTGGGGGGAGGGAAATGGGGACCAAGACATGAGAAAGGGTATCAATGTTCATGAAGCAATGCAATGGTGAATACAATGTAACCCTTGTATTAATTAAAGTAAAAATATATTGAAAAAATACTTGTATATATGCATAAAGATAAACATTCTAGAGTATATTGAACATGGTTGTTAGTGATACCAAAATATGCCTTTGTTAAGAATGGTTAGCTATGATAAATAATGTTATTTAAATTTATAGCTATTTGAGAAGAGCTTGGTATTGGAAGTAAATAGCCAAAGTGAACTTTTAAAAAAGCACAAGTCACAAAATATTTATATATGTAACATATATATGAAAATGTAGAGAAAAAAGATGTAAGGAAGAAAGAGTAAATGAAAAAAATTATCTATACATGTTTGTGTGTGAATATATACATATGTATATATGTATACAGTACATACACATTCCATACTCAGTTAGCCCCCTTCCCCAGAGATCTTACTCTTCTCATTACTTCTTTGTTCTCTAAATATTTTAACTGTAGTTAAACATTACTTTGGAAGTCAGAAAAACAAAGCTATTCAAGAATTCCCTTTAAAACCCATCAACATCAGACAATCCTGGGTTCAAGTATATGCTTACAGTTTTTTAACAGTGCAACTGGGCAAGCTATTCAAATGCTAAAATATAATCTTCTTTACTGCACAGTGGGTTAGACTGAATTCTCTTTGATAGGCAAGAGTTAATTTAAAAAGCATGTCTTCACTCCTTATTGTAAAACCTGGAAAACAAGATATTTCACAAAGCTTCATTTTCTTCCTTCTTTTCCTCCATAGTTAGAAAATATCAAGACAGCAAGCAAGGCCTCTTATAAAGTAGAAATACGCATCTAGATTTATTTCATTTACTTTTGCCTGCTAATCCAACCTATGGAGTGCGTGGTCTCAAGGTGGAGCAAGCATGTCCTGGGGTGCTCAGGCTGGAAGGACAGTGTGTGATACGCTGCAGCTGGAGGATCTGTCCTCCTAGCTACTCTCTGGCTAGGAGTACGACTTATCACCAAGGTCTCCAGAACACGTGTCTTCCCTGTCCCTTCCCCACTGCTCCAGTACCTCTCCTCAACTCCAGGCCTTTTTGAGCTGTCCTTTCTGCTTGGTAGACCCTTCATGCCTCCTCCTTCAATTAACAAGCCACTTCCCATCTCTTCAAGATGTCCTTTCCTTGAGAAGAAAGAAGCACAGCTAATACTCTAGGTCAGTCCCACCTCATTAAGATGCAGTCACGAGGCCAGATATCTCTTGTCTCTGTTGTCCAGGATAAAATGCTCACAAATTCACAGAACCAGTATCCATGGGCTCTAGTCCTGGGAACATTTACCAGAGGGCTATGTTACACAAGTAGTATGTCTCCATTGCCTTGCATTGTAACAGACCTCACTGCAGGACCTTCCTCAGGAAAAAGACTCAAAAAACCAATATACCACATTCTTCTAGTGGTGAGTCCTCAGAGAGTGATACAGCGCTCACCTTAATCTGTTCTTGGAATAGATAATTTAGATGCTCAGATATTCCTTGATCCTGGCATAATGTTTGGTATATAGAAGCTCCATTTTACATAACAGCCAAAAGGAAGCTGTGAAAATAAGCACAATTCCTGAATCACAAAACTCGAGTCCTAGAAACTTCTAAATATCTATGTTCAGCTCCAAGTTCAAGAAGCCAGAAAGAACTTATCTACATAAACACTTTTTTTCTTTTTCTTCTTCCTTTTTTTCTTAAGCAAGGAGAAACAGTAAAATCCTCAGTTGATTCAACCTTAAACTGCAGCTCAACACCTTTTCTCTGGTAGAGCACCTATCTCCTGACTAAAACTCCAAGCTTTCATGCTCATGCAGAATATTCTATTATAGTTTCTAATCCAAAGTGTAAATTACAGGGGCCTGATAAATTCATCCTGAAATATTAAAAAAATCAGATGCTATTTTCCAAACCTTATCAAATGATTCCCGTAGTTTAGAGCCAAAAATGATGGAAAAGTAATTTGCCTTCCCTGATCACTTACATGCTCCACAAGAGAGGAGGCGGGTATGTCACACAAAGTAATTTTCCCATAATCTCTTCTTTCTCGGGGTAGTTAAAACACAACAAAGTGTTTGATTTCCCCCAACTTTTTTCCACTGATGAAAGATGACAGATAACAATACCTAGTTTCATAAATGGAAACCTTTATTTTGTGTGATTAGAATCTTTTGTGCTCGTTTGTGTCTATGGCAACCCATCTCATACCTTACAGGTATGCTGAAAGCATATCAGCTGCCAGTGCAGTACTAAGTGAGCTACAATTTAGCAGAGACTGATGGGCATTTCACCCTAATATCAAATCCAAGCATATTCACACACCAAACCAGCTCTGACCTTGACACCATCAACAGAGCCCATAAAAGGATAGAGGATTGGCTATGTCAGCTCCATGGTTTGAATTCTAACTATCTCTATTAGATTTTAAATACCTTTCACCAGCTAATAGTAGGACTGTTCTACATATTTTCAGGAATCAAGAAACTGTGAGTATAGGAGGCCACTGGGGTACCAGCTCACAATTTTAGATTATTTATCCATACACTGTGCTTTGAAGATTTAGTCTTCCATCACGCTGTGAAATTCCAGGAATATAATAATATCCAAGCTCATCACATCTATCTGTCTCTCTGTCTCTCTGTCTATCTATCTATCTATCTATCTATCTATCTATCTATCTATCTATACCTCCTTCACAGTACATTAACCCTTTCTTTCTTTTTTCTTTCTTTCTTTCTTTCTTTCTTTCTTTCTTTCTTTCTTTCTTTCTTTCTTTCTTCTCTTCTTCCTCCTCCTCCCCCTCCTCCTCCACTTCTTCTTCTTCTTCTTCTTCTTCTTCTTCTTCTTCTTCTTCTTCTTCTTCTTCTTCTTCTTCTCCTCCTCCTCCTCCTCCTCCTCCTCCTCCTCCTCCTCCTCCTCCTCCTCTTCTTCTTCTTCTTCTTCTTCTTCTTCTTCTTCTCCTCCTCCTCCTCCTCCTCCTCCTCCTCCTCCTCCTCCTGTGGGTCATGGGGATTGAACTCTGGGCCTGGGCGCTGTCCCTGAGCTCTTCAGCTCAAGGCTACTCCTCTACCCATTTTTCTAGTGGTTAACTGGAGATAAGAGTCTTATGGTCTTTTGTGCCTAGGCTGGTTCTGAACCTTGATCCTCAGATCTCAACCTCCTGAGTAGCTAGGACTGCAGGGGTGAGCCACCGCACCAAGCTACATTAACTCTCTACTTGAGATTATTATGAGAAAAATGTAAGTTATAAGGCAAGAGAAATAAATATTAAATCTCTATGGAGTTACCTTGAAAATTACTGTATACTATAGGGTCTCGCTGTACCATAGATCTCACTCACAATCACAGAAGGCTAAAGGGTTCTTATATTTCAGAGCAGATTTTAAACAAGTGGAGTGAGTCATTGTTTCATGAACTCAAGTAGGTATCTGGCAGCAGTAACACGAGTTCTATCCCAGCTACATGACACAGAAAGAACAACCCTTCCCCGCCCCCGGCAGCCCTCAGCAGGCAGCATCCACCAAGAGTAGTCTGAAGAATATGTGGCCATGTGAGTGATTCTGAACAAGAGTATGCCTGCTTTCAACTTGGCCTTAGTTTACAAACAGGCTAAAGCAGGAAAAGAAGCCATTTATGTTTCATTTTCAGAAAGAAAATACTTCGTGGACAAAAAATTCTCTGCCCAATGGTAAGGTTCTCCAAAAGGACAAATGGATGCCAAATGAAAAGAGTGGTTGCAAACTGCCCTGGCAGCATGCTTCAGGAAATGGCTGGGTGTGTGTAGCTTCAATTACACATATAATAGCTCTACAAGTTTTACATCAAGAAAGGCTGTGTTGAAAAGCTGTTTTCAAAAGCAAAAGAGAAATGGTCCATTTGCCAAGGGGTAAAGTAGCTTTAGGAGAAAGGGAGGAGGTAGAATTTCCCAGAGCTGGGGACAGTCTTGACATAGGAGAGAATAAAGGTAACTCTTCTTGATACAGGAGTTTTCAAACAGACAAAGGAAAATCAACCACTGAAATCCCCCTATATAGTAAGCCCCGCTCATTAGCTACTTTGTGGATGAAAGAGCTTTGGAACAAACAGTGACATCCAGATGTTAACTAGTGTGTCTGAGTCTCACTGGAAATAGACACGTCTCCTGACAGCTTCGGGAATTCCACTGGCTGCTAGCCCGGGCAACTGGCAGGAAAAGCTGTGAGAATTAAATGAGATAATGCTTGCAAACACTTGTGTAGCAGTGTGTTCTACGAAATAGTCACAATTCTTAGTGATATTGCTAACAATCATAACAACTGCCTGGAGACCTTTCACCCTGCTATCATGGAGATGGCCTTAAGATGTTCAGTTTGTACAGTTGTGTCACCACTGGATCCAGAGATGGAAATGTCTTCTGCACACATGCTGAGGTCAAAAGGGACTCAAGCGAGAAGAATGCATCTCGACCACTGTTACCCTTTCATCATTCTCCCCAGCCCAACTTCCTTCTATAATGTGTCTTAGTGCTCCCAAGAAAGTGTGCCTTCTTACGTGTTATTGGAATTGAAAATCTTTTACCAGCTTTAACCAATGATGGCGTGTTTTTTGGAGGAGATGATGCAAATAGTTCAGGTATCTAAGCTCCAGTGGATTCAGACATTATCAGACAGGTGCCTTGGAAGGCGGGCATTAGAAGCAGTTCCAATCTTAACTCCATCTGTATCTGGTTAGTAAACCATGAAGCCCTAAGGCACCGCGTGCCTCAATGTTCACATTTGTGTATTGGGAATGAAAAGAGTCTTTCACTCAAATCCATCAAGTTCTGAAACAGAGTGAGAGTGGAAAGAGGATTTTAATGTACTTTTCATCTGAACAGGTATACTGGATGTAGGCAAACTATCAATCAGTGAAACTGCTTTCATGTCACAAGATTACAAATCAAGTTAACAATCAAGCTCATGCCTGTTAATCCTAGCTACTCAGAAGGCTGAGATCTGAGGATTGTGGTTTGAAGCCAGCCTTGGCAGCAAAGTCTATGACATTCTTATCTCCAATTCTTATCCCCAAATCCCCAAACTCCAGATGTGGAGCTGTGGCTCAATTGACAGAGTGCTAGCCTTGAGCAAAATAGGTGGGAAGGAAGGAAGAAAGGAAGGAAAGGAAAGGAGGAAGGAAAGAAGGAGGGAAGGAAACACATTTTGAAGTAGTAGTGATTAGTCTGATTGGTTCATCACTAACTCCTTCATTTATTTATTGTTCGGTAGCTTACATACCAACGTGTAAGAAAGAATAACTGATGCTAAGGTTAAGGGGAGAACCCTACACTGTGTTCATTGTACAATTACCTTTACCACAATTCTGAGCCACAATTTCCCATCCTGCAGCTTCAGTTACCTGTGAACAACTGATGTTTAAAAATGTCAAATGGAAAAGCTCCACATAAAGTAATTCATAAGGTATTGTTACACATCATTCTGAGTGGTGGGATGCAATCTAGTAGCATCCTGTTCCATACTGCCCAGAATGTGACTCATTCCTTCGTCTAGGATGCCCGCCGGCCACAGCCAACAGGCCCCTGAGCCACTTAGTACCTACCCCAGTTATGAAACTGATTGCTATAATATTATAGAGGGTTTGGGACTGTGTGAGAGTCTAGATCTCCTTTGGGGGCTTAGAATGTATCATATCATGTAACTGTAATCTCTCTGAACATCACCTTACAATACTTTTTTCATATATTTTTTATTGTAATTAATAGAAGGGTTACATGATATTTGCCCGATAGAAGGTGCATTAATTCACATACATTGATACCCTTTCTCATGTCTTGGTCCTTATTTCCCTCCCCCCACCACTGCCCCTCATCTTGTTTTCCCCCCTTCCCTATCCTATTTCAAATAAACAAATACAAATATATCCAATATATCAGGTAACAAAGTGAGATACTGTAACAATATGAGATAACCAAGGGACAGCAAAAGAGATGAGAGATAACATAGTACATTAAGGACAACAATCACTCATTATATGGCTTTTGTTCCTATATCCTAGAGGTCCTTTCATTTAGCATCATCTATATGGCCTTATGTATCTAGGTTTTGCTCTATTGCAAATCTCTGCTAGGAGAGCCCAAGGTTTCTACTGGTTATGACAAATGAGGGAACCATTGAGCCTATGTTCCTTTGAGTCTGGCTTACTTCACTTAATATGACTTTTTCTAAGTCTTTCCATTTCCTAACAAATGAGGCGATGTCATTCTTTCTGAGGGCATCATAGAATTCCATTGTGTACAAATACCACATCTTGTTGATCCACTCATCAACTGAGGGACATCTGGGTTGGTTCCATATCTTTGCTATGGTAAATAGCACTGCAATGAACATTGTTGTGCTAGTGGATTTAGGATGTCCTTGTTTCTGGACGATTGGGTAAATGCCTAGTAGTGAAATTGCTGGGTCATAGGGGAGCTCTATGTTTAGTCTTTTGAGGAACTGCCATACTGCTTTCCATAGTGGTTGAACGAGTTTGCACTCCCACCAACAGTGTAGTAGTGATCCCTCCTGGCCACATCCCCTCTAGCATCTGTTGTGATTAGTTTTCTTGATCCTGGCCATTCTAACTGGAGTGAGGTAGAATCTTAGAGTTGTTTTGATTTGCATTTCTTTTACACCTTACAATACTTTTTTTTCTTTTAAAGAATTTATTAACATTGATTTTTACATCATATTTTAAATGACAAGTTTAACATACAAAGTGTTCAAGGAGGGAATCTCTATTTACAATCACTGGGACTTAGTATTTAGAACTTAATTACAATTAGGCTAAGGGTTTCTATGTCATAGAAACATATTAATTTATGAAATAAAGCATTATGTCTATAGATTCATAGGTTTTTATGTCTATATAGTTATGTTTATATTTCCATTACCATGTCCTACACCTTACAATACTTTTTAAGAAGAATGTCCTCCCTGTAGAAAGGTAAGATTTGCTCTAATTACACATGGCTTTATATTTGCAAATAATTAAATTCCTAATCAAGAGATAGAATTTAGGAATGGGTGAAGATTATTAATTGGTGCCTAACACATGAAAAAAAATTTGCACAAACCCCACAGGAGTGGAATTCACTAAGCTCTGTATTATGAGAGCAATAATTCATACATTTTAGCCTTAAGAAAGCCCTTAAGTAAATTCAATCTCAGCAGCTGCCATCTTGAATTTTAGTTTTCAAGAGAAAGTATAATTTCAGGCAACCACATTTGAAAACATTAACCCCTGGCTTTGTTTCCTTAGAAATAGCTAAGGATTTGGGGGTTTCTCCAAGACTGAAATAACAATGAGGCCCCTAGAGTTTCTGCAGAAGGGGGCTTCTTCAATTTCAGGAGACAAATTTCAGGCTCTCAGCCACAACAACGTTCCCAGTTCTGTTAGTTGTATTAGAAAGCTTTACTTTTGTTTCTTTTTAAGTTAAGTGATTCCATTAAATTATGTTCACTGGCTCACACAGAAAATTATCTTCTGGCCAGAATTTTTTGTCTGTTACACTAAATTTCCTTTCAGAAAGGATAAGGGAGGTACTTAAGGCAGCTGCTGTGGTATAAAGAGGCAGAACTGCCTTCCAAAGGGATCACTGATTATTAGGAAATATTCTTAACAAACAGGTGTATGTGGGACACTCTACAGTGGTCAGTCTATGTTTGTTTGATCTTTTTCTACAAAATATAGTTACTGGCTATAGAACTCACTTGGTGCTGTGTAACAAATCACTCACTACAAGCTTAATGTATTTAAGCAATGCTATTTGTCACCTCACAGTTTTTGGCCTGGGCAAGTCCTTAGCTTAAGAGTCTTACAAGGCTGCAGTCAAGGTATTAAGTGTTCGTTTTAAGAGTCTGAACTCCTTTTGCAAATGTTCATGGTTGTTGGAAGCATCGAGATTCTGTGATAGTACCGCAAGCAAAGTCGGCCATTCTCAACTTTTAGAGTTTCACTTCCCCATGCACTTGTTAAGATCTCCCAAACCTTCCTATAGTTCAGGAGGAAATTCTCTCTACAGAGGCTCTGCTGTTTCAGCTGAGAGCTTTCCTATGGTTGGGTTAGGTCCAGCTAGGATAAACACGTTGGGTAAAATTAAAACCAACTGATGGGAGAGCCCATTTATATCTACAAGATTCCTTCACCGTTGTTATGAAAAGAATGTAACCTATTCAAGAAAGCCTCACACATTTGAATAAAGAGATCTTGCTCACATCAAAAAGAGGGAATCCTTCAGAGAGCTAGAGTCTTGGGGACCATCACAAAATGCTGGATATTGGCTAGATTGTACCTCTAGAAGGTTGGATAATTATGTCTGCCAAAAGTCTGAAAGTTCCATTCCACTCATCTCAATAGTCAAGGTAATTAATTCTTTATTCCCCCTTCCTCTGCCCCATCTGTGTGGAGGAATATATTTGAGGGTGGTTTTTATTTCAATTTCATTGATGAGGAGATTGAACTTAAATTTATGTGTTTACATATCTTCTATGAATCATACCCTTTGTTTTTTCACTTTTAGCTTTTGCATTTACTTATGAAAATTATTTCAAAGCACTTTCTGTTTTCATGTGATATGAACACCCTCTTCTCACTCATTTACTTGTAGCCATTGAACTATAATAGTAAATAAAGAGTCATGTCTGAAGGATATCCAAGCAGACACTGCCCCCTACGCTAACTTGCTTGATTTAGACACATAGAAAAACTGAACTATGCTTTTTCGATAATTGGAATTATTAGATAATTAGAAAGATATTTAGAACTAAGCTTTGATGGAGCCAATAGGTTGATGGTCACATAACCAGAGACTTCACACTGGAGGGAGCAATACACTACTTGTAACCAATTTTGTTATCAATTGTAAGCAACCATCTGTCTTCTTTGCCTTAATTCTGTCTTTCCTGTTTCTTTCCAGGAGCTCCTAAAAATGCTTCTCTGTTGGAGTTACCCAATTCATGACTTACTGTTTATGAAGCACAATTTAAAATTGGTTTTACTTGGATTTTCTTTTATGTAGATCTTATTGGTTTATTTTCTTTACCATTAAAAAATCCATTTTTAATACAAATACATAGGGGGAAATCACAAACATTTACATGTTCATCAGTTTGTTGCATAAATAGACTTAAATGGAAGTGCTGTGTTCTTCCAACAGAAAATGAAATGGACTCCTGTGTATGTAATGACACAAGGATAGGCAATCGTACAGTTAGTAGGGAAGCAAGCTCTAATGGATGAATAGCTATGATGTCATATGTCATAAAAGTCTAATTATGTGTATATTTGCATAATTACATATTCATAGAAAAAAGTTTGGAAGGACATACACGAACAGTTCCCCACCCAATGTAGTGGGTACAACATCAGAATGAAATTAGTCACTGGGCTTTGGCTTTTTACTTTAATCAGTTCTGTGTTCTTTCATTTTCTAGACAGAGTTTTATTTGATAGTTGAAAAGAAGATAAAGAATGATGCTATGAGGCTTAATTCACTTTCAATAGGAATCACTGCATTTGATTGTATCTGAGTTATTTGAATAATATTAAGTCATGCTTTTTATCTGAAGGACATTCATTTAGCAATATGAGCTCTTTCCAATTCTTTAGGCTAAGTGACTTCATCTTATTTTTTCTCAACTGAGAAAACCAGAGTCTGGTTCTTAGTTTAGATCAAGGCACTGGCTCATAGGAACACTGATACTGTGAACTGCTTTGTTAAATGGCAAATAAATTCAATACACCACCTAAACATTAAGAAAAGAGAGAAAAGGAGGGCAGGGATGGATGAGAATGTTGAGGGGTGATAGTGATCAAGATGCATTCAACAAACTGCTTTGTTGAATGGCATCTCCTTGTATAAATACCTAAAGGTAACAAATAATTTTTTCATATATTTTTATTGCAATTAATAGGCGGGTTACATTATACTCACCAGATAGAAGGTGCATTATTTCACAAACATTGATACCCTTTCTCATGTCTTGGTCCCCATTTCTCTCCCCCCACCCCCACCTCTCATCTTGTTTTCCCCCCTTTCCTATCCTATTTCAAATAACCCACTATGCATATACACAATATATTAGATAACAAAGTAAAATACTGTTACAATATGAAATAACCAAGAGACAGAAAAAGAGATGAGAGATAACATAATACATTAAGGACAACAATCATTCATTATACGGCTTTTGTTTCTATATCCTGGAAGTCCTTTCATTTAGCATCATACTATATGGCTTTATGGATCTAGATAACAAATATTTTGAAAAGCAATTTATGTATAAGTATGTCTCAAAATATTGCCTTGTAGTTGTACAGATGTTCAGTGTTTGCATGTAGCTTTTTTAGGTAAAACGGTTTTACATGAAAATGAGTGTATGGAAAGCAACTCCCATAGGGACATCTGGGTAGCATGAAGAAAAAACAAGGAAAGGAAAAGGAATTGCTAAGGAGCAAGGGTAAGTGTAGCAAATAAAAGGCCCATTAAAAGATACTTTTATACTTTTATAAGGTTCGTAAGACCAATAAAATTTAAAACCAACAAAATGAAATCTATACCTATGGTCATTTGCTGATAGCTGCCGTTACAATACATCTAGAGTTGAGATAAGCCTCAAGGCTGAAGTTTCCTGTCAACAGAGTAATGGATAAAGAAACACAGTATATATTCACAGTGGAGAAGAATGAAGTGATGTCATTTGCTGGAAAAATGAATGGAACGGGGTGAGGATTATCATTTTAAGTAAGACAAGCAGGTCTAAAGGGTAAATGTCAGATTTATCTTTCATTTGTGGCAGTTGGGGTGAGGAGAGAGAAAAAGTCATAAAAGTAAAAAAGGAGCTCTGCCAGAGGGGTAGAAGGAAACAGAGAGAAAAGGGAGGAGGAAGGGGGGGAGTAAGGAAGAGTAATAGAGGGGATGAATTTGCTTAAATTCATTATATATAGGGATGAAATTGTCGTAATGAAACCGCTCAATTTGTACAATGAATACCATCCAGTGAGTATTGGCCAATAAAAATCTGCAAGTACTTGTATATTTGCTTCATGGATATTTTTGTTACATTTGGCACTGATAGCCTCATCCTCTTGCTTTATCACTCTTAGCTGGTGGAACTTGACCAGAACTAATTTCATCTCCTTTCTTTTCCTGCCCTCCTCCTGGGCAGACTTGAATGTTGGTCTTTCTTGGTGTTCTCATATCATACTTTCTTTGTACAGGGGAAGTTTTGACTACTTGAGGATTGTTTGAAGAAAGATTCCTTATATTTAAGCTATTAGAAATGATAACCAACAAAGACCGTGAAAAGTTTCTCCACTATGATATGCCTAGCACATAGAACAGAGAGCAGCAACTGATTCACTGAATGAATAAAACAAAAAACAAGAGCCAGCAGCTTATTGGTTCAATGAGTAAGAAAAGGACAATGGCCAGCAAACAAATGGTTGAAATGAGTACAAGAGTGAATGAGGGATGGGGAGTTTGGCCTATGGTAGAGTGCTTGCCTAGCATGCACAAAAACCCGGGTTCGATTCCTCGGTACCACATATATAGAAAAAAGCCGAAAGTGGTGCTGAGGCTCAAGTGGTAGAGCTCTAGCCTTGAGAAAGTCCAAGGACAGTGCTCAGGCCCTGAGCTCAAGCCCAGGACCAGCAAAAAAAAAAAAAAGAGTGAATGAGGTAACTGCCTGAGGAAAGGGCAGTTTGAAAAGTGTACTGCCACCTCTCTTATTATCTGAGGCAGCGTTCAGTTCCCTATGGTCAGCCATTGTCACAAAATCCAGAAATAAACAAACTCATACACTTTAAATAACTTTTATTACAATACATTTTTAGAATTATTTTTTCTCTTTATTAGATAGTGTTGACTGTGCTTGATGTATGAGTTAAAATTTTTTACAGAGGGGTATTCATAAGGAAAAACATAATAGATGATAGATAATAAAAAGATGCATAGACAGACAGACAAACAGACAGACAGAGAATTTGGTAAAGTTTGTAGTTTTAGGCATCTAATGGGTGTCTTCCAACAAATTCCCATGGATGGAGTAGGGAACTATGGTATTCAGAAAAAAACACAAATTATTTTGACTAGGCTTGGGGTAAATCCATGTCAAAATATTTCCTAGCATTCAGTAATCTGCTTTAGGAGCATACAATTACCCCGGGTGCTAAAAGAAAGATCATTCTTTTCAGTTACCTGAGACTTCCAAAGAGCTACAATTTAAAAGAAAAGTCCTGACAAGGTGACAACGTCTCTTATGCAAAGCTAAAAATACGTGAAAATGATTTATTCAATGACAGATTTGTGCAGGACTCTATTACAGCCTGAAACTTCACTATGCAGTACTACTTTACTGTATTTGTAATGTTACATTCTGGGTTTTAGAGTCAGAGAGAATACCACTAAATGCCTTTATGTCTGTGTGAATCAGAAAGACTCTCTAGACTTCTATTTTTCATATTTAAAATAACATCCAAACCCCTAGATTGTTTTGAAAGTTGAAAACAAATTGTAGAGTAAAAGACTTATTAAACATTCCAGAAAAATATCACTCAATGTCTTTTCGTACATAGTTCTAATAATTCTACTATTGATTCTAAAGATTCTATTACATATTATAAATGCACAAAATGAAAAAGTGCATACTGTAATTCCAAATAAGGCTTTGTCTTTCAAGGTTGATTAGGCTACTTTCCTTCCTTTATTTCCTCTTGCATTTTACATTGACACTAGAGAGTAGAAAATATCCAAAGAAATGGAGTTATAGTATAGGCCATTCACTTCACTCTTTCCCCAGTGCTAATCTAGCTTGTGACTGTCACTATAAGAATCTATAAGACAATCAGCTATAAGACTGATTTCCTAAAAAATTACAGTTTGACTAGAGGGCTGGCCTAGTGGCAGAGTACCTGTCTTGCATGCATGAAAACCTGGATTCAGTTCCTCGGTACTACATACATAGAGAAGCTGGAAGTGGTGCTATGGCTCAAGTGGTAGAGAGCTAGCTAGCCTTGAGGAAAGCCCAAGGACAGTACTCAGGCCCTGAGCTCAAGCCCCAGGCCTGGCAAAAAAATTATAGCTTGCATGGGAATATTTACTAAGAGATTAGAGCAATAATTCATAAATCACCATTTATTTACATTTGGAAAGTACCTGATAGTATGTATGTATGCAAAAATAGCCCTGGAAAGTCATGATTTGATTATCAAGCACAAGTGACCATTGAAATATGAAACTATTGTTTACAGTGAGGAGTCCAGCTCAAATACTTGGGGATATTTCTTAGTTAAATGGGATTGACATTTAGTTTGTTTGGATTAAAGAAGTGAATTAGTATCTAGTGGATATGGCCATTTTTTTTAGTTCTGTAGGTCTGACATCCATATTGCCCTGTGCAACCTTGCTGAGAACAGAGCAAACTGCAGACTGTGAGTCTGTCCAGGCTTTTAAGTTTCAAAGCCATGGGCTGGGTAGGCTGCTAAGGGAGGGAGCCATGGGAGCTCAGAGGATGGAGAAATATCTCAGGTTCACTGAGCTGCTCAATGCAAGGAGAAGTCACTGAAGGTCACAGACTTTGTACCAAGGGACACGGGCATGCCAAGACCTGGGTCTTGGCTGCCACACTATTATTATCTTTTTAGTGGGGGGATCTTTCATAGAAGACAAGACCCTTCGGGGGTGGTGAGGGAGGTGGAAAAAAGTCTTCAAACTACTCATCGGAAAGCATAATTTTCAGAAGTGTAAGAATATGAGTAATACATGTAGAACAAACAATGGGAAACTCCTCGTTAATGAGAGAACCAAGAGGGTGTTGATTCAAAAACAAGTGAAGGCCTGGCAATGTGGCTTAGTGGTAGAATGCTTGCATTGCATGCATGAAGCCCTGGGTTCAATTCCTCAGTACCACATAAACAGAAAAAGCTGAAGTGGCACTGTGGCTCAAGTTGGTCGAGTATTAACTTTGAGCAAAAGAAGCTCAGGGACAGTGCCCAGGACCTGAGTTTAAACCCCAGGACTGGCAAAAATTAAGAACAACAACAACACAAAAGAAACTCTCAACATCTCCAATACTCTTTATCACAACAAATTCCAAGGATTGGAAATGTTATTGTTATTCATGTTGGTGTTTTATTGTTGTCGATGTCTTTTTAGGGGGGCAAAAAGGAGGGCTCAGGAATGAAGGGAGGAAAGACGAACATAGGCAGGATATGCTATGTGAAAAAATTAACTACGAGACGTTTCAGAGATGGGAGGGGAAACCCGGGGAAAGGAAGGAGAGGATGACACTGTCCAAGAAGCATCGTGCTTATTACCTGACTTACGAAATTGTAACCCCTCAGTACAACTCCTTAATGAAAACAATACAGTTAAACACACACACACACACACACACACACATACACACACACACACACACACACACACACACACACACGACAAATGAATGGAATTTATGGGCAGTAAATGGAGAATTTTGTAATAAGGTTTCTGGGTCAGCTGCAAACCTGGACAATGCTCCATAGAGCAGATTATCCTTTTTTATGGTGGACAGAATTCACTTGGACTGCACTGGACAAAAATCTGCACATTCCCATGTAACACCATAGAATCTAGGCTTTTAGTACAGCTTAGTGAGTCAAAGCATGCTCCCTGTATCAGTACACAATTCTTGGGTGGTCTGATTAATCAGTGTCCAATAAGAAGCTGAAATGACATGTTTCCCTCTCTCTTTGCCTTCTTTCAAAGTTTTAGATAACTTAAGTCCTAGTGTCAGAATCTTCCTAGAAACCCCCGAGTAGAATAAAAAGTATACTGAAGATTCTTGGAGCATACTTCTAAGAAGGTACTCCAAACTCCATTACTTTTCAATTGCTTCACATGGAAGCATAATGTTGATTAAGGAATCAGTGACCACGCTTGCTGTATTTCCTACTAAGAATGAGTTTCAGGTTTCTGGGGACAAGATTGAAGCAGAAGTCACACAATAATATTTCATGATAGCACTCAGATGCTCCTCTCAGAGGGTGCTTGCTTCTGTAACGTAGTTTTCCACTGTGGGAGGGACTCACCCAGATCGCATTGTACACTGCCCGCAGGAAAGGAGTCACCTCTGGAGAGTTTCTAATGAGACTTGTGAAATTCAGAGCAGAGACAACTGTCTTCAAAGGTAGATGCATGTAACTTCCTAAGGAAGGCCCAAGACTTTCCAGAAAGGAAGATATTAAGTTCCATTAACCAGAGCCTGCAGTAGTTAGAGATTTTATACCATAAATCCTAGACTGGGGAGGGCTGTTTTAAGACTAAACAGCTACCTTTGTTTTGACCCTGAAGGAGAGGATTGGGGCAGAAAGGGTTTCAGAGAGCCAGAAGGTTGTGGATGGAGTCTCACAACAGGGCCATGTTTCTCTGTGGGAATGGACTCCAGAAGCCCATAAACACAGACATCGCCCCTCTAAGAGTCCTGCTGTTATGTTTTGCTTTCTGCCAGAGTTGGGATGGCAGCATACCACAACATTCAGTGTCTTCTGTGAGATGGTGTGTCGTGGCTAAGCTGGCTTGTAACCAACATCTTCCAGATGTCAGCTTCCCATGGAGCTTGAATGGCAAGGGTGCACCCCTGTGCCCAGCCAATGATGCAGAGGGGGTGTGGTGTGTATATCCAGTGTGGCCTGGAATCACAGCCCACATCTCAGCCTTCGAGGACCTAGGATGACGGGAGTGCATCGTTGATTTCTGGATTAAAACTATAATATTTAGTGGCCGGGTGTTTGGCCTAGTAGTAGAGTGCCTGCCTAGCATGCACAAAGACCCGGGTTCAATTCCTCGATACCACATACACAGAAAAAGCTAGAAGTGGTGCAGTGGCTCAGGGTAGAGCACTAGCCTTGAGGAAAGCCCAAGGACAGTGCTCAGGCCCTGAGCTCAAGCCCAGGACTGGCAAAAAATAAAAATAAAAAAACCTATAATATTTAAAATGCAGATCTTAATATTCAACTTTCCAAAGTTATGGTCCCACTGTAGAATAGCAACTCATATTATTACTGTCAGAAGCTCTTCTAGGAAAATATACATTAAGTGAAGACTGATACATTTTTATGCCAAGTAGTGAATTTTAAGGCAAAGAGGCAATGCTATTAGAATTAAATTAATTATACACAATTTCAACTCTCTAATCGTTACCATATGTTGCGTAGGTGACTCCTCACATTAGAACAAAATATAACAGTGGAAAAGAAAAGTCTGTTTTGTTTTTAACTATTCATTTCTTGAGATGGCATTGAAATATGACTTTGGAATGCACATAAAAGTGTAGCGGCAGCTTTCCAAAAGGATAAGTTTTCTTTAAAGATACTATAACACTTAGTAACTTTGCAGGTATGCATTCCCAAGGATTCAAAACAGAAAACAAAGAGGAATTCGTAACCAGTAAACTGCAAAAAAAAAAACAAAGAAAATAAAAGATAAGAATAAAAAAAGGCTCGAGGTGGCTCTGAAATTTGAAGTGGCAACCCTAGGGTTATTCTTAACTAAGGAGATAAGAGTTCCCTGCTATTTTATTAGCTACCTAATTCATGTTGAGAAAGCCAGCCATCTTACCACTCCAAGAATATAGGACTGGGGTATGGGCTTCAAGCAGTTACTAGCACATTACCATCACTGATTTTATGTTTTATTTCTGCTATAATTAATAATGGTATTAACCTAAAGACCAAATAACTTTTTCAGAAATCCAAAAGTAGTGAGGTCAAAAAGAACCATACATACAGTTTACCTGTGTGTTTACTTTTCTTCAATCTTTCTTAGACCACAGAGGTTTTTTTTTTCCCCCAGGGCTATTCAAATGTGCCTTGATCAGATGCGGGGACTCACCCCGTCTTACTAGCTTCTCAGGTGGCTGAGATCTGAGATCTATAGTTCAACGTTAGCCTAGGCAGGAAAGTGTGTGAAACCCTTAGCTTCTATTAGCCAGCAAAAAGCCAGAAAACAGAGCTGTGGCTCAAGTGGTAGAATGTTAACCCTGAGTGCAAAAACTAAGGAACATTTTGTAGGCCTTGAGTTCAAGCCAGTGTATATGCACATAGCAAGCAAGCAAACAACAACATAAAATCATGTACTCAGATAGTCACTCTATTTTCTTTCTTTTTTTTTTTTAAGGGTTCCACTGCAAATTCTCGTGCGCCTTTCTAATGCTCAACTGCATCTCATGGCAACACTATACTCAGCACTGGTCCCTAGAGCTTTGAACCTTTAAGCCACCCAGAAGCCTGGCACATTCTCGGCGCCTCCCACTGCATTACCGGAGGCCATGGTGTAATCTCAGAAGGTGCTTGGTGAATGAGAGGAGGCTCCCTACTGGAGGAGGTTTACACATTCTATACGACTGATGACAACGCCGCTTAAAATGCTAATTTTGAACTTCCACTGAGCTTTATTCATGTACTCAACCTCAGGCTGCCAGGTTAAATACAGAACACGCAGCTCCATTTCATAAAATGAATATTTTTAAGTGTAACTACATTCCAAATATTGCCTTGGTAACACTGAAGAAATTACATGTTGTTTTTACTAAAAATCAAATTTAACTGGGTGTTCCATATATACTAAATTGGACAAGTCTAACACCATATTGTACAAATAATCACCAGCAACAGTACCCACTCAGCACTGGAGACAGCAAGTACTTAAGGTGTTTTATGGGATTTTTCACTCTTGTGATAAACTGGTGGGCCACATATTATCCAGAAGATAAAAATGGAGTAAAATAAACATAGTATTGTGATGTTAAATATCTTAAATCTTGATCTGAAAGCTTGGCTGGCTCCAATCTTTGCAGAGAAAGGAAGGGCTAGGGTTTTCCACAGCAAGAGTCCTGAGCTCCTTGAATATAGGAAATGCTTAATCAAGGTCCTTAACAGTCTTTGGCATGGAGGATTGTTGTACACACACACACACACACACACACACACACACACACACACACACACACATGCTGGTCTGGAAAATATTTATAACAGGTGTTACCAATTGCCTCCACAGAATACTGGATTTTATGCAATTAAATTTGGAGTGAGCCTTCCAACATAAATGCGTGGCTTATGACTCTGAGTAGGTGCAATGGATTCAATACTCAAGCCTGCCAATATATGGAATCTTGGGAGGTGGATGTGCTCTGTGGGCTCTGGAAGTAGATTTGATATAAAATGGTGATTTTGCTACCCTTGGGAAGACCTTCTCACCCATGTAATGACATAGCAGGAAGACCCTCACCAGATGCAACATCTTCATTTTGAACTCCCCTGTCTCCTGAACCGTGAGATATTTCTTTGCATGGAAAGTTTCCCAATTGCATTGATTTCATTACAGACAGAATCACAGTGTGGACTGAGGCAGTCTGATTTAACTTGCTATTGATTTAGGCGATATAGGTTATACAAATGAGTATCAACCACTACTGTAACGATGTCAGTTCTACTGCAATGTCATTTATTATGTATGCATATCAGCTCTAGGAAATGCAAAGATACTTGAGTCAGAGATAGGGAAAGATATTTAAGAAATTTAAATGCACCACAAGCAGTGTGTGTCGATGTCCAAAGAAGACAGCCCTCCTATTTTCAGATGAGATCATGACTGAATGAAGCCAGAAAGAACAAGGCTGAGTTGTTTAGGCAGGACTTGGGACAGCTGTGGGAGGTGTGAAGGGCAACAGAGAACAGAGAGGACCTGGCCACGCATCAGTAGATGGCTGGATCTGCTACTCCTCCACACGCCCCTGGTGCAAAGAAAATGAAGCCACAAAGGAGGAAAAATGCAGCTGTGGGACTCACGAGACACTATGTGGAAAATAAACTATATAACTTGTGGGTGGGATGGGAGGGAAACACTGGGAGAGAGCAAGGGAAGGGTGACATTGGCTGCAAAGAATTTTACCTATTACCTGACTTATGAAACAGTAACCCCCTATGTCACTTTCACATGAAGAATAAAAATTTGGAATTGATTCCAAATGGTGATATATAAGGATCTAACTTTAGTTTTTAACAGATGTTTAACTAATCCTGCTAACACCATTTGTTGGAGAGGCCATCTTTCATCCATTTTTTTTTTTTGGTCCCCTTATTGAAGAATAAGTGGCCCTAGGTCTGTGGGTTCATTTCTAGTCTTCAGGCCTCAGGCCTGTTCTAGTGCCACTACCGAGCTGCTTTTAATACTACAGCTTCGTAGTAGAGTTTGAGGTTTGGTATTGATATTTCTACAGCACTTTTCTGGCTGCTAAGAATTGTTTCTGCTTTTCTAGGGCCTTCATTATTCCATGCGTTCCCTCATTTGTAATAATGAAAACTGCGAGGACAGTCCTAGCAGAGGATCACAATAGCTCAAAAGGTATGTACACATGACCATATAAGACTAAGTGGAATGAACTCATAGATATGGAAACATGCTTTAGTTATCATTTTTAGTGTATTGTGTGATGTTATTTCTTTTTTCTTTTTCTTTCTCTTTCTTTCTTTCCCCTTTGGTTTATCCCCTGTTGTCACTGTATTTGATTTTGGTATTCTGTCTTGTTTATACATTTATCTGAATTAGGGAAGGAAAGGGGAATAAGAAAATGATGAGACAAAGGTCCACTGTAAGAGAGATATTCACGAGACACTGTTGGAAATGAACTTTACGACTTGGGGGAGGGGGCAGTGGGAGAAAAATGAGGAGAGAGTAAAGATGTTCAACAAGAAATGTACTCATTACATATGCAACTGTAGCTCTTTGTACACAACCTTGAGAATACAAGTAATCTTTTTTATAAAGAAGAAAAAAGAATAAAAAATATTCAGTGAAAAAAATTAGAAACGAAGCCACAGGAACAGTGTAGAGGAGAGTCTGGTTCTTTGCAATGTCCAGACATAAGTGTGCGGAAATAAGTTTTTCCCTTCACTTTAGGACTCTTCTCACTTTGACATTACTCTTCCTGATGCAGTCACTACCTAGGCACCTGCTGATCTGAAATGTGGATTGGGGGGAGCAGAGAAACTACACAGGCCCCAGGTCCCTACAAAATGCCATGAAATCCTCACTCTTGAGCCATGATTTTCTCCAAGCACATAGCTAATGTATCTTTTCTAACAGCACACATTCACTATGATGAGTTCTTACAATATTTTCTTACTATTATTAATTTGATAAAGGACATTTTATTATGTTTAAACATGCATATTGCTTGTTTTCACCCCATCACGCTCTGTTGCCTCATTTCCTCTCTTTAGTCTCCCCTTTCTGCTTCCATACTTTTTTTCAGCTTATTTATTATTTTTAATGTGAAACTTGTCTAGTATTTTCAACTATGTGAACACCACATATAGGGACATAAAATAAGGACTCTAGGACGCTGGTACTGATGCTGGTCAGAAATACCTCCAAAAGATAATAGAAACATTGGCTTTGGAACATTTTTGTCTTGCTTTCTGGATCCCATTCACTAAAGAAGAAATTCAAGATTCTGGCCTCTATCTCATAATTTTGTGTTTATAAATTTGTGCTGTAAGGAAGCCTCAATGATATACTGGCTAGAAAATTTAGAGAATCGAGTTTGTTCTTGTTTTTGTTCTTACTTAGGCAAGTTGTCAAATGGCTGGGTTTCTCCTTTGCTGCATCTCTGTAAAGAGATGATTAAAATACACAATGCCTCTCAAGAATTCTCATACTACAACCAAGGCTGTTAGATGGAATTACTTTTACCTATTTGTATTTCAAATCTTTAATAGTTTAGAAAAATTCCTGAAACCTTGGAAAGTATTCAGAAAACAAATGATAGTATCTCCCACCATCACAAATACATGTTAATTTAGAAATTAAGAAACTATTTATGATACAACTTCACAGCTTTGTTTTCTGCAATAGGAAGTGTGTGTGTGTGTGTGTGTGTGTGTGTGTGTGTGTGTGTGTGTGTGTGTGTGTGTATGTTGGAACTAGGGCTTGAATCAGAGCCCTTCAGAGCCTGGCTTTTCCAGAGCCAGAGAGTATGGCTCTCTGCCACTTGAGCCATCCTTCCATTTCCAGCTTCTTGTTGGTTAATAGGAGATAAAGAGTCTCATGTACTTTTTGGCCTGAGAGGCGTGTGATCCTCAAATTTCAGCCTCTTGAGTAGCTAGAATCACAGGGAGAATCCTCCACTGCCTGGAAAGTAATTTTATTAATGATATGAATATGGCAAGCTGACTTTATTCAGATGCTATACCCTGTGATAACCTCGAACTATCCTAAATAACTGCAAAGTGTACTTAGAAGAATCAGTTCCAAGATATATTTGGTATTCTACAATAAAAGATGTAGTGTCTTACTGGACAGAGATCTTGCATTTTCTATGAAGTCTCTTTTTTTAACCAAATTAAGATTTTACTGGACTACATTCAGATAATATTAACATTAGTGGACAAATTCCAAGCTTTCTTCGGTTTCTGGTAATTATTTAAAGAGTGACAACCAAAGTTCTATTAATATACTTACTTCAATCAGAAGCCGCATTAGCAAGCATAACAAGAAAACATAAGAAAATAAACATTGAAAATTGGACTTTTAAGGCATCCCATCATAGCTTATGGGTTTTATTAAATAAATGCCAAAATAATTAAATTACTGCAAAATTTTAACTAAATGCTTATTATTTATTTTGGCTTAAAATAAAACACCCTGATAGTTTATAATATCTCATGTTCCAAAATTAATATATTTGATTTACTAAAATAAAAACATATCACAATGAATTAGGTTCACATCTAGGTCTGGAAACTTCTAAACTCAGAATCTGATTTTTTTTTTTTTTTTTTGTGAAAAGCCTGGCAATTTTTAGACCATCTCCAAGCTATGAAAGTTTATGATTCAGGAAATGGTTTTCAGAAACTACCGACAGGGCCCTGAAAGTATTCCATTATGTCAATTCCAAGGATGTAATGTAAAAAAATGTGCTGTGTTTTCCAATATGAGTCAGTGGGCAAGACCCGAGTTTCTCCCAACATGTTGCCTGGGACCAGGACTTACAATGTTTATCTGCCAAGCAGAAGAAAATTACTATGGTTTAAAACCCAGGGAATGGATGATCTTTTTAGCTTTCAAATTACTTTGATTTCAACCATAGAAAACCTTTAAACCTTTGTCTAAAAATAAATGCCATCTGGAATTTTCAGGGTCGGGTGGGGTGGGGTGGGGTGGAGGGGGTGGGGGAGAGAGACAGCATGTTAGGAATGCTAAGGAGCAGTAGAGGGCGCTGCAGCCACAAGCAAAGCCAGCAGGAACTCTGACATCCTTGTTGGTTGGTACCAGACAGCTCCTGGGGGCACCTGGGGACGGAGGCATCCTCAGGTAGACAAAACACACTAGGCATAACTCAGGAAAGCACTCTAGTCTGCATTTAATCTTTGCACCCATTGCATTTGGGGGAGAGGTGGCCCAAATCCAGGGTGGTACAGGAGGAAGATGGGGGAAGTCACTGAAAACAAAGGGCAAGCCTGGCTCAGAGACTAGAATCCCCAGGGTAACATCTCTGGGTTCCTGAGATGGTCTCTGTGATGAGGGATACGTTTTTCTGTTACATATCAAAAAGTGGGCAAACAAACTCACAGGAGAGAAGCTTTTCTGTAAATGTGCGAAAAGGCCCTACCGTTAGTCTGGTGATTGACTACCTGAACTTTGTGCACAGATTTCCCACTTACGAGCCTGGCATGACACAGGAGATGAAGACGAAAGAGTTTATCATTTCAAATACAATATTAATTGCACTTGTCATTATGTCAAATTGCAGTCGTGACTCTGACTTCCTTCCAGGAGATAAGTACACAGGCTTTTAAACACAAGCCCACTATTTTTCAAATGACAGGCTCAGAGGTCTGTTATTGAAAGAAGCTAATGATCGTAATTGTTGAGTGTAAGAATGATTCAAGTATTTGTTAATGGTTATTCCTGGTTGACACATATTAACCTTAGTGGAGTGTTGGGTTGCTACGTACATGCTTCTCTTCACCCAAATAGAAATACAGATACCCACCTGAACACGCAAATTGGAGAAAACAGCTTCTGGAGAAAGTTGCACTCTTGTGAAAGCAAGATCTAGTCTGCTGTTCCCTGACGAAATACAAAGGCCTCTGGGGCTCAAACCCTGGGCTTGAATCCAGATTGCCAAATGCAAGCTATGTAACTTGCAGCCATTTACTCCATCTCACTGCTCTCCAATGGTACCTGACATAGCATGTTACCATCAGCCTCACCAGTGCACTGCCTAGAAAGTCTCTGCCCATTTTCCTCCTGATTCAGAAACTGCTGGTGGGACTCAGGTTAATTCTAACCTATGAGGTGACGTCTGTGATACCTGCCTTGCCTCTGGGCCTCAGTCTCTTCATCTCCCAGATGGGACAGGTGGAGTGACGGTGAGAAATACAAGTTACTTCATCCACAATAAGGACAGGATAAGCATTTTCTTGTTGTGTGCTGGTCCTGGGTCTTGAACTCAGGGCCTAGGTGTTGTCCCTGATCTTTTCTCCTTTCCCACCCTCCCATCTCCAAGGCTAAAGCTTTACCACTTGAGCCACAATTCTACTTCCAGGTCTTTTGGCAGTTTGGGGAAGATAAAAGTCTCATGGATTTTTCCTGCCCTGGTTGGCTTTGAACTGTGTTTTTTAGATCTCATCTTCCTTAGTGGCATAAAGTGTGAGCCAATGGTGCACAGTAATAGCAGGATAAGCTATATGTGATGCGGTCTAGAATTGCTGTGTACATTTTCACAATGAAGGAGAAAAAGAGCAACCCTGGACAATTCAGGTTATTAACAGAAAAGAAGTAGAAAAGTGTTATTTTGCTATCTCTATAATCATTACTAGAATGGAAACCACTTGAAAAGGAGAGATATCTGGACTTCTAAAATCAGGGCTACAGGAATTCTTGGTGAGGGAAGGCCTGCCATACTTCAGAAATAGCCATATAGACCTCATTTGTTTGCTCTATCCCAAACCACCGTGTGTGTGTGTGTGTGTGTGTGTGTGTGTGTGTGTGTGTGTGTGTGTGTGTGTTGAGAGTGGGGCTACAGTAGAAAAGACACCAAAGTGGCATCATTTGAATAGTTCAACTTTCCTTTTCACCCCAAAGAAGGAAGTTAGCTGAAGTTTTGCAGCGACTCATGACTGAGAACTCAGAGTTCTAAGCTCAGGCTTGTAAGATGACAGGAAGGCAAATGTTTCCCCAGGTATTCAGCAAGTCCCCCTCTAATGCATGGAAAACTCATTCCTACCCTTCCACTCCACTGGGAGGCAAGAGAGCATGATGATTATAACCAAGGAACAGTCCTGGACACTAAAAGTCTGGAGTTCTAAGTTGCTAAATGTGTAAACCAGGATGGTGGTGGTGGTGATGATGATGATGATGATAAGGTACTTTCCTTGTAAATCTGGAAGGCTCAGAAATGAGAAAGGGCAAAGTGTCCACAGCCAGTAGGAACACAATGGCCGTTCACCATAGTCGAATTAGTTATCAAAGCTCTGAGAGATTCCAGGTTGGAATTCCAGCCTGGAACAGCTACACTAGAAAAAAAAATCCACTCTCTAAACTCTTTTTTTTTTTTTTGCCAGTCCTGGGCTTGAGCTCAGGGCCTGAGCACTGTCCTTGGACTTTCTCAAGGCTAGAGCTCTACCACCACTTCCAGCTTTTTTGTATGTATGTGGTACCAAGGAATCGAACCCGGGTCTTCGCGCATGCTAGGCAAGCACTTTAACCACTAGGCCAAACTCCCGGCCCGTCTCCAAACTCTTAAGAGCCCTGATGTTAAATCAACTTGAGATTGGTCTCTCAGGAATGACCAGAGACATGTTTCATATATAATTATGAAATTAAAAAAGAACTCTTCATAATAGGAAGATGGATGCTAATAATCTAAAAACTATTTTAGGGAAAGCTCTTTCTCAGTTGAGAATATAAGTAAAATTATGATTCTAATTAATGAAATGGGAATGATTTCTTACCTTTGAAACTTAATTCACCATGAAGCTATCCGATAAAGAAAACATTTGTCAAGGACCTATGTGGTACCAAGACATTCACTGAGAGTGAGCGGTATCTCTGTCACTGGGGAGAAGGTACTCCAGTAAGAAATCAGCTTGGGCTGGGGATGTGACTTAGTGGTAGAGTGCTTGCCTAGCATGCATAAAGCCCTGGGTTCGATTCCTCAATACCATATGCTCAGAAAAAGCCAGAAGTGGCACTGTGGCTCAAGTGGTAGAACACTAGCCTTGAGCAAAAGCTCAGGGATAGTGCCCAGGCTCTGAGTTCAAACCCTAGAACTGGCAAAAAAAAAATCAGCTTAATTTTGTTGTAGCACTACAACCCCAAAGTTTTCTAAAACCTTCTTGGATACAGGCAGGCTGAAAACCATGATAGAGGAAGAAGCTGGCTTTCACCTAGACTCCAGTTAAATCTTGGGATGCATTTCTTTTCATTGCAGATGCTGTGAGGAGAGATGGCCTCTGTGTGTGCGTGCATGTGTACACATGTGTGTGTACGAGTGTGCATGTGCATGGGCACCCCCACACACACCCTGTTTCTTGACGGGGAAAATAATGCAGAAGCACCACTTCCAGTCAATATGCAAAAATAAAAGGATAAAACAGAGGGGGCGGGGAAGTGCACCGCAAACAGGAAACAGGGACATTGTTGATTATGCTGAAAATGTTGATGCTGTAGTTTGTTATGGGCCCCCACACACATCCAGAGATTGGAGGAACAATGTCTGGGGATGGCCCTCTCTACCAGGACAGAGAAGGACAGCAGGAGGACAGTACTTGGAATGTGATGGTAATGGGGTAACCGAGAGAAGGATGAGGGAAGGAGAGAAAGGAGAGTTGAGGGTGAAAGGGTCTAAGTGCCAATCATGAAGCAGGATGGAGGGAAAGACAAGCTAAAAGAAGTTTAGGCAGGAAGAAATAATGGAGCACTTTTAGAGAAGAAAAGGGGTGGGAGTCAGAAGTAGGTACTTGGTGGAGGAGAAGCTTCTTTAAATAGTGATGTGCTTCTCCATGAGAGCACCTGAGAGGAGGTGAGGATGAGTGCAGAGGCTGCAGAGCCAGGACAGTGTCTAGAAAGTGTAACCATCCAGACTCAAGAACAGAGCAAGAATTCTGGAAGGGATGGACACAATGGCTCTCGCCTGTAATGATGTCTATGTGGGAGGTAGAGATGGATAGGATTGTGGTTTGAGGCCAATCCAAGTAATGTTTGGAAGATTCGATCTCTATCAATAACAGCTGGGGCTAATGGCACACGCCTATTACCTCAGCTATATAAGATGTGTAGAGAGGAGGAACACAGTCCAGGCTGGCTTAGGGAGCCCTAATCATAACAAATAACCAAAGCTAAAAGGGCTGAAGTTGTGGTTCAAGTAGCAGAGTGACTGCCTCCTAAGACCATTCCACTAAAAAGAATTCTGATTAGACAAGTATCTTATGCTGTAAAATCAACATAAACGCTCTTCTAATGCTGAGGTGAGGGCCTGCCAGATCCTGGCATGGAAATGATTCTATAAACAAAGAAAGAGTGTATTCTTGCTTTTTCAAGGAACACAAAACAATCCTAGTGTTTATTTCCCCTGATTCTGGATAACAGAGCTGGTCTATTTTCATTATAAACTCAATGTGGGGATCTAGCTATGTCCTCAACACTGTTTGGAAAAGGAGAAGTGGCCAGAAGAACGTGGCTATGACATTGCACATTTGATCGCTCAAGTTCAACAGCCACCAGCCAGTTGGGGCAAGGTGCGAGTCTGTGCCATCCTGGCTCTGCAGAAGTAGCTGCCGTCTCTGTCTGTAGGCTTTCGTTTCAGCAGAACTCCGTGGGGAGACTCAACCTGGGAGGTGGCTGCTGCCAAAACCTCCTTCATCTGTTTCGATCTGGTTTGACCTCATTGTCTTCAATTTGCAAAGTGGTTGACTTCAAATAAACCCAAAGCTTTCATTATGTCCGTCTTAAGAAGGGATCTGATATTCAAAAAAATTATCTTTTATTAGGGACATCTTCCCCTCCATTGGCCTTTGTTTAATAAAATATTAAAAGCAAAAATAAAAAGGTATTATTTTACTTGTTCTTCAGATTTTACATAGGTTGAGATCACTCTTGGAATGAGTACATACATGCTTGGTTGTAATCATAATGATAACGTAATAGGTGTTTGTTAAATTGCAGCTAGATTCCCAAGTTTCCAGATGTTTGGCCTTAGCTGACAGTATCCAGATGAACAATCACTTGTTTTTTCATTTTTCATATAACTACAAGATTTTATGGAGACATAGCTCTTTTAGTCTCAAGCAGTATAATTAGAAATAAACATAATCCTATCATGTAGGACTCACTAAACCAATGAAGGCATTCGGGACCCATCCAGACCTGGCCACATTAATATTCCTTTTGGCTGTGTGCAAGGCACAAGGTTGGTGACTACCAGGGAGGTGCCATGGCCCAGACAGCTGAAGATAATGAGCTCTTGGGCCTTTGCAGAAAGAGCTGTCTGTCCTTGTAAGCAGGTCATCTCCCAGGCTTAGCTAATTGGCTTCCCTGAGATCATCGCCTGGAAAGTAGCATCAATCAGTTATTTTATATGAACATCAATGATAAACATCTTGAGAGGCTAAACTAATGCTCAGAGGAGGGCTTAATGGAGTTTCCCACTTGGCAGGCAATTGGGTTAACTGCTTTTCATCTTGGAAATCATTTTGTATTTGGTAGATAAACTTGCCAATTTCAGACACCCAGGTAAATTAATAACCAGAATGTTTTCTGCTCTATTTATAATGTACACACATTTATAATCACAAGGAATCATAGAAAACTCAAATTCATTCCAACATAAAGTCCCACTAAATTTCATTATGAAATAATTATTACTAATTTGCTTATTGATGACCTATGATAAATAACATCTATCAACTAGAAGTCAAAGCATTAGGAAAATATGTAGATCAAAAAACTATGATTCACACATACACATATATGTAGTATATACCACCCACCAATGGTGAATGAAATTATTCTGTTTGCTAGAAAATTGATGGAATTGGAACTCATCATGGAGAGGGAGATAAGCTGAACTTAGATAAACAAATGTCTCGTTAGTGATGAGCGATGGGCCAATACGACCAAAGTACATTTTCTGTATATCATTCGTCCATAATACAATCCACTGACAAGTGTTTTCAAAACAGAGAGCTAAATGAAAGGACCTCTAGGATATAAAAACAAAAGCCATATAATGAGTGATTGTTGTCCTTAAGGTACTATGTTATCACTCATCTCTTTTGCCATCCCTTGGTTATCTCATATTGTTACAGTATTTCACTTTGTTATCTGATATATTGGATAAATGCATCCTTGGTTATTTGAAATTGGATGGGGAAGGAGGGAAAACAAGATGAGGGATGGAGGTGGGGGGAGGGAAATGGGGACCAAGACATGAGAAAGGGTATCAATATATGTGAAGTAATGCACCTTCTATCTGGTGAATATAATATAACCCTTCTATTAATTACAATAAAAAATATATTAAAAAAGGCAAAAAAACTAGAGGGCAAGGAGAAACAGGAGTTAAGAAAGACCTACAAAGAAGGTGAAATGTATGTTATATCCATGGGTATAAATTTCACAATGAAACATCTTTGCAAAATCTATGTGAATTTAAAACATCTTTTGGAAATAGTTACTTTACATTTTTTCTATATCACTTAAAATTTTAAGTTTTGATACATTTTCTTTTTCACACTATGATGTAATGTGAGTGAGTGAGTGTGTGTGCGTGTGTGTGTGTGTGTGTGTGTGTGTGTGTGTGTGTGTGTTCTGATCCTAGAGCTTGAACTCAGGGTTAGGATACTATCCCTGAGTTATTTTTCCTGAAGGCTTGTGCTCTACTACTTGAGCCATAACCAGCTTTTTGCTGGCTGAGATAAAATTCTCACTAACTGTCCAACCTAGTCTGGTTATATTTTTTTTAAAGAAAAGATTAAATGAGCATTCTTGGTGCAAATTTACATTATTAAGTATTTGGCCACAAATTTCAAAATGACCTTCTCTCTCAAGATAAGAAGGGCTAATATTAGTTCCTTTCACTTGCAATTTCTAGCTATGAAAATCTTTTTAAAATGATGTTTACTTAAAAAATATGGCTTAAAAAATGTGAGGTGGCTGGGTTCTAGTGGTTCACACCTGTAATCCTCGCTACTCAGGAGGCTGAGATCTGAGGACTGCGGTTCTAAACCATCCAGGGCAGGAAAGTCCATGAGACATTATCTTCCATTAACTATCAAAAGCTGAAGGTAGAGCTGTGGATCAAGCGGTAGAGTGCTGGTGTTTAGCAAAAATAGCTCAAGGATTGTGTCCAGGCCCTGATTTCCAACTCCAGGACTGGCATAGATCAAAAATGCAAACCTCTCTAAATTCTCTCGAAGTAAATGACCTGCTCAAAAGTGTGCATCAAAACTGAAGCCAGTGTGAGGATGTGGGTTCTAAATCCTGCAAACTCACAGCAACCTCACTTGCAATCACATAGTTTCCATGGACCAAGGAAAGAAAGACACCTAGACAGAAGTTAGGACATGCTCATTCTTTGAAATGCTGTTTGTCCCTGACAATGGCTTCATCTGGTTTGGAATCACACTTTTGTTTTCTGAATAAACCCTTAATATGATTGCTCATTGTTATGTTGTGACCAGATTATTAACTTTGGTGCCACTAGAGTAAAAAAAAAAACAAGAATATTGCAATGCACAAAGTTTAAATCAGTTTGACATCTAAAACATGCCAAATAGTTGTACCTCGAAAATACGAACATGTAAATATATTAATACATGCATACATACATATACACATAGAGTTGAAGATTTCCTGTTTCAGTGTTAAGGAAAATGTGAACAGAAAGTCATCACACCCTTACTGTTCATGCAATTCTTTCATGGTTAAGCCTTCCTGCCTTGTTAACATATGATTTGGATGCCAAATTAGCTCTGTGTTCACTGGATTCAGAAAGGCAACATGATTCCAGAGGCAGGAAGGACAAGAGCTTCTCTCAGTAAAAGAAGGATTATCACCTTCCAGAAAGGAAAAAAAAAGAAATCTAGCTATTGATTAATATTTCAGCCATTTGTAAACTTTTTTTCCAATTTACATTTACAAAGATATTTAAGAGATTAAATACTTTTTATTTGTAGATGTAAGAACAGAATTGAGCAGGAGGTAAGTTAAAAAGAAAGAAAGATATGTTGGTCATTATCAGTATGACCTGATCATTTCAGTGGACTTTCTAACAGGGTGACCAGATCACACATACACAGACACAGACACAGACACAGACACACACACACACACACACACACACACACACACACACAATGATAATAATGGTTTCTGTTGTAATAACTTATATTTGTAGGCCTCAGCTGCCTAGGCATATTTTAATTAGGTTTTATATCGAATTCATGAGATAGACATGGAAAATTTGCACTAGATTGGTGAGAATCCAACAGTATTTCTCAAATATAAATATATTTTCATAACACTCTACAGATAGTTTCAAATGAAACGTATTATGAATTAATCTGAAATAAGTTACATTTTCTCAATTGTAGTCATTGGCTATCACTTTACTTAAGCCATCCGTCAGCCCAAATCCAATATCTAGCCATTTGATTTAATGCAGACTGCTGAGGTTTGCTGAAAGCAAGAATGTGAGAAATTTTAACCCCCTCAAAGAAAATATAGAACGTTTTATAGTTGATGAAAACAACTATATATTATTTCAACCTCTCTCCCAATTATCCTATTGTAAATAGTCAATTATTTAGATTGAGAAAATCTTAAAGTTCCAAAAATAATCTACCAAAGCAGAGATTTCCCATCAGCAGCAGACAACTGTCATCTCTTTCAAATAATTCTCGTTAAATAAGGATTAATTCACATGGCCCTTACACTGTAAATATGCAAAAGTTCAGAGACAGTCACTAACATCATTACTATAGGCACTAAATGTCCTAAAGGGCTTAACAAATTTTCCTGTGTAATGCCTGCAATGAAGATTTGTTTCTTAGATGTCGGACAGGTATTTTGTACTGAAATCCTGTCAAAGTTTGCAAATACTTGTTGCCTTGTCTCTAAGGGGTGTCCCACATTGCATCCTTTATTTTTTATCATTCCTTTCAAATGAAATCATCAGCTGCAAAGAAAAAAATGTTATGAAATGACTATTGAAAATGCCATTGAAAAAAGACAATCTATTGGTACATCCAAAACTAGAGCTGAAAGGCTGATGAAATAATGGGTACGACATGTTTGTAGAAAGCATAAAGGTCAGGGTCAGATAAAAATAAGATACCACCTCAAGCAAAATCCTCAGTGAAATGAAATAAAGAGCATTTTGGAGACAGCACCAAGTTGGAAGCGTTTGCACAGGACAGATGAGCTGTGTCAGTGGATTACTTAGGCTCGGATAAGGGAGGGAGTCGCAGTCCTCAGAGGAAATGCTGGGATTCAGGGCTGCTGCTGATGTTGGTTTTAATGTGTATTAATTGGAGCAAAGTTTTCACCAAGACATTTCAGATGTGCACATGTTGATGAGAACAATGCTCTTTTGCTTTCTTAAATGTTTTCATTTTTTATAGTTTTTAGGACTTGAACTCAACGCCTGGGTGCTGTCCCTAAGCTTTTTCATTTGAGGCCAGTGCTCTATCACTGTGAGCCACAGCTCCGCTTCCGGTTTTCCGGTGGTTAATTGGGGATGAGTCTCAAGGATTTTCCTTCCTGGGATGGCTTTGAGTCTGACACTAATTCTCAGTTCTCAGCCTCCTGAGTAGCTAGGATTAAGATGGGAGCCACTGCATGATCTTAGTTTTAAAGAAATAAGTTACCATACCAAAACAGATAAGAAAGCTGTTTGCTATAGAAATTTTTCTATTTCTTAAACCTCTGCATTCATAGGAGCCTGCCTGTTGCACACGCGTGAACGGCATCTGTCTTTTATGTCACTGGGGGAGTGGATGCATATCATGGTTGGTAGCTTTGGCTGAGGAAGTATTGTACCACTCAAATTCTCCAAATGAGCATGTCAACGCTTCCTCATTTATGTCAAGTAAGTCATTTTCAAGGCATCTTCTGAAATCCCTCTTCAATTTTACCTTAATTCCTCGAGAGTGTTCATTAACTCTGTAATCCTCCTACTTTGTCTTTCCTAGTAGTCTGGGTAGATACACCAAATAGTAAGGAACACTTAGGTCTTTCCGAGGCCACATACAATAATAATGACAATAATATTGAGCATTCACTCTGTATTAGGCTTTGTGCAAGAAACTTTATATACTCTTAACAAAATTAATCATGCCACCTGACAGCCCTTGGATGTTAATTTTAAGCCTGAGCACTCGTTTTTGCAGTTCTTATTTGGGGGAAGAGGAAATGAGGTTTAGCGAGTGTGAGCAATAAGATTTTCAGCCAAGGTCCACAGGTCTGTTTGATGAACATGATTTAAGTGGGTGAAGAAAAACCGATGGGCTGTTCTGAAAGCTTGGAGGGGTGAGGATTTCCTGACAGGTGATTCACTTTCAAATGAAATGACCATCTTCATAGATTATCCAAGAGAGAGAAGTCTGCCACGGTGCTAGAAAATATACTACTACACAGCTCTTAGCTGTTATGCTAAGTTTAGCAACTCCGTACAATGATGATAAGCTGAGTGCTAGCAAGAAGAGATTTCTATATACTTAAGTCAATAGTCATGGTATAGTCTCAAGAAAATGTGATTCTCTAAAGTTCCACTTAAGGAAAATGTCTTGGGGTTGGCTAGTTAAGATGATGGGCAAAGTGATGTATTTAACGTAAGCAGACTTTTACAGGGGTTCCCACATGGATCCTGACAGACAGCTGTTTGCAAAAATGAAGACAGTTAACACAGGCACGTTAGTGCTGTCAAGACTCTATTCTTCACCTTGAGCCCCAGCTGTGTGTCAGGAACAGACCAAGCAATGAAGAGACAACAAAACACAAGTTCTGCTGTGTGCTCTATGCAAACTTACATTTAAAAGGACACCATGGAACTGCCATTCGGGACAAGTATCTCTTAATCATAATTTATTGGGTCTCAGTTACATCCTATCCACCACTGTCCTCAGAGGCTATCCTGCCATCTTTTACTCAAATTTGTACTGAAGAACAGAATCCAAGACGTCAGGAGAACACACAGCCGTGTCCACAGTGTCAAATAAAGATGAGAAAGGATTAGACTAACTGTGAAGAAAGAGTTCTTGGCAAAAAGAACATAGTTGGCTGTCATAAGACTGTGGTCAACTCTGAAGGGATTTAGAACTGCATACAGAGTCTTATAAAAATCCCCCAGCTTCTTATTCCACTTAATGATGAAATGTGTGGCCTAGAGCAGATTGTCAAGATTTGATACTGAACTCACAAAGACAATGAAGGAGCTTGAATGAGAATTTTCAAGTGTGCACAGAAAGCAGACTCAGCCACCTTCCTCAGGACTGCTTCTCCTCAGTCACTTCTTCTAAACCTGAGCTCCTGCTCCCTCCTGCTGAGTATCCATCCATTCACGATGTACACATTTGGGTCTACAGATCTCTGTGAGTTAAATTTCCTAAAGAATAGGTGATCATATGTTCAAGTTTGTTGTAAAATTCCTATTTAGTACTGCTATTCTTAACTCCTGCTCTCTTAAACTCTCTTCTCTGTGCAAGATAATCCTGCCTTATTGACATCTTCCCACTCAAAATCTTTGAAACGCTTTGCCATATGATTCTGATTCCATGAACTGTGAAAGCATTCTAAAATAATAATTCGTTTATAGCTTGCTGAGTTTTTATTCAGTGAATCATCTATAAATCAATGCTTGGATTCCGGTCTTGGACGCCATCCCTGAGCTTTTTTGCTTCACTTGCAACTTTTTTTGTGGTAAATTGGAGACCAAAGGTCTCATGAACTTTCCTGCCAAGGCAGTCTTTGAACCACCATCCTCAGATCTCAGCCTCTTGAGTAGCTAGGATTACAGGAGTGAGCCACAGTTTCTTGGCTTAATTTTCTTTTTAAAAATCTTGTTGATAATATAAATCTATATTCCTAAGTAGATTTTGTTACTATTCAGTCACTCAGTGGGATGAATAATGCCTTTAGGGTCCTGAATGGATAATTTATTAAAGATAAAATATCTTTATTCATATAACATGGCCATTGTGAAATATGTTCTCCAAGAACATTTTACCTAGATATTATTATATGATCAACTTTAGGTAGATCTCAGGTTAGATCCACGAGGAATTAAAAATTACCCCTCCCCAATGAAATAGTTTAATACGATAGTTACACAGCTTCTGAAAGTATTACAGAATCAAGTTTTAGGCTAAGAAAGGCACAATTTCTTCCTCACTGGCTTCCAGATGATGTCACATTGAAATTTAGCACAGTTATCTTTTTTTCTTTCACTCTTTTTATTGATGTTTATGGGATTCATTGTATCTCCTTATAATTTGTACCCACTTTCTACTTCTAATTCTTTGAAAACTCCACCCTTTTTACATCACCAGATGCCAAGACAGAAGATTCTGCATCAGTGGTAATAAAAATGAGCATTAAAGAATTATTTATTCTGTGTATATGTAACATGCTTCTATGTCAAGTCCCAAAGAACTTAGTGCCCATAATGTATTTCTAATTGTCAAGAGGCAGGGTGGGAAATATAGCGGTCCTGGTTGGACAGGTCCATTTTCTCATTATTTACCAAGGAAACTCAAAGAAGACACACTTTGTAGGGACAGCAGAACAGACCATCTGAGGTCTTGTTGCTAACAACTCCTGCTGTTCGGTGATGAGGCAAAAGAATCCTTTATTCAAACCTTTGATTTTTGAGATATGATGAGTTTATTTTCTTTCTTTCTTTGGGTAAGAGTTTTGAGGGAAGTGCCTAAAAAGCTGTGCTGCTGCTGATATCCAGTGGGATACTGATCCATCTCACATGAGGGCAGCTGCTCTGTCTCCTGCCTATCCACACAACTCTGATTAGCCATCTCTTTTATGACTACATGCAGCTCATTTGTGACAATGCTTTGGCAGTGCATATTTAAAACAGCTACCTCCTCAGTTCCACTGAGAGCTCCATTGGGCAAAGTGAAGGTCTTGTTCATGTTTGCATTCAATTATCTAGCCAATGCCCAGCTCATGCCACTGCTTCTTTTAGAAATGAGTCCCAGGAACATTCCTTTGTCAGCACATAGGAAGATAGCAGACTATCTGCAATAAATTCTGGAAATAGGAATTATGGCCATGTGCCATGTGGTACTTTAACTCCCGGTATACACTGCATTGAATTTTTATCTAAGTCAGAGCTCTCATTTGCAAATAGAACATTTCATCTCCCTGAGAGTCACAGAGGTGCATTTAAAGCTGAAAATTCATTTAGACCTTCTGATACCAGGATATTCTCTTTTCAAGAGAATATTTGCTAAACTCCAATATGCTACCATGAATGAGAAAACTGAACCATTTCTTCAGTCTGCTGCTGCCTTATGTGTGTGTGTGTGTAGTTTAATTTTTTAAAATTGATAACATATTCACATAAATGCAATGAAAGTAAAAGGATCCATAGGGAAAATTCTAGCTCTTAACTGCCTATCAAACTCCAACTTCATCTCTGTTATTAATTTTGGTGTATACTACAGAGCTAATTTTATATAAACAAATATGTTATTTTATTTTGGATAGACTATTAATATATCTGTGCTAAAAGGGAGTTTCTAATGGTGTAAAGAAACTGGTCTGAAGGTTCATACATAAAATAAATTAATTCAACTGAGTGGACGGGAAAGGGAGATAAAGAAAAGAAAAAAAAGCCTCAGTGATTTTTGTTTTGTTTTGTTTTTCTGTCATTGTTTGAGCAAAGGGAAAAAGAGAGGATCTGTTCAGCACTTGGCGAGCCTGGGATGCCTGGGTGGTTTAAGAAAGTACTGTTTGGTCACCAGTCTTTCCAAATAAAAGTTTAGGAGCTGCCAGGAACTTGAAGAACAATAGTAGCCTGACTGGTTTGCCACAGCTGTGGTCAGGGCAATGATGTGAAATTGCACCAGCGTTCTTCATCCCTTGGCCAGCTGGTTTAATTTCTGTGTCCTGAAGTTCGCGTTTTTCTTTGCTACCTCTCTTTGCTCATCTGGGCTATATTAATGGAGAAGTAGGAAGGAACCACAGCAATTATCTGGAAAATTAAGTGGAAAAAAACTCCAAATTACCTTCTCCTGAGAGGGCCTGGGCAACTTTAAAAGCTAGTATTTCCTATGATGAAGATGACTTCAAGTATTCAGAACATGTAATTTCTTTCAGGAGCCTAAAGTTTCATTTTTTTAAAGCACAAGCATTGCACATTTCTCGTCTAAACTCTAGGCTATTATTGAGATGTCTTAATTTGTGTTTATTAACATCTAGTCTGCTCCAAGTAGCCAAAAGCAACTTCCATTGATTTTAGATCAAGGTTGAAATGCTATCTATGTTGAATAGGATGCATCCCCACCAACCTATTTCCATGACCATTACAGCCATATAGTGTTTGGCCTTGCCAAAGAGTTGGCCACTGCAAGGCAGAAACGGAGACTGAAGATTGTCTTCTGGTTCAGAGTTTACATCACTAGGGCAAATTGGCCCACAGAATCCACTGCCTCCTAAGACTTCCAAATCAGACACAGGATGCTCTAGCTCAGCTCTGAAATGAAATGTGTTTAAACCGCTGGAAGTATTGGATGCTATCAACAGCTACATTTATATAGGGAAATACAGGGAAGTGGCTATGGGGTCAATTCAAGATATTCATAAATGTTATACCAGTTGAGGTGTCCTACTAGTTTATTACTAATGCTGTGCTTTTTCCTTTTTTGGGGGGCAGAGGGGTGCTGGTCATGGGTCTTGAACTCAGAGCCTGAGCACTATTCTTGAGTTTTTTTTTTCCTCAAGGCTACTGCTCTCTATTACTTAAGCCACAGCTCCATTTTCAGCTTTTTTGGTGGAAGGGGAATTACAGTAGAAATGGGTATAAAAGGTAAATCAATGCAACAGTGATACTCACTAGAGACTGTATTGGAAATGAACTTTACAACTTGGAGGTGAGGAGACTGGGGAGAGAACAGAATGGGTAACATTGTTCAAAAAGAAATGTACTCATTGCCTTACTTGTGTAACTGAAACACCTCTATATATCACCTTTACAATTAAAAAACAAAAACAAAAAACAAAACACAGTCTCCTAGACTTTTCTGCCTGGGATAGTTTCGAACTTTGACCCTTGAATCTCAGCCTCCTAAGTAGCTAGGATTACAGGCATAAGACACTGGTTCTCAGCTATCATGTCTCTTTTTCTTTTTTTGCCAGCCTTGGAGCTTGAACTCAGGGCCCGGGCCCTGTCCTTGTGCTTTCTCAAGGCTAGCACTCTACCACTTGAGCCACAGTACCCATTCTGACTTTTTCTGTGTATGTGGTACTGAGGAATCAAACCCAGGGCTCTATCATGTTTATTTTAAAAAAGTGAGAGTAGATGAGCTAATAATATCATATGCTAAGAACAAGCCTATTTATTTTAGATGTTTTCTAGAAAGTAGGTTTACCTAGAGGATAAAACTAAATCCCTTTAGACACGTGTAGCCAAAGGGATCCCTTATTTACACTCTGGTTTTGAAATCCACTTTGCAATTCTATCTACAAATAATTTGTATTTTTTTAAGTCAGAAAAAGCAATTCCTTTGACACTTCTGTTCTTCTGTTTAGATAGATAACCCAATTGCTTTGATGCTTCCCTTGTACACAATTACCACTGTCAAAAGCTAGTAGTCTTTGTTTTCATTTTGGTGGTTTCGGTCAAGAAGTATCAACAGACTGCAACTAGATAAAATAGTAGAGTAAGGTTGACGGGAATCCCTCTGTAGAGGAAGAGGCAGTAAATACGTTAGGATATGTAGACCAAACAATCTCTGTTGCAAATATTCAACTCTGACAATTGATAGGAAAGATGTAAATGAATGAGCATGCCTATGTTCCAATAATAATGTAGTTAAAGTAGCAAGTAGAGAGCAGTAAGCCAGACTTGACCTATGGGACAGCTTATCAGTACTGCAGTTAAAAGATTCTGGTCTTCGCTGTGGGTTCTATGTTGGGAAATGTGTCTTTATCATCATTGTGTTTTATAGCAAAATTCCCAGTGCCTCTTTCTTTAATGCCTAACAAGGCATTTTTGCACTCAATGTTAGAAAACCATAAAGATTTTGATAGGATTTTGAAAATCCTATCACACCTCAAGATTTAGTCATAAAATTAACAATTTATTCTTCAGGCAGTCTTATTCAAGGGAGAAATGTATAGTCCTGAAATATTATGGATCAATCAATAGAAGGGGTTGATTTCAAATAACATTATGACTTTAGTGAGAAAAATATGTCTTTAGAAAAGCTTTCCTAACCAAAATGTATGTCATGAATTGGAAAAAGAACAGATCACAGATTGTCACTGAACACGTGTGGGGAAAGGCAACATGATAGTTTTCTCCCTTCTAGTATTTCCACTTTAGGACATGTCTTCCTCCATTCCTACTCTGATACATTTATGGCAGCAATTTCATGAGTATGTCATGAAAGCTATGACATGCTCAGCTTCCATGGCAACTGATTAAGGAATCCTATTAAGGTGAGCAGTCCTTTCATTCTCACAAGATAATTAGCTTATAATTTATTGTATTCTACTTCCCCAGTGAAACAGCAATGCAAGGATCCATATTTGCCTCTGGAGAGAAGACCAGGAAGCAAAATTTGCCACCTGTATGTAGATATTTCTATGACTAAGTCCTTGAGGAAGTTTTGGTTATTGTTGTTGTTGTTTAAATTAGGAATGCATATAGGACATACATTTTTAAGCTCATCTTATACAAAAGTACATAGATGGCAACTGTAGTATATGGATCTTATTTTTCATTAGAATTTTTTCTCTGTCTCTGTCTCCATCCCTCTCTCTCTCTCTCTCTCTCTCTCTCTCTCTCTCTCTCTCTCTCTCTCTCTCTCTCTCTCTCTCTCTCTCTCTCGTCCCAATCTTGAGGCTTGATCCCAGGGCTTGGGCTCTGTCCCTGAGCTTCTGTGCTCAAGGGTAGCACTCTACCATTTGTACCATAGCTTCATTTCTTGCTTTTTAGTGGCTAATTGAAGATAATAAAATAAAATTTAACAAAACTGAAAAAAGAGTGTCAGGGGCATTCTTGCCTGGGCCAGGACTGAACATTAATCCTCAGATCTCAGACTCCTGACTATCTAGGACTACAGATATGTGACACCAGCACTCAGCTTAGAATTCTTTCGATAAAATTTATTTATTTAATTATATTTGTAGCAACTCTACATAGTTGTACAAAGGAATTACTGTTTAGCAAATCCATTTATGCATCTTCATTGATGTTACGCTGTTAATCTTTCTCCTCATTCCTTCCAGTCCCACCATCCTTCTCAATTGATTAAAATCTTTAGAGCTTAGTTCCTAGATTACTGGATAGGATGCTAAGCTTCCCAATTAGCACTTAAGATTTGGGTGAAAGAATGATATTGTACCATTTGTAAATACATGGAAGACTTGGAAAAAAACATGTTGTGAATTAATTCAGACCCAGAGAGATAAGGGATGCATGGCTTCCCTTATATGTGGATTTACCTTACAAACTCGTAAGTAAATATGTTGACATGTAAGTGTATACAGATGTATTAACTGAAATATAGTTGATTCAAGGGAGATCTCAGTCTAATTCCTTAGAATATCAAAAGACAAAAGTTCATTGAAATAAAACACCAGGAAGGGAGTATGCACAATAGTGATGGGTGGGTAAAGAGGCCAGAGGTTTATGAATGAAGAGTTGAAAGAGGGGAAAATGCAGTCACAAATCAATGTCTATCCTATAAAATTGAGAGGAGTGTAAGAAGGGTTGGATAGGTGAGGATGTTGAAAGGGGTAACAATGATTAAGATGCATTACGTTCTGGCACCAGGAGTTTGGCCTAGTGATAGAGTGCTTGCCTAGCATGTACGAAGACCTGGACTCCATTCCTTGGTACCACATACATAGAAAAAAATCAGAAGTGGTGCTGTGACTCAACCGGTAGATCACTAGCCTTGTGAAAGCTCAATGACAGTGCCTAGGCCCTGAGTTTATGCCCCAGGACTGACAAAAAAGGGGGAGGAGATTCACCACATTCATAAACTGCTTTGTTAAATGGTCACTCCTTTGTGCAATTACTGATTGTGGTACAAATCAGTCATCTCTTAACTGCATACAAGACTATATTTAGGAAAATGCAAGTCAAATTACAATACAAGAGAATCACTTTAGGTTTGTGGGGTTTTTTTGTTTTGTTTTTTTGCCAGTCCTGGGCTTGAGCTCAGGGCCTGAGCACTGTCCTTGGACTTTCTCAAGGCTAGAGCTCTACCACTTGAGCCTCAGCACCACTTCCAGCTTTTTGCTATGTATGTGGTACCGAGGAATCGAACCTGGGTCTTCGTGCATGCTAGGTAAGCACTCTACCACTAGGCCAAACTCCCGGCCTAGGTTTGTGTTTCTTATCTCTGTATTCTACCCATCTCACTACACAGACTTCTATTCTCTCATGGAATTTCCCTACCCTCTCAGGTCTACTTGAGGAATCCCTGGAGAAACAGAATGCACACAAGCATATAGTGGGGGTGAAACCAGCAAAGAAAATGCACAGAATCAAACATGAAGCATCCACTGGCTCAAATCCCATGATATATCCACCTAAACCTTCAAATGTCTTTTAAAATTTTATGAACCATTTGTGTAAAGGATCATGCTAAAAGCAAAACAAAACAAAATAGCAGTTAAATTTCTCACAGGAAATGCATCCTGCTTGCTCTCTCCGGCCTGTACTGAAGCCAAATTTCTATCTGTAGAGGAAAGACCTTTTGTGCTGCTTTTTCCCCTGCTCCTCTCTTACTTACATTATTCTTAGGTTGAAAACAATAGGTTTTTTGTTGTTGCAAGGCAGGGATAAAGGAGCCTAAAGTCAGCACACAATTGTGTGATCCTTGGTTTGTCTTGAATCTCAAAGTTGTTAATAAAAAAATAAAATACACAGTCTTTACAAAGCCTGTCATCTGACTCATACCCAGAGATAAGGCAGTGCCAGGAGTCTGTGAGTCAAAAGCCTGATGGTTCCACTTGCAAGGCCGCCCTCAGTACTTAGTACTTGCCCATTGGAAGCACTTTTCCGTATGCTACTGACCCATGTGTAGTTCAGCTAGGTGTTTATGTGGGCTTCGTAAGCTTTCATTTGGTTGTCCTTATGAACATGGGGGTAGAAAATGAACTTAGGAAATGATGATGGCTTGAAAACATACATTTGACAAATCTCATTTTTTGTTTTACCTTTTAGATCTTCATCCTAATTTCCTAGCCCATTCGCTTATTAGATGTCTACAAGCTACCTCTCCTCTCAGCCAGCAGATGTCACTACAGTTGGATTAAATGATCCACAAAATATTTTTGAGCTATTCTGAAAGCAATCTGAGAGTTTAAACATCTCCTAAAACTTACGAGAGTTTAGAAGGGCACTCTGGCATACAAGTACCCAATCTATTCAAGTGGGATTTTAGAGAAATAATGATGGGAAGGTGACACTGATCACATGCATTATACTTATTAACTGACATGTTGGATGGTGACCCTGTTGTAGATAATAAAAGAAAAAAGATAATAAAAACAAAGAATAAAAATAATATAAAAGAAAGTAGTAATTAACTTGTGCCATACTTCAGATAAAAGGAGAATGCTTGTCTCCTTTTTCCTTCTTTTCTAATGTATAAATAGACCTGAATGAAATATCCTCATTCACTCAGTGGCTAACGGATTGGTGTGTATAAAGAGCTGGGGAGGATACAGGAAGGAGAGAGCTCTCTTTCTAGCAATGCCCTACCACCAAATAGAAACAGACTGGCCTATCAAAGGGTGGGCAATGGAACAGATGGGATAAACATGGCATGCACTGAACACTGCCAGGTGTCCAGTCGGCAGATATATTGCTGCTGTGGGTTTTCTTTTTATATATAAGGTATTCTTCATGCTACAAATGTCCCAATTCAGGCACATTAAGAGCAAAGTTCAAGTTCATCTGATTCACTGCTTAAAAGAGGTGTGCAAATATTTGTTGAACAGACAAGTGGATGAAATCACATCATCAACCTAAGAAGAGAGATGGCAGACGTGTGTGAAATTTAGAAACACTAAGGAATGTGAACTCATTTTTCATCATCATCAATAATTCTTATCACTATTCATATTACAATACTGGGGGACTCCCATATACCAGGCCAACACTGTACTTCCTGAACCATGCTCTCAGCTCTTCTGTTTATATTTTTTTCTTTCAATAAGATCACTAACTTTACCTGGGCTCCTCTGGGACACACAATTATCATGCCTATGGTTTCTGAGTAATTCAGACTACAGATATGTTCCTTCAAATTTAGCAAGCTAAACTCTCAAAATAAGTCTATGTATAGGACTCTTCCTATATTACGCTGGGAGGAGATAGCTGGCCTTCAGATCATAATAGGCCCCTGAACTCATTTCGCACATGACAGGACTGACAACTATATTTTTTCCTAGGCTCCTCATTGGCTACCTGTAGCCTCTGCCTGTACTGATAATTGTGCATGGCCTGTGAATGATGTTTATCCAATTGTCTTTGACAGAAAAAAAGTTTTCTCACTGCTGAATGGAATGGATGGTGTCCTTCTGAATGTGAATTTAGTTGGATAAAATGATTTTTGCAGATGTAATTAGGTTAAAGTGTTTTGGATAAGACCATCAGATTATTCAGGAATTCCCAAATCCAATAAAATACATCCTCTAAGAGATACTCAGAAGAGAGACACTGAACAGAAAACAGAAAGGCAGAAAGTAAAGTCATACAGTTTCAAGCCAAAGAGCTCCAAAGCCACTGGAACCCTGGGAATCTGCGGAGAGCCTTCTAAGGGAACACAGCTCTGCTAGCCCCTGGACATCAGACTTCTACCCTCAGGAGCTGTGGAAGAACTGTGGAACAAGAAATGTCTCCTGTTTCCTTTCACCAGGTCTTCAGCAATCTGTCATAGGGAACTACTGCCTTATTTACTGGGCACCTCAATCTTCCTGTGTAGCATTGCTTGCTAACACTGCTCCTACGCGGGTCCTGCCTGCTACAGAGGGTCTTGCAGCACCCTTCCCGACCTGGCTGTTACAGAGGTATGCAGCTGGCTCACACATGGAATCGGGGCAGGGGCTGTTGCCTGGAAGTATACAATCTCTTTCCCCTTTAAACTTCCCCCTTTCCCAAAATGTTCTTTATGTAACTTCTCCCAAGTTCTCGGTCCCTACCTCTCTGCCCAGCTACACTATGCAGGTCAGCTACAGAGTTGTTTAACTGTCTCTGGTTCACAACCCAGCGAGCTGTGGTTCAGTGCCAACAATGGCAGAAATGAAGGTTCTTCATCCACACTCTTTCTTTATATGCATCAAGGATATGAGCCAGGTTCCAGTACCTGGGTGAAGATCATGAAAAAAAAAAAAAAACTCCCTCAGTTACCATCCAAGATCCCTGGAGAAAGCTGCGTGCCCTTTGTCCAGTCTGATCAGAGCCCTGTCCAAACTGCCTTTTAGGGAGGTGATTCCAGCAGCCCAACCGCTGCATGTCCTTTGCGCTGTCAGAGAATCCTTTGAGTTGTCAGAGTGTTCCTTCCACCCACAGAGAAGGATGGCACTTGACATTCATTTGACTCTCACATATTTAATTTTCAGATGTTTTCCTGCACGCATTGAGGACACAGGTAAGCACAACCCCCCTGTTTTATATGCTGCTCTGGAACGAGGATGAGCTGCTTTGCTGGACTATCACCAACATACAACCAGCGTGGCGCTTCCCCTAGGAAGAGTGGCACTGCATTGTTCAGTTCAAGCGTGGAGAGGATGGTTCACTTTAACGTCAAAAAATCACACTCTATAGCTAGGACTATGGGCATTAGCTACTGCATCTGGCTTTCATTGATATTTTCAGGGTAACTTGGCAGAAGAGAAGATGCCTATAGAATTGGAATCTTATTCTGGATCTGTCATTATGTAAGACCATCAGTCTCTAAGCTTCCTCATCTATCACAGAATTCTTGGTTATTACTGTCATTAGCATAAAATTAAATACAATGAATTTAGAAAGTGAAGAATTAGAAAGTACAAGTTAAAGGTAAAAATCTTGAATATTTGAGGAACTTGTTTATGGTTTACTATAAATCACATAAAACTTATGATATATAAGTGGAAAAACTTAGGTCCAGGCTATCTTTCCATATAAAGTTGTATGATATTTTAAATACTTAAAAGTAGTTCAAATTAGGCCACTCTTTTGTGGTCTTTTCCTTCAAATAGTATAAATGTATTTCTTAAGCTCTGATCCAAGAATTCTGTGAGAATTCTGTCTTTATGGCATTAAAATGATCCATTACTCCTGTTTATTATTGAGTTAATAAAAACCAAATATCAAAACAACAACAACAACAAAACACACTCTACAACCTCCTCTGTTCTGTTGTGCTTCTTCTGTGATTGTAGAAAATCATTTGGGCCTTTGCCAGGAGAAGGGAGGCATCACCAATTTTGCCATTCAGCACCTGCTCAAGTGAGCTGTCCTTCCACAAAAAGAGGCCTCTCGGAGACACAGCACCCCCTCCCCCTGTGCCAGATGCACCTGGGGTTCGGGCTCCTCTTCCCAGCAGGCCGAGGAAGAAGGCATCACATGTCTTTATATCTGCCCCCTCTCCCACTTTGTGTAATTATTTCTAATAAACTCCTTCTGCTTTCCTTGTTTAATTGTTCTACATGAACATCTCTGGGCCGTAGGTGGCACCCAAGGCATGAACTATGCTTTTAATACAATTTAAATTTACCATTTTGATGTGCTGTGAAATACACATCCCGTATAATTGCTTTACATTAGGGATATAATTGCTTTTAACTGGAGTTATCAAGACCAAGTTCTTTCTGGAGAGAAGGCAGTTTGTAGAGATAAGAAAAATACTATATATAAGACCATAGTATTAAGCTTTTACAACTCAATAATATTTTAGTTCTTGATTGCGGTTTATAATATTAAATGCAGCTAACATATATTGCGCTACCACCACTTCAACATAAGCCATCCATAATTCATATATGATAATTTTACAAAGCAGGTCTTATTTTAGACTTATATACATGCATTCACTGTCCCTCTCCATTTAAAAAAAAAATCATGTCTACCCAGTACCTGAGATTGTGATCTTATTTGGAAATAGGATCTTTGCAGATGTAATTTGTTGTGATGACATCATACTAAAATAGGCTAGATTCTCAATTATCTGATGTCCTTAGCAAAGAAAAAGAAGACAGAGTGGCACCTGGAAAAGGAAGCAGTATCAAGAAAGAGGCAGAGACTGGAATGGTGAGTCTATCATAGACAGAATGTTGAAGAGAGTCATGAATGTCAGAAAGATGCCCCAAAGGATTCTTTCCCTGACCTTCAGAGAGCAGAGACAGATGCTACCTTATGCCAGAATTCTAGTCTCCTGAACAGGCTGATAAACATTCACGTATTTACAAATAACCAACTTATTGCAGTATGTTGTGGAAACCCTGGAAAACAAAGGATATCTTTTCCTGTTCAGATCAGTCAGGAGGAATGATAGAGTCACATAATAGAAATTACTGTGTATGTAATACTGTAAGATTATATAGCCAAGGCATTCAGACTGCTAAGAACATCCTTGAAATTATTTCTTGCCTCTCTACATTTATTTCTTACCAATATTTCCCAGGGAATATATTTTCTTGGAGGAAAAAGAATTTTAGATGGAAGGAGATGGGCAGGGTAGTTTCCTCTATAACTGGAGTCTAATATCAGAATGTTTTCTTTCTTTCTTTTGGTATTTGAACTCAGGATCTTAAACTTGCTCAATAAATGCTCTACCATTTTGAACAACTCATTCTGTTTCAGTTTACATTTCAAGTGGTGTCTTGCTTTTGCCACAGGCAACCTCAGACTGTAATCTTCCTACGTCTACCTCCCACTTATTTGTGTTTATAGGAATGTACTACCATGCTCAGTCTTAAGAGTATCTAAGTGAATTCAGGCTTTGTGCATTTTTTTTTTGCCAGTCCTGGGTTTGAGCTCAGGGCCTGAGCCCTGTCCTTGGACTTTCTCAAGGCTAGAGCTCTACCACTTGAGCCTCAGCACCACTCCAGCTTTTTTCTATGTATGTGGTACCGAGGAATCGAACCTGGGTCTTTGTGCATGCTAGGCAAGCACTTTAACCACTAGGCCAAACTCCCAGCCCGCTTTGCGCATTTTTGAACCCAACTAATATTAGCGTTTCTTTTGATGACATCACTTCTTCTGTCAGGACCATACAGACTCAAATATTTCCTGCTGCTGAATTCCTCTGTATTAACTCAGCTTCCATCCATTAACACTTCCTTTTGTCCCATCTTTGCACAACCTCCATTCATCTTCATTAAAACCCTGGTCAAACTCACCTCCTCCTTCAAAAGGCCTTTCCAGCAAGCATGATTTGAAATAAATTCCCCTTTGTCCTTAGACTTTAATGCTTTCAAGTTTACAATTTAAACAGGTGCCAGATATTCTCTACTATGAGCTCTTCCAATGGGATTGTTTTTACCTAGTTGTTTTACCTTTCTCAGGCTGTTATACATTGGTACTTTGAAGTAACAGATATTTCAACATCAGCAGGCTGTAAATCTGAAATCAAGGACTCAGCAGAGCTGCAGTCGTTGGAAAATACTGGAGGACAAAGATCCTTCCTGGCCTCCTCCAACTTCTGGCAGCTTCTGGCATTCCTTGACTTGTTACATAACTCCAATCTCTGCTTCTTTCCCCATACATCCTTCTCCTCTCTGTACTGTATGTCTTCTAAAGCCTCATGCCACTGGATTTAGGGTCCCCCCCCACAAATAACTCAGGATAAGCTCATTTTGAGATCCTTAATTAAATTACATCTGCAGAGACATTTTTGCAAACATGGTCATATTTACAGGTTCTGGTGGTTAGAACACAGGCACATAGTTGATGTGTGTGCAGGGTATCATTCAGATCACTACATTTATTTCATCCACCTGTACATGTATGTCACATATATGACAAATGTTCTGCTATATATTTGTTTACTAAATGGATCAACTAAAGAATGAAGGCATTACAGGTCCCAGGTCTAGATTTTTACCAATTAATTATCATGCATTGGATGAAAACCTCAATACTGCAAAGGTACTGTAAGTTTGCAAAGGATGGTTGTAGTCTTGGCATGGAGAAAGCAGAATAAGCTAATAGGAAGGAGGGGGGAAATTTAAGTAATACAAAACATCAAAATATATCATCAGAAATCGGCTCTGTGGAAAGTGGTAGAGCTCCAGCCTTGAGCTAAAGAGCTCAGGAATAGTGCCCAAGCTCAGAGTTTAAGCCCCATGACTGACCAAAAATACATACATACATACATACATATATATATATACATATATATATATCATCAACAGCCATACTTAAATATTCCTTAAGGGAAACCCAAACAGTGATAGATCTAATTTGAATTCTGTCTCTACCTGTAATCATCTAATTGCTGCAAGTTCTATATTTCATTTTTCGTTTTTATCCAATAAAGAAAAAAGACAATAATTGGAGAAAAGTCAACAGATCCCCTAAAAAGTTCTCAAATGCTAAAATGTTGGGAATGTTCAAGGCCTTTGCAAAGGCCCATTCTTGAAAAGACCTGGGCCTCAGGGAGGGACTTTCCAGACTTGATGGAACCAGTGGGAGCTAATGCCAAGTGGGAGTCGCTTTCATCACTGAGGCATTATCATCTGGGGAGGGGAGGAACTCAAGACTCCAGCACTGCCTCTTTCTCTTTTTTTTTTATTAAAGAATTTATTAACGTTGATTTTTACATCATATTTTAATTGACAAGTTTAACAAACGAGTGTTCAAGGAGGGAATCTCTATTTACAATCACTGGGACTTAGTATTTAGAACTTAATCAAAATTAGGCTAAGGGTTTGTATGCCATAGAAACATTAATTCATGAAATAAAACATTATGTCTATAGAGTCATAGGTTTTTATGTCTATATAGTTATGTTTATATTTCCATTACCATGTCCATAGCTTTGGGTATGCAAATATTGAGTCCTCATTCTTGTACTCTTTGGATTTAATAGCCACATATTAAGGATACCATGCACCTTTTGTTCCTTAGGTCTTGACTTGTCTCACTCAACATGATTCACCCTAGATTCATCCACTTCCCTGCGAATGCCATTATTTTATCTTGTCTGTTGGCTATGTAGAATTCCATTGTGTATATATACCACATTTTCTGTATCCATTCATTTGCAGTAGGGCATCTGGGTTGTTTCCATCACCTGGCTATTGTGAATAGTGCAGAGATGAACATAGCTGAGCAGGTGTCCTTGTAATATCCTGGGTCATGATGTCCAGGATAGATGCCCAGAAGTGGTATGGTGGGATTGTAGGGAAGGTCTATTTTCAGTTCTTTAAGAAACCTCCACACTGCTTTCCAGAGTGGCTGAACTAGTCTACATTAACACCATCAGTGTAGTAGGTTCCTTTTTCTCCACAACCCCACCAGCAATTGTCATTGTCTGAGTTCAAAATCTTGGCCATTCTTGTGGTAAGGTGGTATCTTAGGATTGTTTTATTTGCATTTCCTTTATGACCATAGATGATGAACATTTTCTCATATGCTTTTCTGCCATTTTAATCTCTTCTTCTGATAGGTCTGTCTTTAATTCCCTTGCCCATTTAGTGAATGGTTTATTGGGTTTTGGGCGGATTAGTTTCTTGAGTTCCCTGTAGATACTGGATATTAAGCATTTGTCAGATGTGTTGTTGGTGAATATCTTTTCCCAGTTGGTTGGGTGTCCCTCTACTTTTGCGACTATGTTTTTATCTGTACAGAAACTTTTTATTTTTAGGTAGTCCCATTTATTGAGTCTCTCTCCAATCTGTTGTGACCCTGGGATTCTGTTCAGGAATCTTTTGCCTGTGCCTATGAGTTCCAGTGTTTCTCCTACTTTATCATGTAGCAGTTTCATGGTTTCCCGTCTGACGTTGAGGTCTTTGATCCACTTTGAGTTGATGCTTGTGCATGGTGACAGGCTAGGGTCAATTTTTAGTTTTCAGCATGTGGCTGCCCAGTTTTGCCAGCACCAATAATTGAATAGACTGTGTTTGTTCCACTGTATATCTTTGGCTCCTTTGTCAAATACAAGTTGCCTATAGGTAAGTGGTTCTATTTCTGGGTTTTCTATTCTGTTCCACTGATCTTCTGTCTTTCTCTCTTTTTGACCTTAGCAACAGAAGTTGGCATATTGCTGCAGAACACATGCACACCAGGATGAACTGCCTCATCCCAGGTCCAAGGCAGCTGGACCACCAATTGTGGACCTGCTAAGATCATGAGTCAAAAGAAACCTCTTCTCTATCTGAGGTGATTATTTAAGGCATTTCTTCATCATGACAGAAGGTAGACCCATGCCAATGCTGTCCACTTAGAATATCATAACATTACCCAATCATTGAAAATTCCCCTGTGAAAACAATGGTTGCATGGACTTGTAACATGTTGATTCATTTAGTAGCACTTGAGTTAGGAGAAGACAAGGCCTAGAAATCTAGGTCAGCAGCAGAGGCTATTTTTAGGTGCTTCATTCCTGAACAAGGGCTCACTTCATGGTGACAGTCCAGTCCAATTAGTCAGAAAGACACGGGCATTCCAATATTCAGTTATTTTTAGAAACTGTTTTTTTTTTGTTTACTACCCTAATGAAGAGGTATCTGTGCTCTGGAGATGTCAAAGTTCGAGCCCATAACAGGCTCCAATATACACCAGATGCAGCTGAACTGCAACCTGGCTTATGAGGATCTGATTGAAAATTGTCCTGCATCTACTTTGCCCAAGAATGATTATGTGGTTAGTAGGCTCTTTGGCATGGAAATAAAACCAGCTGCTAGCTCACCTCCATTCCCAGGGCAGTAATCCAGTTACTTTTCATTTTCTTTCTCTTAAGCATGGGACTTCATATTAGAAGGTTCAGATTCCCCTGTATGGACTCATTTCTTTCCTGTAAATGGAGAGTTGCAGTGCAGTGACAGGCTTACATGCTTGGATGCACTGATAGGATGAATGTACCATTTTCCTATGATTCTCCTCATTTGTGTATAAAGCACTTCAAAGGAGCTTATGTGAGTTGACAATCAGTTGAATGGAAAGGTAAGCTAGTTGGTGCTGGAAGCATGCCCATTATTTGAGAGGTCTACAGGGCATGTGTGTGTGTGTGTGTGTGTGTGTGTGTGTGTGTGTGTGTGTGTGTGTGACAATGAGATTCAGCTATTCTGAATTGTCTCTGAAGACATTTGGCAATTTCTGTCTTTCTTCTAGGGTTGCCTTTACTGCTACTTGGTCAGAACAATGCAGAGCAACAAAATACCTGGACACACACGACCACTAGCAATTATGAAGGCAGAGGCAATTTTATTTCCTTCTGGAATCATGCCCTCTGTTTCTTAAGTGTTGATAACCTCGTGGAATCTTCTGAAGTTGAGACAGAAGGTTGCTATATCATTCCTAATGCTGTAGTGTGGACATGACCAGGAAATAGGCGAACCTACCCTCAGATGAATGGAAACATAAAGGGAAAAGGATATCCAAAATAGTGATGAGGGTTAGGCACATCAATAGGGGTATTTTGATATATTTATTAAATTACAAATAGCAGCATAGTATATATAGTATACTATATATATATAGTATATATAGCATAATATATATATATATATATATGACAAGGAAGTCCAGTAAAAAGCCAATATTCTTTACCATCTCCATTTGATAATATGTGATCAAATCCTTCATTTAAAGGTGCTGCATACCTATCTTCAGAGATTCCTTTTCTATAATAATAAAACTTGAAGCCTGGAAATGGCCTACAGAGCTATGTAACTCACTTCTCTAAAGGCAAATCTCAGACTGAGCAAAGCCCCTAGATTTGACCCAGATCACCAGCAAGGATGTGGTAAGAGACATGCTTGTTAATCTCAGCTCTTCCACTGTCCATGAAGCGCCACACAGCCATATTCTTCAAAGTAACCTCCACTAAAGCAGCGACATTGACTAGTGAGGAGGGTGGAGAATGTGGTCTTCCAGGGCTGCAGTAACAATACAGGTGGTCAGGGATCAGCCATGGCCCTCTGACCAGTTAGGGATCATCTAGGTAGAGCGGAGTGCCCACCTGATGAAAAGAACCCATTGGAAGCGAAGTATCATAGTCCTCATTCTTGTTTACTTTGGCCATGCTCTACAAATCTGTTTCCTGTGAAAATGATCACAACCCACATTTCCATTTCCATCTTCATACCTTCTGTATGTTCTATTGTTCTGATCTCTACTCTTGCTGACACCATTTTGTCCCTACAAACCAACCCACTTGCTTTCATTTGCAATTTGATAGCTTATTTCATGCCTTTGGTGCAAAAAAAACTTCAACTTTGGTTTTGTCCTCTGTGGTGGCCTCACTTATTGGAAACCCCAACCTCTGTGACTACATCCTAACTGATTTCTGTAGTTATAGAAAACCAAACAGCTGTTTGGTTTCACTTTAAATTTATTATCGCAAGAATCAAAGTCTCAGTACTGTTTGTCAATCCTACTATATTTCCTTCTTAAATCCATGCTTTTACTTCATGGATCTTTCTCCTTAAATATCTCACAGGCATTGGCTACCTCTTCAACATCAACATCTGCTCTTAAAATGGGAAAAAAATCACTTAATTTTGCATAGAAAAATGCCTTCAAGTAGAATAAAGTTCTCATCCTTACTTTCTCAAGAACTTTGCTACTTTGTCTCTTTATTATGCATAACCAGCAGCTCCATTGTAACAGTCTAGCCCTATCCTTATCAAATACATTCATCAACTTCTCTCCTATGAAGAAAAGGCTTTCTCTGGACTTATTAGCTCTCTGCACTAACTGCCCTACTTTTAAGTATCCCTTTACAGTTTCTGGTCGATTTCTCATTTATACTCATGACACTTTAAACAAATCAAGCAAGTTATACATTTTATTATTCCTTCTCTTCCTCCATTTTCTTCCCTCCCTTTCTCCCCCCCTTCCTCCCTCTCTGTCTTCCTTCCTCCCTCCCTCCCTTCTTTCTTTTTGTGCTTGCCTTGGGGCAAGAATTCAGGCCTGAGTGCTATCCCTACTACTTGAGTCACAGATTTGCTGCTAGATATTTGGTACATAATTAGAGATAAGAGCTTCAAGTTCTCTCCTGCCCAAGCTGGCTTCTAACTGTGATCCTCATATCTCAGCTTCCTAAGTAGCTAAGACTATAGGTATGAGCCATTGGCACTCAACTGTACTTAAATATTCAAAAAAGGTCCAATGATTTTTCCCCCCTAGGAAATTATTTTAACTGAATCTCCTGTCATTTGCCTCTAAAGCAAGTGCTTACAGGATTCTCTTTTCTCAGTGTTACATACTCACGTTAGCTTCTAGCTGTGGAATATGCTTTCTTCTTTTTTAAACAATATGTACCAAACATAGAGAGCTCCTTTCCCATCTTCGAAAGCACTTACAGTTTATTTGTTAGTTAAAAGAGTATTCAACAAAATAAGAATTATAATTGTAATTTTGATGGTTTTACAGTATATACATATTATATTTTCAATAATTTTGAAATTATTCTACGATAATCATTAGCTCAAGTTTTTGGATTATTTTGTTCTATTGACCAAGTAGGCAATCTCTACTACAGCTATAGAATTGCTCAATATGTTCATACATAACAGGTAAACTTTTGGTTACAGTTGGTATGGACAACTCCGTTCCGAAATCTTTTATTTTCTTACTGACATTGCACCGTGATGGCAGTAAAAAGACATTTTAATGAAAGAGGGAATTAGGACCACTGTAACAACAGTCAATGCAATATGCCTTAGGAACTGAATGCAGCCACGTTGAAAGCAATGATTAGGAAAATGACTTAAAAGTATCACTTCCGCTTCAAGAACCTGTAAGCACACTCTTTACAACCATAAAGAGCTTTTGTGTAGAAAGGCAGTCTTTCTGATCTTCATAGGGTGGCATGGCAGAAACATACCCAAATCCCTGTGTGAATAATTACTCTGGCTCATGGATTAATGTCTATACTACTCTCTTCAGAACATTAAAATCTGGACTACTGTATAAAATGCTGTGGTCTGAATGAGTCATTTTTGTAGGGAAATACCACCACAAATCTTCAAATTGCTTTCACAAAGACAAAAACATCATTAAACTCACAGTGTCTGGAATGTACTGATTCAATAGGATGGCTATGTTGAGTTAAAACTCCATGTCTAATTCCTAATAATTTTGAAAGTAAAGAGTAAATGATCTTGTATTTTTTCTGTATAAAATAACATGTGTAACTTCTGGGCTTTCTCCTTTAAATTATGCTACATTCTGAATTAGCGGAGTATAAATAATTTGTGATGCCAAAAATATAGGTAGAGCTTGTTCTCTTTTTCTGATTGGTATCCAGTAACAAATGTGGTTTCTTTATGTGAAGTAAAGGAAAAACAAGTCACTTTGATCAACTTTCAGCTTTTGCTTCAAGTTACTACTACTTAATGTTACTTAGACAAACAATGATTCATTATTGAATATTTTTCATACTCCTTGCTTTTTATTTATTGAAACCCAATTTTTGTACTGTTTTTAGCAAGGAAACATAGACACAGTAATGTGAAGTGTAACTCCTATACTCCCCTTCCCCTTCCTCTTCCTTTGTAGACCCCAAATCGCCCCTCTTCCTTATGTTACAAGGACAATGGCCAAGGAGAAAGCAGTTAATGTACCTGGTACCCACATGATGTGGCAATTAATTTTCAAATCTGTTTTTGACAAATATGAGTTGGATATCTGGAATGAGGCAGGAATGATTAGGTTTGGAGTAAAGAGAATAAGGAAAGGGGAGTTTCTGAAATCTGTTACTAAAGAAATTAGTGTTCCAAGTGTCTGTGGTTCTAGCTTTAAAATGAAAACTTTTTTTTCCTGAAATAACAAAGTGCCAAGTTCTATGTAATGAACAGGTTTTTCCATGATGAGTTTTGTGCAAACGCTATAAAGTCGAAGCTCAAGACTTTTGGAAAAAAGAAAGATCAGGCTGATTTGTATGGTTTAAAATTATATATTATATTGCCACGAATTTGCTGACTGTATCTAAAAGACTTTAAAATGCTCAAAATCCATTCAGAATTATTCTGATTCATGTGCAATTTCATCTAATATGAATTGCTCTATAGGTTCTGGTTTTCTTTTTTATTGAGAAAGCATGGAAACAAGGGGTGAATTACATCTCTCCAAAGGCAGCTTGCATGAGAGAAGATGGCAACTGTTCTAATTAATTAATTAATTCATTCATTAATGTAAAGGTGATGTACAGAGGAGTTATAGTTCTCTAATTCAGGTAATTAGTACATCTCTTTCAGGATAGTGTCACCCCTCCATTTTTTATCCCAGATTTTTCCCTCCCCCACAAGTTATATAGTTCATTTCCAACATAGTGTCTGATAAGTATTACTGCTGCATTTATTCATTTCTTTTCTTTCCAATAACATAGTTTGTCTACTCTGCTAAAGAAACAGTGATAATAACCACCAGAAATATGCATATGACTAAATGCATTAGCAACTACCAACAAACAAGAATTTTACACATGAGCTATAAAAATCCAAAAAAAACACCCCTCAATTGACAGTATCCATCACCACAGACTTAGTACAGCTAGTCTGCTTGTCATTATGAGAAGAGAGAGGGAGAGAGATTTAAAAATGCACCAGGACCTTTGATGACTCTTTGATAGCTACATTCTCTAAGCACACATCTTAGATAACCATGGATTTACTGGATTCCGTGATGTCTTCAAATTAATAAAGTATAAAATAAATCTATTTTCTTTGGTTTGTCTAGTGATTTTTAAATAATTTTAAGAGAAAGTTTAACAAAACATATATTTTCTCTCAAAAATTATATTTAAGGAATATACAAATATTTTCATGGGTTTTTATTTGGTTTCGTACATTGCTGGGTTCACATGAGAGAGTGGAACTGTATGTGATTTATCTCCCATTATCCTCCAATGCGGCCAACAAGAGAAATTAGCGTTGTCTTAGATTAAATTGCCTTGCACAAATGAGTATCACTCGAATGTAAAACAAAAGTTATTTAACCTTGGAATTTAACTATTCTAAAAACCAGAATAGAAGTTTTCAAACTATATATAGTTCATTTCCTTAAAAGGAAATTCTTATGTGTCTCTTAGGATACAGAAGTTCTATATATCAGACTTTTAAAGCTTCATTCAACTTCTCCTTTATTTTTCAAAATTGTGCACATGCACAATAATTTTCTATGTCTAACATACAAGATTTGAACCCACTGGTTGTTTGCCATATCAGGCTAATTGAATTCTTTCCTCCAATCACTAGAAGAGAAAGACATAAACATATGATATGGAATCTGTTACCTATGCATTACCCATGTGGGAGTTAAGAGTCCAGAACTGTGTTATTTGGTATAATAGAGGTTGATACCCAGGTGTATTTAATTTTAAGTGAGAGAAGCCATGTTACAAAGTAGAAAAAGAACTTAGTCTAGAGGTCAAGGTGGGGATTTGTCCCTAGTTCATAACTATATACAATCTGTAAATTTCAGCTAGTCCCTAGCTTTTGTTCTCTCAGTTCCCTGATATATAAAATGAAAACTGCCCATTTTACTAAGTTGTTATGAAGAGGAATGGACTAATGTATATAAAGCACATTTTAACATGTATTATCTTTGATTAGTTCATTTATTGTAGAAATACATTCTGTTGGGTTATTGAGCTTCATAAAATAAATTGGTAGTATACAGATTAGAGATATATAAGATTCATATATACATAGATGTTATACATCATATATATGTAGAATGCCAAGAGTATACATTGGTTCAACACCATAACTACTAATTGATATTGTCCTATAACTATTACTTTTATGAAAACACAACACATTGTTATGAATAAGCAAGGAACCCAGGGAAGTTAAAATAAGTCTTAGGAGGACATTTCTGAGAACTAATCTACAGAAGAAGTTGTTTTGCTTGCGTTGATGTTGGTGCCACGAGGTTATGAAAAACATATGAGAGAAATTACAGCAAAAACAAGTGAGAAATTTTCCCTGCCTCACCATCACATATGCTAAGCCCCAGACACAATTGCCCTTTTAGAATGCATTACAGAAGCTATGCTTAGCAAATGGGTGCAAGATGTTTGTGCAGATATATACACTTGCAGGCCAGAACTAAGGAAACTGGCAAACGCTTATAGCAGGCAACATTTCTAGTAGGTTGCCAACCCAGATCTACTTTTTTTTTTCTTAAGAGTTTTGGCAGCTGTCTTCCATCTCTTCAGATTACACTTGTAATTGGTTGTTTCCAAGGAAACATGGACTTGAAACCATGATCATCTTTATTAACTAGCTTTAACATGGAGGCATGCCCTAAGTGAAAACAGGGAGGGAGAATAGCAATTAGGATAGCAATTACCATCCATATGTGTAGGATGCTAATTCCACAAGCATGAGTAGTACACTCACAGTTCGTTAATCCAAATGTAAGTCAGCACATACCCTACCCTCATTTGTTAATGATTTGTTTAACAAAGAGCTTTAGATTTATATATATGTTTATTTATTGTCCAGGTTTATTATTGTTGCTATTACTTTGGCTCAAACTTTCCATAGGAAAATCCAGGAGAGTTTAAAGGTTACTTTTATTACTGAGCAATAATAAAAATACAATAAATATGTTCTAGGCCTTCCTTAAAAAAAACTCAGTATTATTGGATATATTTGTATTTGGTTATCTGAAATTGGATAGGGAACGGGGGAAAACAAGATGAGGGGTGGGGGAGGGGGGAAGGGAAATGGGGACCATGACATGTGAAAGGGTATCAATGTGTGGGAATTAAGGCACCATTTATCTGGCAAATATCATGTAACCCTTCTATTAATTACAATAAAAATATATTAAAAAAACTCAGTATTCTTGTTATCTGATATATTTTATATGTGCTTAATTGGTTATTTGAAATTGGATAGGGAAGGGGGGAAATCAAGATAAGTGGGAGGAGGGTGGGAGGGAAATGGGGACCATGTCATGAGAAAAGGTATCAATATTTGTGAAGTTATGCACCTTCTATCTGGTGAATACAATGTAACCCTTCTATTAATCACAATAAAAATATTTTTTAAAAAACCTGCAAAAAAATAAAAAAAATAAAAAAAACTCAGTATTTTAGGTGAAAACTTGCCTGGTCACACCATTACTGTACCTGCCTGTTCAGAATCTCTAGTGTGTCTCAGCAAAGACTGATGATGAAAACAGTATGGGTGAATATGTTTTGATAATGCAATTTGACAATGAAGTTGTGTTGGCTGAAATTATTAATATGTAGGACTAACTTATCATTTTTCATTATCAAAAGTATACAGAAATGTGATAGCTTCATCATGCAATTCTATGCCTCATTATAATTGTGAATGATCTGATGTGAATATATAAAGCACTAGTTTTTATACATTCTGTAGTTTTTCCCACTGAATAATGGTACTAGCCAATATCCAATACCCCCACTCAATCCTGATTCATATTCTGTACCAACTTTGAGAAGAAAGGCATTCAAGAAGGAAGACTTGGTATATAATGTGTATCACAAATGAGGTTGAGTATCAACAACATGAGTTCTGTTTACCGAGGTGCAGTGGAGAGTGGCCCGAAGCTAAAGAACAGCCCATTCCTCACCAGTTTCTCAGTGTGTGGCGATGGGATCTCAGAGTGTATTGGTAGATAACAGGTAGGTATAGATAGTAACTTCCAGAAACAGGAAGAAACAGTTGAATGTACGTGACATAAAAAGTAGAAGGAATAATTCATATAGTGTAGTTTTCTATCAAATTACAAAAAAGAAAATTATGGGCTCTCAATAATGCATCAATCAATTCTAATTCAATATATAAATCAATTATAATCAAGAAATAATTTGCCTTTGCTTACTGGTTTTCCTGTTTCTTGTTCCATAAGTAGATTTGTTTGTGTATTCAGCAAACAAATCTCCTACTATCTCTGAGTTATATGATATTTATAACATGTTCAGTTGTGGTTACGCTTTCTTAACTTCAAATATTTAAAATTAGCATCAACATATATGTATATATTTTTTTACTTTACATTCTTTTTTTACCTTGCATTCTTTAAGGACTGTCTTTGAATAAGAGTCTCTGCATATTTTATAATCTGTCACTAAGTTACCTTCACATCTCCAGTTATTTGTTTCTGAATTTACTACAGTAACAAAGAACATGGACAGGAGTCCCTTCTATCCCAGGGGTCCAGGAGAATCAACTGAATTCTCACATCTGGAATCATTCAGAACCATGGACAACAACCAGACACACATTCCCATCCACCTCTAAATTCCAAAGTCAAAACCAGCGAAGGCGAAGCTTTCATTACTTTGCAATTAGTCATTGTTTATTGTTAAATTGTCGTTATTTTTCTATTTTTAGGCTATGTCAAAATTTTCACTACATGTAGCTTAACATGATTTAATTAAAATTCCTTACTCTTAGAAAAAGAATGCACTGGTTCCACTTACCAGTACAGAATAGAAATCTGGACTTCATATATTATAGTAGGGTTATGCCAAGCTTGGAGGTGAAACTCCTGAAGATGGAACATGATTCTGTAGTCTAACATGACAGTGAAGTGGACTAAGAAATAAAAACTCACGGGGAAGCAGTAAAACCCTACATCTAGCTTAATATATAGGCTCAATGATATCCATGCTGTAGTTACTGGAGCTTGAGAATGTTTATTTATTAAGCAAAGAAATACAGATCAAATAAAAACTATTGAGAGGAAGAAAAGATCCTGGATTATCCTTGTGGGCCCAAGGTAATCAAAAGTGTCCATATAAGAGGGAATTGGCAGGGTCAAGGGAGAATTCAAATACTGTAATTCCTTAGAAATTCAAAGTTCAACAAAATAAGCTGCAGGAAACTAGTACTTGAAACAGGTAGGATGGGGTCAAGAGGAAAGGAGTAGATGAATGAAAAGAAGCAGGGAGAATATAGGAGAGAATTCAATATATGGCCAACATAATTAAGAAAAGTGAGAGAAGGAGTGGGTTGGGAGAGATGGGTGAGAATGCTGCAAAAGGTAACATTGACCAACATTCAATGTATTTATAAATTTCTTTGTTAAATGACAACTCCATTGTACAACTACTTAAAGGCAATAATTTTTCAAAAGGACATAGGGACATGCTTCAAAAAGCAATCTTCAGGTCTCAACCTCTTGAGTAGCTGTAATTACAGGCATGAGCAAACAGCACCTCACATATACCATATTATGTTTAAAAATACTTGAGCTTGAGCTCAGGGCCTGATCCCTGTCCTTGGACTTTCTCAAGGCTAGCACTTGAGCCTCAGCACCACTTCTGGCTTTTTTCTATGCATGTGGTACCAAGGAATCAAAGCCGGCTCTTCATGCATGCTAGACAAGCGCTCTACCACTAGGCCAAACTCCTGGCCTAAAAGTACTTTTAACCACAGTGTGAAGAGGTTATTATTATTCTCATTTTTAAAAGGGACCTAAGTAGCTGCCCCGCATTCATTTGACTTTTGTGGCTGAGCTATGTGGTCTAATTCCAGCAGCATCCCCGGTTCAGCCTTCAGAAGTGTGAACAATACTACAGCAAACCTCTGTATTTAAGCATCTTCCCTGGGCAAAGAACAAGAGAGGATGTGAAAGCAGCTGGATGAACAGCAAGACTAAGGGGCTCATGCCACTTCAGCAATCTTTTATGGATAATTCACTAATTCTTTGCAGCTTTTAGTTTCTTTAGTAGATAGTTTCACTTTGAAAAGCTAGTTCATAATATGACTCCTTAGTTCAGAGCCCCATGTTTTGAGAAGAAAGAAAGGACAGACAGCATTCCAGGCTCTTCTGCAGTAGCCAGTTACACTATAGATCAAATGCCACCTAAGAAACAGATCTGTACTCCACAGGTTGTCATTCCTGATCCGAATGACTGCATCCAGATATGTCTTTCTCCAAAGAAATCCTAGGATGTTTATGTCACAGATTTTCTATCACATTGAAATATGAATATATATATATATGTGTGTGTGTGTCTATGTATGTAGATAGTACTATCTTACTTGTGCAAAGGAGCTCCCATTTAACTAAGCAGCTTATGAATACAATGCATCTTGGTTGAATTCTCCCCTTTGATCACTCTCCCTCATTGCTCCCAATACCACCTCGATTTTCTTTTTTCTGATTTAAATTTTTTGAATATTTTTATGATCTTCAGATTCAGTCTATGAACAGTGTCTCTCGACCAATGTCACACTTTCAACTTTCTCACCCACCCCTCCCAACTTATGCTTTCCATTACTTATCTTCATTTTAGATTATGTAGTGGTTTTTGCAGTTTAACAGTGAAGTTTATTTGTACAATGCATCACTTCAACATTTTCGCATCCTTTTGGACTCCTTTCTTTATATTTCTCAATGCTGTCGTATCTACAATTGAATGCTTGCCAGCACTCTACTTCCTTCCCTCTACATTCTTCTCCCCTTCTCCCTTGCCCTCACCTTCCAATCTTTTACTTTCTCAATTCCTGGTACTTATTTTGTTGGACTTTGACTTAGTCTAAGAATTCTGGTATTTGTGCTCTCCATGGAGTCTATTCCTCTTTGGTTAGTTCATTTGTAACTTCTTGTTTACCACCAGTATGTTCACTAATACAACATATTTTTCTTTGGGTCTGACTTGCTTCTCTTAATGTAATTTCTTCCAAGTTTATCCATTTAGTTACAAATAGTAAGAAATCATTCTTTCTGATACACGAATAGCATTCCACTGTGTATATATACCACATGCTTTTGATCCATTTGTACACTGACAAACATCTGGGTTAATTCCCTATCTTGGCTATGGTAAATAATGAATATGGTTGTGTTGGTAGCTTTAGTGTGGATTTGTTTGTTTTCTATTAAATAAATACCCAGGAATGGAACTGCCATGGGGTAGGTCTATGTTTAGGTTTAGGCTTGAACTTGGCCTGGATGCTGTCCCTGAGCTCTTCAGCTCATGACTACCATGCTACCTTTGAGCTAAGCCCCACTTCCCGTTTTCTAGAGGTTAATTGGAGATAAGAGTCTCAGGTCCTTTTGTGCCCAGGGTGGATTTGAACCTTGATCTTCAGATTTCAGCCTCCTGAGTAGCTAGGATTACAGGCCATAAGCTACCACACATGGCATTATGTTTAGTTTTTGAAGATCCTCCATACTGCTTTCAAAAGTGGTAAAACTACCAATAATGTAATTGAGCTCCCTTTTTGTGACAACCCCACAGAATTTGTTTTTGGTAGTATTTTTTAATATTGGCCACTATAACTAGATTGTTGCATTAAGCAGTGAGAGTTAACAGATATCTACAGAATGTTACCCAGCAGAGCTGGAATATATATTCTCAGCTGCCCATAGACTATTCTCTGAAATAAATTATATCTTAAGTCACAAAGCAAATCTGTCTTTTAAAAGTAAATCTGCATTTAAAAAAAATGAAATTATTCCCTATATCTTGCCAGTCCACAATGGAAAAAAATAGAGCTCAACAGCAAAAACTATCATAGAAAATTCTCAGACTCACGAAGACTGAACAACCCATTGCTGAATAATGTATTTTCTTAATTTCATAGGGTATGCATTGAATATTATGACTGTGTTTTCTCACTCATCTTTTTTAAATATATTTTTATTGTAATTAATAAAAGGGTTACATGATATTTGCCAGATAGAAGGTGCATTAATTCACACATATTGATACCTTTTCACATGTCTTGGTCCCCATCTTAATGGTACCAATGACTCATTTTTGATTATCAGTATGTTATTCCATTCTTCTACAACATTGACTTGCTGGTGTGAGTATGAAATTTTTGTAAAAGCTAGAATGTTTTACTACTTGTTGTGGTAACAAGAAAACCGTTTGTTTTAAAGTTTGGAGTATGCAATGTCAAATTGAAAATTTTCATTACTCTGGTGCCTGGAAAATGAAATTGTTGAATTGCTATTGTTGATTGGCCTAATAGTCAATTACATCAAGAAAACACACAGACACACAGACACACAGACACACAGACACACACACACACACACACACACACACACACACACACACACACACTTCCAAACAGAAAAGACGAAAGGATGATGCAGATGGGCAGAGTATAAGCTTATAAGGAATTTCTGCATTTCACTCTGGCATATGCTAAATTTCTTCCTCAGAGGATTTTTTTCTGCCCACAATCTATTCATTTAGTGTATGATAGTGTGTAGATTTGGACAGTTCCAGATGGAAGCATTCAAGATAAATACTCTAATAAGGTAACTGGCTCCACCAATGCAATATCACTGATTGGAGAATTTCAATACAAAGCATTTGGTAGTCCCTGGATTGCAGCCTCTTGCTTTGTCCTGGGAAAAGGTAACTGGTGGAAGATTGAGTCCCATGCCTTATGGCAAATTGGCAGAGGAAACATATTTGCCTTTATGCTCTGTGGCCTGCCTTCCCATGAAATCACAGTGATTTATGTTTGGTGCAAACAGATTTATATATTATGCCAATGTTTTTTGATCAATATGTACAAGCATTTCCCTATATGATACAACATACTGATTCTTGCCCTGGTTGTTATTTTGATAAATTGAGACTTGAATACCCTAAAATCGCAGGCAAATGAATCAAGTTGTCAACATTCTTGAATCTGATTTATACATATGTTGCTACTGCTACATAAGTAGCAAATGCATGCATGCATATACAGTCATCTTCCACCTGACCCCTGGGTACCACTGTAGCCACAGTGCACAGAGGTGCACAGAGGATGCAGGGATGCAGGGATGCAGGGATGCAGGGTTGAGTGGCTCCTTTTGGGTCTGGCACCAATGGTGAATATAATACTCCAGGATACCATACACTCTACACTGCACATGCACCATCATGACCTATGCATGGATCTCAGGAATGGCTCATTTACCATTGTTCAAATTTGTAAATGCAGACTACCTTCTTTGGTGCCTTTCCATTACATTTCTATTTTAAAAATAGTTTCTATTTTAGAAAGGTATGGAAACAGCTCAGATACTTTTCATTATGCTCATTATATATACACATATATATATATATAATGGATTTTTGGGGTGTGAGAGTATTAATGTTTTATTTATTTATTTTTTATTGTCAGGACAATGTACAGAGAGGGTACAGTTACATTCGTCAGGTAGTAGGTGCATTACTTCTCACACATTGATAGCCCTTCTCGTGTTTTTGTGCTCATTTCCCTCCTGTCACCCCCTCCCAATCATCTTGTTTTCCTCCTTCCCTTTTCTGTTTCAAATAAACAATTATACACACACACACACACACACACACACACACACACACACACACACACACACCAGGTAACAAAGTCAGATGCAGTAACAATATGAGATTAACCATAAGGGCAAAACAAGAGAAGAGAAATAACAGTATATTAAGAACAACAATCATACAAGATAAAGCTCTTGTTTCCAATCCTAGAATTCCTTTCATTTAGTCTCCTCCTATATGACTTTATGTATCTAGGTTTTGAGGTATTGTAATCCTCTGTGAGGAGAATCCTAGACATATACTAATTATTACAAATGAAGGAAATCATTGAGCCTATGTTACTTTGGGTCTGGCTTACTTACAATGGAATTTTACTCATTCATTTAAAAGAATGATATTGCATCAAATGAAAAGAAATGGATGTAGCTGCCTGGGAAAAAAATTACGTTACGTGAAGTAAGCTCCAAGAGACAAAGGTTGAATTTCCACTCTCTTATGTGGGTGCTAGAACTAATTTCTCAACATAGAAATTTGGCGTTAATATTTTTGGGCAGGGGCTGGGAGTTTGACCCAGTGGTAGAGTGCTTGCCTAGCATGTACAAAGACCCGGGTTCAATTCCTCAGTACCACATGTCTAGAAAAAAGCTAGAAATGGTGTTGTGGCTCAAGTAGTAAAGCTCTAGCCTTGAGAAAGTCCAAGAACAGTGCTCAGGCCCCGAGTTCCAGCCCCTGAGACTGGCAAAAAGAAAAAAAAATGGGGGCATTAAGATTTCAGGATTCTGGATTCCAGGATTTAATTATAGTCATCCCCAAATCATTAGGCCTCTGAATTATACACTGATGACCATGGATCTCCACCTTCACATAAAAAATTGTACAATTTAGCCTACAGAATTGTGTGACCTAGTTCTTTTCTTTGTATTTTCTCTCTCTCATATGCACATAATATGCTTATCCACACATATATAAATTATTTATATATATGCATATAATATATATCTACTTCCACATATCAATTTTATAAAAGCTTTAATGGGATTTTTATATGCATTACAATTTATGAAAATTTCGTATACACCTATAAACTCCTACTTTTTCTCTTTCTCAAAAACCTTGATGAATACAAGTTTTAAATTGTTACTAATGAGAAATAGACCAAACATTTCATGTTATTTTCCACTCAAAACAGAACTGGAAAACTTTCCTTAGAGTAGAAATCTGTGAAGTCATAGGGCAGTAGTGTTTTGATGTGGGAGGAGAAATGATTCTATACAGCTTATATGGAAAGATGAGCTCATTATTTTAACTTGCCTAGCATCTAAGGACATCCTGGGGAAATAAACACAACTTACATTAGCTATAACTCCAGAGCAGAACAGGAATGACCTAGAACTTGCAAACATTTTTACAGATGCTTATATACTTGAATCCAAACAGAGGACCATATTTCAGAAAATTTGAATACATTTATGTATGTATGTTGATTGTGTAATATATGTCAATAGACGAAGAGATAGCCTTATCATATAATTACCATGTACCATACACAGGGGATGTGTGTGATTTAAGTTACTGCTATCTAAATATTTAATATGATTTTTCATGAATAAACACACTGAGGTACAGGGGAGTGGGCATTTCAGTTAAGTGCATAACTATTATGCACAGGGACCAAGTGGAAAGTGATTGGATTTGCATTCACAATTACCTTATGGTTTTAAGTAATAATATATACTGATTTTGATTTTCAGCCCACAAAAAGATTAGAAACCAAACATTTGGACTATGTAAGAGCTGGTACATATAACTTAGAGATAAAAATGAAGTGTACCGTATAGAAGTATTAGAGCAAGAGAGGAAAAATAAAACAACAAATAGAAAGCAGATGTAAGCCCTTTATAATTACAGTGCTTTGCAGCCATTTAAGGATGCGAACACATAGCACAGAGCAAATAATTAGATTTTTTTCATGATAGCCAGAAAGTATCATGACCCAGTGCTGTTCAGCATGAACTGTTGGAGAAAATAATCCTTAATGCATTTTAGTTACATCTAAAACAAAATGCTAAATTAGAAAATATAGAGAAGCATTTCATTAGTCTTTCAGTATTCTGCACAATGCATACAACTGACAATACTTCATTCTCTGAGCACAATGACAATTTTTTGCAAGAAACATTTCAATTAGCTTTCAAAACAAATGTGTGTGGGAAGCAGTACTTTCATTCTTCCTCTGTAGATTTGTAGTTTGGTGTAGGAAGGTTAAATCATTCACTCGGCCACTGCCGAGTAATTGTTACGTAGACAGATGGCACATGAATTTGAAATCTCAAACCTAGTTAGAGTAAAATGAATACGTGGAACTGGAGTCACTCAGTAAGAAAGGGACTCTTGCAGGTAGTAGTCTGAGATTGCTCTTCAGTAATCCCCATCTCCTGTATTCATTCTGCTATGACTCTCCCACAAGCATGCAAATGAGCAGCAGAATGGAGCACACATATGGCCCAATGTCGTTCTGTGATTAGGTCATTGAAGGCCCACTTCCACCATGCCAGTAGATTCTCTAATGCTGACTTGGATGAAGCAAGCTCCTTGGTTCAGAACTTGCATGGACTGGAGTCGAGTATGGTCTCTGATGAACACACAGACGAACAGAAATCTGTGTAGTTTAACAACTGGTGAAAAACTGAATATTTCCAACCAGGCCAGGAGTTTAGAAGCAGATTATTTCCTGGGAATGCCTGGAAATATCTCCAGCCCCAGAAGCCTCCTTGAAGCCAGGAACCTAACTAAGCCGCACCTGAGTTCCTGGTCCCCAGTCAAAACTTTTGTGAGAAAAGTTATTATGAATGTATTTAAAAGCATCGACTTCTATGTTAATTTTGGATTCATTAGTATTTATACTTCTTCATTTTTACCAGGCTTTTAAATGTGGTTTGCTATTAATAGAGTCAGACTTGTATAGAATTTAAACTAACTGCATCAACATTTTGACAGCTTTATTGTAATTTCAAGATTAGAAAAAGCCTAAAAAACATGTCATTGAAAAAATATATAGCATTGATTTTTGAAAACACCCTACTGATTGATTAATGGTTTATAATGTATACCTTAGACTTATGTGGGGGCCATATACTATAGCAAATCGAAGCAACTATAAAAAAATGTTGCTCAGATATATGCTAGACTATTTCAAATGTGTGTTTATACTTGCTACTCTGATGACATGTGTTTATCTTAAATATTTAGTAAAATTATAATGAAAGTCATGAATATTTCCTAACAATATTAGACTATTGTGACCCTAACATATAAGTCAACCAGAATTGGTCCTGTTCATTTTATTCTTACCCTATAAGTAATCCAAGATATTAGACAGCAAAGATAAGTGAAAACTTATGCACAATCATACCCAACCACATAAGAACAAGCAAACACTACCAGTAATTTGCTGTAGGTATATTTTATTAAGGCTGGATTTTAATTTAAAAAATGGTTTCTAAAATTAACACATTGCCAAAACAACCTTTGGGTTTTTTTGTTGTTGTTTTGTTTTATTTTTTGCTGGTGTTTGAACTTTCAGCACATTTCCTCAGCCATACCAGGAACCAGGCCTTCCTTCAGTCCCGCTGGCTCAGGGTTCCTCTTTAGGACAGGATCTGCCTTCCAGCCAGCACATAGCTAGGGAACATACACCACACTGACCACAGCTTCTCATTCTCACTGGAGTCAGAAGCATGCCTGCACATATAGCTTCTGAGGATGAAGCTGCCTGGAACCACAATTCTCCCAAGCTTACATTCTCACCTAGCTTGGGATGACAGCTTTGAGCCACTGTGCTCAACTACAAGTTGAGAAGGGGATTCCACACACTTTACTGCCTGAACCATGATCATCTCAATCTTAGACACAAAACAGCTGGGATTACAGGGGTGAATCAGTGACGTGTGGGTTAGACTTCCCATATGAGCAGAGGGATGCATTTCTGCATTATGTTAATTGCTGGGGAACATTTCATTATGCCTAAGGTATTGGGTCGGCCTTTTGTTTCTCATTATTTGGTAAACATGAAATTTAGCTAACACTTAAAGATAACAGAGTTTTGCAGTGTCAGTACTCCTAACATTTGGGGCTTCCTCGTTCTTAAGGTTGGGAGTGTTTTCTATGCATGTTAGGGTTCTCTGTAGCATCCTTGTCCTCTTCTCACTTCAGACAGTAGCACCCCTGACTCTCAGCTGTGAAAACAGAATTTCTCATCAGATATTACTAAATTGTCTGTTGGGAACAAGAGTATCCATAGTTGTGAATGGCTTTTGTTGACAAATAATGGGATGTCCAATGGACTATTTTCACTGGACATTTTCCTGATGTAGCCTGGACTGGACCAAAATGTGCTTCAAAAGCCTTCTGTGTGTGTTCACCTGGTTGTTCTTTCAGAATGATTTGGAAATGTGCCTACCAACAGCTTAACAGTGAGCCCTTCTGCTTCTCTCCCTCCCTCCCCCCCTCCCTTCCCTTTCCTTCCTTCCTTCCTTCCTTCCTTCCTTCCTTCCTTCCTTCCTTCCTTCCTTCCTTCCTTCTTTCCTTCCTTCCTTCCTTCCCTCTTTTTTAGTCATGGGCTTGAACTCTGGGCCTGCTGTCTCTGAGCTCTTCAACTCAAGGCTAGCATTCTACTACTTGAGCTACAGCACCACTTCTGGTTTTCCGGTGGCTAACTGAAGATAATAATAGTCTCAGGGGTTTTCATGCTATAGCTGGCTTTGAACCTTGATTCTTAGATCTCACCCTCCTGAGTAGCTAGGATTACAGATGTGGGGCACCGGTACCTGGCTGTTTCTCTCTTTCCTTCTAGTATTGAACAGCCAACAGTGCCCTGTTTATTTTCAAACCTATGTCAATTTAACACCATCTCATTGCTTCATGTAATGTATTTTTTAAAGACAGGTGTCTTAAAATATGTCCTTGAACTTTTTTTTTCATCTGTCTTTATATGTATGTGTGTGTTTCTTTCCTGTCAATTTTTTCTCTTTGGTTTTCTAAGAGTTCTTTAGATATTAAAATATATAACATAAAATCTCTTTCCATTTTCTCATGCACCTTTATTTTCATTTGCTTATTTATTACCAAAGTTTTTAATATTATATCAACACAGAGTTGATTTTACAAATTCATTCCTCAGTACCCATTTTATAAAGTCCTTTCCTTCAAGACTATGTAAGTACTAAATTATGTTTTCTTTTTAAATATTTTCCTCCTTTTCTCCAGTTTTAAACCTGAATCTATTTTAAGCATCTGACACTGATTTATTTCTGGAGCAAGGTGTAAAGTGATTTGTGAAAGACATGTGGCATTGGGGAGTCAGCCTCGAGGGTGGGACAGTTGAGGAACTTGTACTTTGTCATCAACATGTCCTGACTTTCCTGCTTTGTTTGGTTGTTGCATTCTCTAGTTCCACTTGCCCCTGATCCCACCAGGATCATAATTTAATCATGAACTGTAAGCCAACCAAGACAAATGGAAGGTGAGAAAAGAACACAGTAGAAAAAGAAACCACTTTGATGTTAACTTGAACATAGGAAGGTTCCAGTTGTAGGGAGAGTGAAGATGTAATATAAAGGGGTTGACTCATTCCCATTTCGTTTCTTTCACAGCTTTGGGGATCTGGAGAGTTCTTTTAGCACACGGACATTTTACACATGTGCAGCCCACTCATATCTTCAAATGAACCTTCATGGAAAGTCTACTTGTTCTCATTAACAGACACAACAGTTCAGTGGTTCCTGACTATCCTGTAGCTACAATCAAATTATGGATAGTTGTGTACATTGCCCCCTCTATTACAACACCCGAATGCAGCTGGTTACAGCATAGTTTTGAAAAACTGAAACTGTGCAGAGCTTTGACAGGAATTTAACTTTCTGTTCATAACGGGAGGTTGATGTATTGTGGATTCTACGACTCTCCTTAGGATTAGCATGGATGTCCTATAGCCTCTTAGGAGCAGGACAAGAATTCAAAGCATGATCCAGAAAAATAAAAGGAATTCAAAATACCCAAGTCTCAGGTCCTCACAATGCTAAGCCAGCCTCCTCTTATGCAGTGTGAATGGAGGCAAAGATCTTTCTGGTTTTGAGTAATTCCATGCACACTTTGATAACATTTCCTAACTTCCCCCCCTGCCACCACACACACTTCTATGAAAGAACTGGTGAAAAGATTGGAAAGTCAGGGTGAGACGTGGAATTTGAGACGACAAGGCAGTTTTTGTACACTTATCGCTGATTGTTTTTTCACATATTGATTTATTTTGGAGGCTCACACAGTAAAATACCATTTATTCTCTTTGAGGCTATCCTATTGAGTACAGAACTTCCTACTTCCAAAACATGCTTAGAAAAAATGGCAAAAATCAGCACACAGGAAATATTCACATTCATTCTTGTGCTCAATTCACTTGTGCCAATTTTTATGAATAATAAAACATGCAATTTTTCTTCAGATTTTTCTCACCATATTAATATTTCTCTTTTTTCTTATTGCTTTCCACCAGTACCATTTCTGGTAGTAGTCAGTGGTCAACAATTATCTGTGTTTCCATTAAAACATTTGAGAATGAGAAAAGCCAGTCTTCAACATCTTCAGTTATTCGATCCACAAGTTGCTAATATGAAGCCATGAATCCCCTGGAGGCTCTCACCTTCTGGCTGTGGATTCCACTTCGAAAACTTTTATTCCCCTAGTTAAGAACAATAGAGCTATGAATGACTAGAATCATCCTAGATCACCTAAGTCCAAAGTTGACAGATGAAATGTGATGATGATATATCAAAACATAATGACCTCAAGACTTCCAATGGCACAAGCCATTGTTTGGCAGCAGTATTAGGACTGAATGGTCTCAGAATATTCTCAGAATCCTCTCTGCTTTGGGAGAAGATGTGCTGAGAAGACTGATTTATAGCCATTGGAGGTATTCTCAGGAGGCCCTTGAACACTGTAGCAACCCATTGCTATTGACATTTTTTGTCATCTGGAAGGATTATTATTAATTGCAGGTATTTCCAAATTGACCTATGAAAATAAAGAAAGGAGGGTGAATAATTAGCTCTCAGCTAACAAGGAAGGGGTAAAAATATAACTAAGCTATCACAGAACTAAACTATTTTCACTTACATCAGGGCAGAAAGAAGTATTGGAAACACATCCTTCTTTGCAGGATTGATTTATTGCTTCTGTTTAGCACATGGTTAGAAACTCTGTATGAACTTAACATTTTAGAGTTAAATATATTTGAACAAGCTACGCGAAAAAGTCAACTAGATTTAGTGAAAAAGAAAGGAGAGCTCAGAAAATCACTTAAGTTTCAGAGCCAGGAGGATTAACCACTACAGTGCCTCATTGGCTTGCTCATGAAGCAGGGGAGAGGGGAGTGACAGAGGTACTCAGGCCTAGGAAGGGCTTCTGTTTGCTCATTCATGTTTCTAACCTCTATCTATTGTAGTAGGGATGTGCAAAGATAGAATTTAGTGATATTCTTTATTAGTCCTTCTTTTTCTGTGTTCTTCCTACAGTTATTTGTTCCACAAGTAGCTAAAATGAAGTCATGAAATTCCTGGGCATGCTAACTGTTTGTCTTGCATTTAGAAATACAGCTAGTATGTGTATCATCTTAAAATTATCTGATTCTATTTAATAAAGACCATTGATAGCTCTTCTACCATTACAATGATCATAGCCAATGAATTCACAAGCTGCTAACATGAGACAGTCAACTTCTCTTACAACCAGATGTTCTCTGCTCAAAGACCTCACATATTTAGTGATTCTCAAGGTCAGTCCTCAGGATCCTGGACTATTTCTGTGTGACTGTGACAACGCTTTTAAGAACAACCTAGAGGAAGAATGATTTATTTTGGCTCACTGTTTCAGAATATTAGTGTCATTGTTAATTGTCTCCATAGTCTTAGATAGGGAGTCGTGGCAGCAAGAGTTTGTGGGGAAGGAAGCTGTTTATCTCATGGTTGACAGGAAGCAGTGTGGAAAACAACAGGGATAGCTTTCTCCTCTTTCTTAGAGGTTTTCACAACCTCCAAGACAGCTTCAGCTTCGTAATCTAGGAATCACACATTCAACACAGGAGCCTGTGAGGGACATTTTAGCTCAAACCATAATAAACCTTGCAGAAAGGGCAGATTCTCTGGTTGCCACCCAAATCTCACTGAATCTGGAGGCAGGCAATTTTGTCATATGCATATAATTAAAAACCACTTATCAAAATCCAACCCAATCATTTTGCAGGTGACAATGTTGGAACCCATAATGTCAAATAAGTTTTTCTATGTTATCACAACTAGTTGGCTGTGAAGTCAAAGTCAGTATGCATATGTAATAACCATTCCAGGATGTTGCCTGTCCAGAAATTACAGATTTGCCCATTAGGACACAGTTGTCTGACTCTTATCCTAAACTAATAAATACAAATTAGATACCATAAAAACCTTTGAAAGAGATTGGACTCAGTGGAAACTAAAATGTGTCACTCTAAATTCATTTGCCAGTGTATCATTCCATTCCACCCTGCAGATATTACTTCCTGAATTTACGAATCAATGAACACCTCTCTGAGAGGAACTGGATTAAGGACTTAACTGTCTGACTAATAGGATTCAACAGTAAAACAAGTACCTCTGTTCTAAATTTCTGAAGGGAGAAAAACAGTAATCACTCAAGACATATGGATGCATTTTCTCAAAGAGAATCCCAAGAGAACTTCCTGTCCATACTTCCTTATCTGAATTTTTCTAAAAAAAATTACGCAGATTCTTTTTTGAAGAATGAGTCCTTTTAACACTTATTTTGTACATACACTTTAAGTTTTTTCATGTATATTCACAGATAGAAAAAAAGCCAATTGCAATCAATTGCTTCACTAAGTCCAAAGGCTCCTATGAAAACTGGAAATCTTCTGAAGTTGAGGTCAGCTATTTTCCTTGATCGTCCTTGAGCTACTTGAGATAGCTGATTAGTCACTTGCCAAAATAAGCGCTCAAGGAAATAAATGGTCTGCTGAAAGAACAAAGCAAGAGATATTCAAGCACTTACTGAATGCATCAGTCACAAGCGCTATAGGGGGACAAGGAAAGATAGAGAGGCGGTGTCCCGGGGAACACGTATCTGGCTCAGCATCCAGCCTCTGCATGCAAGAACAGAAAAGCGCTACTTCAACTGCAGTGACAAAATCTATAAACTCTTATCACAACAGCAACAGAAACAACTTTGCCCTCAAGTCAACATTTCTCTGAAGGAAGAGATTAATTAAAGCAAGGGAGGGGGGAAATCCCTATACACATCCTTCTGAAGTAAGAATGAATGATGGGAGTGAAAGAGCAGTCTTCCCTGGAGTTGTTTACAGTTCCTCAAGAACCTTCTAGAAGAATAACTTGCAGTTGATGGATTTAAAAATGTGGCTTTAACCAGGAAATGGAAACAAGAGCTTTTGTTGTTGTAGCTGTTGTTCTTCTTCCATGTTATTTTTGTTTTCTTTTCTTCTTGCTTGTTTGCTCATCTTTGTGAAGGTAAGGGAGGCACACAAATGGAAGGACAAAGGGTAAACAAACGCAGTAGCTGTGCTCACAAGACATCATGTTGAAACGAATTATACAACTTGTGTGGAGAGTAATGGGAGGAAAGAAATGTGAGAGAGTAAGGGAAGGTATAACGTTGCCTGACTTATGTATGCACATTACCTGTATAATAAAAATTTTAAAATGTAAAGGATTTTACTTTAAGAGAATGACTACGAGCCGGAGGCTAGAGGTGAATGTGTTCAAGTCTGAACAAATGTCCATATAGTGAATAAAATGAAGCAGTAAAACATATCATGGGGGGGCCAGGAGTCTGGCCTAGTGGTAGAGTGCTTGCCTAGCATGCACGAAGACCTGGGTTCAATTTCTTGGTAACCACATACCTAGAAAAAAAGCTGGAAGTGGTGCTGAGGCACAAGTGGTAGAGCTCTAGCCTTGAGAAAAGTTCAAGGACAGTGCTCAGGCCCTGAGCTCAAGCCCAGGGGTGGCAAAATCATAAACAAAAACAAAAACGTATTATGACCAAGGCGCTACTGGTTCAATAATGTGCCTGAAAATTATGTTGTTGTAGGATAAAATGAATATTTTAAAATTCAAACCTAAATATATTGAAATTACCTTTGCCCTAGAGAGTCAGGAAAATCCAAGGGTTTGACATAAAATAAAGTAATGAAACCAAATGCCTTAGCAAACTCAAGTGGGTTAACTAATTATCAAGCTATCCCCTTATCTATAATTTCTGTCCAGGAAAACATCATGACAAAGCACAGGCTGACAACTGCCTGTATATGTTCAGGATCTTTCCCTTGGACATATATGCTAAACACGTGCCTTGTTCTTCCAGCTCTAAGACTGCTTTATAAGATCTCTGCTTTCCCAGATGACTTCTGCTTTAAATTTCATTTTCTATTCTCACGCTGTATTTTAAGAGTACTCTCTCAGAACCCTGTGCAATCTGAGCACTCAAACTCAAATTCTGAAGACTTACAAGATAGAAATTCAAAGTATTTGCGTATTTGCTTTTTTCAAGAGCAACTTGAGTGTTTGACCACAACTTATAATTCCTAAAAAGAAAGTAAAATGATTTCTTTGCTTTTCTTTCCTGTGATATTCCCAGAATGTTAACAGACTTTCTAATTTTTCATTTACAATGTGGATTATGTTTTCCATCCATTACTAGTTTCCGGTTGCCGTGAAATCGTTATGTAGCCAGGGAACACATTCTTATCTAAAAACTAATCTGACAAAAGAAATATGACTTCAAATCTAAACCCACTGCAAATATAAGAGAAAAAAACACTCCAAACATTACATTTGAATGTTTTAAGATAATTCATGATATCAAATCATGCTGACTGTATTTATCTTTTATGAATAAACTTGTTGAAAACTGGAAAAGTCCCAAGTTTCACTTACTTCTCTGTATAGTAATATTCAACTTCATATTCAAAGTGATAAACAATGTGCCTCTTTTTTTAAATGCATGAATTCAACTTACTTCAGAACTGAAACTAAACTCATTTTTTATTTCTTATTTTTCATTTACTTTATTTATTATTTTTATTATTTTTTGCTTTTGTGTCAGTACTGCAGCTTGGATTCAGGGCTTTTCTTAGCTTTTCTGCTCAAGATCTGGCATTCTACCACCTGAGTCACAGGCCAACTTCTTTCTTTCAGCTGGTCAGTTGGAGATAAAAGCCTCACAGACTGTTTTGTACAAACTGACTTCAAACATGACCCTCAGGTCTCAGCCTCCTGATTTGCTAGGATTATAGGTGTGAGCCCCTGGTGCCCATCTTAAAGTCACAAAATTTAAAGATATGTTAGTTCAATTCCTCATACAGTTATTAACCAACATGCTTTGATTTGTCTTTGTTGGTTTTTTGTTGTTCTATAATCTAAGTAGCCATTGAAAGTGTCCAAGAAACTGAATGGACTGAAATATTCACAGGGAGAAGATGACTCAACAGAGAAGTACAGGTCAATATTCGTTTGCTTTGGCCCTGCTGGCTCTGGGGTCATATTCTGTGATGGAGGAGGGTTTCCTTTGCACTGTAGTACGTTGAGCAACACTGATGATCTTTATCCACTGATACCAGTACTATCGCACCCTCCTCCCCTCACTTGCTCCAAGTCGAGTCAATCTTCAGGTTGCAGAATTTTCCAAAAGTTCTCTGGTTTAAAAAAAATCACTTTGGATTGTGACCCACTGGAATTGGTAAAGATGCCAAACTGAAATTGTGGTAGAACCAGATGTTTAGACATTCTTAGACAATGGAGAGGAATTACAAGCCAAGTTTTAGAATGGCGTTATGCCCTGACAGCCCACTTGGTGACAGCCCAAGTCAGTTCGGCTTCTCCTGTTGGCAAAAAGGGATTTGGCAATAAAGTGGCCAAGAGCAGAGAGAAGCACTGACTGCGCAAAGCAAGACAACTGTAAATGCAAGAATAAATACCACATGGAAAAACCCTTTCAGTTCTGTATCTTGTCATCTTATGTTGGATCCATCTGTGTGTATATCAATCTAGTGACTCTTTTCTATGGCTATATTTTCCTTCACCTGAAAAATACTTGTGAGCCTAATTCACATGTGCTGATTGAAACATTCTCTGCTGATAATAATATAGGACACCAGAAGAACTAGAAAAAGTTGGCTTCATTATGACTTGAGTGGCTAGGTTATCTCATTCTAGTCTCTTAGAGTTGGGCCACTTGGCTTGTGGCTCCTTTCATGTAGGGAACAAAAAAAAAACCACTTAAAATTGTGATTCAACTCTAATTTGGTCCATCTCATCGTGCTTTGGGAGGATTTCTCTACTGAGGTTTGTTCCCTAGCCATCTTTACATAGGGCATGGAAGAACAAAATTTACAACTAGTGTATCTGTATTCCGAGGAAAGTTGGAGGAAGAAGTTGAAAGCAAAATAATATCTCTACTACATTCTAAGCATGCATTTTGTACATGCCACAGAAGCATCCACATAAGTCCAATTTTAGCTTTCTCAGGACTAAAGCTGGGACCCATGTTGCTTCTCTCTCTCCCTTCACTGGATGGGAGTGCAGCCACTGCCATGACTCACTGGCAGGTTCAGTGCTCATGAGTAATATCACAGACCACATGACTATGTGACCCTCAGACTTCATAGGTTAAAATTGAATTCCCAATCCAATGTTATTAGGGGGTGGGCTTTTGAGAAGTGACTAGCTCAGGAGGGTGAGACCCTCATGAATGAGATCAGTGCCCTTTAAAATGGGACCTGAAGCCCATGGTTTCCGTTGCCCTCTGCTATCACGTGACATGGTGGAACTGCAGGTGACACTGTCTCCCCTGTGTGTGATAATACTGCGTGAAAGTTGGGCTGAACTGAGGCAAATACCACCTGAACACAGCCTGCATCTTTGTGTCTGTAGCTCTGGTATCCTTTGTGAGTCTTAAGACAACCTGCATCTCATCTTCCCTCCCAGGTCAACAAGTATCTCAAAGTCAACCTGAAACAAAGCCTTGCTCTTCCACCCAGTCGTCCAGGCTATGCACTTAGAAGTCACTCTTCTATCAGAATCACCCTACAATCCAAGGATAGGACTTACTAGGAAACAAGTTTCCTGCCACTTATTTGCATGTATCATAATGGATCTGCCCCCATTTTTCTGACCTCTACTGGGTTTGCTCTCCTGTTGGCCCACCCTGCTCCCATCACTGTGACAATCTCTCTTTTTCTAAATGCTAAACATACACTCACTTCAGAAACTTAGGAGTTTTGCTTCTTTGTAGCCGAAATGTTTCCAATCTTATACTTTTTTTTTTTTTAGCAGCATGGGAGTTTGAGGTCAGAGTCTTAGACTCCATCAGCTGGGCTCTGCCATTTGAAATATACTTCCAGACTGGGAATTTGTACTTGCTGTTTTGGAGATAGAATCAGGTTTTCCTTCCTTGGCTATTTTTGAACTGCAGACCTATGGATTTCAGCCCCCTGGGTAGGTACAGATTTCAGCACAAGCTACCCATGAGCTACTAAGGCCTGGGCATTCTTACCATGAGCAAGGCAGCTCATTGTTTTACTGAGAATACTTTTCTATGCTCTTTTTTTAACCTCTTCCTATCCTCTCTTTCTTTTCTTTCCTTTCTTGTACTAGGGTTACGATAAGGCTTCGTTCTAGTCAAGTGCTCTACTAAAGATGGGGTCTTATTCTTACCTAGGCCAGTTTCAGGTGGTGATTTTTCCTACCTCTGCCTCATAAATACTTGCATTTACAGGCATACATCAGGATGCCTGGCTTTTGGAAACTTTAACACCGCTGTCATGCCCCACTACGTTAATCACTCTAGTTAGTGCTATTCACCATGACTAAGTTTCAGCACGATGTCACTGTTTTCCAGTTTGTTTATGGCCTCTTTCCTCTCCCTAAGTTATGAGCTCTAAGAAGGCAAGAATTTTTATTTATTTACTGATGCTGCTTATGTATGACAATGATCAGATTCCTTCAACTATGTTTAAACCCAATTCAAGCTACATTTGAATGAGCTACTTACTGCATGTTGAGCACTTGAATGAATATAGACTATATTTTAAAAAATAACATGTTAGCTAACATTTGAGTTGTTCTATCTAGGCTGAGTACTGCATTTTATAGCTTCAACATTTTTACTGAGAAACTGATTCCTCATAGCCATAGTCTCCAAATAATTAAATATTTGAACCAAATATTTAGACTATTCATGGAGAAAGGTATTAACTCAGGATGATCTGATTCTTAGTCGATGGTAACAGTTTTAAGTTTGTTCAGTAGACTGCACGGAAATTTCATATGATAAGTTACACATTGAAAGAAAATGTTTGTAAAATTAGAAAGAAGCCAACACTGAATTGGCAGGAAATAAGTTATAAAAATGCAAATGCCAGTTATAACGTAGAATCTTCTGTTCATTTGCAAAGCTCATGCATTGGGCCTTGCCTGTTCATTCATCAGAGAAGCACCTATGAAATATCTCCTTTGTATACAGGATATTGGTATATAGCATCTGTGTAGAGTTATAGGGACTGGATGAAGTAGCTATCAACAACATACAGGCTCTGTCTCTGAGCTGCTTTTCCAATCACCTGTGTCTGAAGGCAGTAAAATTATTTTCATCAGCCAAATTCTGTAATTCATTGGCTTTAAGGAGCTTGAGCATTCTTGTTAGAGAATTGTTTGCTGCTCGTCTCCCCAGACTCAAGATTTTTAAAAAGTCTGAACAGCTTCAAAATTAAGATGTATTATCTCTACCACCACAGGAGGAAAACGTGTAGGAGTTGCTTCTCAGATTTTGATTTATGAAAGACAAAAACGTTTGTATTCTTCACCAGGGAATATTTTTACATAAATCCCTTCTCATCAAGTAGCTTTAGACAGAACTATCTCTGGGGGAAAGGAAGTAGAAAGTTATGCATTGCGCAGAAGTGGACTTAAGCAATCTAAGCACACATTCAATGACTTGCCCTATGTCCATTTCAGCTTCAGAAAAACCATTAAGTCCACCTTCATCTCAGTCCTAACAGGAACCATTAGGAGGAGAGGGGCTGGGTGTATTTGTTCTTGACCTCCAGTCCCGATGGTTTGTTTCACTACCTGTGCTTTCTGTTCCAGGCGAAGGGTGTCTTTTCTTCTGGAGTGGAAGTGTTTGGAGGTTGCATTTCTCTTCATTAAATGGTGCTAAAACTCCTAATAAGAGATTCATTTTCTTTGCAAAAGTTAACTGGAATATATATTTTCCTTCATTCTTTTTGCCTCACATCTTGCTTTTTCAGCAAGAAAATGTTGTGGGCTCACACAAACCAGATGTGCTTTCACAGTCTATAATCTTTAACTCTTTTTTTACACCCAAGTCTCTTCCTTCTCTGAAAAAGAAGAAAAATACAGAGAAGGAAGGAACTTTTAATCTCCCACAAAATGTGGAAAATGCCAGCAAACAGCTTCTCAGATACATAATTCCATCCAATTATCAATCCACAACTTCTGGAGCAAAAAGATCAAACTTGTTTTCAAGGTTGAAAATTCATATGAGAACTAAGAACACACTTCCAAAGATACCTTTGTATTTATTAGGCAGTGGAATTGTTACTAAAATTAAATTTCTGTCAGTGTCATTGCTCAGGTCCAACTAGGCAATCTAAATAAAAATACCAACAGTATCATATTTTGTCTATAAAAATATGTTCTAACATGGGCTTCATTATCTTTGTGTTGTGTTATTTGTTGACAGGTTTAAATGAAGTGAGGTATGTTTGGTTGTCATTCATTGAGAATATACCTCCAAACAAAAACAAGCAGGTGATATGTTATGCTCGCTTAGGAAAATGTTGAGCAAAGATCTTCTGTGTGTCACATAAATGCGTTGAGTTGTGAAGCTGATTGTGTTCTTTTTGTCTGAATGTGACAGGCATTTGGAATAATCTCTGCCCACCCCAGAGACTGAGCTGATGCGAAGCACTTGGGAGAGTACTAGTGCCTCAGTTGGTTTTGAGTCTCCCGACCTTGCTTCCTTTTTCCCAGTTTTCTATTAGTCTTGTTGCTCTCTACCGCTTGTATTTTTCTTAGCCAGATAAAATGCAGTGTATGAAAGTAGGCAAGAATTCATGGAGACAGAGAAAACACATCCATTGGCAGAAAAAAGTTCTCCCCAGATACATAAGCAATCTTGTTTTGTTTGAGGAACAATTTTTTCTTTGATTGTTAATAATTACCTTTCTCAAAATGTTTCACATAGAAAAATTTCAGTGAGCATTCATTATATAAATCGATTGTGTTGTTATAAATGCATCAGAGTATATGACAAGTAAAATATTTTCTTTCACCCAAGTTGAAAATGCCGTGAAACTGACAAAGACAATCAAAGCAATCTTGTTTGTTATTCAAGATTCCTTTGCTTACTTATTACTTTTTCTTCATGATCCACTGCCACCAAATGCAATTCCAGGTTATGTCTGGAAGGAAGCAAGTGGCATATTCAAGAGAACTCAAAATGATTCTGTGCCTAAATCAGGGAACTGTGGGCAGATCGGGAAAGGAAGACTCATGCCTTTAAAAATCGTGCAGGTGCTAGGGAGGCAGCTTGGGGAAGATGCACAGAACTTGCTTGGCATGCACAAGGCCCTTGCCTGGGTTTAATCTTCAGCACTTCAGATAATCATAATAAAATAAGGGTAATTTATTTGTAACATGATATTGAATCCTAGAGCCTCTATATCCAACATGTAAATGTGAAATGTAGGCCACCCAGTAGCTTGTGGGGAAAGAGATGAGGGAAACAGAGGGCGGTGACTCATAAATTTCTCCGCCTCTTAGAGATAGAAAGTTCCAGAGGCCAGAAATTAGAGAATAATCTTCAAAGAACTTTCCTTTGGAGAGAGTTTTGCTGTGAGTGCCCGTCCCCAAGATCCACAGAAGTGGGCTGAGGGTATCCTTTCCGCACTTGGTTCTTGGAAGGAAGCCTTCAAAATGAAATGCTTGAAAATACACTGAAACATCCCTTTGCACCCATTATGGTGGTTATCATGAAAAGATAACAATATGCGTGAGTGATGATGTGGAAAATGTGATGCTCACAGGAATAGACGGTTGAGTAGCATGAATGGACAGTCTTACTCTTCTTCATAGACTAACCAGAATGACCAGAAGTAGAGGATTTGCCTGGCATGTGTAGGGTCCTTGGTTTGGTCCCCAGCATCATAAAAAAAATGAATTACCAAAAAGAAACCCTCAGCTATGCCAGTAATTCCACTCCTATGTATTTCTGCAAGACATAAAACCACATACACACACATGCACACACACACACACACATACACACACACACTTGCACAAATGTTCTCAGTGGAATTATACCTGAGAGCAATAAAATGGGAATAAACCCAACTCTCACCAACTGATGAACAGATCAATAAAATGCATTACATGTGTGGATGGAATATTGTACAATAAAATTAATACTGATACACAGTGCAGAATGAATTTGCCAATCTATGTTATGTTAAATCGAAAAAGACGACAGAAGACTAGAAACTTCCTTTTAAAGGAAATGCTCAGAATATGCATATCTACAGAGGCTAAACAAGTTTATGAGTTGTCTAGGATGGAAGAAAGGGGCAAATTGAAGGATAAAACTAAAAGTGTTGGACTTTCTTACAAGATCGATGAAAGTATTTTAAGCTGCGTTTGTGGGGATAATCATACAACTGACACTGATCAACTACACAATTAAATGAATGGTATGGCATTAAGTGAACAGTATGGCATTTGAATTATACCTCAGTAAAGCTCCAGTGCAAAGGAGACATTGCAGCTGGCAGCACTCGAAAGGCAGAGTCATGGAAAATGAGGAGGAAGAGAGTGCTGCCAGACATTCTCTCCCTGAAACCTAGAGGGAGAGTCACGGATGGATATCAGGAGTATGGATGCCTTATCACATGAGGGGAACCAGTGGCATACAATTATTATTTCAACCCAAAGGGATGTGTTCTCTTAACATAGAAACAATACTCACTCCTTTCCTAAGGACCATGTCCTTATTCTGATGTGGCCACTGTGAGGCTTTCTGACTCACAAGTGTGTGGCATGGCTCACACATCGGTGCTGCCTGGGAACAATCGTGGATATGAACAGAAGTGTCAAAGTATTGGGGACCGCGATGGTAATCGAGGGACAAACATCTAGGTAGGGTACAATGTAAGGTTCCCTTTCTTTCTAGATCTGGTGAGAGCTTCTCAGCTTTCTGTCCAAGTTGGTGCTGTACAGATAGAATGAAGAAAAAGTAAAGTTGTTCTGCTAAATAAAGGAAGCCAAAACAGGGGGTTCAGAACAGAGATTCATAAAAGAAGAGTTTATGTTTTGGAGGACATGTTTTCTTGAGCACAAGATGCGTACTTGCACAGAACGGTACCCTTCAGATAATCATGCATACGCATGAATAAAGCATCAGCATTTTCTTCCTACTCTTTCGTAGATTAGAAAAAAGCCAAGTGTGTATGTTGCAGTTTTCTGATATGGCTAACCTCACAGACCACAATCCCACCAATGTGAGAGACCACACCTTGAAACATCAGGACTTACAACTGGATGTAAGAAATCCCCAGTAGTTTACATATTAAAAAAATAAAGTAGTACCAAATAATCTCTGCAGGTCAGAAAGCATTTTCGTTAGTTCAGTATTTCATTAATTATCACAAGTACTTCTTCGATTTCTCACTTGAAAATTCTGCAATTGAAATGGAGACAGATGGGCCGGGATCGTCTGGGTGGACAGTGAGGACTGAGGACGGCTCCGTTCTGCCTCCTGGGGGTAAGGGCTCCATGTCACATACTGAATGAGAACCCCAACTGTGTGGTTCCCAACTCACCTGTGTGACGTGCATAGAGGAAATACAAGATTTTATGTCTGAAATTTCTTTTGATACTTTTATTTCTTTATTTACTCAATTTTAATCAGATGTGGTCAGAACTGCGTCTAATAAATTCACAAATAAGATGGACTTAGTATATCTCATACCTAAGGTGCAAAGCACACATGAGCATGAAGCTTAATACTTTCCTCATTTCTCAAGAAGGGACATGACTTCAATATAGAAAACACAACCAGAGCATCGATAACGACCCCGTGTTGCCTGATTAACTGGTGATCCCAGTGACAAACTCCAGAACTCTTAGAAGTCCAGAAGTGATGGATAATAGGATGCTTTGCTAATTACAGGAAAGAGTTTTTCTGTGAATGCTTGTCTTATGGGACTTTGGGAACACAAAAGATAGTAAGACCTAGGACTCTCATCCCACCCTGTCTGGCAGGAACAGAGGGGAGAGGACAGCCACATCTGCACAGACCATTCTGCAAACATTCTGGCTTCTGTCCAGCCCATTGCAAAATTAGCTTTCCTTTAGTTTGGAACTTTTCCTTAATCATTCAGTTCTAACACTGGTTAATGCAGAGATCATCATGAAAAGTCATCTCTGTCAAGTAAACGTTTACCTTGTATCTGGTTTTACTTAATTACTTCTAGATCTCAAGGAATTGCTGCTGGATTTGAGATCCTGGGATTTTTTTTAAAGATAAGTTCATCTATGAAAAGTGTCAATCTAATAGACAACGAGACAGTTTTTCATTGGCATCAGCTGAATGTTTTCTCTCAAATGTGGAACCACGAATTTCTACATGTCAAGTAACCACTTTGGGTGGCATGCAAGTATACACAACTGTATTACCTGAAATATGGTAGACTCAGGGAAGATGTTAAGCAGCATAATTATTTAGAAAGGCTAACTCACACTCCAACAAGATAGACACCAGGAAAGGGATATTGAAAAAGATAGTGGGATCAAGAAGAGGGAGGTAAATGAATGAAGAGGAAAGGAGGAAAAGAATGCAGTCATTAAATTCAATGCATGTACCACAAAATTAAAAACATTGACAGAAGGTGTGGGGCTGGAAGGACGAGTGAGAATAGTGGGAGTGATGTGGCTCAGGACGCTCCAAATTCATAAACTGCCTTGTCAAACAGTACTACGACTTAAAGATAAAAAGTAAAGCAAAGGTATCTGCTAAACATTTATGAAGAAATAATACTTTGGCTTGTTTGGGGGATGTATGAAAGAATCACACAGGATGCGAAACAAAACAGCAAGGACTCTCATCTTTATTCAGCAGGAGAAGCGCGTCAAGTACTCTGTGGTAGCAAAACAGGCTGGAATGAGACATTTTCATTTTCCAGACTTTAGGCAACAGAATGGTAGCTTAGAAGGCACGACTGTGGTTGACAGCCCGGATTCCTTAGTATACATGCTCCTTAAAACTAGTGAGGGGCAAAAGAGACAAAACTAGAAACATTCACTGCATTAATAGTCTCTGTGTGTTTTGTACGTGCATATGCATCCTACTTTGTGCATTGATGTATTTCACAATTAACTAGGTATCCTAATTTGAAACATAAACCAAAAATGTACTACTTTATAAAATAAGTTTTGGGACCTCTAGGCTCAACATACTTAGAAATCCCACTATACATACATAAATTTCTCCTGAACTTAGTATCATCTAATTTGTTCCGTCTTTGAAAAGCTTAAGACAAAAAACAAATATGTTAAATATATTCCATCATGCTTCTTAAACATTCAATGGGATTTCACTGACTGTCTTTTCATTTTGTCAATTTTGGGGCTTAAATTCAGGGCTTGGGTCCTGTTCTTGAGGCCTTTTGCTCAAGGCTAGTTCTCTACCACATGAGGCACAACTGTTACCTCTGGCTTTTATTTTTTTTTAACTGGTTAGTTGGAGATAAAGTTAAACCTCAGGACCTTTTCTGCTTGGGGTGGCTTTGAAGGACCATCCTCAGATCTCAGCCTCTTGAGTAGCTAGATTACTCATGCTTGGAATTACAGGATTACAGGCATGGGCTAATAGGGCCGGCTCTCCTTAGCTAACTTTTGGAAAGTCTCTTGAAAGTAGCCATTAGCTGTACATGATTTACAAGTAGGGTTAGTTTGAGTTAAACGTCATGCCTCAAGGAAAACTGAGTTCTGAATTTTGTAAGTTGAATACATGAAATACCACGTTAAAAATACAAAAGCTTATTCAAATTTCCTTTGTGTAAAGAATATGAAGCACCCAGAAAAGCAACAAATCTTACCTTGAGAACAGTTAGTAAGAAACAAATCTTGATTTGAAACTGTCAAATAAAATATTATGACTTGTATGAACCTCTATACTCCCCTGGCCTGCCTGGCTGAAATCGTAGTATTAATGATTTTTCAAGGACCTCCAGTGACCTCTGCTTTGATAACCCAGTAGGCTTAAAACTCCCATCTTGCTCAAATCCAGTGCACTTTGGCATTCGAGAGCTCAGTGTGCATTCTTTTCTGAGCAGTCCAGATTCTTGGTTTCTCATTTATCTGGATCATCACTCACTACTCAGAATAAATCTCACTATCCCTCAGAGCACCTAAAAATGGCCTATTCTTTCTTGCATTATCACTATACTTTATCTCTTGCATTTAATCTCTATTCTAAGACTTCTGTAAGCAGTATCTTACGAGCTGTAAATTCAAGTGTGTTGTTGCTGTTGTTTTTTCTTTCACTGTTGTGTGTTTTTTAATTGTATTAGGACTTGAACTCAAGGCCTAAGTGTTCTCACTTAGCTTTTACCTTTCACTGCATTCAAGACTAGATCTTCATTAACTGCTTATGGAGTAAAAAAAATCTCACTGACTTTTCTGTCTAGATTGGCTTCGAACCATGATCCTCAGCTCTCAGCCTCCTGAATATCTAAAAAAGGTGGAAGTGGAGCTATGGTTCAAGTGATAGAGCGCTAGTCTTGAGTACAGGAGCACAAAAGCTCAGACTGTGCTCCGAGTTTAAGCCCCAGGAGTAGTGCTAATGTACACATGCATACCCCACTCCCCCACTCCACACACAATATCAACATTCATCAGCTTGCTCCTGAAACACCTTTCACAATAATGTCACTTGGGTCCTTAGAGTCATTAAGCTTAAAACTCACATCACATATTCTCTCATGTTCCTTGTCATTAGCTATGAATCCTAGCTATACCAAACGTATCTCTTAATGGTCCCTTCTATTTTTTTCATATATTTTTTATTGTAATTAATAGAAGGGTTACATGATATTTGACAGCTAGAAGGTGCAGTCCCTTCTATTTTATCACTACATCTTGCTCAAAACCTCTGAAATATTCTCTTCATCTCTATTTGATTCACCACAAATGCCATTTTCAGAACCAACACCTTGAAGGATACCTAGGACATAAATTCTGAAATGAATTTCAAAGCCTCCATACAAAATTAAATAAGTGACAATCATTTTGCCGAACATGAAAGACCCTCGAGCGTGTTCCACACTTTCATCCCTCACCCAGACTTTCTCTTGGTCTTCTCTATATACATAAAGTTTACTTAAACTATGTCAAGTGCTCAAGACCTTTGTCAAGTGCTCCCCTTAAATATTTCTCTTGTGTCTTTATTGAGGAACTCCCTGATTTGTTTGAGCATGATAGCAGACTTTCTTTTGTGACTATCTTGTAGTATCCATTCTTCCTAATATCATGTTCCAGTACTTTTAAAATACTCAGGACACAGTGATCGAATTTTATTTGAATTCCATTAAGTATTTGAGAAAAAAAGTTATACTAGTTTCATTTTCTGAATATTAAATTTGTGTTGGGTTCACAGCAATGGATACTACCTAGTGTTCACACCGTGCTCAATCAAATGCCTAACACGGAAAAATTTACCTGCCTTAAGGGAAATAGATTTGTGATAAACTATTAATCACAATAAGAGCAAGACAGGGTAGGAAGAGTGAGCAAGAGAGAGTCATTGATGGTGCAAACTTCTTTGTGCATCCTGATCAAAGTGCAGGGGCAATATCTTGATTTTGAACATAAGTCACATCAGTCTACAGTAGAGTTCCACAGCTGGGTGGTATGGTGGTTCACACCTGTAATGCCTGCTACACAAGACTCCAAGACAGCTCAAGCAGAGTGAGTAAGACCCTATGTTGAAAACAAATGTTTTATAAAAGAGAAAAAGGGGCTGGATCCTGGCTCTAAGGATAGAGTGGTTGGCCCAGTAAAAGCCCTAGATTCAATTTCTAGTATAAAAATAAACCTATCAATAAAAATTAATTAATGTAACTAAACAAACATATACTATTACCCAAATAGTCTTCACTCATGTCTGTAAAAAAAAGAAACAAAAACTCCAAAATGGTAGGAGTCCTACATCTAGCATGTTAACATTATTTACTTTTGTATAAAATATTGCATACTCAAAGCAAATATAAACGAAAGAGACAAGAATAAACAGAGGCTTCATTTTAATCCCCCAAACCAGTTATGCTGCTTTTTGCTATTTGGTGCATCAGTTCATTAAAATTATTAAACATAAATGCTCATTTTTATTCATTGTGCCTCTCTCCTTGTTTTTGTTTTCTAACAAATAGATTCTTAACTCCTGAATAAAATAGCTAATTTTTGTCTTGCCCTAGTTATATGGAACAGAAACTTGAGGAAAGAAAAGTATTCCAGACATGAACAAATAAACACATCTGTGGAATTAACGCAAGAGCTATTTGGTTAACTTTGCCAGAACCAACTTTCAAATATTGAATTTTATATCTGGGGGAAAATGTTGAAGTATGTAAAACAAACACATCCTGGGTAAAAGAGCTCCTAAGATTCACCAAAGGGAAATGGAACAGAGAATTCCTCCATCTGTTCATACATTTTTTTTTCACAACATTTGGAAACGTGCTGGACAGAGAGATAACTTTGTTCAATCCTGAAGTGCGAGTTGACATGCTTGTTGTTTCTGGCACCTTGTGGCACCAGGAAGGATCTATGAAGTCTGAAGAGCTGGCCAGGAAAAGGTGGCTGCCAGTTGCTGGAGGGGAATCAGAGCCCTGAACACAGCCTGGTCCACCTCTCTCCTCTAATCACTTTCAGGAATTCAACTCATCAAGGAAATTCATCATCTGGATTTGCTGAGAGCAGAACTGTTGGCATGAAAAGGTAATCCATGTGTTCTGAGATGTGTCACCCACCACAGAGCTGATTAGAGGGCTGACAGAAAGCGACTAGCAGTAATCCATGGTCCACCGTCCTTCATTAGTTCATTCAGAGGAACTATTTTCCCATTTTCTTTCTTTTCCTCTCTGGTATTGTTCTCCTCTTCCCCCCCTTCCCCTAGAAGACATCTACCTTCCTTTCTGCAGCTTTCCCTCCGGTAAACAAGAGGCCTCCCTCTGAAGGTGGCCCCGCTAAGGTACAACTTGCCTAGAACATTTATAGCCTCCTTAAAAGAGGCCAATTAGACATCAGTGCTAGAGTGTTCAGCTACTGGACTGGAGTCCGGTCGCTAACCTCGTCTTCAGAGGAGGCATGAGTCTCTAGCTTTCCTTCACAGGCATCTGAATGTCAACACACAACCAATTTTGACATTACCAAAAGGGCTCCAATCTAATGTAGATAATGTTCTGGTTTAATCCTTGGTATCAAGCACTAGAAAGTGGTTCACTTATATTACCCAATACACCCAGTGTATTTTCATATTGGAAAATATACTTTGCGAGTAATTTCTATCAAATAGAACAAAAAAATCCCTATTTTCAGTTTAAGATAAGTGATGGGGTGAATGTGATAAAAGTATATTATATATGTCCTTCTACCCATATACGAAAATAGCATACTAAAACTCACCAAACTTGTTTTAAGGAGGGGAGGAGAGAAAGCAGCTATGCAAAGAACAAATTGCATCTATATACACCTATGCATACATGGTGATGTCCCAAAGAAACCCTCTGTACATTTTTAAAATGTAAATTTTATTGTAAAGGTGGTACACAGAGTGGGTACAGATCCATAAGTTAGGTAATGAGTACATTTCCTTTTGAACAGGGTTGCCCCCTCCCTCATTTTCTTCCACTTTCCCCCATCCCAACCCCCCCACTTTAAGTTGTAAAGTTCATTTCCAATGTAGTATCTAGTGAGTATTACTGCTGAGTTGGTTCTCTGTGCAATTAACTGGCACAAATTCAAAGACAAAAATGAAGAACAAAAGGATGTGTATATGTATTTATACACATATAAATAGGATGTATATAATATTGTATGTTTACATATGCATAATATGATCCCTACTCACATTAACAATCTAAATGTTCTACATTCAGCTAATAAGATAAATTATTATTATTATTATTATTATTATTATTATTGAACCAGAGTTTGAACTCAGGGCCTTATAGTCACTAAGCTTGCTTGCTGAGCTGATAGTATACCACTCGAGTCATGTCTCTAGCCCTGGTATTTGCTGGTTATTTTGGCGATTGAGTCAGTGTACTTTTCTGCTTGGATTGGCTTTGGACCAAGATCCTTTAAATCAGACTTCTAAGTAGTTCTTGAAGGAATTTTCATAATAGAACATAATGAACAAAAAATGTTGTACAAGAATTGTTCTGATTTCTTTTGTGTAACTATAACCCTATGTACATTACCTTTACAATAAAAAAATTGGGGAGACCAAAACTACAAAGGCATGGTGTGATTATTACCAAGACATACTAAAATCCTATGCAATTATTACAGGTATGCTACATATTTCATGAAGAATTTATAAGCCAACAGGATCAGTTATAAGACCAATGGCATCAATGGAAAAATTTGTGACACTTGTCACAAAATCTATATGAAACAGGAAAAATGTTTTTAAAATTTATATTAAGCTCACGCTTATAATCTTAGCTTCTGAGAATGCTGAGATTTGAAGATTGCAGTTCAAAGGCAGCTCTGGAACTAAAGACCATGAGACTCTTATCTCCAATTAACTATTAGAAAACTGGAAGTGGAGCTATGGCTCAAACTGGTAGCCTTGAGTTCAGGGACAATGCCCAGGTCCTATGACCGACACCCCCAAAAATACTGTATTAAAGTATTGTGTGGCTAAGTAAAATTTCAGGTGTATATATCTATGAGGCTACTGAGGGAGTGTCTTGATAAACAATTACTGCTTTCTCTTAAGTTTGTTTTGCAAAGCATAGAATGTGTCTTGCATTCCTTAGTTATGTGTTGGTATGGCATGGTATGTGAGGGAAGGTTAAGGTTAAGGCCAAGGAATTTGCATATAACACATTCAACCTGGTGGGCATCATCTGGCTATCATTTTTCTAATTTGTAAAGTTGGGATGAGTTTAGGTGTACTGAAATAATCAAATCAAACCATTATAATATTGCCAGGAGTAGAGTAAGCATCAAAAAGTTAATGATTATAATTACCATTATTATTTAGTGTCAACATCTATATCCACGTACTAGATGTAACTAGTGCAAATAACTACTATTTTCTCTTGTTTGACAAAGAATCGTGTTGATATAACAATCTACAATGATGATGCCAACTAGTCTTACAATTTATGAAAAAATGCAAACTATTATTGACAATGCACCTTATTATTGACAGACTAAGCTAGAACATTTTGCCCAGTTGAAGTTTGTGTGCAGATTTCTACCAAATTAATTCAGAGCTGGATTGGAATCAAAGTATTTGTTTTCACTCACCTTATAAGGTATTTAAAATCGAGAAAAGATTCTAATGACAGAAAATTCTCATGGTATTGTTGGGAATGTTAATCATAAAAGGAATAAATCATCAGATTTATGGCTGTCTGTGATGTGGCATCATCACAAAAGTTTTTGGAAGACAGAGATTCCAGCACAAGCTCGCTGCTGGTGTTGAAAGGGGAAGGCAATGCTAAATTATCCAGAACAATAAATGCAGAAACAGAAAAATAAACGTTCAAAACTTGACACCAATTTCATGTGGAAAGGGTTTATGAATGGGAAAATACAAAAGGCCCTGATGTCTTTCCTGGCTTGTTATGCCCTGTGAGGAAAGACAATCCTTAATTTTATACATTTTTGGTTCCTATTTCAGGGTATTTCTATTATTAGTTAAATCTATAGAGATTACTTCTCTCAATTCAATTAGATCCATACATTCATTAAATATTGTAGTCCTCCAAGATGCTAATGTCATTCATCATCCAATCCTAATTATACAACTGAACCAAATTCAATAATGTAGGATACAAATCATCTTGCTCCTTTTGTAAGAGACTCATAAAATGCCTGAAAAAAAGCCTTTGTTCCTTGCAAAACAGACTTGCCCAGAACAATTAGAAGACCTTTGTAGCTTCGCTTAACCAATCACGAGCTTGGGATTTTGGCTTAGATAATCTATTAGCCTCATTTTACTTGAAACTAAAACAGAAAAACAAATTATCTCTAGTTTAATTATTGTGAGGGATATTATGAGGGCCATATGAGCTGTTTGTCACAGCCCTTGAAAATTAGAAAATACTGTATAGGACTTTGAACCTCACATAGTTTACATTCCGTTTAAGTAATTCTCTTTGATGAATAAATTATGAACCTGAAAGACATTATTTTTTAAACCTAAATTCCTGGGCATAATGGATCCAAGCTTTGTATGCAAATAAACATAGGGCCATGAATATTTGAGTCCTTTTAGTGACAGAGGTTATATTTAGCAGCCTTGCTTTACTTATTTGTCAATAAAGATTTATTGGAACACAGTTATGTCTCCTTACTGACATAAAATCAAATGTTGTAGGCATACCACTCAGCAGTTAAGTAGTTCTAACTTGATGAATCAAAAGCTGAAGTTAGTTATCTGAATCCCAAGGAAAAGTTTGCTAATAAATACCTGCTCTATTAATCAAAGCAGTCTTTAATACACACATACACACACACACGCATCACATCACAAATAGGACACTAAAGGCTTAAATTGGTTATCAATAGCTATAGTAAAGGCATTTGATAACATCTAATATCCATTGATTAGGACAGGATATGAGAGAAGGGTACCAGCAGGAGAGCAAGGGCCAATGGAGAGGATGAAGAAATAGGAATATTGTCCCAGTATGTTACATGCAATGAAATGTGCTAAAAGAGTTTTAAGGAGGAATGAAGGGAGATAAGAGTGGTGGTGAGTTTGATCAGAGTACTTGGTATGTATATATTAGGAAAATGAACTCTCACCCCTTTGTACAACTAATAGATGCTAATAAAACATCTTGTAAATGTTAGGTAGCAAGCACATGATGAAAACAATTTCCCGAGACCATTTCTGTTTAAGTTATTTTTAATGTAGGGTCTAAAGACTTTGCCAAAGACAGCCTTGGACTTCAATTCCTCCCAGTCATCCTGCAAATCTGGGAACACAGATGCAATCAATGCTACCATATCTGGCGTATTGATTGAGATGAGGTCCTCACTAACTTTTTTCCTAAGTTGATGTCAAACCGTGTTTCTCCTCATTTCCACCTGCTACATAATTCAGTTACAGGCATGAGTCACTGTGCCCAGAACAAAGTCTTTATATAACAAACACAACAATAATTCAACTTAGTATTGAAAGATGGAATAATCTATTAAAGAAACAAGAGAGGTAGGTGACCTCTCATACCTGTTTTCTTAGTTACTCAGGAAGATCTGAGGATTGCAGTTTGAAGCCAGACCAGGCAGGAAAGTCCATCAGACTCTTATCTCCAGTTGGCTGCTAAAAAGGTAGAAGTGCAATGCACTCCCGATCACATAACATGTTTCTCAAAATAAATTCCAAGAAATAGAAACAAGAGTTGGTTTTGTTATTTTACTTTTTTATTTTCCCTCTGCTGCTATTTTTGATTTCTGCACTCTTGCATGTTCATTTATTGTTTTAGGGAGGGTAATGGGGGCACAGAAATGGGGGGGGACAAAGACTGAACTAATGCAACAGAACTAGTACTCAGGAGATGCAAGGCTGAAAATGAACTACACAACTTGTTGGGACAGGGGCTGAGGGCGAAAACTGGAAGAAAACAGGGGAAAAAGTGGTTCTGTTCTAAAAGAAATGTACTTATTACCTGCTTATGTAACTGTAACCCCTCTGTATGTTACCTTTAAAAAAAAGGTGGAAGTTGAGCCATGGCTCAAGTGGTAGAGCATTAGCCAAAAAAGCTCAGTGACAGTGCCATGACCCTGACTTTAAGCCCCAAGACCAGCACCAAAAATAAAAATCAAGGAAGAAAAGAAGGACGGAAGGAAGGGGAAGGAAGGAAGAAAGAAAGGAAGGAACGAAGGAAGGGAGAGATAGAAAGGAAGAAAATCAAATTATACCCTTAGAAGAAATTCAATGATGTCCAGTACTGCAACTTTAACACTGAATGTTCTGATCAGCATAACAAGACAAGAAAAAGCAATGAAGTCTGTGGGATGAAATGGAAGAAATCAAAACATGATTAGGTCCAGATTCTACTATTAGTGATATTCAAAATACAGTAATCTGGGGTTAAATTACTAAGTTCAATTACAGAGCTTTACAAAATAACTCTAAATAAGATCAATCTTCATAAAAGATAAATTTCCTTTCCATCCACCAGTAATGTTCAAAGATTTTATGTTGGAAAAAAGAACATAATGTTCAGTAAAATATGCCAGACCCTAGAATATTACAAACTGCATGACTCCATTATTTATGAAATTCTAGCATAGGAAACTAATTGATAGCGACAGAAAGTGAATCCATAGTTTCCTGAGGTTTGATAGAGATTTGACCCTGAATCAGAGCAGCAGGGAACACTGGGTGACAGGAATGTTTTCTCATACTGATTATGACGTTGTTAGTAGGCTTGTATACAATTTGCTAAAATTCATCAAGTTATGTCTAAAGTTGGTATGCTCCATTCTATGTAAATTAGACCTCAACACAATTGACTTCATAATAAAATTAAAAGATGAAAATTATACTTTTAGTCAAACCCATAAGATTTATGACAAAAATCTTAAAAATATAAAATTAAAGACATGAAAGAGACTTAGAGAGCTATAAATATTAATTCCAATGAAACTTTATCATCATAACGTTATGAGCAATCACCAAAATTATTTAAAATTCAGTGAAATTTTATTCTAAATTCCAAGAGGTGTTTTGTGATATTTTAATATCAGTTCCAAAAACAATCTCAGCAATAAAAAATATAGATCAGGGTCCAGGAGTTTGGTCTAGTGGTAGAGTGTTTGCCTTGCATACGTGAAGACCCGGGTTCGATTCCTTGGTACCACATACATAGAAAAAAAGCTGGAAGTGGTGCTGAGGCTCAAGTGGTAGAGCTCTAGCCTTGAGAAAGTGCAAGGACAGTGCTCAGGCCCTGAGCTGAAGCCCAGGACTGGCAAAAAATATATTTAGATAGATAGATAGATAGATAGATAGATAGATAGATAGATAGATAGATAGATCATTCAATCCATTCAGCAATACAGTACAAGAGAGTATAATTTAAAATTGATTCTGTCATCAGATTGTTATATGTGTAAAATATTCATTTCTCATATTGTCTTTATAGAAAAGGAAATTATATAAAGCTAGAATTATGGAAATTATATCTGAAACAAATGCTAGAAGTACTTAAAAGTTATCTTAAAACTTAGTATACTATATCTCAGTAAAATCTTTGCTTTTGAGCTGGGAAATGGCCTTTATATATTTATGGTAGAAATACTAGACAATTTGCACTGTGATACACTCTTCTACTGTGTACAGAAACTTCCTGTCACAGGCTTCAAATTGGCAACTGTAGAGTTTATCCAAAGGAAATTTGAGTGTTACAGAGTAGAACATGGTGAAACTTGCTCAGAAAATACTTGATATTATGATAACAAAAAAAAAACCCACCTCGGTGAATCCAATATCAAGAAATGTGTATGCACAGAAAATGTGGTGTATGTGCACAATGGAATTTTACTAATCTATTAGAAATAATAATATTGTACCATTCATAAAGAAATGGAAAGACTTGGAAAAAATAATATTAAGTGAATTAAGTCAGACCCAGACAAACAAATGAAACAATGGTTTGTTTCTTTTTTGGTAGATCGCTGGTACCTATAAATCTATAAACACCCTGGGAAGCATACAAGTGGTTTCAAATGAGTTAGCAAAAGCGTGATAGCACTAGGGACAACTTAAATGATATAATCTTGTTGGTCAAAGCCCAACAAAATCAACACCAGGAAATGGATACAGGTAAACCAGGGGACGAGGGGTCGACAAATGATGGGGCAGTGGGTGGGGGAGAGAATACAGTCAAGAATTCATTATATATACCACTAGATTAAAAAAAAAGTGAGGGAAGGGGTGGTGAAAGGGGGTGAGAAGGCTGAAGGGGGCAACACCAATGAAGAAGCACTGCATCCAGAAACGGATTTGTTATATGGCACCTCCTTTATACAATTACTTAAAGATAATAGAAAGTTTTAATAATATTTTATATCCTGAGTGATTTCATTAGCTAAACTACAAACTGTGCTAGTCATTCTTGCTTAAACAATAACCTTATCAAAGCAGAGAATTACGTTAGGGAAGTTGTTGCTGCCTGGCTACCAACTAAAACAACAGATAGAAAAATGGGAAGTGAGGAAATGAAGGCAATAAGGAAAGAAAATGTTTGGGTGACTGTAACTGTGACGGGTTGCTGAAGACTGGCATGGTGGAAGGGGAGGGTCAAGAGGGTCAACTGACAATGCCATATTCAAATGGTGGGCCTTATTGGGAAAATTACTGTTGGCCAACACATTTGAGATAATGAACTTTTTTAATTTATTAAATAGGAGAGGCGAATGAAAGTCGCCAGGTATACATACAAAAATCAGACTTATGATTTACCATATCATATTTTACTGAATTATTAGATGACCTTATGATATTTATAATAAATAGATGATTCCATGTGCTTATAATCCAATTTGACCAATCAGCAATGATATTATTTGATAAGGACATTTCAAGAATGGAGAAAAGCCAAAACCATTACTGAATCATTCAAAATAAATATAATCCAAACATAATGCTTTTAGTGTAGAATTCTCTAAATTTGTTGATATTTTAATCCACAGTCCTCTTTCCAATGCATCCTTCCATATGCCTCTCTGAATAATGTTTTCAGAGACAGCCCAAAGGAAGATTACAAGGGAGATGTCCTGGAGGTACCCAGAATGTGAGTCCTTTATTAGTATGCTCGGAAGATAATGCTAATAATTATGACTAATAACTGACTGCATTTATATATGCAGGCACTTGTGACTCTTCCTTTGAATGACTTTAACACACAGCCCAATGCCTGGCACAGAACTGGTATTCTGTGATTTTAAGGATAAAAAGTAGTATTTTGTGCCAGGTGTTGGTGCTTATGCCTATAATCCTAGATATTCAGAAGCCTGAGACCTGAAGATTACAGTTCAAAACTAGCTAGGGAAGGAAAGTCCCAGGAGACTCTAATCTCAAATTTACCACAAGAAAACCAGAAGCTCACAGTTGTAGAGTGCTAACCTTGAACAAAAGAGCTCAAGGACAGTTCTCAGGTCCTAAGTTCAAGCCCAATGACAGAGAAAAAAGGAAGAAAGAAAAGAAGGACAGAAAGGAGGAAGGAAGGGAGCGAGAGGGAGGGAGGAAAGGAAGGAGGAAGGAGGAAGCATTTTGATACTCAAATAGACATCAAATCCTTATCCACTGTGTCTCTGTGAGCTTCTGATGGGAATCTCTTTTTAATTCAGAATCTCAGTGCTCTGTGTCTTCTCCTGGGTTGTCCTTTGAGCACTCAGCTGGAGTATAGCATGATCATATATCTTACTCAAGGCATTTATTGTGCACATTGCACATTAGTCATTGCTAGAGAATACCCAAGATTTCTCTTTCTTGGTCATACATATTTTTATAGAAAAATTAATTTCTGCTCATATAAGACTTTAGTTCAGGAGGAAAAAAACTGTGAGAAAATCAGGGAAGTGGCGACACTTCAAAAATTGTATTCAACATCTGACTTACATAACTGTGAACCCCTCTGTACATAATTTTAACACAGAAAAATTACAAAGGACTTTAGAAAATGAAATACACTCCTAAAGGAACAAAACGACTGGATGTTAAAAAAGGAATTTGTTCTCATTTATTGTTTCTGAATCCTTCTCATCATGATTCTTGTTAAATAGATGATGAAATAAAAAAAACACTGGTGTTGGCAATTTGCAGTTGGCACTGTAATGGAATGCCAGAAGCCAGATGATATTACCAAACTACAATTGCTGCTAGCTGAGCTTTAAAAAAGCCCATCTCTATAAAATATCTTAATAATAACTGCTTTCTGAAAAACCAAAAGCCTTTTTGAGTTGGAATGAGATAACTCTTTAGCATGGTGCTGGAAAGTCACAGCTGGTCAGTAAATGATGTTTATTGTAGTTCCTGATAAGTTTGTCAGTGAAATCAGGAATTATATGGTAGAATGACAGCAGAAGAACTATTTATTTTCTACAAAGATCTGTCCTGTAGATCTCAGAGAAATCTCAAGAATAAAGCCTGGACTAGTTGTTATTGTTTTCCCAAGGAGAAGAAAAAAAATGAAGGTGTGAAATTCCACCAAGAAACATGCCTTCAGATGCTTAGCTCCTCCCTGGAGAAGTGTGTGGATTTTAAAAATACTGTCCTGAGACTCGTAAAGTCAGCCATGCTCCTAAGAACACACTAGTTTGAGTAAGATCCTAAGAAGCGATGACATCCTCTGAGCTTGTGACTGACTCTGTATGATGTCCACTGGCAAGACCCGCTCTGCTGTGGGAAACTGCAGCCAACAGGCCCAGGGAAGAGTTAATACTTTCCTTGGGAGCCAGTAAAATGGTTGGTGAAAGCCTTTCTTTTTTTTTTTTAATCACACCGTGTTCAATTCAAAATTTTGTCTGAATTCTCATTCAGGAAACCTTCAAAACGTCTTATTACTGAAAGAGGAGAAAAGGACCATTTTTGTTTTCTCCACACTGAAAAATTGGCCAAATGGTATTTCTTTTAAATATCATGTATTTTTCCCTTAGTGGAACAGCCTGCTGTTATTACAGCTGAAAGTAACAACTCCCCAACTAGGAAATATTTCCAAATCAAAATCTTGTGATGATTACATGGCACAGATGCCTGACTTTTCTCTATTTGTTGGCTTATTTACAGGCCAAGGCAGCCTTTAAATGGCCAAGTATATATGAAGATGCATTTATTTAGTGAGTCTTCAGCTTCCCTTTCCAAGTGGACTAAAATATCTAAATCTTATAACGGTTTAGGGCAGACTGACTATTTATTTGAGCAGTTTGGAGATTTTCCACTCCAGTTTATCTTAACCTTAACTAATATCCATAAGCCAAAAAGAAAGATTTGAGATTTGTTGTCATTTGTCTCCCCTACTTTTATACTTGAACAAGTACCATTAAATGTATTAAAAACAAAGCACTCTACAAGAATAGTACAGTGAACAGCTATGTGCTAAGAGTTAAGTGTTAATATTTATCTTCTATCGCTGTCAATTGCATTTAATGTTGTCTCTTGGTATGTGAAGGGTTTATCCTTTTTCACGTCTCTCTTCTCACAGATACCCAAATCACTGGATGTTCAGGTTCTTTATGTAAAATGGAAGAGCATAGTTTCTGATGTAACTTAAGCCACTTTTAGGTGATTTACACCACCAAATATAATAAATAAGTTATATACAAACCATTGCTAACTACTCCTATATTGCTTTTCTCCTCTATTGTAGAGGGAATAATGACAAGAAGTATTTTTTTAAAGTCTGTGGATGTTCAGCTCAATATTTCATTGTTTTAGATTTGTGGTTGTGTGAATATGTGGCTAGAGAACCCATGAATATAGTGTATTTATACACTAACTGTATTTACACACACAGCCATTCCTATGTGCATTGTAGTGTCTTGGTCTGAGTGCTCAAGTTACTTGTGGAACTTGTGACTGAATCCTCAAAATACATCAGCCTATATGTTCTCTGTGGTCACAATTATTGACTAAAATATGATAATAACTCAATATCATTATTAACACAGAGCCACGTCCTCTCCAATGCCTCAAAAAGGTCCAGGAAAGCTGAGATTGTTATTCTGTCTAGTTTATAGCCAGAATCTTCCAGTCCTTGAATAGAATATTTCCCCAGGCATTTGTCTTTTGTGACACTGACATTTTTAAAGCACCTGGGCCTATTATTTTGCATGCTGTTCCTCTAGCTCGACCTGTGTGTGCTTTCCCACACATAGATTCAGGTGTGTACCACTGCAACTATACTGCTGAGGTGTACTACTCTTTAATCTCAGTGTGTCTGCAGGAAGATAGGCCAGTGCTTTGAGTTTCATTTTTTATTACTCAAGGTCCTGGTCACTGATGTGCAATATAACTGGACATCGGATTTGTTGCACTGACTAAAGAAGTTATCATGATCACTTTTCCAGTAGAGTGGATGCAGACAAGTTAAATAGGATGGGCCTTGGGGTTCAGTGCCTTTTCCTTTAATTCATTTTTATTTACTTTAAAATTTGTATCATTATTTTTAAGTTCATGAGCCCACTGCATGCTGGTCAATGGCACCACTTGCATCACCCTTTGCACCCCTCCCACCCCGTCCCTTCTCTTAATTTTCTTAGTTTTTTAGAATGTGCATTGAATTTTATGACTACATTCTTCTCGCTTCCATTATGTAACTTAACATGATTCATAGATTCCAGGAATAAGGAACCGAAAAATGTCTTTGGAGAGATATTGTTGGACCCACCATAATAGACTTAAAAATATACATTCCAAAGAAAGTATAAGATTCTGAAGAATGAAACCAAGGCTGAGTATAGTATAAAAATATCAACATATAATGCTCACTAAACCTTCTGTACATTTCTTCATTCTCCAGGGTTTTCCAGGGAATATTTGTTCATCACTGTACTGAACTGGCTTAGAAGACAATTGAGAAGCATCCTTGCATTAAAAACTTAACCGTTTCCATTCAGAACCACAGAAGTTTGGTTAAAATATTTTAAACCTAAATTCCCTTGAATTTTTGCTAAGCACAAAAAATCATTTTAATAATTTAACTCCCTGTACACTAACATGGAACTATAAAATGGGGTAGGAAATCAAAGAATGTGGCTCCAACAGCAGGGACAAGGTTTTGCTGATGGAGAAGTGAGACAGAAGGAATGGCTCTAAATAATTGCCGTGTTGGAGGCAAGGTCAACAAAAAGCCTAAGAGACACATGTTGGAAAGCATCCAGAATAAGCAAGTCACAGGTCAGTGACAGTCTGAACAAGAACAGTTAGATAGTGCACAGATATGGAAGGATTTGCTGTCTATGTAGATTTTGGACCTCAGAATATTAGTCTGTTTGAATTTTAAGGTAAAAAAGAAAAATGAGATGTTCCTCTATCTTTCATGTCCCAGAAGCAACATGTGGCTACCCTCAATACTGCACCAGCCACAGGTCCTTTGCCTTCTGCTTTCTTTAAGAGTTTATTTGCTGCATTTCATCATCACCTTGTGGCTTTCATTACAAACAACAAAAAGAAAGAAAGAAGGAAGAAAGGAAGAAAAGGAGGAAGAAAGAAAGAAAGAAGAAAGAGCTTCCCCCTACAAAAAAAAACAGAATTTATGAGACATATCTTCTGCTGTGGAAAAGAGAATAAATAAAATATTAGTGCTTCATAGGTTGATAGCTATATGGGAAAACTAAAGTGTATGTGTGTGTGCATGTGTGGGGGGGGTCAGAGAGACAGAGGCAGAGATTCAGAGACAGAGGAGAGAGAAACAAAAAGAACTTTTGTGCCAGATTTAAAATACTGTTGTTTTTAAAATTTTTTTATTGTAAAATTGCCAGATAGAAGGTGCATTACTTCACATACACTGATACCCCTTCTCATGTTTTTGTCCCATTTTCCTTTCCCCACCCCCTCCCTTCATCTTATTTTCCCCCTTCCCTTTTCTATTTCAAATAAATAATCATATATAGGATATACCAGATAACAAGGCAAGATACTATAACAATATGAGAATAACCAAAGGACAAGAGAGATGAGAATGCCTCGCTATGAGTAAAGGGCTGGGCATGCCAGGGCTTGAGTGAGCCATGGGGGTGGGATTGCAGAGCAATCTGCAAATGCAGAGGCCCTGCAGTGGAACCTTTCCCTGGGTGCTACTGAAAGAACCAGGAGCAGAGTGTGGTGGGAGGAAACCTGGTCTTACCTGAGAGCCTGGGCTGGATGTGTGTGTGGCTCAGTCACTTGTGATGACGGATGGTGGGTAAGGGCTGGCTCACATTTTCTTAATTGCTATATTGAGAACAGGCTAAAAGGCAGACGAGTAGGGTGAACCAGACCACCGCTTGAAAGGGCAATGCTTCCGTGCTTGTCCCCCTGTAGGGAGCCAGGACAAACGCCATTAGATGGCGCCCGTTTCCTGACTCCTTAGAGGTAAACGACTTCACATAAGGCAATGCGGTGCTCGACTACGTGTCCTAAGTTATGCGCATGCGTGAGTCACATGATGATCCCTGGCCAATCCCGCGGCACCTCGTTGTGGCTGTAGGGCGGCAGCCAATGGTGGAGCGATCCGTGTTCCTGTTCCCTATATAAGCTGCTGCTTTTGATGCCTCGGTCCTTTTTCGCTTCCTGCTCCCCCTTCAATCAAAAGGCTCTCCATTAAAGTATGATTTGAGAAGAATCCTCGCGTGGTGGTCGTTCTTCCTCGCTGGTCGAGGAGCTCGCCGCAACTGGTGCCGGAAACCCGGGACCTTGGGAAGACAGGACGACAAGCGAAAAGGCCGAGGAGGATTCAGAACTCGACATACGGAGAGGAGACGTCGGTAAGTATCAGCCTGATCAGCTGAGATCCCCAGGTATGCTGTTTCTTTGGGTACAATTCTGGGTGCTTGCTGTTGTCCTTCCTTGCTTGCTGCTGGTGTGTTTTTGTTGCATTTGTCTGCGTTGCGGCAACTCACAGATTGTTAAGAGAGCCAGTAGGACATTGAGGAAGCACCAGGATAGTCTCTCTGAGGCAGAATCAAATGGGGAGGAAAAAGGTAGGCCAAGAAGAAAAGGGAAAGAAAATAAAAAAGGGAGACTTTATGTCAAAGAACAGAGGGTGGACGCACCCTTTCAAGATACCGGGCAGGAGGGAGATAAGGAGGACCAAGGCATAAGAACAATGGAGCCGCCCCCAGGGCAGTCTTACCCGGATCCGGGCAGGTTTCAACTTTTACAAATAAGGGAGTCTAGAGATGAGGAGCTAAACGATTCAAATGAGGAGTTAAGCAACTCAGATGAGGAAGTGACTAACAATTCAGATGAGGAACAGGACCCGAAAGAGGGAAAAGGCTTGGAGGAGGCGGCTGCTAGGTATGAGGAGGGTAGGTATGGAGTTCAGCGACCTCTTCTGGCCGGAGTGTCTAAAGGAAATGAGCAAGAGAGAGCCATGCCCTCTGCGCCCCCGCCTTATCCTGTGGCGGCCGGAAAAAGTCATTTCATAAAAGAAAGCACGTGGTCCCACCTGGCGGCTGCGTTCCCAGTTTTTGAGAACCCAGTTACCCAGGAGAGGACCTTTGAACCAGTCTCCTATAAACAGTTAAAGGATTTGATGGAGGCAGTACGTAATTATGGAGTTACGGCCAGTTATAGGCTCAAGTGTGTCGTTATAATCCAGGTCAATTACTTATGTTGTGTATTTTAAAGACAAAGAATTATCCTACAGGGGTCTTATGGCAGGACGGCCCTCTGTGGTGGCTTCATGGTAATTCTCTTGGAGCAAGAACTGTTCAATATTTTCCTGAGCTTGTTGCAACTCAAGCCCTATTGGGCCTAAAGTATTGTTTGATGCATTTTGCTAAAATACCTGATAAATTAATTATTCCCTATACCAGGAATCAGGTGGAAACTTTGGCTGCCACTGTGGATATATGGGCGATTTTATTATGTGCCTTTCCCAATATTATTGATAACCATTATCCCAAGCATCCCTTGCTTGCCTTTGTAGAGAGAAATTTGGTTTATTTTCCTATTATTACCTCTAAGAAGCCTTTGGCTACAGCCTTGACTATTTATACTGACGGGTCAAAAACTGGCCAGGGTGCCTTTGTGGTGGAAGGTCAAAATCCAGTCGTGTTATATTTTCGACCGGATGTTCCCCAGGTCACGGAGTGCCTGGTGGTTCTAGAGGTGTTTAAAAGATTTGAAGAGCCCTTTAATCTTTTTTCTGATTCACAATATGTTGTTAATGCTGTTAATTCTCTTGAAGTCGCCGCCTCAATTAGGCAGGCCAGCATGGTTTCTAACATATTATTACAGATTCAATCCCTTATTTTGGCAAGAAAGAATCCCTTTTATATAGGGCACATGAGAGCTCATACCTTGTTGCCAGGTACCATGGCTAAGGCTAATGCCCAGGTAGATCAGGCAACTAGGGCCATGGTTTTGACAGCTATTGATTCTGTAGAATCAGCAAAAACTTTTCATCAGTTATATCATGTACCTGCTAATACTCTTAGAATAAAATTTAATATAACCAGACATGAGGCACGAAATATTGTTAAAGCCTGTCAGTCTTGTGTGATTTTTCTCCCCTCTCCTAATGTGGGGATAAACCCTAGAGGCTTAAAACCAAATGCCCTATGGCAAATGGATGTTACTCATTTAGCGGAATTTGGAAAATTAAAATATTTACATGTCTCAGTGGATACCTATTCTGGTATAGTACATGCCACGCCCTTGGCAGGAGAAAAGGTTTCCCATGTAAAAGTACATTGTTTAGAAGCCTGGGCGGCCTGGGGAAAACCCCTTCACTTAAAAACTGATAATGGCCCTGCCTATACTTCTCATGGTTTCCGCGCCTTTTGTGCGCAAATGCAAGTAGCCCATACAACAGGGTTACCATACAATCCGCAAGGACAAGGAATTGTGGAAAGAACCAACAAAAAATTAAAAGAAATACTTCAAAAACAGAAAGGGGGAATTGCGGAAGGAGCATCTCCCAGGGAAAGACTTTCCCTTGCACTTTTTACTTTAAATTTTTTAATTTTAAATAGTGATGATAAGTCAGCAGCAGATAGACATGCTGCCCAAAACCCAAAAATTATAACTGAGATGGTTAAATGGAAGGATGTTATTACAAATAATTGGTGCGGACCGGATCCCGTAGTAAGGAGATCCAGGGGAGCTGTTTGTGTTTTTCCACAGGAGCAGGAAACACCGCTTTGGGTCCCGTTGCGATTGACGCGAAAGGTGGAAGGAGAACCCGAGAAAGGCACTGACGATGAAGATCATTCTCATGTTGGTGGTAATACTAGCAGATCCAGTGATGGCCCAGGAGAGGATTTTGTGGGCGCTGATGAAGATCTTTCCAATACCGATGCCTGTGAAGCATGACGCTCGTGGTTTCCGGTATCTTTTCACGACCAATTCATCATTGCAGTTACCTTTTCTTCCCATGGACAGACAGTTGGACAATTATGTCTTTATACCGTTAATTTATCAAGGCAATTAGGTCAAATGTTAACTGGACAATGGTCACATGATTTTGAAAACCTTACAAGCCAATTGAGATATGAAATTATGATTGTTAATTCAACCAGGGTAAATGTGGCCCCTTTTCGGGAAAATTACTGATTGGATATTACAGGCGTCCTCCTGGGTAAAAGAATGGGCTGGAAGTTTAGCCTTATTGGGATTAATGATGTGTGGGTTGGGGATTTTGTGTTGGATGCTATGTAAAATGAGTTATAAACGAAAAGGAGATAATGCTATTATAAAACAGGCTTTTGCAGCATTAGAAATGCATGACTCCCCCCAAGTTTGGTTAAGTATGCTTGGAAAGAAAAGGACATGTGGTCTGCCTATGGTTGGTCTGTCGCCTGCAAGCCCAAACACAGAGGGATAAGGTAGTGATTTTCGCAAGCATTAGCCGCCTTGGAAGTTGGATCCTCACCCCAAATATGGCTTTCAGCCTTAAAGGGCAATTGAGCCTATTTTTCTGCATAGCCTTTGCACCCCGGGGGACAAGATCCCATTGCACAGGGACAGGTATGCAGCTTAAGATCTGGAGCAAACAGGATGCGAGGCGTATGCACTGCACTTGGGAAAAGGGAGATGCCTTTTCTCGAGAAGAGCACGTCTGTTTGCATGTGGGTAGATGCCAAAATTTCCCACCTCTGAAAAAAGGGCATCGGACTGGCGGGTCACCCTCTGGGAAAGAGCCTGGAGAGGAGGCCTTGCACTGTCCTTATCCTCTTCAGAGAACAGACCCCTACTCTTGCCTGATGCTCAAAACAAGAAGGGGGAGCTGTAGGGAGCCGGGACAAACGCCATTAGATGGCGCCCGTTTCCTGACTCCTTAGAGGTAAACGACTTCACATAAGGCAATGCGGTGCTCGACTACATGTCCTAAGTTATGCGCATGCGTGAGTCACATGATGATCCCTGGCCAATCCCGCGGCACCTCGTTGTGGCTGTAGGGCGGCAGCCAATGGTGGAGCGATCCGTGTTCCTGTTCCCTATATAAGCTGCTGCTTTTGATGCCTCGGTCCTTTTTCGCTTCCTGCTCCCCCTTCAATCAAAAGGCTCTCCATTAAAGTATGATTTGAGAAGAATCCTCGCGTGGTGGTCGTTCTTCCTCGCTGGTCGAGGAGCTCGCCGCATCCCCCTACAACCCACATGTTGGAACCCACACAGATGGGCCTCCTTCTTCCCTGCACACCTGCTGCAATGTCCGGACAGAGTTCATTCCCTTTCGGTCCTCTGGCCCTCCATGATGAGAGGACACAGTCAGAAGGCAACATGGGAGGATCAGATCCTCGCCAGCCGCTGAATCTACCAGGAACTTGATCTTGCATTCGGGAATAGTGAGAAAACAAACCCTGGTTTCTAATACATTACCTAGTCTCAGGTATTTTGTTACCACAATACCAAATAAGCCAAAGACAGAAAGTGGTGTCAGTCATTTACCACAAAGATTTTTTTTTAAGACCAGAGAGGCAGCAGCAGACACCAAATCTATTTTGAAAGGATAGAAGGATTTTCATTTTCAAGGATGGGACTGGGACCACACTGTAATGTGTTAACTTCTCCACTTGATTGTAACTTTCCTGTAACTATTATGTGTCTCCTGGGACCTGTCGAGCTTTGGCCTCTACAGTTTACAGAGAGCAGGTGCGCCACTTGGAACACATTCCGAGTAGAGTACTCATTACAAAGCAACACAACAGTGTCCAGAGACACACAGCGCCTTGAAAATAGGATTCCAGCATACTTACCATTTGAATCCATATGCAACTATGTGACAAAACATAATCTGGGACAATTCCCAATCTGAATTCCCTTGCCAAAAGCCTAACAGCATTATTGATGCTGCTTTGGCTGTATTGAAATAGTCCAAAACTGTATTATTACGCACTGAAAACATTTTGTATTCCATAAACTTTTCTTAACATGCTCTTTTGGTTTGAACACACATAAACAAAATCCCAAAGAGAAAGACGTAACTCGAAGAAGTCATGCAAAACAGACAGAGCAAAAGCACATTAGATTATTGGCCCTGCTTCCTTTAAATGAAAGTGGGGGGCGGATTATTTCTTTGCTTCTGCAAATAATGTCCTGGAGACTTAAAAATGATTAGAGGATCTGATTACTGTTTGGTTCCAGAAACAAAAATTAACCAGCCAAATGAACTCCTGGGCATGGAGATGGCACATCTTGTGGATTTCAGCACCATCAACTAAATATCAGCACCCAGCTTCAGCTCCTTGCACACTATGTTATATGCACTCACCGAACACTTACTTGCTGGCCTGTTTTGGTTTTTTTTTCAAGTAAAGGGAATGAACTGGGAACTTTAGGTCAAGGTTCCACTTTACACCTGCTAAGATTTGGCACCTCTGGCTTCTGTTTGGAGACAAACTTTCTTGTTTCATAGTTGCATGCCTCTGTCTCATTAGCTGAGAGATGGGAACAGAATGAGAGGCCAGATTCCTTCCCATCCCTAAAGAAGAGGCATACAGAAGAGTACATACAGTCTCTGCACTGGGCAGAGAGCAGTGGGGAAGAATGACCCGCTCTGGGAGTCTCCTCCCAAACTCAGATTTCTCTCTGACTAGAAACCATGGTAGCAGAAAACCATCCATGATCCAATTGCATCCCAGCCCTTGGGAACAGATCAAGAAGGGGTAAGGAGAAAAGCTTTGCAGATTGTGAAAGAAATAAATTTTTCAGTGTTGGCCATGAAAGTTGCATCTGATCAAAGATAGGAACGAGACGAAAACTGAATTATGAAGCACACTCAAATTGTTGAAAAAACAGACTGAAAAGATGGAAAATAGAATAGGAGTAATAAAGGGTTTGGAGAGGCTCAAAGTGCATTATATGCAAGAACAATGAGGCCACATTTGCATAATGAATATGTAATGATAAACAACATAAAACCAACCTAGTTGTGAGGGTAAGCCTGTGGCATACGACAACAAAAATCAATACAAATAAATGTGTCAGCCACTTCATGAAAAGGAGAAGCTGATGCGGCAAAAGGAAGAGAGAGGATTTTTTTTAGAGATGGACAGAAAATAAAACAAATTAAAGGAGGTTGAATACTATCAAAATACATTATTTGCAATCATGGAGATGAAACAAGAATTTCTGTTAGGGATGATATTTTAAGGGGAATAGAGTGCATGAGATGGATTGGAAGAAGATAAAACACTTATAGAGATGTAACAGTTCCCTCCCTGTATCTAACCAATTTAAAAGTGGGTGAGGGGTGGACTAGGAGATGAAGGTGGTAAGGGACACATACACGGAGGGAAGGCTGAGGGTACAAGCAGGCACACATCTCCACCTTGGTGTGCACCTTGGTTTCACATTTCCATACTGACCAGATCAAATGCTCCCTGAAGACCAGGCTGTGTAATGAGGTAACCACAGTGCCCTCATGGTTGACAAGCTGAGTTTTCCCAACAGAGCAGACAGTACATCCCCAGGGAATGAGCCTTGCTTTCCTACTCTCTGCAGAACTTTTAACATTGATGCTTGAATATTTGGTGCACTTCACTCGCCTGTGTGTGTTAAAGCCCTTCTATAAGGTAAGACAAGGACCTGATTTCACCACGGGAAATTATGCATCAGCAGGAACAGTGATGTTCTCCCATCAGGAGCATGGAAGCATGAAGTCAAAGTAGTGAGATGAAACCAATACTCAAAGATGGGAGTACCCCCCAGAAAGATCCATGCTAAAACATAATGGATGAACCCATCCCGAAGATGTGCTGACAGAACTTTCACCCCTCTCTGCACCACTCATACCACACAGGAAACACAGACCTATGTGAGAAAAGATTGTATAGATTATATTGCTCACCTTCCGACTCTCATCATGGCACTATTCAGGGAAAAGGACATTAAAAATATCTCATATTGTTACACTATCTTACCTTGTTATCTGATATATTATATATATATATATGTTCATTTGTTTACTTGAAATAGTTTAGGCAAAGGAGGGAAACAAGATGAGGAGAGAGCGTGGGGGGAGGAAATGGAGACAAAAACATGAGAAAGAGTAGCAATGTTTGTGAAATAATGCACCTTTATCTGGTGAATATAATGCAACCATTCTATTAATAAAAATATTTTTGTATTTTTTCCCTTTTCAGTGCTGGGAATCAAGCGCAGGATCTTGCATGGAGACACGTCCCTACCCTAGGTAAGAATAAGAGGTCCACCAGCAGATTACAGTGTCAATATCCTAGAAAAACAATGGCTCACCCCAGCTTCTGCATGATGGTTTACTCTCTATAACAACACTTCATAGAACTCCATTATCTCATTGCAGAGTTCTTTCTTCCAAAGAAGAATCAAGGATTTCTTATTCTTAAAAACATTTCTGCTGCAACCTAAAAGTGAAAATGGTCGCTGCCTTTCTCTGGCTTTTGTGTGGCTGCAGACCAAACACATATCCCCGCACAGGCAAACGTAGTGAATGTACATGTGTCTTAATACAGCCAGGTAAAAATATAGATCTGTGTTCTTGAGATATTTTATACAGCTGCATACTTTCTGCATTAAAAATGAGAGATCTTGCCAAACCATTTCAATGATGCTTGCTATCCTTGCAATGCAGGAGGATGAAATCTGAGGATTGCAGTTCAAAGCCAGCCTGGACAGAAAAGTCTGGGAGATTGTTATCTCCAAGTATCCTAACAACTAGATGTGAAGCCGTGACTCAAACTGGTAAAAGCCATGACTCAAAGTGATAAACAAAGGGGCTTAGGGACAGTATCCAAGCTCTGAGTACAAGACTCATGACCAACAAAACAAAAGAGAAAGGGAGAGGGAGAAGGAAAGTGAAAGGGAAAGAAAGTAGTGGAAAAGAGAGAGGGAGAGGGAAAAAGAGAGCAGGAGAGAGGGAGGGAGAGGGAGAGATCTATAATAATCTACAATTATTTATAGAATTAAGTATTCAGGCATTATATAAAAACAATTGGCATTTTAAAAAATATAGCTCCCATTAAATTACAGTTATTTTCAATAATTATAATGATTAATGTGTACTTTAAAAATTAGTCCAATCTTAAAACTATGTATGTTAAAATGTGTGCAAAAGTTGCTTTCAATAGTCTTTTGGGGTCTGAAAATAGAAAAACTATATGAAGATGATTATTAGCCAATTAGACTTTCAGGCATGAATAATTAAGAGATTTGCAATCTGTAAATCAATATAGCTACAAAAAATACCCCACAAACCCTCCAAACTATCCCTGTAGATGGATCTCATTTTCAAAGGTATTTCTTACAGAAGTTGGGGGTGTAGAAACGGTAGAGACAAGGCAATTTGAGAACATAAACCAAGGCTGGAGCAAGCTTCTAGTTGAGTAACAATCCCCATCCTCCTGCCTCGCAATGGAACACTACATGGAACAGCAAAGCAAACTGTGCCCAGAAGAACTCTGGAAACCAAGCCTGGTAGTGCAGCCGAACCAGCATCACATGTGCCAGCAGTGCAAGTGGCTGCAGAAGGATCACAGGGAAACAGGAGCAGCAAGGAGCTGAGATCCCTGTGCAGGACAGAGACCTCCCAATCATATCACAGAACCCGGTATGAGTTAGAAGGCAGTCCTGTCACTAGACCAGGTACACCTTGGAAAACTCTGCATTTGCCTAAGCAGGGGCACATAGTGTGTCATTTTCCCTTCCATCCTAATTAGATGATAAATCTTGTTTATTCATTAGAGCCTTCCCTCCTATCTTCTTCCAATTCCTACTCTCATAACTACTGCCTTTCTAGCACATGAAGCATTATCTTTGTTTGTTGGCTTCCTATAAACACTGGAGCTGTGGTAGTAATTGTTCTTAATTCTTTATTATTATACTTTATATCATGGGTATATCAATCAATCCTGATTAGTTTTACAGCTAATGTCTTTCTTGCGGAGCTGAGGGAAGTCTCTTAAGTGCAATGGTCAGATATGTGACTACTGATTCATTCTGCTAGTACAGTGGCAGAATCTAGTCACCACAATCCAGTCACTACCTATTCTAAACACTGTGAATCCTTCATCTGAAAGAAAATAGAAAAAGAAAACTTACAAAGGTACACTTGGCCTTACATTCATGCATGAATCCCAACACAGAAACACAAGTTATATATAAAAAAAAATCATTCAGCAACCATGAGGACACCGTTCTACAAGCTGCTCAGACAGAATACAGGGTGGTTCCATCTTCAAAGTGAAGATAGTTATTTTTACATCCCTTTACTAGATTTAGCCTGTAAGACAGAAGTCTCCATATGTATCCATGGATTTTGTGCCCAAACTTAGCTAGACAAATACATGTGCATTGAAATTCAGTGAAAGTACTTCGTATCATGGATGTCATGAAGGTGTAAAAACCAGAGGACAGGGCAGCTAGTGCAAGAACCGTGATTACTTTGAGCCACATAAACCAGAAAATAATTGACTGTTTAAATCTAGTCTATCCTACCCAATGTGAATGAATTCTGTAGGCACCAGGCTCTGTGTTATGCCTATGGTCACTACAGGGATTCAAGAGTGAGAGAAAACAAACAAACAAAAAAGAATGCCTGGGCTTCACACACTACTAGGTGGAACAAAAGAGAGCAACTACTCTGCCCTTTGAGGGCTCCAGTAACTTACACCACATTTCAGACATGTGATTTCACTCACTAAATATTTTAAGTAGTTTCATATGTTATACTGCCAAATGTCATAGAGCATTCTGGATTTAAAAATAAATAAATAAAAACACACAGTCCAGTCTCCAGTACAATTAACAGGGACAAAACAGAAGAAATGTAGTAGGTCTTGAATTTGGGCACTACCATTAAAAGATGGAATCATTTACAGGACTTGAAATTCATTCTGTTTAACATCACCGAGTGGTGCTCTGCTTCCTGGGTAGTTTGTTGAAATCCTTTCTCAATCCTATGTTCAGTCCTAAATTTCAATATGAATAATCTCAGAAAAGAACATTTTTGATCTCAAGGAATTTTCCTGTTCAGAAAAAAAATCAGAATAAATAAGCTCTAATACCAGTTAAGTACCACTGATTGTAAACAAATTTAAAAAGAGAAAAATGGTTGGGGCCTGGAGTTTGGCCTAGTGGTAGAGTGGTAGAGTGCTTGCCTAGCATGCACGAAGACTCAGGTTCGATTCCTCAGTACCACATACACAGAAAAAAGCTGCAAGTGGTGCTGTGGCTCAAGTAGTAGAGTGCTATTCTTGAGAAAATGTCCAAGGACAGTGCTCAGGCCCTAAGTTTAAGCCCCATGACTGGCAAAAAAAAAAAGAAAGAAAGAAAGAAAGAAAGAAAGAGAGAAAGAAGGAGTGACTACCACTAAAGTTCAGAGCTTAGAACTTTTGAATACCAACGATATTTCTTACGTAGTAACTATATGAGGAATTCTAGGTCCTGAGCAATTCCCCAAGGTCATTTCTAGGAAAATTTAAAATTGACAAATTGATGAGTGACAGCTCTCCCAGGGTTTCTACCTTTCTTGTTTTCCTCAACTCTTCTGGTCTCCACTTCAAAAATTTTTCTTTTTTTTTTTTTTTTTCCCTTGTCAGTCATGGGGTTTGAACTCTGGGCCTGGGCCCTTGTCCCCAAGCACTTCAGCTCAAAGCTATCACCCTACCCCTTGAGCCACAGCACCACTCCCAGTTTTGTGGTTAATTGTAGATAAGAGTCATACGGACTTTAGTGCCCAGACTGGCTTTGAGCCCAGATCCTCACATCTCAGTCTTCTGAGTAGCTAGGATTACAGGCGTGGCCACCGCCTATATTTTTTCCCTTCTCAAAATTTTCTAACCTCATGAAATCTATAAAACACATCATCTACTTAAGAATTATGAATATATGTGGGCCAAAGTTAGAAGTTATTTTAGAAATACTGCGTCTGAAATTAACAACTTACGTGCTTCTTGCTGTGAAAATCATGAGCCATGACTTTTTATTTATATCAGTCAATGCCTGCTGACTTCATTATGCTTCTTTTTAGTTCCAAGCTGCTTCACACATACAGATAGCAAAGTGATAACTGTCTGTATGTGTGCTCCATGAGCAGGACTCCAAAGTTAAAGGAAATCAAATATTATGACAACAGCGTCAACATGTTAAATGGAAAATAAATTTTATTCCACAAAGAAAGTTAGGGTTGGTAGCAAAAATTGTGGTGTGACTCAAGTGGTAGAGTCTCAGCCTTGAGTGAAAATGCCAAGTGATAACTCAACACCCTGAGGTCAAGCCTCAGTACTGGAAAACAAACAAACAAACAAACAAAAACAATAAAACAATGTGAATGCCTACTGTAAATTCAGTTTCAAGTTTTAAATGCTGAAGCATAGAAATCTTCATAGCAGATAAATGCCGGTATAAAGTATGATATTCTAATGATTAAAAATGAAATATAACCTCCTTTTAGTATTCTACTCAAAAGGTGGCCGACAGTTAAGTAATGGTAAGGAACGTTTGCTCATTTGAAAATGAAGTGTCCATTGGAAATGCAGTTGCAACAAGATGAAGTCTTAGGAGTGCCTCTGTGCCATACTACTTTACAAGATGGAGTATACATGAACACAGTAAGGAATGATGGGAGGAGGGTCAGAGTCGGTAGAGAGCAGGTAACAACGTGCAGCCGAGGGACTCGTTGGTGGAACCACACATTGATGAAATGGAACTAAGCAATGCAAGGGCAATGATGGGAGGGAGGAAATGAGAAACAGAGGACAACCTATTCCCTAGCAAAGGGAAGAAATGTACATAACACCCGACCTGGAAGAAATGGTTTTCTTGTCAATGTTCGAATAGTTAAACTTTTTTTTTTCTATGTTAGAAGTTTTTATACAGTTCACTGTTCATAAATTTTGTTGACTAGAATGATGATGCTAAGTATTATAAAAGTAAAAAAGTGATTGTGACTTTAAGTATAACTATACCACAGTACTGTGAAATATATGTAAATAATTAATCTCTTTAAAGAAACTTTTTAAATGATGACATCAAAGGGTTCCAGACGTCACATTCTCTTGGGGAACAGTCTCCCTTTTGATGCTGTGAGAATCACTTGCACTTTCCACTGCCTGATTTTTACTTGAGCTCATTGGACTGAGCTGGTTCTTCCCAAATTTCCCAGCATCCCTCACTTTGCCTATTGTTCAAGTGACTTTGCCATTGTCTCCACATGTCAGAGCCCAGTTGTAGGAAGCAGTATTGCACAGTGCCTAATTCTTCATTCACTTGTCTGTCTTCATATTCTGTGAGTCTTTAAAGCAAAACTATGATCTGGCCAATCCTGAGTACAGTGGTCAACCCAGAGGCACTTAGTAAATTGTGATCATTGCTTTTAATGTACTATGGGAAGTTATTTCTTTTCACTGTTTTCCCACTTACAACTTCTCATGTTGTTACTGTATCTATCTTGGTTACTGTTATATTGTATATATGTTTGTTTATTTGAAATAGGGAATGGGAGAGAAAAAAAACAAGATGGTGGTGGGGGAAGGGAAATTGGGAGAAAAACATGAGAAGGGGTAGGTATCAATGTTCAAGAAGTAATGTACCCACTACCTGACAAATATAACTGTAACCACTCCATATGTTACCCTGACAATAAAATACAAAAAAACATAGCAAGTAAGTATAAAAATCAAGAATCTCTTCTTTATATAATTATAGATAATAAGTATTCCATGAAAGATGCTGTACTGCCCTGCATCTCATATTACTTCCTTTATGAATTTTATTGTGTTTTCCCTTTCTATTACATTCTTATGATTTATCTTGTTCCAATATTAGAATTATTTTTCTTATGTATTTATCTTCTAAAACACTCATCATACAATGCTGATAAATACTGTTAATTTTAAGACACACAATACACACATATTCTTTCCACACATATATACAACAGTGCATATGTGTGTATGTATGTACAGCATTCTTTTCACAAATTGACTATTTTCTAAATGGACTGTTTGCGTAATATGCCACACCACTGCAAGTAATTTCAGCCTGTATTTTCCTGGTTCCCACTGATAACTTTTGATATAGAAACGCACAACACTAGATCTGTCAAAAAGATGTATGACTGCTAGAATCTAGAATCTAGAGTGTAGAAATCTAGAATCTAAGCAAAATAGTTTATATACTATACCAGCAAAAAACAATCATGAAAACTCCCTACCTTCCTTTTTATCCCAAATCACCAAGGAATGCCATAGTGCATTGGGAAAATTCAATACAAATAAACACCACTGACAATGCAGAGAAAGAAAAGAATAAGTCCCACTGGAACATAAAGATAATCAAAACATTCCCAAAGGAAAACAGGAACTGACTAAAAATTAGTTCAGTATAATGGAGTTTGCTTCTTCCAAATGTGTTATTTAAAACAATAAACTATATATACATACATTCCCTTCTACATGCCACTTAGTGATTCTGAGATACACTTGTTAATGTTAGAATCAGCATTTGATGAGACAGGGACTAAATACTGAACTCCAGTTTTTGAGTCACATGAAGGCCCGATTCTTTCCTTTAGCCTGACTAGCTCATATAAGCAACCAACCACCAGCAGACTCCCCTTATTATCATATTTAAGGACATATAATTTGAATTATCTTAGTCTCCCAAATCAGAAAAATGAATTCCATGCAGAAGCCTACAATTACTTGGAACTAGCCAGGGATTAGCAATGCATGTATTATTGAGCGTGTCTGTGACAAAGAATACTTTTGGCTTTTGTCTATCCATATTTTATCTGTATTCTATCTTGAGAGGAAGCTTTTTAAACATGTCTTTTTGATCACATCCATGCCTCTGGAAGTCTTTGAGGGTTGGGTGTCCTCAGTATTGACATCTTTGTTCCAATTCAAGAACAGCCACTCTTAGTGAGTAGGAGAGAGTCCTACTGAGGACACATAACCACTTTTTCATCAACCTTTAGATAGGTTTTTTTTTTTGAGTGTAAAAAAATGGAAATATCAACATATTTGATTCCTTTTTAAAGACCAATCTTGGGATGAGTTTAATTTTCTTTAAAACAACACGATCAGTTCAGCAAACAATTATTGGAAACTCTGCTTTCCCAACTTGTACAAACAGTGTTTTACAGAATTTATGTATTGTCAAAGGCATCATTTGTGGCTTTGTGTGGCTATTACATTGAGTTTTGTGTAGTGATAACTTAGCATTTACCTAGCATGCTCAACAGTATTGCAATTAAAGGGATGCTTTATATTATGTATACTATACTGTACTACATATGAACTCAGAATCAGGAGGTCAGCTAAAGAAGTCTACAATTTCCGTATGTTTTCCAAGAGACCTCTAGACAAGCTGTCTGGACCCATTACTAACTTTGATGTGGGAACATCTAACCTATTTCTGCTGGCATTTTTTTCTCTCTCCCTTTATGTGCTTGTTCCATAAAAGGAAGCCTTGGTTTGAAAACAAGACTCTTCCTAGGAAGTGAAGTAGAGAAGGTCACATAGAGTTAAGGCAGTCACTAATCCTGACGCTGACTGGAGCCGCAGAGGGACCCCAGTCCTATGGATTGCCCACATGTGAACGTCTAGGCTCCTAAAGTATGAAGCGATACACAAATGATGCTGTTGAAAATCACAGCATGCCAAAACCATGGCCATGACCCTGTCTCCTGTCTTCTCACTGGAGCATCTCTTCTCAGAACTCGTGCACTGCACCGCCAGGTGCTCATATTTTCTCACTTGGAGTCACCCAGATACTCCCACAGATCTGAATGAGTTCCTCAGACATCTACTTCAGAATCTGTAGACAGTGCTCAAGGAAACAAGAACAGCAATGCACGTTCCTAGCTCAGGGTACAGTCTAGCAACTCAGCTTCTCCTGCAGCTAGACCCAGAATCTGCATATTTCATAGACACCCAAGCCATCCCTGCCTCTTTAATCAGCTTGCAAATCCTATCTAAAGGGATATTATTTGCTGATTAATTTGAATTAAAGTTAATGAACCATTAAACAGCCTTTGATTTTAACCTTTGTAATTTAAAATGATTCTACATTTATAGTCTACATTCTTATGCAAATGAATTCAATAATGCCAATTGTGAGTCACTGTAGAAAACAGATACTTGAGCTCTGTAACTTTATTGAAAGAGTGACAGAGAAAGAGAAAGACTTCACCTTAAGTTGAAGATAACCTAAGTGTGGCAACCAACATTGATTGTTATTGTTTCAAATGGAACTTAGAAATAAAGGACAGTTTCCTATACTTACTGTTCTACCTTTATTTTGTTCATTTAACTATTGACAAATAAAATTAAAAGTCCCTACTGTAGCTCTGTGATTCTTAGCTTTTTAAAATTAAGACTCTTTTTTCAAACTGTTTTCTCTAAAACCTATATGCATTTACAAAATTTGTATGCAACTTAATAGCCTGATTTTAAAGACACAAGATTTTATAGTTATATAAGGGATAATGGTTTGGAACATGTACTGATTCTAGGTTTTCATAAAAATTCTGGATAATCATTAGGGTTTGTTTTATGGCAATAGTAAAGTTTGAACTCAAGGCCTCAGATTGCTGGTTGGGTGCTCTAGACCATGGAGCCATACCTCAAGTTCATTTTTGTAATGATTAATTTTTAGGTAGGTTCTTTCTCTTTGTTCAAACCTCATGTTTTCTAATGCTCACTGTAGCTGAGATAACAGATATACATCACAAAACACATCTATTAGTGCAGCCTTGGTCTCTGGAATCTTGGTCATAGATAGCCTCAAACATCAGTCCTCCTGGTTTCAGTCTCCCTTTTACTTAGCTTCTATTAGCTATGAAAAAAGAAACCTACAGATAATCTGGATGATAATGATGATGATGGTGATGATGATGATGATGTATATGACTTCAAAAAAATTCTCACCTTACCCTACTTGCAAACTTGAAAAGATTACTAGCATTTCTTTAAATCTACTTTTTGGTTGGTTTTGGTAAAATTAAAAATAGTACTGGCTTTAAAGTTGATGAGCAATCTCATGTTTAAGCTCACTCAGGGGAAAAGAAAGGCATGATTTCATGATTTTGCTTGTTTAGGCAAGTTTTTAAAATATGCAAAAGAGAAGTAAATGAGTTCCTGTGATAGCTTAATTAAGACTTGTGTGCATAGATGGTCTGTCATCTCTTATGAGAAATGTCTCTGTCACCTCCAGCATTCTGTTTTCACTCCCTCTACTCCCAATCTGTCTTCTTACTTTGAAGCTACAATGTGGAAGCCGTCTGTTTTGAGTTCTCTCTGCCCCTTCAACTTACCCCTAGAAATCCGACAAACTATGATCACATTCATCTCACAGCACATATTTAATCTTATCATTCTTTGGCTCAAAGCTCTATATTTGTTCTCCAATCACCTTCAAAATTAAATATAGTTCTTTGACCAAACCCTTAAACAAACCCATTAAATGTGTCATCAAAATAAGCCACTCTCTCTTCCATCTTACATCATATTCCAATGGTGAATGTAAATGTTATGCACTTAGGCTGTCTAGAACTGATCATTTTTATAATCCCTTATGCTTGGAAAGCCTTCTCTGTCACCCTTTACCTAAACAAATGAATTCTTGAAATCCAGCAGAAATAGCCAACTCCCCTAGAAGTCACTCTGATCTTCAAAGGAATGTGATCTTCCATTTCTGTAAACCTTGACAACATGGTAGCTACAAATGCTGGAAATTCCTATCATCTGTCCGGTATAGAATTATCTGAAAGCTTCTCTTTGCTGTCTTAGAAACATTTACAAAAGATTTTTCCATCACTCACCCATGAGTAGTCTTACTGAAGAAGGAAGCCTTATGAAGAAGGCCATAAGCTGCTTGTGCAACCATTTTCACAATGGGAGCAAAGATATCAATGATTAAGCACACAGGTGTTATAGGAAAAGACTAATGGAGGCCCTGAGCCACTAACAACACTTGTTTTTCTCCAGGAATGACTATGAGTACAGCATAGATTCAAGAATTAGAATTGTTCCACAGGTTTTCAGTGCCTACCTTGGAATTTACTCAGCGCTTACTCTGGTAGAAATCAATATATAAGCTATTTTTTTGAAAAAGAACACATTTGAGTTTCTATAAAGCACTGCTAATGAAACAAACCAAGCATACACTGAATGCAAACATTCTGTAAGAAGTCCAGCAGTGAAGTCTAGGCATGGTAACTCACCTTTGTAATCCTAGGTACACAAGAGGCAGAGATCAGTAGGATTGTGGTTTGGTGTCAACCAGGTAAAAAGTTGGTGAGATCACTTCATAGCAAACCTGTAAGGCAGACTAGCACATGTATCTGAACAATCCAAGGCCCAACAAAGGAAAAATGTGTGAGATCTTATTTAAAAAATCGCTAGCAAAAAGGACTTGGAACATAACTTGCATAGTAGAATGCTTTCCTGGACAGCCTAAGGCCCTGAGTTCAAACTTAACATGCAAGCACTCATGTGTGTGTATACACATACACACACACACAGACACAGACACACACACACACACACACACACACACACACACACACACACCAAGCCCGATAGAGATTTAATATCCTAAAGCAATATCCTAAAGAAATTGGAGAATTTGGATGCAATGACTATAAGGTGAGAAAAATTTGTACACAAAGATAATTTGTTGTGGGAGTGTTTGGAGGTGAATGCAGGGCCTTGCTTTGTTAAGCAATTGCTCTGATATCTCTGCCAAAATTCTATCATTTTCTGCTTTCTAGCTTTTTAAGATAATTGCTTTTTCCCCCTTGCGCTATCCTAGACCATGATTCATGTGTCTAAAGCCACTCACATTCCCAGGGCTGCATGTACATATGTGTGCATCATCACACTGAACTTACTGGTTGAAATAGAATCTTGCTAAGCTGTAGCTCTGGCTGGCTTTAAACTAAGAGCATCTGAATCTCTGTCTCCTCAGCAGCTCGGATCATAGATTTCTAGCCAGCAGGAAATCTTTACAAGAATTCAGGAGGAGGCTCAACTTATAGAACTGGGGGAACAAAAATCAAGCAAAAAAGTCATGGTGTTATTTATTTATTTTAAATTCTAATATCTGGACTGCTTCCTGATTCAAAATAATCTGTTACATCCCCTGTAGACCAGTACCTGTCACTTAGAAGATAAGACATTGACGAAAATGAGTTTACCTTTAATTTGTGTTGAAAAATATTGAACTGCGTTGTATCCATACACTGCTTTGCTAAATGGAAACTCCTTTGTACAACTACTTAAAGAGTATTTAAAAAATACTAAAGTGCGCTTGAGGGCCGAGAGTTTGGCCTAGTGGTAGAGTGTTTGCCTGGCATGCACGAAGACCCGGATTCAAATCCTTGGTAGCACATACTTAGAAAAAGCCAGAAGTGGTGCTGAGGCTCAAGTGGTAGAGTTCTAGCCTTGAGAAAAATCCAAGGACAGTGCTCAGGCCCTGAGCTGGACTGGCAAAAAATAAATGAATAAATAAATAAATAAATAAATAAATAAAATAAAGTGCGCTTGCCTAATATTGTCTAATATCTGAGGCAGTGATGGATATAAGCTGAGTCCCAAATGAAGAAGGACCCAGGTGCAGGACTCCTTTACTCCTGTTGGCCATTGTTGAGCCCCACCTGACACATGAACTCCACCATAGTGGTATCTGTCCTGAAGGACAAAGAGTTTCAAAAAGAAAAGAAAACAATACAAGCAATACAAAAGGTGGCAGAAAGAGGCAGACAGTAATGCTGAGAACACAGTGGGTATGCCTCCTCTACAAATTTTTCTGGAATAACTGCAAGTATTACATCAGATTCAAGCTCAGACCTGGTATTTTAAGTGTCAGAGAAAGCTTCTAACTGAAGCTAGAAACGATATGTCAACTCCATGACCCTAGGATCTTTTCTGGTATTGTAATAAAGAGCCAATTTCTTTCACTTAAGCAGGCCAGTGTTGACTCTGAGCTCCATTATTTATACATTGTGTGAAATAGTTTCTCTGGAGATGCTGTCCCTCTGTGACAAATGGAGATACCAGGTTTCTGGGGCAGATATGAAGATAATCCGTAGAAAGAGCCATGCACAGTGACACACAGTGAAGATTCTATTGATTGTGCAGTTGTCCCCAGGGACTGTCAACGATGGGAAGGTATTTTAAGTTCAGCTGCTGGAACTCAATCTTCTTCAGACTAATTTAGGAGGGGGCTGCTATTGTCAAAGAACTGTTATTCAAAGGTAATTGAGCCAGACCCCTTCCCAGTACAGGGCTGTATTGAATTCTTGCCATGAAACCAGCTGCATAGATCTATGAGAATAAAGACCCATGAGAGATCTCTTCCAGAGGCCCGGGCACCCTCTGGCTTGGATTTGCTTCCAGCCTGGAGAATCCAGAGTTGGTTTGATCCCGGGAGAATCCTCAATCATCCTTTAGAACTGTGCAAGTGCCCAAGAAAAGAACCATAGCCGAGGGAAACCTAAGTTCAAGGTCAACCTTCCTTCACATTTTGATTCCAAAAGTAAAAACAGTTATTAATCCGGAGCCTAAAAAGGAATTATCCTAATCCCAGTCTTTACTGAATTGGGTTAGACTTGCAGACAGCAATTTCTGTTTTTGTTTATTCCTGAGCAGGTCTGTTGCCTATACTTAAATGCTCTTGTTAAATCTCTCTGTTTTATAGCTAATCACATTTTTATAGCTGCATGAAGCTTTCTACAAGGCCCTTGCTGAGCTTTTCCTGTAAATCAAAACCTTGCTTGGCTGTTCTGACTGGGGGGGAAACTGGGTTAGTTTTACCATTTATGGTTGCAAAGTCCATCCACAGTTTTTGTTCCTTTCAGTGTTTTGTCTTTTTTTTTTTTCCTTTTCACTCAAGCCCTTCCCCTGTTCTTGCCTTAGTGATGTATATCCCAGCCTCTGCTGATGCACACAGGAACCGATCATTTCACTCCTCGCCACAGCACATTCATAAAGGTGTCAGAAAGACAGGGGGATCCTTGGCAATGCAACTGCTTCCTGGCAGAGGACTGCCAGGCTGGCCTAAAGCTGTTTAGGGAAAGATGATCTGGTAGGCTCCTGGAAGCAGTTCTCCAGGGTCTATTTAATGCATTAGCATACCTTCTAGTGGAATATTGTAGAAAGTGCACAGGACATTTGGCCCAGCTTATCTTCTTGGGCCACTTACACCTCAGGATTGTCCTTACTGCCCATCCTGCAACAGGCAGGAAGGATTGAACACATTTTGCTTAGGTGAAAGACTGAACAACATCAGCAGCCATCTGTATTATCATTCAGAATGAAAATTCTCCCACCTACTGTGGGGTCAAGGATATTAATGGGCTAGTAGGTAAATATGATCAAAGTACCTATGAAAATATAATGAAACTTCCTGTTAATGACACAGCGCTTACATATCATTGCTGTACTATCTCCCATATACTTTCAGTCATTTCTAGATCTCTCCTAACACCTACCGCAGTAGGTGAAAATAGTATGAAATTCATTGCTCTACCATATTTTTTAGGGAATGATGCCATAAATAAAAAAATCTATACATGTTTGTTAGTTTGTTACAGGTGTGAATTTAATCTGAATAGCTTCAATTCATGATTGATTGAATCCAAGGTTTTATAACCCAAGGCTACATGATCCATGAATACCAGATGAACCCTGTCTTTTAATCTAAAGAAAAGGAGCAAATAGTCCAGACATTGCACTTCATGCTTAAAGCCCCACAAATTTTGTCTCACTAAATCTAAATCTACCCCAACAATTGCTATAGCAGTAAGCGCCGCTGTTCACCAGTGTAAAGAATCTTCTCTCCCAAGGTCTGTCTTCATTCCCACTGTGTTGAGAGAAGAACTCTGAAGAACAATGTATATTTATTCTAATCACTGACCAAAGGGACAGTTTCCTAGCTGCACGTGGTTATTTGTTTTAATTGCATTGGATTTGGGTTGCACACACAAAGCTGATTATTTACAGTAATTATATAGCTTTGAACATTGGAAAGCAAATGTTTCTTTTTTAAAGGGAAGAAATACTTCATCACTTACCTCATCTGTTTTTTAAAAAAGCATACAAAAAAGCATTTTCCTATGTAATGAGGATAGCACAAAGCCTGGAAAGACACAGGGCTATTCCAGTGGTTCTCAGCCAGAGACGACGGGAGCTAATTCCCATCTCTGTCTGGGGACGTGGCTGGTTATCCTGGAATGCAATTGGCTTTTGGAAGCTAGGCTAGGAATGTGGCAAACCACCCTACAATGCACAGAACAGTCCCCTACGGTGAGGAATTGTGAAGAACCATGTCAGCCATGCCATTGTGGAGAAACACTGGTTTAGCTGTCTCTGGATTCAGCTCCACCCACTATTCGTCAAATGAGCCGGTCACTTTCCCTTTTTGAGACAAGTTCCTTTCTTCAATCTCACACATGTTTTCATGAGCAACTATAAGTTACAAAGAATTATTTCTCTGTGTTACAGATGAGAAACCAAAGCAATAAGGCCCTATGCTGCTCAAAGTAAAGAGGTGATAGGATAGGGGACAAAGGGCCTGCCAGAGGAAGTGTGCCCAGTGGTGACCTCTGCTACCACAGGAGGTGCTGTGCTTAGGGATCTTCAACAGTGAAGAAGGAAATCTCAGAAACTGCCTCAGGACCTACTCCATGAGCTTGCTAGAGAGAAATCATTATCGAACTATAAATATAGGTTTCATATGTGCCTTCTACCTCATTGAAAATCTACATCTTTTCCTGAATAAGAATAATAATTAGGATTCATGGTAATAACATAGACCTGATTAGAGGGAAAAAACAGAAAATAGCAACAAAGAGAGAGAACGAGAGAGAGCGGCGAGAGGGGGGGAGGTAAAGCCCTTGAATTGGTATAATATACCAGTCTAGCAAACAGCAATGCTGTCAGCTTAGCTATCAGGTCAGCCTGCAGCTCCTAGCAGGGTCTAAGGAACGGAAGCGTAGTCCATGATGATGTTTCCAAGTGATCTTTCTTGGCTGTGGACATGGATAATGAGACCTGCTGCTCTGGCTTTGCACTTAGCAGTTGAGCACAGAGAGAACCTAGACTTCTACACCAATTGCAAGTATGAATTCTAGAATTCCTTTTCAGACCTACTGTGTGGTTGTTTTTGGTCCTTGTCAGCACCTCTAGAATCTCACCAAATAAAAGCATCAGGTAGTACACACCAAGTATGTGACATACCAGTTATACAGTCATCTCACTGCCATCTGACTTTGAACACTATCAGAAAAGAAGATCAGATACTTTCTGATCTTACTGATGGCTGGAAATCTGTGCCCTTGTGTCCAAGTTCACTGCACAACTGTGCCTAGGTTGGACATTTATAGGAAAGTGCTCAGTGATCTACAATATTTCAAAAGAAATAATGCAAGATCCTAACTGCACAATAATGAAGAAATAAGAGAAAAGTAAATTAGAATAAAAATAGCATGTGAGGATGAGAGCTATGCTTACATACTAACCTTGGAAGTGAACACATATACAAGCATTATACCTATTAGATGACATGGCCACTGTCGGGAGTGGTGAGCCTTCTTTCTAAGAAGGCTCTGATTCTGGGTAGTATCGTTCATTGATAAAAAATTCAATCCATATGCGATGTGCACAAAGCAAATTAGCATGTTTATTTAGATTCGGGAGATGGACTCTCTACTCAAATTATTATTGAGCTTTTATCGAAGCTTCACAAATCTCTGATAAGGTGTAAAATCAAGGTGGCTTGCACATATTTCTTTACTATCTGTTGTTTCCAATAAAAGTCATTGGCTTCATTAATGCTTTTCAATAGCAGTCATCCAATCGTGATGATAATCAAATTCGTGCTTATGAATCCCCAGTCAAACATGACTGGCAAGTGGGGTAAAGAAGGTCCACAGTTCCTACATAAAGTCCTAGAGTTCTATGAAACAATTGCTATTTATTTCTGTATTCACATTGCATTACCTGCCCTCAGAAGGAGCTTTCTAATCCTAAGTGGAGGTACTGAAAGAGACTGGGGAAAGTTGGAAGTAGGGGGAAAAAGCTCAACCCTAAGCACCTATCTCCAAATGCTAGCCCTGCTCTTACAACTTGGGCCCGCTAAGAAGATTATTACCCAGAGGACCACCGTGAAGCTCGAATGAATGAAAAGGAAAAGGTAACTCTTATGCTCAGAGCTTTTGCTTTAGAACCAGCCGTGTGGGTTTCTGAAGATTCCCCCAACATAGTTTCCTGAACAGAAGTTCTGTTCATATTGAAACCACCTCTTCTCATCCATGGTGGCCTTGAGTTGTGAGTCCTTCTCAAGTTTTATTATGGGAGAAGACAGCTGGGTATTCTAATTAATTTAACAAGCATTTAGGTTTCACAACCTGCCAGAACTTGAGTGAGAATGTAGGGATAGGCTTACATGAAACATTACATAAATGCTAAACCCACAAGACTGCTTCTAGAATTTCTCTGGCCCAGGTAAAGACTGTCTTCACTTAATTCTTATTGGCCCACGCCTGATGTTTGGCAGGCATGGCACTGTGCTTAAAAGTCCCTGTAGGTGGTCACCCTGCTTCCCTGTCCACAGGTTCCATCCACTGGCACTTGAATGGGTCATAATTCCTGCTATTTTTTCCTTCTCCAGAGATGTATTTCTAAGTGCTACTGCACTTCCAAGCCATTAAAACCCCATTCACTAAAGACACAGGTCCAAAAAAGTCAATTTCACCTTCTAAATTACACCAAAACTCCATAAGCTGCCATTTTTCCTAATTCTATATGCTCAGGTCTCGTATAAAATGCAGTAATTAAAATAATAACGGTAGAGGTCATATGTTTTGTTCATCGGCAGAGAGCAAGAGGTTCAAAGATGAGAAGGGCAATAAGCAGAACTGCAACCAAGTCTTTAGCTCAGCTCAGGTAATAGGACTTGCAAGTAAATGAGCAGGTTTAGATTAAGGTTCATATGCAAAGGAATCCTTATGACTTGTATGATATCGAGTGCATCTGGTGTGGTATTGATATTATTCAAACTCTAAAAAAACTGAATGGAACTTTACTTTGGAAATCTCAGACCTGGGGACATAGCAAAAAGATCTACTTGGTTCTTTATGATCCCAAAGCACTTCTGTGAAGAGTAGATCCAACTACATTTCAAAGACAAGACAACAGATAAAGTGAAACTACTCAGATTCCAAAGAACTTGGAGAGAAAAGAGCTGTCTAAACAAATCCAGCCCAAAAGCTAACTGGAAACAGCATGTAGAACCAGAGTCCAATGTAAGCTTCAGTACATGAAGCCCATAGGCCCCTTATAAGGACCTTCTTGGAAAACCACAACAGCTGCTTGCTATTCTCTGGCAAAGACACCAACAAAGCCATGATGAAAAGCATTTTCCCCTAGTAAAGGGTTGTTTATTTGTATATCTGTTCTGCTCTCTGCCAGTCAACTCAAAACTCAGGTTAGTGGCTTCAGACCTGATAGCAGGTCATGGAAAGACAGACACTGTAGTTGTAATGCAATATGTACCCATTACTATGGGTATGACTAAGAAGTGTGCCCCAAGGGGGAACAGACATCTCGCTAAGTTCTCCAGATAGACGATGGAGATTCTCCTTGTTTTTCTGGTTTGTTTCTGTTTTATTGGTGCTGGTCCTGGGGCTTGAACTCAAGGCTTTGCGTTCTTGCTTGGCTTTCTCATTCAAAGCCTGTGCCTTACCACTTCAGCTACATCTCCATTTCTAGCTTCTTTCTGGATGATTATAGATAAGAGTGTTACGGCATAGGAGTATACACTCGTTCCACCACTCTGGAAAACAGTATGGCAATACCTCAACTAAACATAGAGCTCCCCTATGACCCAGCAATCCCACTCCTTGGCATTTACCCAAATGCCCAGAAACAAGGGCATACTAAAGCTACTAGCACAACGATGCCCCTCTGGCATCTGGGTTGATTCCATATCTTAGTTATGGTAAATAATGCTGCAATGAAAGATGTGGAACTTATACACAATGAAATTCTATGCTGCCATCAGAAAGAATGACATCACCTCATTCGTAAAGAAATGAAAAGAACTGGAAAAAATCATATTAAGTGAAGTAAGCCAGACCCAAAGGAATATAGGCTCCATGTGGTTACTATATCTGATTTGTTACTGTTATATTGTATATATGTTTGTTTATTTGAAATAGGGAAGGGAAGGAGGAAAACAAGATGATTGGGAGGGTGAGGGGAGAGAAAGGGGGACAATAACATGAGGAGGGGTGTCAATGTTCAAGAAGTAATATACCTACTACCTGACAAATGTAACTGCAACCCCTCTATACATGACCCTGACAATAAAAATTTTAAAACACTGAAAATTAAGAAAAGTGTAATGGCTTTTCTGCACAGGCTGACTTCAAATCATGATCCTCAGATCTCAGCCTCTTGAACAACTAAGATTACTTACGTCATTTCCTACCTCCCTGTGGAAACTCTCCACTTAGGCGCTTCTGTACATCTTTCAGCACGAGCCTTGTTCAAAGATTCCCTCCTGCCTTGTGTTCGCACAATATCATTCAGAATGTGGAGAAATCATCAACCAAGTGCTTTTACAAACTTTATGATTTAGTTATGTGCAAAAGTAAAGGGTTTTTTTTGTTGTTGTTGGAGATGTATTTCTATCTGGATCAATGCTGTTTGTCACAGAAAGTGTTAGAAAAGCTAGGACCAACTGCCCAAAATGTCCTATCAGAAAAGAAATGTCTTTAGTAAGTGTATGAGTTAGCTTTTCACTGTTGACTGCTGTGACAAAAAAAGTCTGACCCACTGCTGCTCCTCATGCCCCACCAAAACCAAAACAAAAACTTAATGGCGAAAAATGTCTATTTTGGCTCAGCGTTTTAGAGGAGAGGGCTTAGTATATAATGATGGCAAGGAAGCATGGAACACGAAGCTTTCAAAGATTATTCCAGCAGCCCACTTCCTCCAGCAGATCCGCATATCCTAAGGCAAGGACAAAGCACGCAAACCATTAGTCATGCCCGACTCATAGCATTCTCGTTCTGGCTTCATAAAGCTCAGAGTCATCTACAAGGCAAAATGCATTCAGTCTACACCCAGGAGTTCTAGTAGTCTTCACAGTTACAACACTTCAAAAAAGGGTAAGTTGAAAGACTCTTCTGACAAGGCAAAAAGAGTGGTGAGCCCACAGAGAATCACAAAGAAAGAGCTATCAATGTGTGAGAAGTAATGCACCTAATACCTGGTGAATGTAATTCTAACCCCTCTATACATTACCCCAACAATAAAAAAGAAAGTTGCACAATTCCAATATATAACAGCACAGGGTAAGCACTCCCATTCTGGAAGGGGAGACTGGGGAAAGGGCATAGTAAGGGAAAATAGGACCAAAGCAAGGTCAAAACCCAGCTTGGAAAACTAGTGGTAAGCCCTACAGACCTACACCTGGCATCTGTGACATGACATGCAGGTGGTGTGATGTGAGAGTAAAGGGCTTGGGTAACCCCATCCTGTGGCCCTGCTGCTTGTAGCACATGTGGCTCATCTCCAGTTGAGGCAACTCACTCCTGGCAGTCCCATGCTCCTGGAACGGGCAACCTCCTGCGGTTTCTACTGGGCAGCTGCCTACAGGAGCTCTGACCCTCGACAGAAGGCTGAATTTTCCAAGCCCTCCATTGAAATCTTGGAGCAGTCTGCACGAGCCCATGACTCTTACATTTAACATGCCTACCCCAATTCTCAACTTGGGAAAACATATGTGGAGGCCTGTACAAGGAAGGAATCCCTGAGGCTCTCTCTTTGATCAAAAGAAAGTCTATCAAATGAATTTACTTTTCTTAATCCAGAGTCTACATGCTAGCTGGAATCTGACTAGTTCATAGGATGACCACAAGGCCTCTTTCTTCTTGCTGCAATTATAACGTGCATCTCCTCTCTTTAATGATTCGAATCTCTGATTCCCTAATTACCTTCAAATTCCACCTTGCTCCTTTCCGCACCCCATTGTACATTTTTCTAACCCTTCAGCTCTGCTTTTTGCTTTTGATTCTCACCATGAACTTGGCTAACTGTAGATAGTTATATCCATGCTACAGCCTGAACAAAATGCTGCCTGAAATTTCCTTGGCTAGACTACTTACTGTGATCTTAAACTTGGCCTTCCACAAAGTTTCAGGGTACAGACAAACAGAGCAGGCATATTCTTTGCCAATCCCCAGGGGAGCTCTTGCTCCTATCTGAAACCTCGGTAACACAGGCTTTACTATCCTCATTTCTATAGGGGTCCTGGTCTTCTGAGCTCTCACAGGAACCACTCATGAAGCCTTGTTTATAGCATCCCAAAGACTCTGTAGCCCATATCTCCAACCACACCCAAATTCCTTCTGGCAACTGGGTCATACATAGTTTCTTTTCTTTCACTGAAACCACCATGATGTTATCTGCCACTATAATTCTGAAAAGGTCTTCAGATCAGAGCTAATCTGCTGCTGGTACCATAACCTGGACTTCCAGAAATATGAACTTAAATAACCATCCACTTCTTATAAAAAGTTCCCAGTGCCGGGTTGTTTTGATAGTAATATAGAACAGACAGACATAGTGTATCACATAAGATTTACCTACTTCCCTTATCCATAATCCACCTCCTACCTAGGATTATAGAAGTCAACCACCATACTCAACTTTGAGTTCTATTTTACTCCCAAAAGAACACTTGAGAGGAATTACAGTGCTTTCATTTTCCACTCAAGTAAACTAGAATTTCAGTAAACTAAAGGGATCCAAACACACACGAAGAAGGAAAGAGAAGTAACAGATTTTTATAATATTACATTTATAATTTTATGTTACTTGCTGAATAATTTTCCCTCTACATTATTTTAAAGAGTATCATTTTAGTTATCTAAAACTACTTCTCTGGCATCCGTGCCACATGGGGAAGGACACACAGGAGGGGAAATGCTTCATGTCATTGCCAAGGTTGCCTCTTAGACATGCTCTGAATGGAGTTCTATTAATCAATTTATTTTCCATATCCATTAACATCCTTGCCTTCTTTGTGATGTCCCAGAATGCATGCATGGTGAAAATCTACAAGGGATCTCATTTGTCTGAGCACACGTGAAGAATCAGGACTCAGGCCCGGGGTAGGAATTCTTGCAGAGCCCATCCCTGGATGACAGGAGGGTGACTTGGGCCTTCATTGCCACTTAGTTCTGACACAGTCACACTTTCACACCCATTTCCTACACTAAAGCCACATGACTCCAAAGTGCCTCTGTATAAATCACAGCGTTTTCAAAAGACATTTCTTAGGTGGCTAAAAATAAACAATTCACTTAGTTGAGGGTTTGGAGAAGAACCAAAGTCAAGTTTTAGTTCTCTGGAGACAATCTCTCATCATCCCTGAAGCAATGGTGAATTAATTAATTAATTATACGTGGGAAGCAGACATTTTCCCCTCTGTGTTCCAAATGAAGAAGCAGCACACCACCATTTCCTTTCAGTTAGCTCTCTCATGCTACTTCACTATGCCCCTGGCTGCTTGTTAACTTTGCAAAGAGGGATAATTAGAGCAACGTTTATTTATTGTGACTAAACACTGTCTAAAGATTAGATCCAAACACAATGGAATCAGGTGATTCCATATGCTTGTGCTACCATCCAACAAATAGAAAATGTCAGACAGGAGAGTGTTTTCCCAGTGTCTGTTACAGCTGAGGAGTTTCCAATCAGACATAAACACTTTTGAAGCCATGGGACAGCAGACTGTGTACATCAGGTAATACCTAGCCCACAGGAACTATTAAAAAGGCTAGTAAAAAGCCTTTCTCTTCACTGAGAGTCTTCTGGGAGATATATTGTTTCATTCATGGGTATAGGTTACTCTGGAATAAATATAACTATAATTTCTTAGGTGGGTATATATATTTTAGTTCAAACTAAAATAGAAAGAATACATGGACAAATTACTTAAGATAATGTTTACAATCAATATTCCGTGTATGTTAAAAATAAAAGAATGGGAGAAAAACATGGGAAGGGGTATCAATGTTCAAGAAGTAATGCACCCACTACCTGAGAAATGTAAATATAACCCCTCTATGCATCATTCTGACAAAAAAACAATTAGAAAAAAGAAAAAAAACTCATAAAAATAAAAGACAATGCTGACATGATCATCTTTATATAAATAAAGATGAATCATAATATTCAAAGCATACCTCATGAAACTGGGAAAACTAAGGTAGGTGGAGTCAGGAAGGATTAGGGAGAAGGATGAAAGGGGTGGCATAGATCCAGGAGCACTGTACTCATAAACTGACATGTTGAATTGTAACCCTCATAAACTGACATGTTGAATTGTAACCCCACTGTACAACTACTTAAAGACAACAAAACTGTAACTAAATAGAAAAAAATCTATTTTTGTGCCTCCATTTTCTAAAGCTAATACATTATGTGTTATTTTTGAAGCCAATGTAAAATGAAAATAAATTAAAAATCACTTTGCTCAATCCTATGGTATGCTAGCTAGTACTAAGCACTGTAGGTGTGATCTGCGTGTTTTCTTTTTCTCCTGCCAGGTGGTAAAGCTATTTCTCCAGCTTTCTTGCAGATAACATAAAGCAAGGCTTCTGACTGAGTACTGGGCACAGAATGTGAACAGAGGTGACCACACAATTAGCAGTTAGCTTCCTCCTGGGAATTGCCAAAGGAATTCTTCTAATGTGGCATCTTTATTGAGGGCCTTGCTGGTCACAATGGACACAGCCTGAGCAAAGCTCTTTCTCTCCTTCCTCTTGCCCTCTCTGTGACCATACTGGTTTATAATGGAACCAATCAATACATTTATAATAAACCTACCAAATTAAGTGGCTGATACTTTGGGTGCCATTGTTTTCCATTAGCATCTTCAGACCAATAGAAACCTGAGTTATTCAGGTGACTGACACATTGTGATCATATTTATCTAGCTCAGGGAAACAAAACAGACATTACTTACTAATGTAATAAAGTTATCTTGACCAGGTGGTGCCAGATATTAGTTCCACTCTAAAAAAATAAACATTCCTATTCATTTGTGTTCTTACTCCAAGTCTTCAAATTTCCTCACAAAACTGAAAGAAAATGTAAAACTAAGATAAAACAACCACCAACAATTGGTGAGAATCAATTGCTGTTGCTGATGCTGAGCTGAGACAATAGAAGTGTGGGGTATCTCTTTGTACACATTTGATGGAAATTGTCCCTCAGAAAACTTGTACCAGGTTTTTAGCACTCTCACATAATCTTTAAATGCCATACACTTGTTTATATTTTTAATAATTATGTTTTCTGAAATGATGGTTGATGAATATGAAAATACTACCATTATAATTTTTAAATCTTCTAGCAATTTTACAACACAGCAGTAAAATATTCTCAGCTCTAGTCACCATTACTATGTTGTATAGCACTACCACTTACTCTTCCTAGCATGTTGTATCCATTAAATAACTTCCTCCTGGCATTCTACCTTCCTCAACCCTTCTCAAAATATGAGAAACATGATTCTATTCCTCATTTCTATATCAACAATTTTAGTTGCTATACAGAAATGAGAACATGAAGTATTTGTGTTCCTGCCCCTATGATTTTCACTTATCCAAAATCATCTCTAGGCATGTCCATGTTACTTCAAATGACAGGATTTTCATTCTTTTTAGGGTTGAGTAACAGTCCGTTTTCCATCCATACTACGTTTTTCTGGTGAAATGAAATTTCATTGAGATTTTTTTCATATGCATTTTTCTGATGATCAGTGATGGTAAGTGCTGTTTCATAGCTTTGGGGTAGCTCTATATCTTCTTTTGAGAAATATTTATCCAAATCCATTGGCCCTTTCTAAAATGAATTCTTTGTTGAGTATTGTGTTTGTTCATATGTGTTAACTCTTCACATGTTCTGAATATTAGTCTCATGTTTAGTAAATAGTTTGCAAATACTTTTTCATGTCTGCAGCTTTTCTCTTCACTTTTTTCCATATATCCATTTCTGCTTAGGAACTTTTTCATTTTACCAAATCCCATTTGTCTACATCTGTCCTGAACAATTTCCCTATGTTTTCTTCCAATAGTTTCATAGTTTTTATTTTACACTTGAGTCTTTGCTCCTGAATTAATTAGTTTTTATAGATAATGAAAATAGAATTTGTGTGTGTGTGTGTGTGTGTGTGTGTGTGTGTGTGTATTTAACAATGAAATTAATCAAAAGCAAGTTTCTTTGGTCTTGTCTTTTAGGGGTTGACAAAAACAACAACAAAAAGTCAACGTTTTCCAGATTTCCCAGTTTGGTAAGTCTATTATCTATCTGGTAGCCTGATGCTTATCAAAAAATAGTGTCAAGGAGCTAATCAAAATCATTTTAATCATTTAAAAATTTTAAAAATGTGATTTTCAGCTCTCTAATAACTCACATTCCCTGCCCCACTCAACAATCTTAATTTAGAAAAATTCAAAGGTTTTATGCCTATGTGGGCTATCTACATGACCTTTTGGTCATTGACATTTATAAGGTCCAAGAAAGAGTCTACATCTGTCCTCTTATCTCAAAATACAGCAACTGTACGTCGAAAAAGGGTGGCTTTCTATTACTCCTTACCAAAGCAGTAGATCAATGGCATCTGTCCATCTTACCAACTGAGGCATGTTTCCTTCCATGCATAGATATCACTGAGAAACCTGGAGTATTGTAGAATTACATCAGTCTTTGTGCCTATGTCTAAAAAGTCAAAATTCTCAACACTGGCTTGACAGAAGTCTATGCAAAGGCTCTGATTTCTAATCTCTAAACTCAGGAACAATGCATGCATGCTTTATTTGTCTTTGGAGAAGATTAATTTAATTTAGTTTCCTTTCTCTGTGTTTGCTTTGGACGTGTTCACATATGGAGCTGAAACTGACCAGAACTTGGCAGGGCAAGGCTGTAATGTGATGTATATCCTTTCAACCACCCTCAGCCAACTTGGTGAGGCCCTCAGAGGAGGCAGTGAGGACAGCTCCATCTCCCATACATAGGAGTAGATGAGAAGGAAAGTCAAAGTGCACAGTTTGGGGCCAAAACACTAGGGAGAGTTGGCGCCTTCCCTGTTCCCTATGAAAAGAATTCTTTATACGCTGTTGTCTTTCTTAGAACAGACAGCTTAAAAGCAAGGGGACGAAATAACTAGACAGCAAATCAACTGAAATTTAACATTTTTGGACTCTTTTTTGTTTTCTGCATGAGGTTGATATTTTATGAATGGCTCATCAAATCAGTAGTTAAGAAATTACTACTATGGTCTGTCTCCTGAGAGATGTACCTAGAAACATCGTGTTGTCTTGAACAAAAACTATTTGCTTCTGACTTTGATCGAAGACTTCATAAAATTCTCCTCAGAAAAAGAATGATTTCATCAAAAAACTAAATGAGGAGTAAAGTGGTATCTGTTTTAAAAAATTGTGTTGTCACATTCAGTATCTTCTCTTTCCAGAAGTTTCTTGAGGTCAGAGATTCTATTTCATAATCATTTCTCTATCATAAAGAAAATCTAGACAGAACTACTAAGCTATAAATCTTATCCTTGTCCTATTCCTGATGATAAGGAAAATGGTTTCACCAACACAAATGCATATTTCTTTTTTAACACAAGAACTTAACATGTGTGTTTGAAAAGTTTGCTTTTAAAGTTGAGGACCATATTTAATCCAAAGCTCTGCAATAAAGCAATAGAAATGACAGATGCAGGTCATTTAACCAGATTGGGAAGATACTAAATTTCTTTCTTGTTTTATTGTTATTATAAAGGTGATGTACAGAGGGTTTACAGTTTTGTAAGTCAGGTAAAGAATGCATTTATTTTTGGAAAATGTTGCCCTTCCTTCACTCTTTCCCAGCTGGAAGATAATACACATAAGTAACAACCTGTTGCCCCTGCAGTCTGATGGACAATTTTGTTTGAGGGGCAGAGACACTTTATGAGATGTTACCTATGTTTTCTTTCTTTCTTCCTTCCTCCTTTCTTCCTTTCTTTCTTTCTTCCTTTCTTTCTTTCTATCTTTCTTTCTCTATCATTGCTAGTCCTGGGGTTTAAATTCAGGGCCTGGGAATTGTTTATTCTTTTTTTTTCAAGGCTAGTGCTCTACCACTTGAATCACAGCACCACTTCTGGCATTTTCTGTGTATGTGGTACTGGGGAATTGAATCCAGCACTTCGTGCATGCCAGGCAATCAATCTACATCTAGGGTACAATCCCGGCCCTATGTTTGCTTGTTTTCTTCTTTAAACAATTTGTTTCATCTTCTGTTTCAAGTGATCAAGGAAGTGTTTTTCTTGGCCAGCCCAACCTTCATAAGTAGCTATGGTTATACCTCATAACGAGTTCTAAAGTAAGAAGACTTCTCAATTTACAGATGAATTCCAAGGGCAAAATCACAGAAGATCAAACCTCTCATGAGGTAGGAATCCTTTCTGTGGCAAAAAGAAATGTTTTCAGTAGCACTGTCAAAGACAGCCACTTAGAACGAGAAATTATTGTTTCAGAAAGTGTCTGAGTTTAAAATTACAAAAATAAAAAGTTGTCATTGTTTTCTAAAGATATAATCATTTTTTCTGCTTCTCAAGTTACAGAGTTCAGTGAAAATGTTGGCATCATTATCGTCTTGAATTTGAAGGCTCAAAAGTGGGGTCAACAAAGTATTACACACAAATCAGATATGACAGCACAAAAGTGAGGAAGAGAAACCTAAGTCTTCCTTAGTTCACTTCCAAACCAGCTTGTCACTTTAAAAACATCTGAAAAAATGGTGGAGACATGGAATATTGGAACCAGAAAGGAGCCCTTGAATTTTACAGCCAAGAAAATGCTCTCCAACACAAAACCCTGTATGCAACAACTTCATATTGCTTTATTCAGCATTTTTATTCTTAATTTACAATATTTCTTTCACTTATCGTAAAAGCATTCAATGTATTAACTTGAGTGCTCCTTGATTTTTAAGAGCAGTATAGCTTAGTTGCTGTTAAAACACTTTGTGAATAACTTGAAATGTTCATCTTTTAGGATATTCAGAACCCTGCTCATCTTTGTGCATTCTTCTGTCACTTAGGAGAGGGATATATTATTGCATCATTAGAGATTTGACGTTGGATCCAAAAATCTAGGATAAGCTTCAGCTTTAATTGATGCATCCACATCATTTTCTCTCCCAGGAGCACATCCTCTACTGTACCTCTTCTTGTTTTCCCACAAACCCTGGATTTCAGAATAGCACTAATGTGGAGAGCCAGTCCTCTCACACTCGTGTCATGGTACCTGTGTCCTTGCTACCTAGTGTCCATCTCAATGAGATTCCAGAGCCAGATAGCTTGCTGTCCTAAGCGGTGCAGCACAGTCTTGCATATAAGCATTTTAACTTCAAAGATCAGAACCCAACACTTACAGACACTGAACTACAAGACACTGGTTACTGCCAATTTCCTGCTAGGTGCAGCCCATACTGGCAGCCACCAGCAATGAAACAGGTTAAGAAGAGTGAAGACTATTGTACTAACATGAACCATGGAAGCAAAGACTGACAAAGTCTCTAGCAAGGGTAAGAAGGGTCTTATGCTCCACGCATGAAAACTGCTTCCTAGTGCTGGTTTCTGTGTGGAAACAGCAGCAAGATTTCCCAGAGGAACTGTGTCTTTTAGGTAGGTGGATGTTTCATTAGGAGTTGAGGAAAAAGCAGAAGAAGCACAGAAAGAGTAGCATGATTCTACAGTTGGTTGGGACCTGGGGCAAAGATGAGTGGAGTGTTGTAGCTAATATGTATCATATAAACCTGGGGATTGGTGAGAGAAGAATTCCAAGATCGCTCACATGGAACCATACATGACATGCTAACTAACAGTGGCCTTTTCTTTAAGGTCTACTTTTTCTTTAAATGTGTATTCGAGCATAGTAGACCACATCTTTGAAAATACAAACAAGAAGGCTGAGAAACAAAACATTCATTTCCAAATAAATTAATATATTTACTACAAAGTGTCACACATCATAAAAACATTATTATAGGTATAGGTTCAGTTATGCAGTAAAAAGTAAACCCACTCAACACTGGCTTTACACAGCAATGGGAAAAAGAATGATTTTGAAGCAGTGTTTACATGCTAAATAAGCACTAAAGGGAACATAGCTTCAGAAAAGAGGGAAGAGACTGAAAATTTTGGAAGAGGTTTTAGGTTTAAAGAATCAATTCATCCAACATGCATTAGGAACACCAGAGGCAGGGTAGCCTTTAAGAAAGATAAAACTAGGCCCATATGGATTAGTTTAATTCCAGATGGAAAGAAGCAGATCCAGAAAGCTGGATGGATATAAATTAGAAATTATTAATAATATGGAGGGCTTGATTTATGGAGAGTACATGCAACAATGAGTTGGAAGGAGTGAAAATTCTACTTACAACCACTTTATCTCAGTTCATGTTCTCAGTCTCATGATGCTACTAGCAGAGACCATTTCAGTGGCCAAGTTCTCTTGTACAGAAGAATGAGTAATAACTGAGGAATAAAACAATCATCTATCCCTTCTGTTGATGCCAAAGGAAAACTAATCCAAGCCAAGAGTAAATATTCATCTGATAAAATAAGTGGTCCCATCTAGTGTAATCAAAATACATTCAGAATCCTTCAAACTGCACCTTTAAGTACAACCACTCAGTTTGTATAGAACAGGAGTTTTATGGGAGAAATGTTAGCAGGTATTAAATCCAACAAGCCTACAAACAATAGCAATGAAAGCCTTCTGCCAAAGGTCAGCAATGTATGTGAAACTTTCCCACTGCTTATTTCCTTCAAATGGACAATCTCTAACAAAACAAGACCTATAATTCATTTCTATTAGTAAAAAGAGCATTTATGTAAAGATACTGAAATGACAATTGGAAGTAACTAAGGAGACTTCTTAGACTTTTCAAGGCCCAAATTTATTGCAAAGCATCCAGAAAAACTGAGATGATTCAAGATTGTTATAGATAATACCAAATACAGGACAAAATCTTATGTACATATTTTAATCTCCCAAATAAATTTTATTTCTATGCACAAAAAATTGAAATACAAAAGTGAAACTGAGATGTGAATTTTATTTTGGATAGCACCAAGAAAAATAAACTACTCAGGAATGGATTTATCCAAGGAAACGCAAGACTTACACAAAAATCATAGAATAGTTTTGAGAGACAGTATACATGTAATTAAAGAGAACTATATTGCCTTTATGTATCAACCATAGTATCCAAATTGATTTCTAGACCCACATACTTCAAGATAGCCTACAAAGAAATTATTAAAGTTCATCTACAATAAAAATGTGTTCAATTACTAAAAATAAAATAAAAGTTAAATTCTGGAGACAATTCATCTTTTAACACCGTTTCCTTTTGAGGGCATCACAATCTCCCTTGTATTCAAAATAAACATATAATTTCTATCTGCCTAACTCTAGTACAGCTCAAGGAAATCTTGGGGAAAAGCTGGTTGATATTGGGTTCATTCATGTAGCAGAGACTGACACGGGGCTGCAAATCTAAAGGGTGCCTCTAGAGAGTAGACCTGAAATCTTGATGATCTGTCTGGAAGTAATCTAGTTAACTAAGAAATATGAATACTTTATGATTACCTAAAGCACTAATAAATCCACCTGTAAGTGGCAAAGTACCAGAACTACCTGAAATAACTACAATTTGGATTTTTGTGAGTAGGAGAGACGCTACCACAATGGCTGGCATGGAAGAATTATCCTATGGGCTTTCAAATTTAGCAATAGTCACCTCCCCTCTCCCCTTTCCTTTGGTTAAAAAGAAAAACCCCTGCCTTATAAACACTGGACTTCTGAACCTTGATAGTGACAATAATGAACTCTATGGATTGGAACTAATCCCTCAAGTAAGGAGAAAGTTCACCAAAGTTGGCTTTATGAACAGAAAACATGTGCCCAATCTGGTTTGGTTTGCTATGTATAACATAACCATCCTTAACTGTTTCTTTCAAACCTCATGATTTTATTCGAGTGTCATTCCTTAACAATGTAATTCCTGCAACAATCTTGGACAGTCATCAACATGTCAATTTATACATATATATTTGTGTATATACTATATATGTACGCATATATTAGTTTCCACTGCATAGAAGTTGATTACTAGTAAGATATTTACAGCGATATGAAGCTAAGTACTGTGCTTTGTTATATAGGTACAAATATGAATGACCACTTATATCCTTCTATTTTTTTTCTTATGGTGCTGATCATTGAAATTAGGGTATTTATCATACATGATAGGCACATGCTCTACCACTGGGCGCATTGAACTTTCTCTCAAGCCCAGACCTGAGCCTAGAATGAACCCAGGCATTGCAATAGATTGCTTCCAATTCTTAATCTTTCCAGAAGGTTGTTGATCATGCTTTCATCTCAAAATTGAGCAAGAGGTAGATTACAGGGCTCTAAAAGCTTAGTCAATTTTCTACTCCATAGGATTAAAATGCAGTATAACTGATTCACAACCCCCCACACATACACACAGACACTAGATTTATGTCCAAATGCATGTTCTCACTAGGGAATTACATGCTTTTTCCAGTATGGTGCCATTGATCCATGTACTTTTTGACCTTTTCCTTGTGGAATTGTATTCAATGTTTAAGACACCATTCAATGTTTAAAACACAAATGGCAGTGGTCTTCTGTTTTAAAGATGTATTTATTGACAAAAAATAGTAAGAGCCAAGGTACATAGATAAAATGGGTAATAAAGCATGTCAATGCTATTTGGGGTAAAAATAGGAGCTATAAGAAAAAGCATAAGATTCATTTTCTTCTGTGGCTTTTTTTTTTTACAGAATCTAAAGATAATTCCAAGTAGACCAAAACTACTTAAGCAGTGATAGTATTGTTGGACTTAAGTGTACCCAACCTAAAGGACAAATGTCATTTGGGATGAATAACATCTGCTTCAAAATGAGTTTTTTTCATGATCAGTGGTTACCCCCAGTTTATATGCTAAGACCACTGACTCATCACCAGACTTCAGGGAGCCAAATGGTTAGGTAGGGATGACTATATTTTCAATCCATTACATGCCATCAAAGATGGCACTACAGTCACTATGGATCATGTGTACAAATATATCAATAGTTTCTGGATTCAAATAGCTATGGCTTAAAATTATTCTGACATAAGTAAAAGAAAATAATTTTCCTGTGTTGAACATGTATAGACCTCTTTTGCGTGTGAGGGTTGGTGGTGGGGCTGGACCCTGGGCCTGGGTGCTGTCCTTGAGCACTTCAGCTCAAGGCTACCACCCTACTCCTGTGCCTGGGCGTTGTCACTGATCTCTTCAGCTCAAGGCTACTGCCCTACCCCTTGAGCCACAATGCCACTTCTGGTTTTCTAGTGGTTAATTGGAGATAAGAGCCTTAGGGTCATTAATGCTCAGGCTGGCTTTGAACTGCGATCCTCAGATCTCAGCCTCCCGAGTAGCGAGGATTACAGGCGCGAGCCACCATACCAGGCTCAGACTTCCTGTAATTATTCTTCTAAATACATTGTAACAACTTTTTATATGGTACTTACACTCTATTAGGTATTATATGCAGTTTGCAGTAAAGTATAAGAAGGATGTGTGCAAATTATACAAACTGCTATGATATTTTATAGAAGGAACATGAGCATCTTTGGATTTTGGAATATGCAAGAGTTCCTGCAACCAGTGTCCCACACATGCTGACATTTTTCTCTAACATCAATGACTTTTAAATGCTCAAGAAAACTGTAGTCAAGTTCCTTTCAGCAGCTCTTCTCAAATCTTACTTTGAATCTTTTGGAAAAATCTGGTGAAGCAGTCAAAGCTAAAAATAGCAACCATACACTTTCTAAAAGAAGAAAGGAAAAGTGGTAGATAACTAACAAGAATTAAATATAGGAAATTAAAAAAATCATACGTGAATGTATAAGTTCAGAGATAATTAACATCCTAAAATGTGACTTTCATCATAAAAAAAGTCAAAGACCAAACAGAGAAAGTGAATATGATCAAAATATTCATGTATGGAAGTCTCCTGGTAAAACACCTCCCAATATTCAATTTAATATAGGCCAATAAAAATACATACATATTCAATAAAACCATCACCACAAAAAACCCTCTATGAAAACAGAATCATTTTTAGAAACGAAATGAAAACATTGTTAATATATCTAATTTTAAACAGAAGGAAAAAGAGAGGCAATACTGGCCAAATGTGTTTCAACCACATACAACAAACTCTGTCTCTTTAAAATAATACCTCTTTCAAATAGCTTAAATACGTTACTTGCTGATATTTCCTGGATGAAATCCTCTTAGAGATATTAAGATGTCTTGAAAGTACTTCTCTTTATTGTATTCTGATATGGTCAAACAATATGTATAAAGGCTCAAGAAGGGAGTTCCTTGGCTTTCTTTATCCCTAAAATACCATCAAAGTAAGGAAGAGCCCCTCCCCCACCCCAACTGACATAATCCAGAGGTTAGTCAGATCATTTATCCCCCTTAGTTTAAGAGGATTTTTTTTTTTACAGTTAGCATTAGTGGCTTCCACTAACAGGGACAGTTCCACATCTGCTATAAACATTTACATCTAAACATTTAACATTCCCTTGTTAATAAAATGCCTTTTAATCTACGTAGCCTACAATGTTTATAAAAGGTCATGTATTTCTTTCTGGCCTTATCATCATTAGTAGGTCAGACCAAGATTTCATGATGAACCAAGCAGTCAAAGATGGATCTCTACATAGTAAGTGAACCAAATTACCTGTGTGTGTGTGTTTGCATTTGTGTGTGTGTGAATGTGTGTGTGTGAATGTGTGTGTGTGTGAGTGTGTGTGCATTCCAACTCAGCCAAGCCTGTAAAGTGCATCAGAATTCGCAGTCCTAATAGACTTGGCCCTCAGTCCTGAAGTCTCCGCCACTGGCATAGCTATACTTATAACTGCAATTGATGATGAGAGGAAGAATTAGTCTTATCTCAAACACGAAGTCAGCTTTAGTTAGCCCGACTGACACCTATTGTTCAAAATAATATCAAGTGTCTTAATTTACCTCAAACTTCTAATGTAAGAAAGGATTTATGGGAGAATCTTTTAGGAAAATATCTCCAATTACTGACTCAAGGGGAAATATTTTGTGCTGAGGAAGGAATGAAGATTGGCTAGTGAAAAAGAAAATTAATTGAAAAGAGCACATAAAAACCTCTAGAAAAACAGGAAAAACACAGAATACTATAGACCACTATCTTTTTCAAGTTAGTATAAATTAGTTACACAGGAGTAACTATACATATATCAAGTACACATATCAAGTATATGTAGAATGTACTTGAATCAACTTCACCCCCTATAGAACTCTTTCTTAATCACTCTCCTCCCTCCCCATTATTTTCATCATGCAAGTGTCAGTATCTGAGAACACACTTGAAATCACCCCAATTCAGTAAAGGTAAGGTTCTTCTCATTTATCTTAGATTCAGACCTCCCTATTGTATTGTAAGTACAGTGAAAGAATATCCCAGCAAGTAAAGTAGATGATTAACTAAAGGAAAAGTCTGAAAGCCCGTGTTTCACTTATCCATCTTGGGCTAGACCTCAAGATGAATCTTGAAAGAATTTTCTAATGGACTAAATAAAGAGGGGTGACATTACACATTACAAATGGTTTCTTTATTCCACTGAGTTTGACTATGAGAGTAATCATTAAACTAGGTATTTGTGCTGCAGACTGCAGCTTCAGATCTTTGAGATGTCCTTGCTATGTTCGTGGACAAGTTTGAGGAAGTAGATAGCTGATACAACACCAACCAGGAATATTGATGTAACAATATGATAAAATATTTTTATATTAAATAGAAGAGATGAATCAAAAATTCATTTCTATTGCCAATGACACAGTTAGAAATTTTATCAGTTATTTTTATTGTCACAGGAAAGTTCAGCATGAGTTCTCAATTTACTTCAGATGGAAAGTTCCTGATTTTGAAAGTTCCTGATTTTGGCTATTAATGTTGACTTTTTTTCTGTTACTTAGATTGCTCCATGCAATTAAAAGTCTTACCAAACAACAGGCATGCTTATCCTTCACCATGCATGTTCAACTTCACAAAGACGCCTGAATTTTTTGTGGTCTTTGTGGCAGAGGGAAGCAGAGCAAGGCTAATCTTAAAGTATTCACTATGAAGTGACCCACAATCTCCTCTCACATTTCATTAGCAGGAGAAATGACAGAACAAGCCTGAAAGCAATGAAGTGGGAGTCTATTATACTCAAGAAGGAAGGAGAGAAAGAAGGAAGGAAGGAAGGAAGGAAGGAAGGAAGGAAGGAAGGAAGGAAGGAAGAAAAGAAGCATAGGCAAATACTTTGAAACAATTATACAACTTCTTATAATCATTAAGTTTCTTGAAAGAAAGCTCCACTCTTAATTTAAATTGATGCCATCATGATGATGGTGGGTGTTCAGAGCATCATAGATACACATGACAAGAACAGATTTATTGGAGACAAAATACCAATGGGAGGAAAAGGTGGCAGGAGCAAAAGACCAGAAAGCCATCAGAATAAGAAGTAAGGTTGATGCATGTAGAAGATAAATGGAGGGACAGGGGGTAAGGAGAGTCTCAGATTATCATATTAATTGTAAGACAGGTTTTTTGTTGTTGTTTGTTTGATTAATTGGAGGTAAGAGTCTCATAGGCTTTTTACTTCCAGGCTGGCTTTGAACTGCGTTCCTCAGATCTCAGCCTTCTGAGTAGCTAGGATTACAGGGGTCAGCCACTGTGTCCAGCTTCTGTATGACAGTTTATGCCATCAAGTGTTTGTGGTGTACAAGATGAATGATCTCTAACTCAGTATACCTTTTGATCTACTCAAGAAATTATACGCAAATGGCAAGCACAAACATGAAAATGGGAATATAATAGAGAAAAGTGACTAAGCCAAAGTCTTTTTCTTTACAAGGATCAAGCACACTGCTAGTCTGGTTGATATTCATGAAAAGAAGTGGAGAAAAGAAAAAGGACACAACAGAAAGGTAAAAGATCTCACAGAGAAACTTACAATACAATATGTTGAAAACGAACTTTACAACTTGGTGAGGGTTGGGAGGGAGGAAAATGGGAGAAAAATGTGGGGTAGGTAACAATGTTTGACAAGAAATGTACTTACTACCTTACATATGTAAGTGTAACCCCGCTGTATATCACCATGACAATACAATTAAATTTTTTTCATATATTTTTATTGTAATTAATAGAAGGGTTACATGATATTTGCCAGATAGATGGTGCATTAATTCACATACATTGATACCCTTTCACATGTCTTGGTCCCCATTTCCCTCCCCCAACCCGCACCCCTCATCTTGTTTTCCCTTGTTCCCTATCCAATTTCAAATAACCAAATACAAATATATCTGATATATCAGGTAACAAAGTGAAATATTGTAACAATATGAGATAACCAAGGGACAGAAAAAGAGATGAGAGATAACATAAATCACTCAATATATGGCTTTTGTTTCTATATCCTAGAGAACTTTTAATTTAGCATCCTACTATATGGCCTTTGTATCAAGGTTTTCCTCTATTGCAAATCTCTGCTAGAAGAGCCCAAGGTTTCTACTGATTATGACAAATGAGGGAAGCCCATTGAGCCTAAGTTCCTTTGAGTCTGGCTTACTTCACTTAATATGATCTTTTCTAAGTCTTTCCATTTCCTAACAAATGGGGCAATGTCATTCTTTCTGACAGTAGCATAGAATTCCATTGTGTACAGATACCACATCTTGTTGATCCACTCATCAACTGAGGGACATCTAGGTTGGTTCTATATCTTTGCTATGGTAAATAGTGCCGCAATGAACATTGTTGTGCTGGTGGATTTAGTATGTCTTTGTTTCTGGATGATTGGGTAAATGACAAGTAGTGGAATTGCTGGGTCGTAGGGGAGCTCTATGTTTAGTCTTTTGAGGAACTTCCATACTGCTTTCCATAGTGGTTGAAGGAGTTTGCACTCCCACCAACAGTGTAATAGTGATCCCTCCTGGCCACATCCCCTCCAGCATCTGTTGATATTAGTTTTCTTAATCCTGGCCATTCTAACTGGAGTGAGGTGGAATCTTAGAGTTGTTTTGATTTGCATTTCTTTTATGACCAGAGATGTTGAGCATTTCTTCATGTGTCTATAGGCCATTTTTGTTTCTTCTTCAGAGAAGACTCTCTTTTAGTCTTTGGCCCATCTTTTAATGGATGGTTGTTACTTTGGAGATTAGTTTTGGATTGATTCAATTTTTTGAGCTGTTGATATATTTTAGATATGACGCCTTTATCTGTTGTAGGACTGGTGAAGATCTTCTCCCACTCTGTAGGCTTCCTAATAAGTTTACTAGCTATGTCCTTTGCCATACAAAAGCTCTGCAGTTTAATGCAGTCCCACTTACCCAGCCTTTCTCTAATTTGTTGTGATTCCTGGTCCTAATTAAGAAAGTTTCAACCTATGCCAAGAAGGTCTAGTGTATCTCCTATTCCTTCTTGTAAAGTTTTCAGGGTATCGGCTTTTACCTTGAGGTCTTTGATCCATTTGGAGTTAATTCTAGTACAGGGTGACAAAGAAGGATCCAACTTTAGTTTTCTGCAGGTGCTTAACCAGTTCTGCCAGCACCACTTGTTGAAGAGGCTATCTTCCTTCCATTCTATTTTTTTGACTCCCTTCTCAAAGATTAGGTGGCCACAGGTCTGTGGTTTAATACCTGGGTCTTCAGTTCTATTCCATTGGTCTTCAGGCCTGTTCTTGTGCCAATATCAAGCTTGTTTTGATAATGATAGCTCTGTAATAGAGTCTAAAGTTTAGTATTGAAATTCCTCCTGTGCTGTTCTTTCTGCTAAGAAGTGTTTTTGCTATACGGGGTCTTTTATTATTCCATATGAAATTTTGGATTGCCTCTTCCATTTCTTTAAAGAATCACATTGGGATATTGATGGGTATTATGTTGAATTTGTAGATAGCCCTTGGCAAGACTGTCATTCTCATGATATTTAGTCTTCCAATCCAGGAGCATGGGAGGTGGTGACTTTAACACACCACTCTCACCTTTGGACAGATCAACAAGGCAAAAACTCAACAGAGAAACCTTAGAATTGAACAACTATATAGACCAACTAGATCTCACAGACATCTGCAGATTATTCCACTCAGCAACAACACAATATACGTTTTTCTCAGCAGCACATGGAACATTTTCTAAAATAGACTACATTTTAGGCCATAAAACAAACCTGAACAGATTCAGAAACACTGAAATTATTCCCTGCACTCTCTCAGACCACAAGGGCATCAAATTGGAACTGAACACACAACTCCACCAACGAAAACCCTGTAACTCACGGAGATTGAACAACACATAGTTGAATAACCAATGGGTGATTGAAGAGATCAGAACAGAAATCCAACAGTTTATGAAATTTAACAAAAAGGAGCACACAAAATACCAGCTCCTTTGGGACACGCCAAAGGCAGTACTTAGAGGAAAATTTATAGCTCTGAGTGCCTACAATAACAAATTGGAAAAATCGCAAACCAACAATTTAATGTGTCACCTTAAGCTCCTGGAAAAGGAGCAACAAACCAACCCTAAACCCACTAGAAGGAAGCAAATTATTAAAATCAAAGCAGAATTAAATGAATTGGAATCCAAAAAAACTATAGAAAGAATCAACAAAACAAGGAGTTGGTTCTTGAAAGTATTAACAAAATTGACAAACCCTTAGCAAATCTTACCAAAAAAAGAAGGGAGCATACCGAAATAAACAAAATCACAGATGAAAATGGTAATATCACAACAGAAATTACCAAGATCCAGAATATCATGAGGGAATACTTCTCAAACCTTTACGCCAACAAATTTGAGAATCTAGAAGAAATGGATGAATTCCTAGCCAATATTAACATACCCACACTGAACCAAGAAGAGCTAACCCAACTCAACAGGCCTATTTCTAGCACTGAAATAGAAATGGCAATATGAGAACTTCCACCTAAGAAAATCCCAGGGCCAGATGGATTCACAGCTGAATTCTACAAGGTCTTCAAAGCAGAGCTCACACCAATACTCCTCAAGCTCTTCAACGAAATTGAAAATGAAGGTTCTTTACCAAACTCATTCTATGAAGCCAGTATAACCCTCATCCCCAAACCAGACAGAGATTCATCAAAGAAAGAGAACTATAGACCTATTTCTTTGATGAACATCAATGCAAAACTTCTCAACAAAATACTGGCCAACCGTCTACAACAACTCATCAAAAAAATTATACACTGTGATCAAACAGGTTTCATCACAGGGAGGCAAAGCTGGTTCAACACACGCAAATCAATTAATATAATTCAACACATCAACAGGAGCAGGGACAAAAATCACATGATTGTCTCAATAGATGCAGAAAAGGCATTTGACAAGATCCAAAAGACCTTTATGCTAAAAGCTCTGAAGAAACTAGGAATCCATGGAACATTCCTCAATATAATAAAGGCTGTGTATGACAAACCCACAGCTAGTATTATACTTAATGGTGAAAAGCTAAAGCCATTCCCTCTAAAATCAGGAATGAGACAAGGATGCCCACTCTCTCCACTCCTCTTTAACATAGTATTAGAATTCCTAGCCAGTGCAATAAGGCAAGAAGCAAGCATAAAGGGGATCCAAATAGGGAAAGAGGAAGTAAAACTTTCCCTCTTTGCAGATGATATGATCCTGTATTTAAAGAATCCTATAGACTCTACTCCCAAGCTCCTTGAGCTGATTCAAAACTTTGGAAGGGTAGCAGGGTATAAAGTTAACCCTCAAAAATCAACTGCCTTTCTCTAGGCCAACAGTGAGAGAAATGAGGCAACAATCAGGAAAGCAACTCCTTTTGCAATAGCCTCAAAGAAAATAAAGTACCTAGGAATTTCCTTAACTAATAATGTAAAGGACCTTTTTCATGAAAACTTTAAAACCTTGAAAAAGGAAATTAAAGCAGAACTGAGGAAATACAATTAAATTTTATAAAAAGAATGAGAAAGGGAAAGGGAATGGGAGGGAATGGAGAGAATTGAAGAAGAATTATAAATGTCAGAAAGGAAAGAATGATCACTCACTGCAGAGTCTGTGCATGTGAAAGGAGAATAAGATAATTCATGAAAAATCTGGACTAATTACTGTTTATATATTTGAAAGGCAAAATCCTCGAAATACATAAATTACTACACGTCATGAATAGCAATGTGAATATCTAATCACTAAATTGAATTCATAATTCAAACATCTCCTAACAAAAGTCAAAATAAAAATCTATGAAAGGCACATCACCCAGAAGACTGCCAGATAGTTACAAAGGCTTTGTAACTAGTCCATCCAAGCTCTCACAGAAAATACTTGATGAATGCATTCATACATCCCAATGTATGTTAATACTAGAATTTTCTGATAGCAATACCATACAAAGATTATCTATAGGAAAGGAAATTGATAGGTTATATCATTCTTCAATGTAAAAGAATGCTCAAAACCTATAGGAAAATTCAATCCAACAATTATGGATAAAGAAAAATTGGTCACAAACAAACTCTTGCCTCACAAATTGAAAGCATACAAAAACTGCTTAGTCCAATTCACACTACTGAAGGAAAAGAAACAAAAGTCATAATTAACTCAATTGGTCACCAATAGCTGAACAAATGAAAACTAAAACTAAAGTCATTTGGAAAAAAAACCCACAAAAACACCTTCATAATAAGAGTAGCTAACCGGGATTTCAAGAAAACTTTTTCAATCTGAAAGTGTCCTGTTAAGTTGGGCAACCTGGTTGCTGATATGAGGGAGTGGGGCCACCCGGGGAAGGGGGCTAGAGATGAGAGCAAGCCTGATGATGTTAGAAAGGCGCCCGGTTCCCAGTACCGGAGACGAAGTCACAGGAATAGCCGAGAATAAATAAATAAGGAAAAGAAAAATGTCTACGGCCCTACCGCCCTGAACGCGCCCGACCTCATCTGAAAGTGCCTACAAGAAACTCACAACTAATAATACTAATAATGGAGAGAGCGCAATTTTCTCCTGAGGTTAAGAACAAGGTAAGACAGTATCACCAAGTGTTTGCATGTACGGTCACTACTATCCTCAGAATAGTACTAGAATACATAACACAAAAGTCAAAGCAAACAAGCAAATCTGCGCATTTAAGAAATAGTCTACTGTTTCTTGATACTAGGATGTTGGTAGTGAATTCACTCTAAGCATTTTTCACAGTCATTAAGTTTACAAAAGCAATTGTGCCAAATGTAAACTATATAGAAATATCTAAAGTCAAGTTTATACTTTCTTCTTACCACATTTAATTTCTCCTTCATAATATAAGCACTATTAACCGTTTGGTGTATATCTTCTGTAATATTAACTTGGCTCGCACAGTATGTTTCTATATTGCATAATCTTTCATATTGTGATAACTTTGTAATATGATGTTTTCATTTAATAACAAATCAGGAAATCCCTTCTAAGTTAATACAGGCAGACTTTAATAATGCTATAGAATTCCAGGCTTGGTAACCCATAGATAACATCATTTTCTCTTGGTCAGCTGGGTCATTTTCCGTTGTTTCTATTCCAGAGAAAGCCTTGGTAAACATCTTGGTATAGATTTAAATGTGCAACTGCTTATATATCTTAAAAATCCTGCTTTTTCTTTTTAGGTCTTGGATAAATGACTATGAGGGAACTAATAGATCAATGACTATCCACATTTTAATTATAAGAAAGCATTGCTAGATCACAAACTTCAAACCTATACTTTCCTACCGTTGTGGTATAAGAATAAGTATTTTCCTACATTCTTCCAAGCCTTGAAGTAGAATTCTATTTTTAGGTTTAACAAATTCAATAGTTAAACTTTTGGATTTCATTGTCTCCCTAATTATCTAAGAGGCTCTGTACCATTTTATTTCGTTTTTTTGTTATTGTTTTTTTTTTACTGCAGTGAATTGCCTGTTTATATCATTTGCATATTTTCTTGTTTAGTAGTGTTGACCCTTTGCTATTTAGATTATAATTATCTTCTCCCAGGCTATCATTTGTCACTTGACCTTTCATAGAGTGAGTAAGTCAGAAATCATGCTTGTAAACAGGGTTTGCTTCTGGCTAGCTTACGCAGAAATGGATGAAGAAATATGAGGTAGACAATCAACCAAGATGTCAGGGATCTTTGAGGATACAATTCTAGGGAAATGTCCACACCAAGTTGTTTTTTCTCTGCATCCCCGTTGTCACTGCAAAGACTGACTCCCACTGCTAGATGTTTCTCAGTATAATCAATTCTATGAAGCATCTCCTTATTCTGAGTCAGAGTTTAGAATGATTAATCTTCATTGTACAGCTAAAGCCACAGAGTCAGCTGTAAGGGAAACTGGGATAGTAGATTTCTAGATTGAGTCTTAAAGAAGGAAAAACATTATCCCAAAACATGACTGAATTTTTCGAATGCTACTAAGTATCCAGTAAACAATAATCACTTTATACATCCCAAAAGAAAAAATTATATTAAATTCCAACAGGAGCCAAGAGCCTGGCCTATGGGCAGAGTGCTTGCTTAGCATGCACCAAGCCCTGGGTCCAATTCCTCAAACAACAGAAACAGAAGAAGCTGGAAGTGGCAGTATGGCTCAAGTGGCAGAGTGATAGCCTTGAGCAAAAAAAGCTCAAGGACAGTGCCAAGGCCCTGAGTTCAAGCCCTAGGACTGGCAAAAAAGAAAAAAAATCCAATAGGGACCATATTAAATTTATAAGTTAATTTTTTAAGACATTCTCGTTTTGATGACATTAGTTCTTATCCAAGAACTAGATATATGTGTGTATTTCCTTGGGTTTTATTTCATGTTCATCAATGTAATCTTGCTCCCTTTGTGCAGTCTTTCTTCATTAAATTCATTCCTACCTATTTTATGGAACTATTTTCCCCATCTGACTCTAAACAGGATCTTTCTCATTTCCATTTTTATAATGTCACTCTAGCCAATTTTCTAACTTCATTAAAATACATAAATGAGACTGTAAACTGTAAATTGGGCAAGTACTTTCTAAAACACTCCATATTGATAATTTAAACATTTTATATAGAATGGGTTTCACAGGACACATGACCATATCCTAATTCAAAATGATTTTTACATTTACCAAATATATAATTTTTTTCAAATTGGCATATCTATTAGATGTTCACTCAATAGCTCAATAGTATTCAGTTTCCTTTTGTCTCTGCTATAATGGCTAGAGGCATGTGCACACATCCATTCTACCAATAAGACAATGTTATCTTATATTTGATATGATTCCTATGCAAAGATGCATTCCCAACTTCTCTGAGTTTATTTCTAAGAGGTGAAATTTTAGGTCTCAGTAAGTATTAGGAAATTACCTTTCTCTATAAGAACCCACTACAATCCAAAAGCTAAAACGCTCAAGTGAACATGAACTCGGCAATAAGCACAGAAAGCAGGTTATTTTTCCTGTAAAACACTTAAAGGATTTTTTAACAAAATAAAGATTACAGATATAGCTCAACACAAAAGCAACCCTGATTCTCAGTACAAAATAATCCAGAATAAACATCAGGGCAGCAACAGTTCAGGCTTCTGGTGAGATAAAGCTCTTCATCAAAAGAAGAGACATCCCCCAGCAGACATTACTGGCTTCTGGGATAAGGCAACTGATAAGAGCCTGAGCTGAAGCTTTGTGAGGTGCAGGGCTCCCTAAGTCCATCAACTTCTCATAAAATGAGTGGGTTCACATAATGAGCACCTAGGTAGCTCTCAGTTTCCTTGTTCCAAGAATTTAAGTTTCGTAATGGGGGCACTGTTAATCAAGACCATGGGAAATGGATGACATGTCTGGACTCATAGAAAGAAACAGAACTATTTGGAGAATACTAAAACCATAATTTCAGGCAAACTGAACAACTATAGTTTGTTTATAAAGACCTTCTACTCTTGGCTTGAGGATACCCATTCACACACAAAGTACTGATTCATTTAGTCAAAAGTTGCATTCCTAAATCAATTCTTTTTTTTTTACAATAAAAAAGCAGTTTTATTAGAGAAATGAAAATGACAGAGAAAATTGAAACTGGATTGTAGAAGCATCTGAAATCTTCCTCTAATAGTCTCCAAAGCTCGAGGGTCCTTTAATCTTAGCCTGGAGTTACATGGTTTAGTTATCCTCACTATTCCCAGGCTCCATATAAGACCAGCTCTTCAGATCAGCCAAGGATTCTCACTGGTTAACCTCTTAGTGGAGGTATTTGGTTTTTCCCATTACATACATCCAGGAATAAGATGAAGTTCTTGTATTCATCTTGGAGGTCACAGGAACATTTCACGATGGGTAGCCACGTGCCAAAGCAATTCCTATAAGCACGGGACTGTATGATGATTTGTCTCATTACCTAGGTAGTTCCTTTGACCTGGACCACATTATAAGAGAATGATTCTGTTTTCCCTGTGAAGATTCCTCAATCCTGCAAAAGACAATTAAAAATAGCACCATTTCTAAAATGTAGTTTTTAAAATTCACAGATTGTGCAGGGCTGTCTCCTCAGAGGTCATTTTTTCTCAAGGAGCTCAGTACACGTTGTGAAAAAGTGTTCATCGCAGGCATAAATCAGTTCTTTTGTCACATAAGTTCCGTTTATGCTACGCTCCAATTGATCTTGTTGACAGGGGACTTCAAAAGTGTTGAACTAACACATGTGCTGAGATTTGAAAATGATATTTGTGTGTGATGTGTGTGTGTGTGTGTGTGTGTGTGTGTGTGTCCATATTGAGGCCTGAACTCAGAACTTGAGTGCTGTCCCTTAGCTTTTTATGCTCAATGCTGGTGCTGTACCATTTGAGTCACAGGTTCACATCCAGCTTTTGGGAGGTTAGTTCAGTGACTCTCCTCCCTGGGCTGACTGTGTATCACAGTCTTCAGATCACAATGGCTTGAGTAGCTACAATTATAGGTATGACTAACTGGCACCCGGCTGAAGCCATCAGTGTGGCTCTACCAGGAAGTGTTTCTGAAGCCAGGTACTTTACACATGCCATACCAAATTATCCACGTTCCAGTGAGAAGCAATATCTATTTGAATCACAGCCATTATGAAAAACTTTCTAATATTACATAGTATGAAAAGGTATGATGAACATACAAAACTTACAACAGGTAGTTTCTGCACAATCACAGAATCCAAATCCATATATCTAAATGACTTTAGGCCCTTGTAGAATTCTATTACAGGATTTTTTAGAAGCTTAAAATAAAACTTTAGCCTATTATACAAAATGTATCCAGTATACACAGAAAAACTACCAAAAATGTTGGATATCATTCATATTTCAGTGTTTCAAGGGGCCAGACTAGGCACCTGTATTAGTAATCAGGAGGTTTTCTTGTTTCAGAGATTCATTTTGGGGGAAATAATTAGAGGCTTTAAATCCTGAAGAGAACTTTGAATCTTTCAAGAACTAAATTCAAGACAAAAATGAGCTGTAAGAAACAGACATCAAGAATATTAAAAGAATTGGTCACTACCCTTGTCTCGCCCATAATCCTAGCTACTCAGACACAATCTGAACATTGTATTTAAAATCGCAGACTCTTAGCTCTGATTAACTGACAAAGAGCCGGAAATGGAGGTGCTACTAAAGTGGTTGGTAGAGTGCCAGGTTAAAATGAAAAAGCCAAACAAGAGTGCAAGAGTGAGAGTTTAAGCCCCACTTCAAGCATAAAACGAACAAAAAAGTATATTAAAAGAGATAACACTTCTGAGCATGTATTTGAAATCCATCAGACATTTGAACTGCAAGAGAGACCGTCTATGACTGGCAATAAGTACTACTAAAAAAAAGTAGAGAAGTGATTGTTGGTTTTATTTTGTGTTTCATGTGTGAATTTTCTTTATTTACTAAATTGAGACAGAGCATTCTCTCAGAGTGCCATTCTTGTACAAGTGGATTCCCAGGCTCCTTCCTCAATGATGTAAATGAACTAATTAAAAAACTCTACCATTTGCACATCAAGGTAAGTATCTGTAAATGGCCAAGTTCTTCTGGCCTGATTTCCAAAACGCTTCAGGAGTATGCCAGGGAGTTATGTACACTTATCCTCATGTAAAAATAAACCCTTCTCTGAGAACTAATTGGTCCCACTGTCTGCAGGAGTTTAAGCCAGTTCAGTTAAGTCTAATTAGATCACTATTTGGTTTATTTGACTCAAGTGAAGGTAAGTGGAAATTTGCATGACCATAAAACTTATTTCCATGTGTTGACAGCTTCATTGCTGTTAAGTGATGTTTAATAGTTCTCCAAGTTTGAGTCAAAGTCATTAACATTTTCAGTCAATTGACGCGTTTTGTAAATAAATACCACTCTAAGGAAAAGTGATATCAGGCTGTCCATGCCAAGTTAGTAAAGCTGAGGATGCATATAGGGTCTGGTAGCTTCTATATAAAAATTACTCAACAGAAAATGACATGATCATTGTAGATTAATGCAGTAAAAACAAGTGGGTAAAATCTGTTCCATTAATGTTTTTCTATTAAAAGTATCACGCTGTGAACTGAAATTTGTTTTGGATTTCACATGACCAGAATAAAAATGATTGAGTTTAGAATAGGCCAGTATGAAGCGGGCAGACCTTATAGTCATCAGTTACCAGGCAAAACATCAAGACAGGGGCTAGGACATAAGGAGCACCTTGCCCAGAAATACCAAAAATAATGGGCAGAAATTCAGTCATAGGCCACATTTTTTTTCTTAATGTTCATGAGAAGGTCACATGACCACTCTCTGTTTTGCATGTCTGAAATACAATTGATATACACCAAAAAATGCTTTAAAATGTATGAATAAATGAAGTTTTACACAAGTATATTTCCTTGAAACTGTTAACTATTCTAGGTAAATAAAAGATTACATGCCAGAAGTTTCCACACAACCCTCTGTAGTATTTCTCTCTCTGTTCTTCCAGGATCCCATGCAATTGCTGATCTGCCTTTGGTTTCTAAGACCAATGTGCTTTCTCTAGAACTTAGCTAGACCATACAGTGCAGATCTTTTTTTTTTTAATTTTCCTTAGTTATTTCTCTCACAATGATCATGTTGAAATTCACTGATGGCAGTATATAATCAACAGTTCATTCTTATTTATTTTTATGTAGTATGCCCTGCTATGGTTAATTCCAATACTATTTCTTCACTAATTTACTGATAAACATTTGAGTTGTTTCCAGTTATATTCTATTTATAAATATAAAATTTAATTACAAAGGCTAGTGGGTGAGGAGGGAAGAGAAAAATGAAGCTAATCAGTTAGCAGCCATGAGCCAAACCAACAAAAGAATGTCCAACCCTTAAATGTATGCAAATTTGTTAGTTTATTTTTATTAAGACAGTATCTGTAAGTAATTATGGGATACAATGCAATAATTCAATACATGTGTACAATGGGAAACATTGACTTAAAATCTTTGGAAGCCAACCACCAGGTACCACCGCCTCCTGTTTATAGACTAGTCATCCGATTAAGACAGACAGGAAGAACTTTTCATTCTGGACTGTCCAACAATACCCAGATTTCCTCCACCTTCTTTTACCCAGCATGCCCTATGTCTAGCCTTTCTAATCTTTTCAGTTTTAATAGGTCTGTACTGATGTCCCATTATGGTTTCTACTGAGAGTTCCCTATTCAGTATTTTCCTAATGAGATTGGGTCTTTCTTTTGTAACTTTTTTTTGCCATTCTTATATTTTCTCCAGTGAAACACTGAGCCGAATGTTTGGTTCATTTTTGACTTCTTATTGTCAAATTATAAGAATCATTTGCCAAGGTAAAGTTCTGCAAATATTTTCTTTGAGCCTGTGGTCATCCATTTTTTAATTGTCTTGAAGTAGTTATGCAAAGGAGCTGCCATCCAACAAAGCATTTATGAATACAATGCAAACTGATCATTTCTTTCATCACACTCCTCAACATTACTCCTGCCTTTACTTTTTAAAAAAAAGTTTGTAGGATAGGTATTGAATTTTATGACTCAATTATCCCCATCCATTTAAAATATTAGTAATTCCTTTGAAAAGAAAAATAGACTAAGCTATTTAAAGAAATAGATTCTTTTATATCACATTCAAAATAATATTAATTATTTTTGTGTCTTACTTAATAAACTTTCACAGACTCGAGATGATCAAGATTTTTCTCCAGTGTTCTCTTGAAATCTGATTCTGTTGGATTGTTCTTGTTTTAGTCTTAGCTCTTTCATTGTGGTCTTCAATGCATTTTGAGTTCTTGTTTGTATTGTGAGACAGGAATCAGCCTTTTCATTCTTGTACACAATGACAAAGAGCCAGATAAAAGGATGATACCCAGAGAACACTGTTGGAACACCTAAATCTACCCAGCCAATAAGTCTGGGAAAACTAACACAACAGGCAGACCAAGGGCAATCACAACCACACTGCGGAAGCAAAGGTTCCATGGGACTATTGGGGCCCATAAATTTTGAGTCAGACTCGCAGACATGGATTGAAATGAAATAATCATCTCAGCATCTTTTCCCCCACACTCCTGCCTAGATGACACATGAGCAGTCAGCAGTGGTTATAACCTTTCAAGATTAATGTTTTAAAAATCCGAGCCACAAGAACACCTTTGGATATCTACATGCTGCCAGAAACAAATCTACTTGCCGGAGCACCGTTAAAGTAGTTACTTCAACACATTCCCCTGCCAAAATACAATACCCTCTTCAGTTCCTTTCTACTTTCAGGGCCTCATAAAGTTGTTGTGGTCATTGTCCATGAATAATCCCTAGCTATTCTATTGTTCCCTAGGTTGATACAAACTACAAAACTTATCCATCTATATCGAAAATACAAACCAGTAATATGCTAGTGGGGCAGCCAATAAAGAACACTGGTTAGATTTACAATGCTGAAGTATACATTTACTTGTAAAAAGAAAAATAAGTATGTAAGAAAAGGAAATGAAAATGTGGCCATTTTTTTCCAAAAGTGTAAGAACAAATCTGGCTCCAAAAATGTTCAAATTGACTTGGCCAGGACTCTGAGTGTGCATAGACTGAGGCATTAAAATAGTTACGGAGTCTGAGTTCAAGTGGTCAGTTCTCCATAGTTTCCCGAGAAGTTCATGTTCATCTGGAGTACACTGTTCAACAACCAACCTCAACGGGGCATGGAAGAGGAGAGAAGGGAGGCATAGAAAATTAATGTGGCTAACAGAGGCTGAATGCAAACATGCGCTTCACAGAAGGATGTTTGATAACTGGCTTTACCTTCCAACAAATGTGGCCCCTTCACATGTTCATGTTTGAACAAGAACCTCCTGGCTCTGTGAAAACTCAGCATGTTAGAACATGCTTGAACATGAGCATAATCGTCTGGGCACTATGAAAATTCAATAGTTAAACCAGGCTTTAGATCAGACTGATAGGAAAAACAATCATGAGAGGAATGTTCCAAAGTTATTAAGATGTAGAAATGGCCATGTTATTAGAGGAAAAACAATTAAGGTAAGCCTAAAGCCAGAATCCAGTGTCCCTTCATAAGTGATAACTCATATTATCTAATCCATTTTCTTCACCTATTCTTAAAAATGTGGATTTCAGTAGCAAACAGGTGGCTTCCTTCCCCAATAATATATATATATGTATATATATGCAACAATATGCACTCATCCTCCCCCTGGATTCCATCTCAGTATTTCTTGGTTCTTCCTTTTTTTCTTGGATTTTAGACTTTGCTGTTTCTACCATTTGACTTGGCAAGTGACAAACTGTACAACACCATGGCCTCTACAAATTAAGAGAGAAAAAACAATACAGGTAGTAAGTACATAAAGAATGTTGGACTTGGGGTCTTCTACTTCTATAGTATGACATTCAATTAGGTTGACTTTTAAGGGTTCTTTTCACATTCAAAATGCAGATCATTATGATTAGCCTAATTAAACCATGAGAATTTATGTGGATCAGATGCAATTACTTGTTAAATATCCTTACAGGCTCTCAATACATTTTAATGACTACCATGATTTTCTTTATTATAAGCTAAGTGGATACCTTGAACTAATTGTATTTATGCTTGTACTCATGCTGGCCTCATCACAACACAGTGTAAAATCTCTGAAGACTCATAGTCCATAATATCTCATTCCAAGGGAATAAATATCCTCCATTCCTATCACATGGTAACATGCCATTAACATTAAAAGAGATAATTTTAGGAAATTTCAAAATAAGAAAATAAGCTAAATCAACAATGTACTGGTTAAACATTTCCAGCAATCCCACGGCATCTGGGAGACATTTGAAAACAATTTAAGGGTTCAGATCAGCCAAGGAGAATGTCTAATTTCCACTAATGTCATAGTATCTTTTCAGTCCTTGCCATACCATGCGAGCAGCATTTGAGACAGTCTTGAAGCCTGCTTCCAGCTAAATTTAGTGAGAATTGTTTTTTGGCCTTCTTTCAAGTTCTTCATTCCAGAGCCAAGTTGTCTGAGTTCAGTTCTTAAGCTGACCACTTACCAGAAGCATAATCCTTACCTCTTTCCTCAGTCTCTTTATCTGGGAAATGGAATAACAAAAAGCTACTTCATCAGTAGCTTGTGTAGCTTAAATTGGAGGAAACTAGAATATGTCCAGAAACAAACGAGTTCCTCATTATGTATTGATTATTTTCAGTACTATATTAATTCAAAGTAATAGTTCAAAAATAAATTTTATATGTTCTTTCTAACATAAAAAGTAGTACCTCTCATTTGCATGAGCTATGCTGTATAGTCTATTATTCTCACTTTACAAATGAAGAAACAGTCTACAGAGGTTGAGTTAAGCATGCCAGTAGATTCATCATGATTTTCTACTTAGTACTTTCTTCTCCTGACAAACTACGCCCATTGAACCTCAATGCCTCTAAGAGTTTCTTCAACATGAATGAAGCAATTCGCCTGACCATAATTGTCAGAGCAGAGAACAAGCTGTGAAACAAGCCAAAATTCCATGTTTGAAAGGAAGGCTAAGCAATTACACTGTCATTTTCAAGTGAGCAATGGAGCCAAGTCATTTTGTTATTGGACAGAACTTTTGATCTGTAAAGCTTCTTATAGAATTGAACCATGAAAGCCTATTTCAGAGACACAAAGGGGAAATATACCTTTAAACTAGTCTAAGAACATATGAATGAGTTTTCATGTCATGGATGCATTAGGTATACTTATGACTAGACATTATAGCTTAATGAAAGAGCATCACTAAAATAGAAACATGGATTTTTAAAACCAAATGTCCTCATAAGAAATTGTGTGCATTTTGTTGCAAAAGAATGGCCCAATTCAAATTATCCTTAAGTATCCATCAGCTCATGAAAATTGTTGAATATTAGGATGTGTTAACTGGAAAGAATAAGGCAAACATAAAGTTTCAGGATCTAGGAATCTGTAGAAAGCTTGTATTTCCAATATGTATTTCTCTACCATTGTCTTGGATCCACTGAAAGATGAGAACACTGACCAGGTGTCTCCTCACACAAATAGATGCAGGTGCAGGGGCAGGGGGGAAGGGGAGGGTCTCCCCTTAAGTACATCAGACCCGCTGTGTCTGAAAGCCTCATCCTGAAGAACATCTCAGTTATGACACTTATTTCTGTAAAATCACCTTGATTCATGAAAACTTCAATTATCTTTTGGACCTCTGAGCCACTACGAGCCTCCTAAAAGTCAAACAAAGGGCACTGTGAGACTTAGGAGTGGTTAGCTGGTTAAGAGAGAAAAGGGATCAGGAATTTTCCCATTTTCTCACCCTCTGCTCCTTCATGAGGTGGGACAGAAGGGCCCATCATCTTTTTAACATTGTCCCGTAACACTTTCTGATTGAGGAGTATTCTTAACAGTTTGCTCTAACCAGTAATATAAAATATAAACAACTTGCAATCTGTAAAGATATATTTAGAAAGAAAAAGCTCAGCAGGCTTTTGTGGCCTGACAATTTCTTTATCCTTTTTCATGAAGGAAAGTAGAAATTTTTTAGGTAATGTTTAAGGCAGAGATCATCTATTTTGGCTTTACAAAGGAAGGTTATACCAAATCAGATACATAGAAAAGAATCAGAAATGGAAAGACTTAGAAAAGATCATATTAAGTGAAGTAAGCCAGACTCAAAGGAACATAGGCTCAATGGTTTCCCTCATTTGTCATAATCAGTAGAAACCTTGGGCTCTCCTAGCAGAGATTTGCAATAGAGCAAAACCTTGATACAAAAGGCCATATAGTAGGACGCTAAATGAAAGGATCTCTAGAAACATAAGCCATATAATGAATGATTTTTGTTGTTAAGGTACTATGTTATCTCTCATCTCAATTGCTGTCTCTTGGTTATCTCATATTGTTACAGTATCTCACTTTGTTACCTGATATATCAGATATATTTGTATTTGGTTATTTGAAATTGGATAGGGAAGGGGGGAAAACAAGATCAGGGGTGGGGGTGGGGGGGAGGGAAATGGGGAGCAAGACATGTGAAAGGGTATCAATGTATGGGAATTAATGCACCATCTATCTGGCAAATATCATGTAACCCTTCTATTAATTACAATAAAAAATATATGAAAAAAAGAGAAAAGAATCAGTTTGGACACAATTCCTTCAAGTATTTTCGGGGGTTAACATGAGTTCTAGAGCCAACAGACAGAAAATGCAGTAAGGTGACCACAGCCTTCAAAGGCCCCAGCATTGCACAAATGCACACAGCCATTCTCACAACACCACCGCTCACCACCACACCAGTCTTACCTCCTTGCCTTGACAGATGGCAAAGCTTTCATCAAATTCTCTGAGTTTAGACGACATGGCTTTCTCAATTCAGTGGTAAAAAGAGGATTATTCAATATTCTGTGACTGTTTCAAAGAAGTGCATCAGCACCCACTTTTTTTTCCGATTTTTGCCACAGTACAAGAAGTGAAGAAGAAAAAGATGATGGAAGTGAAGGTTTGCCCATGTTGTTCCTTCCAAGATAAAAGGTCTTCCAGAAGCAAGCACTTCTCACTTTGCCAGGGGTGTGTGAAAGTGTGCGCATCTCTGAGCACTGTATCAAGAATCACAACGATCAAATTCTTTCCTGAGTTCATTCGACTTATGGAAAGTTTAGTCTATGGATATAGTCTAGTAGCAAAAAGCTTCCTTGATATGGGTTCTATCCCTGGCTTCACCAACAAGGAGCCAAAACTCATAGATCTTTAGCTAAAGTGTAGCTAGTTACTTTCTTCTAAAACTGCAACGAGAAGAGAAAAAGATTGGCGAGACTGATAGTTCAAACCAATTGAAAGAGCAAAAGTTCCATCAAACATGATTTTAACTCTTGATGCTGAAGAGTTTGCTTAGATTTATATAGCTTCAGCTGTCTTTGTATGGCCCATAAAAAGTTATTACGTGAAAAATGTGGCAACATACAACATTATTTATTACAGACCCTCTGAAATAAATAACTGTTAAACATATAAAAGTGTTCATGTAGTAAGTGTGAAAAGCAAATGAAACCTGTTATACAAATTATAATTCAATGAGTAAAATGCTACTCTGGTCACAAGAAGAGAGGCAGAAATTAGTTCAAGATTTATACTTAATGGATAAAACAGACTCTTAAATAAAACCAGCAAATCAGTTTAACAGTTGGGCCAGTTGTCACAGGATATATGGATTTTAGGGAACTGGACAAGTAAGATGAGTGACAGATCAAAGTTCTAGTACAGATTCCTTCTCCCAGGTTCCCTAAACCACTGCCACAGGGCCCATCTGGATCTGTCTTAGTCTAAGAATAGAAAAGTTAATTTATTTGCTTCAAGGAATTCAACTGAGTCTAAATCAAGTGAAACTTCTTTCCATTCAAAACCACCTCAGTTATTTTTCACATTATGAAGATTTGCACTTAGGTGTAAAGAATAGATTTCAGAGACTATAAATTCTTAATTTGTACAAAGTCCCAAATCCTTATCCAATTACTCTAAGCAAGCCAGTATCAGAAATCCAGAACTAGTTATGACTCTGGATCTGAATTGGAGTTGAACAGGTGCACGAGCTTTGGCAGTGTTGGAGGTTCAAGGCACAAATTGGCCTGAAGATGCATACTGGCTAGTTCCTAAATGGTTTTAGTTTTCTAGTTGAATATATATATATATATATATACATATATATAATAGAAAATACGGAAAAGCACATATGAAGTTGACTCGTTAATTTTCTATTTTAAGAAAAATACATAAAGCCATAGAGAAAAGTGAAATGAAAGACATCCCTGAAAACTTGGGTTGGAACTAAAATGTTTGCTCAGCAAGCATTATGTCCAGTGGTGCCTTAGTTTAATCTTCAAGTGATGCAGAACAGAAACAGAAGGAGGAAAAGGAGGAACTGGAGGAGGAGGTATAAGAAGTAGGAGGAGGAGAAATAGGAGGAGGAAGAGGAGCAGGAGAAAGAGGAGGAGGAGGAGGCGGAGGAGGAGGAAGAGGAGTAGGAGGAGGAGGAAAAAGGAGAAAACAAAGGCTAAAGGATTATAGGGTTACAATGTTTCTGATATCTCATCTAAACCCATTGAAATTCCCTGTCAGAGAGCATGCTCTTTAAAGTGTCACTGAATCCCAAATCATGGTGAAGGTCACAATAAGGTCAAGGCTCTCTAGAGAAATAAAACCAGTAATAAATATTTTACAGCATCTCTTATAAAGAATTGACACACTTGATTATAAAGGCTTGGAGTCCTGAGGTCTACAATCAGCAATGCAGGAAAGAGCCCAGGGGGCTGAGGTTACAAGTTTTGATCCAAGACCAAAGACAGAAGAACAATGTTCAGATTCTAAGGCAAGCAGGAAAACAGGAGTACTCAACTGTCAGCCTTTGCTCCTGTCCAGATCTTAAACAGATTAGATGAAGACAGCAACATCATGACAGCAAAGTGTTTACCTCCGTGTGACCATTTCATCCTGAAACATACTCACAGGCACCTAGAAAAAATACTTAGCCAATTATCTCAGTACCACTCTGCCCAGAGAAACTGACAGATAAATGATCCTCATAGCAAAAAAGGAGAGTGATGACTGTTGACAGGGAGACTTTCTCCTCACCATTTCCTCTTGCCTTTGTGAGGAGGAATTCCCACACAACTGAGATACTTCCTGTCTCTCATACCTCTTAGTCTTCTAACCAGAAGGGGAGGAGAAATCAATTAGTTGAGTCTGAAGGAGAAACCAAACAGTATGTGTGGGGACTGGCTTTATACCTCACTGTAAGTTTATGCAGAGAATCTCTCGCAGAGTCATGGGAGGATTTGGGGGGATATCAGAGCAACTCCAGAAGTTGCTATACAGCATAGAGCGTAGCAACCATCAGATTCTTTCAACGAGTGTTATAATGCCTGGGGACCTCAACAAATGCCAGTTGGGGAGTCCCAGCAACCTTGGCTAAGGTTGTTTCTCAGCTGTACTATTCCCACCCTGGTATGAAAGATGTTCTTAAAATATAGTTCCTCCACTGGCCCCAGAGATACGGATAAAGCTGAGAGTTGAGAAGAGAACAGACTAGTCTCCTATTACTCTAGTGGGTACTAACTGAGTTCCACTTGAAGATATGCTAAAGTCGTAGCCCCCAGAACCTCAGAATGAGACCTTATGTGGAGACAGAATTGCTATACAAGAAATAGCAGTCATGGAGATGAGGTAATCCTGTAGTGGAGTACTTAATCAAACATGGAGGTCATACAGGTGAGAGGGGAGAGATATGGAGACACAGACACACAGGAGAGAGTCAGGCAGTGGACAGAGCCTGGAGCGATGCATCTACAAGCCAAGAAACACAGGAGTGTGGCTAACTACCAGAAGCTAAGTGAGACAATAAGTCTTTTCTTCAGGCTTTCAATGGAATACAGCCTTGCTATCCTTCCAATTTCTGACTTCTAGGCTTCATAGCTGTGAGACAATAAATTTCTCTTGTCTGGAGCTCATCCCATTTATGATATTTATTATGGCATCCTGAGGAATCTAATATGGATTAATGTGACATTAATCTTTACCCCTCCAGACACATAGAGGATTCTTTGCAATACTGTAAATTGTAATCCAAGGGAAAAGAATCATTTTCCTAGGTATCCCAAAATCTGTCTGATATTCACACTGGGAGAGACACAAAAAGCCGGACAGAGTCCACTAAAGACAGCAAGAATATCAGAATTCCCACACATAACACCATTGGGTCCCCTCTGCCCCCAGCCTCCAGATCCAATGGCAGGCTCAGTCTACTTCTGTAAATTTTTAGGAATATTTAGCACTGATCAAGATGCATTGTATTCACAAACCACTTTGTGAATACTACTTAAAATAATAAAAATACTAAAATAAAATTTTAAAAGAATATTAACCAGCCTGCTAGACAGCTTCCATATATGTTATCTTCTAACCTTTGAGATACAACGAGAGATAGTATTTATCCCCATTTTGATGGACTGAGACTAAGTGTTGCATATATCCCACAAATGAAGAGCCTAGTTTTCAGGACAAGGCAATTTTAGCCTAAACTCTCAGCTTTAAATACCTTAAAGATACTTTTGGACTCAAAGAGAATCATTCCCAAAGTTAGATTCCATAATTTGGGGACTTGTGAATAAACATAACAAAGAATTATTCAACACTTGTTTCTTAGATGGTAGCTCTCTAAGGACCATGACAAAAAGAAACACTACTTCAGCCATAGTGAGACCAAAAGAAGATACTCTCAGAGGAGGAACAGAAAGGCCCAATGCCTATGTGATCATATACAATATTTATCTAAATGAATTCCAGGAAATAGAAACATGAGGTGCTTTCTTTGTTGGTTGTGTTTTCTTTTCATTTCGGTCTTATTCATTTATCTGTCTTTGGAAGTGGAAGAGAGGGACAAAGAAATGGAGGGAGAAGGGTGAACACATACTGCAGTGATTATCACTAGACATTATGTGGGAAATAAACTTCCGAGTGGGGATTGGAGGGAAAAACTGGTAGAGCATGAGGGAAGGGGTGATATGGCCCCCCCAAAAGATAACAATGTAACTGTGACCCCTCCACATATCACCCTTGTAATAACAATAAAATTCGAGTTAAAAATGCTTTTTGGATCACATATTCCCACAGGCTAACTCCTTCATTGGCTTTTACCAATGAGTGTTCATTCTTCTAGAGGGCATGGCTGGCACCGAATGCACCACCTTATCCTTGACTCACCTTGCAAGGCACCTGACCTGTAGGTGCTCAGGCTGGATGCATACATCAGACTGAGGCTTTGACGCCAGAGTACTTCTCTAATTTCTGAAGATATTATAATTGGCTCATCTGTACTTCTTTCAGTACCTTCCATTTTGAGTGGCCCAAGCTTGTTGCCTCATACTGACTTGAATTACTCTTTTTAATCATGCTATCACTTCAGAGCTTACTACTCTGAAGAAAGTGGTCCAGAAAAGGTTGTCTTAGTTTGGGCTGCTTAGAGCTGTAAGTTCTGAAGAAAGTACTTACTCTCATTACTGAAGTGGTTGAAATAAGAGCACCTACTTCATTAGGTTCAAGGTCGCGTGAGTGAATGCACGTGATACCCTTACAAATGTGCCTGGCATAGACTGAACACTATAAGATGTTAGCTGCTTTATTATAGGCCTTGCAGGGCTGACCTGTTTCCTTGTTAGTGAAGGAACTGTTATTTTTACTGTCTTTTGCCTCCTATGATATGTGTGTGACTTGCTGCTTTTTTTCACAATGTTCTGCTTTTTATTCATGTTTGTGCTCATTTGTGCTTTTGCTCCTCAGATACTATCTCTAGAGTGTTGGTATTACTTTTCCCTTGACTCTGTATCTGCCCTTCCCTCTTTTATATGAGCTTGAAAATCTGAGCTCATAAGAGAACCATCCACACTGGCTCTAAACACTAACCATTGGAAATTGACTCAATTACATGATCAGAATTTTATTTTATGTTGTTACTTTATGGCCGCTCCAATCATTAATTTTTCTAACTTCTCAGAGAGAACACTAACCTCTCCCCCCTCAAAAAAAATCTGAACTTCTCACACACTATTTATCAGCAGAAAGAAAATTAAAGTAATGGAGGAACTGAGTTTCCATCACAATTATATCTTTGCTCTCAGCCAAGATGTAAAGCTGGGTCATGCATGGATTAGATATTCCAAACAAAGAGGAAGAAAAGAGGAAGAAGGAAAAGAGGAAGAAGAGAAGGAAGGGAAAGAGGAAAAAGAGAAGGTAAAGAAGTAGCAGGAGGAGACGCTTTCTGCTCCCTTCTTTAATCAAAATGAATTGTACTATTTATAATTTCAAACATGTGGGCTTCTCATTAAGTACAGAATATGACATTTTTAATTATATTTCCTTAATTCTTTCTGACAGATACGTGACTTTTGAAACATATAAGTATATTTTATCCTATTAATTTCAAAACTCTTGAGAACAGGAACTGCCAGAGAAGTTGCTATAAGGTCTAGGACAAGAAAAGGCAACACAGAGCTCCAATTAATCAGCAGCCACATATTCAAAGAAAGGGATTTAGCATGATTTGGAATATAAAGTGATGAGTACAAATGGATGCATTCTGAGTTCAAAGGGCACATTCATATTGCACATACTAATTTTTATGACTCCTTGCTAGAGTCTATTACTTTTCTAGTATTGGCTGGTCACAGACTTGTGCCACTGAAAGACTTTGCACTGCTAATGCAACCAGAGAACACACTTAATAGGACACATATATGACAAATAAAGAATGGCATGATGTTATAAAGACGTGGTCATGTTCTGTGTGTCTGTGGTCCTAGAACTTCATCTCAACCAACAGCTAGGCACTGTGGTGCATCGGTGTCACCCAAGCTACAGCAGGAAACATAAGTAGGAGGATCATCAACTGGGCAACAATTGAGGCCAAATCTAATTAGAGCAAACAGTGACTAGAGTTAAGGCTCAATCAATGGAGAGCCCATCTAGCAAATCCAAGTTTCTATATTCAAACTCTAGTTTGGCTGAAAAAGAAGTTTTGAAAATAAAAAGCACTCATGTTAAGGATATTAATAAACTATTCACAATAATTGTTATATAAAGGTCCTTAGTGAACATGTGTTAAATGACCTGATACGAATGAGTCCACATTAAAATGTTCAGCACATACCATTACAGGTGTTGCTTTTTCATAAGAAAGCCCAGAGAAGTCAGGAAAGACACAGAAGGACGTCCTATGTGAGAAGGTACAAGATTTCTAGAAGGAATGCTTTTCTACACTCGAAAAGATCCATGTTTCCTAAACCTTTCATTCCATGCAAATGCTTTGTCAAATGCAATGAAGACAAAGAGAAACATGAAAGCAAAAGAAGTGGTAAACAGGGCTGGGGGTGGCTCAGTGGCAGAGTGTTGGCCAAGCAGGTGCAACACTCCAGGAGTAATGTAGATTTGCAGTAAAAGGAGCCAACCTCTGTAGCTCTGCTTTCCCCTGCTGCTCACAGTGCCTAGACTGCCACTGACCGTACCTAATAGAACCGTACGGTTCTATTAGGAGTCACTAGGAAGCTAGCAGTGAGGGTGGAGGTCTTTATCACTTTTTACATCCTCCTGCTCAGTCACACAACAGAAAACATAGGTCAGTTCATCCACAAAGTCTGTCAGTGTCTCCTCTCAACTGACAAGGAAAACCCACTACGTAGTCATGGCCTAGAAGGTTTTGCCTGAACACTCCCTTGCCTTCTACTCTACATTTTCTTTATATCTCAAAACCTCTCTTCTGGGCAGTAAAAGGCATAAAGACCAGATAAGAAAATCTACCTAATCAATCATAGTCGCTTACAAGAACAAAGATGTACCACTTGTCCCATCTATGGGACCAAAATTTCTTGGATGTGATTCCTTTGCCCATATGTACCTTTATTTATGTATTTTATTTTTAATTTTATCTTTAAATAGTTTTACAGAGAACTGCCATTCAACAAAGTAGTAGGTGAATACAATGAACATCGGTTGGTACCCTGCGTCATTTCTAAAGTTTTAAATACACAGGATATAGGGAAAATGCTCTTTTCAACTAAAGAGCTTCTTTCTCCTTATTTGCAAATCAGTCTAACAGCCCTGGGAAATCAGAGACATCCTGAGGAAGTTAGTTTATCATCAGGAAGTTAATCCCTAGTCAGAAGAAGTAAACAGACACATTAACCTGAATTTTAAGGTCAGACTACATCCAGGGCAATAAAGAGCAAGTGTTTTCAACATCAGATTATTTGTCCTCAAGCCTTCACATTTCCTCTTTACCAAGAAGTTGGTTATTTGGTGGAAAATCTTCCAAATGCCCAACAGGCAGATAGTGAGTGCAGAATAAGGGAGTGTTACAAACTGTCTCTGAACTCACGCATGATATGGGAGGTTTGCTTAAAACTAAAGTGAGTAACGATTACTCTGGGATGTTCATGCTATCTAAATCATTAAGAACGCAAATTTACTTTTGAAAATTCTTTTTAAAAAAAATGTGTTTTGTATATGGGCCAGTCCTTGGGCCTGAGCTCTTCTTCTCAAGAGTACAAGAGTAGCACTCTACCATCTGAGCCACAGCTTTACTTCTGTGTTTTAGAGGTTTGGGTTTTTGTTTGTTTATTTATTTGTACAGTTAAAGGCAAGAGTTTCACAGACTTCCCTGCATGGACTGGTTTCAAACTGCAATACTCAGATTTTAGCCTTCTGAGTAGCTAGGATAATAGCATTGAGCTATAAACACCTGGATTACTTTTGAAAAATCATTTAGAAGAAACCAAAGCATGGAGAGAAATTATCCTTTCCATTACCAGTTTGTGACCCATGACTGAATATATCTGTGCACCCCATATAAGTGGCTTAATATATGTATTTGAACTTATACTTCATTCTGTAATAAACTCTCATTGAATTAAGTTGCTGAAATTTTTGCCCCTCCCCCCAAAATTCTTAATAATGATTTAAGCCTTCATTATAGACATACTTAGCTCCAGTTAGATGAACCAGAACATTTATGGCTAAAACATATTATTAATTAGAACTTTTTAGTAAAAAGTACCGACCAGGTGGAAGAAATAAACATAAAGGAAATACATATGAGTGATTTTTTGGACATAGAATTAGAATATAAAGATTGAAATGGTGTTTTAGAATGTTATCTTAGATTTCCACACTGACACATCAGTTGTGTAAAACCTAAAACAATGAGTTTCCATTGCTAAATCTAATGCTGGCATGCACATTTGATTTCTTTATTTAATTGGGCAAACTGAATCCACACTTTGCTCAAATCTCCAGAAGTGTCCAGTGCAGGTTTTTTCAACAGTTACCTAACTGGCAATTAGCAACCTCTTATTAATAATACTATCTTGGTGATAGTGGTTTGCTACTCGAATTTGTAAAATATATTCAATTTCAACAGTTCGTGCCTTGCAAAGCTTTTCATTATAATCCAGACATTTTCAGAGATGGTTCAGTTTAAAGTCTGGTTTCCTTTTTTTGAAGTTTTTTTTTAATATATTTTTATTGTAATTAATAGAAGGGTTACATTATATTCGCCAGGTAGAAGGTGCAATAATTCACATACATTGATACCCTTTCTCATGTCTTGGTCCTCATTTCCCTCCCCCATTTGTTAGGAAATGGAAAGACTTAGAAAATAATCATATTAATTGAAGTAAGCCAGACTCAAAGGAACATAGGCTCAATGGTTTCCCTCATTTGTCATAATCAGTAGAAACCTTGGGCTCTCCTAGCAGAGATTTGCAATAGAACAAAACCTAGATACATAAGGCCATATAATGAGTGATTGTTGTCCTTAATGTACTATGTTATCTCTCATCTCTTTTGCTGTCCTTGGTTATCTTATATTGTTACAGTATCTCACTTTGTTATCTGAGATATTGGATATATTTGTATTTGGTTATTTGAAATTGGATAGGGAAGGGGGAAAAATAAAGTCTGGTTTCTTAAGGCAAAGACAAACCTATGCAGTAACTAGTCATTCCCTTCCTCATATTAAGAAAAGAAGATCCTAATGGAATAGTACTTATTTATAATCTTCTTCCTCTTCTAAAGCTTCACCCCATGTTTCAATTTGGATCAATGTATCTTTACAGCTATTTTAAAAGACATTTCTTCAGTGTCACTTGCCCTTACTATTTTCTTTGCCTTTCTAGGTTACAGGTTTTGTCCCAACTTTCTCTTAAATATCATTGGACATGCTATGAAAACAGTATTTTCCACTTTTGGGCATTTCTAACTAATGAGTAACTGCATGGCTCTATTTGAAAATTAATATCATAAATTGCTAATTAATCCTTTTAGATTATATAGGGTTTAGAATGACTGTCATAACTTCAATATCAACCTCTCACACTGTCTGCTGCAAGGGTAGCCTCAATTTGAACCTCACAGTTCATTATGAAAGCAGCCTGGAACACTGACTTTGTATTCTAGTACTAGGAATTCAAAATTGATTCTTAAGTTGTCTGAGGAAGCATTTCAATGAAAGACAATTAAGAGCTGGCATTAGAAAAGATACTTTTAGTAATTACCTTCAAAACATACTGATGGAATATTATACAAATGATTTAGCATGAAATTCTCAGAGACACGTAGGGCAGGAAAAGGCATTAGTTAGGTGGGTAAATATGATCAAAGTATGATCGGTGTATGTATGGAAAAGAAACTGTGAATCAATGGATAGAAATAGTAAACATGCTTTAAAAATTATAACAAAGAAATTCTCAGTAGACCTGCATGACAATTATAGGAAAGGCACTGAGAATAGGTCATAGAAATCAAGGCTAACGGGCATCTTTGTCACTAACCAATTTCTGTGACTTAGGGCCATAACAATCCTGAGTTCCATTTTTGTCTTTCAAAAAAAAAATCACTACCTATGTCTCAGAACATATGAGATAATGACATTAGGGTAAACGCAATAATGCTTATGAAAGTACTACCAAAGGTTTAGAATGTGTGTTAAATCTGCTTGGCAGTTTAAAAAGCTAAAGACTTATTGGGGAACAAAACCCATCTTAAGGGGAACGAATCATTTATACCTTTATGAGTGATTCATGTAAACTGTGTCTGGAAAGAAGAATCGAGAAGTAGAAAGAAGACAACATGAAAAACACAAAGTGAATACCAGAAAAGCCACATGTTTGAGCATTTTCAAAATAACTCTGTTTAAGTACTGGTCTATAGTACTGTCAGCTCTAGTACTGATAAACTGGGAACTTTAGGATCCATGAAATATATATCAGTAAAAAATATTCACAAATCAACTCATTTTACATGCCCCTAATGAGAGATTTAAACATCTAAACTTTTTCCAAGAATTAAACATGCAATTTTGCACTGCGATATGAAGTAAGTCAATGAATACACTATTGAGAAATATCAGGCTGGCTCAAAGACAGTGTAAAATGAATGGATTAGATCAGTTCAGGAAACTGTCAAGGCTTTTTGATTCTCTGAATTCCTGTGACTCCATAGCTGCCTGGTTAGCTAGCCTATGTTTAGAAACCAGCCCTCACATCCATAACTTGTGCTGTCACATGCCAATATCTGAACTTGAATATCTTTAAAGCATAGCTGGGTGATGCCAACACTTCATCAGCCAATTAAGTTTGACCTAGGAAGTAAATGTTCCAGAGGGAAGGTGGAGCTGTTGAGATATCACACTTAAAGGTACTTCCTGCTATCTCTTTGTCCTGTGAAAGGAAGTCAAAGCCCAGATTGCTGTTTCTAAGAGTGTCCTCCTGTTCTAGTCTGATGCAACAGAGTCTGCAACTGATTCACTCCACACTGGTGGTGTTCTCCTCCACTAGCATGCATTAAATGTGACCTTTACTGCTGAAGGTCAATGGGAATTCTTTGCAGAACACCCCAAGGATTCAAAAAAAGACTAAAACAATGTGGAGGAGAAAGAATAGCAACACAACTGGAAAGAATTACACTGTGTCTTACAATGTTGGAATGCAGGTTGTGCTGAGAGGGAAAAAAATCTGAAGATTTCACAAAGAAATGGAAACCGTCCAGCTCTCTACACAGACCCCAAATCCCCTATGGTGTCAAGAAATCAGAGACTTAAACTGTCACAAGAAATACAATGGGTTGTAAAGAAATCCTATACAACTTATCAGAGAGAAAGAGACTTGCTGAATACCAATTCCTTAAAAGGGTTGTGGCATTAGAGTTGTAAAAACAAGATGCACAAACTTTTCTGTGAGACTTTGGAACAGAATGTTAGTCACAGGTGCCATTCTCAGAGGGAAAATTTATCAGTTTTTTTCCTCCTCAACACTGAAAATCCCAACACTACTTCAAAGTGTTGCAACCCGCTAGTACAGGTATGATATATTATCCTTCAGAATATACATCTATTTTTTAAGTAAACACCATTCAGACCTTTAAGCTGTGGATTCTAATATGTTCTTTCCAGACACTATAAAATAGAGGTGAAAAACCAGGACAGGATAGAGGGGCTAAAGAAATTCACCTTAATTCACCAGAAATCCATGGTGAAATCAGCTTCCACTCTGCTGGTGCTTTCTTGGCATCAAACATAGTTCTTGAAAACAGTGCAAAGGACTCAGAGGTGCACTTTTACCTGCACTCTGATATAGTCATCATAAAAAGGCAGAGATCAATTTGACACAGGGGCTCATGCCTTTAATCCTAGCTACTCAGGAATCTGAGAAGTAAGGATCACAGTTCAAAGCTGGACTGGGCAGGAAAGTCCGTAAGACTCTTATATCCAATTAACTACTTAAAAAAAGAACCTCAGAAGTGAAGTGGTGGCTCAACATAGTAGAGCCTAAAGATTCTGGGATACCACATATACCCTGAGTTCAAGCCCCAGAACCAGTACAGGGAGGGAAAAAATTATGTCAGGGATTACTTTGCCCCCCCCACACACACACCAGGGTATTATCCTTAACTTGGGTGTTAAAACACCTACAATCCAAGCTGAAGGCAGACACAGAGCTTATAATCTTAGCTGGGTTGCAGGGAAAGATAGGCTCCTGGGTCAAAACCAGCCTGGGCAAAGAAAAGTTCACAAATTCCTATCGTAACAGAAGAGTCTGGGTACGTGCATACACCAGTCATCTTATCTATAAAAGAAGCATAAATCATAAAGAAGTGACCATGGTTTAGGCCAACCCAAGCCAAACTGGGCAGAAGCAAAACATGAGTAGAGCAAAAAATAACTAGGGCATGGCCCAAGAAATAGAACATCTAACTAGCAAGCACAAAGTTCTGAGTTCAATCCTCAGTAGCGCTAAAACCAAAGGAACACACATTTGAACAAAAAAATTGGGGACTATCAGGAAAATTTAAGAAGAAAACCTAAGAGTCAGTAATCTCCTGTGACTTTCAGAACTTCATGGGAGAAATCGCAACATATGGATAAACTCTCAGCAGGCACCATACACCAGAGCAGATTACAAAATTACCAATCTAGTGATAAAAATGTGATTTAAACCCATAAGAAAATGGCTTTTCTGTTGAGACAGGATCTCAGTGCATAGTTAATGTCACCCTATACACTATAATTCTCATGTTTCAGGATCTCAACTACTGGAATTAAAATTTAACCTGTGTCTACTAGGATGGCTGTGTTACAAGACTGCTGTGAGATTTTTTTATAAATTTAATTCTATTGTCAGGTGATATACAGAGGGTCAACTGTTGCATACCTAAGGCAAGAACAGATTTGTTCTTGCACATTGTTACTCCCTCCCACATTTTCCATACATCTTCATTTGTGATTCCAAAACCAAACCTACCAAGTACCAAAGGTTTATCTAGTAAGAAAAAGCACTGGGTAAAGTCACTCAATGAGGATGGGGATAAATCTTTTAGTCACTCACCCACAGAGGAGACTGTATGGAGATAACACTGTGTGGAGATACCACTGCATGGAGACACCACTGCATAGAGATACCAGTGAGTAGAGATAGCACTTCCTGGAGATACTACTGCATGGAGACACCATTTAATGGAGAAAAAGACATGGCTATATACTTCATCTGGAAAACCAGCCTAGAAAAATCACCTGCTCAGCAAATCACCCTGAAACACACACTGGTAAATTAGACTGACTCCAAAGTGGCTTCTTAATAATTAACATATTCATTGATTCAATATCTACAACAACCTGGATTCATTTTTAAGACTAGCCAAGGTTAATCCATCCTTTTTAAATATTACTGCTGTAAGGGAATGGATGGTCTCTTTCAGGGGACTAAGGCTCTTCCTCTGAAGTGAGATCAGGAAAGAAATGCCACACTACTTTATGAATATCCAGTTTGTAAACATTTGGTTTCATATGAACATCACAATTTCCTGATTTGCTTTTCTACTTCTTCCCTCAGGATGACAGGAAATATGTCAGGGCAAAATGTGTCAAGCATTGGCAGATCTTCACCTACTTCCAAATAAAAAAGGCAAAAAAAAGAAAGCTTAAAGTTCCCAGGTAGTTCATTTTGAAGCATAAAAGGCATACATATGTACAATTATATATAAACATACAGGGTCATTTGCATATATTCACAAACAGGTTAACTAATATAGGGTATACTCAGGGGAGGATTCTCTGGTGCAATTCCTTTGAACAATTACCAGTTTAACAAAATGAATACTGGAAACTGGAACATGTGTTGTCAGGAGTAGGTGAGGTCAAGGGGAGGGGGTAGACACTGGAAGAGGTGGAAAATGAAGTGATAATATTCAATATATTTATGTGAAAATGGAACTAGGAAAATGGAAGAGAGGGATAGGGGCTGGAGAGATGGGGGAGAAATGATGAAAGAAAGCACATTGAAAGCATTGTGCTCACAAACTGATATATTGAACTTTAACCCCTTTTTACAACTTCTTAAAGACAAATTTCAAAAATTAACTAAATAAAAATAAACTTTACTTTCATTTTATTCATTTTTTTGTGGGCTATAGCGCTTACACTCGGTCTTGGCACTGTCCCTGAGCTCTTCAACTCAAGGCTACTGCCCTACACTGAATCAAGCCCCATTTCTCGTTTTCTAGAGGTTAATTGGAAATAAGAGTCTCAGGTTCTTTTGTGCCTGGGCTGGTTTTGAACCTTGATCCTCAGATTTCAGCCTCCTGACTAGCTAGGATTACAGGCGTCAGCAACCACAGCCAGCACTATTACGTTTATTTTTATGCAGTTATTGGCGGTCCTGGTGCTTAAATTCAGTGCCTGGGTATTGTCCCTGAGCTTTTGTGCTCAAGGCTAGTCCTCTATGACTTTAAGCCACAGTGCCATTTCTGGTTTTCTAGTAGCTAATTAGAGATAAGACTCTCACAGACTTTCTTTCTTGGGCTGGCTCTGAACCAAGATCCTCAAATCTTAGCCTAGTGAGTAGATAGAACTACAAGCATGAGTCACTAATGCCCAGCAAGCTTTATTTTTAAATGCATGAAATCCCATAGTTCTTTCCTCCAACAATTGCACAAAGCTCATATAGAACTGTATTTCTGTTTTTGCAAAGGAGGAAAAAGAAAGAAAGAAAATTTAAATAAAAGGATCAAATATCTAACCTTCACTAACCAGATTTGCACATTACATTAACTGAATTTTAACAGTGGTCTGATGTCCATATTTATCTTACCAGGCAGATGATGAAAATGTATTGCTCTCTGGTATCTTCCTTTGTTGAGGAGGAAACACCAACCTGCCTGCCTCAAGTGTCATGTCGGTGACATACAAGAAATAATGCCACTGCTTGATAGACAAGTGTGACCCATCTGTAAGAGCTACTTATATGTTGGTCTGGGGACAATTATCATACAAAAGGTAGCTTTGGGCTATCTAAAACCAGTCAAAACTATGTAGAGAAACTCTCCCAGCAGGGGTAAGCCTTCACCACGAATATATGTATTATTATACATACAGAGAAACCACAGAACTCCACAGGCCATCTTTATTCCACAAGTATGCTTCCAAATCTGAGGAGCAGCAGATAGTAAGGCTCAGAAACAAAACCTAGAATTTTCTTTCCACAATATCCTATGCATATGAGGAAAGGAAACCCTATACAATGCCATGAAAATCTGCTGAAAAGCTTCAAAACAAGTGCAAATGACACTAAAATGTATTCTGGACCTTCATTGCACACCTCATTTAGGAAGAATACTTTCATCATGATTAAGAAGAAAAGAAAATCATTGGTGCAATTTAATATCAACTTTCCCCAAAATAGCTACCAGAGAAACACTCAATCCAAAAGAATGGAGATTTTCTATCTACTAGAGAGAAGATGAATTCCAACATTTGTTTATATAAATAGGTCAAATTCTTTATCAAGAATACCAACCAGACCAATCTCTATATCAAAAGGATGCTTTTCAACTCTTCTTTAAATAACCAAGTAAATCTCATTTGCTAATAGCAATGACAGAACTTCCAGTGTTCTAGCATGTGGTTCTATAACCACATTCACCATATGAAAAACAGTATGCATTATCAGAAAGCTCCCCTCAAGTCAGCCTATCACATCTTCATAAAGGAACTGCATCTGCCTTAAAATCCAGACACACAAATCCCATTACATCTACTTTAATGCACAGGAATAACAGAGCAACTGAAAAGAAACATAGCAAATCCTTTGCCTTCTCCTTTTCAATCATCTCACATGCTCCTCCTCACTAGAAGAGAATTAAAACTCCTAGATTTTCTTTGCCTTCCCCAAATCACCAACCTTGGGAAAGAAGGAGATAATAAAAACCAGATGCCTACCTTCACTGGTAGCCACATTCTTCGGGGCTTTGGTTGGCGTGTGATCTGTACTTGAACTTATGTCGGATGAGATGCTTGAGCTGCCTTTGCCTGGAGAAAACAGAAAGGAGTGGGTTTGGAGGGTTGTAATTTCAGAATTGGTCCATGTCTTCCACACAGGCCCACACAAACCTACATCATTTGTTTTTGAGAAAGGAGCTACTATATCAAGAATGAACTTTATTAAAGGCTTTTGCTTTATGTAATAAATACCTTTGGGGAACTATCTGAGCCAAATTAAAGCAGAACTACAGCCCCTTTATAATAGGTCTTGACTATAAACTCAGATAAGATTATCAAACATGGTCAGTTATGATCACATAATCTTACTTTGGCATTCATGTGAATAAGAAAGTATGTGTGGGGAACACAACTATAGCATTAGTTTTTATTTGCAACTATAAAACATACATTTCTCAGTAAAAAGAAACAAGTAAGTCTAAGAAGGAGGCATTATCTGGGGAGAAGGACCTTGCTGTTTTACATAGATGTACAGCCTAAAAACAAATGCTATGTTTTAATGGGTCCTTTAAAAGCTACAGTTCAATTTTCTAAGGCAAGATTTCTCAACTGGGATGACTGCTCCGTCCAAGGGGGCATTTGGCAATGGCTGGCTCGGTGTTGCTTGTCACAACTGGGACAAGGACACTACTGGCCATCTGCTTGGTAGTGGCAAATGATACAGTTCATCTTAGAACGCAAAGCACAGTTCATCATGAGAAAAGAAAGAGCCAGCTCAAATACAATTAACCTAAAATGAGGGGTCTGGTCTTAGTTCCAACCTTCAAGGCAGGGATGAGTTTGTCCAACTCTAGTTTTTAATATAATCACTATATAATCATACACATCAAAAGTGATAAAAGTTCTCCAAATGCCACAGAAAAGACCTCCCTGTGTGAAACACATTATTACATTATCTCTTTCTGTCTTTATATGGAAAGAACTTGTAATTTGCCTTGAACCAATACAATGTAGAAAAGGTGAGAGGGATTTGGCAGGTGTAATTGAAATTTTTAAGATATATATATATATATATCACATTTATATCACATTTTCTTGATCTATTCATCTACGGAGAGGCAACTGGGTTGATTCCATATCTTAGCTATGATAAGTAATGCTGTGATATGCTTCCATCAGAAAGAATGATATTGGCCAATTTGTAAGGAAATGGAAAGCCTTGGAAAAATTATATTAAGTGCAGTAAGCCAGACCCAAAGAAACCTAGCCTGCATGGATTCTCTCATTTGTAGTAAATAAGACTATATCTAGGATATTCTTGGCAGAGGATCACAATAGCTCAATAGCTGTGCGCATATACAATGATGCTTATCGAAATGAACTCCAAGAAATGGAAACAAGAGGATATTTTTAGTGTACCGTTTGCAGTCAGTTTTTTTCTTTTTTCCTCCTTTCGCTTATTCCCTATTGTCATTGTTTTTTATTTCTGTGTTTTGTATGTAAGTTTATCTGAAGGGGACTCACAGAAACAGAGGGACAAAGTTGGAAATGAATTTACAACTTGACAGGGAGGGGAGGAGGGATGTGGGAGAAAATGAGGGGGGGGTAACACTGTTCAGAAGAAATGTACTCATTACCTTAACTGCTTAATGGTATCTCCTCTGTACATCACCTTTAAAATAATTTTAGTTAAAGAAGCAATTGTAATTAATCCAAAAGGAGATTTCCCTAGGTGGTCATGTCCTAATTAGGCAAATGGATTTGACCGTGTCTGGAGAAGAAATATCCTTGAAGCCCAAACACCATATGGACTCGCTATTGGTGGAAAGGCATGAGTCCGCTTATCAACTGTGGGTGCTGGAAAGGGGACCCAAGAACTAGAAGAAAAAAGGAAGAGGAAGGAGAGGGGGGAAAGGGAATGGGAGAAGGAAGGAGAAGGGAAAAAGAGGAGGAAAGAGAGGGAACAAGGAGAGGGACAGGGAAGGAGAAGAGGAAGGGGAGGGAAGAGAAAGTAGAAAGGGAACAGCCTTGGCCCATGCTTTATTACAGCTTTTTGACACCCTGAACAAAAGACACAGTAAATCCATGCCCAGAATTACAACCCAAAGAAACTGTTATCATAAATGTACCTCAGCATGCTGCTCAGTTGTGGAAATTGTATGCACCAAAAGAAAATTATTGCCATCACCAAGTTATTATATCAGAAATTAATTCTTTCCATCCATATATTTAGAACAAAACTCTGACATTCAACTAAGAAATGGTTGGCCACTAGTATCCCTTGCCCAATGGTAAGTCCAACTGATTGAATGTTTATGTTCCTCAAATTCATATGCTTTAAGGGCTTTGGGAGACAATTAATTCATGAAAGTAGAGCCCTCAACCATGGAATAAGTGCCTGTAGAAGCAGTCCCTGGCCTCTTCAGCCAGGCAAGGACACAAGAAGCAGCTGTGCGTGAACCAGAAAGCAGGTCTCTGGCAAGCCTGCACTGTTCTGGATCCTGGACCTTGGACTTATCAACTCCCAGAACCTTGACAAATAAGTTTCTGTTGTATATGAGTTACTCGGTTTATAAAAGTTGGACAGAGCAGTTTATAAAGACAAAGACAGGCTGGGCACAGTGGCTCACACCTGTAATCCTAGCTACTCAGGAGGCTGAGACCTGAGGATCAAGGTTCAAAGCCAGCCCAGGCACAAAAGGACCTGAGACTCTCATCTCCAATTAATCTCAAGAAAACAGGGAAGTGGGGCTTTGCTCAAGGGTACCACAGTAGCCTTCAGTTGAAGACCTCAGGGACAGTGCCTAGGCCCAGGGGTAGGCGGGTAGCCTTGAGCTGAAGAGCTCAGGAACAGCAACCAGGCCCAGTTCAAGCCTCATGACCCACAAGAAAAAAAGACAAAGACAAACACAGTACATGAGTCCACCAGTTGAATGTACTAACTTTAAAGACTAAATTCATACAAAGTAGAAAAACATGAACTAAAGAGCTTCAGGATTCTGCTTTCTCAGGTTGAATGTCATGGAACAATTCACTCTGGAGAAACATCATCTGAAGAGGGGAAACCAATAGCTGATGTTTTTCTTCTCCCATTGCTCTAATTCACTGTGACTTTGAGCTCTGTGACAGTGCATTATTTACATTGCTTCTGCCTATTTACAACCCCCTCTCCACTGATTACAATGGTGCTTGGTGTGCAGTTAGCCAACCTCTGTCACCTGAAACTGGTCACCGTTATCTTCCGTGGTCCACCATTGGAGATAGACAGACACAACACATGGGGTTCTGAGCTAGATGTGTCTCATGCTAGTCTCAGACTGCAATTTATCCTCCCTTGTTTTCATCATGCTCAGAGTCCACATCTGGCAGGGAAGGCAGATGGCGTAATTCCTAATGGTTCACATAGCTGCTGATTCCATGAGGCCATTACTCTTCTAAGCCAGGTAATGAAAATACTTCCCACCCCCCTGTCCCAACAAAAAGAAAAAAATTATTGAGCATCACCAATATACAGACTTAAATTATTATAATTATATTACTGCTTGGTGATATACAAATGGAGCACTATAAATTCATTCCATGTGCTCTATTTCTGATTCAACCAGAAAACCAAAACAAAATAAGAAACCAGGCACAAGGCAGTAAAACCCATAACATTCAAATTAGCAGACTAATTTAACGTGATAGATGATGTTATTTTACTGAGATTAACTTGTTTTTCAAACTTGAATGCAATACTGGCTGCTAAAGCCAATGTTCTCTTGGTTTTGGCAAGCCTGTCCTAAGCTGGGCTACAGAGAAACCCAACCTACCCATCCCTTTCCTCTACTGCTATGCAGGACTACTTCTGTTACAGCTAGGTGACACATCAAGCAGAGCTCACTTAGTCTTATTGTATCATTACCCTCTTTAAGTTTACTCTTTTCTTCTTCCATATTAGCCCAGAACCACTGATACAGACTCCTTCCTTAGAAGACAAGAACCTTAGACATGGAAATCTTATGCCAGGGCTCTGTTATAAGAAAAAGTACTATACAATTAATATATGTTATAAATGTTCATTAAAGCATAGTGACTGCATATATTGATTGGTTAATTTGGTATTTGAATACATGTATGAATGAGTAATCATAGGTTGGGGTAACTAGATAGCTATCACTTTGTACATTTGTGTGTGTGAGTGTGAGTGTGTGTGTGTGTGTGTGTGTGTGTGTGTGTGTGTGTGTGTGTATTGAAACCGGTCATTTTAATATTATCACCAAAAACCACAAAATAATCCTAGGCTAAGATAAGGAAGATCACCATTTCAGGCCAGTCTTGGCAAACTGACCTCTCCCGAGACAGTCTCTGGGTGCAATGGAGTGTGCCTGTCATCCCAGCTGCTTTGAGGAAGCTAAAATAGGAGGACTGAAGTCTAGGCACATCTCCAGGCAAAAAGTGAGACTATCCCAATAGAGCGAGTGCACAATAAAAAAGAGATGAAGGCACAGACCGTGATAGAGTGCCTGTCAGGCAAGCATGAGGTCCTAAGGTTCAAATTACTACAAAATAAGCATATATGTAAACAGATTTTTGTTGAATTCAAAGCACAAAAGAAAACAACAAATTAACAATTTCCCAAGGAATTTTTCAATCACATCTGAGAACATGTATGCATATCCTTCAACAAGCCACAAGTTCCAAAGTAAGAAATGTTGGTCTATTGTGCACAGATTAAAGTTGTGGGACTGGGATGTGGCTCAACTGGTAGAGTGACAGGCTAGATAGCTCCAGGCCCTGAGTTTAAAACCCAATACCATCACCACCCAAAACAAACAAAAAAGAAAAACAGTTTAAAGTTGAGGGTGCGATAGCATTGATGGTGTTCCTTGGTTAACACTAATTGGGTTATGTACACTAATACTTTGTAAATATTAGTAAATATTCACTTTTAATTGTATATTTCTGAATCTTTTCTCATTATTACCTCCCAAGAAAGGTTGTTAGGTTTTTTTTCTTTCTTTTTCTTCCCTAATGCTCACCAGCTCTGGTAATATTTGCTGTGGTTTTCTCAGCTTTATGTCTGAGGGTAAGAGTTAGCTTTTCGACCCCTCAAACACCAATTTCTGTCCCCTAGATGGCAATGTTATCGTCACTGAGTGTGTGACCTTGAATAACTAAAAACATTCAATACACAGCCTAACATTAAGATAAGGTAAAGGGTTGTTTGGAGGGGTTGATGAGACTGTTTAAAGGGATGACACTGACTAAGATGCACTGTAATTAAGAACTGCTTCACTGAATGGCAACTCCTTTGTATAACTACTCAAAGATAATAAAAAGTATTGTCTAAAAAGAACAAAGTAGCATAAAGATGAGTAGAGTAGATATATGTTGTATGAGGTAATTGTATTTTCTAAAGTTACCCAATACTGAATTAGTGAATATTGAATCATTTCTTGAAAACAAATACCTCTGGACACATTTTCTTCACAAATCAATACACAGCCTTGTGTTTATGCGTGTTTCTGTTGAAAGACATCCTACTTGAACATGTGAACAGTTTGATTAACATTAAACTCAAGGCCAACAGCACAGAAACTCATGTCTAAATGTAGTGTCTAACATGTACAAGGAATATCACAACTTCATTGTTTCTAGGAACACTAGTTGGCAGTTTTCTTCTTTCTTTCTTTCTTTCTTTCTTTCTTTCTTTCTTTCTTTCTTTCTTTCTTTCTTTCTTTCTTTCTTTTTTTGTCTGTCGTGGGACTTGAACTCTGGGCCTGGGTGCTGTTGCTAAGCTCTTCAGCTCAAAGCTAGTGCTCTACCACTTGAGCCCACAGAACCACTTCCTGTTTTCTGGGGGTTAATTGTGGACAACAGTCTCAAGTCTTATTGTGCCTAGGCTGGCTGAGAACTGTGATCCTTAGATCTCAGCTTCCTGAGTGGCTAGGATTACAGGTGTGAGTCACCGGCTTTTGGCTAATCAGCATTTCAATACCACTACTGGACCCTGTAAAACAGTGGAATCACTAGTAAAAAGTGCAAGATGAAAATATAGTATATGTGTATGTGAATATATATATATATTTGTATATGTATATACAAAACCTGTCTATATATACAAATGATTGTATATATACACACGCATACATACATATACATGGCACTAAATAGATCACAAAAATCCCACTGTGTGGTATGAGTGCTGAAACCTGAGTCTTAGGGACACTTGGGCAATCTAGGTCCAAATGAGGACAAGTGAACCGATAATTTAGTATTGAACAAAAATAACCATCAAAGCAAGAGAAACCTAATCCACTGAGGGTTACTATTATCTACAAAGTGATTAGGCTATATCCATTTAATTCCCAGTCCCACTGCGGAGAATTCCATCAATAGATCAATCATCTTAGTCACTTGGTACACACTGTGAAACCTGGGATATTAGCGGAATGTACTGATTTTTTTATTCCCAAGTTTTCACCTCTCTTCCCTCATCTGTGCATGTCCCATAAGTGTCACAAGTATTAATTTACAAGATGACATGCAAACTTGAGCAAGTAGGGAAAATTTGAGAATTTGAAGACTGATCAGACACAATCAGATTGATCAGCAATGTGGTCCTGCAGTTTGTAACTAGTTTTCGGGAGCAGCTAGGATCTGAAGTCAAGAAGCCTGAGTTTCAAACAAAAAAAAGTTCACTAGACACCAACTCCAAAACAACCAGCATAGAGGCATAGCTGAAGTGGCGACAACCATTCCAGTAAGCATGAGTCCTGAATTCAAGCCTCAGTATGGCAAAAAAAAAAAAAAGCCCTACATCTACTATTTTCTGGTCTTAAGCAAATTAGTTAAACTCTCTCCATTTTAGTTTCTTTAAGTTTCTTGGCTTGAAAGGGTGAGGGTACATTTTAGGATCATATAGATGCCTCAGAAATACTCAGTATCTTACAGGCACATTGTCTGGACATTATTAATACTTTTACGTTGCTTCTGGAAGCACACACATCTCCATGGAGTGTTCAAGAGGAAAAGGAATAGCGGGAGGGGTTTCCTTGAGAAGAAATGCCCAGAAAGAACTTACAGGGTACCATATTTTCTCCATGATTGAAGATAGAACTTTATTAAGAGGGATTTATAAACATATTCTAATGTAAAAGTAGTGTTCTCCTCTTCTTTATTCCCTTATTTTGCAAGCTCTACTACTTAAAAAACAGATTATCAAGATTTCCTTTATGATCTATAATTAACATAAGTGTGCCATAAAGAAAAGCTAATAGAAAACCAAAGTAAATCCAGAGACTCCTTGTTTTTAACTTTCTTAAGAGGGAGGCCCAGAAATTTCGGACTAAATTGATTTATGAATTCCTGCATGACAGGGATTAGAGCTGCAGACTTCTAACGTGAAATCCACAAGCAAGTATGTGCACGCACAGTGGTGACCTCACCCCACGTTTCCTGTTCTCTCCAATACCGTGTTTTCAAGCTGCTGCTGGCGGACCCAAAGAACCTGATTTTATATGAAACGTCCACATTAAACACGCACAGGAAAAGAAAGAGATTGTTCTCAATACCACAGAATTAGATCAGGGAAGCACTGGGTAAATTGACTTCACTGTCATTTTTCCTGATTGTTATCTTCAGATACTTGACTCCTTTGATCCCAAGTTTAAAAAATCTCTACATACAGAGTTATATCAGTTATCTCAAAGAACTATTCAGTTTAATACATACTAGTTTATGGAATGAAACTAAATACATATTGAAAATATGTACTGGGTCATTCAGTCCTGAGGTGAATCATTGAATAGATGGTTCCTGCAGCCTTAGCAGCCTAGATGTAGTACACACAACCTAGAATGACTGTCTTAATGTACATTATGTACACATTGAACCATATAACTTCAGGGTAGCGAGGGAATCGGGGGAATGGGGAAGAAAGATGCAAGGGTTTACAGCAGTCAAGTCGCACTGTACTCATAACCTGACTGATAGAATTGCAACTTCTCTGTACAACTACTTAATAATAATTAAGTAATTAATTTAAAAAAAAGAAAGTATGGTCCATGATCCCTCCCTCTCCCTGGGCCAGTTCTCCAAAAAACCTTACCCCTGGCCCTTTCTAAAAGTGCACATTGTGCAGTGACTCTATCTGTGGTAGGTGCATAATTAAACAACTAATAACTTCCTCATTTTGCTCTAGTTAGACCCCAGGTCCCTCTCTCTGTGTCCCTTGTATCTCTGACTCTTCTCAGTGGTACTTGCTAGCCCTCTTCAATGGTAGTCAAAGTCTGTTAATGTCTCTGTCTCCTTTCTTTTTGTCCACAGTCAGCTTCAGTTCACTGTGACTGACACACATTGGGTGATATCTACTTTTCCTTTCTCTTCTGATTCCCCCAACCCCACCCCTTCTATTGCTTGCTTTATGCTGCAGAAGTCAGAAGCAAAGACTGAGAAGGAAGAAAATGAAACAGAGGGGAACCCTCCAAGACAGGCTTTTTCTCTTGCCCACTACCTGATCTTCAATTTCCCAAACCACCTAAAACAGCCGCAGGGCCGATGGCCTGCACAGACTTCTCCCAGGTCAAAAAATGATACAAGCAGGCTTGAGGCAGCATCTCCAGAGGCCATTCAAAACCCTCAGCCCCAGACACAGAGAGTTCTGGGTTTTCAAGGAATAGAGGATGAGAGTTCTGTGAAGAACTCTATGTTCAATTCAGGAAGGGCTCTGCAACCCAAGTGACAAGTCACAGGGAATCCAGATTCTCCCATGTACCAATGACACAGAGCTGGTACAGAGTAAAAGCATCTGAACACACACCTGCTACCCTGGAGCTGAGCAGCAGAGAATGTGTCCAGGGGCTTCCCTTTGTCCCTATGTGTCTGCTTTCCATGCAGCTGCAGCCTCAAGGGAGAGTGCTGGCAAGATTGACTCATCCCAAAGCCACACAAGCAATGCAAAATCAGCCTGTGAAATATTGCCACCGGTATTAAACACATGACTTAGCAGCAGTAAGATGCCTTTTGTATGCCAAAGATCTATTTGCATATTTACAATGTCATCTGAGGACCAAACAAAATTATCAATACAGCTGAGTACCAGTGTCTCACCCCTGTAATCTGAGCTATTTAGGAGGCTAGGATTTGATGGCCATGGTTTGAAGCCAATTCAGGCACAGAAGTCCATGAGACACTTATCTCCAACTAAACTACCAAGAAAAAGCCATTAGTGGAGCTGTGGCTCAAGTGATAGAACACTAGCCTTGAGCACAAAAGCTCAAGGTCAGTGCGTAAGCCCTTATTTTAAGCCCCAAGACTGGTGCCTATCTGGTGTATGTATGGACACTTAATATCTATTTAAATGTGTTTAAATGAGAGTAAGTGACTGCTAAACCTGATTGGACATTTATTCCTAATGGAGTAGAGCTGGCCCCACTACTCCCTACTACAAAACAATCAAAATGAGCAGAGCATGGAAAACACAGCTTCTGAACTCACCTAGATTCCCAGGGGGACACACTGCACAGCATGTCAGTACTCTCCATTTGTTTCCTAAGGGATCATCATAATACATTACCAACAACTGGATGGTAAACTAGAGAAAGGATATTAACAATATGAAATCAATAGCTATATTATCTCTATGAAATCAATAACTTTGAAGCAAGGCTCCACAGAGTCATACTCTCTTCAGGAGGAATCTATTCTATGTCTCTCTCCTAGTGTTTTATGGTTGCCAGCAATCGGTGGTGATCCCTTGTGTTAGGGAGCTTACTTCCAGCCTCTGTCTCAGTCCTCATCATATGGCGGTATACTGTCTTCCCTCAGTTTGGCCCTGGTGTCTCTTCTAATAAGGGAACCAGTTGTGTTGAGTTAGGGACCCTCCTACTCAGTCTCCCTCATCTCAACTAACTACATTTGCAACAAACTTATTTCCAAATAAGGTCATATTCTGATGCTCCAGGAAGGCTACAAATTGGGGAAGAGAAAGAAGGCTGCTAAAACCAGTAGGTACTTCAACATTATTTTCTGCAGAATTAAACAGAAAGCAGAAAATTCCATCATCTCTGTATGATGCCATGCTTAAGTTTCACTATATGGCAGTACTGTTAGGAGAAGAAATGCAATATTAGCAAATAGAAGCTAATACATTGTGGAATGCAACAAGGATGAGCCTCTAAGCTCTGTTTAAAAAAAAAGCCAGGTACTTTTAGCATAGCACCATAGATGGTTTCACATTGAAAAGGGCAGGCGAAATTTCACCAAATGACCCACGACAGAGCCAGAGGCTCTCCCATCCCCAACCCCATAAACACACAACTACTAGCCTTTAGGCAATTCTTCCAGAGTTAACACAGATTCCAGCTGACACAGAGACAGCTGCTGCTGCCTCTGCTACCGCTGCTGACAGATGGTGCTTCCCAGCTGGGTTTCTGAACAGAATAATGAGAGCATCAGAACCTGGGACAGGCTAAAGGCCACACATGTGTGAGGCTCCATTGTAAAAAAGGTCACTCACAAGTAATTGCTCACAAGTCAGCATCACAACAGATTTGATTTGCACCAGCAATGAATCCCTCTTGGCTGAACTCCACCTTCCAAAGGGCTCCTGAGTCCCACAGATCAGAAGACCATGTCTTGCTTCACAGACTTATGCCAGAAGAAACTACTGCTCCTCTTGAAGCTCAGTGTTGTTCTACCTGATTGGGGAGTGTCTTCAGAGCTGTGTATTCAGTCCTGGAATCCACAGCCTCTGGTGTCCACAGCTAATAACTGCCTCTTCTGATTAACTCATTCATTCATCCACCATCCTACAGCACACACGATTCCATGACTTGCATTGGTGGTGGAGGATTTTTCGGGAGGGTTTTGAGGATAGGGAAAGAAAACAGCAAACCACTACCTCTTGTATCCTGATTGAGATGAAGGAGCAAAGGACCTTTCCTAAGCCTGTGGTTTGCTGGGGCTGAGTCCAGTTCCAGTCAGCCCATCACAGACAGTATACTTGCTGCTCCTCACTGCTTCCGGGCTTTGATACACATGCACATGATTCATCTTCATGAGTATGATCCATTTATATCCATGGAAATCCTACATAATAAACTTGTTCAAAGGTTTTTTGACTCCTTATTTGTTGCCTTTCAAGCCCAGCAGCAAACTCACCAACAAGTGAAAGGGGAATAAAAACAGTTACATATTTAAGATCCTAATCTTACCTACCACAAAACAATCTTAGGATCTCATTCTGTTTCCTATCCCACATTGTCCATTTATTAAAGAATTGCAGGCCAAAAAAATCGATTGTCAAAATTCTATGGAAGGAAATGAACAAAAGATTCATACAGCCCTGTTTAGTCATAAGGACTATAAAAGAAGAGGGTTCCTACCTCACAGACTTGGGGACAAAATAGAGCTAAGCAAGTGCTTAAATTTCCATTTAATAGGAGTCTGCAGCAGAGCTCCCTCTCTTCCCCCTGGCTGGTGGGAAGCTCAAGATTTTCCCTGCACAGAGACCCCTCTGAGGTTCCCCTCAACTCTCCATTCCCACTTTCTTTAGTAGAGTCCCCACTTAGAAGCCATCCCCCTCTAACACCACTCAAACCAGCTCACTGCCGTGAAATGAGGTCCCAGAAGACCTAGATGTTACGAGGAAAAGAGGAAAGGACAACGGTATTAACTAACGTTCTCCCTTATGAACTGAAACAGTGCATGTGCATACATATATACATATATGTATAGAGACATATAAATATGCATCTACATATGTATGTATGCATATGCACATGCAAAGACTGTGGGTATATACACATGCATATATGTATATATGTTATATGCACATGCCCTGCACACATACATACACATACATGTGTGCATATGCGTGTATGCACACACGTGTAAGACACTAACATGTAGGTGGCCCATGCCCCTGCTGTCTTCCCTGAGAGCAATATTTTTGAACTTGCTCATCCAGTGAGATCATTCCAAGAGCAGGTGAGTGTCCTCAGTTTCTTCCCTAGCATGCCCCTTAAAAGTATCCTCATGTCAGTCCTGTATCTCTCCCTTTCCTTAGGGTAGGAGCACTCTTCTTTCGCCTGGGCCCATGGTGGGACGCGCACCTCTTGTCCACAGGAGCAGAGGCCAGCAGAGGGGATGAACGGCAGCAGCTGAGAACGCCAAAGGACCCCAGTCCTTCCACTGTGGTGGTTCGAAGGAAGCAGAGACTAAAGAACAGGGAGTGCAGGACCTACCCTACCACCGCCCCAGCTCTGAAGCTACACCACCTCTCCCACCCTCATGTAGCAGCCACACAGTCCAGTGATCTACTCAACTTAGGTTTCAGTAAGGAGCTTGGCCATCTAAAAGGGACTTCCTGAACAAGCTTGTTCACTAGGAGAGAAAGAGGTGTTCTCTCTCTCCTCTGTCTCCTGTCTACCCCATCCCCCCACCCAGGTCAATGCATTATCACAGGACGGGGTCAGGTATCACAAGAGCAAGTCTTCTGTCTTTCTGTTCCATGTCCTGCCTTACCCTCCCTGCTTCCACACAGGACAAATACTCAGTAGAGGCTGACAAGGGTATCTCCTTGGACTTCCCCAACTCCAGAACTTGAGCTAAATAAGCTCCTTTTCTTTGTAAATACTAGTCCGTGGTATTCTGGTATGGATTAAGACAAATGGAAAGTCTGCTTTCCTGTGAAGATATCATGCCCAGCAAAATAGCCAAAAGGAAATCAGGAAAGAATATCAGTGAGATGTTTGCAGCTCGTATCAGCCCTGATGCACACTTGCTGCAGGACTCTCCGTTATGTGGCCTAAGAGAAGACAAAAGCAGAGTCTATCTGTTGCACCCGGTGGTAAAGGCTCAACATGCAGAAAGTTTTTATTTTTTTTAAATTACTTTATTACTACTGGGGCTTGAACCCCAAGCCTTTTGTTCTCACCTGGCTTTTTCACTCAAGGCATATGCTCTACCACTTGAACCACATCTCTATTCTCAAACTGTATACATTTTATACATCACCAAAAGTATACCTTGAATTTAAGAAGGGGGAAAAGTAATCCTTCATGGTAAAGTTGTTTTTCTTTTTCTAAGGGAAAAGAGTCTTGGTAACTGTTGAAAGTATTAAAGGCTGAGAAAGTTTAAAGTAATAATCCTAGCAGTGATGCATTAGAATATTTTAAATAAGCGCAATCAAGTAAAAAATAAAAAGCAGTATACTTAGCCACATGAGAAATCAGAGAAACCTTTCATGTCCTGAAAAATAGTTTAATTTGTTCTGGGCAATAAAGAGGTAACTTGGTAGACCTTTCTTAAAAAAAAAAAAAAAAAAAAAGCTTTAACTTAGCTTCCACCTATAATCTATGTTGTATTTTTTCAAAACTTTATGCATTAAAAAAATCACTCTCCCTAAATTTTACATGTACAGCCTTTTTATCATATAAATTGTGGTCATAACCTAAGTTAAGGTTTTCAGGGGCCGGTGAAGGGAAAGATCTGGCTTCTATAAAAGGAGATACATTAAGTAAAATAAATCTTGCCTGAAACTGGAATGGTTCTTGAGTATAGCAATTAGAAGTTAATCTCTTTTCTCTTTTGAAAGTATAATAGCTTCTGCCTTTTGAGCCAGAATAGATCAAATACTCTAAGGACAGCTGTTGTTTCTTTTCTCTGATGTACTTATTCTTGGTTAATAATCATAAAATTCCCAAGAATCCTTTTCCCACACTCTTCCAGAACAAAGCCATCACTTCATCCATAAAGGCATCAGGAAGTCTTGGACCCCAATGCAATCCAGCCCCCAGAGCAAACAGCAACCTGGGACTGAGATTGCAATGCGAACATTAAAATTTCTGCACTCTAGTTCTTCTTCATTCACCCCATAAAACTAACTATCCTCATCCTCTAAGGCAGATTGCATTCGATGAACACAGGCTGTTGAATTCAGGTAAAAATTTGAGAGGACAAGTACCCTCATAAAGATATCACTAGGATGTAATTTAACTCATTTAAATAAAAAGTTAGAATTTGGGGCATTTGAGATGCTCTTTTTTTTAATATGATATTATCTAGGGTAATGTTTTCAAATATATGATTTGGGACAGATAGAATAATCGTATTGGCCTAAAGATTTATCTGTATCTTACAAAGATGAGATGGAATAAAAATGTTTTGGCCTGTTTTTCCTCATGCCTTTTTCAAGCCTTCTAACATAATAGTTACAGAAAAAATAGAGTATTGTATTTTCCTTAGTTTCTACTCTTCATGCAACACAAATGGGTGGGGATAAAGGGTTTCTCCTCAGCAACTGGCAAGCCAGCAATTCTACAGCAGATTCTCTACTGTCTCCATTCAGTTCTAACACTCTAGCTGAAGGTAATGTCAGGGGACAGATGTTGAAGTCTAGGTTAGAGCCATCCATACCTTCTGACCAATTGGCTACAAATCAAGGCTCCCACAACTATCTTCTTCACCTTGATGGATATGGCTTGAAAATGCATACAACTCAAGGGGCCCCTTACTTTTGTGGGTTTGTTGTAAAGGATGGCCCATTGGTCCAAGATTGGTGGTGCCCACCTGTAATCCCAGCTAATCAGGGTGCTGAGAACTGAGAATCTCAGTTTGAAGACAGCCTGAGCAGGACAGTCCAAGAGACTCTTACTTCTAATTAACCACCAAAAGAACAGAAGGGATGTTGGGACTTAAAGGGACCCAGTGCTAGCCTTGAGCAAAAGAACTCAGGAATAGCACCTTGACAAAAAAAAAGAAAGAATGGACCACAGGCTATAGATGGAGAGATTTGTGGCATTAGCTTTTGTAGGAAGGGCTATTCTGTCATCTTCCAGAAACTCCTCCAGAAACAGTTATTGCGTTCATCTACACAGACACTCTCCAGGTTCTGTACTTGGGGGTTTTTATGGAGACAGGCAAGACTGTCTAGGTCCTTGGTCATTGATAATCAGCTCAACTTTCTGCCCTTCACTTTGGAAACTGAGGAATGAGTCCGCAGATTCAAATCTTCTAATCTCTTGGTGGCTTCCCCAGGGGATAGGCTCCAAGTTACAGCTGTCAAAAGAGGGCCTACTGTCAGCCATCTCATTCTCATACAAATGACATTGTTATCACTCTGGAGGTTCCAGGTTTAGGAGCTGTAAGGAGACTACATATTCATATCACAACACACAGCCCATCTGTGTATCAAGGCACATCATCAAGTCCAGTTCAAAATCATCTGACCAGTTTCCAGGTTGGTTTTGGCTTAAACCTAAATTCTCTCCTGTGACCTAAGAAACTTTATGGGTAGAAAGTTACTGCTCTCTGCTGGAACGACACCCAGGTGATCTTCATAAAAGGGTCCCTTTGTTTACATCTCTGTCAACTGCAGTGACAAATACTTATAGTCACATAAATATCTGTTGAATAAACAAAATAGTAGCTATCAGGTAAAATATTCTCTGTCACAATATGAATACAATATGCCCCCTTTGATACCAACTGCTGAGCTTTAGGGAAATGATCGGATCCTGAGGGCTCTGACCTAATCAGTGGATCCATTCTCAATGGGGTCCTCATACTATGACACCATTGGGTATCGATGAAAAGTAGAAGGTAGAGATTGGGGATAGGAGAGGCCCTGGAAAGATGTGATCTTGTCACCTGCCCCTTCCTCTTCCTCTCACTACTTCTTGGCCACCATAAGGAAGCAGCCTCTGTCACACACTTTCTGCCACTGTGGCCTCACATGCAGTCTCTCCTTGGACCCAAAGCAATGATCCAGCCAAACATGGACTAAAGTCTCAGAAAGAATGATCCAAAATAAATCCTTCCTCCTTTCAAGTCAGTCCCTCAATGTCTTAACTCATAAAGAACAGTCTCATTGCAGCTGGTTTTCTGTGAATTAACACATATAATGTACTTCATTCCATATATATGTAATACATTGCAAATATATTCCATAAAAAGTATACATATGAATGCTGCTCTAAGAGAGCGGATTATCTAGTCATATAGTACTTCAATATTAAATTTCTACAGCAGCATTTTAACCCAAACAATTGATCCAGATTTAATCCAAACAATTTATTCAGATGAATAAATTTTGACCATTTTCTCTACCCCGATGCTTCTTTCATCCAATCTGGATACCAGTTTCCCAATTCATCACACAGGGGCTTTAACTCCAGTCCTCATTCTAACTTTTGCTGGCTAAGAGTAACATCGCTTCCAAACAGGACTGTAATACACCTTCACATCCTCCAGGACAATCTCCCCTGGGTCTCAGAGGCCTTTTCTCAGTTGGAATGCTAGTGCCATTTACAGTCATTTGGCACTTACCAAAGAAATAATCACAACTGACATTTATAGCCCTCTGGAGAATATACCAATTTGTTTTTTTATGTATGTTTTCTCACTGCCTTGCATTCCTATCTCCTTACATGCCCTGGGATCATAGACTTGCACACACGGTAGGTGGCAAAAAACCAATACCACGGAGATCCTGGGAACAGCTTATTGTAGATGATGACAATTCTGTAAGTGTTAGGAGATGAAATTGAAAAGGACATAGTGAACTCTGTTTTATGCACTGTTTCATTACAGAAATATAAAGATTAACCCTACTTCCTCATCACTATACACAGACATACAGAGAAGATTAGCAAACAAGTAATTCACAAGGAGATGGACAAATCATATCTCCACTGACATCAAGAACAAAGGAAGAAAGTCAGTGGTGGCCTCAGCCAGCAACAGCCGAAATGCAGGGCCACTCTCTGGGTTATGGGAAAGCTCAGGCCTTTCTGCAATTCTACCACTGAATACCTGAATTTCAAGGCATTTCATTGAACCGGTCTTTGAATCTCTCTATTTTAGAGCCACTAGCTCAGTAGCATCTACTTCTTTAGGTTCCTGGGACTCCTCTTCAGCTCCATCCTCCATGGCAGAACCTATAGATCCACTGCACCATCTACCTCTATCCCTGGTGGGAGTTGAGAAGAGCAATCCATGCTTCTAGTCCTAGCCTGAATCCCCTGCATGAGGAATGCAGATGTGCACTGAGGCAATGGGTGTTCACATCTTTCATGTACAACATGCCTCCCTCACTACTGAGTAAGGAGCAGAACCTCCCTTTCAAAGACTAGTTAAGTTTATTGCCCTGGACCGCCCAAGATCAGACAGATACACTTTTAACCCTTCAACTGTTTACTTTCCAAATACCTTACCAAATTCCTGACCTGCTTGCCCTACCATATGTCCTCCATCCAATTCTATGACAAGCCTGCAGGACCAAGACATTAAGACATTAAACCTCTGTTTGGCCTTCTCAGACTCATTCCAAAGGAAAATATTTTACTTTCTTTGTATGGTATAGAGGTAGAAGCAAATGCTTTGCAAATCTGCTAATTAGAATCAGTCAAATCATAAACTGATAAACTCCAGGTTTATCAATGAATAAATAGTAACTGTCATATGTAGATAAAGAACAAATTAGACAAAATAATTGTGCCCATTCTATATATTCTATAGTCAGTAGTGCTAAATATGAAAATAACTGAAGTTCATTGGATGAAGTCATAAACTCTTGTTGCTGGTATAAAGTGTAATAGTAAACTACCACTAAAAATATGTAGAGTATTAACATACTTTCCACATAAAGAGAACAAATTCACTACCTTCCAAGCCAAGAAGCATGTCATGCTAATTAAACAAATAAATAATAACAATAAAGCATGCATGTTTTTATACCCATCTCGTATATTATTTAACTTCTTACAAAACTCTTGAGAAAATCAGTTTGCTAATTTCAAACTTAAATCTTTGCACTTGAACACTTATTAAGAATTTCATGATAAGCAGAGAAAGAGTAATTTAAAGAATACTGAAACCTACCAAAGAAAAAGGCAAAGAGTAGAAAAGTCTGGAAGAAGTGGGAGAGGGAGAGAGACACAGGAAAAGTAACAGCAAACCAATTCTAGCCATATTCCAATTCAGTCATTCTTTCTCCCCTTCCTTTTCTTCCACTTTGTTTTTGTTTTTCAGTGACTCAAGGATTTGAACTCAAGGCCCTTTGCACTTGTTTGCAGGTATTATACGACTTGAACCAAACCTGTTTGCCTTCATTATTTTTTAAATACATATCTTGTTTTCTTAGCCAGCTGGGATCAAGAGCTCCCTGTTCTTGATTCCAATAGTAATTTTTCATTTTAAAAGTTCTCTCTCAAACTGGGAATGTTTGCTAAGGGCTGCTATTCTACTAGGTGAGTGGAATTGTGGTCTCTCTTTAAATAAGTCCAATATTCAACTAAATGTATAATCATGTAGAAGCACATGACTTTCTTGTTTGAATATGCAGATTTTATTCTACAATATATCTCTCATCAGCACTCCTTTTATTTTTCATTTTCAAATGTAGACAAAAGTTTAGCTGTAGGCTAAAATATGTAGTGAGCTGAGCATCCACAGTAAATGTCTCCAAATAATGAAAATAACCTCTCACTAATAAAGCTTCCTTTTGCTCTTTGTGGCTAAGCTGTGCTAGATGCCAAGAGTAAATTTCAACATTTAATCTATGTAGAAAATAAAAAATGTTAAAGTAAAGGCTTGGGCTAGATGAGTAAACTAATCTCTTCTTCTTCCTAACGGCCATGTGCAATCAGCTTCTACATGCAAGGGCAAAGAATCCAGCACTGTCATTCAGGTCCCAGGAAAACCCACATGTTCAATAGGAATCCTGAACTTAAACAGCCAACTAGTGTTGATTAGATATTCCAAACATAGGAAGAAAGATTATTAGTGATGGCAAGCCTTATACTTGCCATCTAAATTCTAAAATGTGTCCTAATTATTAAAATTATTATTATGCAAAGTTCTGGAGCAGAGAAGATGAAAACAGAGCCAAAGATGGGCAAACTGAAGTCCTACATTTTAGTTCTAGAATTGTCTAAAAGAGATTTAAGTTCTCTGGGTCTCAATGCCTTCAAAGTGTGGACATAATAGGTCCTCAGTGCATACTCATTTGTTCATCTCAAAGATTTCCAACTATTTCCTTCAGAGGTCTGAACTCAGGGCCTCGTGCTTGCTAGAAACACTATCACTTAAACTACGACTCTAATTGTCTCCTTTTTTGCTTTAGTTATTTTTCTTATAGGGTTTTGGCTGGGGCTGGGGGGATGTGCTATTTTTTTGGTGGTGGTAGTGGGGGTGATGTGAGTTTGGGGGAATCTTTCAATTTTGTCTGTGTATTTTTGCTGAGGACTATCATCCTCCTACTTACACCTGACACATAGCTGAGATTCCAAGCATGCAGCCTTCTCTGTTATTTTCTTGTAGAGTGATGGCTCACTAACATTTTACCTATTCTGGATCGTAGATCGTCCCATCTTCCCTGGTGAGTATCTGCGATTACAGGTGTGAACCACCAGATGCAGCCATTTCTAGTCCTTCCTACGATGCCTTCAGTGTAGAAACATTCTGAGTGTCCTTCAGAACACAGTACGTGAATGTCCCAAGAGGTGGCTAGATATTCCTCACAAACGTCAAGACTCACATTCTGCAGAACCACTGGGACTGTTGTCCCTAAGCTGCTGTCCCTCCCTATCAATTGAGAAAAAAATTCGTAGTGGAGATTCAGTCTTCTACCTACATCGATCCTCCACCTTGCCTTTTTCCTTACCCGTTGACAAGAAAATGATCTGCAAGGGATACAGCGACATTTCTCTAGTAAAGATCACCCTCCTGACCCGTAAAAATTTCCAAACTCAATGGAGAGTCATCCCAATCTGATCCTACGTGCAAGTAGGCAATACACTCAGGTGCAGAGATGCGAAGCTCCAAGACAATCAAATGAGAGTCCCTGAAACACTAAGGAAATGAAAAGGCAAACTAGAGTTCAAGACTTATTATCCATGCCATTCAAAAGCAGCCTTCTTTTTTAAAATAATTTTTATTGTGATTAATAGAAGGGATACATTATATTCAACAGATAGAAATTACATTATTTTACAAACACTGGTACCCTTTCTCATGTCTTGGTCCCCATTTCCCTCCCACCCTCCTCCCACTTATCTTGATTTCCCCCCTTCCTTATCCAATTTCAAATAATCAATTAAGCACATATAAAATATATCAGATAACAAGGTAAAAAATTGTAACAATATGAGATAACCAAGAGATGGCAAAAGGATGAGCGATAACATAGTACATTAAGGACAACAGTTACTCATTATATGGCTTTTGTTTCCTTATCCTGGAGGTCTTTACATTTAGTGTCATACAATTGGGCCTAATGTCTCTAGATTTTGTTCTATTGTAAATCTCTGCTAGGAGAGCCCAAGGTTTCTACTGATTATGACAAATGAGGGAGACTACTGGGCCTATGTTCCTTTGAGTCTGGCTTACTTCACTCAATATGATTTTTTCTAAGTCTTTCCATTTCCTTACAAATGGGGCAATGTCATTATTTCTGACAGCAGCATAGAATTCCATTGTGCATAAATACCACAACTTGTTGATCCACTCATCAACTGAGGGACATCTGGGTTGGTTCCATATCTTTGCTATGGTAAATAGTGCTGCAATGAACATCATTGTGCTAGTAGATTTAGTATGCCCTTGTTTCTGGATGGTTGGGTAAATGCCAAGTGGTGGAATTGCTGGGTCATAGGGGAGCTCTATCTTTAGTCTATCAAAAGCAGCCTTCTTTTTTTATTGTAATTAATAAAAGGGTTACATGATATTTGCCAGATAGAAGGTGCATTAATTCACATATATTGATACCCTTTCACATGTCTTGGTCCCCATTACCTTCCCCTCCACCCCCACCCCGGTCTTGGTTTTTCCCCCTTCCCTATCCAGTTTCAAATAACCAAATACAATTAAATCCAACATATCAGATAACAAAGTGAGATACTGTAATGGAGAATTATTCTTGCTATATAAATAGGACAGCCTTAGGAGATGCATAATAAAATAATAATGCAAGGAAATGTTAGGATAATCTGAAGAATGTCCCCAGACAACACAATGTAGCTCATAATTTAATCAATAGGTAATAATGTGGCCTTCACCTTAGCCACTGATATTAAGAACCAGAAATCTAACAGTGGCTTAGGTACTCTACTCAATAAAATCACATGCTAGGCCTATGAGTAAAGGTAAAATGCTCCAGAGATTACAGCACATCCAGGCAGCTCAGACTTGGTTGCTGTCAGTAAAATATCCTGGAATGTTAGATGATGGGCAGATTAAAAAACAATGAAAGGTCCAGAAGCAAAAGGGAACTCTAAGAATTCAAAGACCATAAGAACTTCACTGGGGCTACAAAACATAGAAGGAAGGGAAGGAGGTGGGAGAGGCCCATGAAAATTTAAGTCTTACAGTCCATGATAGGGAACTTGAACTTGATCCAGAGAGCTAGGAGGAGGCTTGAGAACTTTAAGAAGGAGGCTGGCATGCCAAATTGCAGAAAGTAAAGGGAGGGAACTGGACAAAGGACAAGCAGAGACTGCAATATTAAATAAAGTAGTACTGGAAAAGGCAATAGTAACGAGAAAAATAGAGTTAAGAGAGAAATCTAGTAGACATACGAGAAATTTGTAAGTGCACATGTGAGGCAGGCACAGAAATCCCCAGATGGCACCTAGGACAAGTTCCACAAGCCATCAGAGATTTTCTAAGAGATTTTATAGGGAGTTTTACTGCCTCGCCTGGTGTGTGTGAGCAGTTTAACATGAGCTCCTCCAGGTTTCCCCTGCACACAGAGGCAGCCAGAGGGCAGCTTCCAGGCCTCTCCTATTCTTTCTTGTCAAGGCCTCTCCTATTCTTTCTTGTCAAACTCTTATTCCTATTTCTTTACTGTACAGATGTGGTCCAGAACTCAGTCCTCTCTTCTCTTCCATTTCTCTTTGCCAACTTCCTATCATTTTCCTTTTCCAGGTCAAAGGTCAGGATTCCTTAAGACAGATTAAAAAGAAAGATCATTTGTCTCAGAAGACACGGTATGGACATAGGTTTTCCAAAGCACAGAGGATCACATTTGAGCCAAGAATTCACAGTAACAGCCATCATTAACTGCGGAGCAGATGGAGAAGCCACTGAAACATGTGGACACATAGGGTCCACAGCTGCTGCCTGCGTCTCATTTACGCATCATCACCTCCAATGAAGACACTGGGACCATAGCAGTCTGGGACCTAGACTGCTTTACGAAGCCCACACAAGCCCAGAGAACAAAAACAGCCATGCAGGTCATATATTAGCTTGACCTGATCCCCATGAGACCCTTCTAAAGTCTTCTTAATGTATGATAGCCTTCTGGCTTCAAGAATTAATAAGGGAACAACTCACTTCTTTTCTTTGTGGTGCTAGGGATTGAATCCAGGCCCTTTCAAATACTAGTCATTGTATCATTTTTTAAATATACAACCTGAAATTAGGTTTGGTAGTACTTTGTAATGATATCTTTGGGAGGCAGAAGCAGAAAGATCATGAGTTCAAAGCCAACCTGGACAACACAACCTGGACGTATCAAATAAATGGATAAACCAACAAACAAATATTATATCCTGCGCTAGGTGCAGATGTGAAATGGAAGGCCTACTTAATGCCAAGGTTATTGAATGCTCTGGTCAGAACTGTGGCATCTCTTCGTCTTATATATTTGCCGTGTTTCTCACTAACTGTATCTTGTGTATAATTCCATTAGTTCCAAAAATAAGAAAAACCCCTGGAATCTCTTTGTGATCCTCACTAATTTCGTAACCCACTTAAAGAACAGAGACTAGTCATCTTAAACAGAATTAGAAATGAATAACCAGTTTTTATTTTTTTGTCTTAAAAAAAGAGAGAGAACTAAACTCCTCAAAAGTTGAACAAGGGAAAGCCCTATGATGTTAGTCTTCAAGAGTTTATATTCCAGTAATTATTGCATCACAATGATGGAAACACAAGTTTGGAGGTCAGAGGTGACATTTCTACAAGGGGAGAGAGGGTCAAAGGAGATGTCTCTCAGTTATGCAAAACCTGTCAGTGGAGACTAGAATGTGACTTTTGCCTGAGCCCTCCATGTGTCAGCCAGTCACTGATTTACATATCAGTAATTTCAAATGGTAGTAACTTGAGTCTAAAGTATTGTTTAAAGTGATGACTTATTTGGGAGAACAACAGCATTCATTTTAAGAAACGTGACCATTCAGTTGTGACAGTAAATAAATCACACAGCAGTCTCTTCGCAATCTACCAACATCAAGCCATAAATCTTTGACTTCAGCTTTATACCAGACATAATGCTGTAGAGAGAAGTCTAGATTTAACTCAGTGACCTCAATCTTGCCTCTGCTGGACAGTAAATCTGATGTAAAAATGAGCAAATATGGGTGGCTGAGATTCAACCTGGCATAACATTGAGGCTTTGTCAAGGATCCCAGAATTTAGAGAGTTTTTAGGAACAAGAAAAAAAAAGTGAAAAATAAAAACATATGCTGAACAGCTGGGGGAAAGAAATTAAAGCATGGGAAGAGATTACACCTTACCAAGGAAAATTCTCTAGTCACTTTTTCTCTTACATGATCCATTCTAGAGAATTTAATCTCAAGAATTAGTGTCTCTATAGGTGTCAGCTAATAAACTCTAGCCCGTGAATTCATCCATTCTTTCACTGATTTCATAAAGTTTAACAAACAGTGCTTGGGTTAATCTCTTGTTTACTCTGGGGACTTGGGATAATTATTTGAAATTGTTGCAGCTCAATTTCTCTATTCTTAAAATCGCGACAACACATGTGCATAGGTCATAGGATACCGCCACCATGATCCCGCATGCTCTGAGCCAGACACCATGCCAAAGCCAAAAACAAATGATGCAAACCAGGTCCCTGTGCCTTTAGCACAGGATATAAGTAGGTGACCGAAACTAATAAATACAGAACTTCCAACTCAACTAAGTGCCGAGAGGAATTGCATTGGGTTCTACTGAATGAAAGGCATATCTTCTTTGATAAGGTTTTCATGATGGCTTCTCTGATCTGGGGAGTTCTGAGCTGAAATCTTTGAGATGAATTGCCACATAAAGAAATGACGTGAAAATCCTCCCAGGATGATTGAGAAAAAAGACCCTTATCATGGAATTAGTCTAGAGTGTGTTAGGAATGGGAAAGGCTTAGGTAAGGGTAATCTGGCTTTAGTCCAGACACATTTGGAAGTCAGTGTATGGTTTTCTAGCATGAGATCGATGATTTCTGTCCTGTTCTATTCTGCTGTCTGCTGGAGGGTGACTGGACCAGAGAAATACAGAATGGAACAAGCATCAAGAGGCTTCCCCCAGTCACTTGAATAAAAGATGATGAGTATTCAGTTTGAGATGGATCCCCAAGTCACGGTCCCATTAGCCTCTTTCCAGGTATTACAAGATACCTAGCTTAAACAAGCTAAGTTGTCCCAACATATGGAAATTTACTAGATGGCTTTTTCATAAAAGCCACTGGTCAATTAATTTTTAAAATGTTTTTCAGTTCATACTGTCTAGATGTTAGTTTAGATTGAGAGGTCAGAGTCAATTAAGCAAAAATAAGATGCCTAAATGGTACTGTTGGATGGACTGTAATGTGTTACTGTTTCCATTCGAGATGAAATTTGAATAGAACTGGGAATGGAGAAATAGAGAGTTGGGAATGAGCAGGACGAGTGAGCCATTCCCCACTGAGGCTCCTGGAGAAATAATGGAAAGGAATATCCTCGTTCTCAGTTTCCCACCTAGAGGTAAAAGTAGGAAATACTTTATGTGTTCCATTGCAATCTATCACACGTTTGATGAAATAACAAGGGGGAAGGGGATGTGAAAGAGAGACAGTGAAAAAAGGAGGAGAGAGAGAGAGAGAGAGAGAGAGAGAGAGAGAGAGAGAGAGAGAGAGAGAGGGGGGGGGGGGGAGAAAGAGAGGGTAAAAGTAAGGCCTGATTTGTCATCACCAAGAAGTGCTAATGCTGGCTTCCAAACCTCCAGCTCTGAGCTGCTCATCAATCTTAATACCCCATAGATTCTGTGAAGAACAAACATGGAAAGCGAAGGAAGTTCTGAGCCAAATATTGGAGTCTAGCTTAGAAAAATGAGCTTTGCAATGACAGCACATATTTTTAAGAGCTTATTGGGATCTTACTAAGGAGACCGGCTCCAGCCTTGTATTCCACATATTTTCTTGATTCCTAAATTAATCATTTTAAATCATCTGTCTTAAAATGAGCCAAATGGAATTTTCCTCCAGAAATATCCATTCATTGGCATCCCACAATTAAAAAGAAGATAACATTTATGCCACTAGCCTTAAACAAAAATCTGATTGAGGTTTAATAAGATGTATGCTAAAATATTTAAGAAGCTACAACTCTAGCATAAAGCAAAATCAGTTTTAACAGCTCATTGGGATTTATTATGCACAGCTTAGCAACTTGATGGAGTTATAATCACTGATATCTGAGCCTCTGGTGGAAGAAAAATGATTATAACTTCTTATCAGCACACCTACACTCATGTCCTTCTCCATTAATATGACTCAGAAAAACTCAGATTAAATTTAACATATATTATTACAGATATAGTATGGGAAATGTACTAACATTGACTTGGTATTTTTGAAGTTTAATGTTAATTATTTTATTGTCTTTATTCTGTAAGCTATCTTACAGTTTTTTTTAATAAAAGAAGGTTTTCCATGGGATAGGAGCCTCCCCTATCTCTGGTAAAAAAAATCTCTACTTTTATAGTTCATCATCTTTTGTTCTATGCTTCACTTAAATTGTCTCATCTCTTTCTATAAGCATAGATGAGTAACCACATGTAACAATATTCATCTTTGGTCTAGTACACTCTTCCACCCTTTCTTTTAGGTAATGCAATTATAAATGGGTTCTGCATTACAGAATGTGCCATAATATAAAAAGAGTCTCAAATGTTCCTCATGACCATTTTCACCTCTCCACACCTACCGCTAAGTATACACACTTCAAGTTCAAGAGAAAGAAGTAAGCAGGTATAAAGTTAATTAAATTAGCTATCCTGGCACTGGTGGCCACACATGTAATGCTGAATACGCAGGAGGCCGAGATCAGAGGATTATAGTTTGAAGCCATCAGGAATAGAAAAGTGCCTGGGACACTTCCAATTGACTTCCAAAAAGCTATGTGTGGAGCTAGGACTTAAGTGGTGCAGCACCAGCCTTGAGTGGAAAAGCTAAGTGACAGCATGGATGCACACACACAGGTATTTAATAAATTGAAAGTCATGAACTGTTTTGAAGAAAATATATGTGATTGCTTGCAGAATCCTGCAAATATTTAAAAGGGTTACCACTGGATACTACTTTGCTCTGAGATGACAAATCAAAACTACATGGCTGGGCCAGGAGTTTGGCCTAGAGGTAGAGTGCTTGCCTAGCATGCACATTGACCCAGGTTTGATTCCTCCATACCACATGCATAGAAACAAAGCCAGAAGCGGTGCTGAGGCTCAAGTGGTAGAGCTCTAGTCTTGAGAAAGCCCAACGACAGTGAGTTCAAGCCTCAGGACTGGGGGGAAAAAAACCTACTTTGTAGTAATATTCACAGGATAATCTGTTGGAAATGAACTTCACAACTTGGAAGGGAGTGTGGGGAGATAGAGCAGGAGAAAAACATAGTAAGGGGTAATAGTGTTCAAGAAGTAATATACTCACCACCTTACGAATGTAATTGTAACCCTCTACACATCACCCTGGCAATAAAATAATTTTTAAAAAAGCAATTACATTGCACACACACACACACACACACACACACACACACACACACACTACTTTGCAGTAGTAATATGTGACTTAGATACCTGCAGTGACTTTTCCCTCAGGCTTCAAACAGTGAAGACTGCACTTAGGTTTTCCAACTGCCACTCAAATTCTCAGATTTTGTTCTTTTAATTTGGGATCTTTTTCTGTTTGTGAACCTGCTTCTCTCTCTTCTTCCTTCCCACTCTCTGACAGACACAAGCCAGGCTTGCTCCCAGCCCACTCTGTTCCCCAAAACATATACCAGAGAAATGGAGGATGGAAATGTGTACACTCCAAGTAGAAGAAGCACAAGATTGTGAGTAGGAATTCTTTCTACTCTGGATCGAGGAAATTTCTCTAATACTAATAGGATATGCTAAAGTCTCATGGGGAATGTTGAATGAATTTGATCTGTGTTCTCACACGTAGGGAAAGAAGAAAGAGAAGTCTCCCAAATGTTCATACAAAGGTAAAAGCATGTGTACCACTCTACCTGGGTGAACACTGCCATGCATGCTGTGCTGAAGTATCATTTCACTCAGTACAATCAGAAGGATACTGCCCCATCAATAGATGCTCTAAATAGTAAAATAGATACAATTTTCCTTTGCTATATCTTGAACAAATGCCTATTACTATTCTCTCTTTTCTTTCTTTTTTAACCAGTCTTTGGGCTGGAATTCAGGGCCTGAGCACTGTCCTTGAGCTTTCTCAAGAGTAGCACTCTACCACTTGAGCCATAGTGCCACATCTGGCATTTTCAATGTCTATCGTACCAAGGAATCGAACCCAGGGCTTCGTGATACTAGGAAAACACTAGGCTAAACTCCTGGCCCTTGTTCTCATTTTTCTTTACCTCACACAAATACTCAGAAAAATGGTCTCGGAGGAAAGACCTTTTTGTTAAGCTAAGGCCTGGGAGGTCCTGTTGGGTCAAAGATTGTGCTTTTTAAGCTTGGATCCTTATCATGGACACTATACCATCTTACTTGTGGGCCAGTTTTTTTCCATAAGCAGGGCTACAGGATGTTCATGGTCCCCTCCACACCCGTAAAAGATTAAACATTTGCCAGGTACTGGTGGCTCACGCCTGTAATCCTAGCTACTTAAGAGGCTGATATCTGAGGATCGTAATTTGAAGCCAGCCCAGCTGGGAAAGTCTGTGATACTTTTATCTCCAATTAACCAGCAGAAAACCAGAAGCGGCATGGTGGCTCAAAGTAGAACAACAGCTTTGACTAAAAAAACCTCAGAGTCAGTGCTCAGGCCCCAGGTTCAAGCCTCATTCCCTCCCCTCCGCAATGATTAGATATTCTTCATAAATGTTTCATAATTTCATAACCGCAATAAAACGGTTTCTTCTGTGTATGTAGGTGTGTATGTACATATGCATGCTATCTGTGCATTGCAGAATATTCAGTGTTCAGTTCAGTAAGAGCTGCTGTTTATTTTAATCCTTCATTTACCTGAAGTATATTTTCATGCAATGAGTCAAATAAGATCTAGCCTTACTATATTTTTCTAATCAGTGCTCTAAAGCATGTATTCCATCATTTGTCTTTTTTATACTAACTTGCAGTTTCATTCTTGAATATAATCATCTGCAATTTGAGTTTATTTTCTTCTTTATTTATACATTTATTTATGTACATGAATTCTTTTTAAAATCTTTAGCTATAAATCATACATTTATTAGTATGATGGTTTTACTAATACCTCCATTTCTCAATAATCTGAAAGTTTCTCTGTATCAGGATATCTTTCTATTTTGTTTATCATTTCTAACCTCATAGCACTTAAAAGATTTTTCTTTTTTTATTTATTTTGTTGTTGGGGTTGTGTATTCAGGGGTTACAGTTACACTTGTCAGATAGTGGGTGCATTACTTCTCACACATTGATACCCCTTCTCATGATTTTGTCCCCATTTCCCTCTCCCTAACTCCTCCCAATCATCTTGTGTTTCCTCTCCTTCCCTATTTCAAATAAGCAAAAAATGTATATACAATATACCAGGTAACAAAGTCAGAGAGAGTAACCACATGAGATTAACTATTAGGGGGAAAATGTGAAAAGAAATAACATAGTACATTAAGAACAACAATCACAAAGATAAAGCTCTTGTTTCCATATCCTAGAGTTCATTCCATTTAGTTTCATCCTGTATGATCCTATATGCATAGCTTCTGAGCTTTGAGATCCTCTGCTAGGAGAGTCCTAGATGTGTACTAATTATTACAAATGAGGGAACCATTGAGCCTATGTTCCTTTGGATCTGGATTATTCATCCAGTATGCAATTGAACAGTATTTCTTTTTTCATATATTTTTATTGTGATTAATAGAAGGGTTACATTATATTCACCAGATAGAAGGTACATTATTTCACAAACATTGGTACCCTTTCTCATGTCTTGGTCCCCATTTCCCTCCCCCACTCCCACCCCTCATCTTATTTCCCCCCCTTCCCTATCCTATTTCAAATAACCAAATAAAACATATAAAATATACCAGATAATAAGCTAAAATACTATAACCATATGAGACAACCAAGGGACAGCAAAAGAGATGAGAGATAACAGTACATTAAAGACAACATTCACTCATTATGTGGCTTTTGTTTCTATATCCTGGAGGTCCTTTCATTTAGTATCATACTATATGGTCTTATGTATCTAGGTTTTGCTCTATTGTAAATCTCTGCTAGGAGAGCCCAAGGTTTCTACTGGTTATGACAAATGAGGGAAACCATGGAGCCTAAGTTCCTTTGAGTCTGGCTTACTTTACTCAATATGATTTTTATTAAGTCTTTCCATTTCCTTACAAATGGGGCAATGTCATTCTTTCTGACAGCAGCATAAAATTCCATTGTGTATAAATACCACATCTTGTTGATCCACTCATCAACTGAGGGACATCTGGGTTGGTTCCATATTTTTGCTATGGTAAATAGTGCTGCAATGAACATCGTTGTGCTAGAGAATTTAGTATATCTAACTAGAAAGCCTACAGAGTGGGAGATCTTCACTAACAGACAAAGACCTCATATCTAAAATATATCACCAGCTAAAAAAAACTGAATCACAGTTGGACAGTATTTCTACCTGCGTACCTATTAAGACACTGTGAAGTGAGTTGGTACAGCTCTAGAGATTTGAGACAAGTTTTAACTGGGTTTTAAATTTTCATTGCTATCAAACCTTGGGTTCTAATTCACATTATTTTGCCTCTGGGAGTACACATTTTCATGCGGTATCAGGAAGCTCATGTGTCTAGGATTGACTGGTTATAGTACATGAGAATCACATTTAGCAACTCAGCTTGTCTTGCCTATAACTCTCTAGTTCTTTTCACCTTCATCCTAGCTCATGTATTCTGTGATACAGTTAGTAGTTACTGATCTGGACCTTAGCCTGAAAAAGCATTCTGGTTTCTCTGATTCTTGATTTTCTTGGAAAACGAAAAGGAAGAATGATTGCCAGGGGATTCTGCTTTTATTCTGGGATCAAACTGAAATAGACTTGAACTGTTTGATTGCAAAATCCAGAGTGAAAATCAAACTCCTGGGATCATGTTTGATTCCCTGGGGGAAAATATTTCTTTTAAAAGACAACAGTTCTCAATTACGTGCAGTAACTTGTCCAGCCGAGGCCAGGATAAGACCAGCCTGCTGAGGGGACAAGCTTCAGGGAGAGGGGACAAGCTAGTCACCAGCTAATGGTTGTTTGAATTCGGCTTTGCATATCCCTATACTCATGATAAAAGATCAACTGGAGGGCCGAGAGTTTGGCCTAATGGTGCTTGCCTAGCATGCACGAACACCCGGGTTTGATTCCTTGGTACCATATACATAGGGAAAAAAAAGCCCCAAGTGGTACTGTGGCACAAGTGATAGAGAACTGGCCTTGAGGAAAGCCCAAGGACAGTTCTCAGGCCCTGAGTTCAAGCCCCAGGACTGGCAAAAGAAAAAGATTAACTGGAAATAAGTTAATTTATAAATATAAATATGTTATAATGTTATTTGCAAGCATTTGTAATTTGATATTTATAAAAATGTATAAGCAAGCTAACTTATAAATGTGTTAACTTATAATATTTCAATATTAAGTTGAAATGTTAAGTTATAAAGTTAATTTGTAAACAGTACATACTAAGAATTACTAGAGGTGGCATAGAACCTAGCAAGCAGTAGGCCCTGAATTTAAACCTTCAAATCCTAATATGACAAAAGAAAAAGAAATTAAAAAAAAGACAAAATTGCTTATGAATCTGTCAGTCAGCGAATTGCTGACCTGAGAAGAAAAACTAACCCTTTATATGCTAAATGGGGTAATCAGTAGCCTTCTAGGTCAACTGAACCCATCAAATGAATGATCCTTCAATGTGGCTTTTGAAGGAATTTTCAAATCAAAGACCATTCAACAGTGGCCTTGGTTATAAAATGCCAGGAAGAAGGTTGGCTCTGCTGACCAGCCAATGGCATCTGTTCCTGGAAACAGGATCCATTCGTCCTTGTCTAGTGGTTGGCATAACTCTAAATCCAGGATCTGAATGATGCTCTGCTGCTTGACCCTGTCACCTCCCAGTGGTCCACTCTGGATCTCCTTGTCACACCTGCCCTGTCCTGCCCTATCTCCCTCTCACCTGACAATCCTACTGCCAAAACCTGCCCCTACCTGTCAGGAAGTAGAATCTGTTTCTCTGCCCTTGAGTCTAGAAGGCCACAGTGTGACTCGGTATTGGCAAACACTTGAGATCTATCAAAATAGCATAAACAAGTGACTTGTGAAGGACTGTGCCGCAGTCCCAGAGGGACTTCTTGGTGATTTTAAGAAAGCTACCTCATCATACTTGTACATGGGAAAGAGGAGCTCTGGTTTCTTCATCTTTTGGTTTTTGTAACAAATATTAAGTAATAGTCACAACTAATCCTCATCACTCAGACAACATCACCTAATCATAATCACCAAAGGCACTGTCCATACCAGGACATGTGGGGACTACAACTGTAATGCGTGATTTGGAGGAGACAGCCACATTCAGTCTGTAGTGACCAATAAATGCTCACAAGTGGACTTTAAGGTTAATTCTTACAGGCCAATGACCTTAAAGGTTAATTTCAAATGCCAGTGATCTCTAAAATTAAGTCCAAACAGACAGTATTGTGTCTACTCAGTGAATAAGCTACTCTGAACCCTTCCTTGCTAATGACTCATTAAGAAGGCCATTTGATAAGGAAGCTCCAAAGAGTTCTCATAGAAAAGGTTGAGACCCCATGAAGGAGGTAAAGCGGGTCCCTCTTGTCCAAGATTCGATTCTCGAGTTCAACTGCTTCACATGAGCCAACTCTAGTCATGGACTGGCCTTAGAGACAAGAACTTCAAAACTCCTGACCCACACAAACCAGAATATTACAAAAGAGTGCCTAAAGGTGCAGACATAAAATTTAACTTGACTTCTTATGTAACCACAGTGACTAGAACATACAGGGACACATTTATAAAAGAACAGAATTGCCTTATTTTGAAATATTTATACTTACTCTTTTCTAAAGCAATTTTGTTTAGTTGAGAGAGGCAACAGTGGCTTTCTGACACATGCTGTTTTTCTGGATAAACAATTATGAGATATATTCTAAAGCACATTATGATAAGCAATGCCCTGAGATCTGATCCTGCTTCTCTCCCGGATGCCAACTATTCAGAGTCCAAGAGTGATCTATTCAGATTCATCTCCAGAGCTCCACTTCACACAGGGCTTATGGCCAAACAGCCAGTGAGAGCAAGTTAGACTTTGCATGTAGTGGCACATTAGTCACAAAGCATAACACCACTTCCTATGAGTGACATGAAGGACAAAGACAATTCCCGCTGTCCCCCATCGTAACCTCCCTGTGTGCTGAGGTTCCTGTACATCTAAAATCATCACAACCAAGAGATCTGAAATGATAATGCTGAAGAACACAATGCTGCCAAATCCCACCAAAATAACACAGGAACACCCACAAGAAATCAGTGCATTTTGGAACAGCTATTTATATTTGATGTGTATTTGATGACGTGCATAGAGACTCAATTGGAAGTTGTGAATGACAGGTACAGCTGAATCATTTAATTCTCTGCAATATGTTCCACATCAAAGATGACAAAGCCATGTACAAGCATTCTGCTGATCCAAGACCATCCCATCTCAAGTGAATGGAAATTTTTGCTCTTTCTTGGAGGGTAATGGATGGGAACAAAAGGAGTTTAACATTTTCTTTTGTAAGAGTACCTTCACTTTTGCTTAAATGGGCACAGAATCATAGCCATTTCTCTTTTAACATACAGTACTGCTATTGCTTGTTGAAATTATAGAAGCATTTTAGATGTAGCATCCTGGGGGGTTCTGAATAACTCATGCCAAAAATACCGCAAGAGGTAGTGCTCTTTAGACATCCAGAATTCCACGAGAAATATTGCTATGGGTTAGTTTGTTTAGACTTTGCCTTCTAAGTCTACTGGGCTTACACAAAAGCCATCAGAAGGCTAGCCAATTAAGACACACCCAATGATCTTCTGACCTTCCATGCCATGCTAGGAGTAACAATGCTTCTCACTGAGATAAAGACTCCCATGCTTGGGAACTACATCTTAATTATTGCCCAAAGGGGTTTTCCCCCTGCACCCACTGTGTTTTATCCATCAGTTTTTTCAGAACATGATCCCATCTCCTATTCCCTATCCCTTTCTTTTATACAAGATATTTTTTGGCAGGAAGTTCCAGAAATTTCTCTATTCTCACAAGAATATCTCTAGGCACTTTCCCAGTATAATAAAGAAACGTTTTATGTCATGGGTGATGGCCAGTTAATGTCGATGTTTCTCTGGATACAGTACAGCATTACCAGCCAAGGGAAACACCTGCACAGCTCTGTGTTCCTGCATTACATCCACGAGCTCATATCCCATCAACAAAGAACAAAAACCACAGGTGCCGAGGGGAAAACAGCTCTACATAAATCTAACTCAAGACCATCTTTTCAAAATAAACATAATTGTAAAAAGGAAGAAATCTAGCTAGTAAACATAGACAGCCCTGTAATTACACTGTATTTATAAAATCTATTCTTATAATGTATTTGATAATGTATGCAACTGTATTTGATAATATCTGCATAACTCATTTTATAATGACCACAGAGGAAAGCACAAAAGGCAAGAGTTCCTTGCAGACATCAGAGTGGCAGACAAATGCAAGTGGTACTTAGCCAGACCTTCTGGCTTCTATTTTCTGAACAACTTCAGAGTACAGATTTAACTAAAGTGTTCTTTAGACCTGGACATCTCTAAATTAATATATCCTTAGGACTACATATAAACACACACCTACGTCTTATATACTAATAGTAGTATTTCATTAGAGGAATCAAAACCCAAACAAAAACAACTAAAACCGACTTTGATTTCCTTGGCAATGTCCAGGCCCTGGGAATATATCCCACCACAAGTCTTCATGAAATGAAGATACAGTGCAGCCAGCTGGATGGAGAACCAATTACTCTTTGTCACAATATTATCTGACTTTCCCTCCAAGACAACTGATGCCCACAGGAAACTCACACTCGTGGAGGAAGAACCTAAATGCCTGCATGACATTGAGAGGATGGAAGCCAGACCCTGAAGAACCCACATGGTGCCTTGCAATAATAAATGCCACATGGATGACATCGCCAGAGACCATGTAAAGCCTGAGGGTCTAAGGATGGGAAGAGGATAGTTACCGGATTATAAAGAATGAGCGATTGAGCCACGCTTGTCAGATGCTGTTTCATGGTAGACAGATTAAAATGGAGCAAGGCTCTGGAGGTTCTGTCATCCAGGCTGCTTCTCAAAACATCTCACATGAACTTACATGATTTGGGAGATTCTATCAAAGTCTTTCATAAAAACTTCAGAGCAAAAGAACGGATCCTGTTCTCTGAACTCGGTGTCTACTTTCAAGCTGTTTCCATGCTGGTCATATTCACATCGCAGTTGGAGAATCCTCAGGATATAAGATGATCAGAAAAGGTCTTCTTCTGCCTCAGGGAATGGGAAGAACAGATGTATAGACAATAAAGGGAACTAGAAAGATTGTACTGACGACCGTAACAAGATGTATAAACACTTGGTAATGATGATCCAAACTGATGACCCAAATACCAGCCAACTATTTCATCTGAATCTCAAGTGCTATCCAGTTAATCAAGGGTAAATAAAGGTAACTTAGTCTCATCCGATATGATTGAATGTACCTAGTGTAGAGCTATTGTAATCCTCTGCTAGGAGAGTCCTAGATATGTACTAATTATTACAAATGAGGGAAACCTTTGAGTCTGGCTTACTTCACTCAATATGATTTTTTCAAAGTCTTTCCATTTCCTTACAAATAGGGTGATATCATTCTTTCTGACAGTAGCGTAGAATTGCATTGTGTATAAATACCACATCTTGTTGATCCAATCATCAACTGAGGGGCATCTGGGTTGGTTCCATATCTTCCCTATGCAATGAACAGCTTTGTGCTAGTGGCTTTAGTGTGTCCTTGTTTCTGGACATTTGGGTAAATGCCAAGGAGTGGAATTGCTGGGTCATAGGAGAGCTCTGTTTAGTCTTTTGAGGAACCGTCATACTGCTTTCCATAGTGGTTGAATGAGTTTGCACTCCCACCAACAGTATAGTAGGGATCCCTCCTGGCCACATTCCTGCCAGCATCTGTTGTTATTGGAATTCTTGATCCTGGCCATTCTAACTGGAGTGAGGTGGAATCTTAGAGTTGTTTTGATTTGCATTTCTTTTATGGCCAGAGATGTCAAGCATTTCTTGATGTGTCTATAGGCCATTCTTATTTCTTCTTCAGAGAAGTCTCTCTTTAAGTCGTTAGCCCATCTTTTAAGGGATGGTTGTTTCTTTGAAGATTTGTTTTGGAGAGATTCAATTTTTTGGCTGTTGGTATATTTTAGATATGAGGCCCTTGTCTGTTGTATGGCTAGTGAAGATCTTCTCCCACTCTATGGGCTTTCTATTTAACTTCTAGCTATGTCCTTAGCCATACAGAAGCTCTGCTGTTTAATGCAGCCCTGTTTGTCCAAACTTCCTTCAATTTGTTGTGTTTCTGGGTCTTTGTTAAGAAAGTTTTCAACCTGTGCCAAGGAGACTTAGTATATCTCCTATTCTTCTTGTAAAGTTTTCAGGGTATCTGCTTTTACCTCAAGGTCTTTGATCCATTTGTAATTAAATCTGGTGCAGGGTGACACAGATCTCTAGCGTATGGAAGCAAGAGCTCTATCTTGTGTGGTTGTGGTTCTTAATTTTATGTTATTTCTCTTATTTTTTGCCCTTTTGTAAATCTCATGTTGTTACTATATTTGACTTTGTTACCTGGTATACTGTATATACATTTATTTGAAATAGGAAAGAGAAGGGGGAGAAATAGATGATTGGGAAGGAGTAGAGGGAGGGAAATGGGGACAAAAACCATGAGAAGGAGTATCAATGTGTGAGAAATAATGCACCTGGCGAATGTTAACTGTAACCCCTCTATACATTGCCCCGACAATAAAAAAGAAAATAAATAAAAACTTCTGAAATCTAAGTCTCCAAACTTTCATGCAAACACACACAAAAATGAATAAAAACAAGCTTTTCAGATATCTAAAAAAAAGAATAAACAACTTCATATAGGACATTAAAACAAAAGCAAAACATAACCCCTAAAACCCTTGTTTCCTTATCTTGACATTCATTTAGATTAACGTCATATTATGTGGTCATATGTCCACAGCTTTTGAGCTTTTGTGATGCTCTGCTAGGAAAATCTTAGACATATTCTAATTTTTACAAATGAGGGGAACCATGAGCCTACGTTTCTTTGGGTCTGGCTTACTTCACTTAGTATAGTGTTATACTTTATATTCCCTATTTGTTCCTCCGGCTCCCACCAGTGCCCGCCACAATATCATCTGTTTCTCTTTCCCTATTCCACATCCCTGTCTTGATGTACAGCTTTCGTTGGGATTCTTTCATCTTTTTCCCATTTTGCTCTTTTCTAAGTAGCTCCTTAGTTAGATCCATGTTCTAAGTTTTTCTAGGTAAATAGCTATGTATATAGACATATATCCATGTACACATGTGTAAAAACATATTTAGGGGTTTTTATTTGTATTTTATTGGTGGTTAAGGATAATAAAAAATCTATATGCAGCAAAAAAAAAAAAGAAAAAAGGTAACAAATGTCAGCTATCCTACTCCACCGTTAAGTTAAACCAAACCTTTAGATCCACTGTATCATTGCCTTGTGGTGAATTTTGCCACTCAGTGCAAGCTAACACTATAAAAATAATACTCCATATTATTTTATATGATAAAATATATTTTATAGTCTCAAGAAGACACAGCTTCTTGCTCTCATTTTATAAAGTGTAGCTCCTGAAATGTTATCATTCTGAGACATCAAATGTCATCACCTCTCATATTCCTTGAAAATGGTTCACTATGAACCCAGTTTGATGATAAAAGAGGACACAATATAAAGAATTGTATCACTCCATTTCACCAGCTACCACTGAAAACTATAAATCAAACATACACACACAAAAATCACAGTGTGCTCAAATCAGGCAGAGGAAAATACATCACTGAGGACCACGAATGTCAGATTCCAACCATTTCATTCTGTTTATAAGCCTCTAGTTCTTCTTCATAAACTACAGTGCTTTGTTCCTTAGGCCAGGGTGTAGTAAGACAGGCATATTGTACTAAAACAAAAAAAGTAGTAAGTAGCTACAGATTACACCATATTTCCCAAAAGATGTAAACAATCACTCAGTGCATTTCATTCTGCTTATGTTATGACATGCTAGCTTGAAAAAAGTTGAAGTCTACCCTTTAAGAAAAAGCTACAGTTACCAGTCACGCTTCACTGCAAATAAAATGTCCTGCTGAGCAGTCTAAAAACCTAAGGACCAAGAAACAAAATACATTTTTTAAAGTAAAGGAATACTCTCATGTTATCACAAGCTTAAAACATAAAGCCACTATAAAAGAAACATTTAGTCTAAAACAATATGGCCAACCACTTACAGTTCTCACTCAGACAGATTCATAGGGATATGTCTTCTGTGATCACTAAAAACAGAAAGATATTATGACTGAAAAGAATCAAGAAAACACATGCATTCATGTAATTTTCAATTCCCTGTTGGGCCTCATCCAACAATCAAGCTCTAGATTTGCTTTGTATTTCAAGGGAAAGGCAGCACATGCAAACACAAATGATAAAAGTAAATAAGTAAGGGAATGAATGAAGACCAGTTTATACAAAATCTCATTTCCATGTCAGAATAAGTTAGGGGCAACCTTGGATTACTCTATAATTCAGGTTCAGAAAAAAAACTGAGATACAGCTTTTGAAGGGCTACTTTTGTTGTTGTTGTTGTTGTTGTGTTGTTTTCTAATCCAGGATTGTTCAATCCTGCAGAATTCTGGTTCAGAGATAAACCACCTGGGGATGGGATGGGGTGTCTGTCCTGCAATCACCTGGATGGTGGGCAGTTAATTTCTACCCAGTGGAGGTCAGTAGCCATGCTCCCTTATTTCCCAGTTACAACAATAAACTGTGACTCCAGATAACAAAATGTCAGTCCCATAGAGGTAAATATCCTCCAGCTGAAACTTACCATTCTGATGCAGTGATGACAAAGGAAATCCTAATCCTTCAGAAGGGAAGATCAGCCTGTGTAGCCACAGACACAAGTGATCCACTCTAACATCTGAGGACCTCCTCTCACCCTACCATGTGCTCTGCTCAAGAGGCAGAGGATGGAAATGCAAATCGGTCTTCACCCAACTTGGAAAAACACAGAATTGCCTTTATCCCACTTGTACATTTTAAAGATACTCATTAAATGTGCTAGGGATACAACATCCTGAGATAAAGAGGAACCAGCCAGATTATCCCAGATAATTCCAGATTTTTCTTGGCCATTTCCCTCTAGAAAGAGGTGCAATGCCTTAGTCCCCCATGTTATTCAAGGAATAAACCATCGGAAGTGCTGCTTTCTGGGGTCTCCTAGCTTTGGTGCCCCCAGGGCATGTACAGCCAAGACTCTGGACTTTCCTAAGCCTTAGGGGCACATAAAAACCCCAAGATCTCTCTCTCTCTGTAAACACGTGTCCTTGTACCTTGTATATGAATTTGCTCTGTTTCCCTGGACTCAAGGTGGTAACTAATGCCTTTTTGTTTCATAAAGTACAACCCAGATCTCCCCTGCTCAAAGTAATCTTCAAAAGAAATGCTCCGTAGGGGCTGATGTTACGATTTGACACAGATATTTAATAAAAAGACATTGCGTATGTCAAGCCTATTTAAGACATTAGCAAGTTTGCTAGAATCTTTTAGAAAATAGCAACAGGAAGAAAACTCTTTAAAAAAAAGAAAACTTTCCTGGAAATAAAGAAATTATAGGTTTCATTCTGTCTGAACAAGTTATTAAATATAAGGACAATATTCCATTCTATATCTCAACCTTTCTGCTTGTGGGTCTCATTATGTTACCTCATTGGGGAATGGGAGAGTGAGGAAACTCTTGATGTTGACGTTGATCTGCGTTTGTGATGATGTGTACCAAGGACCAAGTGTTAAATGATCACCCGCCATGAGATGCTTCCTCTCTTGGGCTGTAATGAAGCAAAGCACACTAACATTCCTCATGAGTGCTGGCCAGTTGAGACAGGGCATCCAATGAGGTGAACACATGACCTTACAACAGAAGAAACTATCTGAATTACCTTGATAGAAGTCACTGTTTACACAAAACCAAAGAGGAAACCAAGATGATTCCAAAATCATCTGAGTGGAGCCTTGCCTCACAGGTGAACCTTTAGTACAGAGATTTCTCTTCAGCCAATATCACCTTCACTAAAACTCCTGTTGTGTATTTCCTCTTCCTTGACACACAAAATCAAAATGAACATTTTACTGTGATTCAAAACTTTATTAAAAAATAAAAGCTATGTATTTTTCTGAGTGAGAATGATTGTCTTACTGGCAATCTTGATAAATCTCTACTGAAGCTTTCTGCTGCGAAATTCTTTGCTGCCCACACCTTCTGTCTCTCTATTTAAAGCCAATGGGAATGCATGGCCTTCAGCAAACACTGCATAATTTCCAGAGTCTCAGACATGAAGGGCTCAGAGCCACTCGATGTAACTGAGCAAACATTGATTGAGCTGCTCTACTGCTCACTGAGCCTTGGAATTAAAAATAAATAACATTTGACCTGTCTCTCTTCAAAGATTTCACAGCCTATTATGTAAGATAAACATCTGCTATAAACCCCAAAATGAAATGAGAGAGGTGTGCCCAGTCACGCTAGAAGAGAGACAAGAAGGCGATTAACTTCACTTGATGAATCTGGGCTCCGGAAAGGCATTGGCAGGACCCAGGGGAGACAAATGCCCGTCCTGGTCCTCCCTTTCAAGGAAACTCTATGCATAAAGTGAATAAACTTAGGTTAATGAAAATCAAGAGCTGTCCTCCTTTAAGGGTAGAAGGTAACTGTAAAATGTAAGGGGACAGTGGGGAATGGGTGGATGAGTGCAGGTAAGTTCACACTGCTTCCCATGGCTGTTTTAGAGAGGGTGGATTACAAGTGTCAGGCACCACGCCTTCCTCCTACCCCATCTTTGAGTCACTTGCATATTAAACCAATCAATATTGAGCAAATGACAGCCAACAGGGCAGACACTCATTTTCACCTCCTCAAAGCCCAGAGCTGGAGTCAGTCATACCCCCGGACTTCATATGCTAGAGATAAGTATTGTAATACTAGGCAGAGTTCTTTCCCTCTCTTCAAACAGCCCCACAGTTAAAACCATGAGGCATGCATGCATGCAGGTATGTACAAACATATGGATACAGTCTAGGATACACAGGCTTTTTGTGCTTGTCTTATTCTTACTGTTATTAATTTCTTTTTATTTATCTCAGAAATCTGTATTTATTTTAATTTTGTTATCTTTAAGTAGCTGTACAAATGGGTTTTGATTCATCATGTGCCGTTATTAAATTCGATTTTTTTGTTTTCTTTTGTTTTGTGCCTGTCTGGGGGCTTAAGCTCAGGGCCTGCATGCTATCCCTGAACTTGAACTCCAGCTCTACTTCCAATGACTTCTTCCTACTCTTCATCTTCCTCCTCTTATCCTTCTTCTTCCTCCTCCTCTACTTCCTCTTCCTCTTTTTCCTCTTCTTCTTCCTCCTACTCTTCCTCTTCCTCCTCCGCCTCCTCTTCTTCTTCCTCCTCCCCCTCCTCCTCCTTCTCCTCTCCTACTTTTCCTTCTGTGATTAACTAGAGATAAGCACCTCACAGACTTCCTGCCTAGAGTGGTTTCAAATCTCAATCCTCAGTTTTCACCCTTCTCCATACTACTATTAATGAATTCTGACACTGAAGAAAAGAAATAAAAGACTAAATAACCATGCAAAAAAATACTAACACAGACAACATTGAAAAATATTTGGTGATTGTAGAATGTTGGCTCACACCTGTAACTTTAGAGAACTGGATGGTGGAGATTGGGGGCAGCCCAGGAAGAAAGAAGTCTATGGGACCTCATAACAGCAGTATGCCCCTGTTACCCCAGTTTAGGGAGACTGCACAATGGCTGGGCACAGTGACATACACATGGCATCCCCACTGACATGGGAAGTACAAGTATTTGACTGTAAACACAGATTGGCTTTGGCCTAAAATAAGAGCCAATATTGAAAATAATTAAAGCAAAACGGATTTTGATCCATAGCTAAAGTGGTAGCCCATATACCTAGCAACTGTGTTCCCACAAATTCAATTTCCATCACCACCAAGAAAAAGAAAAGGAAAGGAAATGTATAGATGGAGCTGTGAACCAGTGGCTCATGCTGAAATACTAGGAGATCTAGAGAGTCACCATGTGAGGGATAAAAAGTTCACCAAAGCATATCTCAGAAAAATCTAGGCTTGATAGCACACAGCGCTAATCCAGATAGGGATCAAAGTGTGGAAATCTTGGAAGATTCCCTCCCATTGTGGCTGGCATAACTGTAAAAAAGATGGCCAAGTGATGGCATTTAACAAGGCTTGTACTATGCTAGTAATGAGGCATTGTTTGGAACCGGGAAACAAAATTAAAGGCCATAGATACAAATGGCCAAGTCAAAGTCTTGGTTAGTTTTTACGATTTCACGTCCATTTGGGGATTTGAATCTGCTTGTGGAAAACAGATGTTTGGCTGCTAAAACAAATGACATTTTAAAGTTTGATTTCATAAAAAATTAAAGCACAGCTATAAACCAGAAGCTCAGAAGGAACCAGCCCACACAATCACAGTCAGATACTGAGTCACTGGGCCACCCCAGTGTGGGCAAAATCATTTGCATGGAGTAGTGGGAAATGGCTCGGAAGCTGTTTTTGAAAGCTGGCTTGACGAAGGTGGTGCAGGTGGGATCTTGAGCAGAACTGTACACTTACAAGCCACCACCACATCTTTCATCTGGACCAGCATTGTTTATCTAGTACACAGCATCATTTCAATGACCAAAATAAGCAAAGGGCAAAAAATGGCTTTTAGTAAGAGTCACCGGGACTTTTGACAAACCTTGACTACATACAGATCTGAAGGCACATCTTCTAGTTATTAATTTGACTCAACTCATACAGTTTAAATGTGAAGCTGCAGAAAGGAAAAGAGGCTACATTTTCAAGATGCTGTAGTGTCAAAGAAGAAAAATGGTTTCTTTATATATATCTTATTAAAATTGGTGACTAAAGTAGAAAATCTACAAAAACGACTGTCATCAGTTATCTATAAAGTCCTAGACTTCGATGGAATGGAAGTTACGGCATATTGGACTAAATCTTTTCATCTGACATACCAGAAAACAGAAGCCAGGAAAATTAGGATGCCTGCCCAAATATAAATGAAATACATCTAGAAATGTCCCTGAGTCTGCAGGAAAAAAATGTCCCCAAAAGTGGTGCTGATGAGCTGTTAATGTAGTTGAAATTAAGTGTGTTGGTGTTCTTCCAGTGCAAGGGGCTCAGAGTTTCAAGTGTAGCAAAATCATACAGGCCAGCTCAGCATTTGTGCTCATTCCTTTGATAAAAGGGTTTCTTCTCTCACAGCCTCCCCTGGAAGGACTCTGTACAACTCACTGTTGAATTATGGGAGTGGGGGAATTACTCAGCAAGGATCTTTCTGTCTTCCTACATGAGAAACTCTTCCAAAGATAATCTGCAAGTTTCTAAGGGGAAGAAGAAAAGACAGCATATACGAGTCAAGAAAAGCATGAAATAAATTTATGACCTCTAATTTTATACCCCTGTGCTAATAAGCAAGACCACCTGAACCCCTTTTGGAAACTATAGAAAAGTAATCATTCGATTTTTCAAATGCCTGTAATACTCATTTACAATGAAATTAAAATTTCCCAAAACCTTGCTTCTTTGCATAAAATGTGTGAGTCATGCAGCCAAAACTAGGGTCTAGATTTCCCAACTTCATGTGTCTTATTTAGAAATACAGTATTTGTAAACTCTTTTGTTAAATGGCAACTCCACCGTGCAACTAAAGATAATTTTAAAAAGTACAAACAAGGTCTTTTCACTCCAGTGTTTACTGTGAGTCATGGTCATGTCATGTAACCACACCAGCTCTGAGCAATGGTCATGTAGTCAGTCCAGTTGGCAAGGAAATTAAAATAAATACTTTATAGATATCCTTGGGAGAATGGACTAGATTCTCGCTCAGTATTCCTAACTCACTTGCTTAAACAAAACAACAGAAGCTAGGTCACCTTAGCTAACCCAACTTAGTGTAGACCAGCAGTTGTTCAGTATTACCAGTTACACAACAATAACAATGGAACTGGAGCACAGATCCTAGGAGAGCCCAATCTTACTTACTTCCAGGTTTTCTGGAAACAAAATAATGAGCTTAGGCCCCACACTTTTGCCTCTCTAAAACCAGTGTCCATATCCCCAAGCATTTCATTCCACTGATATTTACATTTTTATTCACATAAATTATACAAGAGGGTTTTACAGTGATATTTACATTTACACATGTATTGTACATTGATCAAATTGGTTCCATCTCTATCACCCTTTCTTAATTCCCTCCTCATCCCCTCTCTTTTGTCACATTTTTTATGGATTCTATTATGCTATTTCAATACATGGATATGATGTACTTCTACTAATTCTCCTGTCATTCTCTCCTTTCCTTCTTCTCCCTTTCTATCCCCCTCCTTCTCTTCCTCACCATGAAAACATATTGTAGCATTTTTACATGTTAAATTTTAAATGTTTGCTTTTGTTTTATAAAATAAAGAACATGCAATGATTACTGAACCTTTGAGTATCATTAGTGCCAGATCTAAAACAGCATGCCCCTTAACCTCTTAATTTTCTTAATGTATTTCAGACGTATGTTATATTTACATCTGACTATATATCCATCCATCCACCATTGGATGCATTGATTTGTGAAAGTCATTTGTCTTCAGGGTTTCTGGACCATATTCAAACTAAGAGAAACAATGAAGAAAGTGATACTGTTGCTTACAAAGCAGCTAATTTAAATGATGAATATGATTTTTTCTTTATTCCATTTCATATAATTCAGGAACTCTTAAATTTTCCTTTTTGTTTCTTGCTACAGCTGATCTTGAGAGTGTATCCACTTATTTATTCAGTACATCTAATGCATACAGAAATTCACTTTCACTCAAGAGAAAGCCTATAGCCAGGCTTCACTGAATACATATTTGTATACATACACACACACACACACACACACACACACACCACAGATACTTTCTACCCACTAGACTAAGGGTAAGAATTACTTTTTTTTTGTCGTAGGACTTGAACTCTGGGCCTGGGCGTTGTCCCTGAGCTCTTCAACTCAAGGCTACCATCTTACCGCTTGACCCACAGCACCACTTCTGTAAGAATTACTTTCAAAAGCTTCAATCACAATCTAAGAATCATTGTCTATACTAACATGACAAACATAAATAAAAGTTCTGCTCTTCTGCATTCATATGACAACAATGCCCATTGTGAACTTTTAATAATAGAGGACAAAAGGAAATCTTGTAATAATACTTTATGTACCTTTGATAACAAGGATATTTTATCCTGAGTTTTAAGAAGAAAGAGTTAGCTGGTAACAAAATGTTTCCACATATCCTTAAAAGACTGTGACTATAAGAAAAAATATGTTCAATTCATCTGTGAAATGTGCTGATCAGGAAGAAGAATTTCCAATGAATGCATCTAAATGTGCTATGAATTTATTGCAAGAGCTAGGACTGAACATCTCAGAACATGATGGGACACCCTGACACAGAGTGGCTGGAGGGAGAGATTTTTACCCAAATATTTAAATCTGGGGCTTGACATATTTCAGCAGTATTATTCAGTATTATTCAGTAGTATGTAGTCTGAGGATTTCACTTACTAAAACATCAAGCCTTCTCAAGCCCAAATAATTCCCCAAGTACCTTAGATTCATTTTCCACAAGCAAAGAAGGATCAGTTTTAAAGTCCAACATTCTGCTTGCCAAAACATCAGCCCAACAGAAATGTTGGAAGAGACAAGTTCAAGTGGAGACTTTAGTTCTTCAGGCAAACTTCAAGAGCCAGGAGCATAAGAGAAAGGAGGGAGAGCTCCTCTAAGAGTGCTTGGCTTCCACGAGGATGGCTTCAAACAGGAGAGTGTGAAGTATTTGCAATAAAAAGAACTGACTTTCAGAATTACTTTATTGTTGGAGATTTTAGCAACTCTATTTCTCATAACCAGCACAAACCCAGCAAATGCCAGAAAGCATACTCTAAAAAGTAATTTATCAGAAAAAAATAAGCCCAGTTCCACTCTCCATATAAGACTGATGCATAAACAGTAAAGAGAAATTAATAGCATGAAGTAGATACAGAGTATTAATTTCTATCATGCTTGTTTCAAAAATGAGGTTCTACTTGTTCAAGAAAATGCCAATGACGAGACTGCAGATTAAAAGAACAGAAAATCATTACCACTATAAAACATTTGGTATTTTCCAGAATACCTGCCAATTCCACCCTTCAGAGATACTTCTGTATCTTTATAGCAGAAAACACATCCAAACATCATTTCTAGATGAAACCAAGTAACCATCAGCAAAAGAGATAAATCACATGTTCTGTATTCCCTAACTATACTTTTTCATGTTGGAACCCATTCATTGTATATCATGTTGCCTAAAAATCTTTTCATACTTCCTTTTCTCCATAATAATTAGTAACATCTCATATATGAATGTCAGGAGAATTTATTCTATTTAATATCTATATGTGTCTACACAGGGAAATTAAGACCCACCAGGACAAGGGTTTTGATCTTTATTCATTGTCCTATCTACCCATAGAGCCTAGAAACACTACATACAGAAGAAAGGAGGGAAGGAAGGAAGGAAGGAAGGAAGGAAGGAAGGAAGGAAGGAAGGAAGGAAGGAAGGAAGGAAGGAAGGAAGGGAAGGAAGGGAAATGACCAAAGAGAGAAAGGGCAAGGGCAAAAGAAGGGGAAAATCTGACCTTAAAATCGTGAAAATGGTCTTCTGTGAAAGATTTCGGATCATTTTTAGTGAATAATTCTTAGGCTAAGACACATAAGTGCTCTCTGATATCAGTCCTTCCTTGCAGAGTGAAGGCATTTTAAAAGTTCCTGGGCAATACTTTTAAATTACACACACGCACACACACCGCATATTTATGCACACATGTTCAGATGTTTCTATATACTCTAGCACATTGTCAGCTCCACAGCTCCTTCCAACTCAAATGCTTATGGCCTCCATACGAGACTTCCACACTTTTCACAACCCTACTCTGTGTTGTGCTGTATAGTGGTAGGTTGAAAGGCTTCTAGTAGTTTTAGACATATGTTTCTTCTCAATGATCTCTGGGAAATATTTCCTAGTTTCCTGCTGTAGCTTGATTCCTTATTCCTATGCACTCTCTTCCCAAAATATGTGTTGCTTCTTACGCCGTGGATGAACAAACGCTATTTCTATTAATAATGGAAATACCTCTCATCTGCTGTGTACCTCCTCTGTGCCAGGGAATCTTGCATTATCTAGGTTTGTTTCCTAACAATCTTCAGAGCAATGTGCCTTGTGAAGATCTGGTATCTTGTGCATGAAACATGGAAGATTTCCCTCCAGCATCGCAGACCGGCGTACATGCTCCAAGTCGCTGGTAAACCTGCCAAGAATTCTGGGTGCTTTCATATCCACAGCAAAACTTGATTTATGTCTGAGACTCTATAGACTAAAACCTCAACCTCAAGTTAAGCAAGGGGAAAATAGTTCCCTACAGAAGGAATCTGACTTGGAGGATATTCAATGTGGGTTTACTCTTGAGGACTGAGGGAAACACAGATGGCCTCATCTACAAGTAGGTGTCGTTGCTGAGCTCTTGATGAGCAGCTCGAGCTTAGTCAGTAGTTTGGGGTTGTTGTTGGAATCCTGAGAACAGGCTATTTCTATGTTAACTCTCGAGGGCATATTGATCTGAGTTCACAGAGCCACAGCCACTTACAGTTAGACCCAGCCTGGCACCTGTGTAATTCCCTTGGCCAGCTCCCCTGGGCCTGGCAGCAATAAAGAACAGAACCCATGCCCTGCGTTCTCAGGTTTAAAAGAACAATTGGACTCCAGCAATGTTTCTTTCTGCATTGTAGAAAGGGAAATAAAGCCTTATTCTCTTAGAAAACCAAAGGGGAAAAAAATCAGCTCAACTCCCTGTGGCTGCAGAAGAGAACAGCTGAGCCCCTATAATCCGCCATGCCCCTGCTCATCGCAACTTTACCATGCAAACAGAGCCACTATGGGCTTTGTTTGTAAACAATAAAAACAAAACCAAATAGCGATATTTTGGTAATAGATATATAACACAATATTTGCCATATTGGACCACCCAGTATCATTAATTACATTTACAATATAACCACCATTACTACGTTTCCAGACTATGTCATTATCCCAAACAGAAGCTCTCTGCTTATAGAGCAGTAGTTTCTATCTCCCCCTTCATTCATCTCTTGGTAATCTTTCATCTTTCTCTTTCTATGAATTTTCCTGCTATATGTAGTTAGGTAGATGCATATTCTACATATTTCGTGTAATTCATAAAAAAAATATTTATTCTTTGGTGTCACCCATTGTCAAGGGTTTAGGCTAATGTCTTTACCACAGTGAGCTACATGAGCTACTACACATGGAGGTCAGGATTCCTCACAGCACCTGTTATCAAGCCCTGTGTCTGAGTTCCAGAGTTCAAGGCTTACTCTACTAGGCTGAAAGACTTACTGGAAATCATTTTTTTCTTCTTTTTTCTGTCATGGGGCTTGAACTCTAGTCTTGGGTGCTGTCCCTGAGTTCTTCAGCTCAAGGCTAGTGCTCTACCACTTGAGCCACAGCACCACCTCCTGGAAATCTTTATTCATTTATGTCCATAGCATTCAGCCAATTTGCTTTGAACAGAGTATGCCTGACCCAACTTGTCTCTAAAGCACAAATGAAGCAGCAACTACACAGATGGCCCATGACATACAGCAGTCTGATTTAGCATTTTCCCATTTTATGATTGTGTGCAGACAATACACATTCAACAGCATTCCAGTTACTCACACCTAGAATCCTAGCAACTCAGGCTGAGTTCTAAAGAATGATGGTTTGAAGTCAGCCTGGGCAGGAAAGACTGTAAGATTCTTATTTCAGTTAACCATTAAGAATCCAGAAGTATAGTGGCACTGAGGCTCAAATGGTAGAGCATTATCCTTGAGCTTAAGAGCTCAAGGACAGCACCCAGGCCCAGAGATCAAGCCCCATGACCAACTGGAAAAAAAAAAAGAAACAAAAGAAGCCAGAAGTGGAACTGTGACTCAAGTGGTAGATTTTCTACCTTCAAGGGAAAAACACTAAGGGGCAGTGCTAGGACCCCAATGAAGCCCCACTACAATAGACTCTTGGTGAAATTCTGATCTTTCTGATTCTAGTAAAACACAGAATAACAGCCTTACTCAGCCCCAAACTCTCAAGGAAAAACAAATAAGTGCCTATGCAATGTGGCATGTTGCTGATGTAGAATGTTTGGCAGATTGGATACACTGAATATAATGTTTTTAATTTACATTGGATTATTGGGTTGAATCCCACTTCAAATCAAGAAGCATTCTGAAAGGTAAACTAAGCTTCTCTTGTCTTTACAAAATGGTGTAGATTCCATCATTATAAAATCTTCATAAAATTTACTTATCTTACTTTTAAAGTAAAACAACCCACAACTGACTCTATATAATTATGCAAATTTTTGAATTGAACTACATAAAAAGCTGCCATGATACATCCTGGAAATCTTGGTTAAATATTTATTAGTTATAAATATATTCCACAGGACTTAGAAAGTAGGCCAATAAAGTTTAAGTAAATAAAAGGTCCCTAAACATGAATTACAGATAGTTACTTTTAGGGTAAATTAATAATCTAATTTTTAGTTACTCATAATTTTAAATCTTTTTTTGCTTTAAAATACTGCTGAAGTTCAAGCTCTAAATAAACAAGGTATTACCTATTCATTGACATCATAGTAATTCCTATTATTAATGATGCAGATATTGTGAATATCAAAGTAGACAACTGATGTCAGAATGTCTGACAAGAAGTTCTTCAGTAAATAGAAGAATCTTATTCCTCATGGAGAGTGGGACATATTGTTTCATGGTCTATAAATCCCTCCAAGATTAAAGGATACCATGAAATAGTGAAGATGATCTGAGAACAAGAAGAATATGAAGGAAGGAACATGACTGGTTTAGAACAAGAAAAAGGAAGATCTATGCTGCAGAAATAAGCCAAGAATGAATTTCATATTTAAGCTTCTCGCAAGCCAAGCTGAGACAAAAGTAGGGATCAAGGTCACAATGTAAATCAAAGTACACACACACACACACACACACACACACACACAAATTACCACATGTACCCAATAGTGTAACTGCACCTTCACATCCAGAAAAAGTCCTAAAATAGACTTCAATAACAAAACATTTAGTATGCTTTATTAATTGCTAATGATTTATCTCATATTACAAAACAAGTTAAATCATGCAATTAAATCATGCAAATAAGTAAGATCAATCAGATGCAGATTTCCATTTTGCTATAAACACAGTGTGAAACTGGACAATGTCCTGTTTTTTTCCTGTTTCCTAAACATCCTTTCTAAGTCTGAGAGAGCAAAATCATTGTTCTTGATATTGCAAATAATTCATACATGACAGGCTCCCAGAGTTACTGCCAGTTGGATAATTATGCATAAGTAATATACTGTTCTCATCTTTTGTAGAGAAGGCTTTGTAAGGCATGTAGGCTCTCTGTTTAAAAGGGAAACTTTTCAAATATGGTGCCGAACAGTTAGAAAGAAAGGGTTACATGGCAACACAGATGCTCTGGGTCAAGTACATGTTCTGAGAAAGCAAGTGGCATGCAAATGAACATAATCCAGTGAACCAGCGCCCGAACAGGCGGTGTTTTCTCTAATCAAACCCCGTGCTGTGCCACAACATATCAATTCTACAACAGTGCTGGGCACAACACTCACTTTGAGAGGTAAAAGCAAGGGTCTTCTTGTTAGAAATATTTTCTATCCTATTCTCCTAGGCCAAAAGAGTAGATGTACATTTTACCAAAAATTGTCAGCAGAAAAAAAAGAAAAGAAAAATTCTAACTCCCACCCTGTTTTGTATGGCCCAAGGCCCAGATTTAAACTTTAACATTTGCTCATATGCTACTGTGTAAGTCAAGTCTTGAACTGTTTCGGCTGCCTCCATGGGGAGGTCAGGATGATGGGTGCACGTGTGGGTGAGCCAGCTGTTGGATGGTGCTGGTTTGCTGAGTGAAGGTCAAGGTGAAGGTAAGATGACTGAGACTTCATTAACACTGGGCAATGCCTTGGCATAAATGGTTTTCTACAAAGAGCCCTGGAGAATTTGGGTCACCAAAAAGGGATCTGAAGTTAACTGAAACATTAAATCTTAGCAAGAGAAAGTTCTAAAACAGTTGGATGACAAGGCCAAGACATTGCAAAGGCTATGGTTCTATCTCTGGCCTTTTACCTATTTGAGCAAGAAGTGAATGGAATTTTCCAAAATCCCTTCTTGGTGCCTGGGAAGCTAGAGAGGCTTTCAGAGACGGAGGCTACCAGAGGAACCAGGAGATTCCGAAGTACTCAGTCTAGGTACTTAGTGCCCCCAAACCACCTCTCAGAAGTCCATGTTTTGTGTTTGTTTGGCCTGTCACCAATCTCACCATCTCAGCTACCAGAAACATTAAATACATCCAAGAAACCATTTGTTAACATGATTTTCATTCCAGGCACCAGCCATCTCCCAATAGCTTAGTGACGTAAATGAGTTTTCCAAGCCTCCTTGAAGGAAAAATAAAAAATACTCTCAACAGTTGCTTTTGAAAAGTCCTGGCAAGCTTCTAGGCTTATATCTTTTGAGGACGTTTTCATTTAGAGCACCCCTGAGAGGTGGAAAGAAAAATGTAATCTCAGACAATATTCCCTTTCTGATAAATATTTCTGATAAATATCCTCTAGCAGAGAACATCTTCAGAAGTATAGTCTCCAAGGTCTTTATGCACAGAAGCTCCTGTGCTCAGGCTCTTGCGTGACAAGCTCTCTACAGGAAGAGTGCGCACAGCAGCCCACGACTGTCCACAGCCCTGCTTCTGCACACATTCTTCCTCCTTCACTGCTCACCTGGCTTCTTTCCTCTATACTGGATTCATACTGGTCCAGTCCTAGTGTTCGATGTCTCCCACAGACATCAGCATTCAACAGAAATGGAGGCAGTCCACAGAGAATGGAAAGAACATCCATACATGCGTTACAGCTGTCTGAAGGGCTGGAGTTCCATTGTACACATAAACCGCTTTTCTTAAAAGGCAAAACAATTCAATATATAGCCTAAAATTAAGATAAGTAAAGGAAGAGGAAGGCCAGAAGGGGGGGGGAAGAAAGTTGAAAGGGGTTACAATGATCAAGATGCACGGGACTGATAAAAGTCTTTGTGAATGGCAACTCCTTTGAATAACTACTTAAAGACAATAAAAATATGTTTTCTAAAGAGAACACAATTTATTTACTAGTTTTAAAGAAGCCAAGAATATAAGTATATCCTGTGAGTAAATGGCCAATAAACGTTTACTATGTGCTAATCCTGTGCTATGTGCTCCTAACTCATTTAGTAAACAAGGCAGATGTAACCCTACCTCATGGAGCAGAGACTGAGGCACAGAGAGGTTTAGGAAATGCTCATAGTTTCATACATAAGTATACCAAGAATCACATTGAGAGTACCTTGTTGCCAGAACCTGGAGTCTGCATTTGATGAATGCTGGCCATTATCATGTTTGCTCTTATTAATGGGCTATTTCAATGGAATAATTAGGATGCGTTTTTAATGTCCATTCCAGTACACAGGTGACATCATGTTTTGTCTTTCAAAGGAGATCGCCTTGTGAGGTTCCCTGTATTCCAAATAAAGCAATTTTTTCATAAAGTTCTTTAAGTCAAAGGACTTCAAAGCCAGAGTTTATTAACTCCATGGAGGGTTTTTTTTATCTTGTTACATCATTGTCCTTGGTTTTTCCCTTTCTAAATTTTAGGTTAATACACTAATTAATGAAATATTAAGTAATCTCCTAGAAAAGTCTCTTGTTGGCTTAGAAAAGAACTGCTTGCGTCTTTTCCTAGTTCAGCAGGAAACCCAAAGGCCAATTTGGAAGGTTTCTTTATTGGTCAGGATTTGCTGTTTTGCTATCTGGGATCACTGCTCTGTCATTTCTGGAACAGAGAACAGGTAGAACAAGCTTACAAGGCTTGATTTCAAGCTTCCCTGGTAAAGGACAATTAAGGCAACCTTTCACGATCCCTTAGCCCCCCTTTACTCTTTACAGTTCCTAGAAGTAGTTGTAGAACATACTGAAAAGGCAGCATCCCAAGAGGAGAAGGAGCTGCTCAGACCCATCAGGGTCCATTTCCCTCTCCTAAAATGAGAATACCCTTCTACATTCTAGCCCGTTGAGTCACATGACTCTGGGGTATAGAATCTAGAGGAGATTTCTTTCTGAGGTCCTTAGCTGAACTACAGATGGGATGCAGGTGCAAATGAGCACAGATGAGACTCCATCCACTCAGGGAATAATCCTCAGCCTTGGGAACCAGCTACAATGGATCCTGGAATTGTCCTTGCTGCTTATCAATAAGTAAAAGCCACTACAGATGACACGGGATATGTGCAGGTGGGCCACCTCTCTGGTCTCGGCCAAACTGGTAAACTGGAGAGCTGGCAGGACCCAAGAGCTAACAGAAGGTGGGAGCAATCAATTCCCTTCATTTTCTATAAACACTTAAGAAGTACCTGGAATGCAAACATGGTAAAACAAAATAAAACACAGTAAACTTTGGTTTCCAACTTTTCCAGAAGTTAAGATTCTAGCCTTGAAAAATATTCTCTGCACCCTCTATTACAAGAATCCTCTAGTCTCACTAGCCTTTATATATCTTTTCCTTCTTCTGGTCAGCACTCCACTGATGCCCAATTCACAATGTTGGACCCTTAACAATTTCTATAAATTTGATGACTGTAAAATCTATCATCAGACTCTACATACATATAAAACGTAGTGTTTTTCCTAAATGTCTGTAATACCTCACTTAGCCATTTACTAATTATCAGATAATTCCTAATGACAAATGAGAAGACCAACAATTTTACATAAGTAAAGATAGAACAAAATTGAAGATGAAAAATTGAGAGATTAAAACTTTTATTACTAAACAGTCTATTATGTGAGAAACCAAAACAGGTATGTCTATTTAGCTATTATTTATATATTTATAGGTACAACAAACAAAAATCACAGATTTAAAGACTAAAACTACTTTAAAGCACACTATACAGTATCTGAAAATACTCTAGTTTATCCATCATCCATGACTATTATCTTTAAAATAATGTATACTTTGGGAAAAAATAAAATAATTCTTTTTAATGATGTCTACCAAAATTGTCCAGGTTCAATAGTCTGTACTTGTAGATCTGAAAGAAAGCTACAAGATAATTGGGAGGGGGTAGAGGGAGGAAAAGGGGGATAAAACATAAGAACGGATATCAATGTTCGAGAAGTAATGTACCTGCTACCTAACAAGTGTAACTGTAACCCTTCTATAAATTACCCCAACAATAAAATGCAGTTAAAAAAAAAAGAAGGCACATATTTTCTAAGAATTACTTTACACAAGGCATCAAAACCACTTATATTTTCCTTTGGGTTTAGGTGAATTTGAAATTTCACTTCACTTTCAGATCACAAGGTACCAACGTACTCAAAACCAATTTTAACTGATATACAAATTCAGTGACTTCCATTCTTAATCCTTATTTAATTGATTTTAAAAAAATACAGTGACATCCAGTTGAAAATGACAATCTAGACCTGGCAGGGCACAGTGGCTCACGCCTGTAATCCTAACTACTCAGGAGGCTGAGACCTGAGGATCAAGGTTCAAAGCCAGTCAGGGCACAAAAGGATCTGAGACTCTTATCTCCAAATAAATTCTAGAAAACAGGAAGTGGGGGTTGGCTCAAGGGTAGGGTGGTAGCCTTGATCTGAAGAGCTCAGAGACAATGCCCAGGCCCAGGGTTAGGGTAATAACCTTGAGCTAAAGAGCTCAGGGACAGTGCCTAGGTCGAGTTCAAGACCCAGGACCCACAAAAAAAAAAAAAAGAAAGAAAGAAAGAAAAAGAAAAGAAAATGTTAGTCTATACCTTTCATATTACTGCTATTCAATTTAATCTGCATTTTATGTACATTTACAACGGTGGTGTATTAAAATTGGGCCAATACTTGTCACTAGAGTTATATGAGGAATCACTCTATAGGAAAATCAGATAATATAATGAAGTCAATAAAAGGATGTGTTCAGCAGATCTTTATCACAATGATTTGGTGGTTGCTTGGTTAGCTAAACTAAACTACTAAACTAAAGCACTTTGTGTATTTTGAATCCTCAACTCATGAAAAATTCTGTTGGATTACCCCATCACACTTAATTTCCTTTCCTACATAATAAGTGAACATATCAGCTAATAAAACATTAGAATGCTTCATAAATTAATGTCCTGGTAATTTAAGAAAGAAATAGCATGTTAAGACCTATGTCAAGAACCACGATGATGAAAATAAACATGATATATATGATAGGAAATAGGGATCCATTGTAAATATACAGGACAAAGATGGAAAAAATAAACTTACGTCTACCAATTGTTCTTGGGATATTCCCATGAATGAGAAACAATAAATCAGAGATGTTATCTCAAGCTCTATAGGATGTGTAGAATCTAGGAGCTGTATCTACAGGAAGACTTTTTCCTTTCTTCCTCTGTACAGAGAGAATTCCAACATCCTTTGTAAAAAAAAAAAATAACATTTTGGATTGTCATAGCTAAGTACACTAAGGAAGACAATGATATCTTCAGCCGAAACCCAACAAATACAATAGTCTATAAAGAATAAGGTCAGATGATAAAGGTGAAGGTCATATGATGCTTGGACAAAGAAGTTAATGATAGACTCTGCTCTGAAGTAAAACCAGGACACAATGAGTATATTGGGAGGCTCGAAGGGACTTCAAAGAGAAATTTATCGTCTCTACTCATCCACATTCTGTTCTGAAATGAATCATAAGCATAAGTCAAAGGACAAACTAAAATTAAATGCTGTAAATGCAGTGCGTCTTTTTTTTTCTTTCCATTTGCTTTAGGGAGAAATTAAATTACGTATGGATGTATGGGGGGGTGCAGAAGCTGGGACAGTCAACAACTCTAAGCAAGGGAAACTGAAGTAAAGGTTTTTTTCAGGGCCTATTGAAAAATTAGAAATACTACAACACAGTTGGACACTTAAACTCATAGCACGTCTATGGTTCAACAGCCAAATACCACCGCTGTACCATGAACTTCTCTAGACGGCCAGCTTGGTGCTTCACTTTCGACTGTTCTGTGAAGGTGGAAATGAGGCCCTGCCTGACAAATTCCTGATCTCTTCCTGCAAGTTTCTAGTTTCATGAGGATTCAAGTTTGAATGAACATTTTAGCCCTTGCTAGATTATTCATTAAAGCGGGGAATATGATTTATTCAACAGTCTCTAGCTCAAACTCTGTTATATATTAAAAACAGTAAAAATGATTGTTGGCTGATTTTCTTTTGGAAACGCTGGAAGAAAATGATTTTTCTCCAAGGCCAACTCTCCTCTGTATTACTCACAAATTGACATTTATTAAGCCTATATTTAGAATTTCCCTACTCGGGAACCTGAAATTTTCTTTCAGCAAGGAAAAGGTAACTGTTTAGAACACCCATCCTCACCTGAACCCCTAGACTTTTTTCAGGCTCAGAAAACCAGCTATTCTGTACTCTGAAAGCAGGAGAGTATTCCAGTTTGTAGAAAGGCACATAAAAAGAAAATCACAGGGACATTAACACTGAACAGAATAACTTTGTGCGAGTTTGAGTATGTCTTGCAATTTAAAAAGCAGAGAAGGAATTTTCAGTTGAGCATGTTTTTGATTTGCCCCTATCAAAATATGCAAAAAAAGACATTATGGATTCTGACATTTCTTAGTCTGCTCTAAGTCTCCTCACAGTACAAAGGGTCATTTATGATTTGGGAAATAAAAAGCTAGGAACTGAGGCTATCTGGCTGTTTACACAGGTTGAAGTTGTGTCAAAGGAATAATGAGTTATTTTGTTCTAAGCAGATAAAATATATGGTCATAAGTTCCGCAGTAGGCATTTGTAGAATCGTATTCGAAAAACATGTTCCAGCATGGACCATGCAACCATGTGTGACTACAAATAATGTGTCATTTCAGGATTATAAAAATGTTCATGGGAGGTTTGCTAAGGTGATGGTTATTACCTCATTTAATAACCAGTGACATGAGATAATAAAAGGACTGGAGATGCCTACGTTCACATAGTACCATATATTAAGTGATTTAAATTTAAGAGATCTGCTTGTGTGTTATCTAGAGCTATATGAAGGATAGAACTAGTATACTGACAAATACTTAAATAAATTGATATTTTTGTCTTAAAATGTAAATGAAGCCAGATCATTGCTATAAGTACACTAGCACAATTCTTCATGTTTAATTTAAAGATGAGATTTCTCCAAAAGTGCTGTCCACCAACCAATGAAGGGCATAATTTCTAAAGTGTATTTTTCACTAAGAAAAGAAAAGCTCTATGTGAAATAATAATATATTATTACATATATGGTATAATATGCTACCTTTTAAGAAAGTAAGAAAGAAATATATACTTATATCCTTACTTTTTTAAGAAGAAACAGGTATAGCATAAGGCAGGAATAATGAAAGTAGCTCCATAAATATGTGTGAATGGAGGTAATAGTTCTCAAAATGATAAAAAAAAATGATACATTTTTTAAGATCAGTCCTGGGGCTTGAACTCTGGCCTGGACACTGCTCCTGAGCTCTTTTTGCTCAAGGCTAGCATGCTCCCCTTTTGAGTCACAGTGATAATTCCAGTTTTTTGAGTAGTTAATTGGCGATAAGAGTCTCATGGGGACTTTTTTGCCTAGGCTGGCTTCAAACCATGATCCTCCTGAGTAACTAAGATTGTGGGGGTGAGCCAGCAGCACCCAAATGATTCTTGTCTACTGACATACAGTTTTGCTTTTTGAACCAATCTCAGGACTCAAAATATAAATAAATAAATAAACAATGAAATTAAGGAAACAATAAAAAGGGTGGATACATGGCTCAGCCAACTGAGAGTGAGGCCCTGAATCCACTCAATACTAAAATAACAATACTAGTAATAATAAAATAAGCATTAAAATAAAAATGAACTCTACATGTGAGGTATGATTCCTCCATTATCTTTTCAGGGATAGCCATTCAATTCAGCAGAATTGCTTATTTGCATCTTGACAAATGACAAATGGATAATGAAGTCATCTTTTAAAAACGCTACTGTGATGAAATATTGATAAATGCAACCAGGAAATTACATTCCCTTACAACTTTCTATTTCCTTAAAATCCATACATTGAGTGAAATTCAGGATCTTTCTAAAAAACTGTGATAGGTATTTTTACAATGACCAAGAATTAAAGGCAAAATGCTTCTGCTTTATAAAATAATAACAAATGTCATTTGCCTAACATTATTTAACAAATAAAAGAAAGCATAGAAGAGTTAGTTTAAAAAAAATGGCTTCTGGGCTGGTAGTTTGGCCTAGTGGTAGAGTGCTTGCTTAGCATACACGAAGACCCGGGTTCAATTCTCGGTACCACATACATAGAAAAAAAAGCTGGAAGTGGTGCTGTGGCTCAGGGTAGAGCTCTAGCCTTGAGGAAAGCCCAAGGACAGTGCTCAGGCCCTGAGCTCAAGCCCAGGACTGGCAAAAAAAAAATGGCTTCTTTCTAAATAGACACTGAGGGTTTCCAAAGGTATGACCCATAAAAGGACAATCCATCCATCCACCTTCCTAAAATAGTTTTATAGACTGTCTAGTAAAATTTCTAGGAGACTAAGAGTCATCAGTATGTCTCCCTCACCAATAGAAGCTTCTACCTAAAATAAAATGAGTCAACAAACATCACACCCCCCGTGGTAAGTCAGAGATGACTCAGTCCTTTCTTAAAGAAGTGGGGCCAGTAAACCAAGAATTGTACAGAGCAGCAGGGATCACTCATCCTCTAGAAAGCTCTTGTGTGAAACACTGGGAAATTTCCCAGTATTCTCTATCTGAGCTTTATGCCTGTGGCTAGGTAAAGAGAAGCCTGAAAGCAAAATCCCCTTTATAAAGACCTGGCGATCTTTTGTGGATTTCTATTTACATCACCAACCCACGCATCCGAGAGCATATGGGATCCACAGATCGTCAGAACTCAGGACTGCAAACCAAGCTACGACGCCGTAGAACTCACTCACCATTGAGTATGATGAGGTGGTGCTGTTGCATTTTTATTGCCATTAGAATAAATTGTTCACAAGAGAAAGATGCCTCTGCTATTAAAATAAGTGAGGGGGAAAAGGCCCAGGTATATAACTCTGTTTTATGTGAAACCCACAGCCAACCATCTGCAAATCATTTTAGTTCTGTAAGCTAATAAAAAGTGCATGTGCCTTTTCCTCCTGTTTATCCTCTACAAGTTTTTTTCTTCTGTCTACCACTCATAAGAATACATTTTTTATATTGTCCTCGACCAACATTTTTCCATTGGCTATCCTAATGTATGCTGTCTCTAAAGCCGTTCAGGAGAATTACCCAAACATGCGTTCTGAGTTTGTGTGAGCACTGGAGTAAGCAAATGGATTTATTTCCCCCGTGTTTTAGCTGGAATCCCACTGACCCAGTGCTATCCACCAGTCCCTCCAAGAGAACACTGGCCTGCTCTGGGTCTTTATAATCAGGGTAGATCTATTTAAATAGATTTAAGTAGAAGGCTATGCCAGGATGCATGAAGAGAGAGTATCAGGTTCCCTAAGCACATTTGCCATTCATATTCTGAGCTCACAAATGCCAGTAATTTCTTGAAAAATTGACTTTGAATGTCAATGTGAATCTGTTGATTTCTGCTCTGTGATTTAGCAAAAAATAGATAAATAAATAAACCAGAACACAATGATTCTACCTCCTCCAACCCCACCAATGCAATGACATGATACAAAGCATAGGAGCCATTGAAGAGTTGCTGGCAGCTTCTGAATATACTAACGATATTAATTTTCACTTCAGTTTAATAAGAATAACAAATCCATTGGGAAAAAAAGAATTTGGAATTCACTATGAAGGTGAAGCACATGATACAATCAGTCAGTTGATTTCTAAAATTTTCCTGTTGCTGTTAAATGCCATCACGAAAATCTTCTTGCAGAATGACTGGTGTGGTGGTTCATACCCATAATTCCAGAGACTCAGGAAGTCGAAAATCAAAAGAATCATAGTTTCAGAACAGCCCCTGAGACCCTCATATCTCACTTCAACAAGAAAGTCATGGCTGTTATCCCAATCACACAAGAGACACAAGAAGGAAGTGTGAGGTCTAAGTCTAGCCTAGTCTGGAAAAAGACAAGACTACCTGCAAAGTAACGAAAGCCACAAAGTGCAGTGGGCTTGGCTGAAGTGATAGAGTATTTGCCTAGCAGGTGTGAGGCCCTGATTTAAGGCCTAATACCTCCAAAAGGAAAAAGAATATTTAACTATAGTGGCACCTTCAAATTTCTTGTCACGTGGCCACTTTTTCAAAATTCGGCTGACACACTGAATGGGTAGGACACAAAAACAGAAGCTGATTGCTACTGTGCAAGTCCAGAATGTATTCAGTAGTTACAGTGAGTTACCTGTTCCTGGGTGAAAATAAATCAATACATGCTTACTTACATACACAAATACATAAAACACACATACATACACACATGCATACATGCATAGGGAAGTAAGTCCTGGCAGGAAAAGGAAAAGGATAAAACAAACAAATCATGTATGAGTGGCATAGACAAAACAGGTCTGGCAAATGTTTAATGTGACTTTCTGAATTCTATGGGAAACTCAGCTTCCACTTACCTCCGTGCTGGTACAGTTGAAGAGTCAGTTTTCTCTGGCTGCAACTAACTACTTCTACAATGCAAGGATGTAGTCACGCCTTGCCCTGGCTCCTGCTCAGGGGCTTTCATGTTGGGTCACTGCATCCTTTTCTCTATAGAATCTCTCCTTTGCACTGTACACTGGAGTAGCTACCTCAGGATGATATTTAGAGGTGGGAGACGAGGCACCATATTTCAGCCACCCCTCCCTCCTTGGAGTACAGCAATATGTTGAGGTAGAGCCTTCTCCACAGCCTTGGGTGGGGGAGGGGTGAATGCAAACCCCATTCCAGGGGCTGGCCAGGTCTGCACCAACAGCTACTGACTGCTAGCTTCATAATCTACTCCTTTAATCTTTATTGACCTGACATTGTTTTAATGTCTAAGCAGTGAGTCATTTAGGGGTCATGAGATTGGAAGGGTTTTTTTTTTCTGCATTTGTTTTGGAGTCTTCACTGCTTTAAAACCTGTCAAAAGTGTGCTTAACATTGTGTTTAAGATTCTGCTTCCCACCAAAGATAATACAGATGGAAAATAAGCCTATGAAACAATGCTCCCAGACGGTGGAAGCATTATACATTAAAAGAAAATGTTACACCACTACCACGACTACCCACCTTTAGAATGATCAAAAAATTCCAGAATGCCAACATTGCCAAATGCTGGCAAGGCTGTGGCATGACAGACACTGCCCTTTGTTACTGGTAAGAATACAGAATAATGCAAACACTTAAAATACAGTTTGGACATTTCCCTTTGTAATTTATAATTATTATTTTCATCATCAAGTAGTTCTACAAAGGAGTTGCTATTTAATAAAGTAGTTTGGGAATACAATATATCTTACCAAACTAAACATACTCCTATCCTATAATAGAATTCATTTGCTATTTCTATGGCTGTGAAGCCATAGAAAACCATAGAGAAAATTTAAATGCACTTAGATAAATGAATGAGCCCATCTAAAAAGGCTATGTGCTGTTGGACTCCAGTTATCTGCCCTCTGTAAAATGTAAACTAATGGAGGCAGTAGAAAGATCAATGTTTGTCTTACAGGTGGTGACACAGATTCCAAATTAAACATTGAAAATATTGCGTGATACTCTAATGGTAGCTGCATGCCGTTACACATGCTTCCAAACCCACAGAATACACCCCAGCAGGAGTGAACTATCATGTAAACTTCTGATGTAAGGTCATCGCTGTACAAAATGCAAAACGCTGATCTGGGATGTTGACAGTGGGAAAGGACAAAGGCAGGGGTGGAACTTTCTGTACCGTTTGCTCTATTTTACTATGAACGTGAAGTGCTTTTAAAAAAGGAAAATCTATGGGGAAGGAAAAAAAATAAAACAAAACAAAATATGCTGCTCCAACCTGAAGTAACTAGAAACATTTCATTCAATAGTCCTATATTCCTAAAAGTACCTTCACGCCTCCCTTGTCCTCTCACCTAGGATATAAAAACTGTGAAATGCCAACTTAAGAAGTAGTCCCATTTTGGAAATAACCCCTAATCATCCTTACATTCCTCATGCTTCCAAGATTATACACACCAAGAATTAATCATGTTTTGGCCTTTGATTCTGCCAAGCCATATTATGAAACTCTTGATCCCAAATTCTTCCCATATTGTACAATGCTGGCAAAGGGAAGAAAAGCTACTGGGATCCCTCAGTGGTGAGGTGATTTTTCTGGCTTGCCGAGTTATTCTGACTTGATCTGTGTTCCTCTTATTGGCCTTTAGAGTATCAGGCATTTTTTTTGCCAGCCCTAGGACTTGAAACCAGAGCCTGAGCACTGTCCTTGGGCTTTCTCAAGGCTAGAGCTCTACCACTTGAGACACAGCACCACTTCCGGCTTTTTCTATGTAATGTGGTACACCAAGGATTCGAATCCACGCTTCTGTGCATGCTAGGCAAGCACTCTACCACTAGGCCAAACTCCCCGTCACAAATATCAATCATTTTATAAAGCTGTTTCTTCCTTTCTTTTATCCTCTCTTCCCTCCCTGCCTCCCACTCTCTGATAATCTGATAAAACTCATGGCTCCTCATTCATATCTGTATGTTGTTAGGTCACTGTGAGTTCTTTAAAAAGTATTCATAAACTGCCTCTCTCCCTACCCACCGCATCAGAAAAGAAAACATCCTAATATCGCTCATAACCACCCACTAGAAAAATGACTTGGGTTCTCTATGGTGACAAAAATGAGAAGACAGCTCGTGAGCCAATCAGTTTTTTCTCATCTTTACCAATTACTGATGATTACCCCCATCCCCAGAGCACCGAGAGATGGGGCACCCTGGTTCAACACACAGGGTGAGTCTCCAAGAAACTTTCTCCTCCACCCACGTCAAGCACTCCAATGAGTTTCAATCTGACCTCGATTTCCCCTCATGCTGCATACTCAAAGATCCACTAGACATTTCCTTCGGGGTGTTCCAACCTTATGAAATCTGAAACTCATTACCCTGTTCCCAAGTCTTGCCATTCTCGCTGCACTTCTCTCTACAAATGACAACCCCACTCACTATTCATCCATGTTAAAACATGTGAGAAAAGTCCTTGACTCATCCCAGGTTTTACTGAGATCCAAACAATCTGCAAAGTTCTACCAATATGGAATCCTAAGCAATTCTTGAAAACTGTCACAGCTACAAATGTACAATTTGTAATGCCAAATATAAAGTAAGCTACTACTAACTCGAAGGCACCATAGGCAAACTTCTTTATTTTCTTTGTTCATTGTCAGAAGATGTAAAATGGACAGGATGAAAATTAGAGCAGATACTGGAGGTACTGCTGGAAATGACATCCAGGAGAGAAAAAGCTGGTCTCTGACATTTCATTTTTGACAAAAGGCAGTTTAGTCCCTGTTGGCCAATAAAGTTTGAAAACCTGATATTTTTTTTACTCAACTTTAATTAAATTCTTTAGCTTCAAACTTAGCCAAGGAATGGTCCACATGACACAGACAATAATTTGTCCATCAGAATACATTCTCATTGAATTATCTTAGAAATGTGGTCTTTATCCAAAAACTGGCCCCAGAAAAAGTCAACTGAAAATGCTTTCAGTCACAGCTTCCCTCTTGAAAACTAAAATGAATATCTGGTCCAGATTGTTCCTTGTTTACATCATTTGTCATTCCAAAATATTTTTAAATGGTGGGGAACAGTAACTTTACACTGGGAAGTCCATAAATACATAATCATTATCAGGCTATTCTATACAGATACTGTGAAAACATTGCCACAGTTTGAACTTGACCTCCACAGATGCTAAAGTCAGGCCTAGCGTAAGGTGCTTAAGTAACTGTGAGTGCCCTGGGAAAAGATTCACATAGGACTTTTCAGGAACCTGACTAGCTTCCCTGAAGATGAGATGTTATAAAAAGAGCAACCCTAGTCTCTGCATCTTACAAGTATATGACTCCAAAATCAGGAAAATATAGCTATCTATATCTGATAAACTATAATAATCTATCAGAAAGACACAATCTTTTTAACACCAAATACTAGTTCATGGAATAGATTTAAAACACATACACTGTGTACACACACAGACCCAAATGCAGCAACTGTAGGAGACTACTATACTCCACTCTCATCAACAGATACGTTATCCAGGCCAAAAAGAAAAATCAACACGGAAACCTCAGATTTTAATGACACCATCACGATAGACAAAATGGACTTAACAGACATCTACAGAATACTCAACTCAGCAGTTACACAATATACATTCTTCTTGGCAGCCTATATATTTTTTCTTTAAAATACAATGATGTTCTAGGATATAATAAACTCTTAGCAATTATAAGAAAATGTAATGACCTCCCTGTATTCTATCAGACAATACTGGAATAAAACTAGAGATGAGCAGTGAAAGAACTACATTATTGTACGATGAGCACATCACTGAAGAATTAATTGAGAGGGAAACCCAAAAGTTATTAGGAACCAATGTAAAAAAAATCTGTCAGAACAGTTGAAATAAAGCAAAAGTATTGCTAAGAAGAAAATTTATAGTTCTAAGTGCCTACACCAAGACAGAGTAACTTATTATACATCAAGATAGGGTAACATTGCATTAGCAGCTCCTAGAAAAACAAAAACTGCCAGATGGAAAGAAATAATAAAAGATTATAACAGAAATCAATAGACTAAAAATATCTATACAAAGAATAAATGACATAAAAGGCTATTCCTTGAAGATAAACAAAATTGATAAATACTTGAAGCTCACACCAACGCTCCTGTTGCAGACTGAATAAACTAGGGAAGGGAGGGAAGGGAAGGGAAGAAAGGCACACACAGAAACAGACACAGACACACAGATACAAACACACACACAGAGACACACACATACACACACACAAAGGAAATTACTCAGACTTTAAAACAGGGTTGCCATATTTACAGTAGCATAAATGAACCTTTGGGCATAGATTAAATAGAATAAGCCAGGCATCTTAACAGATACCACACAATCTCATATGTTATCTCAGAGAGTGGAACTCAAAGAAGCAAAGAGAATTGCAGTTGGGGCAACACCTAACTTAGGGAAAAGTTCAAGAGTTCTTTTCTATAGAACAATGACAACAGTTAACTATACAGTGTATATTTGAAAATGTCTGAGAAAGTAGATTTTAAGAGTTTTCATCATAAAAAACACATAGGATAGTGTGTGCATGTTAACTAATTATATTTGGCATTACATGTTCCAAAATATCATGTAGCAAACCGCAAAAGTACACAATTTCCTAAATTAATATATATTAAATCATTCTAAAAATTCCTTAGGCTTTAAGGTTCTCTTTCCTTTAGAAATGTAAGGACCAAGGCATGAGGAAGGGTGTTAATTTAGATGCTAAATATCCTGAGAGATTCTGCCAAAATGAGTCTGGAGATTTTGACGAAAATCAAAACTAAATGAATCTATGCCCTGAGCAAGTGAGTAGGAAAGAAACTAAGAAACTTCGCTCTTCAATGGGTCATGTGGACTACTGAAGGTTACTAACACTTCCTATCAATGTTTTTCATAGATCCTAAGGTTCTGATGTCACAAGGAGAAGATAAACAATAATGAGGAAATATGGAAAACCACCATTATTTTTTCTTTGTGGTTTTTAATAGAGGGGTTAGTTATATTCGCTAGATAGAAGGTGCATTACTTCACACATATTGATAAACTTTCTCATGTTTTTGTCCCCATTTCCCTTCCCCTACCTCCTCCCCTCATCTTGCTCCTTCCTTCCCTTTCCTATTTCAAATAAACATATATATATATATATATAATATACCAGATAACCACTGTGACAATATGAGAATAACCAAGGGGCAACAAAAGAGATAACAACAATCACTCATTATATAGCTCTTGTTTCCATATCCTGGAGGTCCTTTCTTTTAGCCTCATCCAATATGGCCTTATGTGTCTAGGTTTTGAGCTATTGTAATCCTCTGCTAGGAGAGTCCAAGGTTTGTACTAATTATTACAAATAAGGGGAAACATGGAGCCTATGTTTCTTTGGGTCTGGCTTACTTCACTTAATAATGATTTTTTCCAAGTCTTTCCATTTCTATACAAATGGAGCAATGTTCATTCCCATGGCAGCATAGAATTCCACTGCGTATAAACACATCTTCTTGATCCAGTCATCTACTGAGGGGCATCTGGGTTGGTTCCATATCTTCGCTATAGTGAATAGTGCTGCAATGAACATCATTGCACTAGTGGCTTTAGTATGTCCTTGTTTCTGGACGATTGGGTAAATGCCAAGGAGCGGAGCTCTATGTTCATAGGGGAGCTCTATGTTTAGACTTTTGAGGCACTGCCATATTGCTTTCCATAGTGGTTGAATGAGTTTACATTCCCACCAACAGTGTAATAGTGATCCCTCCTGGCCACATCCCCTCCAGCATCTGTTGTTATTAGATATCTTGATCCTGGCCATTCTAACTGGAGTGAGGTGGAATCTGAGAGTTGTTTTGATTTGCATTTCTTTTACAGCCAGAGATGTCGAGCATTTCTTTATGTATGTATAGGCCATTCTTATTTCTTCTTCAGAGAAGACTCTCTTTAAGTCTTTGGCCCATCTTTTAAGGGATGGTTGTTTCTTTGAAGATTTGGAGTGATTCAATTTTTTGAGCTGTTGTTATATTTTAGATAGGAGGCCTTTGTGTGTTTTATGGTTAGTGAAGATCTTCTCCCACTCTGTGGACTTTCCATTTAACTTGCTAGCAATGTCCTTTGCCATGCAGAAGCTCTGCAGTTTAATATATTCCCATCTGTCCAAATTTTCTTTAATTTGTTGAGTTTCTGGGTCTTTATTAAGAAAGTTTTGACCTGTGCCAAGGAGGCCTAGTGTATCTCCTATTCCTTCTTGTGAAGTTTTAGGGTATCTGCTTTTACCTCTGTGTCTTTGATCCATTTGGAATTAACCCTGTGCAGGGTGACAAAGAAGGATCCAACTTTAGTTTTCTGTAGGTGCTTAGCCAGTTCTGCCAGCACAACTTGTTGAAGAGGCTGTCTTTCTTCCATTCTATTTTTTTTGGCTCCTTTATCAAAGATTAGGTGGCCATAGGTCTGTGGGTTGATTTCTGGGTCTTCAGTTCTATTCCATTGGTCTTCAGGCCTGGTACCAAGCTGTTTTGGTTACTATAGCTCTGTAAGAGAGTCTAAAGTTTGGTATTGAAATTCCTCTTGCGCCGTTCTTTCTGCTAAGAATTATTTTTGCTATAGAGGGTCTTTTATTATTCCATATGAAATTTTGGATTACTTCTTCTATTTCCTTAAAGAATGACATTGGGGTATTGAAGGGTATTGCGTTGAATTTGTAGATAGCCCTTGGCAAGATTGCCATTTTCAGGATGTTAATTCTTCCAATCCAGGAGCATGGGACGTTTTTCCATATCCTCAGCTCTGCTTTAATTTCCTTTTTCAGGTTTTTACAGAGTCTTGAACTGTGCTTATGAATGTTTAAGATCTACAGTGTTGAAAAACTATAAGCATGTCAGGTGCTGTTTCAGGAAGTAAATTGTTAAAATTTACAGGAGAATGTACAGGAGAATTTAAAGAATACTCAAATGAACATCATTCAAAGGAGATCTGAAACATAACCTTGGTTGAAGTTATAGGAAGATATAGATCTGTGAACCAGAGGTAGTACTGAGTAACACAGGGCTCCAAGATTGATTCTGTAATGCTCCATTTTAACACATCTTTAAAAAGCCTACCATGAAGTGAATGAACTATATACTGGGGAATAAATGGCTTCAAATGTTGACAGTGAAGACTATAAGGCACAGATTACCTGTATTGTAATTTTATAGTTTTGCTTACCTACATCCTGTAAATGTTTACTCATGAATATTTTGGAGGAAAAATATCACCTTAACATAAAGGAAGTGATTTTTTTCCTGCATATATCCCATCTGCAGGCAACAGATAAGGTTCTTGTCTTTCAAACTACATTGCTCTAATTTCTGATGAGAAATGTAAAGGCCATTATGGCATAACATCATCAAGAAAGTAATTTCTGCAAATTTAAAGAAACAAGTATTTTTTCCATTGGTCTCAAGGATAATAACACAAAAAAGAACCACTATAACCGACATCAAATTTTCTTCTTCTATTGTCTCATTCAGCTGTTTCAAATTAATTTACTCATTCTAGTACTTGAATATAATAATTAAATGTAGGATAGTAAAGAGATCTAATAATCCTATTGTGTCTTACATTGCTGAAGAATGCTTATTTTCTAAGAATTTCATCTCACTTTAAAATTACGTTATGCTCAAGGCCATTTAAAAGCAAACTAAAACAAAAGCCAAAGAAGGAGAAAAAGCAAAGAAGGGTCCTTTTTCTGTTCTACGTGAACCCAGTCTGAAAGGACAAAGCACTCTGGTAAAGGTCAATGCACTTATTGTGAATAGCTAGCAAGATTCAGCATAGCTCCACCCAATCTTGAAAGCAGACTTGCTCTGAAATAAACCCAGGAATGACGCTGAGAGCCCAGCATCCATGCAAAGCACTCCAGGAAGTTTACAACAGCTTCCAGTACTTTCTAGGAAGGCTAAAATCCGTCCTTGGCATGGGAGATCCTTCCAGACATCGGAAAACAACTGATCACACTGAGAACAGTCTAAGATGGAATATAAACTTTTATGCCCTTTCCTTTGCTCCATCTACATTTGATTATGAGGTTCCCCGGTCCTGAGGCTGACACACTCATATTCTCCTCATTTCGTTGAAGTTTGATTTTATGCAGGAACGCTCCTTTTCTATTTGTGGACCATTTATTTCAAAGCACATTTCCCTCTTGTGGAAAGCAAGCTCTTACCCTGTTTCTTGGAGTGCCTCCGGTCTGTTTCAAATAAGAGCTCTAATTGTTTTGAGATTCTGACATGAGATCCTCATTGTTTTACACTGATTGAAGGGCTTCTTGAACATTGCTCTCAGGACAGGATGCTAATCAAAACTTTATGGGCAACCAAAAGATGACTGAAATTCTTCTTATTCCCACAAACAGGGATTGCTCTCCTCCCCAGTCAAGGTGTATGCAAATGAGTTGCTTTACCACATAATCCTGGTGGGGTGGGGGCGGGGGAAAGTAAATGAGGCAAATAGTGTATCCTTAGTCTGCCTTCCTTCCACAGTCCTCCTCTATCACTCGTGCATCCTAGAAGCAGGAAATGCTGCCATCCTCTCTTCCAAGCCAAATCCCTTTGAATTTACACATTAACTCCAAGCCTAAGGGTCCTGGCAAAAGGCTTCCTTCATCCAAACCCTTACAGGTAACCTCATTGACTTCTTACTTTATTCCATAATGTTACAACACTTCCAACCAGCACAGAGAATGCTGCCTTACTTCTTGGTGATAGCTTCATGCTCAAAATGGTGTGTGTGTGTGTGTGTGTGTGTGTGTGTGTGTGTGTGTGTGTGTGTGTGTGTGATATAAAATATCGCATATCATATATAAATCAAGATGCATTGTACTTATAGGCTGATATGTACAACTACTTAAGATAAAATTTTTTATGTTTAATTGTTAATAAGGCACTAAGAAATTGACAATTAGCAATAAATTGGAACAATTGTAATGCTACACAGTAGCAAATTATTTAGTAAAAGGACAATCATTTTGAACACAAGAAGGTGCCTTGCAGCCATCAATCTGATCATGGAGATGGCTACAAAGGACTCAGGAGCAGGCAGAATGCACAATCGATGAGTGACTCATAGCCCCAAAACACAGAGTTCATTACTACTGAGAACAAAGTACAACCTAAAACCTGTGGATCACTCACATCTGGACTTATCCTTTCCATACTGCAGACCCCAGCTGACCACAGGTAGCTTAAACTTGGGAAAGAAAAAGCACAGGTAACTGGGGATTATTAGGAATAAAAACAAAAAGACAGGACAGGAACCTTCTTTGCTTTGCTACCAGAGGGCATGGTAAAATATTCCACACTTTTCTACATAAAAATGGGTTGAACTGAGAAACCATCATGAAAACTTAACTTCTGTAGACCTTATACACAAAGAACTCCCAAATCACTTGAGGAATTTTAGCCCATTAAAAATTCTCACCATTTCTCTATAAGCACTGTTACTACCTCTAATGAAACACAGGCACAGGGAGATAATTTTTCTGGCTCTCACTCTCACAGCTCATAAGAAGCAGATCCAAGATCCCAAGTCTGCAATAAGATGTACACATGTTATAGAGAGACATTTCTGTGGACACCCTGAGAATTTGAAAGCTAGTGGGACAGGTGATAAGCATCACCGCTCTGGAAGCTGGCTGGCCATTTCCCAGTTTGCCACCATGAGTTCACAAGCCATCCCATCCAAGTATCTCTCTTTCCACATGTCTCCATTGATCTCTGGCCTGGCAACATGGAATGATGTAGGCCACAAAATGTACTTGCTGCAGAAAGGTGAACTTTGAGAGCTAGAATAAGTGGTGGAATGCTGCTGAGCAAACTCAAGATCCTAAGTTCAACTGATACAGGAAAGGGAAGGAGGGAAGATCAATATAGGTGTTGTATGTGCATTATACTTTAGACACCTCTGATAAATATGTGAAAGAGAGCCTAACACACATTCTGGAAAGAGATAAAATGCAGTGTGTTAGTGACAATGAGAAAACGTGGGAACTCGCTAACATTATTTATTGCTTTTCATTATAACTATAGCACCAACCCCATAAAGCATATCTCAACAGATTTAATTCTATAATCGGAAAGTCATACACACACACACACACACACACACACACACACACACACACACACACACACAGTTACCAGCTTGACTCAGAAGAGGAGGAGAAAAGGACATAAAATATAATTCCACCAATATGAAAGGAATGTCTTAAGTTTCTCTGGAAGAGACGTATCTGTTCATTACAGAAATGAACTCTCCAACCTCCCAAGAAGAAAGTTTTATTTTCTCTCACAAATAGGCCATAAAATCCACTCCTTGAAGTGACTTCGTCAAGCATTGGCTAAACATGGTAAGAATGCCAATGTCTTCAGTCCCCAAATCTCATGCTGAAATCAATTACAGGAGCACCTCCATTCACGGGGCCCAGTTAGAGGGTGGAAGAACAAATCAGAAATGGAAAACCTCCTAATGAGCCTTCAGAAGAATTTTATGCCATATACCTAGATGACAACAAAAGCCAAGATACAGTCCCTGTAACATGTCCACTAATATCCAAATGAACTGTGGTAAATAAATAAAATGTCACTTTAAGCATCCTAATTCAGTGTAGTCACACTTCTTCCTCCTCCTCATCCCTTCTCCTGATCTCTGGGGACAGTTTAACCCTGTACCTGGGCCACCAAGCAAAGGTTCCACTTCTCCATCTCTCCTGTGGTTGAGTGGAGCAACAAGTCTCCATTTGGGGAACAGGGTTTGATGAGATTGATGTCTACATCTGGGTCAATTTTGGTATTCCTATGAATTGAATCACAGATGCATAAATGACAATTTGGGGATGACAATGTGCCAACAGGGTACAAGGAATCACAGCATCAATTTCACTGGAGCAAAGAAAAAGAGCACTACCCACATACCTGTTGGCCATCAAATGGAGTTTTTAATGTAGCAATTAGGGAGACCCATTATTATCTTAGACAGACACACATTTCAAAGTTTAAGCCTTTTCTAGAATTTTTTTCTCAAAATAGGAATAGACTTTCATGCTGAAACTAAATAGGCAGTATTTAGGAGTTGCATTGGCATTTTAAATCTACAGATTGATGATGATGATGATGATGATGATGATGATGATGATGATGATGATGATGGCAGTGATGACGAAGAAGAAGAAGAAGAAGAAGAAGAAGAAGAAGAAGAAAAAGAAGAAGAAGAAAAAGAAGAAGAGGAGGAGGAGGAGGAGGAGGAGGAAGGAAGGAAGGAAGGAAGGAAGGAAGAAAAGAAGGAGGAGGAGGACATGATGATAAACAGACAGATAGATAGATGCCAATATGAAAGACGCCTAGAATTCTTTTACACTATCACCAATATATTTATCACCTGTAATACAAACCTCAGCAGTATGGAATAGGGCAATGCAACATCGCATGCAACATTCTAACCAATGAGTTGTTTTTATTCCATTACATGGGAGACAGAGGCAGTCAACCCTGTTTGGGGATATTTACCATACTTTTTGGACGATCTGAGTGATCATTCGGTACCACTATGCTTTAACAAGATCAAGTTTGCACTTACACTTCTAAACCTTACAAAAATCCCAGGAAAAGGCTTACGTCGTGAGGGAAACAAATCCCATTTGAAACATCAACCCAACATGTGTCATAGGCTCTACAAACAAAGAGGGGACTGACTAAAGGAAATGGGACAGACTGCCCCAAAGTGACTGTCCAATGCTCACGTCAGAGAGAGATAGAATATGAAGGGTTGGTGGTGCTGGGACAAGAGGAGAATGAGAACAGACAGAGTGGGGACTAGACATGACAGCAAGTGGCTCGCAGGAATGACAAACTACTACAGACAGATAATGAATCCGTACTGAAGAAGCCAGCAAAGCAGAAGTCATTCCCAGAGTCCTAAATGTACTCACCCGAGTCCTCAGGTAAGCATTCTCATGAGGATTGACAGAGAGACATCCTAGATCACCTTCAATGTCAATGAGAACAGAAATCTCTAATTTCCATTAAAAGCTTCAGGTGAATCCGAATAGCTCAGTACAAAGAAATGTGTCCCTATCTGATGAATGCAACTGTAACCCCTCTACATATCACTCTAACAATAAAATACAATAGAAAAAGGAAATAATCATTGCTTATGTATTTAATGAACCCAATAACAAACACTGAGCAGTAATAAATATAGGACAATACTCACAGCTCCATCATTTCTCTAGGGCTTTCAGTGTGTGCAAAGAGAAAAGGGACATTTTTGCTGTGATTTAGGGGTGTTCTTCATTCTCCTGTTCCCAATGAGCCAGGAGCAACGTACTTACTGGGCTGTAAGTCTCAGAGCTACAAAAGTGAAGGTTCACCACATTTTAAATGAGCAAAAAGAGGAGCAAGTTCAGTGTTCTCACAGAGGAAAGCTTTATTTCCCAAAGTCAACATTTCAAATGAGATAGTTAGAAACACCACCCAATGCCCAGGGTAGAATAACAAAGCAAGGGTGGGAATTCAAAATTTTACCTCCTTGATACAACTTTGTCATACCAACGATAGGAATGGTTTCCAATAATAGCATCCCATTAAATCTAGCCTCTCTTCCTCTCTGAGTGCTCACAGCATCTGATTAGGACCCTATCCTATTAGCATGCTAATTATAATCACACCCTAGTTAATAGAGTCTCATTCAATTAGCACCATCATCTTACTGCTCTAATCTTAAATCACTATGGCAATAGTTGTAATTGTGCAAGAAACATCCCTGCCCGGCTTCTAAACATCAAAAGAAAAACAGCATTAGTGCAGCTCAGATTTCATGACCATGTGCACATGCCACATTAGCTAACTCAAGTCTTCTCACTACGCTGTACCACCCTCTAACTCAGGTATCCTTCATTTCACAAGGTCAGATATTGGGGACCACATTAAAATAATGCCATATAAATGTGTTGGGATCAGGCAGAAAATACATAGTTTGATCCTGCAGCTATTGAAATGGGAGCAGTAAAGTACACCTACAAACAAACAGCAGGCACACACAACGACCCCACACAGAGTCAATATATGATACTATTTCCCTCTGAGCCGAGGATTCTCAAAAGGATGGAATTCTTTCCATTTTTAGAATCATTAAACATCCTGCTAATAGAGGAACTGGCATAGGAAACCATAAATTAGGCTGTTAGCTCTCATTCACACCAGCTCTATCTTCATATCACACTCCATCTCCCAGGAGTATCTAGATTTACCACAAGAAAAAGATGTCTCAGAATCTCTCTGATAGCTTTCACACCAGTAGTTTCCATGAAGAGAAATCTCCCTAAAACAAACCACATTCTTCCTTTCCTCTGCAGAGCCCTGATCTGAAGGGAAGTCTCCAAAAGAGGGAGAAATAGAGCGGAACTCAGGCTCTCCTGTGACAACTTCTCTTAGCTAGAGACAGGAATTTCCTGTTTCAAAATTGAATTCCAACAACTTTTTTTCACCCTTTACTTGTCTGGCAGAATGGATTCATGGCCAATCCACACGTTTACTGTGCCAAATCAGGAGACTAAAAGTGGTGGGATGGAAGCAGTTGAGGTAGACTATGACCTGTCTCCTTTACAAGTGAGGCTTCTGAGGTCTCCTGTCCTGTGAGCAGCAGGGCCCCGATTTTAACTCACTCTCATTGGCTCCAAAGCTGTTTAAGCAGCAGCCCCCACCTTCTCCATTGTACCCTTCTCTGGCTTTCTCAGCCTACTGAGTTCCTAGAGGATGGATAAGCATTTGATTCTTCATTGTACCTCATGGGTGGACCAAACAAATGCTGACACAGAGAAGATGATTCATAAATACCCACTGGCTCACTGAATTGATCGAGGAATGAATGTCCTGGATGAAAAAATGCCTTCATGAGTCAGTCTATCAAATACCCTTTCCAATTCTGGGTGGTGTTAAGTGATTGAGGAGAGGCCAGATCTACTCTACAGGTCCCACAAGCAAGTTAAAGGAATGTTGGTCTACCAGAAATGAAGATGTCAGAGACAGTAGCCACTCTCCCAAGTCCACGCCTGAGGTCTTCCAGAAATGAAGATGTCAGAGACAGTAGCCACTCTCCCAAGTCCACGCCTGAGGTCTTCCACCTGCTTCCCATCCAAATCCTGAGGCTTCTCCCCCCTTTTCATCTTTGAGGCTCACCCCCTCTTCCACACCCTCCCACTGACTCTTGCCACGCCCCCCAGCTGCTGCTCCCCCTTGCCACCCAGCGAACCTCTCTGTGAAGGCCTCCAGAGGTATCAATGACTTACGCTCCCTTCTCCCTCTGAAATAGAGAACAAAGTAAGGATATATGAAAAGAGCAACAGATAAGCAGGAAAATGGAATCGTTGTTTCGGGTAATTCTAGGGTCAAGAACATGGATTTTCAGTGTAAAGTGAGATCAAATAGCGAACTATGAGGCTAGGTTTCAGCAACTCCAAGCCAATGCTGGCTCACCCATGGTCACGTGACCCTGTCTACCTGTCCAGCTTTCCAGGTGTGAAGCTCAACTCTCAGCATCCTATCCTCCCACACAGCCTAGCACCTAGGACTGGCTTCTGCCTCAACATCGGTTCTCATGTTTTCCCCCACCTCCTTCTCAGTCATGCTTCTCAGCAAGCTCTTCCTTATCTCTGCAGGCTCAGCTCAAGGTGGCCTGAAATAAAAATTCCTGTGACCATGCATAGCTAAAGTTCATCACAACCAAGAATGAGGATTCTGTTATGCTCCTGTTCCATACAAATAAAATGTCATGGTCATGGCAGATGAAGCAAACGTAATGGGGAGTACCCAGTATATTCCCATAAAATAAGGGGTTATGTATTAAAAACAAACATACAGCTAAGATCAAAGAAAACTTCATTTTGAAAACATATACTGATCTGTGCCTGGCCTTGACAGGGCATGATCAGTAATCTCCACATAAAGAATAAGCCAGGAAATACAGTACAAGCAAACAAAAGGTATGTTTAGAAAACGCTGCATTTCCCAGTTTGGTCCAGGCATCATGTGTATGAAAGAAAGGTAGCCTGAGAGAAAAATGGGAAAGAATCTCAATACAGTACCACATACCTACGTACCAGTAAATTATAACTTGATTTACAGACATTAGAGTTGAAGATGAATTTCTGAAGAAAGAAATGGATTGTATTGGTGAAACTACATAAAATCCAGATCTTTGTACTATGTTATAATAATCATTTGTTTTTTAATTAATTCCAAATTGCTCAGGATCAGACTGGCTCTGAGTTTATAATAATTTGATAATCTCAGTGGAACATTATTTGAGCATAATAAAATGACTAATAAACTACTTAGGATGATCCTGAGACTATATATTAATTTTCAGTCATCTTTTATCTTGCTTATGACTCAACTCCTGCATGTTGTATCTGTCTAATGAATCTGCCCCTGTCCCTCATGTAATAAAGAGGCATTGAATAATTCCCCAATTCTCTTAATAGCCAATAAGATGAAATGTTGATTTCATGCCATTAACAGCTATGTCCAACAGCTGTCCGCTGACTACTTCTTCTCAGTGGTACTCTCAGCCTTGGTAGACTTCAAAGATCCCCTCTCAAAGAACAGTGAACCATCAGCAAAACAGGGCCCTGGGGGAGTGATGGAGATGTCTGATTTCAGTTCCAAAGTTGAACAAATGGATAAGACAGATGGGTGTCTATAGCTCAGTCGACTCTGAGCTATCGCGCCAAAACAAACCTGAATCAAAATTGTCATGGCTTTCTCAAAGGTGACTCAAGATAAGCTTATTTGGGCATATTGGTCAAGTCATTTTAGTGTATGAGCTTGATTTCCTGATCTACCACACACAAGGATTTGACACAAATTCAAAACAGACAAGCTGTGCATGTCTCCTGTCACCTGAAGGTTCCTTTCTAGGAATTTCTAGGAATAACATGGGTTACCCAGCACAGACGTCCTGCCTCCACCGCTGCCCGAGCAGCACCCTGTCTACCCAGGCTTCCCCGGTAAACAGCCCCTGACATTACAGTGCAGGTGGTTTATGCCTCTGACATTAGAGTGCAGATGGTTTATTGGGATGAACCTTCAGAATCAATCACAAAGGCAGATGAGACAGAGAGAGAAATTGTCTGTATTTTTGCTACAGGGATCATGTAATTCTCTGAGGAAGAAACCAATGGGGCAACATAACCCCTCAAGGTTGTCCCAAATTCTACACTGCCTTAATCCATCACTGCATATGGACTTGGAGATCTAGGTACGAACACCCTGGGCATCTGAAGTAGAAGCATGACAGTCTTCAAAGACATGCTCTGGACAGAGACTGGGACAGCCATCGTAAGAATGTCACATTTTCTAACTCATAGGGAATGAAAAGGGGCCAATCACAGTGATCATGAGAAAAGTGGTGGAAAAGAAAGAGTGAACTGAGAACATCGATTTTGACATTGGTGTGGCAAAGCAGGGCGGTTTGGTTTTCTCTAGGCCTCAACCTCTTTCTCCGAAACGAGCTCTGAGTTATTTCTCTCGCTGACGTTTCTATGAGTTGACTCCGTATTTCATTCTTGTTTCACATCAGAAGTTCTCCTGTCACCCCATAGCTTACAACTGTCCCATGTGGGGAGAGGCACCTTAGGCCCCAGGAGCACTTGAAGTAAGTGTGAAGCATGGATATCCAGCAACAGAAAATTGACATCTACACACTGCACTCGACAGCCAGCAACCCTGTGATTCAATGAGATTTGCAGGCGGCATCCTGGGAATTTCAACCTTAGAATGAACACAATTATTCAAGTTAGTTCTATCTTTATTACCTATGCTGCCCCTTGTGAGGCAATTTTCCTTACTGAATGTAAAGCAATCTCAACCAAAGCATTTAAAAATGATTCTTTTCCTATTTATATTAGGCAGCATCAAAGAAATGACTGTTTGAAGCACCACCAACAGGAGGGAATTGCTTTTTTATTGCTCAGCTCACATTGTTATGACTTTGGGAGTGGAGAAAGACTCCCCAAGGAAACACTGTCTCTCCAGCAAGCTTTCAACGGAATCAACAGGCAAGGTCTTGGGGAGGGGGTGGAATATTAAAACTGAACCGAACAAACAATGCAAATGCAAATAAAACGAACATGAAAAGTAGACCTTTTAAGATCAAAATGCTATTCCTTGAAATTTACTTTTCAGAATGTTGTGCAGAATGTTATAATATCCATTATCCAAAGATGGCTATGAACTGTTTTCTGATCAGTGAAATTGCTATTGATCTTGAAATTCGACAAACAGACAAAAATGAGCAGGTAAGCATCTCCTAGAAGTTTGACTTTATTCACTGCTACTTCAAAGCAAACATTCTATGGGTTAAACATCAGACATCCTGCAATCCTTTCCCCATCATCATATCCATTTGTCTGAACAATGTTCAGTGGACAAGTAAGCTGAAAAACAGAGCTGTATAGGTATCATGGCAGTGTGAGTTCTCTTCCATGTCTACGCTGCATGGCACAAGTTCACAAGGCTCAGGTGTTTTTATTCTAACCTCCCTCCACAATGGCTCATATGTTGAGATAACATCCCTCTTTCAACTCTATACAGGACTCTTACATCTTTATCCTCTAGGAGATGCTATATTATTAAAGGCAAAATACCAATTAATATTTGTATGAGTTGTATTTCTGGAATTCTTTACAGGAGATGACTCTATGTTTCTATGAATTGCCAAATAAGAAAATGGGTGGAATAATGGAGCTCACTCAATTTACAGGAAAGAATTGCCTCATCTATATGGACACAAATGAGCACTGTTCTCCCTTTTTTTCTCATAGTAATTATTTCATTTCCAGTTTGAACAATGAGAACAGCTGAGGCTGAATATTGACTAGAAACCATATCAATCACAGTACACACTATACTTTGTAAAGCAAGGAGAAATATAGATGCAAAGCCTCAAGATAAATTAGATTTATATAAATGTAAAAGAATTCATAGGCCTCTGACTCTTTCATCCAGAAAGAAAATATAGAGCCAAAGAAATAATTGATGGATCTAAAAGTTAACACTTTAAGCTATTCCCTGAAATTAAATCATCGTAGAAGCCAAATTCCCAAGTCAACCGAAACACACACTGCAAAACAGCAATTTTTCAACTAAAAATACACAGCAGCATTTCACTCAATGCTAACCACTAAAAAAAATAGCTAAATAAATAATACTGTAAACTGATGAGGATAAAGTCATCAGCACTTCAACACTGGAGTTATACCCTAAGGCCGTTTCTGCCTTCCTTCTTTCCCAAGGGAGTCTCTTGATTTTTTTCCCCAGGTAATCCTCCTGATCTCTACCTCCTAAGCATCCAGAATTATGGATTCATATCACCTCGACTGACCTTCATTTCAGCACCTGTGTGAGTTTGAAGCTTCTCCCTGGCCACTGGTGTCCTTGTCCCCAAATGACCAGTGGGACACTAGGCTTCTCCCCCTCCTCCAGAGCAGCAGAAGCTGGTAGAGATCCTCTATCCGGACTTGCAAATAATTTAGTGATTATCCTCTAGCACAATTATATCCATTTGTATTGTGGAACCTATAAGAAAAGTTTGCAAAACCTAGATTCAGAGTGCCTCCACCTAACCATCACTTGCCAAATCACTTTATCTACCAAGGAGCAGCTTCTTTACCTAGACGAGGGAGAAAATGGTTGTGGATGAAGTCCTTGTGATCTAAAATGTTTCATAGTTTACAAGCAATCTCTCAGACATAATCATGTAGAATCTCCCTGCCAGGAACTGGCAAGAAAAGGACAAATCCTCAAGTATATGTCAGAATAATTTCAATCAACAACTGTTTACAATGCGTAGCTTTAAAACCAGAGGGAATATAAGACACATTCCAAACTGTGGAGGAAATACATACTCATTGTTCATCTTCTCCTAGCTTTTGATTTTAAGCACGTCGAACGACTACCCCAGGTGAAGGGCTATCCAGACAGGAAGGTCAATTAAAAAGTTAATCATACACTGTGGAACCACAGAATCACTTCCCAGCTCTGCTTTGCACGCCACAGATTCTGAGGAATATGCTAATTGTCTTAGATACCAAAGTTATTGGACACTAGATAGCCTGCCAATTTGTCAGCAGATTGTTGCTTAAAGAGCAGCTGATTGGCATTTTGGACAGCCACACAAAGTGAGCTGAAAACTTCCTTCAGAAGGTGTTTTTCAGTTTTGGACACCTTCTCCATACTGTCATTCAGTCCTTTTTATCCCCAACTGGTTCTCAGTCACTACAGTTCTTTTAAACAAAACCAAGATTGATCAACATTCTGGCTGCAACACAGATGACAAGGCAACAGGCAGGGGTCAAAGGAACAGAGAAGAGGCACCAAGACTCCAGCAAGCCACAGGAATTCCAGCTGTGGCTCCATTTACCCCCCCCCCCCACCTGTTGTGTACCCAGGAGGCCTCCAGCCTTCTGCATCATGGCGTAATGAGTGCTTATCTTAGTGGTTGTTCTGAGAACTAAGGATAAATGTAAAAGGTGCTTAAAGAAATGCTGTCTAGTCATTGTTCAATAACTACTAGCTACTATTATTATGTGATTAAGCATATAATCAACTTGGCAATAGCCATACTCTCCAAGGCCCATGAATAATTATTTTTGCTTTGTGAGCTACTTTGAGAGAATTAAGTAACATTGATTTGATTCTTTACATACAGAGGTAGTGAACTGCTTTCATCTACTCTCTATCTGTTCTCTTCTTTCCTCTCCAAGTATTTTTGAGCTTTCTTCCTCCTCACTCTGACCAAGTCTCATGCCTTCATCCTCTTCCTGGAGAAACCAAGCATTCCATGATAATTGGAACACAAGAGACTTGACCTTGATCTTTGACTTAGCCAAGCTGCTACCACCATTTGACTGAGTACCTGACTGAGGCACAACATCCAAACACTTTTTAAAGCTGATCTTCTCTAACTTCTACCTTGCCAAAAAAATCACTTACTTGAAGCAAGAAGGTCAATTCACATTTACAAGAGAAATTCCTGAAATTTTTCTCCAGATATCCTGATTGTCTTTCCACTGCTCCTTTTTCCCAGAAAATGCAGCACAGGAATTTACCACAGACAGGGTAGCAAACAAAAAAAATGTTTTAATAACATTTCTACACATTGCTCAAGGCTTCTAAAGTTACAATTATGAGTTCATGCAGTGTGAACAACTGTTTTTCATTTTGTTCCTTGTTTTTAAGAATTTGAATAGGAACTGATAGAAAGAGCACATTGAAACACACACACACACACACACACACACACACACACACACACACACACACACACACAAACACGAATAGAGACAGCTCCAGAAACCGTCTGTGATTCTTCAACATGCAATGGGGGAAAATGTTGACCGTGTGTTAGAATTTCATTACAAAGGAAAATTCAGAAATGGTTTGGGATTAGTTTTGTCAAAAGTTTTAAAGCTCTACCTCTTTGGGTACTAGTGTGTTTTAAAAAGGCCCCAGCAAAGGCAGCCATTCACCTCCACTGCAGTGAGCTGCTTCAGACTTCTGTTACCTCACTGTACCTTATTAAAGCCCTACAGAAATCACTGTCGAGATAATCAGTCGAAACCTTGGGCTCTACTAGCAGAGATTTGCAATAGAGCAAAACCTTGATACATAAAGCCATATAGTATGACACTAAATGAAAGGACCTCCAGGATACTGAAACAAAAGCCATATAATGAATGATTGTTGTCCTTAATGTACTATGTTATCTTTCATCTCTTTTGCTGTCCCTTGGTTATATCATATTGTTACAGTATCTCACTTTGTTATCTGATATATTGGATATATTTGTATTTGGTTATTTGAAATAGGATAGGGAAGGGGGAAAACCAAGATGGGGGGGGAGGGTAATGGGGACCAAGACATGTGAAAGGGTATCAATGTATGGGAATTAATGCACCTTCTATCTGGCAAATATCATGCAACCCTTTTATTAATTACAATAAAAAATATTTTTTTAAAAAAGAAATCACTGTCAATAATCACTGTATGGTACCTACAGAAATCTCTGTCCAGAAATTGATCTGAAATGTAAGAAATGGAATATGAAGACTGTAGGGGAAGAAGGAGGGTATAAGTAGAGAGAGTCTAAAAACAAATATTTCCTATCTCCAGAGATCCTCAACTCCTCTTCTAGGAAACCTGTTTTTTTGTTGTTGTTGTTGTTTGCAGGAAACACACACAACTTGTAGGCATTTCAGAAATTGCAGGCACTATCCTGAGCTATCATGGTTCAGAGAATAGCTAGGTTCCAAGTTCACTGCCCAACTAATCACTTGGGTTCTCATTCAATACACCAGGAAGATAGTCTCCCACAATCAAAACTTGAGACCTGACATCACTGACTGAGAAGGGTCAATGTGTTCTCCCAATGAGCTCATCCATTAGCACTTGTTTCTCACTGTGATGTCGGAAGAGGATGGAAGCTTAACCTGGCTATAAGGTTTTAGAAGGGGGCCTCTGGACAGCAGATGGGGTTGAATTGGGCCATCAGGTTGGAGCCCATTATTATTTTATTTGTTGGCTTCATGCATAAAGATCTAACCAGAATGCTGGTTGCTGATCCAGAGTAGAAGGTTGAAGGTATTGTGAAGTGCATGCTCAGATGATAGACAGTGAATTACGGTGTGTGACAGCATCTGTAATGAAACAGAGAATTAAACTCCCCCAATGAATGAAGGAACAAACGAAAAACATTTAAAACCTCATACCGCAGACATGTTTGAAGAGCTAACATAATGAAAACTAAATTTCAAAATAATGAACAAAGCCAATGTACATAAGTTACAGGAAGTCAGATTTAGTCCAAGGAGGAAGACTTGTGTAATTTTTAGTTGTCCCAATCTGAGCTGGACTAACCCTAAAAGGGGGCCTGGGTTGAGGGGAGTCCTCACTGTGGCAAGGTAAAGGATGTGGTGCTTGAGACTTTATGGAATCAACTATGTGACTCTAAGCAAATGCCTCAGCAAACATGCTGTCACATGCACTTATGTTTGACAGAAGGTTATTATTTGGCTGTAAGGTAATCCTGCTTTCCCTACTTCTATGTGTATATTCCACCACTGCAATGGCTAGCCCAAGTCCTAAAGCAGCTCCCAGAGATAACTGTAGCTATAGAGTAAGGCTAGTAATGGTCCTTAATTACTCAAAATCAACCCAGAATTCAGTGTGTTCCTTCCAGAAAAGGAACTTAACACAGAGCTGGAATAAGCTGAATCTCAAGTGGAAAGAAAAGTTACCTCACTTTTATCTCTTTTGGTTTTACTCATTCATTCATTCATTTAGTTATTTATTTATTTATTTATTTATTTATTTATTTATTTATTTATTTTGCCAGTCCTGGGCTTGAGCTCAGGGCCTGAGCACTGACCTTGGACTTTCTCAAGGCTAGAGCTCTACCAATTGAGCCTCAGCACCATTCCCGGCTTTTTTCTATGTATGTGGTACCAAGGAATCCAACCTGGGCCTTCGTGCATGCTAGGCAAGCGTGCTACCACTAGGCCAAACCGCCCTCCCCTCTTTTGTTTTTTAAATGATTCAAAAAGATTCCTCAGATCTCTGCCCTTAGCCTTTCATGGTCAGACCGAAAACAACAGTATGTGCTACACTGCTACTTTCCTTGGAATGAATCCATGAAACACTATGTTTCTATTTGTGTATGTATCAGGTGGGATTATTTGCTAGAGGCAAAAAATGAAGACCAACTTGTTCTTCAGAACAACAGCAGCCATAAAAAGCATCTTCAGGGCTGGGAGTTTGGTGGTAGAGTGCTTGCCCAGCATGCATGAAGCCCTGGGTTCAATTTCCCAGAACCATGTGCATAGAAAAAGCCAGAAGTGGCGTTGTGGCTCAAGTGGTAGAGTACTAGCTTGTGCAAAAAGTGTCCAAGGACAGTGCCCAGGCCCTGAGCTCAGGCCCTAGAATTGGGGGGGAAAAAAAGAAACTAAGTGTTTTGAGGCCAGGAGTTTAGCCTAGTGAGTGCTGGCCTAAATATCTTTAACCCAGTATGTACATCTCCAGGAAGTCATGTAGCAACCATAGTCCAGGTAACAAATAGAACATTATCTTTTGAGAGAATTCTGGGATCCTTCTCCTCCTCCTTGTACCCTAAATACAGTCCCAAATTGCATCGCCTGATACAATTATAAGTGAATGAACATTTTAGTGAAGACACGAGTCAAATATTATCTTCAGGGCCAGACTGAACTATCCAAAGAAGTGTGTGTAGAAGACAACTGTGTACAATGAAGATTTTGCACATCACCGAATATCTGTATGTTCCTAATCCTCTGTGCATTGCACTGTGCTCATGCTTGAAGTGCAGTCATTGTGTGGTGAGGGTAAAGCCTTCACGATTTGGGCCCTACACTTTTAGAAGACGCAGAGTTCACCAGCTCTTTTCTCCACCATGACCATAAGAAGCTACAAAGAGAAACTGGCTCTCACCACAACACAGGCTCTCACCGGAACCTGACCACACAGGCAAGCTCTCTGCCTCCCAGCCTCCAGAATGATGAGAAATAATTTTCATATAATTTATAAGACATGGAATATATGGTCCTTCATGAGAGCAGTTCCAACTGAAAGCATAGAGTATTTACAATGGTAGAGAAACAGTGCTTTCAAATTACCACAAGCTACAGATCCTCAAAGTAGCTCCCTGGATCCTCAAAGTTCAGCACTTCATTTGCTTGAAGTCTTAATTTACCTTCTCAACAAGGCACACAGTGACTAATTAAGATGGTAAATACCTTCTCCTCCCACACTGCTTGGTCATCTTAATGTTCCATTTTCTTCATTTAGAGACCTAGGTCCCTTGTAATATAACAAACACATGGCTTGCTGAATTACAGTGTGTGTCAGTTGTTCTTTTTCTTCTCAACAGTGTATGGGCCAACATGCGTGCACACACACACACACACACACACACACACACACACACACAAATGTACATCTGACAAGGTCAGAATTTTTACCTGTTTACCAACTTATCAGAAGAATATAAGAAACCCTGGCACATAATAGGAAGTAACATAGGTGTGTTAATAAATGGGCCAATGACTCCATACTTAGAATTGGCCCATCTCATAGGCCTACATGCGCTGTAAGACTCCAGAAAATCAAATGATTCTCTCTGGCCTTGGATTTCTTTCTTGGTGAAAAGGGGGAGAAAACTGTCTCTGCCCCATCAAGTCATCAGGGGAATGAAGTATGACAGCTCATGTCCAGTGCTCATAGGTTAAGGACACAGTAAACTTTCGATTAGCATTAGCTGCCACAGTTCCTAGCTATGTCAAGATTCATTTCCCAGGGTGGCTATGGGTTTGAGATTATTTACACTTTCTCCTCATCTGGGATGGGGAAAGGACCCCCAGCAGAGCAGAGGGCTACCAGCATCAAAGCCCAGTACTTTTGCTTCCTCAGCTCCAATCAACAATATCCAGGGCTTTGTAAAGGAGCTGCTAACAGTCTGTATGCGCGCGCACACGTGTGTGTGTGTGTGTGTGTGTGTGTGTGTGTGTGTGTGTGTGTGCTACTGTCTCTGACCTGCAGAAGTAGAATAAACAGAATACTGAAACCACTGAGTATGTGATAGTGAAGCACAGAAACCTTAAAAGGAAGGGAAAGCCTCTCCTCTCTTCCTACTGGAACCGAGATTTGTTTATTTGGCTTACCTAGAGTCAAAGCTAATGGATCTAATGGATTTGAATCTCCCAACTCAGTCCCTAGATTTCTACTCACTGGCTGTAACTTGCACTTTCTGAAAGAAATCTCAGAACAAATGGGCCTGTATAAAAGAATTTACCAGAACATACCAATCATTTAGACATTGGCTTGTTTCTAGAAAGCTAGAGCTAGGAATGTTATGGCAAGTGCTCTCCTAGAAAAAATTCCAAGTCTGACTAAAGGCAATAGAACCTAGCGCTGAAAATCCTATCACTAAGGATTTAGAGGGAGAAACACTTAAGAAACACTCATCAAGTTATGTATACCTTCGCTCTAGGGAGAAAAGCAGGGATTTAGGGACCAACTAAGTCGGGAGCAGTAGTGGGAATGGGAGAAAGATAGAAAGGAGAGAGAAAGAGAGGTGACAAAGGAGGTGGAGTATTTACTGATTCCTTGGCAGTAATGGGCTTCACTTGCCTATTAATTCTAACAAGGTTCCACAAGGCTAATCTTCTCTAAGTGATCCATTAAAGCACTCTGAGAGCAAAATGAAACAAAGGGCCAGACACTCAAGGAAGAGATCATGACAAATCATGCCATTAAGGAATTTCTCTGTTCAGGAGTTGAAGCAGAAATGCAATTGCAGATTCCCAAATTGATGTTCTTACACAAACACATCCCCAAACATAAATGTGCACATGAGAAATGATTGGGCAGCTCCAGAAGGAAGCCAAGATTCTAGTTATGACAAACTCCCAGGCAGTACTTGAGTCCAATAGCCTTTGCATCACACTGAGTTGGATACTGCTATCCTACCTCCTAAGGGAAGCTTCCAGAATAACTTCCACATCCCAGGATAAATATGCAATAGTGACATTTTCAAATAATCCAACAATAATTGAAAGAGCTGCCAGGTGCCAGTAGCTCAGGAGGCTGAGATCTGAGGATGGCAGTTCTAAGCCAGCCTGGTCAGGAAAGTGTGAGAGACTCCAGTTAACCACCAGAAGATTGGAAGAAGTGCTGTGGCTCAAAGTGGTAGAGCACTAGCCTTAAGCAAAAGCACTCAGGGACAGTGCCCAAGCCCCAAGTTCAAGCCCCATGAACTACAAAAAATAAAAATTTTAAAAATAAAAATTAGAATTGCAATATCAGTGGGACATTTTACATTGTACTGTGCACAGTCATGAATTACTTAAATGCTGTCCATGCATCTATAGCTAAAGGTTAGTTGAGTCTATAGTAGTTTCACTGTAGTCTATAGATAAGCAGGCACTAAGGATTTCTATTTTACATTGGAAATATACCATGCCTAATTTGAACTAAATCTTGTGACGTATCTTAATTCTCGGATTCCTGTGATGCTTGAGTCTATGTTTAGGGGCTCCTTTCACTGCCTCAGAATCTTGATGTTTTAAATAAGAAAGATGATTACTGACACACCAAATCCCCACAGGCTTCACTACATAGAGTTTTCTCATGCAATAGCACTGTATTTACTACACCCAGTATAGGAGGGGAAAAAGAAACAGAGGAGAAAGGGAGAAAGGGCCATGTGACTTTTTTTCCTCTAGTTTATAATTCATCCATCAGAGAAATCTTGACTCATTCGAAAAGAGCACAGGAACGCTAAGCACAACGCGCCTTTCCAGCCAAAGCTCACAGAACCTCCCAGAGTTTTCTATTGGTCCCTTTCAATCAGCTGAGTGTGAGAAGTTTCTCCTATAAAAAGTGAGTAGTGTATCTAAAACTGATCCGAGTAAAGCTTAACTTGGGCTGGAGTGAAAAATCAGAGGTAGCATTTACGGATAACAGCTGGAGAGCATTAGTTCCCTGTCTCTCCTTTTCTCTCCCAAGGGCTGAAAATTCTGCTGTTCAGACAGGAAGTCGTCATATACCACACACTGTACAATCAGAATGCTGGGATGGAAGAAGTTAGAGGATTAGAACTGTGCAAGGATTTTGTTTCAGGAGATGCTAGAGCTATGACTCTAGTATCTCTGACTGTGTACATGTACCTAGAACTGACACACACACACACACACACACACACACACACCCTCACTGTGAGCTTTGTAAAGACCTAGGGTTAGTCGCCTTTGTCTTTCATTTTGCCACACATTTTTAAAAGTCACTCAAAGACCTTCCACAAACTGATAGCTAAGAGTTTCTGATAAGTTCCTAGCATGCGTTTACATTTGAAAATATAAAGAGACAACCATTTAACCTTTGGTTAAAAAAAGTAATAATAATGCTCATATAACTAACTGCCTAGGATATGAATATATATTTATATTCCGTATATGTGAAAATGAAAACATGATCTGGAAAAGTATAACTTAAACAAAGGCTCAGGTGGATACATGTCTTTCTGTAGCACATGATGCTGTTAAACAGCTTCAATGGTAGTGGGGGGATTTGAACTCAGAGCCCCACTACCTCTTACCATCTGAGACACACTCCCAGTCTTGTATATAACTATGGTTTCTTCAATTTGTTTTGTTTTCTTTTGAAGGAGTGGCTTCTGCTATAATTCCACAAAGCTTCAGAAAAATGAACCAACACAGACACCAGCCAGGGGAGAAACATTCACATTCTGTGGCCACAGCTCCAAGTTTTGAACAGGACGATAAGAGTTTCCTTCACACCACATGCTGAATAGCTCTTCTGCATTCCTACCAGTCTGCTGGCCCTGGCTCCTCCTTTGTAACCGCCTGTCCTCTGGGGGACAGGCTATAAAACCAACCCTTTCTCTTCCAGTCGGCTCCAGCCAAGTTCACTAGATAGGAACCTTTACTTTCGGGCAGAAAATTCCTTTCCCTTCAGCGTATTGGGGATGTGCTGTTAATCAGGCGAGGTAAAACACTACGTTATTATGCAAAGAGGGGGAGGAGGAACCGGGGCGAGGCCAACCCACACATCCATCATCCTTCCACGAGTGGGCGGGGTTTAAAGTTTCCCTAACTTCCAAGTTCTCCCTTGACAGGCAATATTTCTGTGCGATTTCCAGCCCCAAATAACAGATGGTCCTTTGCCTGTGTGGAGCCCCGAGAGAGAGCCCAGACAAAGCTCGACCACCCGGGCCTCGCGGGACCCAGAGGTGCTTAGTTTCATGAAACTGTCAGACCCGGGCAGTGCGCAAAAGAATGCAAGGTTCCCTACGTCTTCCAGAAGTTCTTTTCTTTCTTTCCTTTTTTTTTTTTTCTCTTTCCTGCTACAGGAAAAGTCCTGGAGACGAAAGCACAAAGGGCCTGGGAATGTTTCTTGGTTTTATTTTTAAAGACGTTTTCCGCCATCTAAGCAAACCACCAGCCGGCACCCCAGATGCCCAGGAGAGGGGCAGTTGAGACACTAGTACACAACCACTAGAGGAATGCAACTGATACTCACTCCAAGACAACCTGGGACATGGTTCAAAGAGCACAAGCACGGGAGACGTAAAAACGCAAGCATCCCCCAGACCCACGGGCGGATAACTCAGTGCCAAGGAGGAAGGGCCAGACCGAGTGCCCAGAGAGGCACGTGTGGGAACCAGGAGAGGAAGGGGGGTCCCGGGGGACTGGGGGCGCCGGGCCCACTCACCCTCGCTGCCGTACTGTTTGCCATTGTTCGCGCCCATCCTGACGCCGTCATGCCCGCCGCCTCCCGGGACTCTGCATGGCTGGGACGCGCCTCCTGCGCGCTGGGCCGGAGGACCGCTCGCCCGACGGGACCATCGGCTGCGCCGCCGCTCCACTCCGGGCCGACCTCAGGTGGGGGCGGTCCCTGCTCTCCGTAGGAAAGGGGCGCTGGGTCCCCCGCCGGCACCCCGGATCGCGGCGGGCGGGGCCGGGGAAGCTGCGGCCGCCGCCGCCTAGAATCCGCGCTCGGGACCCGTGGGAGCCGCGCCGACGAAAGCCCGCGCCCCGGGGCCGCCCAGAGGCTCCCCACACCGCCGCCGCCGCCGCCACGGGGTCCCCATGCGCCCAGCCCGAACCCCCTCGGCGCGCGCCCGGCCCCCCACGCCGGTGCCCTGCGCGCGCGGCCCCACTGCCGCCTCCAGGCGCCCCGCGCGTCCGCGGCTCCCCGGGGAGGGCGCGGCGGCCACTTGTTGCGGACGCCCCGAGTGAGCCGAGGCCGGCGGCCGGGCGCAGCGCCCGCGAGCCGGACTTTTGTTAGCGCCAGGCGCCTCCTCTCGCCGCCCAGCGTCAATCACAGCTGGAGCCCCCGGGAGGAAGGCCGGCCCGGAGATGCGCGGCCCTTTAAAGGGGCAGCGCGCCTTTTTCTTTGGGAACGGGGGGCGTGGAGGAGGAGCGCCCCCCGGCTCGGGGCTCCGGGCTCGGGCCGTGCGCTCTGCGCGGAGGTGCGTGGCCGCCTCTCTTGTCCTGATGCTCTTTTCTAGGCTGAGCCCGTGTGTAAGATGAGCCCCCAGGCATCTGTCTAATCCCCTGGGGCTGTGGGCAAATAAGGCCTAATTCCGGTGTGGGGGTATTTAGATGAACTCCGTCCCGCTCCCGAGGGGACGCTGTTCAAGGTCCTCCCCTGGCTTTCAGGGCTGTGAAACCAGGCTGGGGAGGGCAGACTTGAGAGGTGAACTTAATGGGAGCCCAGTGTGCGTGTGTGCGTGTGTGTGTGTGTGTGTGTGCGCGTGTGTGTGCGCGTGCGTGTGTGTGTGCGCGTGCGTGTGTGTGCGCGCGCGCGTGTGTGTGCGTGTGTGTTCTCTCTCTCTCTCTCTCTCTCTCTCTCTTCCCCCCTCCCCTCTCCTCTCCTTTCCCCCCTCCCTCCCCTCCCCTCCCCTCTCCTCTCCTTTCCCCCCTCCCTCTCCTCCCCTCCCCTCTCCTCTCCTTTCCCCCCTCCCTCTCCTCCCCTCCCTTCTCCTCCCCTCCCCTCCCCTCCCTCCTTCCTTCTCCTCTCCCCTCTCCTCCCCTCCCTTCTCCTCTCCCCTCTCCTCCCCTCCCTTCTCCTCTCCTCTCCCCTCTCCTCCCCTCCCTTCTCCTACCCTTCCCCTCCCCTCCCTTCCCCTCCCTCCTCTCCTCTCCTCCCCTCCCTTCTCCTCCCCTCCCCTTCCTCCCTCCTCCCTTCTCCTCTCCCCCTCCTCCCCTCCCTTCTCCTCTCCTCTCCCCTCTCCTCCCCTCCCTTCTCCTCCCCTCCCCTCCCTTCCCCTCCCTCCTCTCTTCTCCTCCCCTCCCTTCCCCTCCCTTCTCCTCCCCTCCCCTCCCTCCTCTCTTCTCCTCCCCTCCCTTCTCCCCCCTTCCCCTCCCTCCTCTCCCCTCCTCTCCTCTCCTCTCCCCTCCCCTCCTCTCCTCTCCCCTCCCCTCTCCCCCTCTCCTCTCCTCCCTTCTCCTCTCCTCTCCCCTCCCCTCTCCCCCTCTCCTCTCCTCCCTTCTCCTCTCCTCTCCCCTCCCCTCTCCCCCTCTCCTCTCCTCCCTTCTCCTCTCCTTTCCCCTCTCCTCCCCTCCCTTCTCTCCTCTCCTCTCCCCTCCTCTCCTCTCCCCTCCCCTCTCCGCCTCTCCTCTCCTCCCTTCTCCTCTCTTCTCCCCCCCTCCCCCTCTCCTCTCCTCCCTTTTCCTCTCCTCTCCTCTCCTCTCCCCTCCTCTCCCCTCCTTTTCCCTCCCCTCCCCTCCCCTCTCCTCAATGAAGGGAGTTTTCCTGGCTCAGGCTCAGAAGGTTAAAGAGCTTCTGAGCCAGGTATGTTCTCCTCACTGGTTTTTCTTGAGGTTGGCGTTACCCTTTGTTTAATGCTTTAAATTACTTTTGGAGATTCTCCTGGCATTTGTAACACCTTAAAATGGTCCTTCGGGGTTCCTTCTATTTAAAGAGTCAGGTCACTGGCAATGTCGTATTTGCTTCCCATATAACTACCTAGGATGTCTTAACACGGATTCACGGTGAAGATTAGGAGATTCATGCCTGGTGCAGTGGCCCACGCCTGTAATCCTAGCTACTCGGGAGGCTGAGATCTGAGGATCACAGTTCTAAGCCAGCCAGGGCACAAAAAGCCCTGAGACTCTTATCTCCAATTAACCTCTAGAACATGGGAAGTATGGCTTGGCTCAAGGGTAGGGTGGTAGCCTTGAGCTGAAGAGCTCAGGGACAACACCCAGGCCGAGTTCAAGCCCCACGACCCACCAAAAAAAAAAAAAAAAGGATTAGGAGATTCATGCAAAAAAGGACGTTGGCACATAGTGGTTTCCCCTCATAGACTTTGAATGTTTTTAAATTCAATGAACACATATAAGATGATATATATATCATACATAAATAATCAGGTGTCATGTTCATATCTTTCTCAAAAGACTTGTGACTACATTTGTAGGCTATTAAATGATTGGAAGTCTTATAACTTTTGTTTGGTAATTTCCTTTATTCTAGTCCAATTTTCTGTCTTAAAATAAAAGATCATATTTCAAGTTTTAAAAAATCTAGATTTATTACACAGATGTCATGCATACCAATAAGAATGATAAATACCTCTCTTTTCAAGGCTAAGATTTGTTTTTTCATATTACATCGGTAATATTTCCACCCTCCCAATGTGAAAGACTGAAAGATTGTATTTTAATATGCCCCTTAATACCCACAACATTGTCATGCCAATGGTCTGTAATTCCCAAATATCTGCTGAGCTTAATTAAAAAACCATATGGTAGGAAAACATAAAGGGGTCACTGACAGCTATGTTATGTTAATAGTAGATTTCTGCTGGTCTGGTCTTCATCATTTCCTGTCCTCATATTTAAAAGGTGCCCCAAATAAAATGATTTAGGAGACTTATTTGAAGACAAACCAGCCATAAAGTGATAGAGCAGATAAAGTTCATCCTGATGTCTCACACAGAGTTGAGAATTTGCTTTGTGTATACAATTATCTCCTAGATGGTCCCAGTCAATACACAAGACAAGAAACTGAGGCTGGAAGCATTTAGAGGTAAAGCATCACCCTGTATCTGCCAGCTCCACTCAGTTTCTCCCTTCCACACTCCTCCACGTCCCTCATCTGGCCAATATGCAAACTGAGATCACTGCCATTTTCTTCCTTTGGAATGAGTCATCTTTCAGGGTCCATCATATCAGATAAAAGCTAATCGTGAAATGCAAATTGTATTAAACAACAATTATCTTCCCTGAAATTGAAGTGTTCAAATATTTTTTAAGGCTCTGCTCTCTGCTATAATGAGGGTAGTGGTGATCCAGTGTCTGAAATTCCAATTTAAAACAAACAGAATGATAATTTTATTAGTAAGATCCTCCTAATTATAGTAGATACAAATGTATGTTGGCATATGCACAGTGGAGTTGTGGCTGTGAAAGCTTAAAAAACATAAATAAAAAGAAGATCCATAGGGCCGGGAGTTTGGCCTAGTGGTAGAGTGCTTGCCTAGCATGCACAAAGACCCGGGTTCGATTCCTTGGTACCACATACATAGAAGAAAGCTGGAAGTGGTGCTGTGGCTCAAGTGGTAGAGCACTAGCTTTGAGAAAACCTAAGGACAGTGTTCAGGCCTTGAGTTTATGGATGTCATCAGCGACCACAGCCTGGCTTTTACAGTGTGTGACAGTTTTATAACATGTCAACGTTGGGGAAAGGTGGATGAAGTAAGGAAACAGGCTCTAAGCAATACACCTTGTCCTTCCAGCCATCTTGGTGCCTTGCTGGGTGGGGGTGGGGCTTTCCACATACCTCTGAAAAACTCTAGATGCAAATGTGTCCTGAGTTTTTAAGATCCAGGAAAAGCTGACTTCCCTTAGGTAATCGGCCCTCGATTTCCCCCCATTGTGTCTTCATCTGGTTTACTTTGCTTATATTTAACACCTTTACTAAGTGGCCTCATCTGGTTTTTCTCTGTTTATGTATAATACTTTTGTTAGGTTTAATTCCTTATACCTTATGTGGTCTTGGCCTACATAAGCTTTGTGCCAGCTGCATTCAGCACTGCTGGTCTTTGAGACAACAGTCTACCATTAATCCTCTAGCTCTCCAATAAAGACTTGCACAATTTGGCCTCTAAGTGGTGACTTCTTTGTTCCTCATGACTGAGTTTCTTTACAACAGGGTAATGGATCAATGAGATGCCTCTGTAGTATCTCTTATGTAGTCAGGTGACTGGAAAAGTATCTTAAAACTTTACTTTGAGCCAAGTACTATGGCTAATATCTCTAATCCTAGCTCCTTCAGAAGCAGCTAGCAGGACTGTGGGAAATGTTTATGAACTTCCATTTCAACTAATGAAAATAGCCAGATTACGCAGTGTGAACCTGTGATAAAATGGGAAATATGAAATGCATCAGGAGGTAAGAGGCAGATGGGATGGAGGAGAATTATGAAAGGAGAGGCTCTCATCAAGAAGCAGTGGACATACCAGCTTACCTATAATCCCTAGCTACTCAGAGGCTGAGATCAGAGGATTGCAGTTCAAAGCCAGCCTGGTCAGAAAAGTCCATGAGATTCATACCTCCATTAGCCACCAAAAATGCCAGAGGAGAGCTGTGGTTCAATTGGTGGAGCATCAGCCTTGAAAAGCTAAGATACAACGCCAAGAGCCAGACTTCAAGCCCCAGTATCAGCATTAAACAAACAAGAACCGTCTTACACAACCAACTGAAGTTCAGAAAAATTTTTAAAAGTTAGATTCATGGCAAAACAAATACTCATATCAGAAAGAAAATAGGATATAAATGAATTTTCTTATTACCAAACATTGATTATATTGAATATAGTCAGTAATTAATATACATAACTATTTTACGATAGATAACTTTGGCTGGCTCTATGGAAGAATCAAATCCAGGGCTTCATGCATGCTAGGCACTCTACCACTAGGCCACATGTCCTGCCCCCTATTTCTCTTTCTATGGTCACCTGATAATGAGCTGGTCAGGGAAAATTTTCTAGGAGAAACTGAGAGAGATTTTGCTATTGAATAAAACTTTAGAGAAACTACCACAGTTTCTCCCTTTTTCAAGCCTTCGACTCCAATGTTTCTTGAAACATTTGTGATCATCTCATGAACTGAAAGGAAAGGACAAGAAAACTATGATCTAATGTCCTAAAAACATGTGTCCACAGGAATAGTCCTCACTATAATAGAATCATAAAGCTGTCTGTGTGGCCCATTACTTCAAGCCAATTGCAGAACTGAAAGATAAATAGTGTCCATTGAAAGAAAAATACAGAGGACATAATAAGGATTCCATTCATCATAAACTGTTTTAAAATGCCCTACTGCTTAGATAAAAAATTTGAAGTGGGGCCAGGAGTTTGGCCTAGTGGTAGAGTGCTTGCCTAGCATGCACGAATACCTGGGTTTCATTCCTCAGTACCACATACATAGAAAAAAGCTAGAAATGGTGCTGAGGCTCAAGTGGTAGAGCTCTAGGCCTTGAGAAAGTCCAAGGACAGTGCTCAGGCCCTGAGCTCAAGCCCAGGACTGGCAAAAAAATTTGAAGTGATACAGAAAAGAAGCCAGAACAAAACTGCCAACTTTCCACAGCATAGACCCTTAAATATGTCACATTGATCGAGTGGCATTGTACTCGTAAAGTTGCATGTTGAATTGAAACTTTGTTGTACAACTATTTAAAGATAATAATAAAAATCATTCTTATCTACTTTGCATCACATTTAAATATACTTCTGTTGTTGCAATGTGAATATTGCACACTTTATATGAAGAAAGTATTTTCAATGTCTTAATGAAAAGTAAAGCTGAAATTTCATGTAAAGTAGGATGACTAAAACAGGAATAATGTAGCACGTTTGTATTATAATATAGAATAATAAATTTTCTTTCTAAATCTATTATCTATAGACAGTACAAACGTTCCTGGAATTTCATATAACTTTCTTAAACAATTGTTATTTAAATTTTAATTAAGTTCATAATTTGCTTTCAGTGGAAAGATTTGCATTTGTTGATGTGTTATGTATGTGTAAATTAATTCCTTTTCAATTTTATTTGATTATTTTAAGTAGTTGCACAAAGCGTTTCAATTCAACATGGCATTCTATCCCATTTCTCCCAACCCTACCCCAGTACATTGGTTTCTGGGTCACCTTTCTCTGGCCAACCGAAAGGACTGTGCTATATTGGGCTAGCTATTCCTCTTTCTAGAGGCTGGTGACCAGCGGGGAAAACGAGAAGAATTTGTCACTCCGTGGTCATGGCAAGCCACACAAACTAAAAAGAAACCAGAGAAAGACATGGGTAATAAGTGCCTCTCAGCTTCCCAAGGTTCCAGGGTGTTTGCGCACCAGAATACATGCACTTGCCCAACACCGTTTCAAGCCCCGAAGATGCAGCCATCATAAGGCAGCAGTAGCATAAATAAGTAATCTCAGAGTAGAAAATAATCCAAGATATACAGGTGGTGGTGTTTATGGAAGTGGATAATTTGGTTGAAATGATCAGAGAAGATGGTTTTGTGGATGCATCATTCATTTGTGCTGAGATTTGGATGTGATGCTTAAAGAGATTTAGAGGATAGAATATGCACAAATAAACAACAGTAAATACAAAATCCCTAAGACTAGACTGAGCTCAGCATAAGCTAAAGTGAGATAGCGGATCACTGTGTCAGTCTCCTGTGGCTGTGTTAGTGTATGGCAAGTTATCTCAAAACACAAAGGCTGACAGCAAGCAATGTATTTCCAATATGTCTTCTGACAAGTCTTCAGATCAATGGAGGCCATTTTCACTCAGGTCAGCATGTTGTCTTGGTGCCACAACTCAGATGTAATTCAAGTTTCCCACGAGTCTTTCTAGGGTCCAGGTCAAAGAGGTGCTCTTCATGGTTGCTGCCAAGCACATCTGAAACCCACATCAACGTCAAGAACAAGAGAGAAGTTACATGGCCAAGTTCAAGTCCAGTGATGGAGAGAGATAGTTGGCCCAATTTTCTGCATTTCAAGATCACAGAACTGACAAAGGTGTGAGTAAAGGCATGCTTACTGGTTTGTGGTGAGGAAACAGGAAGCCAGATGGTCATAGGTTTGTGAGCACAAGAAGGATTTTGAACTTTGCTTTTTATTATAATACAAAACAGAGCTTTTAGGGGCAGGAGCTTAGCCTAGTGGTAGAGTGCTTGCCTAGCATGCAAGAAGACCTGGCTTCAATTCCTCGGTACCACATACATAACAACAACAACAGCAAAAAGCCAGAAATGGTGCTGTGGCTCAAGTGGTAGAGCGCTAGCCTTGAGAAAGCCCAAGGACAGTGCCCAGGCCCTGAGTTCAAGCCCCTGGACTGGCAAAAAAAAAAAGCCCAAAGCTTTTAGTAGGGACATCATTTAATCTGATTGGTATTTCAAACGATCACACACTAAGCCTGTGTGTAAATAATTGGCAGACACTTGGAACGCCTTGAGAGTTGGTTGTCTAGAGGAGAACTTTGGCATCCAGAAACCTGGATTGCACATGTTGAACTTGAGACATCATTTTGACACAAAGTAGACATGTGTGGTTGGCAGTTGAGTCAATGAGTTTGATATCAGAGCAGAGAATATTACTGGATATACTGATCTGAAATTCTCCAGTGTATAGAAATTATTAATGTCTGAAATGAGGGGAGTTAGGAAATGTAGACAGTGTAAAATGGTGTGGGGGGGAATGAGAAGTCATTGACCAAGGAAATCAAGAAGTGTGCTATTTAGATAGGATGACATATAGGAGAGTAGGCCTTTGGGAGAACTGTGATGACTTGCTTCAGGAAGGAGGATAGATCCTAGCCTGTCAAATGCTGCTGTCATTCACTGATGTATGTACACTCAGCTGGGCAGAAAGTAGGCATGATGAGGCTGTCAGGAAACAAGTACCAAGCCATTTCAATGGAGTAGCGTGAAAAACTGGAGTGCATGGAGGAAAGAAAGGAAGATTCGTTTCATTTATTCATTTTCTTGAGCTGTGCTGTATAATTTTTAAATCTATTGACAGGAATGGTGGTAGGCCTGACAGTGATCAAGATGTATTACGCTCATTCATTCGCATGTCAAATAGAAACCCCTTTGCACAACTATCTAAGGATGGTAAAAATAATAAAAATGAAACCAAATATATTGATGGGAATAATCCAATAGCAAGGAGTATAGAATAAGACAAAATTCTTGAGTTAAAGTAATAGATTGAACCCTAAATAAAGCATGAGAGAAAGGACTGACAGAGAGGTAGACTGAACTCAGATGCCAAGAAACTGGCTGAGCTGTGGCAACCAAGTAGATGCTGCTATTCTAATGATATTCCTGAGCCAGCAATCAGCAGGCAGGCCATGGAAGGCCTAGGCTGTCATTCAGGCACTGCGAGAAGAACATGCTGGTCGTGATGAGTCCCTGTCACTGTCCCCCTCGACCTACACAAGCTGCCTGTATGCTGGTCCGACAAGAAAGTTTCTTAATAATAGAATTGCAGCATGGGGTGGTTTCTCAGGGGTCAGCTGGTGCAAAGCAGCTTTGCAAAATCCTATAGCAGCCTTTGCCAACTACTCAGCTAGGGGGAGAGCAAAACATTGCAATTACAGTTAATTGTAAACCTCCCTAGCTGCTGGGCAATCTTCAGCTTCATTTGTGTCCTGCAATCCAGGCCTGGGGTCATGTGTTTTCTGGGTCCCTCCACAATTGGTAGAAATAGATGAAGAAAAGCCATTGGCATTAACTTCATGATTTGCCCTTCCAAAGCTATGGCTATATTCCCCATATCTGCTGCAAAGACCCCCTCCCCAGACACCCCCTCCCGTGGGAATGTCTGCAATGGTCATAGAGCTTCCTTGCCTAACATTTCACCAGTCCCTTGGGGGGAAACCAAACCTATGAAGATTTACAAAGCTTCTGACCCTTGCCTTAATTAGAGACTTCTCCACATCAGTTTCTTCATTTCAATACTACTGAATCTATTTGGAACTGGACGGGCCTTTTTGGGGGATGAATTCTTCCTGTCTACTAAATGCATATCTGTACATAGAATCATCTCTAGCTTTTACCCACTGGCCAATTGGGTCTCTAGATTTTAGGGAAATTAAGTCACTCCAACCTGAAATCCAATGACCTAAAACCTCTCCCAGTTTTAAAACTACTTCAACGAGTAAGTCATTGTTCCAAATCAATCTGTTCTCCTCTCTCTAGCCAATCCAGCTTCCATAATTTCCTTTCCTGCACGTATTCACAAACTACGCACAAATCTCCCCATAGGCTGTCTTTCTAGAAACTACACATTGACAGGAGCAGCTCAAAAGGGATCTAAGTTGGATTATTTGACAAACTTGGCCGGTTGATAGGAACAGAGAAATAGTGACAAACTGACATAATGACATGCCATTTTTTTTTTTGGTCAGTTGTGAGGCTTGAACTCTGGGTCTGGGCGCTGTCCCTGAGTTCTTCAGCTCAAGGCTACCCCCCTACTCCTGGGCCTGGGTGTTATCCCTGAGCTCTTCAGCTCAAGGCTACCACCCTACCCCTTGAGCCACAGCACCACTTCCTGTTTTCTAGTGGTTAATTGGAGATAGGAGTCTCATGGACTTTAGTTCCCCAGGTTGGCTTTGAACTATGATCCGCAGATCTCAGCCTCCTGAGTAGCTAGGATTACAGGCATGAGCCACTGTGCCTGGCTTGACATGGCATTTTCAAAAGAAAAGCTTATTTAATGCTGTTAAGCTGCCTTAGGATCCAGGGTTAAGGGAATAAATAGATTTGAGAAGTTGAGGAAACAACAGTTACAAGATCCATAAACCAGGCAGTTAATACGAATGCTCTTTACTATTAGTGAAAGACTGAGAGTAGTTGCTCACCGTTTAGTTAGCAACTTTCCATGGTCCCAATCTTCCCTCCTCTTCTCACTACCCTTCTTCAAAAGATTAGTTGTCACCCATCCTTAAAATCCACTTCCACTCCTGTGCTCTATTCTTATGCCACTATGCTCAGCTAGCCAGACTATACCCAGAAAAACAGCTGCCTGTCTATGTAAAAGTCCCAGCTGAGTAGGACTAAGAAGAAGCACAAACGCTGGTGGTTTCTAACAGATTGCCATGGGCCTTTACTGCCCTTGCCCATCAGATTCATTTCCACTCCCCATTCCACTCCACCATTTAGAATCCCCTGGATTCTCAAGCCTCCTCTCTCCTCTGACTACAAAAGCTCTGCCAATCCTCAGGCTCAAGCGATTTTGCTAGATTTCTCTGCTGAGAAAATAGAAGCAGGTAAAAGAGAACTTTCTAGACTCACACCACCATTCAATAGTTGGGCTTCTTATTCTTCCCATCCTCCTCTCTGAAAACAACCTTCGAACTGATTACTAGATAATATCCACTCCACTTAGCCTGGCACCAACAACCTAAATTCCCCATTCCTTCTCCATTACCCACATAGCACATCCTTTAATGTATTCCAAAGGAATCTCACACTATTATCACTGCCCAAGGACTTTCCTCAACACAGTGTAGCTACTTTGCCCTCACTTGGCAGGGGAGAAGAGCCTGGATAGTTACACACTCTTACCTCCAGCTGCTCTCAACAAAGAAGAGCTGGAAATAGTGCATAAATACGGTTGTTCCTGTGTAATTTGAAAGCACGAGTTTGAAAAACCACATTTTTCTCATTGCTAACCTACCTGCCAAGTCTATAGCTTTGTCCTTACATCCTTCTTTCAGTCTTTCTAGAAGACTATAAATCAAGATGTTAATTGCTCCCTTATGATTTTAATCATTTCACGATCTTCTTAATAATGCTATACAATTTTCCCAAAATCTCATGATCCCTAAATCCTTTGGGTTAAAGAGGTTTCAGGCCTGATATTTTCTATTCCCCGTCCCCCCCCCCCCCCGCCGCCATGTTCCCTGTACGATTCCACCAAAACTACCCTGGGAGTGTCCCAGATGCTGTGATGGTCACTCTTTGTCCTCCTTTTCCCTCCAATCAGCTCTATCTAGGCAAGTTCACCGCACTATCCTCAATTCCTGACTCCCTTCTCAAGCACATTCTCCATCTCCTATAAACATTTCTACTCCTCTGTCTGCTCTAAGCTTTGGAGTCACTACTCTAAGGCTTATTTCTGGTTTTTCCTCTTCTCTTCTTGTCCTCATTCTCTTAGTTTTCTCACCCAGTACTAGATTTCATGATTTCAAATACTATCTACAAAAATAGTTATCCCTAACTTTATATCTCTACTTCAAATCTCTCCCTTAAATTCTAGATCTGTATGTCGTACTGTCTCCCTGGTTTTCTCACTTGAAATGTGAACATCAATATCACAAGCTTAGCAAAGCTCAAAACAAACTTTTGCTTCTACCCTACTTTCAATAAACATCAACTCTATCTTCATATTTGCTTAGTCCACAAATGTTGGTGTCAGTTTGGGCTGTGAAGCCATACCTTCAAAATATGTTTGGACTGCTAGCTGAATCTTGGAATGACTTCCATTTCTGCTTGCTGGTTTAAGCCATCAGAATTTATTAAGGAGTATCTGGACCACAAACTTTGGTATTTATTTCTTCACAATGCCCTTGAAATGGTAACCAAATGATCCTTTTTTAAAGAAATCATATGAGAATCCTCCATTGTTTTACAATCTGTCCTAACATTATCTTCCTACTTTATTCAGAAAGAAACAAGCCAAGTTCTTATAATCAACATGTCTATATTTCTCTGCAGCCCCCCAATATTGGATATGTTCTTTCTACCTGCCTTGCTGCCAGACTCTCAATCTGAATGATTCAACATCTTATCCAAATTCTTGGTTTCTGCATTGTTTATTTTCCCTGGACCCACAATCCCCTTGATTCTGCCATGATGTGGATCCTGGAGTTTCTGAAGCCATACTCTTTCTTTGTGCCTTTATGAACTTGCCCAACTTTCACCACTATTTTTAGTTTGTGGTTTAGAGGGGCCTGGCCTGTTTAACTAGGCCAGGTCTTTGTCTTCTCTTGCCACTGTTACTGCAACTGCTTTCTTTCTTACTGTAGCTTTGCATTTCCTGGAAGGAAGATCTTTCACCTCAGGGACAAACACCTGAATTGTATGGTCGTTTCATTTGTTGGCCCATCTAGTACATATTCACCTTCAGACATAAGAGGCAAGATGCTGCTGGCTTGACCATCCACACAGGCTGTACTTTCTTATTGACTTCCAAGCCCAGGTGAGAGCCAAAAGAACTAGACCCTGTCTAAGGTTCACTGTTTACTGGCCAAGGAAAATAGGCAGACCACAGCAGGGAACTGGGGTAGAATAGAGAGCACAGGTAATGAGTGAGGCAAGCCACATTTCCAGAGGGTGCGCTTTAGACTGGCATCTAGTAATGTTTGGTTCTTCCCAGTGTTTCCCACCTGTGAGTCTACAAGGTGTTAGTGGGTGTTTGCATGGAGGTAAAAAGAATTTGGGGGGGGCATTAGGTTACAGAAACATTTGCTCTGTAGGGCTCTTCAACCCTTTAATGTGTACTGGCACCCTCCAAATGTTGTCCTCATTTCCCTCCTCAGAACTGACCTTCACTATTAACTTGTTCTCACTAAGTAGCAACTAAATGTTGACCACAAATGTCATCTACAAGGCCAAGGGCCTCACTTATTCACTTGATCCGAAACTTGAAGAACCAGAAAGGAAATTTTCTGTCCACCAGCAAATTACAGCCAACCCTAGAGCTGAGCCCAGTCCCCACTACAGAGGAAAGGGAGCACAGAGGGTATGGAAATGAAAAGCAGTTTTAACCTGGTTCAAGCCATCAAGGCAAATGTCAGCAGAGCTGCCAGCTCCTTGCTTGTCACTTTCTTCCTGAGGCATGACCAAATTATTTCTACATAACAGTTGTTGAAAACAAAGGTTTGGGGAACCCAGTTGTTCTTGGACCCTTGACTTTATTCTTCCCTGTCAAGCTGTGTATCCAGAGTGCTGGGTTTTATGGTCAGAGAAGGCCTCAGTATTTTCCTTCACTTAGTTCTCTTTTGTCTCCCCTCAACATTTTCACCCTTATACTTTGATAATCACAAGAATAATCGTGACAGGTTCACGGATCTAATTTACTAAAATATTCTTCTGAAGAAATCACTATTAGGTTGAACTTCGGAAAACAAAGATTTGAAATTATCTGGTAGTTTATCTCTCAATCATTTCCATTTTGAAAAAAAGGAAATGGGATACACATAAAAGCTAGGGACATGGCCAAGAACCCTAGCTACAAACAACTGAAGAATCACTATCTCAGATAATACATTTTGAAGGGGAAAATATGTAATATCTAAACTTGGAGGGAAAATGTGACCTACTTTCATTTTGTAATGTGGGTTTATTCTCAATGGAAAACAAAATACTAAAAACTAAGCTAAATATTTAACAATAGTCTCTAACACAAAATTTGCAATGATCATTGGCCTAAAAGTGAAGTTTATATTTGTGTGTGTTCTTATTTACAAAATGATATTCTAAATGAAGAATCTGGAGGATAATGCTAAGCCCACTGAAAATACTTCAAACTAGGTCCAGTGGAGTAGCATGTACCTGCAATTCCAGTACTGGGAAGGCTGAGGCAGAAAAATCACAAGTTTGCGACCATGGAAGGATATCTTATTTTCCAAGAAATCAGAATAAACAGTAGCTGAAGAAATAACAATATAGTAATTCCTTGTGAGGGACATATTGTGGTCACTAAAAATAGCATTTGCCAAGAGATCTGTATGGTTGGAGAAGGATGAAGATACGCCTGACCAAGAAAGCCAATGAGTGGAACAAATGGAAATGTACAGCAATAAAACATGCCGACAATGCTACATGGCCAAGGGGTAATGAGATGACAAGAGGACAACCAGGATCGAGCTCCATGTGTCAGTCACAAGAAGACTTCCTGACCATCAAAGTTAGAGGAGCACATGAGCATGCTTTTACATCTCACTGACATTAACTTCTTAGCAAATGGTCTACATTTCTTACGTGTGGGTATCAAGATGCACGTCAAACCATGCTCATATTTTTCCTTGTCTGCATGGAGTCTGATATAAAGAAAAACGATGACAACAGATAGCTGATGCAAGTGAATCTCAAATAATGGTTTCATCCAATGCACTGATCCCTCAAACAGGAGCAGCAGCCCTGTGTTAATTCACTTCTCATTGTTAGAACAAATTACCTGAGATTGGCAGACTTTATAAATAAAAGGAACGTTAGTCTCTAGCTTTTGAGGTTGAATGTTTAAGAATAGCAGCCCCATTGATTTGGCCTCTGCTAAAAGCTTAATGGTGGATGGTGTCACAATGGCGGGAATACTGGTTGGAAGATATCTCAAAACAAGGAGCAAGAGAATAATTCAGAGTTAGCTTTGCTCCTATAATAGTTGCTTGTCAGGAGAATGTGGAGGTCACCTTGAGAAAATCCTTTCCTAGAGTGAGACCCACAATGACCCAATGACCTTCCACTAGGCTCCACTCTTAAAGATCCACCTTCTCTGACATCACCACACTAATCTCCAAGCCTCTGACGCCGAAACCTTCATCAACAAATCACATTCAGACTTTCAGGAGACTTAGGAATGCAAATTCCATGCTGCTATTTGGCTCAGTGGTTCTGTATATGGATGGGACCATCCAAGCTAAATCTTCAGAGCTGAAAACAGGAAGATGTAAATGAAGAATGGAAGAAAAGCATCTATACATTCATGCTAAATTCTTATTCTTTTTTTTTTCACTCTGTCAACAGAGAATCCAAAAGCATCTGGTTTAAAAGAAAAAAGGCCCTCTGAATAAGATAGAATATACTTTGGTATTTACTTAATTTTCTTCAGCGACTGAATACTTTAATATTCTTTTCCACCCCTCCCTTCAACTTAACTACCAAGCAAAGTTCAACAGTCTAACGTGTAATACTAGCTCCCTCTGGGTGAAGTAGTATGCACCCGTCATCCCCAGAGACACAGAGAAACACAAATAGGATGATTACAGTCTACTCACAGGACACAACGCTCTAGAAAACAACCAAGGAGGAGAAAGAGATTTGTTTTCTTTTTCTTTGAGTATCTTTAAGTAGTTGTATGAAAGAATTTCCATCAACAAAGTAGTTTATGGATATAGTACGTTGTGATGTATTTAGGCACTTTTATCATTATCATTGTCCTCTACCCCCCCATCCCAGTTTTCTCTCATTTTCCTCGATTTTATGCATTGGATTTTATACCTGCATTCTCCCCCACCTTCCTCTCTTCATACCTCTAGCCTCTCCTCTTGATCCCATTCCCTTCTTTTGAATAGCTGTTTCCTTGGTGTTTATTTTGCTGTCATTTTTTTTGGCTCCACAGTTTTCAAGAAAAATCCACAAAGGATCATCTTCCACTCTTTCCATCCTTCAAATCTTCCTCGCCTCTTTCTGTCCAGTACTTTCATCTTAAAGCTCTGCTAATAGGCAATTGATTCTTTTCATTTCTGAAAGCCACACTAACTTCCAACTTGTGGTCTTTCTGCTGGGTATGTTGCTTGTTTCTGAAGAAAATGTGACAAATTCTGCTACTTATATGAAGTCTTACTCTTCCATCATCAGTGTCTACATTGCAGCAGAGAATTGTACCTCCTCAGACTTAAGTTGTATTACAAAAACATCTACATTATAGCACATCCTTCATGACCTGTTGTTACTATAATAATATTCCTCATTAGCCTTTAGCTGTGGTGAAAGAGATTGTAATCCAAAATCAAGTATTTGACTTGCTTTTAATCATTAATAAATCATTAATTGTTAATAAATCTGAGAAACAGATTTTGATATAGGCCATCTTTTCCTTGTGTAAATCTTCATTTCTGAACATCAGCAAGTCCTTCTGAAATTCACAATTCTCTCTCTGAAAAGCTGTAAATAACCAGTGTTGATTTTAAAGCAGTACTCGTCAATATTTTGTTATTTGTAATAAATTCCTGCTTGGCATTTGCATTGATAATCAATCTTTGTTTGCTATTCGAGCCATTCATAGTCCCTTTGATATATATGAGTTCATTGAGGGGAAGATACTACATGCAAATGAGTATACACTTCCTTACAGAAAGCAGCTGTCAGAACACATTTATATTCCTTCAACAGAGAAGAAATTCATCCCACAGTGGCTTCCATTCAAATTGCTGTGATATCCAAGTAATCATTCCCCTGCCCAGATGGAATCATTTTCTTTATCATAAATACATACTTGATCTGTATTAAAGTTGTTCAGGGCTGAAACTAATTTTATGTATTTGGAATATTTTAAATGGATCTCAAACAGAAAATAAAACACAGTTTGGTCATACAGAATTTATATTCAAAAAAGTAGTTTCAAATTTTACAGAAGTTTCTCCTCCCATGTAAGCAAAAAGAAGAGATGTCAAGTCTGGTTTTGGAACACAGAAGGGAGAGAACCTAGTTTGAGTTAATCTAGCATTTGAGATTTTGTGAGGGGAGTTCTCTTTAAGGGGATGGAGTTGTTGTGCTGTTTTTCGAGATAGGATCTCACTACAAGAGCCAAGCCAGTCCTATATCCTCTTATGTCCTCTTGCCTCTCTCTCCCTATTGCTTGATTACACATTCGTACCTCACTAGTGTTGAGATTACAATAAATGTCACTTGTGCGTGGGTTGTTTCAGTGACACTGTCTTTCTTTGGCTATGGAAAAAATATTCTGCAATTAGATTTAACTTTTTAGTTTCATTTAGAGGTTGATTAGAATTGTATTTGCAATTTGCTTCTCTTTAAAGAAAATCAATATCTTCCCAATAGTAAATGAAGGCTTTTGTGATGAGAAAATCTCTCCTGTCACAGACAGGACACATCTTCCTCACTACCCGCACTTAATGATCTCAGCATGCTCAAGACTATGACCTTAAGGCAAGCAGACATTGACTGCCTCATACCAATGGGGGAAGCCAACTCTAGAGTTGAAGTTAATCAGTTAGGAATTGCCAGCCTGTGGGAGGTAAAATGTAATGCCCGTTGGCTTACATCAACCATCAAGATGGTGTGCAGTGAGAGAGGTTGTCGTCAGGATTGCCAAAAATCCAAATCCCACGTGGTTTCACAGATTAACATCAGCCCTGAAATTATATCTGGGAGTGAACTGGAAGTGAGCCTGGTGTATTCAGTGTAAGTATTACATAACCAAATAGGCAATCCAGAAATCAATGAGCGTTTTTTTTAGGCCTTGGCAGATGTTTTGAACTATCTGGAAAAAAATGATCAATACCATGTGTAAACCAGCGGAAGATTGTTAATGACGCTGATGTCCAAATCTGTCGTTCTTAGGTGGCTTCTGAGCAGTTCCTTTCCCAGTGTTAGTCCTGAACCCTTTAGAGATTGGAAAGAGTGGGTTTCTCTAAGTGTGTAGTACCTTGGGGTGCACGCAAGTACCCTTGGTGGGTTCTATGATTATATCGTCAAGCAGTGTTATAGGACAATTTTGGCAGGAGAAAGATTATCATATGGCCATCACTTTCAGCCTAGAACTTCAGATTTCTGAAAACAGAGACTCTGCTGTCACTCCCCCAAAAATCGTCTGCATAGAAATTGAGAAGTCTCAATGTTGTAGGAAGTATATGGAATGCAGCAAATAATGACACCAAATATCGGCCCCACAAAACTGGTACCCAGGAAAAGAATTTGAGCCTTATAAAAGGAGAAATGTATTTTAAATTTCAAAGTAGACTTGAAAATTAACCCAGGATTAAGTAGTTACAGCAGGGATTTTAAAAAAATCTCTATTTTCTCTATTGCATTGAAATGAATTCGAGCTATGACCATAACATCTAAGCCATAAGATGAATTTTTGTTTTTCTTTTGGGGCTACTGTGGTTTGAACATAGGAGTCTATGCTTACAAACTTAGTGCTCTATCACTTGAGTCACTTCTATTTATTCTTCTGCTGGCTAATTTTGGAGATAGAGTCTAGCCAATTTTTCTGTTCTTTCTGGCCCTGTACCACCACTCATTCTCCATATCCCAGCCCCTGAGTAGTTAGGATTACAGACAAGGGCCACTAAAATCTGGCTTAAAATGAGTTTTTCTCTAAAAAATTAAATTGAGTCCTTAGTTGGCAGAGTATCCATTAATTTTAGGATTGTCTAGTCATATCATAAGTCATGATGTAGTAGAAATATCTGGGTAGGAGAGAAAAAAGTAAAAAAGAATGATTTCTTAATTCTTTTAACCTGTCTAACTTTTTTCAGAGGAAGTTACATGAGACTCTATCTTCTGTTGGATTGATGACTATTTGTCCTAGTGTCAAAGATATTTAGAAAGGCAATCTGCAATCCATAAGTAAATCTCTCCTGACACATGCTTTACAAAGGACCTGATATACATTCTTCACTCAGAATAACTGTGACCCTCTCATTCAATAACCTTATCTGTTATCCAGAAGATTGTTTGCCTGTTTGTCCTATACTTCACAGCAGTGCTCCCTCAGTAAGTTAATGATGAACTAAAGAAAATTCAAAAAATGTATCCCTTTGGCGCTATAAAAAAAGTCACACCAAGAATTACCAACAATGCCTGACTTTACATTATAAATTAGCAATATACAGAAAACCCATAAGAGAAAGTTCTGTATACCAGATATGGTCTCCACACTTCACATAGAGTCTAAAATTAAGTTTAACTGTATGCAACCCTATTAGATTAAGACTACTATTTTCTTTTAATTTGTGGCTATATACGTTGCTTTGCAGAAATTCTTAAGACTGATTCAGTGTCATTTGCAAGTCTTTGCTTCTAGATCTTTATTCAGAATGTTTCTACCCCTGTTTGGGAGCCCTAATGTTTCCCCTAACTCTTTTCTTTAAGAGTTTATGGTTTCAAATCATCCATCAAGATCTTTGATCCATTTTCAGTTGAAGATGGTGCAAGATAATTTTTAAGGATCTATGTTCAGTTTTCTGCATGTGGAGATCCAGTTTTGCCAGCAGTATCTGTTAAAGAGTCTGTCTGTATTCCAGCATATACTTTTTTTGCATCCTTATCAAATATTAAATGGCTGTAGATCTGTGGATTCATTTCTGGGACTTGTATTCTATTCCATTGGTCTTCAGGCTTGTTTTTGTACCAGTCTCAAGCTGGCTTTGTAATAAAGTTTGAAGTTTGGACTTGTTATTTCTCCAGCACTATTCTGCCTGCTAAGGATTACTTTTTATATTTGGTGTCTTTTGCTATTCCCCATGAATTTTTGGATTGATTTCTCTTTCTCACTGAGGAATAGTCTTTGGAGTTTGATAGATATTGCATTGAATGTGTATATTGCTTTGTTAACGCTTTGTTAATGCTTCCAATGCAGGAGCATAGATCTTCCCATTTCATTAAGTCTTTTCCAATCTCTTTTGCTTACAAAATAGAAGAATTTTTCCCAGATGCACATCAGACAGTAGTTTAATACCCAGAATATACAGAGAATTTTTTTAAAAAATTAACACCACAATCAAACAATGGGCTGAAGATAAACTTCTCAGAAGTAAAAAGGACCAGTAGACACATGTAGAAATGGTCAACATCTCTGGCAATAAAGGAAATGTGAATCAAAACAACAATGCGATTCTATCTCACATCAACGAGAATGTCTATTATCAGGAAAATAAATAATAACTGCTGTTGGCAAGGATATGACTAAAAGGGGACCCCAATACACTGTTGGTGGAAATGTGTCAAGAATATGGGAGATATACACAATGGAATTATATTCAGTCATTAGTGAGAATGGTATTGTACCATTTGTTAAGAAATGGAAATAATTGGAAAAAAATATGTTAAGTGAAGTAAATCAGGCCAGAGAGACAAAGGATGTTTGTGCTCTTTTATATGTAGAAGCTAGATTTATCTTATGAATTTATAAGTAAATACATTGAGCGGTATGCAAGTATATACAAATGTAGTAACTGAAATATGATAGATTCAAGAGATCTCAAATAGTGCAGTTCCTTAGAGAGGCAAAATTAAAGTTCAACAAAATAAACACCAGGAAGTAGTCACTCGGAAGGAATGGGGTGAGGTCACAGGGAGGAGTATAAATGAATGAAGAACAAGAGAATGTAGTCAAGAATCCAATGTATATATTAAAAAATGAAGAAGGGTGAGGAAAGCGGTGGGGAGGGGTGAAATGTGTGAGAATGGTGGAAGGGGTGACACTGATCCATATATACTGTATTCATGAACTTCTTTGTTAACAATTCCTTTGTAAAAATACTTAAAATGGCAATAAGGATGAAGATTAAAGATTATTTTCATTTGTACATTATGATAATGGAGCCAAAAAATAATAAAATTGGTTTTCTGGGGTCATATTCCTAGTAAATGCCAGAACTGGGCTTTGAGCCCCAACAGTCAGGGACAAGCCTACAGTTTTGTACATCGTAGTGTGAAACACTGTCCTGAAAAGAATGCAAACAAACTGTAATGTAGTATAATGTTAAGGTTCACTGGGGACCTCTGGTTGAAAGAACTTTGTAATTAAGAGATCCATATCTTACACAAGTCTCTTCCTATGTTATCCCTACGATGTTAAGATAATATAGTAAAGTATGACAATGTGATATTTTATTCCAGCATTTTTTTGAGAAATGGTATTTCCCATGTAAGTACTATTAAGAATACTATTGTGAACATTCTACCACTCTTCTCAAGAATAAAGATTTCTTCCCAAGAACAAACACCACAGCAGGTTCTGAGGGCAGTAACTGTCCTAAAAGTCCGTCTAGTTGTATTTGAAAGGAAGCCAAATTTATGGAAAAAAAATACCCACTTCAAAAAAGTAATGAAGGCAATTTGTCAACAATTTCACACATCATTTGCCCACAACCTCTGAAGAGAAGATTTCCCAATTTCCCTTTTCCCTGGTGAACTTCTGAACACATGCCTTTTACTGATTCATTAATCATCATCTTCCCCAGGAAGTGAGATACAGGTCTCCCTGTAAACCTAAAATGTATTGTATGTTTTTTACATGATGTCACAGAAATGTACATGAGATATTATGAATCTTTCATATCAGAGGCTGCTCTAAGATCTACTGAATGTGCTATATAAATGGTCACAAAACATAACATACTTTTTAGAGTTTAGACTTCTGAAAATTCTGTTGAGAAGAACAGAAGAACAGTTATGGGAAAATAAATATGATTTACAGAAGAACGAGCAGAACTTCCCATGGTACCCATGCCTTAAATAATTAACAAGAACTCATTGTAAAAGGACCCACTTATCCAATAATTCGCTTAAAACCATTAGTTCTGATTGCCAACATGCATTTTTAAACAAAACGCCTGGGGGATAATCTGATGGAAAGTAATTAATAAGACCAAGAAAAAGGTTTACTGCATGTAACTTATACTATTTGTAAATCTGGGACTCATAAAATATTGTGCTGATTGAGGGAGAAGATGCAGATGTTTCTGCTATTTTAGTACAGGGAAAAAATGCAACACCAAGCCACCCAACTGAAAAGGGGGTTCAAAGAATTTGAAACAGCAACACTTATCAGATAAATGATTTTCTGATACATTGTAAGCATAAAGTACCATTGAACACTTGGATAACACACATATAGGACTCAGGCATAAAATGATAATGATAAGACCAGGTGACAAAGACAATGTATCCAATGTACAAAGGTTCTCTAGAGAAACAGAATTAATGAATTTTATGTATCTATCTCTCAAGTTATCCTAAACCTATCTCTCTCTTCCATCCTTCCTTTCTTTCTTTCTTTCTTTCTTTCTTTCTTTCTTTCTTTCTTTCTTTCTTTCTCTCTCTCTTTCCAGTTATCCTATTATCTATCAATCATCTATCATCCATCTATCATCTGTCTGCCTATCTATTAAACTACCAAAAAGTAAAATCATTTGACTATTTTTATATGATTTTCCTTAAATTATTATAATGCCAAGAAGATCTATAGTCAGAGATAGAACTAGGAAAAAAATAGTTGTGGAATTCAGTTCAAATCTGAGAATTATGTAGATATTAAAACACAGAGTTCAATGTGGGGAGAACCTGAAATTGTGTGTGCGCGCGCATGTGTGTGTGTAAGAGAGAGAGAGAGAGAGAGAGAGAGAGAGAGAGAGAGAGAGAGAGAGAGAGAGGCAGAGAGACAGAGAGACAGAGACAGAGAGAGACAGAGACACAGAGAGACAGTCTCATCTGTTGTATTTATACTCTATGCAGATGATGACTACCCAAAAATGCTAAAAATGAATCTTTTTTATTAAGTCTATTAATTTGAATGCTAATCAGTTCTGGAAATATCCTCATAGATAATTCTGTAAAAGAATTGTAAGTGGAAAACAGGAGAAATTTGTAGTAAACTTGGAAAACTATTGAATAATTTATTCAGAATGATCTAGTTCACCAGAGATTATGCTTACCATGTGTCCACTTGACTGGGTTAAGGGATAATCTGGTAGCTGAGAAAACATTTTGTTCCTCTATATGTCTTCAGGGATGAGGAATTTTATCCTTCAATCAATTTTCTAGGCATAAGAAAAATTGTGTTTGTTAAACCATTCAGTTCCTAACTAGAATTAGAAGTTAACTTGTATGTGTCTGTGTGCAACTATGGTCACATAAGTTTTCACCCAAATCATCAAAGTTCTTAATATAAAGATAATATTGGAGCTAGATACCAGAAAATCATGTCTGTAATCCCAGGCTGCTTAGGAGACTGAGATCTGGAACAAGCACAATTCAAGGCCAACCTAGATGGAGCAGTTCTCTAAATAACCACTGAAAAGTTGGACTGGATTGTGGTTCAGGTGGTAGAGTAATAACCTAACAAGGGAGAGGCCATGAGTTCAAATCCTGAAATACCAACAGGAAAAGAAATTAGATGGCAACAGCTTTCCTTTTGCCAAATCATGCAAGAGAATGCTTCCCTGGGGGCATGAGAGGGACTTAGCGCTTACTACTAGTGAACAGACTGTGACAAAAGTGATGGAATGTTAGCTATGAATATGTTACCACACACTAACATACAGAATAAGGATTGCCGGTGGTCAATATTATAGAAATAGTATTTCTGGAAATACTATATCTAGATATATGAAAGTAGCAGAGTGAAACCCATCAGAAACTGTTACAAGGGAGCAGGAGGAAGGCGAGAGAAGAAAAGGTAATATCGATGGGATGGATTTGATCAAAATTGTACATATCACATTAGAACCCTTTTGTTCAATCTAACTATTCTAATAAAATATTTTTTTCAAGGTTGCACAGGTTCAACTTTATCTGAAAGCTTTCAGTACACAAGATTCCTATCTCACCGGGTGGGGAGTGTAGCCTAGCATGCCCTAGGTTCCATTTCCTGGTACCACATACTCAGTAAAAGCCAGAAGTGGTGCTGTGGCTCAAGTGGCAGAGCATTAGTCTTGAGCAAAAACTGTCCAAGGACAGTGCCCAGATCCGGAGTTCAAGACCCAGGACTGGCAAAAAAAAAAAGGATTGTTATTTCAGAGTTACAATATTGGAGAGCATAGCAAAGAACAAACATTGAGTGAAAATTGAAATACACAGAACAAGAACAGAGTAGAGAGACTTTGGCAACAGTGCTAAAGTCAGTGTAGGACTGGTACAAGACAGAATGATTAATGGAACAGAACTATGATTTCTGAGAAAAGCACCACATCCATAGTCAGCTGATTTTCACCAAAGATATCAAAATTATTCATCTAAGAAGAAAGAGTCTTTTAAATTAATTAAGTAAAGATAAATAAATAAATCTACATACAAAAGAAAAAAATCTACATACAAAATCTACATACAAAAGAAAAAATAAGTTGAACCTCATCAAATTATTTTTTGTGCTTCCAATGACATAATCAAGAAATTGTAAAGGCAACTCTCAAAGTTAAGATTATAAATCATATATCTTATAAGAGGCTTGAATCCATTATAAATAATGAAGAGACAACTCTATTTCAAAGTAGATAAGACAGCTAAAAAGGCCTTTTTCTGGCCAGCACTCATGGCTCATGCCTATAACACTGGCTACTCAAAAGGCTGAGATCTGTGAATCACAGTTCAAAGCTAGCCTGGCAGGAAAGTCCACAAGACTCTTACCTCCAATTAACAACCAGAAGTGGAGCAGTGTCTTAAAATGATAGTGTCAAACTTGAGCATAAAGAATTCAGGGACAGTGCCCAGGCCCTGATTGCAAGCCGCATGACAGATCCCCCTCTCCCCCAAAAGATCTTTTCCTGAGGAATATATAGACATAATCAAAAGTCACATGAAAAGATGCTTGAAATCATTAGACATCACTGAAATACAAATCAACACAAAACTAAGACACCATGTCATCAATAGAATGGCTGTAATAAAGAGGTAGTTAATAGAAAGTATTGATAAGAAAGTGGATACATCAGATTTAATAAATATTAGATGAGAATAAAAACCATATAGTAATATTGAAGAAAAATCTGGCAGTTGTTGAAAAAGTAAATGTATGAAAACATCTGTCCACATGAGTAGTTTTCCATTGTATTTATTATTTCCCATTAGCAGAAATGTTACTATAGATCGAAGGTGGAAAAAAACCTAAATATCTATCAACTTATAAATGGATCTAATGAATGTCTACAGAATATTACATCCAACAGCAGAAGAATAAATAAAGCAAGTACAGATGATAATGGAGAGACACTAAAAATCAATGAAAAGTAAATATAAGCATCAAGCATGTAAAGAACAAATAATATACTGTTGAGTCATCTTTGAATCATTGAAGAATTAAGAAAAAAACAAATGAGAGCAGGATGTTAAGTGGAAATATTATAGCTATGAATGCCTACATTAAAAATAGAGTGTTCCAAAATAAATAATCTAATGATAACCTTAAAGATCTGAGAAAAGCCGGAACAAGCCAAACCTAACATTAGGCAGAAAGAAATCATCATAGTTGGGACAGAAACTAAGGAAATTGACAATAAAAGTACAAAGAATCAATAAAACACAAAGTTTGTTCCTTAACATAATAAACAAGATTGATAATCTGTTAATCCGCTAATCCAAAGAAGGGGAGAGAAGAATAAAACTAGTAACATATGAGATGGAAGAGATATCACAACAAATATAAAAAACTTTGAAAATTTATAATAAACTGGAAATTTAGAAGAAATCAATGAATTTTGGACTCAAAAAAGTGATGACTTAAACAGACATATTCAAAGTAGTGAGGTTGAAGCAGCAAGTGTCCCCCAAACTAGACAAGGTAAGTTGAATTTACTGCAAAACTCTACCCAACTTTTAAAGAAGAGATGACAAACTATTTGATAAAATTGAAAGGGAAGAAACTTCCCCAAATTTCTACACAGCTAGTGTTATTCTGATATCAGCCTATATTAGGACAAAATTTTAAAAAGAAAACTTATAGACCAATTTCCTTGATGCATGTAACTACAAAATTTCTCAGTAAGGTGATTGTAACCAATTAAACAACGTTAAAAGGATCCTACATCATGGCCACGTTATATTTTTAAAAAATGTATTGTGAAAGTGATGTAGAGAGAGCTCACTGTTATATAAGTCAGGCAATGGGAACATTTCCTTTTGAAAAGTATCACCCCCCTCCTTCATTCTCTTCCAATTTTTCCCTTCCTATCTCCCCTCCCCCTCAAGTTATATAGTTCATTTCAAATATAGTCAAATGAGTATCACTCCTGAATTGGTTTGCCCTTTGTCTCACTGTTTCTGTGCCTCCCTTTCCCTTCCCCAAATCAGATAAATTTATATACATGAAAAAGGGTATAAAAATTTTAAAAAGTGACAAGAGAGAATAAACCTAAGAAAACATGGAAAGTGTTTGTTGATCTGGATTTATCTCACTTTTCTATTTTGATTGGCTTCACACCAGAAGTATCCAGGTCTCAGCTTCCTTTGTAGCAGGGATTACAGTCTTGAGCATCCAGCTCTCTTCTATACACTGTTTTGCTGTGCCATTCAGTCAGACTCAGGAGCCAATATTATCTGATATTACAAAAAAATGTTCTCTCGATTGGGGAGCTCAATACTGCAGGGTGCTTTTTTTTTTCCTAACAGGTTCCCAGAAGGTCTGTCACAATGATCATCTTTGTAGATTTCAATGACATTTGGACAGTTTGAAGACATTTTACTTTTTCTGTTTTGGATGCATGTTTAAAATGGAAAGCAATAACAGTAATGGTTGAAATTTGGGGATATTCCTAAAGTTAAAAAAATTTAACAATGGAATACACACTGGAATCCATCTATCAAGCTATTCTTAAAGCACCAGAAATGAGATGGTGATCTGAAACTGTCTCTCCATAGCATAACTTTCAGACTTGTCTATTTGGTCCTGGAAATGTGCCTGCCAATCAGCTGTAGTCAATTACAAGTCTTGAAAGGGTCTTTTCATCAAGAATCAATTGTACAATATTTATGGATATGGCTTTGCCTGGGTACGTCATTCATCCAATACATATAGCTCCAAATTTTTTTTAATAATTGGTATGAGGAATGCCTTTAGGCACCACCAGTTGTAGAAAATTAAATATGGTCACTTTTAACATGTTTTGCTTTTCTTATGTTATTATTTCAATAGGAACCAAACCATTGTTTTACTCTATGACTGAAAGTAAACTCTTGACCTCAACCTTGTAAAAATCCAAGGTTCTAAGTGATTATAAGGACTGTGATTAATTGTCTGCTAATATCAGGAATTGTTTTCTTTTTCCTTCTTTTTATTTTATAGTGTTGTTGTTGCACTGAAGTTAGAACCCAGGACCTGAAGCGTGCTAGGCAAACAATCTACTACTGAGTTTCATCCCTAAACTGAAAATAATTTGATTAAAAGAAAAACATGCATGCACTATTCTATTGTTTTCCAGCACCCTATGTTGTTTGTGAACATTCATGTTCATTCTCATTGTCATCACTTCAGAGTTTAAAATTCTCCTTTCTGGAAGCTTTGTTTTTCCCCCATTGTTCTTAATTTTCAAATTCTACTTTATTATGTGTAAGTACAGATGTTATTCTATCCAAACTGACATTCACTTGGTGCTTTTGATCAGAAAACTTATAGAAATATTTGATCTCAGTTCTTTGAGTAATCCTCAATTTGTATTCATTCTCCTTTTCCAAAATACCCATTAGTGAGAGATGCTGGATCTATCTTCCATGTCTCTTAATTTTTTTTATTTCTTCCTTTTTTATTTTATTTTATTTTATTTTTTGCTTTTTATGCTACATTCCTCAAACATTTACAATTAAGTTGGCTGAATCGCGGGAATTACCAGTTTCGCATGAACACCTATTCTTGTACATGTTTACACTTGATTATTCATTTTATTGCCTTGTAGTTAATACTCCTGTATTATTTAGAGTTTTTTTTTGGTCATTCTTGGAAAGGCCTTTTCCTCATCAAGCCTAGAAAAATATTAGACAATATACTCTTCTATTACTACCCTTTCACATGAAACTAATTTTTACTGTAATGAATGAGGAAGAAATCCAGTAATATCTTCCATTTCTTTGTCATTCAAATGAAATCCACACTTATCAGATGCTGAAGCATGGGATGATTGTTTGGTTCAGACCTTCTGCTGTTGGCTAGTAATGGCTTCCGCAGGAACTCTTCTCATTGTGGAACAGGTTGATTCTGTTTACTGATCTAGTAACCTACCTAATTCTTGGTTATGTGCTTTGCGTTTATGATTCCTCTCTGCCCCTGACAGGGAATACACATTGACACTGAGATGACTTGTACATGTGAGGAGTAGAGGCTGAGTCTACTTTTTCCAGCCTCTTGTTTTCTGCCAAGGGAAGTCCATACCACATCGGGTTACCCTCACAAAATCTGACACCACTTTGAGGGTCTAGACCAAGTACCCACATGCACTTGGAAGGCACCCTACCTCTCCTTCTTGCCTCTGTTACCTAGTACTCTGGGCTAGGGAGTGCCACTGAATCTTGCATTATATCGGCTGGGGTCTGCCTTCTGTTGATCAACGGTTTCCACAGACCCATTGATCTGTTGATGCTATTTTCATGTTTTCTATTACCATCACAAGTGACTTTCTTTGCTGCTACTCTAATTTTACATGAGAAGAGCAAGCAGACATGGGCAGTCAATGTTAATCACGACCCTTGATAGCAGGCTATTTTCCTGTTTCTGCTGAAAAACAGTACATTCTCTGTGGTGCATGATCTAAAGGTAATCCATTCACTATCTTTATCATTTCACACAGTACTGTTTAATCTTGAGTTTTGCAAAAACAGGACCTGAAATGAATTCTACCCTTATTAAAAATTCAGACATACTGCCTGGTCCTTATGATTCACATCTGTAACCTTAGCTACTCGGGAGGCTAAGATCTGAGGCTCATGGTTTGGAGCCAGCATGGGCAGGGAAGTCTATGAGGGTCTCTTTTCCAATTAATGACCAAAAGCCAGAAGTGGAGTTGTGGTTCAAGTGGTAGGACATTGGCCTGAGAGAAAAAGGTAAGGCCTTGAGTTCAAGCCCCAGTATCAGCTCACATGTGCACACACATACATACATACACACACATACACACTTTCTACACACTAACAGTAAACAATTCAAGAAGAATACATTATTCTGATAGGCACACAGGTAAAAGTACTGTATAATTGAAAGAAGATACTGTATATTATGTAATCATGAATGATCAGAAAAAGAATAATAATCTGACTCTCTGTCTTCCGTGCATTCCCCATCCATACTCAGTCTTGACGTTAGGCCAGGTTTCCCGACCGATGTACTTTATAATACATCCATCATCCATCCATTTAAGCACACCATTGCTGTGGAGAGGAAATACTCAGTTGTCTGCAAAAGCACTTGGAAAGTTTGTATCAGTTGTTACTTTCATCTCTGTAAAATTACATCCCATACTTATTTCAGTTTCTGCTCCTGTCTATTGTTTGCGGTATCACTAATTGCCATTTTTCCTTGTCCAGTACCATTCTCTCAGCTTTAAAAAATTTCCAGTTTCCCAAATATGATGCTTTCAAATAAGACATTCTGTTACAAGTATAGAAATGTAAGTACTTTTAGAACTGGAAGCAGCCATTTAAAAATCAACGATTCCAATTTTCACATTTTAAATGACATGGGCAATGTTATTTAAGCAGAATTATCTCTTCCATTTCTACTACTCTAAGACATAGCCAGCTTATAGATAATTTCTGGGAGGAAACATAAAATTTATAAAAAGACTTGCTTTTGTTGTAGGTATCTGGGTGGTTTTCTTGATTTTTTAATTTTAAAAATCATTTTTACAATAGGTCACAGCAATGATTATAACTTAAGAAAAAAATAAAGAAATGTAGAAAATTAGGTCCACCAGCTCCTCATGAAAACCAACATATTTAACATGTGTTTCTCTAGATAATAGCAGCCTGCAGGGAAAAGTATGGAAAGAACAGTAACAAGATGTATTTTTCTGACTCAGGCTTTGTCCACAGGATTGCAAAATATTTAGCTTCCCCTACATTCCTCCCAGATAGCTCAACAAGTGATTATCTAGGAGCGTTTCATAGGAATACATATTGTCATTTCTTTAACTTCCATAGCAAGTGGGTAGATTTCTTTATATATTCTACTACTTCTTTTCTGTGTATACCACCTCCTGTTTTCTAGCAAGCAGGAAAGTTGGGAACCAGAAAGTTTCTATTGGAGATAACACAGTGCATTCTGCAAGGCCACATATGGACATTCTAAGTTGATATGGGCTCTTTATTAAAGAAAGAAGTCATGACAATGAGTCACTAGTCACTCCATATGCTCACTTTTAGAGAGCAGGGACAAAGCCTGACAACTGGATGAATTTGTCCATATGACTCAGAGCAAGTACCTTTAAAAGAAATACTTGAAGTAAAGAATGATTGTTCTTAAGTCACTATGAGCCAATTCAGTCTACTTTGTGTTGTCAAGATGATGAGAGTAGACACAAAACATTCATCATCTCCCTTCATTTTAAGGCTTAGAGTATGTTTTTTTGCCAAACCTGGGGCTTGAACTCAGGGTCTGAGCACTGTCCTTGGGCTTTCTCGAGGCTAGAGCCCTACCACTTGAGCCACTGCACCACTTCAGGCTTTTTCTGTGTATGTGGTACCAAGGAATCGAACTTGGGTCTTCATCCATACTAGGCAAGCAGTCTACCACTAGGCCAGACAGCCGGCTCCTAGAGTAAGTTTTTCTGAAGCAACAATGAATGAATCAGGCCACTGAATAGGCAAGATGAGAGCTCGCAAATCTTATATAGTTGTGATCCTTTTGTTGATAAGTTTGATGGAGTTTATGAAGCATTAGGTGGGTCTCCAGTCTTAGAGACTCTGTAAGAGAAACAGAAAATTGGAGGGACTGCAGAGGCAGAGATGCTGGGAATGAGAGAAAGTCTCTGAAATGCCCTCTGAGGTCTTACTCTGTGAGATGTCTTCCCAACACAGAGGAAATGTGTTATTAGTTGAGGTCCTTGTCTTCCTACTTGTCAGTATTTCTGGTGGCTTTCCTGCCTCCAGCTGCATCCTTGTGCATCCAGGCTGGAAGATACTGTGGTAGGACCAGGGCAGGTCCCCTATGCCAGCCTCTTAATGACAGGGAGAGGATCTTCTCTCCTGAAGTAGGGGAAGGAAGAAGGAGGTCACAAGAAGGTGGGTGACATCTTCAATTCCAGAGTGCAATAAACTTTCCTTGGCCTTTCTCCAACCCAAAGCCTAGAGGTCAACACCTCCCGGTCCACCTCCAATCCCTACACGCACACACGTGCATACACACTCCAGTGATTTTCCAGGAAGTTTCATTCAGACCAGAATCCATGCAGGTGCTGCCCCCTGGAGGCATAAAGTGGATCTGCTCATATTTTTGTATGCTGTAATAATCTGAATTTATCCTAGGAGGTCCGAAGTCCAGAGTCATTCTCATGGGCTGACAGCAAGGTCTCTGAAGCATGTGGAAGGTCTGAGAAGGTATCCATTCTTTGCTCTTGTAGCTTCTACCATCTGCCAGCCTTCATGAACTCCCTCCATTGTCTCCACCAGCAAGCTGACATCTCCCCTCCTCTTCCGCCATGGCTTCCGTCCTTACATCTGGCTCTGACATTTATTGGTATTGTTTTATTTTTGTCATGTGGGGTGATTACATTGTGATTACCCTGGATCTAGATTACCCAAGGGAGTTCTGATATCTCAAAATTCTTAATTGAATTTGCATAGTGTCTTTTGCTATTAGAGTAACATATTCACAAGTACAGGGGGGTAGGTTGTTAGCATCTTTAGCCTATCCTAAAGTTTATGCAGACAAATGTGGGGGCCAAAATCTTATCCTATACCTGGGGTTTATGTTGTAAAAGTGGCTGTGTGCTGACACGGAGAAGTCACAGCCATGACAGAAAGGTATTATTATCCTCAGGTCCCCTAGAAAAGAACCACTGAGGGAGGCACCAGAATTGACCAAGAGACAGAACCAGGACAAAGGGGAACGCCTGGGTCCTAGCCTTTACCAAGGATTCTGTGGGAAAGGACAAGGAAAGGTGAACTGCCTGGAATTGGCTAGGCTGAATAATTCTGAATAATAAGGCTTTGGGTGATTTCTATTTGCCTGATACCTTATCCTAAGATGATTAAGGCAGGAGAATATTGCTGCCTGTACAATGCACTGGAGACAGAGCTCTGATTGTTTGCTTTGTATGACAAAGTCTATTTCCAACTAAGTCATCGGCTGTCTTTAAGAATGGACTCTCATCAATTAGAGTAAGCTCTCTAATTACAAAGGCTTTTTAATATCCTAATTATAAGGTATAAGAAGCCATAATAACAACCATCCATGTTCAGATGGACTAGAGTTAAGCTCTGTCTGAACTTGGGTTAGCAGGATCCTGTTTCTCTTGTCTTGGCCTCCTGCTCGTGGACCCCTCCTCTGAACTATGTAACTTCATGATTCAAAGAGAAATCTACCTAACACAGACAGAATCATACTCTCCCTTCCGTACTATCAAATGTAGACAAACCTCACCCCTTCACTTTCTCTTTTCCCATGGCATAGTTCATTTTCTTGCTGGAAGATCTCTTACGTGTGAAATGAGAATCCCTTTAGGGAAGACCTACAGGAAAATGAAAAATCTATGTGTATTAGAATCTTCAGGATAGACCTGCCTCTAGAATTTAAGAGGACATTTTCTGAGTCTGGAAATGTACAACCAAACTGTTGATACTTTTATTTTCCATAGACTTGGAGTGAGGGACAAGATTTAAACATAACCTACTTCCTAGCAGTTGTAATAAATTATTAATCTTAGCTATGCAATTTGGAAAAATTATGTTTGGCATTATATTAATGCAGCCTTTTTGAATAATAGGAGGCCTGTATTCTATTAAAAAATTTATGTGAAGATACATAGAAAGCAGATTTGTCAAAAACAGATCAGCATTTACACTGATTCAGCCACTAATAAATTCTAATAACATCTTCACATTAATAATAAATGTGAGGCTCCAGTCTCCTCACCAAGTTGGCGCATGCCCAAACCAAGCATGCAAAGCGAAAGCCAGTATGTATGCAGCTTCATGTTCCAGTTGCTGAAGTGGCTGAATTGTCTTTTATGGCTATTTTTTTAAAGTCATAGAATATAAAACTAGCATGGGAATCTACAACTGGTATGTCAATTTCAGACCTTAGCTTTCAGTAGAGTGTTCCTCCAACCTTCATACCGTCACACACACACACACACACACACACACACACACACACACGTCATTGTGGCGTTTAAGGAAGGCTACCCTTGCAAACAATACACATGTAACAGCACATACAGAATCAACTCTGAATAAGACCTTTTATTTTCCACGGGAAGAAACAGGATGGCACAGGCAGGCACAATATGTCTTCTAGTGACTCATAAATGACAGTTCTCATGCTAGAGCGAGGCTCTGGCTGCTTACTCTTCATCATATAAGGGATAGAAGGAGCTGCTTGAGCTGTGAAGGTTAAGACATCCTGGTATTTTTAGTTTGGTGTTTTTAACTCATCAGCTCTGAACTCCAGTGAAGAACTAATCTGAAATCCACGGTTAACTTCTTAAATTCCTAGTATACAAGCACTCTCTGTCTAATATTATAGCAGTGTAACTTAACCAGGTTAACTTTTATTCATCTGTAAAAATCTTGTTTCTTGTGTCCAGCATGAAAAGATAGAAGGTCTGTCTATGATGGACTGCCATGTGCTTGCATTAGGCCTCTTTTTTTGTATAAGCATTATAGCCCTCATCGAGGTAGGGGGTCTTAGATGAGAATTCCTCAGAGTTCCTTAAAAGCTGAGATCTAAGAAAATGGAGAAAAGAGGAAACTGAGAGGAGTTGGAGTGAATAGAGCTGAGTAATGTAACACGAAACCTTTCCATCTGTGACATCTGCTGCATGCTTAACACACTAGGTGTGAATGTTTTTTATTGGGGTGAAGGGAATCACACGAAGGAAGTCATCTCTAGCCCAGAAATAAGAGAAATGCTGGAAGGTCAGAACCAGAGTTTGATAGGAGCCAAAGCAGCCAGCAGGTCATGGCCTCCTGGGAAACAATCAAGTTAGGGAAGCCTGGGACTTCCCGAAAAGTGTGAGCTAAATCCAAAGGGCATTTTCTCCAACTCAAGTGACTGTGGGATCTCAACGGGCATCTTAATCACACACGTTGCAAAACTATTCATCACTGCTGTGTAATGAAAGTGGGTTCTCTACGTCTCAGAATAATTCCCTGTGCCATCTTCTCGTGGTCTGGGTATGAATTGGGGGCTCAGTGAGGAACATGGAGACTTCTAAGGCTGAGGCTCAGAAAGAAAGTAGACATGTCACAGGAGAGAAAATCTAGAGCAGGGAAGCTGGAGAGAAGAAACAGAAGGAACACCAGCAGGTAGTGAAGGTTTGCTGTAGCAGACACCTAACGCTTGACGTCTGTCACCGAGTGGACACAAAGGAAACATTCCAGCTGAAGATATTGGTCAGATGGCTGGTGAGAGTCTACATGATCATATTATGATGTTTTGAAGATTGAATGCTCCAAAATTTAACAGTTGTTTTTAACATATAGCTTGGTTATAACTACCTTTTTGGGTCAATTGTAATGATTTGAGTTTATGAAGCTTGGAGAAAATGTTATATTCTATTATAAATACTAAGGATAAGCAAAAAATTAATAAATGATAAAGCATTACATCCATGATATATAATAAATATATAATAAATCCACATTATATAATAAAATACCACAGGAAGTGGTGCTGTGGCTCCAGGGATAGGGTGGTATCCTTGAGCTGAAGAGCTCAGGGACAGTGACTAGAGTTCAAGCCCCACGACCAACGAAAAAAAATAAAATATCACAACATACATGCAAATCCTAATATTATATATATATATATCAGAAATCAGTCTAAATTTATAACAAAGTCAAAGAAGTTTTCAGACAGATTTATTTACTTTTCTCTAACCAGAATATGCCAGGGAAACCTCCAAGCTTCAGACTTCTGAATATGATAAATACATTTAGCCCAAAGTCACAGTAGAACTAGAGAAAGTGAAGTAAATTATTCTGACACAGTGTGGAAGAAAACAAGAGCCTCCCCCTACATACACTCAGTACACACCAGAATATTTACAAAATACTTGTTAAATGCTTAAAACCCCACTTTCTAAAAGGAATTACAGTTTTCCAGCATGAGTTCAGAATGGGCAAAAATATTCACATAAGTCACCAAGTAAACTTTAGTCGGTCCACTTGATGAATTTATCATTTCAGAAATGTCCCTTTTGTCCCAATCATATTCTTTATTTAGAATTCTGCTTTTCTGGATACTAACACAGACAATCCAACTTTCTTTGGATTAGTGTGTGAGAGATGACATTCTCTCTTCTTTTTAGTATAACTAGAATCAGCTTTATTGATGTGTAATAATACTCATCAACCTCAGAAGCACATGAGGTTGGAAGCAAACCTCTCCCACGCTGATGATATAGCATACTTCTTTCACCCCATGATGATGCTTCATTCACTTCAGTTAGTACCCCCTTCCCTATCAACCACACATACACACATATACCTGCTCTCCATCCCTATCCTTTTTTTTCTTTTCTAGAATTCCATGAGATAGAAATCCTTCAGCCTTATAGTCTTTGTATCTGGCATCTTTCACTTAGCAAGATGCATCTGAGATTCCTCTGTATGGATGAAGTGGTATGTGAGCTAATAATTTTCTCTTTGGTGATAGGAGCACATTTAGAAAGCTAACCTATGGTTTGGTTTTGCACCCATACGCGTATGGAGATTGAAGTTCTCTCTAGGCTATGGCTCTGAGGCATTAAGTTTTAATCATCCCAGATGAAGTCTTATATATAAACATTTCCCAGGACACACATCTCAGAACGGATGCATGGAGTCCTATGACAGGTGGTTGGTTAGCTTGGTTCTCAAGTGCTGCACTGTTTTACACAGCAGCTGCATGGTTAAGCTTCCCTCCTGGTAACAGGTTGAGTGTTTCACTCCCTCCATATTGTCACGATTACCTTGAGGATTTTAACCATTGTCCTCTTTCAGCCATTGTTCTTGTAAATTTTGTCTAATTCTGTGGGTCTCTTGTATTTTCATAGATAGTCAACTACTACTAATGATCTTGAGCATCTTCTATATTCTTACTGACATTGATTTTAAGTATATTCAGATCTTTCTCCACTTTTAAATAGGGTTATAAGATGTCTTTATATGATCTAAGGGTTTGTTTAATCTACTGATCTAGTTTTCATTATGAAAGATGTTTATACTACATGATTTTCCTTGTTAAATTTACTTTGATGTCAATTATAAGTCTCTAGCTTTCTTTTTGTCAAGATTCTCATGGTATCTCTGTATTCTTTCTATCTTAGCCAACTTTAGATATAACGGAATTATATATATATATATTTTTTTTTTGCCAGTCCTGGGCTTGAGCTCAGGGCCTGAGCACTGTCCTTGGACTTTCTCAAGGCCAGAGCCCTACCACTTGACCCTCAACACCACTTCCGGCTTTTTTCTATGTATGTGGTACCGAGGAATCGAACCCGGGTCTTCATGCATGCTAGGCAAGCACTTAAACCACTAGGCCAAACTCCCAGCAGGGAATTATATTTTTAAATCTAATCTAATCTCTCCTTTTTAAATGGAGTGCTTGGATGATTTGCCTTAACTTAAATTGGTAGGATTGTGAATAAATCAAACACTGTGCTGTTTATTTTCTATTCCCTTGTTCATTCCCTCTAACTTCTGCATTATTTCCCATTTCCTATTTTGTTTAGTAATTATGCTACCAGCTTTCTATGGCTGTATGTATAATTCATTTATTTAGCTTTGGTATGCATGTCTTAAGGTTTACAATATCGCTATCTTCATTCAAATATAATTATATCGGTGTTTATATGCTGAATGAATTTAATGTCTCCATATGTTGTGAATTGCATAATATATTATTTTTATTTTAATTTGAAATAATTTTCTTCCTATGAGACTAGAATGAGAAAAATACAGTTTATATGTACCAAGATATCCATGAGCTCTAAGTCTCTACATTCTTTTGTGTAGACTTAGTTTTCCATAACTTTCTTCTTATGTGAAAAAAATAAAAAACACTTCCTTTAATTTATTTTTGTGGCTTGACCTTGGCCTGGGCACTGTCCCTGAGCTCTTCAGTTCAAGGCTACCGCCCTACCCCTGAAACCTGGGTGTTGTCCCTGAGCGCTTCAGCTCAAAGCTACCACCCTACCCTTGACTCAAGTCCCACTTCCCATTTTCTAGGAGTTAGTTGGAGATAAGAGTTTCAGGTCCTTTTGTGCCTGGGCTAGCTTTGAACTTTGATCCTCAGATGTCAGCCTCCAGACTAGCTAGGATTACAAGTATTTTTGGAGAGCAGGTTTACTGACAGTGATTTCTGTGGACTTTGCTTGTGTAAAGTGCTTTATTATTATTATACCTAAAATATGTTTGTGCTGAGAATGTTATTTTCAGTTGCCTATGTTCTGAGTCTTTTGAGGGCACTGCTCCTTTGTTTCTGGGCTACTTTTTATTCTGCAAAGAACTGTGTTCTCATTCTCCTCTCTGTCATTCTATATCACATCATTCTTCTCTTTGAAAGTTTTGAAGTTATCTGTTTATGTGTTTCTAGGAATTTGACAGTAGTATTCCTTAGCATAATTTTTAAAGTATCATTCCTTTCTTCATTTATTATCGATTTACCTGCTTTTTTATATGTCTATGACATGATTTTATATTGCTTCTCAGGTTATTAAATTACTATTAACTCTTCTGTATTTACAGTGCACTTTACTTTGTGTAGCTTCCATAGCACTCTTCAATGTAAATTGTCTTCTTACAAAATACTTTGGCTAGTTCTACTTTATATGGTATCCACCTTGAGTGTTGTATCTCTCAATCTTACAAATTCCCTTGTAATTTAAAAACATCTCTTAGGGAGCCAGGAGTTTGGCCTAGTGGTACAGTGCTTGCCTAGCATACACGAAGACCTGGATTTGATTCCTCTGTACACATAAATAGAAAAAGCCAGAAGTGGTGCTGTGGCTCAAGTGGCAGAGCTCTAGCCTTGAAAAAGCCAAGCCCTGAGCTCAATCCCGGGACTGGCAAAAGAAGTCTCTGCTTTTGTTTGAAAAGTGTTTTCTTTATATAATGAAAGTATGGAGTGTATTTATGATAGTGCTTTCCTTTCTCTGTCATTTCTATGTCAAGAAAGCAAAGGGGAAGTCTTCGTATAGGCTCTGGCTTCACTGAAAATCACCAGTGGGATCCTATATCTTCTGATTCTATATAGGGGTGGTGATGAAAATTGGAAAGGATTGTGGAAGAAAGCAAAGGAGTATACTTTCATCCAGAGGAAATTATGAATTGGTGATATTTATGCAGGGCTAATACCTTTATATCCTAAACCACACTTTGAATTGTCTGTATACAAATGTTGCCCTGAACCAAAGATGCAACTACTATAAAATATGTAAGATGTTTATGGAAAAACTAGAATGATGTTATGGGAAGCACAGCAATACACAGAAGTTTCAACAGCACTCAACAACAAGCCACCTATATTATATGGCACCACTGAGCCAAGTGGGGAACAGTAATAATGGACACCTCTCCCTCTTAAGAAAGCTGAGGGATTTATTTGCTAATGGAAACCATCATCTATGCTCAATATTGAGGAGCTTTATCTCCTTTCATTGTTAAAGGATGTGGAGTGAAGAACTTTGAAATAACGACCCCTGTATACATTATCTTCCCTGCCAGAATGGTGCCAGAAAGAGCAGCTAAAACTGGGATTTAAACAATCAAAATTCATGCCCAAAATGCTTCATGTTTCAAGAAAAATCATCCATCAATAGAATCAGGAATATATCAAGCTGAGCGGGGGGGAAAATAGGTGCCAACAGTAAATATTTAGAACAGTTTTCATTTAAAAAATAGTCCTCAAGGGCTGGGAGTTTGACCTAGTGGTAGAGTGCTTGCCTAGCATGTGCTAAGACCTGAGTTCGATTCCTTGGTTCTGCATACACAGAAAATGCTGGAAGTGGTACTATGGCTCAAGTGGTAGAGCACTAGCCTTGAGAAAGTCAAGGACAAGGTTTAAGCCCTGAGTTCAAGCCCCAGGACTGGCAAAAAAAAAAAGTCCTCCAACCAAAATTATACATAAGGATAGGTTCAAAGGCAGAATGAAGAGAAAATATTAAAAGAAACAAGTGCAAGCTAGAACAATAGCGATTGTTCAACAAGGAGAAAATACACTGACATGTATATTAATGAACTGTGAGGTGTAAGAGTTATGTTTACGTGCCAAGGTGGATAGACCCAAATACTTGGCTAAACATTATTCTAGTGGTTTCAAGGAACGTGTTATGTGAATGAATAGCAAGCACTCAGTACTATGAAAGAACTAGCTGATTGCGTTCACGAACATTTAACTAAAAGAATAATCAGAAACATATTCTGAGCGGAAAAGTCTCAGTCCTAAAAGCCAATACTGTATAATCCCTTTTATAATATCTCTGAAATGGCAACGTTATAAAAATGGTTTTAGATATTAATGAGAAGATTGAATATAGGAATGGAGTTAATCATAAGAGAATAATATAGATTCTGTGGAAATTTTCTGTCTCTTGTCTATAGTATTTAAATCCTAGTTGTGATATAATAAACTAATGGTAATAAAATAGTTTAAAATTGTAATACAACTGTAACAAAAAATCTGTAATAAATGTGATTTGCAAGATGTGGCCATTGGAAGCGGGATGCAATGAATTGCATCTTCCCTAAGTCATTTGAAGCTCTAATCCCTTGTGGTAACCATCTAGAGATGCTCAAATCCAGATGAGAACAGAAAGGTGGCCCTCTGAATGGCCTGTCACCATTATATGAAGGGACACTAGAAGCATTGCTCTCATTCTCTTTCTTCCTACTCTGGAAGGTGTTTGTGCCATTAGGCCTCTGTCCACTGCATTTCACATGCCAGTTCAAAAAGCAGATAAAGAGCACACCACGTCTCCCCATCTTATTTCTCACAAACTCACATAAAGATACAAATACCTTCAAATGTTTGGAACTGCCTTTGAAATGCCTTATAGGGGAGGATACTGAATCTGCTGGAGGTAGACGATCTCAAATACCATTGGATGCTTGATAAAAGATGGAGGCTTTGGTGTTTTCTTGGGGACTTTTCTTATTTCAGTAAGCCTCCCTTGGAATTCAGGAATTTACCTAGTCAGAGAAGAGGTTAACTTGCTTCTGCAGGCAGAAGAAAAACATGAAACTCACTGGAGAAACCATATAGCAAGGTGTCTAGGCTGACAAGATGAGGAGCAGTGTCACTCTCTGTCTCCTGGGAAGCAAAACGCCTTGTTTGGTTCACAAATAAAGCTGTATGTAGCCACTGACCAATAAGAAGCCACATATATTCCAAGTCCAACGTCTGCATGAACATTCAAGGGTTAAGTTCCAGTTTGTTATTCTAGCCCCAGCCATGTAGATGAGACTTTTCTGTGCACAACCTCTGGATGCAGAATGTGTAGAAAAACTGTCTCCACAGAATACGTTCAAGTATAAGTATGTGAGGAATGTATGGTGATCCTCTGTTTGCTTTTCATTAAGAATGGATTCCTGATATTCACTATCCCAAGCAGAAAATCAAGTCCAGTTCTGAAAAAACCAACTGTCTTTCTTTCGTGGACCTGTGCCAGCTTTGCAGAAAGCATTATACATTGTAGAAATGATGTGCCTTCCCCCAGCTGTACCGCCAGACTCAGAAATCAAATGGCAGGTTCCACCTTACAGCCAAGAGCCCTAGGTATTATTTTGCATTTGAGAATTCGCAGCGTAAAGAACTTCCTGGGCAGTTGTTATTTTGTGAACGCCCACAGTATGCTACCTTTGCTGAAACAAGAGCCCACTTGAATTTAGAGGTTGGTGTGTGATGGTGTGACCTTCCATTTGGCTCATCCTTTTTCAAGATGTAAACCATCAAATGGCTTGTTAAATGTAGAATGGAAGTGAGTTGCTCAGGGAAGTGAGTACACCTATGAGAAGCAAAAGTGACTTTCCAGGTAGTTTGATGGCTTACTTGGACCTTGAATGTAGCCAGACCAAGCCCAGGGGTAACCCCGAGCCCACAGTGGTTCCTGGGGAATATGCCACCAGCCCCCACCCGCATGCCAGTGAATTCCCTCTGCATCACGAGGGACCATCGTTAGCATCATTCACTTTTCTTACCGTTTCTCCCAAGATCTTCACATTTCATCTCTTCATGTCCACATTTGAGACGGTACCTTGGGCAAACAGGAGGCTGATTATTCTGAACAAATATTATCCAACACATAATAGATTTATTTATTTGATAAGTTTTACATTTTAGCATGTATTAGCCATGAAAGGGGGTTTCATGGTGTGATATTTCCATATATATGTACCAGGAAATCGGATCCAGTTCACCTCTTCCACCTCTCTCCTTCATTCCCTTTTCTCATTTCATAAAACTTCGACTAGGTTCTCACTCCTTCACCCTCTCCATCTGACTTCTTGCCCTCCCACAATCCTGTAGAATCGGTTTTACATTCCTGTCCTTCATTTTTAGTGTATATTAATTGCACAAAGAGATTTCTCTACTGTATGTCACAATGCACATATCACAGCTTATTCACAGTAACTTCACAATTTAAAAAGAAATAAACAACAAATATAGGGGTTCATTTAGTTTAATGTTGTTGGACTAAAATGATAATCATTAACCTGGGACCTAACAGTAAAATTCTAAGTCAAAAAAGAAAACTTCATTTTAGAACTAGAACTAGGAGAAATTAACAAAAAGAACCTATGTTCTTTCCCCTATTCATTCTGATTCCATGCTACAACTATGTAAGAGTTAACTCTCGAAACTACCTGAAGAATATTGCTTTAAAACAGCATGTTATAATTCAGATTCTTAGTCTCTATAACATTTTAAACCTCAAATAATCCATGTATACCAAATAGGAAGAATCCACTATGTAATTCTGAGTTGATTTGGGCATTTTTTCAAGCCCATATGTATGTATGTATATATATATATATATGAGGAGTAACTTTACTGACCTTATCCCTTCCACAAAATGGTGTGTAAATAGTAAAATGGATATTGTATATATCCAATCCTCTTTTGCATGTCGCATTTCACAGTGGTAAAGTACAAAAATGTAAAATGAATGCCATAGATATTCAATCAGTGTATTGTTTCAATGCAGAAAACACTTACCTGTGACCTAATATCTAACATGTCCCTTGTGTCACTGAAGTCATCTCTTACAGTTATGCTCTCTTCTTCTTTCAACAGCTAGAGAACTAGACAGAAACTATGCAGAAATAATGCCAAAACATCTGGATAAAAAGGAATAAAAATCAATTATCTGGCTGTTTTGTCTACATAACATCAAAACATGTAGCATTTTGTAGACAAAACATCCAGATGATTGAATATTTCACTTCTCATCCAGACATTTTGTTGTCATGTGGGCAAAGAGCACTGCCAAGTTACGGACATAAAAAACAAACTGCAAGCAAAATTTGTGGATTGTGAGAATTGTTTCTGAGATTGTTATGGAAAAGGATGATAATAAATGAGATAGTGTGCAAAGCTAATTTTCACAATTCAAGGCCTTAGTGGAGATGCCTTATTACAAACTCATAGTATAAGAAATGCCAAGCCCATTGAGAGATAAAAAGTATGCAGACAGTATTTTATTCAACACAGTTTATTTTATTATAGTTGAAGCAATGCATTCAGGGAAAAGCCAGTGATTACTCACTTTGTGATTACTCTACTTCGTTTCCCGAGGGAACAAAAGTAATTATTACAAAAGTATTAGACAACTAGTTTTAGTTGTCTAACAATGCGTCAACTTATGAATACAAGTTGAGTAACTATTTACCTTTGGGGATCCAGAACTTATGCTGGCTGCTTTCTCAGAGGCAGCCCATCATTAATTCCACGTAAACTCTGGCAGTGGTTAGGGTCATTTCTATTTTACAAACTTCCTTTTTTATATTCTGGAAATTGGATCTTGGAGATGAAGGGAAATTTCCAAAGTCTCACAATATGATGCTTGAAATTTCACATTTAGTCCTCTGAGTGGAATGGGTCTTAGAACACAAAGTCTCCATTTAGGTCTCCTTAAAAAGCTAAGAATTATGGCTAAACTGGAGATGCTATACTTTTTAAAATTTTTCATTTGTTATCTCTATTCTTCCTTGTTTCAAATCTAACATACCTAACTATGAACTAAATATGGTGGAATGGGATACTAATATTCAGTGGGAATATTCGTTTTATCCATGGAGAATGCGTGGAGAAGGCAACATCCATAAATACCATCTGAATATCTCACTGAGATCACAAAGCTTTACGACTCTACTCTTCCCATCCCTTTTTAAGTAGACAGAGAGGTCACTGGGGGAGAATTCTGTCTTCCAAGTCAGCCTTTTGTAGTTTCTCATTTTCTGGCAATGACTTCGGAATGAGATAGCAAGTAAGAGTGAATTGAAATTTGTTTTGAGCCAAAAGTTGTGTGATTAAGACTCAACAGTCTTGGATATTTTTTTGTTAGGTCAAAAAACTGTCAGAAAATATCAATAGGGAATAAATCTATGGATGAAGTTAGTTAAATGTTTCACTTGGGCCACATTGTACATTATTCACAGCAATAAAACTCATCTCTAGGATAACCCGGATCCTAAAGCCACTTTGCTGGATGGAGAATCACTCTGATTTATGAGTATGTGATTAGGGTTAGAGCAAGTCTCTTGCCTACAGGAGAAACTCACATGTACCTTCATCCAGAAGCTTCAAGGTGAATTCACTGTGAATATCATTCATGCATGAAAATTCCATGTCATGAAATGAACATAGTCTTTTTAAAGTCTAAATAGAGTTCTGGAATTAGACAGTGTTAATGGTCATGTGACTTGAAGAAGATACTGAAAAATACTAACCTGTATACTTTCAAAGAGTAAATTCATCTCGGTTGAAAGAAAATGACACTGAACTAATTTAGATGGCCTCTAGGAAATCAAATAGATCTTGCAAAGCAGTATGTGGATGATTTCAATGTAAATGAAACAGAAACATATGGAGTAAATTTTTGGAAAATTGCACATGATTTCAAAATTAAGGGGAAATGTTCTTGGCTAAAAGTAGTTGGGTTTTATCTAATCCAAAATATTTGAAAAATATATCGAGACATTTCATAAACTGAAATACGGCTAGTTTTTCAACTATTATGCATTTTCTATGTATAGTAGTTCTCAGAACACATTTTTATTATTGGAGGGTTGAGGCAGTCAAGTATCCAGGTACAAAACTACAATTTCAGGAAATTATAGGGCATAAGACAAGGCAAGGCCACACTGTGCAAAAGTTGCTACAGTACATTAAACATTATCTTAAAGAAAATAGCACTTAGAGAAACAATTAAAGGAGAAATTCTTTTATAACAGCCACTGCTTTATGCTCAAGAGACCAGAATCACAGACCTCTCTTTGATTCTCCAGAGTCTTTACTCTTATTGTGTGTTAACAATCCCTGGACAGATAAATTGAAAACAGAGGCTGCTTTTTTAGGAGCTTGTAAAATGCAATAATAAGAAAGGTAGATATTTCTACACATACATCTCAAGTTTTTGAAGTTGTCATGCCACACCTTAAAATCATTTTTGCTTTTAGGTCCATCCATTGTCTCATTTCCTTCAGTTATTTCCTAGACTAAGCTCCTAAGTAGCAGTGCTTTGCTGAGTGTTATGGTTGACTTAGAATACCTGATAAGCCATGGTGTGTTCGGCAAATAACATTAAGGAAGTACTTTTAACTTCCTTCTCATCTGCTCATTAACTTTTTCTCACAGGCTTTCCCTTACCACCTTAGTCCCACCCTCTCTCTATCCACTAATTTTTCCTAACTTCATTTCCTAGAATGGCATCTCCTTTTATTTACTGGCCATCATTCCCACTGTGATACTTTTCTACAAAGCAGGTATTTACAGTGTTCTCTACTCTCTGACAACCTAAGGAAAAAGGATCAGAAGACAAATGATCATTAGATGAGTATTCTCGAGGCTACAAGAAGAACTATTAGAGGAACCTGCCCTGGACTCTAGACCAATCTCTAAGTAACTAGAACTTGAACTTACAAGAAGGAAATCTATATTGCAGCTCTTGGACCAAGTCTGTCTTCACAGATCTACTTTACCAGGGCTACTTCAAAGGCCTCGGAAACTTTTTGCTTCTTCTTTTTTGATTTTCGATTTTTAGAAAATGTTATTTATTTATTCATCTTATTTTTATTCTTTTTTTATTTTTGGAGTAATCATCAGGTAGTGGCTGTATTACTTCTGGAACACTGATACCCCTTCTCATGTTTTGTCCCCCACTTTCTTACTTCTTAGTGCATATGAAGGCAATATTTCCTATTTTTCCTGTGATAGTAAAGTCATCACTCCTCTTCACACTGGTGATTTTAGTGATCTGTACCAGGAACTAGGCCATGCAGGATCTCTTTCATGTATTTCCTAACAATTTTAGCCCTGGAGATTTGATCTTGTTTAGTAGTTGCACAGACAGCCTGGTGCTGAACAATGAAAGAGAGAAGGAGGATAGACTCATGGAAATGATTTCTTCCCACACAATGCTGTAGAGATCAGTACTTACACCAAACATTCCATGTGTTTCGGACCCAGCTGGTTTTCTTGTGGAGCTGTCATCAGCTTAGTGACACAAAAACTTGGGTTTGCTTGCTTCCTCCCCTCATTTCACTTTTTCCCTCATTCCTGCTTTACTAGATCAGAATGCCATCTTTGCCTTAAACTAATTTGAGGCCTGAAAGCTAAGACATTTCCTATTTCCTATTTCCCACCTTCTTGGAGGAAATATGGTCTATAGATAGGGTAGCAATCTTGAAAATTGGTATCAGAGAATTATAAAGAGGGACACTACATTGCAAAATGGACTGCTTTAATGAACTGGGGGACCTATGACAATAATTAAGGTTGTGGTGGAGAGCACTGGGAGACTTGTAAGAAGGAAAAGGCCAACCTTAGCACATCAAATTTGCAACTTAAATAACACTTAAATCTTGAGGTAGCCTTAAAGGCACTGTTCTCTTCCTTCAGACACAGGGAGACAAGTTGAAAATTAGACCCCGTGTGTGGTGACCAGCATGGCAGGGCTACCAAGACGACCTATCCATGGTATGGGATAAGACTCCTATGGTTCAATTTGAACCTGAGTTAGATTGGTAAATCTGACAGTCTAAAGCTCCTGGTTCAGGAGAATTTTATGGGGCAGCAAAACAGCTTCCTCTTCAACATACTCAAGAGGAAAACCCCATTTGACTGCAAATGGTGCAAAGTCCTCACCTAAAGCAGTGGCCCTGGACATAACTCATCTAGTGTCCTTGGGGTTTGTCCTGACTTCCTCTCAGAGTAACAAGCTACAGGGCAGCATGAGAGACACAGACAATAACCAGCAAGGCCAAAAGAGGGGGAAATCAGAGCTCCTTCTATGGAATCTATGACAATGGAGACAGAGAGATGATCAGAGGATTGGTGTTTGATGTGTAAAATCCTAGTATAAAAGTACAGTGAGCACTTTGACATCTGCAACTATAAGGGAAACTCAAATTTCTTCCCTGGTGTGGAGATTTCAGTCAATTCACAGGCCCAAAGTTGCATAATTGAATTGGGGAAAGGGGAATGCCTACATAGTTGAGAGCTGTTACACAACATTTTCATTGATTTATTTGTGCCTAAAATTCAGTGTACCACAATCAGATTCAACCACTCTGTCATTCTTTCTCCACTTCTGTGCCTGAACTGATCTCATACAAGGAAATTTCATTTTTTGGTCGTGCTCATCTGTTCCCGGTGTACCACAATCAGATTCAACTACTCTGTCATTCTCTCTCCACTTCTGTTCCTGAACCAATCTCAGCAGGCTTTATTATTCCATTTTCATAGAAGTACACATAGTAACACAGTATTTTGACCATGTTCATCCTCATTCCCCGTCTCTGTATGTCCTCCGCTCCCATTTGTAACGTCCCCAGATAGAGCTATATTGCATTTCTGACATTCTTTTCTTTCTCTTCTTTCTTTTGGCATATGCACACTGTTCAAAGGGATTTCACTCTAGTGGTTCACAAGTGCATATGCCCTGTTTTTAATCAGATTGATCCCCTGGCTCTCTTTCACTTTCCCCATCCCCATTACTCTCTATTACTAAACCAACAGCTTTCCCTAAATTTCCTTTTGCCCACTTCATTCACAGATGTGGTGCATTTCTGTATGGTTTACTCTCTAGACTTCTGTAGGGTAGGTGAAAACATGCATTGTTACAAGTTAAGAGAAGTTAGCAGAGAAGAAATAGATGACAAGATAGAAGTTCAGAAAGGAAAGAATTTAACATAGGAAGTGGCTTGTCAATAAGCATTCTGTTACAAAATCTCCATTTGTTCTGAGGATTAACTCCTAAGTGTTTATTCCATTTGTAGAGTAGCAGAAGACAAGTTCTGCCCACAGCTGTTCATGAGAAAAAGAAATTACTCTTTGTTCTTAAGTTTTAAAATTATTTGAAAGAGAGAGAGAGAGACAGAGATGGAGAGACAGAGAGAGAGAGAGAGAAGAAAGCCTCTATGCACTGGAGCCTGGGCAGAGTAAGAATAAGAATAAGTGCCTATTTCCCTCCCCCTTACCCCCACCCCTCATCTTGTTTTCCCCCCTTCCCTATCCAATTTCAAATAACCAAATACAAATATATCCGATATATCAGGTAACAAAGTGAGATACTGTAACAATATGAGATAACCAAGGGACAGCAAAAGGGATGAGAGATAACATAGTACCTTAAGAACAACAATCATTCATTATATGGCTTATGTTTCTATATCCTAGAGAAATGGGGACCAAGACATGTGAAAGGCTATCAATGTATTGGAATTAATGCACCATCTATCTGGCAAATATCATGTAACCCTTTTATTAATTACAATAAAAATATATGAAAAAAAAGAATAAGTGCCTAGAGTAAAACTTCTGCTAGTAATAGCGGTGAGAGTAGAGAGACAGATTGGTTTGGCCGAGTTTCACTCTATTCTGGAAATCCGGCCTTGGGCTAGTGGATTAAATGTGGGAAGAGCCTAGGGAGACATTAAACAGAAATGGAGTTTTGGAAACTGTGTTACCCTGAGTTGTCTAGAAAATGAGTTTAGAGGAAAGTTTACCCACTAACACTTTCTCAAATTTTGCCATGCAAAGAGTTGAGAGGAAAGGGAAAGGGTTGGGAGCAAAGAGAAAAGGCAAATGCAATCCTGAGCTAGATAGTACATTTCCTAGATAACCACATTTTCTAAGAACAGTGCCAAATAGCGAGTCCACTGTAAAAGGTGCCTATATTTAAATGCAACAATGCTCAGGAAGAGACCTCTGAAGACTGGATTTCATTGAGATGCAAATGATCTCATCAATTAGATTCATCCAGTAATAGAGTCATAGATTGATAGAATTTGTGGAAAACATAGGCTACTGGGGGCTTGTGTATAAAAGTTGTATCTTATCCCCTGCTCTTCTTTTTACGCTCTCTGGTTCTTGGCTCTCACAAGGTGAGCCACCATTCCCGCCCCCATTCTCCACTACCATGATGCTCTGCCTTAAGCCTGGCCCAAAGTAATGGATTCGGCCAACCTTACACTACAAACTTGAAACTACAACCTGGAAACCACAAGCCAGAAATAAATCTCAGGTGCTTTGTCACCATAGCAAGAAACTAACACAAGATGTAATTGCTTGGCCAAACATTGAGAACAATTTGGAAGATAAATTTACCAATGTGTGATGATAAAGAGTTTGGTGTGGCCATTTGTCATACTTTGGCAAACTCTCCTCCCATTTGATAGTTTTGTTCTCCAGAAAAATGAAGCAGTTACCATGGAAACCTATTAGCAGACCTATTTCAAAGGTGCCCATAGGTTTTTTGGTTTTGGATTTTTTTTTTGCCAGTCCTGAGGCTTGAACTCAGGGCCTGGGCACTGTGATTGGATTTTATTTGGCTCCTGGCTAGCACTCTGTCACTTGAGTCACAGCACCACATCTGGCTTTTTCTATGTATGTGGTACTAGGGATCAAACCCAGGGCTTCATGCATGCTAGGCGAGCACACTACCACTAGGCCAAATTCCCTGCTTGCTTGTAGATTTTTAGTGAGCATATTCTTGAGGACCCTCAGACTAAGGAACATGTGCCCTTTGTCTCTGGGATCCCGGCTTACCTCACCTAACGTGATTTGTTCTAGTTCCATCCATTTCCCTGTAAATGACAATATTTTATTCTTTCTACTGGTTGTGTAAGATTCCATTCTATATAGGTACCACATTGTTCTGGCTCTGCATGTGGGGCATCTGGATTTTTCCATAGCTTGGCTATTGTGAATAGTGAAGCAATGAACACGGACGTTCAGGTGTCCTGGTTTGTGCTGTTCAGGGAAGATGCATGGGAATGGTATACCTGGGTCATAGAGAAGGTCTGTGTTGGTTGTCTGAGGAACCTCCAGACTGCTTCCCAGAGTGATTGTACTAGTTTACATTCCCACCAGCAGTGTAGTAAGGTTCCTTTTTCTCTACTTCTCTGCCAGCATTCCTTGTTCAAATTCAAAATATTGGCCAATCTTATTGGGGTGAAGTGGAATCTCAGAGTTGTTTGGATTTGAATTTCCCTTTGGCCATGGATGACAAGCATTTCCTCATAAGTTTCTTTGCCATTCTTACCTTTTCTTTTTCTTTTTTCTTTTTTTTTTGCCAGTCCTGGGCCTTGAGCTCAGGACCTGAGCACTGTCCTTGGACTTTCTCAAGGCTAGAGCTCTACCACTTAAGCCACAGCACCACTTCTGGCTTTTTTCTATGCATGTGGTACCGAGGATTTGAACCCGGGTCTTCGTGCATGCTAGGCAAGCACTCTACCAAACCCCCTGTCCGCATTCTTACCTTTTCTTCTGAGAAGTCTCTCCTTAGCTCTCTTGTCCATTTAGTGATTGGTGTGTTAATCTTTTTCTAATTGGTTGGCTGACTTCCTAGCTTAGTGACTATGCCCTTATCTGTGCAGAAACTTTTTATTTTGCTGTAGTCCCACTTGTTAAGTCTCTCTCCTATCTGTTGTGTCCCTGGGACTCTATTCAAGAAATTCCTGCCTATACCTGTAAGTTCTAAAGTTTCTCCTAATCTCCCTAGCAGTATTTTCAGAGTTGCAGGTCTGATGTTGACCTCTTCAATCCACTTTGAATTGATACTACTGCATGGTGACAAGCAGAGATACATTTTTAGTTTTCTGCCTATGGCTGTCCAGTTCAAAAGGATCCTCTTTGAAGAAATGATATATAGCAGCTGAAATGTGAGCTTCCTACAGCCTAACTGTAGAGTCAAGTAATGTTTATCTAAACAACCTAGTACATTTTAATCATCAAAGCCTCCCTCACAAAAAAAGACTACTTTAGACACTTGTGCTATTAGAGTGATGAAACCTGTTGAGAAGAATGTGAAGAGAGTAATGAAGAGAGGATAATGAATATGCAGTATGCTTGTATGGAAATCCCATAACAAAACTCTACTTATACAACTAATACTTGCTAATAAAAAATCTTCCAATAATGTAAACAATCTTTCACCTACTCCACCAAAGTCTATATGTGAAATTCAGATACTGTATCATACACATGGTCAAAATAAAGTGTCTGGAACCATCCATTTTCTTTGTTATTTCCTTTCTTAGCTTAACATAGTAGAGAGGAGAAATTATTTATTCAGTGAAAATGTCAAATTTTGTGAGTCACTCATTCAGCAATGCTTGGCTAATTTGATTTTGTTGGGCATTTTTATAAATCTGATATATTTACCCAGAGGACTTTTGGCACTAGCAGCACATTAAAATCAGCAAAAAAAAAATAACTATCTTAGCCTAGAATTGGGAAGATTCAATTGCATCCAGATGAGGACCAAATCGACTTCAGATTTCCAGAGCAAATAAAATTAATTGTGTCAAAAATTAATCCTTCAGAGAGTTCTGGAATGTATATTTATTCCCATTCTAATTACTGCACCATTCTAGTGACCCTCTGTTGGATTATCTACACATTCCCCAAGCCCCCTTTTTTGTCTTCCTTTTGGTTCATTATTTCCCTTATTTATGGAACCATAATCCAAAGAGAGACCCTAGATAGGTAGATTAGATAGAGGATTTGAATTAAAAAATCATTTCTGAATTTTTACCTTGTTTTGCACCCATGCAATAGCTTCACAATGAAGTTTTCCTTCCTCTCTCCTTCTTAACTCTGTCTAAATGTCCTGTTTATGTCTTAGGTTAAATGAACAACTTCGAATGGTGTGCTGGGACACAGGCAAAGGCCATTACCTGTGAAAGAGAGTGGATAAGATATAAAACAAGGCCACTGGAACTATGCATAAGTCCAAATCCAAATGACCTTTGTTCACAGGTGCCTGGGGTGACTTGTGGGAACATGGCATCCTTGTGAATGTGTCCCATGTTACATGACAGGAAAGGTAAGAGATAGCAGTGTTGAAATCCTCCCCGGATGTCTGACTTGCATGGTGGTCACAGAATGACAGCCAGATGTCCACATTCTCTGGAGTCTCCCCAATTTTTTTCTATGCTCCAAAGCCCCTCTACTCACCTAATGAAAGAATTCACTCAACAAAATCCTACTTGAAAACTCCCTTTTATTCAACGTCACTCACTCTCCAGTGACTCCTCTCGCATAATGTTTACACTGGCTGTTTTCACTCCATGATGGGGACTCACAAGAAAGAATTTGTGTTTTTTTAGATATATACACTCACCATTGTAGTTACTGTGGACTAAGCATTTGTGTCTGCCCTACTTCTGAATTCATAAGCTGACACCCCACCCCCTGAGGTTAAGGGGCTAGAAAGTGGGGTCTCTGGTTGGTGAATGTCTCAGAGTGGAGCTCTCTGGTTTGGGAATGAATAGAGAAGAGATAACATCAGTTCATTGACACTGGGGCTGGCAGACATTTTCGCAGAGAAGCATTTTGAGGGGCCAGTATCTTTAGACATTTCAGATATCACCTTCCATCATTTCTGCATCTAATATTCTGGTACATGGTATATATGCAGAATCATACCATATGAGGCAAATTGATGGGTCATTTCAGGAAATTAATCATAATTCATCAATCGTAACCTACATTGTACCATATGCACGATTTCTATGGTTGACTTCATTCCTTCTTTTTTTTTTTCAAAAATTAAACAAGGCTATTAAAAGAAGGGCTTAAGAGAAGGCTTAAGGAAAATATCCAAAAAGTTCTAGAAAGTTGAGAGTTGGAGAGACGATGGAAGAAGCAGAAACTTTCAGAATGAACAGGCCTCAGTTTATGGGCTTAGGACAGTTCTTTTGTTCAGGCCTGCTGTGTTTTTAATCTCCATGCATGAGTTTGATTTGCGGACAGTAATGTTTTCCAGCATTTTCCTAATCCCTTATAAATTCAAGGTAGTTTTAAGAACATAATAAGATTGATGTATTTATAAGCTCAAAGACTAAAATTGTATTTATTCTTATTTTAAAGATAGAATCTATACATTTGGACCTATTTATCTGGTTTTTGTTCAATTAAATATTTGAAAACACACATATTTATCAGCTAAATGAATTCAGGAAATGAGATCTTTAAAAATAGGTAATGGGTATAAATGATTTTTTTTAAACCAGAGTAAAAAAAAAATAAGGAAAGAATCTTACTATTTCTTTGGGTGGCTTTTGTTTACTGCATTGTTTGCTATTTTAGCACCAACCAGTAGGTTGAAATGTCTTATGCAAATGTATTCCAAATCTACACTGCAGCTTAAAACACTGTAGGGAGTAAATATGCTAATTTATATGCCAGTCACAAAAGGCTAACCTAAAATTTCTGTAGTTTGGCTCCCACAACCTTTAAAAGAATATGAAGATGATCTACTCTACCCTGTTTCAAATAGCTGGAAAGTAAAAGTGCTCCTGAAATGAATTAATTTAACAGGACATGCTTGAGTGGAGATTTGTGGTACAACTTTTTAACTTTCTTTCTAATGTGAAATGTTGGGTTTAGCAACACATAGAGATTTAATCCCTTGAAATTTTCAGCAATTAATTAAGGACTCAATATTCACATGCAGACCTATGCTATATGTTATTTAGCACGACTAATTTTGTAGGTACTATATCAAAGTAAAACAAAATTTTTACAGTGATTGGAATAAAGAATTTTTAGGACGTTTTCTGGTTCTTGGATACAATGATTTCAGCTGACCCTGAGATAAAATGAGTTACATTTCAATTTTTTTAAGCTGAGATTTGTGGAGCATCTACTTTGTGCCAAGCATGATGCTAGGAACCCTTGGTATGTCCTCTACTAGATATTACAGGCACTGCCTGGGACACATTTAAGATAAAGACATTTGTTCCCCCAGATGCCAGGCATTAGCTATGTCCTCCTCTAGAAACTGACCTTGACCAAAAGGAGCTGTCCTACCCAAAATTATATCCTTGGTGTACAGCTCTCATCCAATAATTGGTTGACATCCTGCCTATTTTGTCTCAGTCTGAGATAACTGAGGAGCGAATCCAGCTCTTGCAGTCTTTTGTGGACAAGCTAGGATCTCTTGTGCATTCTCAGTTTCCTCTCTCCCAGCCCTTCTTCCTTCTTTATAGGTGCAGTTGCTAGAACACAACCTTCTCCCTTTATGTTCACTTCCCTTCCTTGTCTTTTTCCAGGAATACTGACCTAAGGGCTTTATTGAATATTAAGTAAAATATTTGGTGTCTTTGATGAGTCAATTTACTTTTTTGTTGTTGAAAACAATTGTTGACATAAAACTAATAGGCAACAGGGAAAGCTTTTGTGGCGATTATGGGAAATTCCACTGGGTGGGCTTGTGAAAGGGTGGCCTCCTTAGTACCAGAGCTCTCTGGAAAGTGCTGGAGTGACAAATGGAGTCCCCAGGGACTCCAGCCCAGATGCAGATTGAATGAGACTGTTTCTACCAAAGTCAACAGAGACTGAGGCTGCTTTCTTGTCCTTAGAGTCAAGACAGAAATGTAGACTAGGAAAACTCACGTTAGTATAGCTAAAACATACAGGCTATCGAAAGGGAAGGTACTTGAAGATAAGGCTGGGTGAAATTAAAGGACAAACGTTTTCAAAGCTTTCAAAGCTTCTAGGGTGAGGCCATAGAAGGAACTCTCCAAAACAATGTGTATGAATGGTTTGGAGAAGGTAGAATACTGACCTGATTTGGAGTATATAAAAAGAAAATAAAAAATTCTGATATCTTCTAAAGCAAATCAAAGGCAGTCCTCTCTAATCACTCTTGAATGGCAATGGCTCTGCTCTTTGGAAAGCGATAAATGTAAATTCACTGAGCAGGAAATTATCTTTATTTATAATGCAGTTTCAATGTTTGTCTTTCTGTTGTCTGGAAAGTCCCATGTCAAAGAACTTTCTTACCATTTTATAGACAATTATTTATTACCATATGGATGCCACCCCAGGCATCAGCCAAGGTGACTTCATCTGGCCTGGCTCTGCATTGTGTTTTCAGAATTCTATTATTTCTTCTTTATTGGCTTTTCCCCCTGTTGTGCATTCAGTGACAGAAGTCAGAAGTCTACTCTGCTGCTGGTGCTACCACTAACTTCCCTGTGGTTTTATATCCAGAAGCTTTACCCCTAAGTTTGAAAATTTTGTTTTATGCATCTACACCAGTAGGAAAGAGAGAAATACTGTCCAGTATCTACTGAAATATTTATGTTTTATGTTGTCTAATGGGGATGCTATATAGATCTACTGAGTACTTGAAATGTTGCTAGTTCATACAAGAAACTGGATTTTTTAAATTGGCTTTTAATTTATTTATATTTAAATGTACATAGTGGCTGCCATGTTGGATATTACAGTTACAGGCTGACATTTAGATGTGTGAAGTCTCTATTACTATAAACAAGAAATATGGGATTCTGCTACAGCTTATAAATCATGAATTTTCATGGCTTCATTGCAGTCTCATCTAGTCATGGTCAGGCTTGCTATGACTTGAAACAGAAGTCTGAAGACCAAACTACAATCTGTAGACCAAATCTAGCCTGCTGTTGGCTTTAGAGGGGGGGGAATAAGAAAAAGGAAAGCAGCACAGACAGGCCTTGGAACTCAGCGTGCTCACTGCATTGTGAATTATCTACATCTACTTTCCTGCCACGATGATAAAACTGGGTAGTTTGGGCAGATACAGGCTGGCAAACCTGGTCATATTGTCTCACCTTTATAGAATTACTTTGCCCATCAGCAGAATATGGTTACATTTCTTTCACATTGTATTCCTTCTGTAATTTTAAAATCTGTTTTAGAGAATAAGGCTTTTATACCAGCATGATAGATGCCATTTAGATTTTCTCCTCGTTGTGACCACAATTAAATGCCATAGACTCAGTCACTTAGAATATTTTCTTTCTTCAGCTCAGCTTTTTTCAATCTGGTTATCTGTCCCAATGAGTCAAGCAGACAGCACATTAACCTCGTGGTGATTTTACAGTGCTTCTTGAGGATTGTTATAATTCTTCCAGATGACTTCCTTTCATTTCCTTTTAAAAGAATATTGAATTCAATTTAGTATTGTGTTACCATTTCATTCATGTTCCAGACGTTGAACTGTCTCACAGAGAAGACTACATGTACTGTCATTCAAAATACAATTTCTCATTGATAATAGATTAGGATCTTTATTTATTCATTCACAGTCACTTGTGGCATGGTAGATGCCATTTAGATTTTCTCCTACAGGAAAGTTATATATGGACCATACACAGAGAGAGAGAGAGAGAGAGAGAGAGAGAGAGAGAGAGAGAGAGAGAGAGAGAGAGAGAGAGAGAGAGAGAGAGAGAGAGAGGAGGGAGGGAGGGAGGGAGGGAGGGAGGGAGGGAGGGAGGGAGGGAGGGAGGGACAGAGAGAGAGAAAGAGAGAGAGAGAGAAGCTGTATTCTCTTAACGGTGAGGAAAGGACTATATTGCCTTTGGCCACAGTTTCTATTTTGTGATTCAGAGTATTGTAAGATCAGTATTCAGTCTTTGGAACAAATCAGTGTGCATGCAGATGTAGCTTTCTTTGTACTCACTAAGGGTGGCTTAATTCTAGTGAAGATATTGTGAAAATTGAAAGAAAATTTAAATAACCTTATAAATAAAAATTATTGTAAATGGGAAAAAAGTTAAAATGAGGATGATGACAAATTGTAAAAAAGTCTCAGGTATATCAACACATAAGGAGACTCAAGACAGGAAAACCAGAATGTAAACAGACCAGACAAAATTGAAGTCTGGCTTGAGCAAATCAAATATTCCTGATCACCATGAGACTTGGCATTGCCAAGAGGAAATCATTTTACAGACTCACAGCAGAAATGAAGATTGGTGAAGGAAGCACAGAAAGCCACTTGTTATATAAAATGAACAATTACACATTACAGTCTTTAGTGATACCGAGCTGCAATCCAAAAAATAAATAAATACTTTAGAGCACATATATCTACTCATTTTATGCAAGATCAATCTCTGTATCCATTTATTTTTACACACACACACACACACACACACACACACGAAAGACATCGCATACCCATAAATTTTGGCAGTGCTAGAGTTAGGACTCAGGGCCTTATGTTTGTTAGGCAGGTATTCTACCTCCCAGCTACAACTCTGATCTTGTTACCTGGCTGGCTTCCTACCTGGCCCTGTCTGGACCAGGAGCCATCTATTTTAGGCTTTCCATTGTTGCATACACCTAGTATTCAGCTGATTTGTGTGGAAATTAGAGACTCCTGAACCTTCCTTCTGGGCTAGCCTGCAACTGCAGCCCTCCCCTTCTCAGCTTCCATGAGCTTAGTGTAGGTTGAGAAGGGAACTCATAAACTTATCAGCCTGGACTGGTCATGAACAATGATTCTCGAATTCATAGCATTGTATGTAGCTAAGTTGAGGGGTGAGCCCCTGGCATCTGGCTGTGCACACAAAAATTGACTGAATGCTTACTGTGTGTTACTTTACTGAATACTAATGCTAACAGCAACCATAAATAAGCCAGACCAAGTGCTTTCTCTAAAGGCATTTCTTTATTTACATTCATTATTATATTAATAAAGATTAAACTGATAAACTCACATGAATGTTAAAAATAATGTCTTTTCTTGTTTGTAAACTTCACTACTGTTTTAAAAGGACTTCTACTGTTATGAATGAGACACGTTCTCAGTATTAGTTATTAACAACAATTTTTATTCTTTAAAGACAAAAGATGAAGGAACACTCTTTAAATAAATATGTGTGTACACATACATAATATATGCATAGCACAAATAAATATTCCCTAAAATAAAGAAACATTATCATCTGTCATTTCCATCCTCTGACAGTGCTATGAGTTCAGCCATTCATTTAGGTTCCTCTGGGTGAATAAAAGAAGAGGAAATTCTCTTCCAGATGCATAGTTCAGATGTCAGGGTTGTAGTATCATTGCCTACAGAATTCCCAACACCAGGGAACCTACCAAAGAATGTGAAGCCATGTTGCTTCAAATCTCCTACAGTGCTACCCAGCCAGCAGCCTTTAGATCTTGGACTGCCAAGAGAAACATGAATGCAAGAAATTATCTGAAAGAAACAACACAGCCATCTTTATTAGGGCTTATTTTTTTAAGTGAAAAAAATCAGGATATCTAGCTCAGCTCAGGAAAAAAAAAGTCACACTCCTTCATTGATGCTTGGTCCACTTGGTTGGAGTCTGACTAAACAACCAAGAAAAACAGATTTAAAAAAGGAAAAAAGAAAAAGCATTTGCAGGAATAAAAATATGGAAATTCTCAGCACTTTTTGGGGTATAAAATATTTCATCTTATGCAATGTCATCTCCAAGGGAGCTGGCTTTGAATTGTCCAGTGAACAAGGCATCCTTACACTGAGACAAAATGGGAAAGATATTATTCTTGTGCAGGCCTTCCTTTCCAAGCAACACCTCCCTTTGCTGTTATTTCTTATATCAAACAATGTCTTCACCTAAGTAAAAATTATTATATTTCTTATTTGGCCCAACGCAGTAAACATCTCTTAGTATTTTTAAGTATGTATGAAAATAGATTATTAGATCTTTCAATTAGAAGCAATAACCTACTTCTTTAGTCCTGACAGAACACAATTAAGTCCCAGAAATGTCCAATAAATGCCTCTATGTGCTAGCCATCTGTCCCTTTATATAGTGGAAAAAGATACTATTTTTCAAGAGCTCCTTAATCTTTTATTCTCAATACTATTTAAAAAAAAACCTTATTTTGTATCAACTTTAGCTTACTGGTCCTTGAAATAAAAGTGTGTCTTTGATGTGGTTGTTACATAAAGGAAACCCATCACATCAGTGATTTGTGTGAGATGTAAAATACCAAGAAACGTGCTGTGACTATTTGGCCCTTGGCAATAGATCAGCTCCTGAGGGTTCAGTTATTTCTGAAGATGGATGTTGTATTTCATAACGGAAGAGTTCCAAATACTCTTGAATATTGCAGAGTAGAAAGGGCAAAGGCCTGTTCATCTGATGAGCAAAAGTCCTCAGGAGACAGTGAGCAATACTAAGAAGGAAGGCCATAGACTATTTGGGTTGTCACTCATTATGAAGTATTAACAAGGAAAAGGGTAAAACTGTGAAAAATCCCACTCTTGAGATGTCATGCTGCCTGAAATTTTCTGACATGAGGTTATGGAATATGAATGTTCTTAAACAAATCTTTAAATAACAAAAGTGTACATGTTGCCTTCTATTAAAGTGTATATTAATTTGCCTCCTGGAAAAAAGAAGTTTAAACCCATAATTGTCTGACTTTTTGTTTAACTTGGGCTAAATGGCAAATCCTATACATAAGAATATGCCAGTGCCCACTAAAATAACTCCTTAGCCAAACCAGTTTCTCTTGGCCAGAAACAAAAATGAACAGGAAGCTATTCTAATGTTACAGAACGGAGAAAAATGCAGAATAAAGACAATTGTCAAAATTATGTTGCGTGTACCCACTAAAAGTCATCTGTCCTTAGTATAATACCAGATCCTACTAGATGAAGCTCCACTTCTATCCCAAATGGGTTCTGTGATCTAAGAACTTTCAGGGAAAGACACCAACTCTCTGGGTCTCATTTTAAAAAAAAAAAAAAAAGAGCAAAACGTCAGTGTGTTGTTTTGTTTATTGATTGTTGATTGGGAGGGGGTAGAGGGAAGGAAATGGGGACAAAAACATGAGAAGGGGTATCAATGTTTAGGATGTAATATACCTACTATCTGATGACTATAACTGTAACCCCTCTATACATTATCCCAACAATAAAACTTAAAAAAATTCAGTGTGTTCCTTCCTTTCTTCCCTCCATCTCTGACCTCCCTTTCTTCCTGCCTCCCTCCCTTTCTTCTTTCCTTTCTCCAATTTTAGTGATTGAACTCCATGCCTTATATTTTCTAGGTAAACCCCTACCACTTGGGTCCTGTCTCCAAGTTATTTTGCTTTTAGGATTTTTGTTTTGACTATGGTTTTGTTTTTTGTCCTTGTGTTGTAGATAATCTCTAGTTAATTTTGGCCAGACTATTCTGGAATAGTGATCCTCCTTCCTCTACTTCCCAAGCAGCTGGGTTGCACCAGCACAGGAGACATAGTATTTTAATTTTCATTTGCCTTATTTACTTTAGTTCAACACAGTAGCAATAACAACTTTAAAAGAAATTTAAAGGAAGGTGTAATATCCCCTCTTCCTTTTGTTGAAACAGTAAGAAAGATCTCTGAAAGCTAAGGCTAGTAAGACGGAATAGGATTTAAGAAGTCATAGTACAGGAGCTTGCCCTGGACTCCACAGAAACTCTAAATGAGACTTGCATTAAGGCTTTACTCCATTCTCTAATTGACCTAATTGACCTAATCTGAAACGAACATGGAGTTCTCTCTAGCTAAATCCAAGTTTAACGTGCAGAGCAAGCATGATAAATTTTGTTCTCCAGATGCTGACCAGATGTGGGAGCACTGGAGCCCACTGGCCTGTCTTGAGGGGAGGGGGAAGATGGGAAGGGCAGGACATTTACACTGTAGCCAGTCTCTGTTTTAGAATCCTTAGAGGTAATTTGTTTAAAACAGAAATTACTGAAAGTGATTATGACCTCTAGAAAATATCGTGTCATTTGTTCTTCTTTGTCTCTTGAGAACTTCCACACAGCTTCCTCTCATTTTTAAATGCATGAATCATCTCTGAGCATTCTGGACCACCTGGCTTATGTTAAAGTCCAAGAATCCTTGTTTCTTCCTTTCCTGGGTAAAATTCCCATCTTGGCCTGGGGGCTGCTGTTTCCCCTCAGACCAGCTTCTCCAGAATTCTCTATCTGTTAGCTGAGGGTTTCCCCTCACGCTTCCCCTGAGGAACACAGAGAGATCCATGAGCTGGACCTTCTGTTCTAATCCTTACAACCTCCTTACCCACGTTCTAGAAGTATCTCTACATTCCTTACCTCATCTGTACCAGGGCACAGCAAAATTATGGCCCACAAGCCAGTTGACCCTCTGCCTGCTTTTGGTACAGCCCACCAGTTTCTAATAGTTCTGATATTTTTAATAGCTGGAAAGAAAGATGAATACTATTTCATGCCATAAAAATCCTATGAAACTCCAACTGCGGTGTCCATAAGCAAAGTGTTCTTGGAGGCCAGCCAGGCTCATTTGTTTACTTACTGTCTGTCCCTTCTCTCCAGCTTTAAGAACAATGTTGTGGCAGAAACCACTGGCCTTGAAAGCTTAAAATATTTACAACTAAGGCCTTTCACAGGTTTGCTGGTTCTTGTTTTAAACAAATCTCACTTCTTCCTCCTAGCAGAACAAAAGGACCCTCCTTCTTCCTCTCCAAGGCTGAACTTCCTGTGTGAGCCCTCCCTGCACCAACTTTTCCCTGCACTGACCCTCTGAGCCCGTGGGCCCTTTCCCTGCCCACTTCACTGGACCCAGTGACACAACAGTTTTCCTTCAGCCTTTATGCTTCTTCACTTACCATCTCACTGCCCTTTCCTTATCTTTACATGCTAGAGTTCCTCGAGAGTCTCCTTCTCTCCCCCAATCTCCATGTCTTTAAACATCTTGGCTTTAATCCTATGCTTAACTGAAGCCTCACAACTTGACCTTTGGCCCATCTTTAATATCTCTAGAACGGTGGGGGGAGGAGAGAGAGAGACAGAGAGAGACAGAGAGAGAGACAGAGAGAGAGAGAGAGACAGAGAGAGAGAGACAGAGAGAGAGACAGAGAGAGAGAGACAGAGAGAGAGACAGAGAGAGAGACAGAGAGAGAGACAGAGAGAGAGAGACAGAGAGAGAGAGAGAGGGAGAGAGAGAGAGAGAGAGAGAGAGAGAGACAGAGAGAGAGACAGAGAGAGAGAGAGAGAGAGAGAGAGAGAGAGAGAGAGAGAGAGAGAGAGAGAGAGAGAGAGAGAGAATATCTATTTTCATTTCTTCTTAGTTTTCCCAGTGTCTTTGAAGCACATTCTTCTACTTGGGTCGAGTCAATTCATTGACAGAAGTATAGTGGGCAATCCCTTGGTGAAGAGAGCAGTTTTTCTCATCTTCTTTTTCTTAAAGCCAACAACCTGGCAGAAGACAAATATGAATTCAAGCGATGAAGATTCTACTATTCAAAAAGACAGAAACCATAGAAGAGGAAAGCAATCCAGTGTGGAGAATACCCTATCCTAGAATCTTGACATCTTTGCAGGTTGTGAACCTTAAAGGCAGGGAAAAACTCTTTTAAAGAGACTTAACAAGGTAAAAAGACCTGGCTGAGGGGCAGTGGAGAGAGGCATTTGGGTGAATCAGACATTGTACAATAAATGGGCCTTTTGTGTCTCTGAGTCTTAGTAGACACATACAGAGGATTATTCTGCATTCTTCACTTTTATAACTCCCAGGTAGTTTCTGAGGAATGCCTAGAGGACCTAATAGATTCCTTATTTGGTCCTTTTCAGTATAAGCTTGGAACCCCTGTTCCAGAAAATACCAAATTCAATGAAGAAAATGATGGAGACACAATTTACCAGAAAATGAATTTACATAATAGACAATGTAGGTATATTGTACTAAGCAAAATAAGGCAAGTACAATAAGACAATATGGGTAGAATGTAAAACTAATCCAACTCATAGAAGGAGACAGAGCAGTGGATACCAGAGGCTGGGGACAGTGGTACAGATCAGGAGGAAGGGGATATTTGGTCAAAGATAAAAGGACTAAGTTTGATTGATCTGTCATCCAGCATGCTGATGACAGATCAATCCTAGTATCTTCTCTATATTTGATTCACATACTTTGGTTATATAAAGGTCTTTCTCTGTGGTGTCGATACGTGCTACAATCAAATTCACTCTCTCTATTACTCTCTCTTTGTTTAATTTTATTATTCCTTAACTTCAAAAGGTTGTATATATCTCCTGTCCCCTTTTAAAAACAAATTTAAGGGAGCTTTATTATTCTCTTTTCATACATGCATATACAGTACGTTGATCATATTTACTTTCAAAATGTAAGTAAGAGTTTTATGTTCTCACCACCAAAATAAGTGATAGATATGGTAATTAGCTTTTGTTAACCATTCAGCAATTTAACACACATAAGAGAATCACACCCTAGACACATGCATGTATATAATTATATATGTAATTATGTATATTATACCTACATATCATATTCATAATGATTCTTTAAAATGATTACTTTTTTTCTCAATCTGCAGAGAGTTTCCTGTGCTCATGTTCCCGAAACCGAACAGGCCTTGTGCCTGACCTCAGTATTACAGAATTACTACCAGGGAAATTCGCCTTAACCATTTGCAAGCCAAACACTAGTCTACTGCATTCTCCATGGGATGAACCACTGGGTGGTTGAAGCCTGAAAATCCTAACTCTGCCATTTGGGAATAGTACAAAAGAACCCTGCACAGCTAAGAAAGAAACATGACACACGCCTATCATCAATTGCCAATCGTACATTGAAATAATGTAAGTTTGGTTCTGCTGAATATCACACACTTGAAGCAAAAATATATGGAACATAACATTGCTTTAAAAGAACTGTCTCATCTTTCCCCTGGATTGCTTTAGTTTCAGCTCTCTCCAAACCAACACGAGCCTACCAAAAATGGAGAAAACATTCCAGATGCTCGTGTGCTATTGTTCAGTCAAATGCCACCTTCATCTGGTCTGTGTTATTTGGTATCCATTTTTGAATATGAATACACATCTTATTTGTCCTTGTGATGACTGTTGAGCACTTGCAAGTTGCCAACATTGTTCTACATGCTGTAATTCTTACAACACCCTCACTGGATAGAACCCAGAATATCAGGCACTTGAGGGGTGCAAGAGTGAACCAAAGTCGTTTGAAATAGCAATCCTGTGAACTTTTGACTTGGACCATCAAATGCCTCTAAGTATATCCAGTTATTCTTCAGGTATAAGTGATATTAATCATCCAAGCCCATTGACTGCTAATAAAATGTCAAACCAATATAAACACGCTGTAAATGCTTGCTAGCCTCTACCTCCAGCATCGACTGCACATGCAGCCCTTGTTAGCGACGACACATTCTGAACACATTTCTCTTGTTCCTTTTTCCTAACCCCAAACCACCAAGGCAGCCAATACATGGGAAGACAAGACAGTTAATGACAACAATTCATTTATCATCCCCAGATACCTTTCTGTGTGCAAGAGTTAAGGAATCCCGAAACTAAAAGGAGATGATTACACAGGAGAAACATTTGTTTTAGGTAGAAGTCCGGGTTCCTTTGTGTTTTGCAGGGTACTCGGCTCCAGTTAAACAATGGAAACTTCTGGATCTTTGGGATCTCTATCAGAGCCTTTCAATGGGAACAGCAACTGAACCATGATAATAGGTTTTCCATTTCCAAGAGCCCTGGTGTTTTTTCAGAGTTAGAGCACAGAGGGCTTTTGTGAGAGCTAAGGCTGATGCACAGAGGAGAGGGACTGCAGGTTGCAAGAGATGTTCCAAGCTTTTCCTTTCTCTCTTTTCCTGTGAAAGCCAAAAGCCGTCTTTCTTCTCCATCACAGAGACACATTGTTATTAGGTAATTTGGGTTAGAAACACAGAAAGGAAAGCAGTTAAAAGAGACAAGCTTGGAAATTGTCAAACAAATAACCGTTCCAATGGTGCCATGCAGGGCACTGGATCTCTGCGAAGGCTTTTTTAAATTGAGTATGTCAGGTCCTGACTTATAACTTACTACTAAAAGCACAGGATGGTGTTTTCTCATTCTGTGTCCCATGCCAGTTCTTGGGAGCACTGCAGACTGGAAACTACTGGGATTAGACTCACACAAGAATACCAGCTTTCTTTATAGATTGATGTTTGAGTGGTACCAGGGGTTGAATACAGGGCCTTGTGCATTCCAGGCAAGTAGAGAATCTCTGAGCCACGTCCCCAGCCCTTGTTTGCTCTGGCCATTTTTTTTCTACCCTAGCCAGCCTGGATTACAATTCTCCTGTGTATACATTTTGTATATAATCTTGTGTATTCTTCTGGGCTGACTGGTATACATTACCATGCCCAGCCTTTTCTACTGAGACCAAGACTTGCAAACTTTTGATCTTCTTTGTTTTTAATAATCTCAAAATTTTGTCTAGGTAGCCTTAGACTACAATTCTTCTACATTCAACTTCTGAATAGATATATGCTCTATTTATATACTGATTATTGATTCATTACTCACTACTTTTTTCAAGACCAGTAACCTGTTTTATCTTTCTACCATGAAGAACCTAATTATAGAATTTCAGAGTCAGTAGGACTTTGAGATCATACTTTATCTGCTGTAATTTATAAATGAAGAAAGAAGCTGAGATCAAGAATGAATAAATGATTTTAGAGATCTTAGTAGGAGCCCAAGGGTGACTGAACTTGTGTGTGTATAGTCGGGGGGCGGCTACTTTCTTCTCCTCTCAGCAAAGAAAGTATCAGGTACCCCCTTTGGCAGCTGGAAAGGAAAAGGTGCCTGGAGATCATAGGCGTTGAGGTAATATGCAAAGCAATCATTGATGGGCAAACAGGCACTGATCAGGAAAATGAACCCTGGTCATGCAGCTTGCATGGATTCTGGAGTCCTCCCATGATTTACAAGGTCTGGCAAGGTGTGAGAGGTGTGGGATGGAACCAGCAGTGATGGGGCTTTGGCAAACATGAGACAGAAGCCACATCGACTGGCCAACAAGGATATATTTTGGTGTTTAAGCCACTCGTTACCATTCATTCACTAATGTATTCACCTGCCATTTCTGTGATCCCCAGGATCTGACAAGAGAGTTGGGGATACAAAGATACTGTGATGGACACCTTCCCTCTGGTTCTATGCTTAAGCCTAGCTCTAGGCATAGTGTCTTACAGGGATACTAACTATCCTTCCTCTTTTTATTTGGTTGAGGGTCTTGAACTCAGGGCCTGGGTATTGTCCCTAAGCTCTTCAGTCCAAGGCTAGTGCTCTACCACTTTGAGCCTCAGCACCACTTCCTTCCTCTTTAAATAGATTTTCAAATTCCACTATAGCAATTTCAGGAACACTGGAATTAATGGAGTTATTAAATGACCTGTGAGTTACTCCATTGTCCCGAGTCCAAACTTAATCTTAATTCTTTCTTTCCATAGGATGAGTTATTTTCATATTTCCTTAACTCTGTAGGGGAATTAATGGTGGCCCTTGCAAAGACATGTCCATATCTTTAACTTTATATCTTTGCAACTTTGTTTCCAAAATAAAGTGACCTTTGAATGCAAAAACAAATTCTTTGAAGATGCAGTTACATTGTGATCTCAAAAGGCTATCTTGGATTTTCTAGATAAGCTTTAAAGCCAGTGTCAGGTGTCCTTATGAGAGACAGAGCACTATATAAAAACAGACAGAAACTAAAGTGAAAAGGCCACAAGCCAAGGAATTCTAGCAGCCACTAGAATTTGGAAGGGATTGTTTATCCCCCAGAGGCCCTAGAGGGATTGTGTCTCTATGAACAAGTGGTCTTTGGAACTGGGAAAGAATAAATCTGTTTTAGTTTTTACTCACCACATATGTTGACAATGTGTATAGCTACCCTAGAAAACTAAGACTTGCCATCCTACAGTGTCTTTGCCCACTCCCCACATAAATGCTATGGGCCACATACTAATGATGGTTTAACTATCTAGTCACCCAAAAGGCATCTGGGAACAATGCATTTCAACAGCATACAACTCAGCCATGGATCAGCTGCCTCTCCTCACTTTGACTAGGCCGCCATGAAGAGCGAGCCTTATTTGTGCCTTTATATCATAATAGGTAAGTATATCGGGTCAATATCGGGTGATAATTCCTCATTTCTCAGTTAGAAGCATTGTCCAAATTGGTCTTCATGCTATAGGAATGATCCTCCCCTAGAAATGATGCTACTCTCTGTCCTTAATGAACATTGTGGTCTACTTAAGTATATATTCTCATTTCCATCTTGGAGTCACTTAAGTTACATTTTATTAGCCCTTCATATAGTACCTTAAGAAATTCAGGCTGTGGGTTGGAAGTGTGGCCTAGCTGTAGAGTGCTTGCCTAGCATACACAAATCTCTGGGTTTGATTCCTTGGTGCCACATGTGTCAAAAAAGTCAGCAGTAGTGCTGTGGCTCAAGTGATAGTGTTATCCTTGAGAAAGCTCAAGGGCATTGTCCAGACCCTGAGTTCAAGCCCCAGGACTGGTAAAATAAAATAAAATGAAGAAAAAAGAAAAAGAAAGAAGAAAGACATTCAGGTTCAAAAGTGTTGTTCAGCTCAAATTCATTAAATTTATGCCTCAGTCTGATTACTTTTGTGTCATCAGCACCCACACCTCACGTCGTCATCACCTGTGACATGAAGTCATGGTTGTAGATTCTCTTCTAAGTCTAGAAATCTAAGGTGGCCATAAAGTGCTAAGGGAATGTAGAAGAGATGGGAATCCTCTTTCCAGGGGACACTAAGAACATTCTGAATCCCAGGGGACTTAGGATTTCTATGGCTCTGGATTTAAAGGCAGGTGTCGTTCGCACATGCGGTTTGGTCAGTTCCTTGAAGGTGCTATCTGGAGGTCAATCCTTCCCTCTTTTTACCCAAACACCCACTGAAGTCCCTTCTCCACGGAAGAGGCTGAAACATTCCTTACTCCAGTAAAGCATCAGACTGCTTGGGCACTCCTCTCTAGAAATGGTTCAGGGGCCTTGGCTGCCATCTGGATATGGCAGAGATGATGCAGGGAACAAGGAAAGCAACAAATAACTGTGGCTTCCTTGTGTTATATTTTTCTCTTGCAAAGTTTCCATTTCTCTCAGCATTCCCACTGCAGGCTTTCCTCTTTGGTTGGTTACGAATTAAGATGTGACTCCTTGACTTGGGCTTCCACTTCGATCATTTGAGGTCTCTCCTCTTGGCCTCCCCAAGAAAAACAAATTGGAATGTTCTGCATATGTTGCTTGGGCTCAATCATATTTATTTAAATTCACTCTCATGTAGTTTATACTTCTCAACTGGCCCCTTCTGTGGGCTTCAGCCTCTTGTATACTTTTGCTCTGTTTGGGGTTTCTCATGCAACTCTGTATTGCAATTAAATTTATCATTCTGTAAACCTACGTCCTGCCAATGTCAGGAATCAAGACTTTCCAGCTATGACTGGAATTCACAGCTTTGAGTATTTAGGGAAAGCAGCATACTTTTTATATATGTTTATTTTTGTATTGGTGTTTAATTCCTGAATTTTGAAGACGTTTTGTTAACTTCTGGGGGGAAAAATGGATCTTTTTTCCCCCTTCTCCCAGCTCATTCTCTACTTTACTCCTATCCTTCCTGCTTTATTTCCTTCTTTTCTTCCATTTTTACCTTCTCTTTCTCTCCCTTCTTCCCTTCCTTCCTTCCTTTTTTCTTTCCGTCCTTCTTTCTTTCTCATCTATCCTTCTTTCCCTTCCTTCCTTCCTTCCTTCCTTCTTTTCATCTTTCCTTTATCCTTCCTTTCTTTTTTCTGTTACTTTCTTGCTTGTTTTTTTTGGTTATTATTGAATTCCCTCTCAAGTATTTCCTTTATGATTTTTCTCATTGGCTTTACTCTTTTTCCTTAGTCAGTGCTCTATCTTCATATTCTCTCAAAATAGACATTTGATAATTGATGATAATATACACTAGGAAATGGTTATCTCAGAGGAATATGTCCTCTGGAGGGTGTGCAAATTTTTGCTCAGCAAACATGCCAATTTTTTCCTACTTCAAATATTAATGGTGTTTGGCTGCAGTAGACACTTAATTTAGGTGAGCCAATGCCCCCGGAAACAGATGTGAGCACAGCAGTCTGGAGGTAGGAAATGAGCAAGGTCAGCTTGAGAGCAAGGTCTCATAAAAGGCTGGTCCACACACCCAATAGGAAGCACACAGTGACTTTCATCCAAATCTTAGCTACTTGGTTTGAAAATGGCCCTGGCTCTCCAAGGAAGATGGAAATGCACAGCCTAAGAATCATGCTATATTTGTACAGTCTGCCTGTGATCAACTTAAAACAAGTGAAGGGGGAAAAATATCACTTCTTAATTCTGATGGCACAGTCCTTATTCAATTTCATTAAAAAAAACCAGAGACTTGAGTAATTAGAGATTATTTTTGTCCAGCTCGATGACCATACAATAAACAATTAAGATTGTATGTATTCAAGGTGTGTAATGTGATGATTTTGGTACAGACATGAACTGATCATCACCATTAAACTAATCAGCACATCCGTTCCCACACTTGCAGCATTACTTATATGTGAGAGATGGGTGATTCGTGCTGGTGAATTCTCAAGTAGACAATATGGTGTTAATTACAATCACCATCCTGAACATTCGAGTATCAGAACAAAAACATTTTTTTCTCGTTATACTCTTGCTTTTAGATTTCCATTGTGAAAACATAACCAGGACACAAACTTTATTATAACTGCCAAACAGAAACCTAAATACAAAATCTGGTCATAAGGAATGTATATTTTAAGATAACTGCTATTCCACAGCAGATCCTAAACTGAGTCCCCATACTTCCCCCATCAAACCCAGCACCTAACACATCTCACCCTTTTTCTCTCCTACCTTCAACACACACAGCATCCCTTTTCAAAGTCCATTTCATGGCCATCCAGGTCAGAGACACTTTTGAGAGTCCATAGTGTAAGGACCTATCCTTACATCCTTAAGGACAAATCAGCATATATTTTGCTAAGGACCTGGTGTTTGCAGAGCAGGAAAAATAAACTTCAACCAAGAAGTAAATCTGGTTATTTTGTAGAACATGGACGCATTTTGGGAGACTATGATGGAAGAATGGAAGGCTGGGCATAATTCATGTAGAATCTGGTCCTGGTTTGAAACTTTCATGTTCTTGGGCTGTGCCGCTGAGAACTGGGAAGTCCTGACTCAGTTCTCCATGGAACAGCCCCACAGATTTGGAGAGTCTAATGTCACATCTACAATCCCTCCCTTCACCCCCAAAAAAGCAATAAAAAGAAAGAAAGAAAAGAAAGAGCCAATGCCTAAGGAATTGGATTAGCTCAGTTGGCAGAGCCAATGAATGTTTTGGGTAATGAATCTGAGACCCTGTCTCAGACCTAAAAAGAAAATAAAGAATAGAATTTCCCTAGACACCACTCCATGCACTTCTGCAGTGTGACAGCTCTCTGTACCATGGTCTATCTTTCTGTGCAGTCTCTTCAGCCCCAGCTCTGGCTGCATCCTCTGCATGAAAGGCCTTAAATTCTGCTTGGGCTTCCCTAATACTGAGAAAGATTTTGATAAAACAAGGAAGACAGAAAAGTACACTTTCAATTTATCAAGTTAAGATTTAAGCTGTATGTAGCACAGTGGTTGATCGCTTGAATTTCTGTCTTCCTTTTGTTTTATTTTATTTTTTATTGTCAGGGTAATGTATAGAGGGGTTATAGTTACATTCATCAGGTGGTAGGTGCATTACTTCTCACACATTGATTCCCTTTCTCATTTCCCATTTCCCTCCCCCACACCCTCCTAATCATCTTGTTTTCCTCCCTTCCCTTTCCTGTTTCAAATAAACAAATAAATGTATATGCAATGTACCAGGTAACGAAGTATACAGTAACAAAGTATACAGTAACAATATGAGATTAACCAAACTACAAAAAAAAAGAGAAAAGAAATAACATAGTACATTAAGAACCACAATCATACAAGATAAAGCTCTTGTTTCCATGTCCTAGAGATCCTTTCATCTTAATCTGGGAAATAGCTCCAACTGAAAGGCCCCAAAACAGCTCGGAGGGAAGGACAGTTCAGGGCCTCATGGGGGAGGCCTTGACCCCTGCCACGTGCATCAGGGCATGGTCATGGGCAAAGTCCACTTTGAGTTCACTCTCGGGGGCCTCAGGAAGGTGACAGTAGAGTGGCATTCTCTCTACTTGACAAATTCTCATAACATAGGGACATTCTGATCTCTCTTCTACCCTTCACTTGTCCACTCTTGCTATGACAAATTGCCAGAAGCTCAGAGCTTAAAACAACATAAACTTTTTAATGCAGAGTTCTGGAGGTCAGAGGTCCTAACTGGGTTTCCTGGGCTGACTTCCTCCCAGATCCTTGTGGAGAATCCACCCTCTGCCTTTCTCAGCTTCCTGAAGTTTCTGGTGATCCCTTGGCTCTGGTCCTGCTTCTCTCCGTCTTTGTCACAGCTCTCCCAACTTTGACCTTCTTGCCTCCCTCTTAGAAGGGCCTATGGGATAAGACCCCCCACCTCAAGGTCTTCCATTTAATTGCATCTGCAAAGTCCCTTGGCATGTTAAGGTAACATTGACAAGTCCTACGGACCAGCACATAAACAGCTTTGGGGCTATTTCATTTTCTACCACACACCCTTCCTTCTTCAGCTTCCTTCCGCCAGTGTGAATGAAAAATCCTCAACCCAGATGCTTCTCTAGTTACAGTGGGGTTAAATCCTAATGAATCTGTCATAAATGGAAAATAGCCTAAGTTGAAAATGTATTAGATACACTTACCTGTTGAGCACTTAGCTTAGTGTAGTCTCAATTATTTCCACACGTGGGCATCCCAGACACTTCCCCTCATATTTGTTTGGCAGACTAGTTGCTGTGGCTCACTGCCACAGTGCAACCTTCAGTGAGGTGACAGAGGACCAGGCTGGAAAACAGTCACAATCCAAGTACAGTTTCTCCTGAATGTACATTGCTTTCCTATCATGGTCAAGTTGGATAAAAAATGAAGTTGAGGCCAGGCCCTGGTGGCTCACCCCTATAATTCTAGCTATTCAGGAGACTGAGATCTGAGAATCATGGTTCAAATCCAGCCTGGGCACGAAGATCCATCGTTGAAATTGAGAACCAATAACATTGATGAGCCCGATCATTTTGCAAAACCTGCTTTGAGTCTCTCTTTTCTGACATTTTCAGGCTCACCTTAACTTTTCTATCATTAGCAGTGGAGTTTCCTCTATAAGCCACAGGAAAATAGCTATCTTTCTCAGAAACAACAATGGGAAGATGGATATTAAGCTTTCAACTTTTCAGTAGCTATCGCAGATGCAAAACAGTGAGTCGGCTAATGATTAAATCCCAATGTCGAATTCAGGAATGAAGAATGCTTAGCATTGCTAAGTCACAACCCAGTTGGTTCCCAAGTTCCAGATAATGGCAGAAGCTGTGGGAACCTCAGGAAAATCTGTATGGCTGAATTTGCACTACAACCTTTCATGAGGAGTAGTCAGCAACAAACCATCAGAACAGCCTACTTTGTGAAAGAATTATTTTCTAAAATGTTCTGGAGCTGAGCCTTTAAGAAGCTGTGGTCTTCTTTCACGGTTTAATAATTCTCAAATATCTAGCAACTATATCATATAGCTAGTGCTACTGGCTAACTCAGGAGCCAGATGACCTTCAGGACAGACTCTCGAAGACTTCCGCCAGCCCTTCTCATCCTCTTATCATACTCACCACCACACTTAGGGATTTTCGTTAGGCTGGGTCGGCCAAGGTTCAAATGTTTTTTGTTCCCCACCCCCCTTAGGACAGCTGTTTAATCATTTGAAAATACCTTCAGTTTCTGGTGCGTCACTGTTTCCTGCGCAGATAACGTGACCTTACCTATCTCCTGTTTTAGTGTGCTAGCCATGTTTCTGATGGATATTTCAGGCCTAGAATAACTGTCAAAGATATTCATGTTAAAAATAATTCTCCAAGCATTCTCCTTATCATCTCCCAGAAACTGTTGATGGCTACAGAGAAAATAGTTCCAGCAACTCAAATATGTTTCTTTTTCTCCAATTACTTTTTTTATTTTCTGAAGACTTTAAGTTACTTTCTTTTAGCATCATCCAAGAATATTAACAATTTTATTGTGTAACTATTGTCTCAAACTCTCCACAGATGAATTCAGCACCAATACAGATTCATACTGCATGAAGATATCTAAATTCAGACTTTCTCTATCAACTCACTAACCCCTTACCTTCCAACAATTAACAGCATCTGCCCTTCATGCATCTGTCTCAATGACTAGGACTCAGAAGGCTGTCCTGGCTCTTTCTTTCCGGATAATGCACCATTTCTTACCAATGAAGCACCCCTGCAGGGAAAACATGGGTAAATCATAGATGAACATAATGCCTAAGCAACCATTCAACCAGAAACTCCAGTGTTTCCTTTCCTGTAGATGGCTCTGGTATTACAGAAGTTTGTTTCTTGAATCCTTCTCCCTAGACTATGGAAAAAGAAAATAGCTCATCCCTACAGAAAATGATTGAGGGTACTAAAATAATATAAAAGTGACCTTTAGAAATTCTTCCTCTGCTCCCCTCCCAACATTTTAGTAGTTTATTAGAGAAAAGAGTCTCAGGAAGTTTCCTGCCCTATCTGGCTTCAAACCAAGTTCCGCAGATCTCAGTCTACTGAGTATCTAGGATTATAGGCATGAGCCACCAGTGCCCGGCTGTTTTAAAAAGATTATATCTTTAATTTCATCATGATAGCTGATTTTCTTTTAGTGTGACCAAGTGCTTTTATTCTTATAGATTCTGGGCTTTCTGTCTCATTTAGAATTCTATGGTCTCCAAATTATAAAGGAACATTGTTATATTTTCTTTGCAGCTTAAGTTTCTTACTTAAAATTTAGTTAACCCAAGGGGCCGGGACTTTGGCCTAGTGGTAGAGTGCTTGCCTAGCATGCACAAAGACCCAGGTTCGATTCCACATACATAGAAAAAAAGCCAGAAGTGGTGCTGAGGCTCAAGTGGTAGAGCTCTAGCCTTAAGAAAGTCCAAGGACAGTACCCAGGCCCTGAGCACAAGCCCAGGACTGGCAAAAAAAATTTAGTTAACACAAGTAATAGTAATTTTTCTCTATAAGATAAAATAGGGATTGAATCCCATCATTTTCACAAACTTCATGACCTGAATCTTTGGAAAGAATTTCCTGATTAACTAAAAGCTATCTGGGTAATTTTTGCAAGTTCATTTTGAACAGTGCAAAGCAAATTCTCAGATAAGAAGAGCTAACAGTGACTGACTTAATGACGTAATTGGGAAATGAGCATGGGCATGGTAAAATCAAAGGAACAGTGTTAAACAGCACATTTCCCCATATGTTTGTCAATTTTTTCACATTAAGATACTGTCTTGAGATTGATGCAATTCTTTTGCTGCTAGTACTAGGCTTGAATTCAGGACCTCACAGCTCTTGCTTAGTTTTTCTCTTTTTTTTTTCTCCTTTCTTTCTTTCTTTCTTTCTTTCTTTCTTTCTTTCTTTCTTTCTTTTTTTCTTTCTTTCGTTTGTTCTCTCTCTCTTCCTCGCTTTCTTTCTTTCTTTTTTTTTTTTTGTTCATGTTGGTGCCTTTAGTCATTAAGCCATGCCTCCAACCTGGCTTTAATTCTGGTTAACTGGAGTCTCATGGATTTTTCTGCTGGTTCTGGCCTCTACAGTACAACCCTCAGCTTGTAGGTGTGAGCCGCTGGTGCTTGGGTTGAATTGGGAAGATACAATACGCAATCACCAGGAAATGATAGTAAAATGTGAAATGTTCATGGGAAAAGTCCAGATCAGTTATCAGATCTGGGCAGCTGGGAACTCCTTGTGCCTCTTTGCCTGGAGGCAGGGCAGCACTGCACTTGTGCAGCAACAAGGATGCCACGAGCCTTCACAACATTTACTGCAGAGGAGAGAGCACGGGCACCCTCCTGCTCACTGGACTCTCCAAAATCCATGTGTTCAAAAGCATCTCCCAGTGCAGCAATAAAATCAGAAAGATGTGTCTTGACTGAGAATCAGTGTTGGTTTTTAGAATACTTTGTCACATGAATCATTTTAGTATTCTACTGCTTCCCCCCCTCAGTCACTGAGGGTGCCTCAAATGATAAATAATCATCATTCTAAGTGGTTCTCTTTCCCCCCAAAGAGTTTCCCTAGATGTGAAAACAAAGCTTGTACTTATAAAATATGAAGTGGTTACTTGGGGCGAGCCATGCTGGAGTGATGGATCACCGTAGGGAAGGATTGCAGGGCACAGCTTCACAGCGGAGGTCAGGGCCACTGCGTGAAAAGACGAAGATGCAGATAGCAATTCACAGGTGTCCTCTCCTAATTCCACTCTGGAGTTTTCAAAAGTCAAATGAGAGCTAGAATACTTATTTTGCTGTGGTATTACTTTGCAAGAAAAGATTTGTATAAAAAAATCTAAGTTTAATTGAACTTCTATGAATACTAATGTATGTGTGTGAATTCCTTTTTTTTTTCTAGTTCCAGTCCAAAGAGTATTTGTTCTCTGCTTCCTGGGGTGATGAGTATAACTTATTTTTTAGAATTTTTCTGTAGTTTAACAGAATGAAAATTAGGAAACACATAAAATATAATCAGAAAGAGGTCATTCTTAGAAATTAATTTTAAAAAATACAAATAGCTCAGAACCTTTCCAAAGAACAGATCATCCCCAAACCAATTTGACAAGCGAGTGTATTTAGCATCGGGTATTACTAAAAGCAGCTTAAACAGAATGTACAAACTTGAAACACTAAGATGCATTTGCCTAAAAGGTATGGGTACAGCCTGAATTGATGAAAAGACACTGTTTATTCACCATACATAACCAGGTTTTGAATGGGTATGAAAATTGCTGTTATACTTCAGCAAAGTTCCTTTTGGATTTGAATTGTAGTGACCTCAGTGATTTTGTACCTTAGCAATTATTTTTTTCCCTCACTTTCTGATTCTTGGCACCTTGGTGAACCTTTTAAACCTCCTGGATTTTCTTTTATCCTCAGCTTTCCTCTCCCAACTCCCCACACCACACACATTCCAAAGCTCACCATCTCCCTATTTATTCCTTTTGTCTCCCTCAACACCCTCTGCCTGCCTGCCAATTGGAATTCTTGGAACCATTCTACAATGAATGCACAACTCACCCCACCTCCACTCACTTTAGGGAATCTCTTGAGGGGAAAATGCTCTGCAGAGCTTTGCAGGCCAACAGCAGTGCACTGGAGTCTCTCTCTCTCTCTCTCTCTCTCTCTCTCTCTCTCTCTCTCTCTCTCTCTCTCTCTCTCTCTCTCTCGACATGTTTATGTTGCCAGGCTGAAATTATCAGGAAGGCATAAGTAATTCTTTTCCTCAGGTGCCCTAGGAACTCTTAAGGTGCCATGTAATTCACGCAAAATTACCATTGGAGAGTTCTCTCTCCTGAGCTGTTTTGTCCTGTATGCCCAGGGACATGTCAGTTCTCCCAAAGGCCTTGTGCCTCACAATTCTACTGTCAATCTCTGGCAATAAAAGAAATGCAAATCAAAACCACTCTGTGATTCCACCTCACTCCAGTTAGAATGGCAATGATCAAGAAATCTAATAACAGCAGATGCTGGAGGGGATGTGGCCAAGAGGGATCACTACTACACTGTTGGTGGGAGTGCAAACTCTTTCAACCACTGTGGAAAGCAGTATGGCAGTTCCTCAAAAGACTAAACATAGAGCTCCCCTATGACCCAGCAATTCCACTACTTGGCATTTACCCCCTCGTCCAGAAACAAGGACATACTAAAGCCACTAGCACAACAATGTTCATTGCAGCACTATTTATCATAGCAAAGACAGGGACCAACCCATATGCCCATCAGTTGATGAGTGGATCAACAAGTTGTGGTATTTATACACAATGGAATTCTATGCTGCTGTTAGAAAGAAAGACATCACCCCATTTGTAAGGAAATGGAAAGACTTAGAAAAAAATCATATTAAGTGAAGTAAGCCAGACTCAAAGGAACATAGGCTCAATGGTTTCCCTCATTTGTCATAATTAGTAGAAACCTTGGGCTCTCCTAACAGAGATTTACAGTAGAACAAAACCTTGACACATAAGGCTATATAGGATGACGCTAAATGAAAGGACCTCCAGGATATAGAAACAAAAGCCATATAATGAGTGACTGTTGTCCTTAATGTACTTTGTTATTTCTTATCTCTTTTGCTGTCCCTTGGTTATCTCATGTTGTTACAGTATTTTACCTTGTTATCTGCTATGTGTATATGCTCATTTGGTTATTTCAAATAGGATAGGGAAGGAGGGAAAACAAGATGAGGGGCGGGGGTGCGGGGAGGGAAATGGGGACCAAGACGTGAGAAAGGGTATCAATGTTTGTGAAGTAATGTACCTTCTATCTGGTGAATATAATGTAACCCTTCTATTAATTACAATAAAAATATACGAAAAAAACCCAAAACAATTCTGTCAACCCCCCTTTGGAACTATTTGCTTTATTGTCTTTTCTAAAACCAGCTGCCTCTTGTTGTCTTTTTTTCTCCCTCAAGTAAAATATCTAAGGACAAATGTTAATGGTAGGAGCTTATGACTGATTTCCCAGAGCTTGTTCCTGTGATAGAAACCCAATCTAGCAGTCCATGGGTACTAATGAGGTAAGTGAGGCCTGGGCCTTTATCTCCCAAATTGTGAGGTTTGGCATACTCAGCTTGGGTTCCACACCCTCTCTTCAAGCCACATTGAATCTGCAACAGGGTGGCATTTATCACACCATCTCTTAGAACGTTCCAGGAAAATAAAATATATTGTAGATATTCTCAATGTCTTCATTAGAGTTATAGACATATTTTTATTCAGAATGAGTGTCTTAGGAAAAAAAGAAATATACACTAGTCCATAATGCAGAATAACCTAGTGCACAATGCAGAAATCCCCAAATACAATGTGATCTGGTGGTAACTTTTTTCAGACAGGTAGCTATGACTGTCTAGGTAATGCTATTCACTTGTCCCTCTTAAGGTGTCATTTTCCTAAAAATACCCTCTTTTTCCTGTGTCTAGTGAGTTCGTGGCCATAGCAGAGTCAAAGATAGAAACAGGGGATTTTTTTTCACTTCTACTTTCTTCAGTGCTTACCTTCACCTTCTTAGTTAGGTACCTGGCTTAAGTGTTCACTAAAATGTAACAGTTGATATTGAAAACACACTCCTAACTTAAAAGTATTAATGAAAAAACAAGATTAATTTGGAATGTCAAAACATATAGCTTAATCACAAATGTATTAAATAACAAATTACATATGCAATGCTAATACTATTAACTTAAATCCTTCCACTTTAGGGAAGTAATGAACATTAGAACCTAAGAGGCCTGCTTTCTTCCGATGTGCAATTCCTACACAACACTGCATCCCTTTCCTGTCTGGAGCTGACTTCAGTCTCTGTCCTGTACTGTGTTCGTATTGTGCTGTTTTCTGGTCTTGTAAAGTCTTTGCCAATTGGTGGTGGTGGTGAAGGGAGGGATTGTATCCTGTTGTGTGTTCTCTCTGGAAAACATTTAGTGAGTATGGTTGTTTGTGATCTGAAAATGGATTATTTGGTATGAAGTTGTGTTGCAGAGAAGAGGGGCTCAGAGAATTAGGAAAGTGGGGTTAGTCATTAATGGAATCATTAACCGGCCAGATAGTATGGCTTTTTCCATCAGTAAACTTAAACTTTGGACAGACTAGCGAATGAAGAGAAGGCTGCTTTTACCGCCAAAAGAAGGTAGAAAAGCCAGTGACAGTACATCTAAAAAAGTTAGTCAAGATTATAGTAAAGACTTTGGAGCCATTAATAACTTCCAACCATACAGTCCATCTAATTAAAATCCCTGGACAATTCTGAGAAAGAAACTAATGCCCAGAAAGATTGTAAAACTGCTTCCTTAGCAAGCCATGAGGAGCTGCTCATTGAATTTTAATAGGACTCAGTATTCTACATGGAAGTGAGAAAGAAGGCATTCCTCAAAAAATTATTAACCCCCTTCATGCATTTCACTTGTGACAAGCTGATGGCACAATGACAAACCCAGAATGGCATTTTCATATAGCATTCCTCTACAGAGACTGGCAGATTCCAAACTTCCAAACAAGTTTTCCTGACACATGGGGCTCATTAGAGGTTCTCCATTTCCCTTGGCAGGGAGACAAGTTGCATTTAAATACTAACATGAGCTGCTTTTTGTAATAGATGCTGAGTGCACTTTGCCCATGTGTTGGAATGAGTTTAGCCATCCCTGGACCTGGGATGCAGAGGGTTCAGAATCATTGCATTCCAGAGAGATGAAACAGATAGGATTGTTATAGATCAGAGAAAAAGGAACAGGCACATCCACACTTGCTAATAGATGATGTGTAGATTTGCCTGAAATCACACACCATCTTAAAAAAAAACTCTCTGATCTTAGCAAGAATTGTTATTTTTATATTGTTTTCAGTTTAGATCTGAAGCTAGTTTGGAGATATATGTCCCTCAGTTAAATACATCCCTTTGTCAAATAGATTCCAGAGCAATGTTGTGCTACACTCTGGTACTTGGATGTGTTTGGGGGTCCCCAAAATATACACTTTACAACAAATAAAGTCCAACACCTTCTTGTAGCTCATGCTAGACACGAACTTTCACAACTTCCGGGCAATAAGTAGACACAAGCTTTGGTAGAAAAGAATGGAGTGAGATTGTAGCATCTCAACAATTAAAAAATGATTTTTACCAGAAGTTATGAAATAAAGTAAATCCCTACCCACCAGCAACAATTTCTTTCCACCAGCATTACCCAGTCTCCTCCTCCTCCTCCTCCTCCTCCTCCTCCTCTTCCTCCTCCTCCTCCTCCTCCTCCTCCTCCTCCTCTTCCTCTTCCTCCTTCATCTCCTCATGGTAGTTGAGGCAGTAGGAGGCCAAGTGTTTGAAACTCTTGATGACAGGGAAGGAGATAAATGGACCAGACTACTGGCATTCACTATGTGAGAAATATTGGTGTAAAGAAGATCATGGTATGACAAAACATGAAGGCAACATGCCATTGGAAAAAAAAGAATTATGTCACAGTTCATCTAATAACAGAGAGGATGAGGATGAGGTATTTCAATGTCTTCTACCTAGAATAAGTGAACTTAGGGTTAGAAAAGTTGTTTCCAAACTAAGTGGAAGCTATTGGCTGCCTGGCTTGCTCTCCTCCATCGTGGTTCTCATAATTCAATGGAACAGGCACAGTGAAGCATTTCTAGGTTCCTTCCACCACGCAGTGCCCGCCGGCATGTCTCATAACACTGGCAACGTGGATTTTCCTTCTCTTGTGCCATGCGAACACCAAGAGACACTTAATACACCTAACTTAGGGTACTTTCTTTGTGGTGGACTAAATATTGGCGTGCTTTCCAAATTCATATTTTGAAATCTTAACCCCCAATGTGACAGTATTTGGATATAGAATCTGCTGAGAAATTAAAGCCAAAAGAAAGTCATAAGGACATAGACTTTAATCTGATAGGTGCCTTTTCAATAAAGGGAACAACAAACACACTACCTCTCCTCTCTCCCCTGTTCCCTGTCCCTTGTCCCCTCCTCCTCCTTCTCTTCCTCCTCCCTGTCCCCTGTCCCCTGTCCCCTCCTCCTCCTCCTCCTCCTCCTTCTTCCTCTCTCTCTCCCCCCTCCCTCCGTCTCTCTCTCTCTCTCTCTCCCCCCACACACCCAAGGAGAGCGCTCCTCCCAGACATGGATCTGTTGCCACTTCAATTTTGAACTTCTATTCTGAAGAACTGTTAAAAAAAATTTCTGTTGTTTAAGCCATTTGCTCAATATATTGTATTATAGCAGCCTGAATAGATTAATACACATATTTTTAGAAACCATTAAAGCTCAATCTCTACCCTTATAATCTTGATTCAAAGATTAGATCCAAGGTCCCTTTGGATACATGTCAAGTTTATATGACTAACATTTTGGATTCCATCCTCTTGGGAAAATCCTTAAAAATATGACTTTTCAAAGCTTCTAAGAAGCAGTAAGTGAGCTCAAGTGTTAAGTGGGCTTTCAATAAGGTCCAAAGAACATTCAGTTGAGAGAGGACAAGGTTTTCAACACATAGTTTTGAGAAAACTGGGCATCCATATTCAAAAGAATTAAGTTAAATCCTTTTCTAACTTCCATACAAAAAACAACTCAAGATGGGGCAAAGGTCTAAACTTTACAGAAAAAGTGCTCTAGGAAATGGCACTGTGGCTTAAGCGGTAGAGCTCTATCTAGCCTTGAGCTGAAGGGCTTAGGGACAGTGCCCAGGTACAGAGTTCAAGCCCCACAACCAACAACAATAACAACAACAAAAGTGGTATAACAAGAGAAAAATGACCAAGCACCAGTGTCTCATGCCTGGAATCCTAGCCACTCAGGAGGCTGAGATTTGAGGAATGGGGTCTCAAAGCCAGTCTGGGCAGAAAAGTCCCCATGAGACTTTTATCTCCAATTAACCACTCAAAAACTGGAAATGGGGCTGTGGCTCAGCACCAAGGCTCTGAGGTCCCACACCAATTCCACACCAAGACCAAAAAAAACAAACAAACAAAAAAAGGAGTACGTTGTAAAATCCGTATGACATTGGATTTAGACATGATAAAAAAATTTAAAAAGTTGTGAATCAGAGAAAATAATTACAAGAGGAAAAGCACAAACTTCAGAATAAGGGAATCTTTACAAATAGTATATCTGATAAAGAATTAATGTCTGGAATATAGTAAAAACTCCCACCAAAAGACACACACACACACACACACACACACACACACACACACACACACACACACAACACCAGAAAACAACCATGTGAACTTCAAAACAGTCAATGGACTTCAATAGACATTTCCTTAAGAAATTATTCTAATGGGCAATAGGTACATAAAAAGATATGCATTATGAATGATTGAAAAATGCAGGTCAAAGCTACAGGATGGCAGAGAGAAGATGGCTCTGCATCTGAGGTGATGTCACTGGACATGGAGGAATGCCCCAAAATGCCAGCAACAAGAGCGATTAGGAGATACAAGGAAGGGTGTACCTCAGGCCTCCAGTCACCACCAGCCCCAGCCACCGCCTCAGTATCAGACTGTGACACCTTGTACCTTTCTGCTGTCTTACTTATCAGAGTGCAAATATTGCTACCTGGGAAGTAGGAATTTAATTCAGAAGGCTGCTGCATTGGGCAGGGTGAGGTGACTAACAGGAGATAACATTGGAGAAGCAAGCCATGTGAGATGGAAAGGCAATAAAGGGAAGACTCTCTGATGGCAATCTGAGTTCTAACCCTGCTGGCAGAACCTGGACAGGGACTGTGGGCACGTGTGGCCTCTGCTCTCCTCCCAAGACGTCTGGCTTTCGAGGCTCCTGGTCTTTTCTTTCTTCTCTTTCACCATTCCTCTTGTGCTTACATTTTGACCCCTAACTGGAGACTATTTGTGGTCATTACTGAGCACTATTCGGGTTCATTTCTTTCTCTCTTTGTATACTTTTAAAGCGTTGTCTGTCTGGCTCTCTGTTTCACAACTCCATTTCCTAGGAATGATGACGTGATTGCCTTTATATCTGTTTGGCCAACATTCTTTGCTATCATCATGGAAAGCCTATAGCATCCATCAACATGTGGCATTGCTGCCAAAAATCTGTGAGCCTCCTTGTCAGACTGGGTATCAGACACAAGGCACTCCAATTCTAAGTCAGAAGGGGGTAGATAACATTTCCCCAAATAAATGCCCAGTCCTCATCCTAATGACTTCAATCGAATTTGATAACCTATGGAAGAACGCCATACTTTGGGGCCCTGTGGATTGGTATTTTCAGTATGGCATTTTTGAGGGACATTGGAGGGCAAAGAATTCAACCTAGACCACACTCTGCTAAGTTAATTTATGTGTTCATATATGTATTATAAGAATAAGTCTCTTATTAACTTTACCTCATACACAAAATTTAAGGAAGCTTGTCCTCTAAAGTGAAATTTAGAAAATTAAACCGTGACATAAACAAATACATTTATTGTAAGGTCTGACTTCTCTCTCTCTCTCTCTCTGTGAATAAAGAAATCTCATTTTGCTTTAATGATGGGAGAGTAGTTCTTTTGATATGTGAACTGCAGTGTTTTTACCTCGTGTAGTCAGCTAGAGGAAACCTAGAAATCATACATTGTATGCACAAAATGATTCGTCTAGGCTGGAAAAGGCCAGCTAGCCACTACAAATGTGAACATAGTTCCCTTAAGAAAATATGTCAGTCACAGCTATCAGAAACAAGATGGCACACTCAAATTTGAATATTTGATGTTTTAAGTGCCAGTCATTTCTGCCAAGAGGAGGGAAACCCCTTGATAAGCAATCTTTTTCTGGAAATTGTGCAAACAGAAGAGTGAGAGAAGAGGAAGAGGAGATTCAGAAAGAAGGACACATTACTCCTTTTTGGCTATTTAAGTATTATCCTGAGGCTTTAATATCTTGCCACTTGTCTTCCAGTTTAAAACTGTTGGCATGACATTTGGATTATTTCTTCCATCTGTTCTATATTGGGGTACTATAAATGCTGAATTTTCCCCTTAAGTTGGTTTTCTTATTGGAACTGAGTTTTTCTTCTCCATTCTTTATTAATAAACATCAACAATTTAGAGGATTCTTAATATGTAATGGACTGTGGTAAGTGATTATCAAAAATTATCAATTGCATATGCAACACAAAATATATTGTGTGAAAACACACTTGAAATCACATATAATTATTCCAAATAGCTTCAATGACTGGTTAGGAGAAAATCAGCCTGAACATGGATCATCCCAAAGGGAAAAAAATTGAGCATATGATGGAAAGGTTAAAAACAAAAATATCTATTGTCTTTCTTTTTTTCTTTTTTTTTTTTTTGCCAGTCCTGGGCTTGAGCTCAGGGCCTGAACACTGTCCTTGGACTTTCTCAAGGCTAGAGCTCTACCACTTGACCCTCAGCACCACTTCCGGCTTTTTTCTATGTATGTGGTACCGAGGAATCGAATCTGGGTCTTCGTGCATGCTAGGCAAGCACTCTACCACTAGGCCCCATCTATTGTCGAAACCTGGCACTTAGCTTGAAAAGCTTCCTTGATGGAAATAACAGAAATGTTATTATTTCAAAATAATAATAATAAGAAAGACATTTCTGGGGCTATGACATGATGAAAATGTTTTGCTCACACAATCCACTTGGTATCTGACAAAATGTATGCCCATTGCCTCACACATGAACACTGCTCAGAAACTAAATGTAAGAATCAACGTTCAAGAAGTAATGTACTCACTACTTGATGAATACAACTGTAACCCCTCAATACATTATCCTGACAATAAAATAAAATTTTTAAAAAGAGGGATATTCCTCAAAGATCCCACAAAGGAAAAATGTGTCCAATTAGTATATATTTCCACCAGTAACACTAACTCTTAAATATTAATGAGCCAAAGATGCTTTTAAGCCAAATTATTTACTTTTCATGCACAATTTCTTCCATATGTACCTATTACTCATTACTTAGTCTGTAATGCTAGACTAGAGATATTCTAATGCAGGTAGAGTCCCAGATCCCCATAATTTTATTGCCTATTTATTTATTTTAATAATATGTTTTACCACAAAAGGATCAAAAACTTTAAAAAAATTCCTAGAATTTTATATCTTCTTGAACAATCAGAAACATTTCAGACTGTGAAAAAATATATAACATACATGGAAAAAGAAAAGGAAAGACACTTAGAAACTCCAGAAAGTTACACAACTTCCTCAAGTTGTTTGTATATTTCTCAGATCTTCAGTGAGTAACATGCATATCAATTATAGTGCAAGAAGATTTTTTTTTTAAATTTTCACCTTCTATAGGCGAATCATAGGTAAGAAAAGTAAAAAATCCATTCTTGTTTATGCTGTGCTGCTAAAACCACTTCGTACTGTATCACCACATAGTGGAACACAGAGGACAAGAAGCAAAATGAATGGACTACCACAAATCCTTTGCATGACAGTATCAACCTACCTGTAGGCGTGGAGCTCCAGTGACCTAGTTCGGCTCCACCTCTCAATACTGTCACCTCAGGAATTAACTTTTAATTGAACCCATAGCAGTAATGCCATCTTTTTAAAGTATATAAATGCTCCAAGCTTGAGTACATGGAAGGTAAGAACTAGGAGGTAGAAAAAAAGATATAGAAGAAAAATACAAATATTTTCTTCTTTTAAAAATTTTTATTGTGAAGGTAATATACAGAAAGGTTACTGTTACATAAGTCAGGTAATGAGTAAATTTCATTTTTTTGTAAACTTTATTTCCAGGTAATGTATAGAGGGGTTATAGTTACATTGGTCAGGTAGTATGTGTATTACTTTTCACACACTGATACCCCTTCTCATGTTTTTCCCTCCCCATCACCCACTCCCAATCACCTTGTTTCCACCCTTTCCCTTCCCTCTTTCAAATAAACAAATGTATATATCATATACCAGGCAATAAAATCAGGTACAGTAACCACATGAGATTAACCATAAGGGGAAAAAGAGAAAAGAATTAATATAGTACATTAAGAACAACAATCACACAAGATAAAGCTCTTGTTTCCATATCCTAGAGTTCATTTGTTTAGTCTCATCCTATATGACCATAGGTACCTAGGTTTTGAGCTATTGTGATCCCCTGCTAGGAGAACCCTAGATGTGTACTAACTATTACAAATGAGGGAAACCATGAAGCCTATGTTCCTTTGGGTCTGGCTTACTTCACTTAACATGATTTTTTTCCCAAGGCTTTGCATTTATGAATGGGGCGATGTCATTCTTTCTTATAGCAGTGTAGAATTCCATTGTGTATAAGTACCACATCTTCTTGAGCTATTCATCTATTGAGGGGCATCTGGGTTGGTTCCATATCTTAGTTATGGTAAACAAAACTGCAATGAACATCATTGTGCTAGTAAGTTTATTATGCCATTGTTTCTGGTCCTTTGGGTAAATGTTAAGGAGAGGGGTTGCTGGGTCATAGGGGAGCTCTATGTTTAGTCTTTTGAGGAATTGCCATACTGCTTTTCAGAGTGGTTGAATGAGTTTACACTCCCACCAACAGTGCAGTGAAAGATGCAAATATTTTAATCTTTCACAAAGGATGAGTTAGTATTAGACTGAAATCAGAAAAGCAACTCCATTTGTAATAGACTAAAAAATACCTAGAAATTAACTTAATAAAACATGTGAAGGACAACTATTCTGAACATTTTAAATTTCTGTAAAAGCAAATTGAAGCAGATGTAAGAAAACAGAAAAACCTACTATACTCCTGAAGAATCAACATCATGAAATGTCAGTACTGCCCAGAGCAATTTACCAATCCAGTGCAATGCCCATCAACATCCCAATAATTTTCTTCAAAGAAATAGAGAAAGCAATCCTAAAATTTATATGGAGTAATAAAAGGCCCTAAATAACCAAAAACTATCCTTAGCAGGAAGAATGGTACTAGAGGAATATCAATACCAAACTTCAAATGCCATTAAAAAGTCATAGTAATAAAAACAGCCTTGTACTGGCCTGAGGACCAGTTAGAACAGAATGAAAGATCCAGAAATAAATTCACAAATACATTAGCCACCTAATATTTGATGAGTCAAAAACAGCATGGAAGACACTCTCTTCAACAAATAGAGTTGGCAAAATTCCACTGGCAGAAAACTAAAGCTAGATCCTCATATATAACCTGCACCAGAATCAATTATAAATGGATCAAAGACCTCAATTTAAGGCCAGATTCCCTGAAAGTATTACAGCAAAAGGTAGGGGATAAATGGGATCACATAAAACTGAAGTTTCTTCATTGCAAAGGACACAGCTAACGCAATCAATAGAGATCCCACAGAATGGGAGAAGATTTTTTATCTGCTATGCACCAGACAAGGACCTCATATCCAACATATACTTAGAGTTCAAAAAATTAACCCCTCATAAATAAACTCACCAAAACTTAATAACCTAATTAATAAATGGGCTAAAGACTTAAGAGAGATTTCTAAGAGAAAGACGTAAGAATGGCCAATGGACACATGAAGAAATGTTCAACATGTCTGGCCATAAAAGAAATGCAAACCAAAGCAACATTGAGATTCTACCTCACCCCAGTTAGAATGGCTATTATCAAGAAAACTAACAATAACAGATTCTGATGGGAGCGTAGCCAAAAAGGAACTCTATTACACTGTTGGCGGGAATGTAAATGTGTTCAACCACTTTGGAAAGCAGTATGGAGGTTCCTCAAAAGACACAGAGTTTCCCTAAGACCCAGCAACTCCACTCCTGGGTATCTGTCCAATAGAACACAAACCATGCCACACTAAAACTACCAGCACAGCCATATTCATTGCAGCATTGTTTCTCACAGCCAAGATGTGGAATTAATCACCATCCCCCTCTGTGGACAAATGGATTAATAAAATGTGATACACATACACAAGCGCATGTGCGCACGTGCGCCACACACACACACACACACACACACACACACACACACACACACACACATAAAACGGAATTCTACACATCCGCCAGAAAGAACAATATTGCATCAAGAGTAAAGAAATGGAAAGGCTTGGAAAAATTACATTAAATGAAGTAAGCCAGTTCCAAAGAAACATAGCTTGCATGGTTTCCCTCACTTGTGTTACTAGAATGTGTTTATAAGTCTACAAGTAAACATACTGAATGTTTATTAGTTAAAAAGCAATACTGAAGTTGATTGAGTCTTATTTTACTTTTTCTGTAAAAACAGAACATTATTGTGAATGTTAATAATAAAGTCCTAACAAAATGTATTTTTTCCATGTCTTAAATGTTTCAGATCTTTGTTCTAATCTTAACAAGGTGACAGTTAATAAACAGAAAGGACGAATTAATAAGTTGTGGGGTACAAAGAAATATACTTCATTGGAGAAGGAGTATATCATAGTGTAGAATGAACAACTGAATCTCTGGGTTTTCTCCTTATTTAGCCCTATGTATCTCGGGTATATCATTTTTTTCTTTTTGAAGCTTGGGAAAGTACACTAACATATTTTATAAACTAAAAACCACCATCTCAGTAGTTATGGGTATTAAGAGTTTATTAATTATAAAGGTGCATTTAATTACTCACTATTTTGTTATGCTTTTCCTTGTATTCACTTTTTAGCAGGTATCTTCCTTCTCCAAGTGATCAACTTCTTTAGATAAAAAGAGAAATCATAAAATTTCATGTGCTAAGATTTGGTGACCCCCCCCCCCCAAGAGCCTTTCCACAAGGGATTGGGACAATGGCCTCACCTAGTGAGCAATTTACCCCTGGTCCAGGTTCCACTGGATATATGCAAAAGGAGTATACAACTGAGCTGTGGTAACAATCTGCTGAAGGTCACAGACTTCTTTCCAAATGTGTGGTGTTCAATAAAATTCCAGATGTATTTGGCCCTGAGCAATTTTATTTTGCTTTTAAACCCATGGGTATTTTGGAGAAAATTTCACCCATATGTTTTTTATTCATTTACACTGCAATCATTAAGAATTGGTTTGTTCCATACTTATCTAACTTTCAAGAACTAAATTTTTCTGAGTGTTTAAGAGCACTTTTATTTAAAGAATAAAAAGCCCCTCAAATAAAAGGGCAAATAGCAGGAACTGTTGTTTGCTGAAAGTTAATAAATTTTACATACCCAAAGTTTCTACTTTGAATCCAAACTCCAAACCTGTCATTACTTTATTGTGTCTAAAATTTACCTTGACCAAACAATTCTCCCATCCAAAATAAACAGAAAAGTACCAGGTGAAAACAAACTTAAAATAACAAAGCAGAACCCACACCTAAAACTCTAAATAGACTAGCTAATTGTACATTGATAATAAAGATGCAGTATCAAGCCAGATAAGTAGTTAGGGGCCCCCAATTTTGAATGACATTCAAAAATTCATTCCTTTAACAGCAATTCACTTCCTGTTTAAGCATATGGAATGATCAATTCTGTCTTACATTTATCAAATGCATTCAGAATTTTGCAACCCCTTGAAGAATTAAGTGCTAAATAATTACATTTAAAGTGTAACAATAGACACACATAATTACTACCATGAAACAAAAAATTATGCAAGTGTCAACCTTTGCTAATTTTTATAGAATACTATCAGTGAAAAATAACAAGAAGAAATTTGAATTCAGGCACTTGGCTTCTTTAATATATAATCATGAGATTAGTGACATTCTGACATCTATTTAACATTTAATTTTTTCTTGGTTCAGAGGTAGTTGAGAGTAGGTTTGAAGAATATTTAAATTACACAGTAGCAATAAATGTTCATCAAGTATTTATAATGTGCTATCCCTTTAAATGCACATTATCTTAATCTTCACATGAGCTTGTTAAATACATAGCATGAGCCTCCATTTACAGGTGAGGAAATTGAGTTGAACTTGTTTAAGGTCACTTCAAAAAGTGGGTAAAAGAACACACAAAAATGCTGCTTTTCAACCTCTTCATCTTTTGGGGGGTTGGGGGGCATGGGGCTTGAACTCTGGGCCTGGGCACTGTCTCTGAGCTCTTCAGCTCAAGGCTACCACCCTACCCCTGAGCCAAGCCCCACTTCCCATTTTCTGGAGGTTAATTGGAGATAAGAATCTCAGGTCCTTTTGTGCCTGGGCTGGCTTTGAACCTTGATCCTCAGATCTCAGCCTCCAACATAGCTAGGATTACAGGTATGAACCACCATGCCTGTCTCAATCTCTTCATTTTAGTTTCCTTTAATGATATTATTTCCAACTTCTTCAAGTATAAAAAGAAAACATGCTTCAAACAAGTAATATGATTTTTGTACAGTTAATGTAGGCTAGTAAAAATCCTTTCAAAATGATATGATTATTTCTGGAAGTAATCATAAAGGCAATAAAAATTAAAAAAAAACTAATGTTTCACTGGTTCAACATTTTCCTGCCGTGGAAGAGTGGTATTCCCACCATATCTTTAAATATTAAACTAAACATTAAGAATTCAGTTAAATGTTGCCATGATATAATTGATGTTTGACATTCTGTTGTGTCTCTTGTGTGTAGCTTTACCCACTGTTCTTTACCTGAGCCAACATGACCTACGCTATTTTATTCAGTTTTGTGATGTACCATTCTGCTGTCTATCCTGTCTTATAATTCACACCTAAAATGTCATAAGATTTTCTAGAGCAGATAAGCCACTTCAACAAGCATTTTTAATGAATCTCTTGACTAGGAAATCTGGTTATCATATGTGCCCAATGACTCCAATATGCCTGCGACTATAACCTGCATGTGGTTTACTCATTTCTGCAATTCACCATGTTTGTTAAAAATAGCCCTGTGTCCTTTAGTTATTCTGGTCTGACAAACTACCCCCACACCTAACAGCTTCAAGCAATATTTATTTTCTGAATGGCTCATTCTACACAGTGATTCTTCTCTTTTTGTCCATCCTGGCTGATCTCTTCTGAAATGCTTCCCATAAGTAATTGGTTAGCGGATCAGCTCTGCAACTGAGTGGTAAAGTATGACTACAATCAGATGGATGGCAGGTGGCACTGGCAGTTCAGAGAAATGACTAAGCTGGATGTTTCCCATCATCTGTTGCCCACACTTCCTCATACAGTGGTCTCAGGATTCCAGAAGAGGAAGCTTAGATAATTGTATGTCCTTGATTTGGGTTGCACAATCTCACATCTGCTGCATTTTATTGGCCAAAAGCAAGTCATTGTCATGACTCAGATTATGGGTGAGGAAAAAAGTCTCCATCATTTGTTGGGAGGGACTCTACTATAAATGGTAGAGATTACTCTTTCGTGCAAGTTTTCTCAGCCATCCTTCAATTCTATTACTAGCTTCCAATCTCTTAATTGTGAGACACCATTAGAGATAAAAGAATACTAGATCACTTATGCTTTTTATCTATTCTTTCAAACGTCTTTTCTTTATCTGTCTCAGTAATATATCTGGGAAGTGTTTAACTTATATTGACTTCAAAATTTCAACTGGAAGGAATTTGCCTCCAGATGAATCTGTCTCACTCATCCTTGATTTAGTTCATCTCTGAATTTCTGACTTTTGAAGTGTTGCAAATAAAAGGTAAGACTTTGGCCTTTTTGTCTGATAATCATAGAACAAGAGCTCTTTTTCACCTTACAAAGATCTTACCTTGCCTTGTTTAAATACACGGATCACAAATACAATCATAATGTAGTCAGATCAAATTCTAACCAAAAATTCCCCTTCCCAGACCTTTGAAAACACCATTCTCCTAATCATTCTCCTAACCTCCTATCAATCTTTCTAAATCCTTGACAATCAGGGAAATTATTAGCCACTCTCCATGTGTCACATCGAGTCTACACTCCAGCCTCCCCTCTCCCAAGATTAATGACTATTGATATCTACAAAGAGCCAGATGCTGCCCACCTACTAGCTAAAGAGTTCACTCGTCCTAACCTCACGTAAAGTTGGAGGCCCCTGGACTGGGTCATCCTCGTCTTTGACTCTTCCATTTCCATTTGACAAATGAGATCTATTGGATCTTCCCACTGTGTTAGTCATTAAGTCGTAGGTAATCAGACCCAAACGAGGATCTCGGGCAGAGGGGCACTAGATCTCAATGGGTCATAAGCTATTTGTCACCAGTGGCCAGCAGTGAGCTGATAACTACTTTCCAGAGGGGAATAGGGTGGCCCTTTTAGGAATACACTAAGGTCAGAAGTCCAGGAAGTGCTTATGGGCAGGGGCTGTCCCTCTGGCCAGGTGGTAAAATCATCAATCACAGAGAATATGATTCAAAGGGGTCTCTGGGGTTCAGGGATCCCAAAGGTAGAAAGAGCATGGTGCAGCTTTCTGGATAACTTCCTCCACAGGATCATGATTTGACTGCCCCTCAACCATGTTGATTTATGGAGTTGGCTGTTACGAATAAGAGAGTGAGTGCCCAAGTGGGTCTAAAGAGTGCAATAAGGCCCTGGGCTTCCTTCCTGCTGGGGGCATTGAGCATAGATCAGTTTTACATGGACTTCCAAGGGAAGAAAGCATTGTGGATTCCTTCACAAAGGTCTAAGAAACAAGTTGACAAGAAGGCCTCATAATGTGGTAGGGTCTATTGGCAACTCTAACTGGTAGAAGTCGGATAACATTATCGTCAGGCATTACAGTGGGGCTTTGGACCTGTCAGCCACAGACACCATTTATACAGTGATTGCTTTGGACAAGGAAAGAAGAATGCATTCTAAGTTCTAAATTCCACCTCCAATCCACACACTGGTGGCAGGTGGCCGGTGGGAGATGGCAGATGGCAGGTGGGCGGTGGCCTGGCTTCTGTCCTGCTAGTTCCTTCCTCCCTGTGCCACTTGCTGATTGGAAGAATCCACCCAGTCACTTCACCCTGAATTAGAAACAATCTCCAACATTGGATTGGCACAGAAAGCTCCCTCCACTGCAACCTGTCCCTCCCTGAAGGCTTCCCATGTGCTCTGATGGTGACCCCTAGGAAACAAAAAGTCCCCAATTCCACTTTTGCCATCCTTTTCTTTCTTAAAGCATTTGAATGGGTTGAGAGCAGCAGAGACCAGAGGAAAGTCAGCTCAAGACCTCTCAGAAAAGGCACATTTATTTCTGGTTTTGTGTGACTCCTTCCTCGAGCAATGTTAGTGGTGCAGCTGGAGCTTCACTCTCAGGCTCACATGATGTATTTCATCAGAGGCTCCTTGACACCGCAACGGCAGCACCTTGCCTTTGGTCTGCACTCTGGAGTCTTCCCTTTACTCTCATGATGAAGATTCTCTCCTCTGCAAAACCAAAAGCACCACTCAAGCTTATATTAACTTCCTCCTGTTTAGGTCCAGTCAGCATGACAGTGTCCTTAGGGTGTGAGTGTGAAGCCTCACGGAATAGGGAGAGGCCTAAGCTCTCTGGACCGCAGGACTAATGCAATGGCAGCTTGGGCAGAGTAAGCGCCATTGGCTTTGTTGGGTGAAAGGACACTAGCAACAAACTCCGTTTGTCCATCTTTCCTTTAATATACTACACAGTGGAATGACCTATGCTTTTACTCGATATCTTCATGAGCAGATAAATACTGATGAAAAATGACAAAATAAAGTTTACTGAATCTGCTTCCAGCTTAGGACTGCCACCCTTACATGAGAATTGTGTCCATTGGATTCCCTGGATTTCACTCTTGAATCTCAGCAATCTTAGCTTCTCCCACCTGGGACATACTCTACTCTATGCGGACCTGCAGGCTGGATTTTCACCGGTTTGCTTCATTTCCTTTACTTAACTAAAGATACCTCAAAACTAAACTAGAGAAGAGCCCTTAGGTTCACTCCTCCTACACTTTCTTAGGCCTAATTTTTGCACAATTGATAATTATCAACCAGTCAAGTATTTGTTTCAGCCCTTGAAATGATCCTTCATTGTTCTATTTCAAAAAGAAAAAAAAAACCCACAATTTAGATTTCAAGGAATTATATTACGCTAGATGTAAACTATGTTCCAATTTTTGTCAACTTTGATGTTTCCTTCTGCTGTAGTATCATGAAATGTGAATTCTAAAACAAAATTTACCACTTTCAAGGACCACATCCTCTCCCCTGACATAAGCATCAAAGATAACATTCTCGGGGCCTAGAGTTTGGCCTAGTGGTAGAGTGCTTCCCTAGCGTGCACAAAAACCTGGGTTCGATTCCTCGGTACCACATACACAGAAAAAAGCTGGAATGGTGCTGTGGCTCAAGTGATAGAGCACTAGCCTTTGGGAAAAGCCCAAGGACAGTGAGTGCTCAGGCCCTAAATTCAAGCCCCAGGACAGGCAAAAAAAAAAAAAGATCACAATCTCTAGTAAATATAGAAAATATAGATGGTCTATATTATCTGTTATATAATATATAATTAAATACATACATACACATGATATAAATATAAATATAAATATGTAAGCATATATAAAGTACATTAACAATATAAATATAAATAAATACAGATGTAAAATAATTTACATATGTATGTTAAATTTTAAAAAATATTAAATTAAAAAATATATACATTTGTTCCCTTTCCAGAGATAAGAGAAATTTCTAAACCCCTGAGGGCTAAGATACTTAAAGGTAATTTGTGTGTAGGGGTGGTCATGGGGCTTGAACTGAGCTTGGGGGCTTTCCCTGAGCTCTTTGGCTCAAGGCTACTGCCCTACCCTTGAGCCAAGCCCCACCTCCCATTTTCTAGAGTTGATTGGAATCTCAAGTCCTTTTGTGCCCAGGCTGGCTTGGAATCTCAATCCTCAGATCTCAGCCTCCAGAATAGCTAGGATTACAGGCGTGAGCCATCGCACCCGGTTTAAAGATAATTTTATTCATTCTTGTTTTGCGTGTGTTGCTGGAGATCAAAGGACTAATGTATATTAAGCATGTGCTTGACCTCTGAGCTCCTGCTTCAGCCTTAAAGTTCATTATTGTGACTACACAAGGTGACACTTCCAGATATGCACATATGTATGTCACCTCATGATCACAACACATTTTGCTCCTAGTTACCTTGGACTACTTGTTATGGATCTTTGTCCTTTGGATGTGAAAATGACACAGCATTCAAGTTAAGCATTTTAGACACAATTTAATATAAACTTTTCTACTAATTTTTATTCTCTTCTTCCAAGTATCTCAGGTATACAAGGAGCTGTAGAATTTTGTGTAAATAAAGACACCCTTGCAAGATGGATGCTTTCTGCAGGTTCATCTCAGGGGCCAGCTACCAAGACATTGCATTTCAGGCTCAGGATCTCTCTTCTTTATCCCTGCAGATAATCCTTAAATACTAGGCACTGTGTCTGGGAAATGGAGCCTGTTAGGTGACTCTATCTCTTTTTGAATAATGTAAAGTTTCTAACTGCCTGCTTATATTATCCCAATATATGGGACAAATTATACCTCCCCCCCCAAAATATAATTGAAAATCACCATTCATGCCCTAGCAGTTTGCTGACAAACTGCCCACCTGTAGAAGTCTAGAGAGATTATAAAGTAAAAATGCTGATCTCTAGGCCAACCCTAACTTCTGCTCTTGAATCTGAGGCTGGGTGATTCCATAGTGAAACATTTCAACACACATTTGTTGACTGTTCAAAGTTTGCAGTGTAAACAGAGGATACAGAGGTGAATGTTTACAGACACTCTTCAGACAATCACCATCTGGTGGATTCATACGTGCTTGACACCACCTGAGGCTGGCAGTAGTAGGAGCCATGGCAGAAAAATAATTTGAAAGGAGAAATTTGGATGAGGCGTCCAAAGACCCATGGCAGCTCAGTTGTGATGATGGGGCCAAGAGGGCTTCAGGTGTGGCAGAGGAAGGGAAAGACTGGCAAGCCACTAAAGGGCAGGTTTGCATGTGCATTTAGCAGTCACAAAGCTGTCAAAATAGTTGGAGAGCAGTCATATTACATTTTGAACTTTGGCCTTTAGCTTGTGACCCCTATTATGAATGCAACTATGACTCATAAAAGTTTTATGCAGGTGTTTTGTGTAGACCTGAGGACAAGATATGTATATGTATATGTATATGTCTCATAATGTGTAATTAGAAGTATAGAATTTGGGGGACAAATACTAATAGAAAAATATCTGTTGTGTTGGCTTTTCACATAATGCCAGTGACGCCATATGCTCAGAATAGCTTTCTATAATTATAGTAACATAAATTAATTGTACAAATAGTTAATGATGTGTGCATTTAAATAATTTATTCTAATCAAATTTGCTCCATCTAGATTCAGTCTTTCTTAACAACCCCCCCTCTTCCTTTTAAACAGTTTTGGATGGGTTTCTTTGTGATATATTTTTGTCAGTCACAGGAGTTGAACTCAGGACCTGGGCACTGTCCCTCAGCTTTTTGGTTAAATACTAGCACTCTACCACTTTGAGCTACAGTACCATATCTAGCTTTCTGGTGGTTAACTAGAGATAAGTTTCTCACAGACTTCCATGCCTGGGCTGGCTTCAAACTGTGATCCTCAGATTTCGGGCTCCTAAATAGCTAGGATTACAGGTATGAGCCACTAGTGTCTGGCTCATTCTGCTATGTTTTTTTTTAAACATACACGTAATGGAACTTCTATAATATTTACGCTCAGTGCCCTTTCTTTTCCCCCTCCTGCTACTCACTGTTTTCCCTAAACATCCCCCTTTAACAGTCATATATGTAATTCTGTTTTTAGGTCTAGATTCTGCATATGAATATAAAAATAAGACATTTGTCTTCTTCAGCATAGCTTATCTCTATTAATATTAGCTAAGCTTCTACCTGTTTTCCTGTAAATGACATCATTTTATTCTTTCTACAGCTCACTGTTATGCCGTCGTAGTATGATGTGCCTACCACATTCACTTTATCCGATCACTGTTACTTGGTATGTAGACTGGTTCTATATCTTGACTATTGGGAATGGTGTCACTATAAATAAAACTATGTAAATACCTCTCTTATATGTTGATTTACATTCCTTTGTAGATTTTCCCAAGTTAGAAACAGAAGGGTCATATAGTAGTTTTATTTTTCATTTCTTGAAGAACCTCCATGCCAACTTCCATAATAGTGGCATGAATTTACATTCTCATCAGATTTGGATTTCTCCAAATCCTTGCCGACACTTGATTTTACTTGTTTTCTTGATTATTGTCATTCTGACTGAGGTGAGATGGGATTTCAGTGCTGCTTTGATTTTTATTTCCTTTGATGGTAAAGTTGTTGGACATATGTTCTTATATTTATTAGCCACTTGTACTTCTTCGTTAGAGAGCTGTCAGCTCATTTCACTTTCTTTACAGAATAGAGAATTATAGTTCCATGAGTATAAAAATGTGTGAGAAAAAAACCCCACATAGATTGTTTGACTGCCACAGCCTAGAATTTGAATAGTTTGCTTTGAAGCTTACCTCCAACATCCACTTTATCAATATCATTTGTCTCCATGCTCAGTTTGTATGGGGGAGAAGAGGGAATATGGTTATTGAAAAGTCATTTTGAAATTCTCAACTGCATAAGGAGGACTAGGTAATATCCATGTTGCATTTTCATCTTCATGGGCCTAATGATTTATTTACATTTGTCTGTGCTGTCATTAAAAGGAAAATGACATAGGTTTTGCCTTCTAGTTGAAGAATTGGTTTTATCAGAAAGATGAAATAAAATTTCTAGCTGTATCACCAATGTGATTAAGGTAAGTTAGTTCCTCGGGCTTTTAATATAGGAGATAGGAGTTTTCAGAGTTCTAAAATGATACAATTTTAAGTCACATGAAATTTGAAATCTCAGGTACCAGTGCACCAAGGTATGGCAAGACTCATTTTCCTTTGACATAAGAAATCTGGTGCCTCAAGGAAAAATAGCACCAGTTAAAACAAGAGAACTGTTCATTTTTTCTATCTTATTTCAGTGATGCTACAGATAAAATACTCTTCTAAAAGGTATGTTGACATTGGCAGTCTTAAATCTATTTGAAATAAGTGTCTGTAGAGTACAGTCTTGCTAATATGTTGAAACGTTTTCTAAACATAAAGTGTGATTATATTGATTTGACACTTTCTCAGCAATATGTTTACTCTATTCACAAGTGAGAGAATTTTTAAGGCAATGCACATAACTTATATTACTAATAACATTTTTCCAGCATTTAGCATGTCTGGAGAGTATCAATTCTAACATACTTTGTCAAGTGAAATAATAAATAAAGTTTACTCCAATGTAGCAATGCCTTCTTCACCAAACATTCTGTCTCTGCTTTGTTTATACTGCTCTAGATTTACTCTCATACAGTTGGAGATGTTCTTTTCCACTGATTACAAAACTTACTTTACCATTTTGTTACTCTTGACTATCAATTTCTTAAATTGAAATAATATTCTTTAAAATGCTTAGGAAAAAATATATCTCTGAAACATCTCCTCTGGGGCACAAAGATTGGATGGATTTTACCCAATGACCAATTTATGCAGGAACAAGAGGAGTTTCCAGTTCAAAGGCACCATCTAGGAATATCCCTGAAAGCTTATTTAATATAAATCACAACTTATTGTGGTTTCTTTCTAGGGTAGAATACTGGCTAATTACTATAAGCTACTAATCATTACTAGCTACTAATGTAGCTAATTACTACAATAGGAAATATTTCTGAAATCTAAATTAGATCTAAACATCTAAACTAGATATTTAAATATTTATAAATTTACAGACAAGTTTTAAGGTGCATTAAAAAGCCATTTGTGAAGAGAAGCAAGAATTTGACTTTTGATTATAAAAGGAAAGGCATTGTAAGACTTATCCTCCCGCACAAACAACTTTCCAACACTGACAAAACTTATTCGGTCAGAAAATGTTTTCTTTCATTGGACAACTGGATGAATGTATCCTGATCATTGAGAAATGAAAGATGTGGAAAATAAATCCCACATTTGCTTCAGCATGTAGACAGCAAGCATTCTCCACACAGTGGCACAGGAAAATGGTGCTGATGTAAACAAGCACAGAGCAAACGTTATGTGAAGCTGAGGAAAGGAAATCTTGCGGAAGTGGATGAAACCTGTGCGGAAGTAGCTGAGAGGAAACGTGTGTGTGTGTGTGTGTGTGTGTGTGTGTGTGTGAGAGAGAGAGAGAGAGAGAGAGAGAGAGAGAGAGAGAGAGAGAGAGAGAGAGAGAGAGAGAGAGCGCTCTGAAATCCACACAGATGTTTCTCTTTATCCCTGAGCTGAGACTGAGCCATGCAGCTACATGGTGAGATGCATATACTTACGGCCGCTAGACCAAGAAGTTTGCAGATACAGAAATCACACAGTACTCAAAGATGTGGGATCCCAGCCCACCCATGGTAGAATGAGATTTATGGGCAACTTAGAAGTCCAATGTGGGTGTAAGACAGCTCCTGATTTGAAAGCCAGGAATGTGCCTGGAGAAAGAATAAGCTCCAAGGAAGAAAAAATATCAAATAGATTGCTGTTTAGGTAAAATAGACACTGAGTTAGATATGATCAAGAAGATGTTGCAGTAATATAACTGTCAAAACAATAGTAAAACTTTTAAATTTTTTTGTACGAAGGATTTCTAAATAATTATTGAACTGTTTTCGAGTTTTAAAAATCTTAAATTAAAAAAATATTCTTGTAGAAAGGAGTTTCAGTTCAACATGTCAGTTTATGAATCTGATGCATGATAATCAATGTCAGCCCTTCTATTATAACTTTCCTAATCTCTCAACCATTCTCATGTCCTCAAGCTTCCCAGCTCCATTTGCACATATATACATTAAATAGTATGACTGAATTAAAGGAAGATAACTTTCAACAGATACTCCCTATGAGAAAACGTCCCTAATGTTCAGAATGCAGAGAAAAATAAATACAAGGTAGGTGAATTAGAACCAGTAACATGTAATTTAACACGATAGGAACAGACTCTAAAATGACTACATTGTTAGAATTAGCAGGCAAGATGTCAAAGTTCTTAGATGTGGTCAAGGATCACAAGCATAAAGCGAAAATAATGGAAATCGGAGGAGTTGTGACAGTAAATAAAAATGAAATGGAAGCGCTAAAGTAGAATAATATGATATCTAAAAATTATGAAGGTACTAGATCATTGGGAATCATAGACCCAAGCAGGTAGTAAGAGGAGCTTAGAGGACACTCTTTAATAAACAAGCATCATGTGTGAAAATTTCTAGGAAGATCAAACCATTTAAGGTCTTGGAAAATTGTCCTAAAAGCACACATCAAGCAAACATTGAAGAAAAATTTCTTAAGACGCTATAGAGCACTGAGTGTGTGTAGTTGAACCAGAATTCATCTTTTCCCTCACTCCTTCCAGATGAATGGAAACTAGATCTCACACAGCTACAGACAAGAACACAGGCTGAGGGCCGGAAGCATGGCCTAGTGGCAGAGTGCTTGCCTAGCATGTACGAAGCCCTGGGTTCAATCCCCCAGAACCAAATACACAGAAGAAGCTGGAAGTGGTGCTGTGGCTCAAGTGGCAGAGCATTAGCCTTGAGCAAAAGTGTCCAAGGACAGTGCCCAGGCCCTGAGTCCAAGCCCCAGGACTGGCAAAAAAAAAAAAAAAAAGAACATGGGCTGGGCTATTGTTACAGGCTAGTCCCAGTAGCAGCTTTTCACCCAACTCCAGGGCTATGTGCACAGGCAGATGTTACTTCTAACACCAAGGACTATTCAACTGAGTGCATCCCCAATGATTATATCTGCCTCAGGTAGTTATATTTGTCTCAATGTAATCATATTTATATCAAGATGACTGTGTATCCCAAGTGACTGTGTATGGTAGCATGCTAGTGTGTGTGTGTGTGTGTGTGTGTGTGTGTGTGTCTCCAAGTCTGTGCTTTATGAGCAACAGTATCAGAAGCTTCCCATTACAATGTAAATAGATGTCACTAATATAGCCTAGACAGTTACTGAACAAATAGTAGTTCTAATTAGCATTTTAGTGGATTCCTTAGGAATTTATATAGAGGATTATGTCATTTACAGACCGAGATGGTTTTATTTGTTCAGACAATAAAGTCTGAAGTAATACAGCCTGCAATTATTTTGTTACAAGCAGAAAATATATTTTGTGAAATACACATCCAATTAGGGAAAAATTCTTAGTAAATGGAAATAGAAAGTTAGTGACACAGGCCAACAAAGAGCATCTAAGACAACATCACAGTCATTGATGACACAGCGAGGCTCTCCCCCAATATTAGGGCTAGAGCAATTACCTTTACGTTCACAACCTTGATTCCATTTTGTACTGGGATTCCTAGATAACACACTATAAACAGGAAAAGAGAAATCACATGATTTCTAGTCACTGAATGCCTGATGGCTGATATACAAATTCTAAGAAATCTAAGAATTTTGCAACTGGAAAAAATGAAGGCTACAGAAAAGGCAATTAGTCCACAGATACTAATACATTTCTATATACTAGAAAAATAATGGGGCTATTAATTTTTATCTATCATTTGAGAGAGCATCATAAAGATTGCCTATAAGCCCTAGACTGAGCATAAAAAGGACTCTCCAATGATTTCATATTTCTGCAGGTATAGTAAGATGCGGCTCCAGCTTCTAGAGTCTACCTGGCTACAGGTCTTATGCCATGCATCTAGCAATTCCTTGTTCCTGAAGTCATCTCTTCAGATGGGGCAGGGAGACTTTTTGAGCACAATTGTAAGTGGTTTCTGACCAGTCTGACACTGTTACAGGTCACAGTTTGCCCAGAGATAAGAAAGAGTGGAAAGGGCCAAGCCTGTGCCTTTGTTGAGTTTGTGTTTGAAGACACTGCCAAGACAGTTGCTCATAATGGACAACTATAATTATTTTTGCTGAGATAATTACAAAGTGTCCACTTATGTCATCTGAAAAAGTATGTGAAGAAACTTTCTAACACTGGGCTGTTCCTTTTTCAAAGACATATTTTTGGAATGGTATCAGAAGATCTGTACAACGGTATCAGAAAAATGGGTGTTTATGTGAAGGTTTAGAATGGAGACAGAATTTAAATACAAAGACAAGTGGGAAGAAAACTCATTAGGGAAAGGTTTTGACTTTCCTTTACTGGCCTTATGGGAAACTATACAGCACTGTTTTGTTTCCAGTTCAGTGTCTACAAATGTACTGCTACATTTAGAAAAACCTATTTTCTAGTTTGGAAAGGGTCTACCAGAGGGGAAAAGCAGTCTTATAAAGGAAAAACTTTTAAATATGGAATGCATCTGAATATAGAATGCAATTTGCTGCTCTTTTGTAATCTTTATTTTCAGTAAACTTCTTCAGAACACAAGGGTGAGAAGTCACAAGACTACGTATCTCCAAGCAAAATCTCAACATGGAAATGTAAAAACAGTTAAAGGAGAGATTATGTGATATTGTTGTCAAGGTGATTGTCAATATAAAAAGGTACCTGTAAATAAATGCATTAAAACCACAAGAAAATATTAATTTCATTCAAATACTGTTACTTAAAAAAATTCTGGTTTTGTTTAAAAAATATTAAAACCAGGGAAATCTGCTTTGAATTTTCAATGGCTTTTTCTCCCTAGAGCAACTGCCTCTTGAATATACACCATCAAAACATGCAGTCTGATGCTGGAGGGATTGTGGCCGGGAGGGATCACTACTACACTGTTGGTGGAGTGCAAACTCGTTCAACCACTATGGAAAGCAGTATGGCAGTGCCTCAAAAGGCTAGGACCCAGATATTAAACCACAGACCTATGGCCACCTAATCTTTGACAAGGGAACCAAAAAAATAGAATGGAAGAAAGACAGCCTCTTCAGCAAGTTGTGCTGGCAGAACTGGTTAAGCACCTGCAGAAAACTAAAGCTGGATCCTTCTTTGTCACCTTGCACTAGAATTAACTCCAAATGGATCAAAGACCTGGAGGTAAAAGCTGACACACTGAAAACTCTACAGGAAGGAATAGGAGATACACTAGGCCTCCTTGGCACAGGTAGAAACTTTCTTAATAAGGACCAAGAATCACAACAAATCAGAGAAAGGCTGGATAAGTGGGACTGCATTAAACTGCAGAGCTTTTGTATGGCAAAGGACATAGCTAGTAAACTAATCAGGAAGCCTACAGAGTGGGAGAATATCTTCACCAACCAAACAACGGACAAAGGCCTCATATCTAAAATATATCAACAACTCAAAAAATTGAATCACTCCAAAACTAACCTCCAAAGTAACAAGCATCCCATTAAAAAATGGGCCAAAGACTTACAGAGAGTCTTCTCTGAAGAAGAAACAAAAATGGCTTATAGACACATGAAGAAATGCTCAACATCTCTGGTCATAAAAGAAATGCAAATCAAAACAACTCTAAGATTCCACCTCACTCCAGCTAGAATGGCCAGGATCAGGAAAATGAATGACAACAGATGCTGGAGGGGATGTGGCCAGGAGGGATCACTACTACACTGCTGGTGGGAGTGCAAACTCGTTCAACCACTATGGAAAGCAGTGTGGCAGTGCCTCAAAAGGCTAAACATAGAACTCTCCTATGACCCAGCAATTCCACTACTTGGCATTTACCCAACCATCCAGAAACAAGGACATACTAAACCCAGTAGCACAACAGTCTTCATTGCAGCACTATTCACCATAGCAAAGATATGGAACCAACCTAGATGTCCCTCAGTTGATGAGTGGATCAACAAGTTGTGGTATTTGTACACAATGGAATTCTATGCTGCTGTCAGAAAGAATGACATCGCCCCATTTGTTAGGAAATGGAAAGACTTAGAAAAAATCATATTAAGTGAAGTAAGCCAGACTCAAAGGAACTTAGGCTCAATGGTTTCCCTCATTTGTCATAATCAGTAGAAACCTTGGGCTCTACTAGCAGAGATTTGCAATAGAGCAAAATCTTGATACATAAGGACATATAATGTGAAGCTAATTGAAAGGACCTCCAGGATAGTGAAACAAAAGCCATATAATGAATGATTGTTGTCCTTAATGTACTATGTTGTCTCTCATCTCCTTTGCTGTCCCTTGGTTATCTCATATTGGTATAGTATCTCACTTTGTTATCTGATATATTGAATTTATTTGTATTTGGATATTTGAAATTTGATAGGGAAGGGGGGAAAACCAAGATGGGTGGGGGGTGTGGGGGGGAGGGAAATGGGTTCCAAGACATGTGAAAGGGTATCAATGTATGTGAATTAATGCACCTTCTATCTGGCAAATATCATGTAACCCTTTTACTAATTACAATTTAAAAAAAAAGAAATTAAAAAAAAAGGCTAAACATAGAACTTCCCTATGACCCAGCAATTCCACTACTTAAGCATTTACCCAATCATCCAGACACAAGGACTAAATCCACCAGTACAACAATGTTCATTGCAGCACTATTTACCATAGCAAAGATATGGAACCACCTAGATGTCCCTCAGTTGATGAATGGATCAACAAGATGTGGCATTTGTACACAATGGAATTCTATGCTGCTGTCAGAAAGAATGACATCGCCCCATTTGTTAGGAAATGGAAAGACATAATAAATCATATTAAGTGAAGTAAGTCAGACTCAAAGGAACATAGGCTCAATGGTTTCCCTCATTTGTCATGATCAGTAGAAACCTTGGAGTCTACTAGCAGAGATTTGCAATAGAGCAAAACCTTGATACAAAAGGCCATATAGTACGAAGCTAATTGAAAGGACCTCCAGGATATTGAAACAAAAGCCATATAATGAATGATTGTTGTCCTTAATGTACTATGTTATCTCTCATCTCTTTTGCTGTCCCTTGGTTATATCATATTGTTACAGTATCTCACTTTGTTACCTGATTTATCGGATATATTTGTATTTGGTTATTTCAAATTGGATAGGGAAGGGGGGAAAACAAGATGGGGGTTGGGGGGAAGGGCAATGGGGACCAAGACATGTGAAAGGGTATCAATGTATGTGAATTAATGCACCTTCTATCTGGCAAATATCATGTAACCCTTTTATTAATTACAATAAAAAATATATAAAAAAACATGCAGTCTGAGATGATTCATGAATGGCAGAAAATAATGGCCTTTTGTTAAGTCTTCCTTTAAATTCTTATTTATCCACCCCTTATCCATCAAAATAATTTTTGTGTTCTCTGATAATATGCACAAATTACTTCATTCCACATCTGTCATTTTTACTCCTCCATTTCTTTAACATACCAGTAAAACAGAATTCTTTTCAAAGAGATCCTAAGCGAGTCCCTCCCATCTCAGCATGGTTTCCTCTGTTTGTGTCTTCTAATCTTATTTTCTTATTGTTTTGAAATGACTGAGTCACTGTTTCTGACCTAATTTTCTCAATTCCTTGTTTACATCAAGTAACCATTCACTTTTGAATCCATTCACATAGGGAAAATTTGATTTACAGAACAAAAAATTCCACTAGCACAGTAAAACAAATATTAAGGTGGTCTGCAGGTATTTTTATTTTCATGCATTGTATTGTTATTATCCATGTGATGTACCTAGGGGTCACAGTTACATTTGCTACATAATGACTGAATTGCTTTTTGGACAATGTCAAAATTCCCTTGCTCTCTCCCAGTTTGTCCCTTTTGTCCCCACCCACAAGTTGTCTAGTTCATATTCAACATAGTATCTAGTGACTGCTGCAAATAATAGAAATGTTTCTTCAACTAGATGTGCTAGCCTGCAGAGATGACCTTCGGAACAAGGAATTACCAGATACAATGCTGGCAGCCTTCTCTCTACCCGTCTAATTCCTGCAGCTGGAGTAGCATCTTGCTATACCTGCAGAAACCTGTCACAGTTGTAGAGTTTTCATGCTCAGCTAAGTGCTTCTGGATAATCTTTGGGCTGTCTTCTAAAGTGACAGTTAAAAATTAATTATTTATGTATATACAAATACACGCTTGTACTGCACCTTCTTCTCCTATGGCCTTTATGAGGTTTTTTCCAGTTGCAAAATGCTTAGCTCACTTAAGGTTTTTACATCAGCCATCTATGTAAACTAGTATGATCACTACAGAAATCACTAAAAAAATAAGTAATTTTTTTAAAAGATCTGTTTTGTGTAAATACCATTCTTGGTCATGTATCTGAGGGAGAATAAATCAGTAAAAGGGAAAGACATGAAAAATTTCTGAATATAAAAGAATATAGGTGCTTATTGTTCATACTAACCAGGCTGTGGAATCGGGTAGGGTGACCAACAATTGGTGAATGGATGGACTACCCATTTTTCAAAAAGTACATATTAATTTGTGTCTATGATTCATTTTCACAAATACTATATTTGTTTTAGATAGGCTAGCATGAACCAATAACTATCACTTTGTAATGATTACGTCAATATGAAGTCATAGTGTAAGATTTAAATCAAATTCCAACAAATAAACTTTATCTATAATTTGTTGCAATGCAATCAATGGTGACTTGAAAATCTTGTCAAAAAAGGAGTACAAGTCTGTGTTCTCAATTCAAAAATATAGCATCAAAATATAATACTTAGATTCAAGAAGTTGCATCATCTCTATTGAAAGTTAGAAAACATTACTGAAAGAAAAAAGAGATCTAAGTGATCACAAAATTCATGTTTATGGATTAGAAAATAACAGTGTTTAGGTATCTATTGTCTTGAAATTGATCTCTAGGCTCCATGAATTGCATCGTATAATTTTACAAAACTTGGTGTGGAAAGGAAAGAACACAACACGGGACTTATGCTTTTTTATTTAAAGACTAGGACAAAGCTAAAATAGTCATTACAGTGGGGTTGGCAGGAACACAAACATGAATGAACAGAAGAATTCATAGCCCCGAAGTGGTCCCACACAAGCATGGTGAATTGGTTTGCAGGGAAAATGTCAGATCTATTAGAAGGAAAAAGAAAATATTTCAACAAATAATTCTAATGCAAGTGGAGGGGCAAATGGAAAAGCTATTATGATCAAATCCTGCCTTTCATGATGCAAAATGTTAACTTAAGAAAAATAATGGGCATTAATGTTCCAGAAAAAAGCTATGCAATGTATGATAGATGTACTATGTGAAGTTATTTTTCTCTTCCCCCCCCTTATGGTTTATCTCATGTGGTTACTGTATCTGACTTTGGTACCTGGTATATTATATATGCATATTATATATGTTTATTTGTTTATTTGAAACAAGGAAGGGAAGGGGGAAAACAAGATGATTAGGAGGGGATGAGAGGAGGAAAACAAGAGAAAAACATGGGAAAGGGTATCAAAAAAAAGTAATACACCCACTACCTGACAAATGTAACTCTAACCTCTCTATACCTCACCCAGACAACAAAATACAATTTAAAAGAAAGATTCCATATAATGGACATTAATATATGATGTGTTAAGTGATTTAAATCAACTAAATAAGTAATCAGTGACAAAACATTTAAAAAAAGATTGGAGAAGGTCTAGATGATCTTTGTATAGGCAAAGATTTCTGCGGGACACAGAAATTATAAACCATAAAAGAAATACATGGATAAACAGGATTTCATCCAAATTTCACACTGCTACCCTTCAAAATGTGCTAACAAAGTTAATAAAATTGCAAACCATTTCTCCCATTTCTGGGGAAAATGATCTCCCTTCTCTCTCTTTTCCTTCCTTCCTTGCTTCCTTTCCCCTTCCTTCCTTTTTCATCTATTCATCTTTCTGTTTTACATTTGCTATCTAGCTTTCAGACAAAAATTTTATTTCCAGAATATATTTAAAAGCTCCTACAACTCAGTAACTAAGACATCAAATGTAGAACATGAAGTTTATACTTAATATATACTGTAAACGCATTTTGCAGTAATTGGCACAATGGTACTGTAGTGGTTGTGGCTGTTATTGAAATACTAGGCAGGCAAGGACCCAGTTAAAGAACTACCAGGCTATAGTAGTTATTTGAACAACTGTAGTTAGACATGCTTTCCTTCAGTTATTCTGAAAGTATGAATGATGTCTCCAGTGAATAAACAGAATTTTTTGAGAAAATAAGCCACAGTCCATTTCTAAATTAGAAGAACAAGACTAAATTAATAGAAAGTCTTTTAAATGAGAAGCAGAGATACCTTTGCTCCTCAACCCTGAGCGATCACTGCCAGTAGCAAGGAAACCAGAAATCACGGGGCCTCATTTCTCTTCTCTACAATATGGAAACTGAACAGATATAAACCTTGTGATTTACTCATACCTTTCTATATCTTGTTTACTTACCAGATACTTGTTAGTACCTACCATCTATATTTGCCAGACACCACTAATTCACAGATGAATTAAGACCCCTACACAGTTATTAAATCATCCAGTTGAAGAGGCACATAGAAACAAAGATTTCTAAGACTGCTAATGGGGTTCAGATTGAAGTAGGACCCCAGAGGAGCCTCTGGGTTTGGCATGTCCCAGAGCGAGCACTCTGACCTGCAGCCTACAGTGCGAGACACTCCAGAGGGACACAGATATGAGGAGAAATGGGGGAGGCTTGGGATTTTCTATGCTAGACCAAGAAGCTTGGACTTAATCAATCTCCTCCTCCTCCTGCTGCTGCTGCTCCTCCTCCTCCTCCTCCTCCTCCTCCTCCTCCTCCTCCTCTTCCTCCTCCTCCTCCTCCTCCTTCTCCTTTTTCTACTCCACCTCTTCTTCTTTGATAATGAATATCTATTTTAGAAAATTTTGCCAAGAAATTGACTGCATGGATTATAAATCATTTGGTAGTTTTCATTTTTTTTCTTTTTTAAAAATGTATTGTTGGGGTGATGTACAAATGGGTTACAGTTGCATTCATCAGTTAGTGGGTACATTACTTCTTGAACATTGTTAACCCTTCCCATGTTTTTCTCCCACTTTCCCTCCCCCTCCCGCTCATCTTGTTTTCCCTTACCTGCCTTTTTTCAAATAAACAAATGTATATACTATATACAAGGTACCGAAGTCAGAGACAGTAACACCATGAGATAAACCTTAAGGGAAAAAAAGAGAAAATAAATAGCTTCACATACATTTGGTAGTTTTCTAAACCAATATGCTCTAAAATATTACCTTTTAACATTTCTTGATGGGTCTTTCTTTATGTTGAGATAGAGGTGGTCTTCTACATCAGTGGCCTCAGTATTCCTTGATTTAACCAACTGAAAAATCAAACATATATGTAAAAAGTTGCATTTGTACTCAACATGTCACAGTCCTTTTCCTCTCCTAATTGTTCCCTAAACAACACAGTATGAAGACTATTTGCATGGCATTTTCACTGTATTGTGGGTTGTAAATCACAAGGGTACAGCACAGGAGAGATGTTTAGATAGAGGTGCACTGAAACAGCTGTAGCACTTTTGATATGCATTCAGTGCTGGAACCCAACGCTTTTCATACACTAAGGGATAGTAATGGTTTCTATCCTGGAAATAATATTTTTATGTTCTTTTAAATCTGCATAGTGTCACTCAAACTACACTAACTTGTGATCAAAAATAATATTTTTCCAGACTGTTTGACTAAAGGACACTGAAAAGAGTTTGTTTATTTTACTGAAAACAACAAAATAAATAGTCTCCTTGTTGAAAATATCTGTCACTCTCATTTCCCTTCTCTTTTTTTATGTAGTATAGGAGACTATGGAGTTTGGGTAATACAGAAATAAATTTATAATGGTACTTTTAAAAGGGATAAACATATGGCTGGATCTGTGATGATTTTCACAGAATGAAACCAGGTCTTTCACTTCCATTTATACTGGCAATATCACAGTTGTTAAACTGACAGAATATTCAGCAGCATGACATTTGGGGACAGCAATGTAATAAATATGAATTGGCTAAGTGGTTGAGGAACATAATTAAAAATGTTCTGTTTTGATTATAGTTGAACCACTTGAGCTATATTTCACAGCATCCTGGATTGTTTAACATATTTCATTTGTGGGTTCTTGTATTTTAAACAGAATATGAAGAAAAAACATATTAGGCGTGCATTTTGAACCTTTCCGTGGGAATGTATTTTTAATGTTCATATCACACAGCTGTGCGTAGTCTTTATTATGGTCAAATATAAGAATGAAAGCTGAATGTCCAAATCTAAGTGGCAAAATGTGGTCAGAAAACAGTTATCATGCTAAGTATTTAGGTCAGGATGAAGGGAAGTCTAACCTGACACAATACTGCAAGCTCAGGAAAGTGGAAGTGGATACTGAAAGTGAGAGAGCAGAGGGTTGTCAATAAACTTCCACCCAGGATGTGTGCCTTGCCTGCACTTAGAGGAGACTGGAAAGCCACTGGCAAAACTCCACATCTGCCATCTGCAGGCGCCCAGCTGCTCCTGGAAAATGATGGTTCCCTCTGAATTTCCCACTTCCAAATTTCATACAAATGTCTTCCATTGGCACGATTTTAACCACAGCCCTACTGGCCAGCAAATCTGGTTATTGCACCTTCCAAACTGTCAAGTCCTGTGCTACAGAGTGAAATCTGTAGGGACCACTCTGTACATAATAAACAATACTCCACATAACTCTCTAGACATGTGTATTGAAAGACCAAGAACCTAACATCAGAATTCCCATGTCTTTCTTTTTTTTAATCGTCAGAGTAATGTACAGAGGGGTTATAGTTACATTCATCAGGTAGTGGGTACATGAATTCTTGGATAGTGTTACTCCTTCCCATATTTTTCTCTCACTATCCCTTCTCCTATCCCCTCCCACTCTTGTTTTTTCTTTACCTTTCCATTTTCAAATACACAAATAAACATATATGCAATATGCCAGGTACCAAAATCAGATATAGTAATAACATGAGATAAACCTTAAGGGGAAAAGAAGAAAAAAGAAATAGGTTCACATAGTACATTAAGAACAACAATCACAAAGATGAACCTCTTGTTTCCGTATCCTGGAGTTCATGTCTCATAGATTCATCTTATATGGACATATATGTACATAGATTTTGAGCTATTATGATCCTCTGCTAGGAGAATTCTAGATGTTTACTAATTATTACAATTGAGGGAAACCATGGAGCCTGTGTTTCTTTGGGTCTGGCTTACTTCACTTAATATTATTTTTTCCAAGTCTTTCCATTTCCTTACAAATGGGGCAATGTCATTCTTTCTGATGAAAGCATAGAATTCCATGGTGTAAATATATCACATCTTCTTGATCCATTCATCTACATTCATCTACTGAGGGGCATCTGGGTTGGTTCCATATCTTAGCTATGGTGAATAATGCTACAATGAACATGGTTGTGCTGGTAGGTTTAGCATGGCCTTATTTTCTTAGGTAAATGCTAAGGAGTGAAATTGCTGGGTCTTAGGGGAGCTCTATGTTTAGTCTTCTGAGGAACCTCCATACTACTCTCCAGAGTAGGTGAACAAGTTTACACTCCTACTAGCAGTATAGTAGCAATCCTTTCTGGCTACATCCCCACCAGCATCTGTGGTTAGATTTCTTGACAATGGTCATTCTAACTGGGATAAGGCAAAATTTCAAAGTTGTTTTGATTTGCATTTCTTTTATGGCCAGTAATGTCGATCATTTCTTCATGTGTATATTGGCCTGATTTTCATCAACAGCATTAACAGCAAGAAGGGGCACATCAAGAGATCACCTTGGTGTTGTTGGCATACTAACAGCATCAGTCACATTCAATGTTCTATGAATTTTCACTGGAAATTCAACCTGTCCAAGTTACACTCTGAATTCCAAGTTCTATGCCTGCTGGCCAAACCTTTTCATTCTTGAGAAACAGACTCACCTGTCTCTACGATCTGTCCTTTCTTATTGTTTAAGAGGGTCATCTTATGTCCACGGGCTCTAATATTTGGTTTAGATTCCCCAAGGCACTGTGTCCCAGCTGGCATAAAACTGTCTTCACTAACTTATTCCATTTTTCTCTGAAGATAACTTTTATCTTATAAAATTAATTCCTTGGACATAAATGTTGAGTTTCTTATTACCATGGTAGTGAATAAAGTATTATTAAATCTGCAGATAATGACCAAGCAGAAGGAGAGCAGGGCAGTCTACTCTATAGCAAGAGGAATTATTTATTACAACATGTAACAGCCCCTCTGTCATAAAAGAATTCTAGTGGAAATCATCTGATAGCAGATGGTTAGTTATTTACCCTAAAAATGATGCCATCTCAAGGGTCCAGCAGTGGCTTCCGCAGCTGGCAAGCTAGCCACTCAGCAGAGGACACACCAAGGCCATCTTTGGCTAGAGGAAAACCATGAGTTCATTCCATTATTAAGCTCAATCCTATCACCAGGCAGAGGTCTATAGTCCATGTATCTACACAATAAGCACTGAAATACTTTGGAACAGGTGATGATTGCCATTCACACACATGACCTTTGATTAGTATTAGCATGAATGCAAAATAAATCTGTTTATATTGTCTGTGTATCTAGATAGTTCCATTCTCATGAGTTCTTTTCACTTGCTTTCCAGGGTAATTCCTTCCAAATCTTTGGCCACCCAGACAAGTGGTCTATGAATTAGTCCCAACTTTATCTTCCCTCTCATGCATAAGGAAAATAAAATACTTGAATTTCTTTCCACTGAAAGTATTTCCTCTTTCCCTGGAGTAGCTACAATGAAGCCACAGCAGTGTAAATGTGGTAAGTACCAGCATATCTGGTGGAACCAACTTAAACCAAGAGCATTTGTTTCCTGCCCTACTCTACTGGTCAGAGCAAAGTTTCCATAATAATGTACCATGAACAGAAGGAAAAGAAACAGATCATTGGAAAGGTCTCATGAGGGCTTGAGTCATCTGAATACTCAAATTGCTTTTACTTCAGACCTTTCCTGATTTATTCCTGATACTTTAGTTCTGCAAGTCATTTTTGGTTTTTCAAATTTTTAAATATATAAACCCACTTCCTTAGTTGTTTCTCCTTCCATTGTTTCTCATCTGTAGATTTTCTGCAACACTTCAAGAATGATTTTATTTCCTTATTTGCAGGCATTCTCAAGGTATTAATTCAGTTTTTTAATATAATTTTTATTGTAATTAATAGAAGGCATACTGTATATTCACCAGATACAAGGTGCATTACTTCACAAACATTGATACCCTTTCTCATGTCTTGGTCCCCATTTCCCTCCTTCGACCCCCCACCCCTCATCTTGTTTTCCCCCTTCCCTATCCTATTTCAAATAACCAAATACAAATATATCCAATATATCAGATAACAAAGTGAGATACTGTAACAATATGAGATAACCAAGGGACAGCAAAAGAGATGAGAGATAGCAGAACATTAAGGACAACAATCACTCATTATATGGCTTTTGTTTCTGTATCCTGGAGGTCCTTTCATTTAGTGTCATACTATATGGCCTTATGTATCTAGGTTTTGTTCTATTGCAAATCTCTACTAGGAGAGCCCAAGGTTTCTACTGATTATGACAAATGAGGGAAACCATTGAGTATGACTTACTTCACTTAATATGATTTTTTCTAAGTCTTTCCATTTCCTTACAAATGGGGCGATGTCATTCTTTCTGACAGCAGCATAGAATTCCATTGTGTACAAATACCACAACTTGTTGATCCACTCATCACCTGAGGGACATCTGGGTTGGTTCCATATCTTTGCTATGGTAAATAATGCTGCAATGAACATTGTTGTGCTAGTGGATTTAGTATGTCCCTGTTTCTGGATGATTGGGTAAATGCCAAGTAGTGGAATTGTTGGGTCATACGGGAGCTCTAGGTTTAGTCTTTTGAGGAGCCACCATACTGCTTTTCTCAGTGGTTGAACGAGTTTACCCTCCCACCAACAGTGTAGTAGTGATCCATCCTGGCCACATCCCTGCCAGCATTTGTTGTTATTAGATTTCTTGATCATGGCCATTCTAACTGAAGTGAGGTAGCAGGGTATAAAATTAACCCTCAAAAATCAACTGCCTTCCTATATGCCAACAATGAGAGGAAAGAGGCAACAATCAGGAAAGGAACTCCTTTTGCAATAGCCTCAAAGGAAATAACATACCTAGTAATTAACCTAACTAATAATATAAAGGACATTTTTCATGAAAACTTTAAAACCCTGAAAAATGAAATTAAAGCACAACTGAGGAAATGGAAAAACCTCCCATGCTCCTGGATTGGAAGAATTAACATCATGAAAATAGAAATCATTCCAAGGGCTATCTACAAATTCAATGCAATTTCCATCAATATCCCAATGTCATTCTTTAAAGAAATAGAAGAAGCAATCCAAAATTTCATATGGAATAATAAAAGACCCCGTAGAGCAAAAAAATCTCAGTAGAAAGAATAGCACAGGAGGAATTTCAATACCAAACTTTAGACTCTATTACAGAACTATAGTAACCAAAACAGCTTGGTACTGGCACAAGAACAGGCTTGCCCATGGAATAGAACAGAAGACCCAGAAATCAACCCACACACCTATGGCCACCCAATCTTTGATAAGGGAGCCAAAAAACAGAATAGAAGAAAGACAGCCTCTTCAACAAATGGTGCAGGTTAAGCACCTGCTGAAAACTTAAGTTGGATCCTTCTCTGTCACCCTACACCAGGATTAACTCTAAATGGATCAAAGACCTGGAGGTAAAAGTAGATACCCTGAAAATTTTACAAGAAGGAATAGGAGATACACTAGGTCTCCTTGGCACAGGTTGAAACTTTCTTAATAAGGACCAAGAAACACAACATATCAAAGTCTTGATAAGTGGGACTGCATTAAATTGCAGAGCTTCTGCATGGCAAAGGACATAGCTAGCAAATTAATTAGAAAGCCTACAGAGTGGGAGAAGATCTTTACTAACCATACAACAGACAAAGGCCTCATATTTAAAATATATCAACAGCTAAAAAATTGAATCACTCCAAAACGAATCTCTAAAGAAACAACCATCCCATTAAAAGATGGGCCAAAGACTTAGAGTCTTCTCTGAAGAAGAAATAAAAATTGCCTCTAGACACATGAAGCAATGCTCAACATCTCTGGTCATAAAAGAAATGCAAATCAAAACCACTCTAAGATTCCACCTCACTCCAGTTAGAATGGCCATGATCAGGAAATCTCAAGGTATTTAGAAATAACCTCCAGATTCTTTTGGGACACATGAGAAGGGAGTTAGTGAATTGATTTTATATGTTGACCTTGTCCCAACAACTTTGGCTTCTTAAACTTTATGGATTTCTTTCTCTTGTTTGAACCAAATTAAAAAAATGCTAAGTCCATTTTTCACTTAACAAACCAATTGAATAGTTGAACTTATCTTTGGTTGCTTGAGCCATGTTAATGCACACATCTGATGTGTGCAGAGATATTAATATGTTGACTTATTTAAATGTTATTATTTTGAATCTATTCTTCAAACATAGTCCATGACTATTTCTTAATGTGAATTACTAAAAATCTCATTTTTTGATGCACATATTCTTTCTGTTAGGTTGAAATTTGTACTTGCCTTGCTTGCACATATTCTTTTCTGTTATGTTGAAATTTGTACTTGCCACCAGGTACTTACTTCTAGGATAGAGACAAGGAGAGACTTCAGGAGTGGAGTGTATGGACAATCCATATCTCCATAGCCCCAGTGGCTCAGTTGGAGTCCATGGAAGGTCTGGAGTAAGAATAGAAGCGGTTGAGGTGACTCAGTGATGGTTCTGCCCTTGGAAAGGGTAGTGTGTTGATCCCTCATCAAGATCCATGCAAAACTTACGACACAGGATCTAGATCTTTGCTGATCACTAATTTTTGTGTAAAACTAGGGAATCCATTAATACTTGATTCCTACAGTCTATAAAATCTAACTTTTGGATTCTTTTAAAATTTTTTGGCAGTCCTGTGGCTTGAACTCAGGGCCTAGGCACTGTCCTTAGACACTTTTTGCTCAAGGCTAGCTCTCTGCCACTTGAGCCACAGTATGTGGTACCAGGGAACTTCGTGCATGCTAGGCAAGCACTCTACCACTAGGCTATGCTTCCAACCCACACTTTTAGATTCTTTATTTAACAGACTTTTTTTCTCATATATTTTATTGTAATGAATAGAAGGGTTACATTATGTTCACCAGATAGAAGGTGCATTACTTCACATACATTGATACCCTTTCTCATCTTGGTTCCCATTTCCCTCGCCCCCACCCCCACCCCTCATCTTGTTTTCCCCCCTTCCCTATCCTATTTCAAATAACCAAATATGCATACATACAGATACGCATATATCCGATAACCAGGTGAAATACTGTAACAATATGAGATAACCAAGGGACAGCAAAAGAGATGAGAGATAACATAGTAATTAAGAACAACAATCACTCATTATATGGCTTTTGTTTCTATATCCTGAAGGTCCTTTGATTTAGAGACATTCTATCTGGCCTTATGTATCTAGGTTTTGCTCTATTGTAAATCTGTGCTAGGAGAGCCCAAGGTTTCTACTGATTATGACAAATGAGGGAAACCATGGAGCCTATGTTCCTTTGAGTCTGGCTTACTTCAATTAATATATTTAACAGATTTCCAAGACAGATACCGAAGCTTTTTCAGCTTCTCTGACCCCTATTGTTTGTCCTTATTTGACCCAAGTTCTCCACTCCAAAAGTAGCAACCAAATCATTCCAAAGTCTACGTACTGATCATCCTATTTAAGTTCAAAGTCTGTACAATGACCATTGTCTTGTAACACTGTTATGAAATGCCTACTGATCTTCGATAGTCCCATTATATATGCATGTTATTTGTAATGAATGCTTTGTCTGCCTGCTGTGAATTGTTAATAGCCTATGTTTTTTAATTGGCCACGTGATCATTACTGCTTTCAAAGTAACCCAGTCAGACACCAAGTTTACTGTCTGTGAGGTTGAGTATCTAAAGTGTCAGTTAGGGAAATGGAAATCACTGTGGACATTTCTAGGAATCAAGGCTTCCACTTGCAATCAGAAGACTGCAAGGGTGAAAGATCAGAGAAGCTATTTTAAACAAAGAGCGAGATCAGAAGTGATGGGATCCCAGAAAGTGGTCACTAAGTGAGTTCAGATACCTGGAGCACAGTGCAGGTGACTGATTCCAAAAGTTTAACAAGAAGTCATTCTCTGTTTCCTACAGCCATTTACCATGACAGAACAGACCAATGCTGACACAGGAGAAAACTACAGAAATTAAAACAGCTATAAGAATTGAACTTTTACGGAAAGAACGACATCACCCCATTTGTAAGGAAATGGAAAGACTTAGAAAAAATCATATTAAGTGAAGTAAGCCAGACTCAAAGGAACATAGGCTCAATGGTTTCCCTCATTTATCATAACCAGTAGAAACCTTGGGCTCTCCTAGCAGAGATTTGCAATAGAACAAAACCTAGATACATAAGGCCATACAGTATGACACTAAATGAAAGGACCTCCAGGATACAGAAACAAAAGCCATATAATGAGTGATTGTTGTCCTTAATGTACTATATTATCTTTCATCTCTTTTGCTGTCCCTTGGTTATCTCATATTGTTACAGTATTTTACCTTGTTACCTGATATATTGGATATATTTGTATTTGGTTATTTGAAATAGGATAGGGAAGGAGGGAAAACAAGATGAGGAAATGGGGGTGGGGGGAGGGAAATGGGGACCAAGACATGAGAAAGGGTATCAATGTTTGTGAAGTAATGCACCTTGTATCTGGTGAATATACAGTATGCCTTCTATTAATTACAATAAAAATATATGAAAAAAAGAATTGAACTTTTAGTGTGGCTTTGTGCGTTCTACCGGAAAAATGACCTCCAAGTGGAATTGCTGGGTCATAGCAAAGCTCTATGTTTAGGGTTTTTGTTGTTGTTGTTTTACATTTGTTTGTTTGTTTTGCCAGTCCTGGGAATCAAACTTGGGCCTGGACACTGTCCTTTAACAACTTTGCCACATGACCCACAGCACCACTTCCAACATTTTCTGTGTGTGTGGTACCAAGGAATTGAACCCAGGGCCTGCTGTATGCTAGGCAAGCACTCCATCACTAGGCTACACCCCTGGCCCTATTTTTAGTTTTTTGAGGAGCCTCTATACTGCTTTCCAGAGTGGTTGAACAAGCTTATATTCCCATCAACAGTGTAGTACTGCTCTCTTTTGGCTGCATCCTCTCCAGCATCTGTTAGTGTTAGTTTCCTTGATAATGACCATTCTGACTGGGGTGAGGTGGAATCTCATGTTGTTTTGATTTGCATTTCTTCCTTCCTTCCTTCCTTCCTTCCTTCCTTCCTTCCTTCCTTCCTTCCTTCCTCCTTCCCTCCCTCCCTCCTTCTCTTCCTTCCTTCCTTCCTTCCTTCCTCCCTCCCTTTCTTATTTTTTTTTTGCCAGTCCCAGCGCTTGAACTCAGGCCTAAGCATTGTCCTTGAGCTTTCTCAAGGACTAGTACTCTACCACTTGAGTCACAGCATCATTTCCAGTTTTTTCTATGTATATGGAACCAAGAAATTGAACATAGGTCTTCATGCATGCTAAGCAAGCACTCAACACTAGGCCAAACTCCCAGTCCTTGCATTTCTTTTATGACCAGAGATGTTGAACATTTCTTCATGTGTTCACTGACCATTTTAACTTTTCTTCTGGGAAGTCTGTCTTTAAGTTATTAGCACACTGAAATCAATGTACATTGAGATATATCAATTCTAGAGAAATTTGGAGCCAGTTCCTTCACATCTTTAAACTTTTTTCTCTCTTCTATAATTAGTTCATTACAATATACTGCTTAATGCTGTTGAGAAAACTATAAAGCCTGAAATAAAAGTAATCATTTTTAATGTGATATAGTATTTTTGTTTAAATGTCTTATATTTAAGTGTATTTCTGTGCATAACATGTTAGTAATGTTAGAAATGTTATTAACATAAATTAATTGTACAAAAGGACTAGGTTGCAATATTTACAATCATGATAATATTATTTCAGAGCTAAAAAATCTTTAAAGGTATCAGCAGTAAAGCTAATCTATAAACAAGAAAAGTTCAGCCATGTTAAAAGAAAATATAGATATCTGTAACATTGCAGCAAAACAATATTGATAATACTTTATTTTAATTACAAATAACAATTTATAATAATACCAGTAGTATCTATTTCTGCATAATTTATATCTATTCTTTACAAAAATGAGATCAGTAATTTTGAATATTTTGTCTTAGAGAAAAATATAGATTATAAAATTATTGGTGATTATTTTAAAGTCAAAAATGTTAAAGACATTAACTTTGATCATTCTAAGTCAATGTCAGATCTCTTGAGAGAGGCATTAGCAGAGCAAATCACTTGGGACCCTCTGGCTCTGTTGTTAAAAATAAGATCAAGCCAGGCATTGTTCTCTTTTATTGCATCCCAGTGCCTAGCCTGTGGCTGGTCCACAGAAGTCAGGGAAGTCTTTCTCCTCTGAGTGAATTCTCTCTGGAAATGTCCATGGACTAAGCCTGACAAACCTCCTAGGTTCTTTCTGCCCAATCACATCATTAGCAAGGGGCAGCATCACTAGGCCCCGCCCTTATGAACGTGTGATAGCTGTTATGGGTGGGCTCAAAACTACAAGCTCTCTTCCTGGTCTCTTCTCATCACTGGCTGAATTACATCATGCTATTTCCAGGAAGAAAGCCCTCACAAAATGAACTCTCTCCTTTGGGATTTCCTAGGTCCCAGAACTCTATAACTGTATCTCAGTTCTTCCTAGTTTAACTAGTCTAATACAGCACTGGCAAACAAACTGGGACATAGATAATTAACAATTTAACATGAATTCTATTTTCTTTCCCTTCCCTTTTTCCTATACTTTAGCCAGAGAGAAATAAAAAATCTTAAAATTCATCAAATATATATATATGAAAAAACTTATATGCGTAGTTTTAATGGAGGAGGGGGTTCCAGTCATCCAGGATTTTAAGTATCACATTTCATACTTAGGGACAACAGAATTGATTCCCAAGTGGAATTAACAATTGTTTTGATTTCAAGGAAACAAAATAGTTCTCAAATTATTTTTCTTCTGGCTCTGTTAATCAACTACAGCCCAACTTAACTCTTCACAGTTAATTTTTAAAGGCAAGATTATAAGAATGTGTAGACCCAGAAGTAATGGCAAACTTCTCCTTCTCCGTGAGCCTGTTATCTAATCAGGCTCTTATAAATCCTACCCCTTAATATATTAGTAGATCTCAAGCCCTTTCCCACTGGCTTTTTTCACAATTTCTCATATCTCAATTGCTTTCTAACTTTTCTGCCTAAGTCTGTTTTAATTTTGGATTCATTCATTCTTCCTTTCTGAAACTAATTTCAAGAATTATTTTTCTAAGGCTGAGTGTGGTAGCCCATGCCTGTAATTCCAGATATTTAGGAGCTGGAAATCAAAAGGATCTCGGTCACCAGTAATCTTAGTTGCTGGTCAAGTAGAGATTTGGTGGCAGCTGCAGCTATATTGGCCTCACCTTTGACGATCCACCATGTATCGCCTCCATCTCTGTCTTGGAGGCAACTCTGTCCATCTTCCCATCATAAAATTGACAGATCAGATTATTTTTGTCTTGGTAACTGCGTCATTTTCCTGTATTGAATGTCCTCTAATGGGTGACAGTATGTATTAAACAAGCAAACCAACAAACAAACCTTCCTGTGCTCCCACCCTCATATATATCTGCTTCTCGTGCATTTTCTCCACATTGCCTTGCCTTTATACTCTAGGACTTTTCCTTCTAGAAAGGAAGCAAAGATTTCTACTGCTGGCTTTTGTTTGCTGTGATGGGACGCTGGATTGCCACTCAGATCATTTAGTGTTTAGTGACTTATCAAGTGACTACTTCATATCATTTTTACTTGAATATATGAGCATGGCAATACACCTCTTGGCAAAAGGATAAAAGGTTAGAAGAGGCAATCCAAAATTTCATATGGAATAATAAAAGACCCCGTATAGCAAAAACACTTCTTAGCAGAAAGAACAGCGCTGGAGGAATTTCAATTCCAAACTTTAGACTCTATTACAGAGCTATAATGATCAAAACAGCTTGGTACTGGCACAAGAACAGGCCTGAAGACCAATGGAATAGATCTGAAGACCCAGATATTCAACCACAGACCTATAGCCACCTAATTTTTGACAAGGGAGCCAAAAAAATAGAATGGAAGAAAGATAGCCTCTTCAACAAGTAGTGCTGGCAGAACTGGTTAAGCACCTGCAGAAAACTAAAGTTGGATCCTTCTTTGTCACCCTGCACTAGAATTAACTTCAAATGGATCAAAGACCTGGAGGTAAAAGCTGACACACTGAAAATTTTACAGGAAGGAATAGGAGACACACTAGGCCTCCTTGGCACAGGTGGAAACTTTCTTAATAAGGACCAAGAATCACAACAAATCAGAGAAAGGCTGGATAAGTGGGACTGCATTAAACTGCAGAGCTTTTGTATGGCAAAGGACATAGCTAGTAAACTAATCAGGAAGCCTACAGAGTGGGAGAAGATCTTCACCAACCACACAACGGACAAAGGCCTCATATCTAAAATATATCAACACCTCAAAAAATTGAATCACTCCAAAACTAATCTCCAAAGTAACAAGCATCCCATTAAAAAATGGGCCAAAGACTTACAGAGAGTCTTCTCTGAAGAAGAAACAAAAATGGCCTATAGACACATGAAGAAATGCTCAACATCTCTGGTCATAAAAGAAATGCAAATCAACACAACTCTAAGATTCCACCTCACTCCAGTTAGAATGGACAGGATCAGGAAAACGAATGACAACAGATGCTGGAGGGGATGTGGCCAGGAGGGATCACTACTACACTGTTGGTGGGAGTGCAAACTCATTCAACCACTATGGAAAGCAGTATGGCGGTGCCTCAAAAGGCTAAACATAGAGCTTCCCTATGACCCAGTAATTCCACTACTTGGCATTTACCCAACCATCCAGAAACAAGGACATACTAAATCCACTAGCACAACAATGTTCATTGCAGCATTATTTACCACAGCAAAGATATGTAACCAACCTAGATGTCCCTCAGTTGATGAGTGGATCAACAAGATGTGGTATCTGTACACAATGGAATTCTATGCTGCTGTCAGAAAGAATGACATCAACCCATTTGTTAGAAAATGGAAAAACTTAGAAAAAATCTTATTAAGTGAAGTAAGCCAGACTCAAAGGAACATAGGCTCAATGGTTCCCTCATTTGTCATAATCAGTAGAAACCTTGGGCTCTCCTAGCAGAGATTTGCAATAGGGCAAAACCTTGATACATAAGGCCACATAGTATGAAGCTAATTGAAAGAACCTCCAGGATATTGAAACAAAAGCCATATAATGAGTGATTGTTGTCCTTAATGTACTATATTATCTCTCATCTCTTTTGCTTTCCCTTGGTTATATCATATTGTTACAGTATCTCACTTTGTTATCTGAAATATTGGATATATTTGTATTTGGTTATTTGAAATTGGATAGGGAAGGGGGGAAAACCAAGATGGGGAGGTAGGGGGAAGGGTAATGGGTACCAAGACATGTGAAAGGGTATCGATATATGTGATTTAATGCACCTTCTATCTGGCAAATATCATGTAACCCTTTTATGAATTACAATAAATAATATTAAAAAAAGGTTCTAAGAAAAGGAGGAAGATAATCTATTTAAATTGAGCTATGGAGCCACTAGAGGTTTCCTTTTGCTGTGGACAAAAACAGAGAAAGATCCAGATGCCCCTCAGTGGATGAATGGATCAAGAAGATGTAGAATGGAATTCTATGCAGCCATCAGAAGGAATGACATCGCCTCATTTGCAAGGAAATGGAAAGACTCAGAAAAAATCATATTAAGTGAAGTAAGCCAGACTCAAAGGAACTTAGGCTCCATGGTTTCCCTCATTTGTAATAATTAGTACACATGTAGGACTCTCCTAGCAGAGGATTACAATAGCTCAAAAGCTACGTACATATGGTTATACAGGATGAGACTAATGAAATGAACTCTAGTATATGGAAACAAGAGGCTTATGTTTGTGATTGTTGCTCTTAATGTACTATGTCAAGTTATTTGTTTTCTCTATTTTTTCCCTTACAGTTAATCTCATGTGGTTACTGTATCTGATTTTGTTACATGGTATATTGTATATATGCTTATTCCTTTATTTGAAATAGGGAAGAGAAGGGGGAAAACAAGATGACTGGGAGGGGATGGGGAGGGAAAAGGTAATAAAAACATGAGAAGGGGTATTAAGTTTCAAGAAGTAAAGCACCTACTACCTGATGGATGTAACTGCAACCCCTCTATTCATTATCCCAACAATACAATAAAAAATAAAATAAAAAAACAGAAGGTGCTAGTTTCTAAGGAGAATGTGAAGCTTCATTATGGAAGCACTGATATTTAATACTTCAAGAGGTTCACTGGAGAGACCACATCCATCTGCCATGTTTCACTTTAAAGCACGTGTATCATTTAAAGGGCTAACACCACAAACAACTTTCAGGTATAAACTAGACAGAGTTCAGAAGGCTTAGAATCAGATGTCTACTTCTGAAGTCCCAATTTTGACACCTCTCCAGTCCCCAATATTGGGCTGCAAACACAGCTTTCATTATTTTTGTCTGTCCAATGCAAGCAATACTAAGAGAACCTTATTGTTGTTGTAATGCAAGAGACCAGTGGTTCTCAGCCAGGTCCAGTGACCACCCCAAGGGCCATTTGAAAATATCTGGACATACGGTTTGGTTGTCACATTGGGTAAGAGCACAGTACTGCAAGTCAGAGATGAAACTCCATCAGATGAAATTACACATCCTAGGGCACCCACGACAGCCTCCCTCCTCTGACCCCGCCAAATGTTCATGAGGCCGGTGTGGGGAAATTCAGTGATAAGCTCCAAAAAATGTTACCTATTGTGATTATATTCTCAGTCCCTTTGTCTCTGAACATCTTTCTTTTCTCTTTTGATGTGCTAAGATTATGAAAGCACAGTTCATTTTTAGCATGGTTAATTAAAGCTGGTATCTAACAATTTATCTAACTAGATATCAGCGTAAAAATCTGTAGGTACAGTTTGCATAATGTGAATCTTAGAATTCACGTAATGCGAATTCTTACAACATGAATTCTTATGATGTGAAACTGCTCCTTGAAATCGTCCTTAAGTGTGTTCAGTAAATAATTGAATTTTACTTCCTACACATAACATAATATTGCCTCTGCCAACCCCCAGAAAAAACACAAACTCCCATCCTGTCACCATGTGCACTTTGTGTGCTGAATCTTAAGGGAGAAAGCCATGTTACCCATCAGTCCAATTTCAATTTTACATGAACTAGTCTGGTCCATTAGGAGGCAAGGAGTAAATCATGTACCCCTTCTCATCACACATCCCAGCTGCACACCTAACTCAAAGTTTGTCAAGCTATCTAGGATAAAAATTTTGCTTTGAGCCATGGCTCAAGTGGCAGGGCACTAGCCTTGGACAGAAACAAAATGGCAACAAAAAATAAGTTATAGTCATTGACAAAACCTTGATTTCAAGCTTCAGGACTGGCACACACACACACACACACACACACACACACACACACACAAAAGAGGGTGAGAGGAGACTGGGCATGGTGTAATCCCAGCATTTGAGAGGCTGAGGGAAGATTATAGAATCCCAAGGCCAGCCTGGGCTAGATAAATTGTCTCCAAAAAAAGGAGGATGAGAAGAAAGAGGAGGAAATGGAGGAAGAGGAGGAGGAGGAGGAAGAAAAGGAGGAGGAGGAGGATCAGCTTCTTCCTGTCTCCTGGTGAAGTTATAACTGGAAGGTGGCCTATTGAGTCTCAAGATGAGAGCCCTCATCAGGATCGCTGTCTTCTACCATTTTGATCTTGGTTTTCAGGCCTGCAGAACAGTCAACATCTGTTGTGAGAGCCACTGAGCACTGCCAGTGCTCAGGCAAAGGAAGTAAGCAGGGAATGTGGGATGTGGTGTTGATACGTGTTAGTACAAAAACAGCCTACTAGGGAAGACTGCAGGGCTTACAGGATGCTGTAGACTGCAGGACACGCTGAGAAGCCAAAATCTGCTTTGTAACGAAATGGAAGAAAGGAGCTGCAAAGGAATGAGCAAGTGAAAGGAGTGAGGAAAGAGGAAATAAAGATGCCATGGTAACTCTGGTGGCATAAACCCTACAGGAAATAGAAAATCCATCGAACAGGAAGCCTTCTAATTCTCACTATTAACTCAAAATCAAGCTCTGTAACATGGAAGATGGCTCAAAATGAATAAGATAGGTTGAAATGTTTTCTTCCCGGTGGTATATCTGTGCCACACGCACTCTCTCTGTCCTATTTCTCTTCTGATAAACTTCCTTATCACCTTTCCTATGTCTTTTGACTGAAATATTCTCTAATGAGACATAAGGACTGAGGTCTTTTAGATATTCTAAACAATCTGGTAACATATTCGGTGCATTGGCCAAGATGTTAGCGATTAAGTGTGTCTTTTCCTGATGTGAACTCATCTGCAGGTTTATAATGTATAGATTAACTATGCCAAGGCCTAGAGTAAGTGGTACAAACTCTGATGCAGTTTCCATCATCCAAGTGTCCCTTGAGAAACAAATGAGAAAATGCATTCAGACTTCTCAGGAAATGGACCACATATACAACAGATTATTAACATGTTTATTTTTGCCACACTGCAAAACAGGGCAACCAACTGCTTTATTCCAAAGTTTTTCTCGAAGGATACACACACATTCATACCAAATATCATTGGGCAGTATTTTAATTCAGACTGCCTTGTATTCTAGGAAGTAGGTGCAAATCTTGAAACTTCTGGTCAGAAGCCCATAGTTTACTCAATTATTTGGCAGTTTTTGCTCCAGGAGGTAAAAACTGAACATTAATGGTATCAAGATAAATTGTGTGGCTACTAACCCCTTTGAGATCTAGTGAACAGTTTCAATAAGTCTAAACTCTATTTGACATTTGTTACATTTTCTTTTCACTGAAGCTTCTATTGGCTTTCTCTTCTAACACTGCTCTCAACTAAAAACTCTACTTTCTGGAAAGTGAATTTGTAACAAGGAGGAGAAAATCCTGCAGAACTGATTTAAAATACATACAGGGAACTTCCTAAATGGTTTTTGAAATAAAAAGTGGCTTTACACAAAATCTAGTTTCCTGAAAGTGATAAAATTCCATCTGCCAAGAAGAGAAGAGTGAGTTGCAAAGGTGCTAAATGCCTAACTTTCAGTACTGCATGATGTAATATTAAAGTTAATGACAAGAATCAGATATGTTTATGTAGACTATGGTGGCTCAAGCCTATAATCCAAGCTTTCTTGGGAGGTTGAGATTGGAGGATCATGGCTACAGGATAGCTCAGGCAAAAGAAATTTGAAAGACTCCATCTCACCAGTGCCTGAGGGGTAGTACATGTCTGTCTTCCTCAGGGACACAGGAAAGCACGAGTAGGAATGTCTCATCTCAGGCATAAAAAACAAGACCTTCCCACAAAAATAACTACTGCAAAACGAGGTTTGATACATGACCTAAGTAGTAGAATGCCTAATAAGTTCAAGGTCCTGAGTGGAATTCCAAAATTAAAAGACAAAAAACCAGAGAGATGTTTAGCAACATGAAAACAACTGAAATATCTTTTTTTTTTTTTTGCCAGTCCCAGGCTTGAGCTCAGGGCCTGAGCACTGTCCTTGGATTTTTCTCAAGGCTAGAACTCTACCACTTGAGCCTCAGCACCACTTCTGGCTTTTTCTAAGTATGTGGTACCAAGGAATCGAACCCAGGTCTTCATGCATGCTAGGCAAGCACTCTACCAGTAGGCCAAACTCCTGGTCCCAACTGAAATATCTTATAGTTTGAAATTTAAACTTCACTTAGCATTCCCTGTAACTCACTTTAGAATTGTTTTTTTTTGGGGGGGGGGAAAGGCATTTGAAGGAATTTGGTACACATTGTATTATATTCATGACTGTATATTATATATAGTGTCCAAACAAAGAAGTCTGCCAGAGAAACTTCTCATTATTCTATTTCCTACTGCAAACACACAAGATTCTTAATTCTAATAGATTGACTCTGCCTAGTCCAGGAATATTAATATTAATGACAGTCGATAGGCTGTCTAAGCTTAGAGCTTCATGAAGACAAATAGACGATTGAAAGTAGCCAACCTCAGACTCGGTGGAAACTATAATCAGTTGATTAAATAGAGATTTGAGGAATACCGATGTTTTGAAATACTGAAACTAATGTGCTGTTGGTTGCTGGCATTTCCTTTCAGTCCTCCACCTTCCCCCTTCCACAGGGATTGGTGTTTTGAACCACTGTCCTGCAGAGAGCAGAAAACCAACACAAACTGCTCCTGAAGCTCAAAGCTCAGAGAAAAGACACTGACAGAATACTTGAGGGATTGCCTGTTGAGAAAACAGACTCTCAGATCTACACTGCCAGCAATACCCTTAAAACAAACAGAGGGCCAAATCTTCCTTATCCTTGGTGTGAGGAGAAAGGCAGAATCCAATAGGAGATGCTTGTGGGTCTCCAGGGAGAGGGCGCATCTGCCACTCTCCCCATTTCTCACTCACCCATGGGTCTGCCAGCACAGCCTGACCCCATAGGAATCCCTACCTGCTGATGCTGGCTGGGACCTAGGCTGGAGTATAGACAAAGGGGAAATGCCCAAGCAAGGCTGTGACAGTAACTTTGGAGGATAGCCAGTGCTGTAGTATGCCCAGGAATGGTTCTGAAACAAGAGAGAAAAGTAGGGCTTGGGAAGGCTGCTCAGAGGTAAGTGTGCCCATACTTTGTTTGGCCCTCCAGGAAGCAGGTAAGGTAAACACAGTAGAAAAGAGACTGGGTAGCCAGGATGGTTATGTAAGGCTTGTTTCTTCCCCTAAGACTAGTTGATCAACAAAACACAGTACTGGGAATATTTAGTGAGGAAAAGGAGATAAACATAGAGGAGGCTGAACTACTTGATGTAAATCCCCACTTTCTGGTGGAATGATAAAAAAAATGTAAGCACAATTAAATTCACTTTTCAAGAAATACTAGCTCTTAGGCACTTAAGAATGTGATCTGAATTCCTATCTACCCAGTTAAGATTCTCTCCTCCGTCTTCTGAAATCTGTCCATAGTTCTTCTTCCTGAAGGAACTTGGAATAATGAGTTGCTCTTACCCCACAAGGAAGTGGCACGGTTGCCCTTGGGTCTTTGGAGATGGTGAGTGTCTTAGAGAGAATCTCCCACTCTCTGTACTCCAAGTGCAACAAGCACTGAAAGTCTTCCACCTGGTTTCAGTAGATGATTTTGCTTTCATCCGAGACTCAAGCAAAATCCTAGTGCCGGCTATATCTCCTCATCACATTTCTCTCTGGTCTCCTGGCTGTGTGTGTGCCAGCAGCTCCATCAGCAGTCACTGTGGAGCCTGTCCCGTGCTTGCTCATGGGCTCTGGCAGCTCTGTTCTCTCTGCAGGATCATCAGTCTTCCGCAGGCTGTGATGATAGGATGGATTTTTAAACTTTTTGGCAGAAAGAGCCACTTCCTGTGCAGAGAAAAAGATGAAAGCGAACCTCACGTGGTGCAGAAACACAGACGCCCTGATACATTCTGCACAGCGGGTTCAGCTCCCCACTCCTGGAACAACCCTGCCTCAGGCCTTCCTGACCCAGATCCCTTGAACTTCATCCGTCCCTCAGATCATTTTGCACCCACTGTTTCCAACACATGGAGCTCCAGCTTCAGAGCGTTGGTGCCTTCCGATGTGTTCCAATGGCTATCTGCATGAATGGTAACCTAACACCTCTGCTGTAAAAACCAAGGTGAGTGACATCTTGAATGAAACAAAGATCATTCTCTAGAGCTGTATTATTGCAAACGGTGGTAAATTATAGTCACTGATTAATCACATCTTAAAGGACTTGCTTGACTACTCTCCTGTAGCTTTGGGATATGTCCAAGACTGTATCTTGTGGTGAGCTTGTTCAACTTGGGGTCAGAGGAAGGTTTAGTGGAAACGTTGGGAAGAAAGTTGTGTTCCATCCTCTTCTCCAAGACTGAGACTTTGGCTATCATTAGGAACAGTGTGTGTGTGTGTGTGTGTGTGTGTGTGTGTGTGTGTGTGTGTGTGCGCATGCCCACATTCAAGTTGTGAAGGCATTGATTAAACCCACTGGGTTCAGCCTGCCAGAGCACTCCTACGTGCTTCTCCACCGTGACTCCGCACATAGGATTTTTATTTATGATTTTAAAGTTTTGTTCATCATAAATTGTTTTTGGGGGGAGGTATATGCTTTTCTTTTTAAAAATAGAGAAACAAGATTGAGATAAAGCTCTGAGGTAGAGACTGTATTGAGTGAGCATCAGGCCTTGGGTTCTGTTCCCCACACCAAAAATTAAATAACACGTCAGGATATCATGTTTCTTTGGATTGCTGACATGTTTGGGGTATCCTCTCAAATTTTAGAAAAATATTAGCTTCTTACTGTTGTCGTGGCGAATTACTGCATAATAGGCAGTTTTAAAGCAATAGAAACAGTCCTTCAGAATTCTGGGGATCAAGAACCTAAAATCATGGTGGTAGAAAGCAACAAGCCATGCAAATCCCACAGGAAAGACTAAGCCTTCCATGCTTCTCCCAGGCTCTCGTGACTCCTGGTGCTCTTGGCTTGTGTCACCATCACTTTAATCTCTGTGCCCCTATGGGATTCACATTATTTTCTGCTTCTCTCTAAGAATACCTGTCATCTTCTTCCAGGATGATCTCATTTAGAGATTATTTTTTTTTTGCTTATTTAGTACGGAAGATTGAGATTAAACCAAGGCCTAGTGCATGCAAGGAAAATTCTCTACCACTGAGCAACATTTCTAGCCCGTTATTACATTTCTAGTCTTAATTACATGTACCATATAAGATCATACTCACAGTTTCCAGCAGTGAAGACTTGTTAGACCTCACTTGCTTTATCCTAGCCATGACATGGACCCAAATGCACGGGTGTATCACTCAATCTGCCTTCTCCCTGGAGTCCTTACTGGCCCCCAGATAATATGAAATCTGGATGGGACAATGCAAAACGGTGAAAAACACCCTCAGAGAGAATGGGGACCTTCTGTAGCCTGATTCTGCCCACAAGGAGCACCTCTGATTAGGAGAAAGGAGCAATAATTTTCTTCATTGGTGATTTTCAGAGCAATCTTAAGGTTATGGAGAAGTCACTAAACTTCTGTCATGAAAATGATATACTTTTGGAGTTTGGATATCCATCATTTCATTTATCCCTTGCCTTATTTTCATTCAATACTAGCTTTATTTACTTTATATAAGATTATTGATTTTTTTTGTTAAAACCACAGCTGTATGGCTGTCGTGAACTGAAATTCTTACAGCATGATCTTCTTCCTATGATCGTGGGAAAGAGCAAGCTACTTTAAAAACACACACATGCACATGCTTCTTCAAGCCATATGGAAGTTTTATGTATTCAAATAGAGCTTTGTTTTCTCTTAATTTCCCACAAGGCCTTTGTCAGCATAGGGAAGGGGACCTGTTAGAATGGTTCCCCCCTAACTCCAGGGCTCTTCAGCTCTTGCTTTGGCTCTTAGATGTGTATGTGATCTTCTAACACTACACCACAATGACGAGTACTCAGTACAAGGCATGAGGAAGGAAGGACCACAGTCACTTCCACTGGGCAACTTATGCCTCTTAATGTTAAATACTATTTCAGACAAATCTACATGTGAATTTCCACAATATTACACAGGCTATGAGTATTCTATAAAAAATGTGGACAAATTCATGTGCTTGGATCAGTTTCTCATATTCAGTATGTTTAAAAATCAACATGATGTGAGCAAATTATTTGCAGATTGTTAGACAGGGTGAATAATCTGACACCATATGGAGACTATTCATGAACTACAGCAATTTCCACACTGTTGACTGTGTGTGAGATAAACAGTGTGCATTATTGATTTTCCATTATTTTCTTGGTCTATTACATCTAATGTGTAAATTGAGAGAAACACTTTTGAGAGATTCTCTTATAGGCATCTTGCTATTCATTAGCGAAGGGCAAGTTATTTGTGTTTGCCATCTTTTTTTCTACTTTAACCAAACACATGTTTTCCCTTTCAACTGATAATTCTCAGAGAAGAGAATTAAGTATAGAGACATTAACTGCGCAGCAACATTTACTTACATAAGTCACAGAGTCACACTAGGAAGGAATATGATGCCAAACAGAGGATAAGAACTGGGGTGGGTGTTTGTGAAAGGTACAAATGCGAATTTGGCTTGCAAATGCCCTGCTAAGCTAGAGCACTGTAAGTCCAATGAAAATGGAGATGTGTAACTAATTCAAAGCTCTTACTGGGGCCCTCTGGTTTTCCATGAATGCTCCTAAGCGAATATTTTTCTTAACTCATTTCACAGAGGGGAAAAAAAGCCAGGCACAGTAGTCACCTACTACTATAAAATGTTTCCAAACTCAGTAGCTTACGACGTTGCATTTATTTTCAGTCACAGGTCTGAACCTTGGCTAATGTGGCTTAGCCTTTAGGTGGCATTTATCTGGGTTGGCCGTCACATCAGATTTCTGCCTTTTCCAGGCCATCACACTGCAAAACAGCCTAAAGAATGTGTAGGTATCAGGGGAAAGGGTTGATATTCATGATCATAGTTACGGGGGCCGGGGGAGGAGTTTGTGTTCCACGGACCAAGACAAGAGCTATGACCCAGCCCAAAGTCAGTGCCATGTTCCTTCGATCATGTGCATGCTAGTTCTGCACAGCAGGAGAAGCTAAAGCCTCTGCAATTTCTGCTGTTGCCATGGAGACTCGTTGCCCCAGCCATTCGGTGTCCCAGTGTCCTGCCCTGGAGATGCATTGCACCCTGGCTACTACTGGTGATCCTTTGAATGACCACCATGGGACCATACATATGGCTCCCTGATCTCCTGTCTCCACCCCAGCAAGGTTATTCAAGCCCTCACCCAATATTATAACCAATCTCAGAAACACATTTTTGAGGGTCTATTTCCTGCAGCTACTTCTGGTACCAATTACATTGTCAGACACAGAAAATAATACTACACCTGGTATATGTTCATGAGGCTTTATGAGACATCAAACTGAATATTCCAGCTAAAAGAGAGAACTGATATAATTTTAAATGCATTTGGACTTTCTATGAATATCACATAAGTCAAACAAATAAAATATTTGGCAAAATTTCTCACTATCTTCCTTTTTTAAATAAATATGGAAAATTCCCATGACTGTTCAAAGTTTAAGGATATGAGAAAAAACAGTTTAAGGACATGAGAATCATATTATACAAGTTCTGAGGACTTAGTGATTTGTAAAAAGCTTGCCAACAAGGAATGGAAAGATGGACTATAATATGAAGATGGACTATAATATAAAAAGAGTAATAATTGAGAGAACTGATTTATTTATGACAGTTGTATTGCAGAGTTCCTAATCTCAATCTCTTAGTAAATGTAAGCAACGTGTCATCTTTATGAAAAGAAACAAAAAATTCAACTTACTGAGTAAAATTAGAAGCTTAAAAATGAGATCTGGAAATACATTCACAGCTTTAATCATTCTTGGTTTTTCAAATAAGAAGGAATCAAGGGCAAAATTTAGACTCTACGGATTCTGTGGACTATCAGCAAATCTATTTTATATCACATCTGAGACTTTTCAAAAAGAATATAGAGATGCTACAATATGTCTCCTATCTAGGACATCAAACAAACACTAACCTAAAATAGTTGCTTCTTAACTCAGGAGGTGAACTAGAAGTGCCAACGGGAGGTGATTTGCTGATGCTAAGCCGGCAGACACACATTTTAGTGATGAGGAGACACTTGTATCCATCTTTTATCCACCATCTGCTTATTCTTAAAGCCTGGATATCTTCAAAGTCTTGACACACACATACATGCAAACGAAAAACATTATGCTGTCATCTGAAAGGTGATAGATAGACTCATTGTTTGCACCTGGTGCTAAAAATCACTCTCAAGGAAGCTGCTTTAAAGAGGATTGGACCCTGATTTAGATGCTGACCAGGTAAGATCAGCATTGAGGATGAAAGCTTTCTGCCTCTTGCATTAATGTCTCTGGCTGTGTCTGGGAGGCTCTGAGGAGCTCAGAACAGTCCTCTCTGTCCTAATTCTACCTTCAGATAAAGACACAAGTGCTTCCATTTCTCAGGGTCTCTAGACCTAGTGTGATGGGTGTGCAGGTATTATCTGGCAAAAGTAGGTGTACGGCCCATGGCTTGGATACTAACCTGTAATTATTGTCACATTATACCTTTTCTTGGCAGTGTTTTCCAGCGGGCACTTCCTTATGAGGATCAGCGAGGATACCTTTAGAAAGAAAATGACTTGCCTAGCAGGGAGATTTTTAGTTCAGAAACTAGCTTCTACAATCTCAACTTCCCATTTTGAGCCTTCAGCAAGATGGCAGAAAAGAAAATCAAGATGAAATCCCATGAGACAGTGTATCCTGGGTTGCTGGGATTCTTCGGTCTAAACATCGACATGACTGTAAGAACTCTCAGGTTTTATCCTTTATCTATATGTGACCATACTAACTAATCCCATCCTCGTTTTTCAGGTCATCTCAAAGTCCCAAGAGGTAGCAAGCTTCGACATAGGAGGCCTAGACAGGACGTGAGCAGTGAGTAACTTAGGTGTCCTTTGCAATCTCTATCACTATGGCCTATAGGGACATCAGTCTTGAGGACTAGGCCTTTGTCACCTCTTCTGTCATGTACAGATCTTTTCAAATTAGTCCACATCCTATACAGTGTTTGTCACCTTCAAGTGGGATCTGCTATTTCCTTGACACAGTGCTTAGAAATTGAGCTTAATCTATGTGGAAGGCCCACTATTCACATTCTTGTTAACTATGGTTTGGATCTGGCAAGAAGAACTGATTTATCAGAACTAGAGGAGTGGCTGAACGGGTAGGAGGAAGAAAAGGAATTTCTTTTGCGATATCGCTGTGGGAAGAAGCTGGGTATGGTGGCACATGCCTGTCATCTCAGCAGTTAAATGGCTGCAGAGCGAGGATGGAGACTGTGAAGACATACTAAACCAGATGTCTGTCTCAAAAAAGGAAAGAACAGGACCGGGAGTTGTGCTTAGTGGTAGAGTGCTTGCCTAGCATGCACAAGGACCCGGGTTTGATTCCTCAGTACACAGACATAGAAAAAAGCCAGAATTGGTGCTGAGGCTCAAGAGGTAGAGTACTAGCTTTGAGAAAGCCCAAGGACAGTGCTCAGGCCCCGAGTTCAAGCCCCAGGATTGGCAAAAAAAAGAAAGAACAAAAGTAAACATGTAAATTCTGACAATAGGGTTGGCTTCTGAATACCAAAATGCTTTTCAAAAATGTTCCTGAGAAATGGGGACAAAAATATGAGAAGGGATATCAATATGTGTGAAGTAATGTTCCTTCTGTTTGGCGACTATAACTGTAACTCCTTTATTAATTACAATAAAACAAACAAAAATGTTCCTGAGTATAAAATTAGAAGGAACAAACACAAAAAGAGGCCAAATGCCTGTTTGTCCCATCTTTCCCCTCTCCGAACCCCCCTCCATCCCGCCTACAGTAAACTTATATTGAGTAGTTCATTTAATATGTCTTTCTGAAAGCCACAGCCCATGTGGTAAGGTTTGTTTTACATGGGCCACTAATGTAGAAGGCTTTGATATCTTATGTTGAAAATGGTGAAGTCAATTAATTCCATGAGTGTGAGCTTGGCATTGCATCCAGTTTACTCTTGGAGAGAGCTGCCAAGATCTAAAAACTGGTTTCTAAATAAAATACAGTATTTAGTTCTCTGAAATGAAGTAAAGCATGCTGCTTTAATTCGTAAAGAATGAACCCAAAATGTCTTGTCTCCCTTCTGTCTATTTGTCTGCCTTACAGGAGTCCTGAGTATAAATTGTTTCGGAGGGCTAGCAATACAGCTTCCTCACACTGCAGACACAATGTGTCCTTGCTCTGCTCAGACTGTGGCAGTCAGGATGCAGTGAGTTGTGCTTCGGTAACAAGCAGTCCAAAAGTCTCAAACCAAAAGCAACCTGTCAAAAATTCTTCTCCTCTTTGTAAGTGTAAAGTAGGAATCTATTATTGCAGACAGATAGATAGATAGATAGATAGATAGATAGATAGATAGATAGATAGACAGACAGATAGACAGATAGATAGATAGAGTCCCATTTTCTTAGTACTACTTCTGGAGCAGACTATTCTTTCCTGCCTTTTCTTGTGCTTGGTTGTCTTTTATTATAATAGTACTTTTTGATTACTTTATCTTTTTTTTACTGTTATCTTTTTAAAATTGTAGTTTTTCCTATGAGGTTTACATCTTATAGTAGTCTATTTAAAGCTGCTAACTATAATTATATATGTATAAAACCTCTAAATATTTACTTCCTCCACACATACTTCATGTTTCATGGAGCTCATGTCACTTCTTTTTGAAGTGGTGGAGGATGAAGTACCAGAGCTTGAACTCACAGTCAAGTGTTTGCTAAGCACGCACTCTACTGCTTAAGGCACACCTTCTGCCATTTTAACTCCAGCTGTCTTTTTTTTTTCTGCCAGTCCTGGGCTTGAGCTCAGGACCTGAGCACTGTCCTTGGACTTTTCTCAAGACTAGAGCTCTACCACTTGAGCCTCAGCACCACTTCTGGCTTTTTTTTTTCTATGTACATGGTACTGAGGAATTGAACCCAGGTCTTCGTGCATGCTAGGCAAACACTCTACCACTAGGGCAAACTCCTGGCCCTAACTCTGTCTTTAAGATATGGTCTTAGTATTTACTCTGGCCAGCCTGGACTGTGAACCTCAAAACAGCTGAGATGATAGGTATGCCTCCACACCTAATTTTTTCTGTGGAGATGGGTCTTGTAAGCTTTTTGTCTGGGCTGGTCTCCAATTGCAATCCTACTGCTTACTTTCTTCACAGATAGAAGGACATACATGTGCCATCAGTGCCAGAGAAACTTTTGATCTTTTTATATTGATAATTTTGTGTGATGGTAGCTGCTGTTAATATTCTCTTTTAATCCTAGAACAAAATTAGGAGTGATGTATATGTAGTATATAAATGTATAGGAGTATATATATGTATATGTAGTATATATATGTATATTCTGCATTTGTTATTATATTTATCTTTGCCAGTAAGTTTTATACTTTCAGATGTTTTCTTGTTACCATTAGTTCCTTTCAACCTGAAGAATTTCCACTAACATTTCTAGTAAAATAGTTCAATGATAACCATACTTCCTCTACTTTTGATTTTCTGAGGAACTCATTCCACTTTCATTTTGCAGAATTATTTTGCCAATTACAATATTCTTGGTTGGAAATTATTTTGCATCTTTCAGCAGTTTGCACTTAACATGATATCCCATCTCTAAGGTTTCTATTGGTAAAATTACCAACATCCTTGTATATGATAAATCATTTGTTCTCGCTACTTTCAAAATCCTCTTTGGCCTTTGACACTGTAATGATCATGTGCAGTCATATAGTATACATGTCTTTTTTACAGCATTATTTACAACACTTTGGGACTCCCGAGTCTGGATGTCTATTTTCTTCCTGTTTGGGAAGATTTCAGTCATTATTATTATTTTTAATTCTTTCTCTTCCGTTTCTGTAATTACCCATGGCAAATGTATTGTTTTCCCTTGATGTTACTCAATCAATTCCACGACTTTCTTAACTCTATTTATTCTTCGTGTATTTGTGTTCATGCCTTCATATCTGGTTCCTCTGACTGAATGATTTCAAATGACTTGTGTTCACAAATCCTCTTGATTGACAAAATCTTCAGAGTATTCCAGTTCGGTTATTATAGTCTGAATTTCTCTATGGCTTGCTTTTATGATTTTGCTCTGTTTAGATACTTGTTTTATTCCTGTATAATTTTCTTCATCATGTCTTTTGTCAGTTTGTGTTCTTTTATGGTTTATTGCACTTTGTTATCATTTTTAATATTTTATTTTATGATTAATTAGTGGAGACTTGTTTTCTTTCCTTGAAGAGGCTATATTTCCCCTAATTCTTAATTTCCCTAATTCTGATATCTCCATTTTCTTGTGTCTTTGTGCTGGTGTTGTGCCTTCACAATTATTATTTTATTGTAGTTTATTGTCTGGGTAACACATAGAGGGGGTTACATTCATCAGGTAGTGGGTACATTACTTCTTCTTTCATTTTATCTTATTGTTGGGGTAATATACAGAGGGGTTACAGTTACAATTGTCAGGTAGTAGGTGCATATTACTTCTCACACATTCATACCTCTTCTCATGTTTTTGACCCCGTTTCCCTCTCTCCTACCCCCTCCCATTCATCATGTTTTCCCCACTTCTCTTTCCTATTTCACATAAACAAATAAACGTATATACAATATACCAGGCAACAAAGTCAGCTACAGTAACCACATGAGATTAACCATTAGGAGAAATAAAGAGAAAAGAAATAACATAGTACACTAAGAACAACAATCACAAAGATAACCTCTTGTTTCCATATCCTAGAGTTCATTTCATTTACTCTCCGTCCATTACTTTTTTTTTTTTTTAACTCAGCCTGGGTGTTATCCCTGAGCTCTTCAGCTCAAGGCTTCAGCTCTACCCCTGGGCCTGGGCTTTGTCCCTGACCTCTTCAGCTCAGGCTACCACCCTACCCCACTTCTTAGGGATAAGAGTTTGAGGTCCTTTTGTGCCCAGGATGGCTTTGACTTTGATCCTCAGATCTCAGCCTCCTGAGTAGCTAGGATTATAGGTGTGAGCCACTGTACCCAGCCGTACATTACTTCTTGAACCTGGATAACCCTTTTCATGTTTTTCTCCCACTTTCCCTTGCCCACCCTCTCCCACTCATCTTATTTTTTCCCTTTTTTAAGTCTTGACATGCCAGTTTTGTCCGTGAGAAACTTTCACCAGTTAGCCTGGCTTGAGATTCTGAGAACTTCTCAAGTGTTCTCTTGGAATGTGGATGCCCTCATCCCTCCTCCCCACCCTCCCTGGCTCATTTCCTCCGGAGGGAGATGGTATGGGCTGAAGCTTAGTTACAGATGGCTTTGAGTCATCTTATTTATATCCCTTGGGATTCATGAGTCTGGATATTCCTTTTTCCTTCACCCTTTGTGATGGGACCTCTGTTAACTTCTGAAAATGACCTAACCTTTTCTTTAGGGAAAAGCAATAAAGTGTATAGACATCAGATGCAAGTTCCATCTCTCCCTGCTTTCTGAAGGGCCGGGAGGGGGGGGGGGGAAGCCCTCAGGGTTGCTCCACTTCTCTCACTCCCACAACTTTGCATGCCGCAGTGTTCACTCCGCATTTTGGTCCTTGGTTCCCCTAAAGTGTTCTAGGCTAATTGGCTACTGGCTTTGAAATGAGACAGAAGTAGGTCGCTCAGCAGCTGCCCCAAGGCCTCAGAGCTCATAGACACTTTTCATTCACTTTTTCTCTCAAGGTAGAAATTACAGGCTAAACAAGTATCTTTCAGTGATGAATTGTGCCACCTTGGGAGATTGGCAGACTATGAAAGTGTGCTCCTGACCCATACCAAGTGTGTGTGTGTGTGTGTGTGTGTGTGTGTGTGTTTTCTTGCTTTTATACTTATCTGAGGGGTACAAAACTGAATACTGGAAATGTTCCTTCCAGCATTCTGAACTACAAATCTACATTACATATATATATATATATATTTCCTTTTTTATATCTTGCTGGTCTCACTCCTTATTTGATAAATGAGCTTCAGGATAACTTGGATTCTTATTTTTCCTTTTCAATGAAGTTTTTTTTTTCCTGCATTTCAATTTTGAGAGACAGTACTGGTTTTGAACTCAGGGCCTATGTCTGCTTGCTTAGTGTACTACCACTTAAACTACAGATGCCAAGCCTTCTTTTTTACTGGTTAATTGGGATTAGAATCTAACAAATGTTTCTGCTCAGACTGGCCTCAAGCCAAAATCTTTCAGATCTCAGTCTCCTGGGTAGCTAGATGACATGTGCAAGCCTCTGCCATCCAGTTAACATTCTTTTTTTGATTAGATAAACGTATTTTATTTTTTATTTTTATTTTTGTGCAAGTCCTGGGGCTTGTCCATGAGCTTTATTTTGTTCAAGGCTGGTGCCCTACCACTTGAACTCTACTTCTACTTCTGGGTTTTGGGTAATTAACTGAGCTTTCTTGCACAGGGTAGCTTCAAACTGTGATCTGCTGATCTCAGGCATATGGATCTCTAGGACTTTATCAGAACTGAGTAGATCAGAAAATGCATGATTTTGAAGCATATATGCACAGCAAAACATTCCTACAACTCATCCAGAAAGTTTATTTGATGAAATTTTCATATGAAATAGAAAAAAACTGCATTATGCGGAAATACTCATATGTATATTGATGCTAACATATTTATATAGCTCATAATAAAGAAAATAAACATTTTTAAAGTGATTTTCCAAAATTACCAGATGCCTTAATACCCAAAAGGAGATAATTTTCTAAATCAACAATGTTGTAGTATACAGAAAAATATCAATAAAGTATGTCACCATTCTTATACCTATTATACACAAAATATAAGCAAATTTTCAAAAAATTAAATTAAAACTCAGTTGATGTTATTTCTTCAGAAAAGCCAGGCACATGTAGCTCTTGCCTGTAGTCTTACCTACTCAGGAGGCTGAGATCAAGAGAATCATTTCTCAAAGCCATCCTAGGCAGAGAAGTCCATAAGATTTCCATTTGCAAAATAACCAGCAGAAAATCAGGCTAGAGGCATTGTTCAAGTGGTAGAGCACCACCACACAAGCCTAGGAAGTATGAGTCCCTAAACTGAGGCAAAGCAAATGTATAAATACAATTAATCTTCAGAAAAAAATGAGGTGTATGATGTTAGAGAAAATATCTGAAACTTGATTGACATATGGAACGCGTTTTAGATCTGCCTTCTACTCATGCTATTTTAAATCTTCCAATGATTAGTATAAAAAATTTTATTTTTATACAATGCACATGGTTACATGTTACTTTTTTCTTTGCCGAACTCTACTTTAAAAAATATTTTTGAGAATAATGCTGTATGTAGGTCTACCAGCATAATCAAATCAATATGCAGCTTTGTAAATAAATACTTTAGAAAGTTACATAAATTGTTTTAATGTTTCCTTTTAACTCACAAAGTCTCTCTGCATGAAGTACTATAGAGTCACACTGGTGATTAATAATTGTAATTCTTTACATTTTGAAAATTTAGTAACCATATCTGTCGATTACAATTGATGTAGTATATACATAATTTATAACTGCAACCAAATAATACATAATAGTTTGTTATTCAAAATATAAGCAGAAGTTCCCTAAATGTACAAATACCTTATGTAATATAACCAGAACAAACTGAACTACTGAGACATTTTCTTCCATTTAAAAATGACAAGTCCTTTCTTCATCCTAATTTTAAACTTTCTCACTGGGATTAACATACTGCCTTTTAAGTCTCTTGTTTTTAATATAAAGGATCAAGGTCTATCACATTCATCTGCCATCTTTGTGAAATAGCAGCTCCAGAGCATTTCTACTCCCTCATACAGCCCCAAGCTCCTAACTGGCAATGCTACAGATCAGATGCAATATTTTATCAGGAAGTTGATTAGATCCTCAGGCCCTCCCTGACAAGGACATAGGCCCTCACTAGACACTGAACCTGTCTTGATCTTGGGCTTTCCAGGCTCCACAAAATTGAGGAAAAATTGTTTATAAGTCATTTCATCTGAGATATTCTGGTTCAGCAGCCGGAGTAGGTGACAGTATACCTTCAGCACAGTAAAGGTAGCGGGAATGTGGCACCTGCCTGCCATTATTTAGCTATACACCAAAACTGCAGAAGACCAGGAACAGCCATGAGAAGAGGACCTCAGGCTCATTCAATACTTCACCAAGGTTCAGTAGTGCTTATGAATCAACTCTTCCTTGTTGGCGTCATACCTTTGGTCAAACTCAAGAGTGCTGAAAGAAATGGTTTGTTTTACAGGCCACACTAAAACCACCAGCACAAACATGTTCATTTCCACATTGTTTACCATAGCCCAAATATGGAATCAACCCATGTGCCCCTCAGTGTAATAATATATGGATCGAGAAAATTCTACACACAATGGAATTCTATGCTTCCATCAGAAAGAATGACCTTACTCCATTTGTAAGGAAATGGAAAGGTACAAAAAATTATATAAGTGAAGCAAGCCAGACTCAAAGAAACATAGATTGCATGTTTTCCCTCATTTATAATAATTAGACTGTGCCTATAAATATACAAATAAACCCAATGGATAATAAAGGACAAAATCTTACATTTGAACATGATTAAACAGGACTCTAACATTTACACAGTGAAGCTAAAGGAGACTATTCATGGGAGAGGGTCACAGGGACTCAATATCTATGGGCATCTGATTATATAAAATAATGCTTATTGAAATGATCTCCAAGAATGGAAACAAAGAATTTTTTATTATAGTATTTGTGGTTCTTTTGTTGTTGTTGTTTTCTCCCCCATTTTATCACTTTTTTAAAAAATTTCTGTGCCCTTTGTCTTCTATGCAAGTTTATCTGATTTGGAGAGAGGAAGGAGAAGCACAGAAATGGTGGGACAAAGGGTAAATCAATTCAGTGGTGAAACTCACTAGACATTATGTTGAAAATGAACTGTACAAGTTGGGGGAGCAGATGGGCAGGAAAAACTGGAAGAAAGTGAAAGAGGGCCTGATACTGTTGAAAAAGAAATACACGCATTATACCTGACTTATTTAATTGTAGCCCATCTCTACATCACCTTTACAATTTTTTTAAAAAAAGTTATTTCACCTGTAGGGTAACTTTTGCAGGAAAAGGATTTAAATTACTAAAATCATGATAACTCTGGGGCTTAAAGCATGGACCCTCTACACTAGTATACACACGCATGCACTCACACACACACATACACACACACACACACACACACACACACACACACACACACAGAGTGAACTTCCCTGTGCCTGACTTTAGGATACTACTTATCACTACTGAAATGTGTGTTGGAATTCACATTTCCTCTAGGACAGAGGATGGGCCACACAGAACTATTCACTTCTCCTTACAACCACCATGACCAATTTGTATGGTGGCTTTGGCTTTGGACAGTGATATGTAATCTAGCAGACTGGATATAGGGTACATGCCTGTGATCTCAGCTACTTGGAAAGTGATCAGCAAGGGCAGAGTTCCAGGCCAGCCTGGGTAAAAATGTTAGTAAGACCCTATCTCAAAAATCTGTTTGTGTACCTCTAGTCATACCAGTTCCATGTAGGTTGAAGAATCATAGTCTGAGACTATGTCCCTAAGCTCGAAACCATAGTATCAGCAAATAGGAAACTATATCATGACCTACGCATCTCACTTTACAGCATGAAATTCAAGGACCCCTCACTCTTCTGCCATTATAATTAGTACCACATTCTGAATACCTGTCACCAATTCACACATGAGTTTCAGGAAACTTAAACTATAGGCTACCAGTTGAACAAAGCCTCCATAATAACACTCCTATCCCTCCAAAAAAGTTTCATGAGCTCATACTCATTACATACTGAAAATACTTCATGACAGTAAGGGTAAATGATTATTTAGATATAAGATACTCAAACCTTTTTATGTACTATCTGAGATAATCTGATTAGCTCAGGAGAATAACTCCAAACTCCTGCCAGAACATAACAGGTTTTTACATAGATCTAGTTGGAACGAGAAAGAAAAGCTGCATACAACTGTTCCAAGGATGGAAAATGCTGTACAGATCTGACAGCAGCTGTTTGCATGCCAAATACTTCCAGCAATTTCTAATTAAATCCAGCTAGGGAGAAGTTTTATGATCTGCATCACGTGACTTCTGTTTGTACCTGGGATGCTTTTCTCCCCTGTTGTGAAAGACCCTCAACCACTTGCTCTCCAGCAAAACTGATCTGTGTTGAAGATAAGAGTCTCAAGGATTTTCCTGCCCAGGTTGGATTTAAACTGCAGTCCTCATATATCAGCTTCCTGAGTAGCTAGGATTACAGTATGCGCCATCATCACCTGGTCATTCATTCATTCTCTCTCTCTGCCTGTCTCTGTTTGTCTCTCTTTCTCTCTGTCTCTCTCTCTGTGTCTGTCTGTCTCTGTCTGCTTCTATCTGTCTCTGTCTGTCTGTCTGTCTGTCTCTCTCTCTCTCCCTCCCTCCCTCCCTCCCTCCCTCCCTCCCTCCCTCCCCTCCCTCCCTCCCTCCCTCCCTCCCTCCCTCCCTCTCTATCTCTTGTTTGTCTCATGTCTGGCACTCTATCTCATGATCCCTACCTCTATTTCTGGCTTTTGCTCATTAACTGGAGATTGGTCTACCAAGGTTGGCTTTGGATTACAATCCTCAGATCTCAGCCCCCAGTGTAGATGGAATTGCAGGTATGAGCCATTATCTCCCAGGTAATTCCCAGTTGTCTGATTCCCAATTTGGCTCTAATAAATGAGTTGTGTGGATCACTGAGGGGAGCGCTCACCCCTTCCTGTAGGCCTTCGTTGGTGCCCCCAGGTCAGTTAGTGAGTGGTCTGCATAACTGTGCTTTTCTAAGTTTGGTTCATGGATTCAAACTAATAATCGGCAATGAAACATCACAACACACTGGTATAATACTTCATCAGCACTTTTATATGTTTAATCTGCAGCATGATTTCAATCAACTATATAAAGGACATTGGCAAATATAGAGATCCACATCATAGCATTGATACCCACAAAGAGTATGTGATTTTGATAGTCATCTGGCTCTCAGCTGACATATAAGTCCCGTCATCAGACTTCCTAGCCACAGTGCCACCACATATCCATGTGGCTACAGAATAATAGAGTCTCTTAAATTTACATGGGACAGTTTTGCTCATGTTTTGGTTTATTCTACAGGGAAATGATGTACATTTTTGAATATATGTATGAGACTCAAATTAAGTTCCAGAAATCAATTCATAATTTACATTTGTAAATTCCCACAGGCCAAAAAGACCAAAAAAAAAAAAAGGACTATGTAGGCCATGCTTTAATGGAAATCTGGCTGTGAATAAGATTTTCATTAAGGCAAACAAAATAACAACCCATGGCCCTTTGACAAAGTATGCAGAGTCTTAATGCTTGTTCTCATATGATACACATTCCAAGACTATGGGTAAGTATGTGACAGGCCTATGAATACTCTTGCTTCATTATTAATGAGATCAAACAACTTGAAAATATTTAATGGGAAAAAGTTAATGGAAGTACTTGACCTCTGGCCTAGTTGAACATTTTTTATTGTTCTGCTTGTGGTTGTTCATTTGTTTTATTGTTTAGTTTGTTACTCAGGATAATTAGCAGTAGTTGTTACAACAGATAAAGTCACAAACCAATGACATCACACACACACATACATACACACAGCTCACCTTTTGTTCTCACACCCTGCGAAGGAATTTGTGTATTTTTGAGTGGTATTTCAGAAGTGGGAAATGAAAAATGTCCCCTGGGATATTTCTGAACACCCACTCTGGAGGTACCATACAACATTTCCATATACCTGACACAGGCCAGTTACATTGCCCTCCCAATTTATGAGTATAGTTTTCCTATATTTCCATGAAACAGTAAGGTATGAGATACAAAGCATTCTTAGCAATGGGGTCTTCTCTGTAATTACAACATTCCAGAAGCGCCGAATACTGTTTTCTAGAGAGATCATCTAAGAGAGGAACTCTTCAGCACCATTAACAGGGAGGCTTGCTAATTTTAGAGAGGCTTCTTGGTTGTGAGGTCATTTGAGAGTCTCAGAGGCCCCTACGAATGACAGGAAAGGGGAGGGAAGAGGGTTTATCAAATGGAATAAAGCTGGAAAAGGCAGAGCATTTCAGATCCATCATCCCTATTTCCTCATGCAATAAAGGTTGTCTGTCAATGATGTTTAATATATCTATGTTTGTTTCTCTCTACCTCTGTCTGCATATAAATTTTTCCAAAAGGTCAAGTTCCCCCAAATTTGAAGGGTTAAGCAGCTAAAATTTATGTACTTAGATATAATTACATGAATGCACATGTGTGTATACATGTATGCATAGGTAAATATAAGGGCTGCTAGTGAGCTGACCAGGGAAGCCATGCCACGCCAGGACCATCATCTTGGAATTATCTAGGAAACTGGATTTCTTAGATATTTAAAGCCTGTTTATGTTCTACAATAAACAAAGGTGCTTCTTGATCCTAAGAACTCTTCCTCTTATTCATTCTTTTTGGTAAAGCAGGCCCAGTGAATATACTCAGAGTTCTATGCCGCATGCCATTATTCATCTTTAACTGCTCTTCTGAGCATTAATCAAGAAAGAATACCAATGTGATCCTTCCTGGATCGACTTATCCTGTCTAGATATCTGTCCTTGGTTTTACATAACCATCATCCTGTACACAGAACCCATCCTCTTACTGAAGGCAGGGTTGTTTTCTTTTTCAAAGTGTCCAGGCCCAGTCACACAGGCCAGTTCCCATCCTCTATGTAGCCATCGTGTTTTGCTTTGGTTTTATTGCTTCATACAGAAGACACAATCAGCCTTAGATTGCCAGGCCTTCACTTTTTCATTATTTATATCTATTGCTGTGTTTTGCATCTCAGTCACTCAACTTTTAAATTTTGTGAGCATGGGATTTTCTGAACTGTATCACACAATAAACTCTGGAATAAACACCCACAGGTGGAACAATGTATGTGAACCTAATAGACTCTAATTCAGTTCCTTGCAAAGTGAAGTCCGCAGTATGTTGACATACAACATCTATTTTTTTTCTCCTATCAGAAGAGGTTCTGACTCAGTAGCAAATTAGCATGACAACAATTTTCTGGCACGAGGGAAAGTTGTACATTCCATGTCCAAAGGAATTCATCCTTGATGAAGACAAAGTGTATCACAGGGATTTGGGTCTTCAATCCCAAACAAAATGCAGTGAACAGAGTATAGCTGTATCTACTTCCCCACTTTCCAAACACCACAGTGTCTCTTTTGGATTATAAAATTATGCAATGGAAACCAAACAGCCCAGGTTAACTTTTATCACCAACCCACATACATTTCCAATACTTGAAAGATGATTGTATATCTTAAAGAAATGGACTAAGACTTTACCAGCATCAGAAAGGAAATGACATCCACATCTTTGCTTGTTTTACTTCTTTTTTATGATTGTTCAGTTTGATGTGTAATATATTAAGAATTTGTACAAAAACTATGAATACAGAGAGGAACAGGCACCATTCACAGAGCTTTTTGTAAAGAACATTTAATACCATTACAAGTAGATCCTGTGTTAAAAAAAATGGGAAGTGCTTGGCTGAATGAAGTGAAGCAGATTTCTTTTACTGAAGGACTTTTTAGAAACTTTAATCAACTCATATCCATTGAGACTCTCCCAGATGTCCTCCCTCCAGATGCTGTATTTCCTAAACTTGCTTGACCATTTAAACTCCCTTGGCAATGTCTCTTTAACATCTTGACTCATGATAGAGTTCTGTAGAACAGAGTCTAAGAAAACAGCAGCAGATCTCTTAGAGAATTCATCCTTCCTTTACCTACACAGTGAGAAAGGAGCTCAGCAGCTAGTGGAAGATACTAAAACCAATTCATTCACTGTGAAAAAATTAAACAGGCAAGAAATTTTTATTGTTTTATTGTCATAAAATGCCACTGTTACCTATTGAAAAGTAAGTATCTAACAAAGAAAATAATATAACTGAGGCACAACTAAAGCTTAAAGAAGAAAAGTAGTAAAAAAGAAAATTACACGAAACCTTATCTGTGTACCACAGTCATATTGTTTATTCATGTTGCCAGGGGATTTTCCTGTACAGGCTAAAGCATTAATCCGTCATCCAGAGCATAGAAGTGAGTGGACACCTAGAGTTTAGGTCATCACAAAACTTTTGGAGATCCTTATGGTTATCATTCAGACATTATTTATATCTGTGTTCCTAGCAGTATCCATCAGTCTTATTAGTTTTCCTATAACCAAGAGACAATTATAACCACCTATAATAAAAGAGGTTTATATAATCTGAATATTGCCCAAAAGGAGTTACAGATATAATATATTATACAGATGATCAAATCATTTCTTTGAGATTGTTCAAAATGCACATATGGCACTCTAAGTAATTACTACTGCCAAAAGCCAAAAAATGACAATTTTATCTTGAGTTTCTATTGAGCTTACAAAACAACCTTCCAAGAAACCACATGGCTTTCTATTAGGGAATGTCACCATGTCCCAGGCACACCATAAAGGAACCCCATTACTATGCTATCTCCAGGCAGAGTTACATGTTTTCCAAACAAAAACATGAGATAATCTAGAAGTCTTTTTTTCCAATATGTAAACTTTCTATTTTCTCCCCATGGTTTCCAGGTTAGAGAAGAGGCCAAGGAAATTACTGTTCTAATGAAATGCAACTTAAGTTGTCCAATACAGAGAACCCATACTCTTTTCATCAAGTCTAATGAAAAGGATAAGGTAGCACAAGACATGATGATCTTGGATTGAATTCTCTCTCTCTCTCCCTCCCTCCCTCCCTTCCTTCCTGTCCTTTCCAATGTAAATATTCCCCTTTGCTGCAGGCTTTGGGAACAAAGAGGAAAGAAAGAACAACAGAAGTGATGAAGGAAGGTGCCCAAGTATGTTGAATGGATAATGTAGGAGGCACACACGAATTCCTGGGGACACATGGGGCGGACCAAGATTGGAGAGGAGCCTTCTTTGAAAAGATGAACGATATCATTACCAGTTTTTGTATATGCGAGGTGAATTCATTTTACTTCTACTTGCTTATTTATTTATTTATTTATTGTTTTTGTTTTATTTCCCCCACAGTTTATCAGCATCAGTTAGTTGTTCAGGAGGTTTCTTTTAGACATGTCCTATGGACATGAAAGAACCTCACTCTCTCCTCTGCCTCCCAAACTAATTTCAGCAAACTTTCTTGTTTCATTTTTGCCCATGTCCGGAGGATGAATATGACTAAAATACTTGGCCACTCTTTTGTTTCCAGTAGTTGTCTAAAGATGGTCTAAAGTAGCTTGTGAGTACCATTCACCTTGACCAATATCACCCTTTCATTATTCTCTCCCGTTCTTCCAATCCATCTTCTCCCTTCAATTTCTTAATTTCATAGGCTCTGCATTAACCATTACCATTTCTTTTGATGGTTCATTTAGAGAAAACACTACAAGTAAGTCCCACCGTTCATAGTTGGATGATCTCTGCTCAGGCATGTTTGTGCATTTGCTTTCCTGCTTTTTACTGTACTGCTTTCTTGGCAAGCTGTTGCAATGCTTCCTATCTTGTACTCTCTACCCTCGGCAATGCCACAAATCTCTCACATATTTGTTGTGACCTGTCTGGCAGGCAGTAACTAGGTTTTGGTTGGGCTTTGGTCCCTCCTCTTCTTAAATATGGACCAAAATAAAAATCAAAGCTTCTGACTACATTTGAAGAACTGAAATATCTTCGAAGCCCACACCCTCATTTTTTTTACGTGGCACAACCAGGTGGGGTAGAGACCAGTGAGCACTTCAATCCCACTTCAGCCCTGCTAGGCATAACCATCTGTAGATGTGCTGAAGGTGGAGCAGCTTCCTTCGTGGAAGCCACCTGATTGACCCTGATGGGTAATAACCCCCGCCTCACTAAAAACTGAGCATCTGCTTGTGGAAACAACCTGACCCAAATCATTTCCTTACTCCTGCTGACTTAGAGCCTCTTCAGAACACTTCCAGCCACAAATATTCCAGACTTCATCACCCCCACAGATCTCCTAGACCTCAATATTTCTACTTTCTTGTTTCTTTTTGTTCTCTCTATCGACTCCCTTCGGTCCACAAGAAAAGCCATCCTCACCATCCTATAGGAAAACAAAGCACTTTCCCTGACTTTTGTTTCCCACAAGCTCTATCCTTTCTCATTATGGAATAAAACATTCCTGAGAGAATAATTGTAGTTTACTCTTTGTAAGTTCCACTCACTTTTCAAACCCCTGTAATCTAGGGTTGTAGTAAAACTACTTTCCCTAAAACTGCCAGTAGTGTCCTGTTTCCCAGACCATTTTTCTGTCTCACTATGCTGCAATATCTGGCATGGATGACTATTGAATTCTATTTTGAAATTCTGTTCTTTTCTAGATCTGAGGCAAACTTGTTTTCTAGGTTCCAAGGCAAGTCCTGTTTTTGTTCACATTGTTGAACTCACATTTTCCAGTTTCATTAAAGATTTAAAATATGTTTAAATAACAAGATGAGGGGTAGGGGGGGAGGGAAATGGGGACCAAGACATGTGAAAGGGTATCAATGTATGGGAATTAATGCACCATGTATCTGGCAAATATCATGTAACCCTTCTATTAATTACAATAAAAATATATGAAAAAATAAATAAAATAAAAAAATATGTTTAAATATGTTTAGCATGGGCCGGGAGTTCGGCCTAGTGGTAGAGTGCTTGCCTAGCATGCACGAAGATTCCTTGGCATCACATACATAGAAAAAAGTTTGAAGGGGTGCTGTGGCTCAAGGGTAGAGCTCTCAGCCTTGAGAAAAGTCCAAGGACAGTGCTCAGGCCCTGAGTTCAAGCCCCACAACTGGCAAATATATATATATATATATATATATATGTTTAGCATGAAGTACTAAATGCGTTTAGGACTTCAATATTAGTTCACTAATTCTTTCAACATGCCATTTCATTAATGCTAGCAACATGATCTCATTTTGTAAAAGTGATGAAATGTGTCTGTATTGGCCCATTTTCTGCTGCTATCATAAAACATTGGAGACTGGATGTTTTAAAAAGCAGAGATTGTCAGGTACCAGTGGCTCATGCTTATAATCCTGGCTGCTCAGGAGGCTGAGATCTGAGAGTCTGAACAGCATGACCCATGGCACCAGGCTCTTGTCTGTGATAGGCTAGAGAGGAAGGATGAGAACTAAACCCATGGAGAAAGGACCCCTGTGTCTCATAATAAACCAGCATCACCAAGACGGACTAAGCACTAAGCCCACCCTTAGCAAGTTCCCCCAGTGACCCAATTACTTCACATTAAGCCCTACCCATTAAAAGACCTATTACCTCACCAGCATCCAGCACATGAAGTTTGGAGAACAAACCATAGCAATACGGTTGCATATATTTTATGAGACCATTCATTCGGCAGAGATGAGACCCTAATCCTGGTCTTTCTGGACTATTTCAGTGTTCTTTATCCAGTCTTCCCGTTCTCAAGCTAGTTGATGATCTTGGATAGGCCTTGATTCTCCTCTATTCTCGTTTTACGTATTTCCCTGTGCAATATCAGTTCCTTGGTGATGTTGTCAAGCCAATCTAAACTTGTCTTTCAAAAATTAAATTCACATGTTATCCTCTATGTTCTTTATTTACCTTCACTTTAATATTTCTATGTCTTATTTGGCTTATATAGGTACATAAGAGAATGATAGCTCATTACCCTACAACCTCTCTGCAAATTACATTTCTATTTTTGGGAGAGTGCTGTGTGGAAATAAGCCGATATAATTCCCTTGGGATCTATCTATGCTTCTAGTGCAGTAGTATTTGTGTTACAAAATTGAATATGCTGACATTTGATGTATATGTGTTTGCAACTGCTCTAGTCTCCTGATGGAAAATTCCCTTTATTAATATGGCCTTGTTTGTCTCTTCTGATTAATTTTGGTTGAAGCCCACTCTGTCAGATCATATCCACTCCTGTTTCTTGTCAGACTCGATTTCCTTGGAAAATCATTTTCCATTCTTGCGCTTTAAGACTGTGCTTTGTCAGAGAAGTGAACTCTGGATCATTACATTATTCAACACCTAAATTCCTTATCTTAGAGAATAACAAAAGATTATCATTCCCCAATCTCTAAGTAATCTTGGTTTATGTGACTGTGAAAGACTCTTTAACCCTCAGGCTCTGCTCATCCCCTCCCACTCTAGTCACAGTATCAGCCACCTCTAGGATTCCATGGAGGACCATTGTGGTGGCAACTCCAGCTGGATTCCAGCTTTTTTCATGCTTTTTTAGCATTATCTGTCTCTCTTTCTCTCTGTCTCTCTCTGTCTGTCTCTCTGTCTCTCTCTCTCTCTTTGTCTCTCTGTCTCTGTCTCTGTCTCTCTCTGTCTCTCTCTCTGTCTCTCTCTCTCTCTCTGTGTCTTGGTCTCTCTCTCTCTCTCTCTCTCTCTCTCTCTCTCTCTCTCTCTCTCTCTCTCTCTCTCTCTCTCTCTCTCTCTCCTCCTCCTCCTCATCCTCCTCCTCATCCTCCTACTCCTTCTCCTCCTCTTTCTCCTCTTTCTCTTTCTCCTCCTCCTCCTCTTTTCCTCTTTCTCTTTCTCCTCCTCCTCTCTCGGCCTCTCTGTCTCTCTGTCTCTCTGTCTGTCTCTCTGTCTGTCTCTCTGTCTGTCTCTGTCTCTCTCTCTCTCCCCCTCCTCCTCCTCCCTCCTCCTCCTCCCTCCTCCTCATCCTCCTCCTCATCCTCCTACTCCTTCTCCTCCTCTTTCTCCTCTTTCTCTTTCTCCTCCTCCTCCTCTTTTCCTCTTTCTCTTTCTCCTCCTCCTCTCTCGGCCTCTCTGTCTCTCTGTCTCTCTCTCTGTCTCTCTGTCTGTCTCTCTGTCTGTCTCTCTGTCTGTCTCTGTCTCTCTCTCTCTCCCCCTCCTCCTCCTCCCTCCTCCTCCTCCCTCCTCCTCCTCCTCCTCCTCATCCTCCTCCTCATCCTCCTACTCCTTCTCCTCCTCTTTCTCCTCTTTCTCTTTCTCCTCCTCTTTCTCCTCCTCTTTCTCCTCCTCCTCTCTCGGCCTCTCTGTCTCTCTGTCTCTCTCTCTCTGTGCATGCGCACGTGTGTGTGTGTGTGTGTGTGTGTGTGTGTGCACGCGCGTGCTGCCTTGCTCAAAGCTCTCCAATTCTTCTTATGTCTTATGAGGTTAACCATGCATAGAAAGCTCTCTGTGGTTTGGTCTTCATTTATTTGTCCAGACTTCTATCTACCACACCTCTCCTAATGCAGTTAATACATGGCACGATTACTGAGCTGACAGAAGTTTTGGCTCCACTCCCTCTTCTCATATCTTCTCTTCCACCATATACTCTCCCTCAAATTCTGCAAGGGAAGAATTTTGACCTTCATTAAGGATGACCTTCTCTGAGGAGTCCTTTTGACCTCACTTACATGGATCTAAATAATCTTGATAATCATTGTTTCACTTTTATATTATTTTAACTATATGTTTGATCATATTTCAAAGCAGTTCTTTTTTTACCTGTGTTAATTTTCCATCTATATAGAATTTAGAGAGGATTTGATTTTATGGACCCATATAACAATCACATGGGTAGATAATGTTGCTCTTTTTAATGTTTTGACAGTTAATAAGGCCAATGAAATTGCAAGAGGCAGGAATTTAAATCTAGTTCTTATGATCCTTAGACATCTTTTATTATTAAACCATATTTGAAGCACTAAACAGGTGGACTATACCTGAAGATTTAAGTACTAAGAGGCAAATGCACTAGAGAATATGGTTATCATAGATAAAATAACTGCTAGTAAAAAATAAAAGGGAATCAATGTGCATATATACTAGCTTACACAAAGATCATTCTATGGAATAAGCTCTAGTGACCACATATTCTTCATGGCATATAATTCAAGGGTATGTAAGTATCATCAAGTCAATATATTGTGGCTAAAAACGTATCAGTGTCTCTCCATTTCTCTGTCTCTTTCTACTCTAAAATCATGTATTTGATAAAGAACAAAGATGCAGAAAGACAACTTTTTTTCCTCAAAAGAAATTTACATGTAATTTAAATACAGGGCAAATGAAACCATAGAATATTATTTTTATTGAATCTTAACATTCTCACACTGAATTTTGTTATTTTTTTATTTTGACATCACATAATTCCTTTGATTTAAGAATACTCAATAAAGACAAGATTAATAATAGTTACTTGAGCTGAAGTATATGTTACCTTACTTTATCAGAAAAAAATCCAGATAAAAAACTCTTTATAGATAGAAATAGCCATGAGACACCAAGAATGAAAAGAACCTCTATAATATCTTGAAGAAAAAAACAGAATGAGGCATGAGAAGGTAGAAAGACTACCCATGTTCTTAGATTGGTGGAAGCAATATCTTGAAAATGTCCATACTGTTAAAGAGAATTTATAAATTTAATGCAATATCCCAGTGTCTTTTAGATATAGGAAAATATTAAAATTCATATAGAAACATAAAAGTCTTGAATAGCCAAAGCAATTCTTAGAAGAGAAAATAAACAACTATGATGTTATTCAAATACCTCACTTCGTTATTCTACAAAGATAGATTAAGAAAAACAGTGTAGAACTAATGTAAAAATAGACATGAAGACCAATAGAGCAGACTAAACTATGCAGAAATAAGTCCACACAGCTACAGATGACTGATATTTGACAAAGGAGCCCAAAATGTATGTTAAAGAATGGGTATGTTGAACAAATGGCAGTAGGAAAAACTAAATATCCACATACAGAAGACTGAAATTGGATCCCTGGCCCCCGCCATGTACCAATATCAATTCAAAGTGGATCAAAGAACAGAGAACCTGAAACCTTGAATCTACTAGGAGGAGGAAAACACTAGAACTTATTGACCTAGGCAGGAACTTCCTGAATAGAATTCCAGGGACTCAGGAAATAGGAAAGAGAATTAACAAATGGGATTGCACTAAGTTAAAAAGCTTCTGCACAGTGAAGGACCTTGTCACTAAAGCTAAACATTGCTGCAAAAACTGAAAGCCAAATCAAAGAGAGACAAACATACTAGCTTTTTAAATAAATCAAATCAGGAGCTAGAAATAGATCTTTAATATTTTATAAGGTTAACATAAGTCTATTTGAGAGATAATTCAAAGGCAGGCCGTTCTATTTTCTTTTTGAAAAATATCTATTGTTAAGTTATACAATGAGCTTACAAATCCATAAGTCAGGTTGTAAGTACAATACATGCTGACCAATGCCAGCTCTTTTATTTCTAAACTGTATTCCTTTGAGCAAAATGTTTAATATCCAAGCAAAGTCTGAGTGGACATCTCTCAGGGGGCTAGTATGACTCTCCTGGTACTGTCATCCATGTTATATAAGGGAAATTCAAAATGGAGTTCTCCATACACATCAGTTGCTATTTCTGCTGCCACTGTGACTGATGTGTTTACTAATGAATGTGCAACAGTTTAGTCATTTAAAAAAATATACTTTTAAAATACAACCCATACTGATAAAGCAATTTCTATCAAATATTCAGAGAAATCATTTCAGACTTACTAAAAAGTCTTCTATACTCAAGAGGTCAAGATTGGGAAAGGGCAAGCTCAAGGAAAAAACAAGATGACAAGAACTATCTTCTGTAAAAAACAAAAAAGTATTGCATAAAAGTAAGGTACAGAGGAGTTACAGTTATATAAGTGATGTAAAGAGTACATTTTTAGATAATGCCTTGCAAGATGCCTAAATTAGCTGCTTTGCTTCTTTCATGTGTGACAATGTACAAATACTGTTTAATAGGCACTTAGCCATCTCCTACAATGATTTTCTTAGAATTAAGAATACAACTGAATAAAACTTCACTTGGAACGCTATGCATGTTAGGGGGAAACAGGTACTGAGATAGAAAGAAAATTACATAGTGAATTTATTATTCAAGGTGGTAATTGCTATGAAGAAAATGGATCTGGGCGACTGCGGCTCATTCACGCCTGTAATCCTAGCTACTGAGGATCCCTGTTCAAATCCAGCCTGGGCTTCAGTGACAACACCCAGACCCAGAGTTTAAGTCCCTCAAAAAAAAATCCAGTAGTTTGGATATGAAAAGCTAAATATTGGGTCCTATTTTCTATAGTGTGGGAAAAGTAAGCCTTACTAAAAAAGCAGCAATATTTGGACATAGAATTACTGGAGATACAGAAGCCAGATGTCTAGCATTCTGGTAAGAAGATGCAAAGATCTCAACTCATCTGCCTACCCCAAGGTCAGTAAGAAGGAAACCAATATGGCGGATGCAGTGTGGGATATGACATTCCAGGGAGTTAACAAGACACCTTTTGTCTTGGGCTCTTGGTCAGTTTCTTTTTTCTGTATAGCACAATCTACAGTTTGTTTCATATTTCATACAGAGTTTCCTGTTTTATCGATCAAGGGACCTTTTTTTTCCTGTGCTACTAGTTCAGTTGCTTAATAAAATGAAACAATTCTTCCTATGTTGAATGATGTTTATCATCTATTCTTTGAGGTTACTGTGATTATTTCAGAGGTTCTTTTGCTGTCAATAACTTTGTTGTTATTATAGAAATTGTTATCAACTCTCTTGATGGCTTCTGGCAGATTTTTATTCTTATGATTATCATGGCTACTCTATAATGTTCTGTTTCTCAGTTTTATCTCTTCACTCTGTGTCTCTTTTTACATATTATCCTACTATTTTCTTTAAATTTTCATCTCAAAGGTGTGTTTAACTGAATGTATGTTCTCATTAAACTTTTTATCTGACACTTATCAGGACTCTTGTTTATTTTTCTTGGTGTATATTTGCTTCTGAACAGTCCAGTTTATGATTCATTTTAAATTCCTTTCTGCTTCTCTTCCTTCTTTCATCCCTGACTACTCCTTTATTCTGCCTTCTTTCTTTCCTCTATTTCTCCTTCATTTGTTTTCCTTTTTCACATAAAACATTTTGCTATAATATGATTGCATATTTTCCATGCCATTTTTCCCAGCTTTTCTTATAGAAAATACATTGCCCTTCTACACGCAGTTTGAAGTTCATGTAGATTCTTCTCTACTCCTTTACATCTTCTGTTGAGTTAATCAGGCTACATTTTAATGTTTCAGAACTTGCCTCTATCTCTCATTTGAAACCGTAAAGCATTCCACTCAACCCACTAAGTACATAGGCAATTTCTCTTCTTCCAGTTCTCCCTGGGGCCAGAAAGCTGGCCCCCTTCCACTATCTCTTCCACTTTATACACCACTATAATGGTGTATAAGTGTTACATACCTCGTGATTTTTTTAAAACTTTCCCCAGGATTCCTGTTATTTCATCTCCACAAGTTAAAGGACATTGATAAATGTTAAAGGACGTTGGTAAGTATTGATAAGATTTTGTTGATTGGGAGTCTTTCATTGTTATAGTTGGTAGTCTATTACTTAAATCTATACAGACAAGCTATTTCTTCAGCTGCCACTTTGAAAAGTGTTTACCATAAAATTTAGAATTTTTCCTAGAAATTTGATAATAAATTTCTGTTTATATTTTTGCTTACTTTATAATTTTGTTTGGTCAAACTTAGAACATTTTTGTGACTTTTTACCCAGTGCTTTCAAATTATTTATTAAACTAAAATTATTTATCACACAAATGGCATTACCCTGCACAGGTATTAATGTATACCACCAGGTAATCCTGGAAATTAGATTATGGATACTAGCTTCCCAATTTCTTTTATTACCAGCTTGAAAAGATCTGAATGACAAGAAAGAAAATATTACCCCCAGATAGCTTATATTTACCAGATTCAGATCTAATAAAATTCTATTGTATACTTGAAATTTGCTAAAAGATTGCATACTGAGTGCTCTAATCACACATGCATGGTGCGTGCATGCAAACACACACACACACACACACACACACACAGAAGTAAATATGCCAAATCATGGATGCATGAATTAAATTGATGGTGGTAATCATTTAAATGTGTATACATACTAAATTATTGTGTCATAAAACTTCACTCTGGGAATCAATTCCATCTTAGTGAATCTGAAAAAGAAAAAGAAAACATAGATTTTTCCCATTACTCTGCATCTTCTCTACCATTTTTTTTCTTTACTGTGCTGATCCTAGGGCATGAACTCAGTGCTGGGTACTGTCCGTGAGTTTCTTTGGCTCGAGATTATTATTCTACCACTTGAGCCACAGCTCTACTTCTGGATTTTTTGGTAGTTTAGTGGAAAGAAAAGTCTTACAGACTTTCCTGCCCCAAACCTGGCTTCCTTAAAGCAATCCTCAGATCTGTTTTCTAAACAGTTAGATTATACTACCAGAGCCCAGTTCCTCTCTATCTTTTCTCAGAAGAATTTGTTGTGCTTAGGATTGGAGATATTCATATTCTGAGCCTCGATAACTTAGAACAGTTAAGTAATTATGTATCAGTAGGCTTTCCCTTCTCCTGCTTCTCAGCTACTGCATTGCAGCCGTAATAATGGCCTCCCTCATTTCAGAGTGTAGTGTCATAGCAGACAATGCCTGTCTGTTTTCCCTGTCTTATGCAACTTAAGACTCACAGTGTAATGTGCTAGTCTGTTCAACTTCCCAGAGGTTTCTAATAAAATCTGAGAAAAACTAAGGAAATAGGTGCGTGTAAATAGGCTTTTCTAGGAGAAAGGAATTGTCGAGGGAATTCAAGGTATTGAATAACTTTTCTTAATATCACTTCAAAATCTTGGGGTCTTTTCTGTGGGGCTTCACCACACATCCCCATGTGTCAACACCCCCGGTTATTAAGCAGACTATAGAGACCCAGTCTGGTCCATATTTACCTTGAGCATGAATCTTTTCAATCGTTTTGTTTGGTAGCATGGATGTCTATTTGGTATTTTGGGGCATTATCAGACTTCTTTCTGGGATAAGAAGGAGAAATCATAGTGAGAAGCATATTGGAATGACTCATTCTAAGTGTTTAGTATCATCACAGCTAACAACACAGTGACAAACCAACACCTCTCCATAGTGCATCTGCTAGAAGGCTCTGTGGAGATCAGACGTGCAAATCAATCCTGGGCTCCAGAAGGATCTAATCTATGCCATTCGCGGGGAAAGGATTTCCCCCTCTGGTAAGCACTGGAAAGATCTTCGGTGGATTAAGACCTTTAGTTTCTCTTAAAGGATGAATGGAGCTTATAAGCCCCAAGGATTCAATAAAATCTTTATAGCTTCAGTACAGCAGTGTCCATCAGCCAATTTTGCGATTTTACTGTGTTTGTCTTTTGCAGAAATCCATGTGAAACCTCAAATGTTCCTTTTATGAGTTCTTTTGTTACACACACATGTTTCTGGTTAAATTAGTGGTGATTCAATCTGGAAAAGATATCTGTAATTAGAGTCTGATTTTTGAAGTTATTTTTTTAAGGGGATAGGAAGTTAGCACATTTTGTATCAACTTTTCCTGACAAACAACTTATTCTACCTTCACAGACAGTAACCCAGCACTGCAGCTCCTGGAATCCTCCAGAAGAAAAATGATACTTATTCTATATTGTAAAATAAAACAAAATAAAAGTTTCACAAAGTTCTAAAGAGCTTTGTATCTTCCTCAAAACTCAAGTGTGTCCTCATAAAAGCAAGAACTGATGACATTTTATAGCATGTTAGCTTTCAAACTCCACATGCATAATTATATCTTACGCCCAAACTAGTAGCTTCACTTCTCTAGAATAGGTATCATCATCATCATCATCATCATCATCAGTCATTTTCATGAAGAAAGAGACTAGAAAATTTATGTGTCTCAACTTGGGTTGAATGAAGAAATGTAATGTGAATATTTGGCCTCTGTTGTGGAAAAGCAGTTCCTATTTTTTTTCCTTTTCCTACTATCCAAAGGTACAATAGTGTCCCACCAGGCAGATGGCAGACATGGCACACCACTGTATTTGCTAAAATACTGCTAGACTATAGAACACCATAGTTCACAGGAGCACAGGGATCAGGCTGATTTAGAGGCTGTGACACATCCTTAGCACAAGAGAGGATAAGAAAAGAAGGGGATACAGAGACAAATTTTTCTTTAGACTTAAATGAATCTTGACTTCATTTGTTTTTTGGCAGTCCTGGAGGTTGAATTCAGGATCTGGGTACTGTCCTTGGACACTTTTTTCTCAAGGCTATTGTCCTGCCACTTGAGCCATAGCACCAGTTCCGGCTTTTTCTGAGTATGTGGTACCGAGGAATCGAACCCAGGGCTTTGTGTATGCTAGGCAAGGACGCTACCACTAGACCATGCTCCAGTCCCATCTTATTTTTTTGTCTCTAGTTTCTTTTTTTTTTTTTTTGCCAGTCCTGGGCTTGAGCTCAGGGCCTGAGCACTGTCCTTGGACTTTCTCAAGGCTAGAGCTCTACCACTTGAGCCTCAGCACCTCTTCCGGCTTTTTTCTATGTATGTGGTACCGAGGAATCGAACCAGGGTCTTCATGCATGCTAGGCAAGCACTTTAACCACTAGGCCAAACTCCCTGGCTTTGTCCCTAGTTTCTAATCCAATCATCCTGCCACATTCTTCACAATGTCATAGTGTGCCTAAGATTGATGAGGTAAGAAATACATGCTTTAGGAGCCAAGCAAAAGTCAAGAAGGTGATTCCCTACATTGTAATCCTGGACAAACCCTTTGCATTCAATTTCTCAACTACAAAATAAAATTGAAATAATACAAAACTAAACAAACTGGAGAGGAACATTTTGTTCTATAATTATATAAAATAAAGGAGGGGATAACAATGTTCACGAAGAAATGTACTCATGACCTCATGTATGTAATAGTAACTCCTCTGTACAACACCCTGACAATAAAATTAAATTAAAAAAAACTTCCTGGTTCTAGAAACATTGACAGCACTTTTTATAAATATATGCATAGTTGATATGTGTTTGCCATTTGTATGAAATATTAAACCAAATTTTCAAAGCAAATGAAGTATTCCTCTATTAAACTTCCATTATGAGATGAGATGAACTATGAGATTAATAAACTTCGCACCAGGTTTTTAAAAGCTCTAGAAAATGTGCTAAAGCAAATATTAATTTCAGAAATCCTTTAAGATAACTTGTTAGTTTCTCATAGAAGTCTCAGCCCATCTAAGTTATGTACATATATAATATATATAACTCATAGATATGTATTTGATTATATTATGGCAATTGTTGGTAGTACATGATAATAAGGGTCCAGAGAAGCATTTTTTGATCCTTTGATCAAAAACTGGATTTCTCAACCTCCTTGCTGTTGAATTTTAGGTCAGATGTTTCAACACTGTGGAAAACTTGTACAAGCACCTGAAACAATAAAATCTCTAGCTATTATGAAATAACTCCTTGAGGAAGAACCGCTCCAAATCCAATGCTTGATTTCAAGTACATTAAGAGACAATAGTTCTAATATTCACCAATTAAAGCAACCTAATATAGAGCTTCATATTAATATGAAGTTTATGCTAAATAAATTTTTGATGCATTCAAGGCATTGTAGAGTTAGAATGATAAAGCATATAGTAAAAATGATCGAACAGACAAAATAATCAAGTGTGTAAACACTAACAAATGCAAAATTTGGTAAAAGATATCAAAACATTTTTTTGCCAGTCCTGGGCTTGAGCTCAGTGCCTGAGCACTGTCCTTGCACTTTCTCAAAGCTAGAGCTCTACCACTTGAGCCTCAGCACCACTTTCGGCTTTTCTCTATGTTTGTGGTACCAAAGAATCGACCCCGGGTCTTCATGCTTGCTTCTAACACTAGGCCAAACTCTCAACCCAGGACGTCAAAACTTTTTTTTCTGCCACTTCATGAAATTAAATAGCTGATTCTGCCTAGAAAACGAACAGTCCACACAAAGAAAACATTTGAGAAGGACAAAGATGAGGAATGAAGTCAAATGGCTGATTAATATGAAGTTTAAAGGTTCAACATTAGAAGAGAGAAAATGGTGAATTGTTTCTAGTCATTTTTCTGTTTCCTTGAACCAATGGGAGATATAAAGGGAAAGTACATAAGGATGCCAAGTTGATATAAATTAATGTAAATCAAAATTATTGAATCATGAAACCACTAAAAGGGTAATAAAACAATACCTATGTGTCAAGGGCTCACTTCTGTCATTTCAACTAGTCAGGAGTCTGAGACCCAGGGGACTGATATTTTAAGCCATGCAAAGTAGAAAAATTTTCTGTCACAGTATCTACTATTGACCAGTAAACGAGGGGTAGAGTCATGGATCAAGTGAGAGAGCACAAACTATAAACAAGAAATCCAAGCAAGTGCACGAAGTCCAGAATTCAAACCCTGATACTGGCAAAAAGAAGCGAAGCAACTGAGTACACAAACAGAAGCTGAAGTGGAGATTTCCCTGTGAGGTGAAATACACAGCCCCAGAGCAGTACACACCATAAATCCTGTGTGTGTGTTTGTGTGTGTGTGTGCACATGCGAGCATGTTTCTCTACTGAGCAGAAAACTAAAAAGAGAGGATGGAGAGGGTGGAAGAAATATTAAAGAATTTTTCAAGAACTGCAACATAGTCAGGTATGGTGGCTCACGCCTGTCATCCTGGCTACTCAGGAGGCTGAGATCTGAGGATCAAGGTTCAAAGCCAGCCCAGGCACAAAAGAACCTGAGACTCTTATCTCCAATTAACCTCTAGAAAATGGGAAGTGGGGCTTGGCTCAAGGGTAGGGTGGTAGCCTTGAGCTGAGGAGCTCAGGGACAGTGCCCAGGCCAAGTTCTAGCCCCATGACAGCCCCCCCCCCACACAAAAAGAACTGCAACATAAAAACTAAAAGATCAGGTTTACATCTTATAGGCATTGAGAAAATAGGTAAGAGTATAGAAAATATATTCATATTCAGCATAGTAGTGGGGGGAAAAAAACTCCACAAGCGTGGGAAAAAAGAAGCTTATCCAGATACAGAAGTGTTCGAGAAAGCCCAACAAATAACAGCAGCAAATAACCTCTCCATGACAGAGCTAAAGTTAAAACATCAAGCCGAGAGAACAAAGGGAGAATACATGGAGTCTGGGGAAGTGTGAGAGGAGAGCAAGGTGGAGTGGTGTTAGGGTATGACTGACTACAGCAGGCCAGGACGACAGGCATCCACTTTGCAGGGAGAGAAACGCTGGCAGAATGCACAAAAGATGGTGTCCTTGGAAAGCTTTCGTGCACTCTAATGGCTTCTGAACTCACGCTGCTAATCTTAATTCAGTTAATGATCTCTCTTTGCTGACCTATTGAGACAAGTTTCCTTCAGTTTATAATTCATACAATGACAAAAAAAAATATTGGCTTTCCTCTTCACTTAGCATTCATCAAAGAAAAGGAAGTTTCTTTTGTGTAAAGAATTACATTTAAATCTCTTGAGTTGAGATGTTCTTGGTAGAAATACACTATATAAAATCCTAAAATGCCGAAGTCACTAAGGACATTGAAGCCTTTGCTTTCCCTCGGTTGAGTCAATCAAGAAGCTCTTTAAAAGGAATTTCAAGCTGGCACAGTGGCTCACGCCTACAATCCTAGCTACTCTGGAGGCTGAGATCTGAGGATCAAGGTCCAAAGCCAGCTTGGGCACACAGGACGAGTCTCTTCTCTCCAATTAACCTCCAGAAAATGAGAAGTGGGACTTGGCTGAAGGGTAGGCTGGTAGCCATGAGCTGAAGAGCTCAGAGACAGTGCCCAGCCAGAGTTCAAACCCCAGGACTCCCCCCGCCTCAAAAAAAAAAAAGGAGTTTCAATGATCTCCAATGAGCAGATCATTTGCCAAATCATGAGCATAACACTGTTGAGGAAATAAGTCATTTTATCTTATTAAAAAGTTTTAAATGATTCTTTGAGGAATAAGGAAGAAAACTAAGGCCCAAGACTAGAATCTCCTCTCCTCTCCATTCTTCTAGGATTCACCAACTTTACTTTCTCTTTAGATTCTGAGTTTCTTTCAGAAGCTAGCTACCTAGAGATTTTCATGGAATGCATTCCCCCAAATTTTTAGTATGTTCATCTATGTTTATGCATTTTTCCTTCTCTTCCATCTTCAACTCAGCTTCAAGCCTTGAAATTCAAAACCTACCTGTTGTTGCTGTAATTCTTACTTCTATATTGTAGCCAACTAAAGACTAAATCTGTGGGAAATACAAAAAAGTTCATCTTAGTTGAGAAACAATGAATTAAAGAAACCCTCTACTGATCATTTCTAAAGTACAAAACCTGTCTAGAATAATGAATAACAGCAGATGGAATCGAGCTCACGAAAAATGTGAGTACTGTAATGAAAGCACTTGAAAATAGATGGAGGATGGAAAGTGCAGGGTCATACAGAGCCGAGCCTTCTGTCAAAACACTCGGAATTCAGAATGAATTCGCCATTACAAAGTGAATGTTCACGGTCCTTTTCCTTTTAACATTTCATTTTGTGGAATTCATTCAATAAGCATCAGTTGAATACCTACCAAACACATTTCAGTTACTTTAAAAAGTTCAGAATAAGAGTTTCTGTCTTTTCTTGTGTTCTTGTATTTTTTTTCCCTTTCCTTTTGTCTTCAAAACGCTTCCTTCTTCAGGACTCATCTGCAGTCGTGTTTCCTCCTCACTGTGGTTATTCTTTTAGTAGTGGATGTATATTTCAGACATTCTTCTTTTTACTAATGTATGTGTGTACTTGTGTACTGGTACATACATGTTGAGAAGAATTCAGATCATTTGAAACAAACATTATAAATTCTGACCAAAGCTATACAGTTGAACATTACTTACCATCACTAAAAGAAACCTTAATTGGGAAATAAAATATTGCTACCAGTTTTTTTGAAGCTGAAGAACTATTAAGAACTTGCATGCTTCTCTTCATTTTTTTACTCTAGAGACGACATATCTCCTTAGAAATCATACTTTCTTGTGTGATGAATTTCCAGTTACAAAATCTGCAGAACCGATAATGTGTGCAATAGATAGCTAACTAAAACTGTGGTTCCCAGAAATCACTGCAGAGATTTAGGACACATTTTAATTTTTAAATTCTGAGGATTCTATGAAGTGACACAAATAAATCCAAAAGAGCACTCTTTCCATTTCCATGAGCTCACTCACCGTCGTGTGAAATGGCCAGGTATCTCCATTCTCTGACATCCCTCATTCTCCCTGGGCACTGGAAGTAATTAAGGAACTTCGCCTTTCCTCCCTGACAGGATTTCTTTCTCCATTTGGCTTCTATTAGCTGCTTCAAGTTACAACACTGAGAGAGGGTATTTTAAGTCAACCATATATAAATAAGAACTAAAGCTACTATTTGCTGTTAAAGAAAAATATGTATATATATTGAATATATAGATTATGCATAAGCCCTTTGTCTTGCTTATTGCTTCTTAGTGATAGATTCTCAAAACTGATTTAGACTTTTACAATAGATAGATTGCAAGTCTATCTATCGATCTATGAAGGTGCTGTCTCCTCAAAGGCTTGGGTAACTTGTCTAATAGACACATTTTATTATTTATTATCTTTTAAACACATTTGATACTACTTGGTATCATTAATGGCACACTAAGTATTGCTTTCTATTGAATTCCAATGAGTTATGGGGCGTTGCTCTCTTTGTTTTGAAATTCCTTCAAAAGACAGATTCTATAAGCTCATTAGGATGTGGTCAGAAAGCTGGTCTGGAATTTCTGGATATTTTTGTCTCCAGTCCCACACCTTAAGCAGATCTCTTAAGTGTGCCTATAATCATTTACTCTCCTCACTAGCAAATATTTCACCTCTAGAGGCCCGGGAAACCACAGGTATCAAAATAGTGCCCTGGCTGAAAACACAGCTCAGTCAGCAGGAGCTGAGAGCAATCTCTTCTCATGCAGAGCAGAGAGGAGACAGATCAAAGACTATACAATATCCAAGGAAAGTTTACCATCAGGGGGTTCCTGCGCATAAACTTCTTGTTCTAAAATAATTCACCTGGAACCTGTAAAATATGAAGGCCTTTCCTGATCTGCCTTCCTGAACACGAAGAGCAAGAGCATGGACCTTCAAGCAACAAACAGGACAACTTCTCAGGGTGAAGGGATGGGAATATTGGCTAAAAGCATTAGAAAATTTATTTATTAAAGATAAATTCCTACTGGCAGTTAATGGGGCTCACCAATGTTTTTATGAAAACTTGTGGGGGAAGCAAATGTGTGCTTGGATACTAATATTGTGAATCTTTTTATTCTTAACCTAGGAAAGCAACCTGGGGAAGGAAGATTGAAATGACTAGATTTTCCAGCACTAAAAGGCATATCTGTTTGTTCTCAAGGCCAATTCTCTTCTGACTCTCCTCACATCTCTGGATTTCAAGGCAGTAACACTTTTGAAGGGTGAATTCATTTTCTCATCTGTTGCATTCTGTTTTCCAAACCTGGAAGTTTGTCATATAACTTTAGCAGAATGTAAGATTTGTTACAATCAGGATTGAAACACTCTGACAAAAGGTCACTGACATTCATTCACAGAATATAATAGTTTTATTGATTTTAACAATTAGATTGAAGTGTATTTTTTTCTATGTGTTTAGCTAGTGCAGTGATGATTGAATTCACCAAGGTAAAGGTCTTGCTTTTTGGCAAAGCAAAAAAATAAAACCAATTTTTCAGCAAATGGGTGGGGCTAATGCGGTGTATTCAGAGAGTGACACTTTCTTTGCCAACATCTGCCTATGTTCATGGCTCCTTCACACAACAGCATAAATTTGATAACAGTTCTATTTTTTGTCTTAATAACTGATACAATATGACATTTCTTTTTATCCATGTAAGTAATTTAAAAGCTATTTCCAAAGAAAATGATAATTCATAATTTTATCATTTTTAATATACCTAGTAGGAAAACATTTTGATATTCTTGTTAAATCCCATTGAATATAAACTAATTATGCAGTTGTATTTCTTCCATCCTTTATTTGAGCTGTTCCTCTATTATTTAGGAAAATACGGTAGTTAAAAACCACACACACAGGGGCCGGGAGTTTGGCCTAGTGGTAGAGTGCTTGCCTAGCATGCCCAAAGACCCGGGTTCGATTCCTCAGTATCACATACATAGAAAAAACCCGGAAGTGGTGCTGAGGCTCAAGTGTCAAGTGGTTGAGTTCTAACCCTTGAGAAAATCCAAGGACAGTGCTCAGGCCCTGATCTTAAGCCCAGTACTGGCAAACACACACACACACGCACACACACACACACACACACACACACACACACACAGTAACCAGTGGCTTATGTCTGTATTCCTCGCTACTCAGGAGGCTGAGATCTGAGGACTGCGGTATCAAAACCAGCCCTGGCATGAAAGTCCATCAGACTCTTACCTCCACTTAACCACCAAGAAGCCAGAAGTGGAGCTGTGGCTAAAACGAACAAGCACCAACCTTGGGCGGAAACACTTGAGGAACAGAACGCAAGCCCTGAACCCAAGCCTAAGTACTGGCACCAGAAAAAGCAAATTTAATTTGATTTAATGCATTTGATTGGAAGGAACAACAACACAAGATCACCCTGCATGCATTTAAACATAGAAACTTCTTTATTTAGTAAGTACAATGACTCCTTGTTAAGTGAGCACGTTTATTAAACCCTTTAGTAAGCTGGTCTTACTCCAGTTCCTCTGTTGCTTTAAGTTCTGGATATACATGGTGGGTCAGGAGGAGAGCATGGTAAGAATCTCAGTAATTCTGTGCTGTTGAGCCTGTGTCTCAAATGCAAGAAGCACCCATCTTCCTTTAACTCAGATAGCTGTTACTAGTGGTCCCACCAAACAACTTTTGTGTAAATTTTCCTTGTATTTACAAAAATCCCATGACTTTATCATGATGGCACAGTTTGAGCACCTTGAATAGATGCTTCTAAAATGGGAATATATGCACAGAAAAAATTGAATTAATTCATCAGTTTTTCCAAATGGGCCACTCTATAGGTACTGAAATAGAAATAGAAATCCAGAAACCTAAACCCAGGAATGTAACTACACTCAATGGCTATCTTATCTATTGAGCCTGTGTCCACAATTATTTTTAAGTCATGAAAATAAAAGCTATTCTGTAAAAGGCAACTTCAAGGTCAAGAGCTTAAGTGTTTAAGATGTTCCATTATTTAACAGGACACAATGATTTTTTTTTCCTTTCTTTGACATTCTGTAGCAGACATAACATTTTCTGTTCCCTGTTTCTAAAACAAATTTAATTAGTACCTACCCTTTCTACTTCCTTTGCTCTCCAGCATCAGAGGTGACTGAAAGAATCCTGAACCTAACCACCTCCAGTTAATTGACATGAAAGGAGATTAGCCATTAAAAGCCAATTTCTTGAGGGCAGAAGGTGTCTGCTGAAATAGCTTCCCTTTCTGGGTCACTGCAATTAAAAGTTAATTCCTTGGCAATATACCTAGTAGGCAATAATCCACTCTGGTTTGTAAATTGACATAAATCTGAACCCTTGGACTTACTTCCTGTGTTCAGAACAAGGTCAGGAACAATTACAATGGCAGCCAACTTTGTCTAATCTTTTCCCCTTGTAATAGAAAGTCTGATGTAACCGTTAATTGGGAAAATAGAAAGCCTGACACTTTCCCACTCTCAGAGGTTTCAATGGGACTGCATATTAACAATTAACAATTGTAAAAGCAGGGTCCCATTGATATGCCAAGCATCCATTCCAGTTCCTAACCTAGGTCAGAGCTTCAAATACCACATAATTTGGACCAATGTCCACTCATTTATAAAGGGAGACAAAGTTCAGCAAGATGACATAATCAGCAAGATGATAGAGTTAGAAAACACAGTACCCTGTTACCCTCATGAAAACATTAAATAAGCCATGAGAGCATGTCTAGAACTCCTACTGAGTAGTTCCAGAAAGTAGCCAAACACCAACAGCTAAAAATCAAGTAACAACCTCAAAAGAAATAACAGGAAAATTTGCAACATTTTATTTGCCCTTGTTTGACTGCCTGCCCTGAGCATTCTGGGTGAAATGATAACTTGATCCTGGGTTACCCTTGAGGTAAAGCAGAGTAGATGAAAATCTGCCATGTTCTGTGGTGTCTCTAAGCTACCTCCACAAGACTTTGACTCCACCATGGCTGGGAGCTCATGCCAGAAAAAGCCCAGTGTAGGAGCAAGCACACATCTGAAAACTTTCAAACCATAGCCTTGTTGATGACTGGTGTATCAGTGACAGACTAAAGAAATAAATGGAACATCCACCAAAGGGGATGGGATGATGTGTCAGTAAGACTCAGAGAAATTCAGATATCTAGAAACTGAAATATGGGAGAATTAGAAAAAAATACTATACATAGGTTTGAGAAAACAGAAATCTGAAAAGGTCTAAGAAGACCCTAACTCTTTATATTGATGAAACAGTCCAGGTTTGCCCCTGTAGAGTCAGTGTTAATAAATACAAGTTATACAGGAAAGCAAGAACCTCTAAACTTGCCCCTAACTAGCCACATATTCTGCAGAAACTGTCCCCAAAGAAATACAGACCACTGGTTTTAAAAAGCATACTGTATTCATAAACTGCTTTGTTAAATGGCAACTTTTTTGTACAACTACTTAAAGATAATTTTTAAAATCAAAAATAAGGAAGCAAGTATTAGAATTCTTAGTCAGAGTAATAAGGTGAGAAGCAAACATAAAGGGGATCCAAATAGGGAAAGAGGAGTGAAATTTTCCCTCTTTGCAGATGACATGATTCTGTATTTAAAGAACCCTGTAGACTCCACTCCCTAGTTGATTCAAAACTTTGGCAAAGTAGCAGGGTATAAAATTAACCCTCAAAAACCAATGGCTTTCCTGTATGAGAACAATGAGAAGAGTGAGGCAGAAATCTGGAAAGCAACTCCTTTTGCAAGAGGTTCAAATGAAATAAAGTACTTAGGTATCAACTTAACTAAGGAAGTAAAGGAACTTTATAATGAAAAGCTTGAAAAAGGAAATTAAAGCAGAACTAAGGAAAAGGAAAAACCTCCCATGCTCCTGGATTGGAAGAATTAACATTGTGAAAATGGCAATCCAGCCAAAGCTATGTACAAATTCACTGAAATATTCATCAATATCACAATGTCATTCTTTAATGAAATAGAGGAAGCAATCCAGAACTTTATATGAAATACTAAAAGACCCCAAAACCATCCTTAACAGAAAGAACAGCCCTGGAGGAATATCAATACCAAACTTCAGACTCTATTACAGAACTATAGTAATCAAAACAGCTTGGTACTGGCACAAGAATAGGCTTGAGAACCAGTGGACTAGAACCAAAGACCCACAGACCTATGGCCACCTAAGCTTCAGAAAGGGAGTCAAAAAAATAGGATAGAAAAAAGAAAGTCTCTTCAACAAATGGTGCTGGCAGAATTGGTTGAGCACCTGTAGAAAACTAAAGTTGGATCCTTATCTGTCTCCTTGCACCAGGATTAATTCCAAGTGGATCAAAGACCTTGAGATAAAAGAAGATATCATGAAAACTTTACAAGAAAGAGATAAACTAGGACTCCTTGGAACAGGTCAAAACTTCCTTACTAAAGGCCCAGAAACACAACAAATTAAAAAAGTTTGGACAAATGGGACTGCATTAAACTGCAGAGCTTCTATATGGCAAAGAACATAGCCAGCAAGATAAATAGAAAGCCCCCAGAGAGGGAGAAGATCTTCACTAACCATACAACGGATGAGGGCCTCATATCTGAAATATATCTACAACACAAAAACTTGAATCTCTCAATAACAAATCCTCAAAGAAACAACCATCCCATCAAAAGGTGGGTTAAAGATTTATAGAGAGACTTCTCTGAAGAGGAAATAAAAATGGCCAGTAAACACATGAAAAAATGCTCAACATTACTGGCCATAAAAGAAATGCAAAACTAAAGAACTTTGAGCTTTCACCTCATCCCAGTTAGAATGACCATTTTCAAAAATTCTAATAGCAACAGATGTTGGTGGGGATGTGGCCACTACACGGTTGGTGGGAATGTAAACTAGTTCAACCACTATAGAAAAAAGTATGGTGATTCCTCAAAAAATTAAACATAGAGCTCCCCTATGACCCAGCAATCCCATTCTTTTGCATTTACCCAAAAGTCCAGAAACAAGGACATACTAAAGCCATTAGTACAACAATGTTCATTGCAGCATTATTTACCATAGCAAAGATATGGAACTGATCCTCAGTTGATGACTGGATCAACAAGATGTGGTACTTACACAATGGAATTCTATGCTGCCATCAGAAAAAATGGCATCACCCCATTTGTAAGAAAATGGAAAAACTTGGAAAAAAATCATATTAAGTGAAGTAAGCCAGACTCAAAGGAACATAGGCTCAATGGTTTCCCTCATTTGCCATAATTAGTATAAACCTTGGACTCTTCTAGCAGAGGTTTATAATAGGGCAAAACCTAGATACATAAGGCCGTATAGGATGAGGCTAAATGAAAGGACCTCCACGATAGAGAAACAAGAGACATATAATGTGTGACTGTTGTTCTTGATGTACTATGTTATTTCTCATCTCTTTTGTTGTCACTTGGTTATCTCATATTGTTACAGTATCTTACCTTGTTATTGATATATTGTATATACATTTATTTGTTTATTTTAAGTAGGATAAGGAAAGGGGAAAACAAGAGGAAAGGGGGTGGGGAAGGGAAATGGAGACAAAAACATGAGAAGGGGTAGCAATGATTGTTAAGTAATGTACCTTCTGTCTGGCAAATATGATATAACCCTTCTATTAATTACAGTGAAGAAGAAGCATAGGCAATCGAGTTAGTTCACTAAGTCTTTAAAAAATACCTTAAATAATTTTGATTATATTAGTTCATTAAATTTAAAGTTAAAAATGTTACCAGAAAAATAGAATATCAATGAAACAAAAAGATGCTTCTATGTACAGATGAAGAAAATGACAAATATTTAGTTTAATTGGTTATGAAGAAAGACATTACAAATTATAAAATTCAAGAATAAAAATAGAAACATTAGATTATTTCCTATAACTTAAAATGTTACAAGAAAGAAGTATAAATAACTTTAAGGTACTAGATAATATGTACAAATTCCTAGAAATATGCAGTCTTTCAAGTCTGAATCAAAGAAACAGATATCTTAATAGGCCTACAATTGGAAAAGAATTTGGATTCATAATAATAAAACTCCAAAATAAGTGTTATTATCAGCATAAAGTTTGACCACACATTTAAAGCAGAATTTACAGCAAACTCTTCCAAAAAATTAAAGTGGTAAGAGCATTTCCAAACTCTGTGAGTCCAAGATTACTTCTATTCCAAAGCCAAATAAAAATATTACAAGAAAATAAATCATGGTGCATTATCCCTAAAGAATATCAGTGCGGAAATTCTCAACAAAATGCAAACAAACAGAAGTATACACCTTAATCAACTGGTACTTAATCCCCAAAGGCAAGGATACATCCATAAGGAACCAGTCAATTTAATATGTCACCTTAACAAAATACAGAACAGCCAAAGCCACCTTCAGGTGATGGAGAAAAAGAAAAGTGTCAAAATCCAATGCCCTTTTATAGGAATACTCAATACTTACCAAACAGGATAGGAAGAGACCACTTCAACTTCAAATAGACCTTAAATTAAAATTTGTAGCCAATCTCATAAACCTTGTTCAAAAGACTGAAAGATTTGACCCTAAAATGAAGAATAAAAGAAACCTTCCTGTTGTTAACCAGTTCTCTTCAACACTGCACTAGAATTTATAGCAAGAGCAATTTAGCAGAAGTTAACACATAAACAAATGGCATTCGAGTTGAAAGGAAATAAAACTATCTTTGCTCACAGAGCATAGTCTTATATGTTGAAAGCCCTAAAACTTCCAAAACACAACTATTAGAACAAATACACTCACCAAGGTAGCAAGATATAGAATCAACTCACAAAAACAAGTTTTATTTCTGTACACAAACACTAACTGCAAAAAACAATTAGAAATCAAATCCATTTTGCTCTCATCATCTGCTTTCGTTCTATTGCCTGCTGGGCATGGTGGCGCATGCCTGTAATCCTAGCTACTCAGGAGGCTGTGACCTGAGGATCCCAGTTCAAGGCCCACCACGGCAGCAAAGTCCATGAAACTTTTATCTCCAGTGAATCACCAGAAAAAAAGAAGTATAGTTGTGGTTCAAAGTGGTAGAGCACTAACAAAAAAAAGTTCAGGGATAATTTGGGAAGAAAAAATAGTGGTTTTTTTTATCTTGTGATTATTTTTATTCTTTTTAAAATATAAACAATATTATATACATAGATATGCTGTTTTAAAAATAATTTTTATTATTTTAAGTAGTTGTCCAAAGAAGTTGCCATTTAATATATCAATTTATAGATATAATATATCTTGGTCAATGTTGCCCTTTCCAATTCTCACTATCCTTCCCCTACTCACCCCTTCCCACAGTCTTCTTAATTTTGTTGGATGTATATTGAATTCTTGTTGCATTTTCCCCCTCTTCCCTTCATTCATCTACCTCTTTACTCTTGACCCCAATTCACCCTTTTTGAGTGCCCACTTTCTGCTATTTTACTTTGCTGAACTTTGATTTTTGCTTTCTAAGAAATTATACTGATGTCTCCCTTGATCCTGCTGTATTTCGTTTAATGTGCTTGCACATCACCCCACATATTTACCTGTGAGTTTGTAAGCTAAATCTAGCTTCCACCTATAAAAGAAAACATGGATTGTTTGTATCTCTAGGCCTGGCATAATTTTTTCTAGGTCTTTATATTTCTTTACAAATAGCACATGTCATTCTTTCTAATGGATGACATAACCCATCAAGGAGCATCACTCAATCTAAAGTATTTTGCTATAGAAATCTTGACAAACTAATATAGTTCCTAGATCTGCAAGTGAGAATGATCTGAGCCTCATTTCTCCAATTCCAGAGGTAGACGAGCAGGTACTACCTGACTCCCCTTAGGGAGCTCTATTTCAGACTGGCTCCGAGCATATATTTGACCTGTACCAAGCAGATCAGAGTGGTCCTGGGGGCAATGCTGAAACCCTGGGTCAAAGACAATCAGCAGCTCTGGGTGGCTTCATAGACATGAGTGGCAACTGCTAATATCAATTATTCCACCAAGAGGGAAGGGGCTGAGAATGAAGCCAAGATAGAAAAAGGCAGATGGAGGATATAGAGAGAGACAGGTTCCAGGCTTCCCGATGGGAACACCCCATCTTGGCTTTTCTTCTGTCTCTCTTAGACTTGGTGCTATGAGATGCATTATCTCCCCTCCCCGACACTGAGTTAGTTTTCTCTCACACACAGCTAGAAAGCTTCTCACCAATCCAGGATTAGTTCTGAAGTATAACTCTTGCCCTACTATGCAATGTCAAGTATGACTTAATACTCTGAGATAAGTGCCAATGTTATCTCAAAATTCGTAGCACTTAACAACTGAGTAAAACAAAAAGATAAATCATTCAAAGCTCTCTTATGACTCTGCCATATAATTCCAAGGTTTTTTTCTAAATCCCCCAAACATTGCTTTCCTATTCCTGAAAGCAAAGCCACATCTTCAGGACACTGTGACCCTTCCCAGCCCCACCCCCACCCCCAGCTTCCTCCTGTGGGAGGCGTGGCCACTGGGTGTTTTGAAAGGAAATGTCAGAGGTGACCTAAGATTGCAAAGTAAAATCATCATCATCATCATCATCATCATCATCATCATCATCATCATCATCATCTGTTCTCTTAACTGACCAGAAGTTACTTCTTAGAAAGTGGTGCTGCCCTCTGTCTCATTTTCAGAAAGAGATTCTACTTTGAATTGACTTGAAAGAAAGTAGGGACAGATTTTCTATAAAATGTTTCAGAATGGCAACAAACTTGCTCCTCGGGCTTCTCCCGGATAGAATAAACACATTTCCTCAGGAGGGTAAATCTGGTGGATAACATCATATAGCTAGATTTCTTCCTCAACATTCTGCAGGTGTATTTGGGGTCTTAATGAGAGGCTGAATCCTGCAAAGATTCCTTCCCCTCACACCCCCTTCCCTTCCCACTTACTTCTGTGCACTTTTTTGGTTATAATTAATTAGTACATATTTACTATAGGCAATATAAACAAGTATCTCATGGATTGAATTGTTGAGCTCATGTGCTTTTAATTTTCTTGATAATGTTGTTAAATAGCTTTCTAACTTAATGGTCCATTTTACACCCATATCAACTATATTTAAAAGGATCTATTTTTCTACATGGGAAATAGCCCCAGCTACTCATTTGTTTTGCCTTTATTATCTTAATGAGTTAAAAGTTGAAATGACTGCTTTTAAAGAACACAATTTCCCTTGCTAGGAGGGACAGTGCAAACCTGCTCCCCCCTCTTGTAGCTTCCTTTACTGGTTGGCAGGATGAGGCCCACCTAGCAAAATGTGTTTCTTAGCTTCACCTAATTTCCTAATGACTAAGACTGTAAAAAGGACCAGCCTAGTTTTCTAACCAGACAGAGGAGTTTATTCAAAAACTTGAATGAGGGGGAGAGTTTTTAAGAAATACTAACATAGATGTTCAAGGTCCTTTCAAAGAGCAGTCCTTTGAGAAGTTGAGTGAATGCAACAAGTGCTTTGGATAACAGGTTTTGGAATTCAAGAGCAATGGAGTTCAAAAATACACTAAGTTGAGGCTGGGCACAGTGGCTCAGGAGGCTGAGATCTGAGGATCATGGTTCAAAGCCATCCTGGGCACAAAAGGACCTGAGACTTATTTCCAATTAACTTCTAGAAAACTTGAAGAGGGGCTTGGCTCAAGGGTAGAGCAGTAGCCTGGAGCTGACCACCCCCCCCAAATACACTAAGTTGAGAGATGTGTTCTTTTCAGATTCTCACAATCATATGAGATTTCTCTCTTCTATAAACATACAGAAGACTGAGAGTTTGCCCAGCTCCTCTGCTTGGCCCCATGCCCCAGGCCTGTGTAATTAGCAGGGCGTGAGGGGAATCACACATAAGTGATTCCAGCCATGGAATTGAGATTTTCAGAATCAGCTCCTGGGTTTTTGTCATTTCCTCTCATTACCAGTTTTTTTTTTAAATCTCCAACACAAAGGAAGGAATTCTCCACCCAGGGATATCTTCCTGGCTGATTTGGCCTCTGCTTTTTTTTTTTTTTTTAAATATTCTCTCACTGATTCTTGCAGGTCTTGAGCAAAGAATGATTTACCAGGCACAGCCTCTGTCTGAAAGCGATTAAGACCTAAGTAACCAGATGACAAGGCCTATGTTTCCTCAGGGAGGGGAGCTTTGAGAGGGTCTCATGGGGGATTTGAGAAGGAGATTGAACCAGGACACTGGACATCGGACACTGTGTACAGAATCTGGAGAGGATGAAACTCCGTCTTCCTGAGTCTCTGATTTCTCAAGATCTGTTAATAACTTTACCACTTGATGCTCTGGGATCACACAGAGGAAAACTAGGAGAGGAAGAATATTTCCAAGCTTTCTACTCAGGTGGGACAGCCAGCCGTGATCTCTAACTCCCTTTTTCTGGCTAACTCTCATGTTTCTGGCTAAGATATAAGCCTTCTGCTGATTGCGGCCATCTCCCAGGCTACCTCTGCACACACCAGGGGCCTATCATCAGTTTAGATGCAGTCCCAAGCCTGGCAGATTTAATAGACTCCTTGCCTTCACGTAAGTCTCCAGTCCAGTCCTGCTCGGTATCTCATCAGTCAGAGAAGCTACCCTTCATCCTTCAGGCCTCCCCAGCACAGGGTCCATCCTCCTGAATCTCCTTTGGCTCTTGAATTGTGTGCTCTGTGCCCTCGATACTTTTTCTAAAACCCCCTTTCACCTTCCTGCCTTTTCTTTGACAATGTTGACTCCTTTGCAGAACTCTGCAGCCATGTTATCTCTGTGTGTGTGCTTCCTTGAGATTCACCTCTCCTGGAAGTGGAGTAAGTTCCTCCATGTTCCCAAATCATCTCTCCTCTCCTTACCTCGTCTGTCATTCCTTGGGAAGTTAATGTATGGTCTTGATACGCAGTAAACTTTCTTCTCTCATTATCCAACAAAATCTCAGTCCCAACCCACTGATGACAGTCCGTCTGTAAGTCTCTTTATTTTCCACTCAGGCTCCATCATTCTATTTGGCTGCAGCTTCTGTATAAATGATCTCCCACTGTGTGCCTCTCGGTCTTTTGAAAGACCAGATCCAATTGTACATAGCAGGAATGGAGGCTTGAGGCTTCTAGCTGCCCTCTGAAGCTCCCTTCTGGCTGGGGACTACATCTTCCAGCTCTCGGTGCTGTTATCTTCCATTTGTCATCGCAGTTTGAGCACCTCAGGATAAAGACCACTCTTCTCCAGGTCACAGCTGGAAAACCCTAAAGGTAAGACTGGCCAGCCTGCCTAGAATCTCTAGCAGAAGAGGTGTAAATAGTCTCCTAAACATCCTAAAGTGTCCCAGAAAAGATGATTCAGAAATTTGTTTAATAAGGCAAAGGTGAGAACATGTCGTGGCATTTCTCTAGCCACAGAAGGGTGAACATAAGCTTCGAGAAAGAGCCCTTGCAAGTCCCGTGGGAGTTTTCACTTGATTTCTCCCTCACTGCCTATCCTAGAGGCATGCCAAAGGATGCCCAAAAGCAAGCTAAGCATTCTTGCCACATGTGGGCCTTTTTACTGAAAACAAATATTTGCATAGAGCATGGCATGTAATGATAGTGCAGCAGTGCAGGGACTTCTTCCATGGGTGGCAAAGAACTTGGCAGTGGCTTCTGGCTGCTGTGACATCCATGACATAATTTCTTTCAGCTCTGGTGTTGATGGGAATGTGGAAAGTGTTTAGAACCTTGTACAATCGCCATTAATTTTGCCTGGAATACACTCTTGGTGTCATGAAATGTGCTAGCGGCCTCTTTTGCTCACTCAAACCAGACCCATGCAGATTTTCTTTGGAAAGCCGTGGGGCGTGAGATTCCACTCTTCCAACTACAAGCTTCCCCTTTTACTTGTCAGACTTAAAATTAGCTCTATTGGCCTGAGTACACATAAGATTATTGGCCTAAATACTTCTAGAGGCACATACCTTTGTGGAAATATATCTTCTCTACAGTCAACCCATTTGGAATATTCTCTTTCACAAAAACTTCATCTTCTATAGGATATTTCAGACTCTGTGGAAGCCAAGACTTATATATAAAATGTCTCTTCATCCGAAATTTACATATGAACTTATTTGTGTGGACTACCTTAAAATAATAGTAGTAATAATAAATATAAATATTTTGTATACTATACTTTACAATGATTACCGTTGCAAAATCAGGATCTTAAGAAATGACAAGATATCTGTAGAGTATAAGATGTCCGCTAAATCATATTATTTTCATTCAGAATGTATGCTGTCAATATATAATAGAAATTTATCACCAACCCATTATCATATAAAACAACTGATTTGCCTAGAAGATACTAATTTTAACATTCTAGTTAAGAGAAAGATTTTACAGTTTAATTAATACAATATCACAAATGTTACATTGGTGGTTAAAGTAACAATAGAGAAATATTTTGTAACAATAGAGAAATAGTTCATTTTCTGTTACCATGGACTGGGTAGTATGTGAATAACAGAAGTTTAGTTGGCAGGTGAGAGATGCTACTCTGTGGCAGAGCATTGTCTGGTCATGTCCAAGGCTCTGGGTTCTGTCATAGTACTGCAAAAAGAATTTCATTGAGTTCGTGGTTATGGAAGCTTAAGAGGTCAGTTGGCACGGTGCTGGCATCATGTGTGGACTTTTTGGTTGTGCCATACCTGGTAAAAAAAAAAAGTAATTAAATGAGCATGTATGACATAGAGACAGGACAAGAAGGCTCTAAATTTATCACCAACCCATTCTCATGATAGCTTCTCTTCTCACTTAATAATGACCTTAATCCTAAACCATATTGCCACTTATTAAATCCTGCTTCTAATACTGCAGCCTTGGGCTTTATATTGCCAGCATGTGAACTTTGGGGACCACATACTAATCAGTACTTAGCTAGGACCACAGTAGTGGAAACATTTGCAAAGAGCAGAGCACACTGCACTCAACCAATCCTGAGTGAAGTTTCCCCTTTGGTCCTACAGATGAGGAAGCAGGAATTTCTCCATGCCATCTAGGCACAAAGGGCATCTGCCATAGGAGAGGCAAAATGGGTTTATAATTTCATGAGCAGTGTGAACCAATGCCATCTATTCCCATGCTGTGGATATTAACTATGTGCTCCAGTCATTTCTCGTTTGCTCTATTGGCTTCTCCATCTATTTTAACTTAGTTTATGCCAATTCTTTTCAGAAGAGTTTCTGCTTCATTGAATTGTGCCAGTATAGGCTCATGGCTAGAGATCTCTGCTCAGTCATAACTCTCTTATTCAGAAGCTCAAGTCTTAAGCCAAGGCAGAAACGTCAGGTATTGAAAACGGAACAGGTTAATAAATCCTGGGTGCTTGTTTGGAGGACCACTGCAGCATGCCCCTTGGCAAAACAAAGAAAAAAAACACCCATCATGTGTTCCAATTACCCACTGTGCATTAGCTCTGGAGTTTCGATATTTGTGGTTATTCATCGTATCTTCCTCTGTATTATGGGATTTGATCCCACTTTCAACGAAACAACTGATTTCCCATTTTCTTTTCCTTGTTCTTTTTGGACACCTGTTTCACTTCCTGGCAAGAGCCAGCCATCATCCTGGGCTCACTTCTCCAGCATCCTCCCTCTGAGCGCAGGGCTGCCTTTAGTGGTCTCTAGAGGTCTCTGTGTCTTCCAATGTTCGAAGCTTCTTCAGCGCCGTATCCAGCTGCTCTTCCTGCCAATGTGCCTATTTGTTCCTTCTCTGATCCCAAGTAGTGACACAAGCCTAATTATTCTCAGATGGTCTTTAATGATGTCATTTTATTTGATTACCTGGCACAGAATAAACGTGATCCATATGGATCATATACCCATGCATGAAATAAGGACCCTTTGTGAATAAACTCCCAAATCCCTTTAACAACAAGTTCTGTGTTGTATTCACTGCTGCTTTAGATAGTATAAACTTCCCTATACACTACTCTCTCAAGGGGGATATTTTCAAAGAGCAGTTGAGCGGCCTTTGAGTCAGCCAAGAGTTTCTCTGGAAATGACCCATCCAGCCAGATGTCAGGCAGTGATGTTTCAGGTACCGAGATTTCCCTTGTGAAGACACTGGTGTGCTGTGGAATTCAGTCACTTTCCATCTATCATGACTTTCCTTTTCGAGGACATATTGGTTTGGGGGTTGATTTTTAGGAATATGACTGTAGTCCTGTAGTCAGCATACCTAATCCAAAGCAATAAGTTGAAGAATTACATCATTAATAGTTTAGGTTTCATCAGACTTATAACACTGCCTATAAAAGTTTAAAAGGCTCCAAACTATGATGTTTAATCTTCTCCATGCTTCTCTTCCATGTGCTAAGGCAATGGGAAAGAATGATCACTTCTAGGAAATAATTATCATTTATAGATATTATATTGTGCAATTTTTCTATCTAGTTATCCCAGAAAAATAGTGAAAACTGGAAGAATTCAGTAAACCAATTAGGCATGATGTGGTTCATTATAAGATAAAGTACAACAAATTGGTAGCTTTGTCTTATATTAATAATCATCCCATTAATCATAAAAGAGAAATAAATTCAATTGCAATGGCTACAGTCCATGGGAAAATATACAGAAATAAACCATGTGAAAAATATACAAGCCCGACATAAAGAAAAAATAGTTTTGTTGAAAATCATTAAAAAATTGAAAAGACAAAAACCCCCATGTTTCATCATGGATAATATTGTAATAACCTGCCAAGTCATCTAAGTGTACCTTATAAATTTAATGCAATTTCCAACTTCCAAAGGAGGGCCTTTTCCAGTGGCAATTTGGCTTTAAAATTCATCAAAAAGATTAACTCACAGACTCAGTGACAATAATAGTGAACTCATCTGAGAATGTGATGACCAGATTATTAGATTTTCTTAAACTTTCCATAGTCATTTGTTTGAGAATTATGCAAGGAAAAAATGTAAGTACATTTTTTTTGCCGGTCTTGGGGCTTGAATTCAAGACCTGAGCACTGTCCTTGGGCTTTCTCAAGGCTAGAGCTCTACCACTTGAGCCTCAGCACCACTTCCATCCCTTTCTATGTTTGTGGTACTGAGGAATCAAACCCAGGTCTTCGTGCATGCTAGGCAAGCACTCTACCACTAGGCCAAACTCCCGGCCCCCAATATTTTAATGAACAAGTAAGAGCGTCCGGAAAAGAGATATTTAAACAACATTACCGTTGTGTCTTCTCAAATTGTCTCTTCTTTTTTCCTAACTAATGTAGGAACTATAATTGGTATTTTCTAACTACAACACTCATGAACTCACCTGTGGACTACTGAGACAGTATATTCATATTCTTCCTTTCTCTATCCTCTAGCTATACAAATTATCACTATTTTTTAACTGGCCATGGTGGCACACTTCTGTAATCCCAGTCTTTAAGAGGCTGAGGCTTGAAGATCATGGTACCAAAGGCTGGTATACATTGTGTGATCCTACTTCCCCTCCCCAGGAAAAAGAATGATAACAACTAAAATAAAAATAACTCAGGTGCCAGAGCTCACACCTGGAATCCTCATTACACAGGAGGCTGAGATCATGGTTCTAAGCCAGCCCAGTCGGTGAAGTATGTGAGACTCTTAATCTCCAATTAACCTCCAGAAAACCAGAAGTGGGCCTGGGCTCATAGTGGTAGAGTGCTAGTCTGGAGTGAAAGAGCTCAGGGACGGTTCCCAGGCTGAGTTCACACCTCATGACTGACAAAAACATAAAGTTAAAAAAGAAATTAAAAAATAATCTCTTCTTAGTCCTTTCACAACTGCTCAACCAAAGTCATGTAGGAGTTGGGGGATGAATATTTCTATTTCCTCACTGGCCCATAATACTCTCAGTCCTCACCCCATTTGCAGTAAGCCAAAGCCATGCATCTCAGTCTCCCATGGTGGCAACTTTGAGCATTCACACCAGACATGCCAGCCTCCCCTTTTTTCCCTCCCAGGCCCACACCCAAAGAGGCATCTTCACCCCCTGGACACTATCTCTACCAAATCCTTGTCTCTGAATCCGCTCATAGGTACAGAACCAAAACAATATGACCCCATACTTCTTACCCTTCTGCTTACAAAAATAATGATTCTCCTTCATTAGTTATTTGTGATCTTTCCACCCAGATAATAAAGCCCTTGACACAAGACATCTCATTTCTTCATGGAGAGTCTGTTACTACAAGGGGTGAAGCACAGAAATAAAGAATTTTTTTTAAATAACAGTTTGTCATTAGCAGCACATCGACGGGGGTTCTTTGACAGCTTACCTATGCACAGATAAGCACTAATCAAAGGAACAGTGATTCCAGTAGTGAATCTCTATGACGTGACACGTGTGCCTATCGTGTGCAGCGTAGCAAAGCACCAGACTCCAACAGACCTGGAATTTGACAAAATGGTCCTTCGTTGGTCATTTCGAAATCACTGTTCCAAAGCATTTTCTACAGTCTGGGAATGGAAGTGAGGCACACAACACTATCTATCATCTCACATTTTGTTTTTTCAGACACCTCAGGGTGACTTTGAAGTCAGCGCAGTAGACGTGTCTATTTTTATTATCCACTGAATCTTATATGAATCTGTCCCAGGATGGATCATATTTATACTGGAGTCATGTATATACCAGGCTTTACATGGTAAAAGCCATGGATAAAAACAGAAACTGACACCTTCTAAGGGACTAAATGGGTCTGTCAACACTTTCTTCACCTCTCCCTTCCATATTTAATCTATCTATTCTGCACTACTCATACCCAGACTCATTCAGTTTCTGGGTAGATCTCGAAACAGATTCTTTACTGTCTGCCCTTTCCCTTTGAGACAAAAATCTCATGACATAGAATGCATTGAAAGGCTAATCCATTTTCACAGTGGTTCCCAGGCAGGGGTGAGGACAAACAGAAATAAACCAGACAAAGAATCAGTGAAGTCAGTTTTAAAGACATATATGATATCTCAGACTAGGTATGACTCAATAGTTCAATGTAAGAGAATAGGATAATCATCAACAGACTCAAAATAAACTGTCCTAAAATCTCAGGTTTATAACACTGAAGTGGCCAGCATTGATAATTGCTACTTGGTTTTCCATTTTCTTTTGTTTCCTTTACTCCTTTTGGGCAGTGGGCTGCCCAAAAGGAGCATGAAAATAATACTCCTCAGATTTCCTTTCACATATCTATAACTATTGAGACTGTATACTTAAGAGACTCTTTTAAAAGAGGCCATATTCTTTCTTTCTTCATATATTTTTATTGTAATTAATAGAAGGGTTAAATTATATTCACCACATAGAAGGTGCATTACTTCACAAACATTGATACCCTTTCTCATGTTTTGATCCCCATTTATCTCCCCCCACCCCCACCCCTCATCTTGTTTTCCCCTCTTCTCTATCCTATTTCAAATAACCAAATATACAATATATCAGATGACAAGGTAAAATACTGTAATAATATGAGATAACCAAGGGACAGCAAAAGAGATGAAAGATAACATAGTACATTAAGGACAACAATCACTCATTATATGGCTTTTGTTTCTATATCCTAGAGGTCCTTTCATTTAGCTTCATCCTATATGGCCGTATGTATCTAGGTTTTGCCCTATTGTAATCCTCTGCTAGGGGAGTCCAAGGTTTGTAATAATTATTACAAATGAGGGAAACCATTGAGCCTATGTTCCTTTGAGTATGGCTTACTTCACTTAATATGATTTTTTTCTAAGTCTTTCCATTTACTTACAAATGGGGCAATGTCATTCTTTCTGACAGCAGCATAGAATTCCATTGTGTGTAAATACCACAACTTGTGGATCCACTCATCAACTGAGGGGCATCTGGGTTGGTTCCATATCCTTGCTATGGTAAATAGTGCTGCAATGAACTTCTTTATGCTAGTGAACTTAATATGTCCTTGTTTTTGGACGAGTGAGTAAATACCAAGTACTGGAATTTCTGGTCATAGGGAAGCTCTATGTTTAGTCTTCTGAGGAACCACCGTACTCCTTTCCATAATGTTTGAATGAGTTTGTACTCCCACCAGCAGTGTAGTAGTGATCCCTCCTGGCCACATCCCCTCCAGCATCTGTTGTTATTAGATTTCTTGATCCTGGCCATTCTAACTGGAGTGAGGTAGAATCAGAGTTGTTTTGATTTGTAATTCTTTTATGGCCAGAGATGGCATTTCTTCATGTGTCCAAAGGCCATTTTTATTTCTTCTTCAGAGAAGACTCTCTAAGTCTTTGGCCCATCTTTTAATGGAGTGGTTGTTTCTCTGGAGATTAGTTTTGGAGTGATTCAACTTTTTTAGCTGTTGATCTATTTTAGATATGAGACAAAAGAGGACATATTCTTATACAAAAAGCTATGTTTGCTTTGTCCTCTGCTTCTTACCTATAATACATAAGTAGCAACTGGTGCTCCAGAAACCTTTTTGTAAATACCTTAGGAATGAAAGGACAGAAAGCCAGGAGGGTTTTGGAACGTAAGGAACCACAATAGTGTATTGTAAGTCATTGCATAACAAATCACTCCTAAACTTAGGAGCTTAAAGCAAACACACTTACTGAGCTCCACACCTGTATTTTGACCACTTTGGGTTGTGCCAAACTAGATATAAATTTTTCAGGCTGTTGATTGGTATTGGCCATGTTTGCCAGGCTTCAGCCATCTGCATGGTCAGCAGGGTTTAGCAGGTTTTTGACAGCTTCATGTGGACAGCAAAGAGACGTGGAAACTTTCTGCTTGTGGTCTCTCTTCCAGCAAGCAGCAGAGCCCCAGGAGAGGAAGTGTGCAGTGGGATTCATATACTGTCACTTCTGTCACATGGCATTGTTACAAGGCCAACCTGGAATTGTGGGGTAGCAAAATATACTTCTCCTATAATAAGAAAATAAACCCTTTGTCTGAACAGAGCCATGATTTTCTTCGTGTTATGTTACCAGCCGAGTCAGCAAAATTCCCAAGGAGCACAAACACTGAACGACGTCATCAGATCCTGGCTCTTTTTCTGAGGATGCAATTGTGACCTCTTGAACCATGAAGTTTCCCTGGCCTGAATGGAAGAAACCTTAGTCCAGGCTAAAAATAAAGTCTGGTTTCTAAACAAGTAGCCATCACGTGGACACACCACACACCACTGACCCCCACTGGGGACACTTACTATAGAAAACAACCCTTTCTTCCACGGAATAACATTGACATTGTCACAGATCCCTCAGTCGGAGACCAGGCAGGGAGATAATGACACACTCATGAAGGTCGTTTCAGAGGTTTAGGAAAAGCATTCATCTAAAAGAGTAAATGAGCCAGGTACTGGTGATTCCCCTCTATAATCCCAAACATTCAAGGGACTGAAATCCTAAGGATTGTGGCTGAAAGCCAGCCGGAGAAGTCTGTAAGACTTCATCTCTAATTAACCAACAACTAAAAATAAACTGGAGTGATTGCCCAAGTGGTAGTACACAGGTCATGAGTAAGCAAGCTAAGCTGAGTGTGTAGCTCTGAGTTCATGCCCCAGTACCAGAAAAAATAAAAAGGCAAAAAAAAAGGCTGATACTCTTTGAGAGCCTCCTCTAGATTTCTGGGTAGAAGCAAATACAGGCCAAGACTGGAGCCTTTTTCTTGCCAAGGGCAATTTGGATGTTTCACAACATCTCAAGCCATACAAAGGTATCAGTAGTTATCAATATATATAAGGCAGAGGTCTCACATATCTGGCTGGCTGGTAGAACATAAAAATATTGCATGTTAATAAATGGTTGCTGCATGTTAATTATGGTACCTGCATTGAAATTAGCATGTGAAACTCCAAAAGTTTTGATTGGCAGAAAAATCTAGACATTCCATCTCTTCTTCATCTACTCAAAATACAAACTAAGAAATCATTGCCCCTGGAATGCATACAATGTATATCACCACTTCCAAAGCAGAACCAGAGATGAGGAACTCATTGTGTATTAGTAACCTTTCCATTGCTGTGATAGAGACACCAAGAGAATGAAAAGGAAGAGAGAGTTATTTGGGCCACAGTTTGATGGTTTCAGTCCAGGCTCCCGGGGCTTTGTTGCTACAGATGGGCAATCATACTAGATTATGGCTGGGCCACGTGGCAGACAGTGAAGAGAAAGGGAATAACAGGAAGTGGTTTGACATTCTCCTAATGACCTAACTTCCTTTCACTGGAGAGCGGTTCCCAATCTGCCCACAAACCTTTAAAACATGGGCTCTGGGGGCTGGGGAAGAGGGGACGCTTCAGATCCAAGCTAAAGCACTGATACTCTAGATTTATGTATGTATGACTTTTGTCATCTCAGCTTTAAAATGGACATCATCCTCACTCTGAAATTATTTAATAGCTTTCAGTGACTTTTCTTTTGCGATCTTCATTGATAGATGCAATGTCTTTATTATACAGAATCACCCAGGCAATGTGAAATACAGGTAGTATGCATAATCTGATACTATGTATATAACCATGTGTATGTCAGCAATATATTTCTTATATGCATGCTTCATTGGACTGAGATATTCTCTCTTTTTTTGCCAGACCTGGGGCTTGAACTCAGGACCTGAACGCTGTCCTTTGGCTTTTTCAAGGCTAGAGCTCTACCTTGAGCTCTACTTGAGCCATAGCACCATTTCCAGCATTTTTCTATGTGTGTGGTACTGAGGAATCAAACCCAAGTCTTTGTGCATGCTAGGCAAGCACTGTATCAGTAGGCCAAACTCCTGGCCTTGAGATACTCCCTTTTAATTCTTAGGTAAAAAAATCTGAAAGCTTTTTATCAAATCATATATTTGGGTAAAACTATGTCAAGTTTCTGCTTTCCTGATTACATTAAATAATTTTTCTCATGCTAAATAAATCTGAATCCTAAATGATTCATGAATTGGTTGGTAGTTTGATTGTATTCATCCCATCAGGGTCTGGCCCCTGCTCTCCTGATGCTGTTTCCATCCTTGAAGATTCCCCTTATACTTTCTTGTCTTTTTAAAGATTACACATATAAAAGAGAACATGTGGAGTTTCCCTTTGTGACTCTGACTTATTTCACTTAACTTGATGATTTCCAGCTCCATCGATTTTCCTTCAACTGTCATTATGCTGTTCTCCTTTATAGCTGAATAATGGCTCCTTGTGTATGTATACCACATTGTCATTATCTGTTGATGGGCACCTACACTGATTCATGATTTGGCAGCAATATCCAGGATGCATAAGTATCCCAATCACATGCTGATTTGATTTTTTTCTATTGGCTTTTTATGGATGCCACACACACATACATGCATAATTACTTAATATATACATCATATAAAATTCTTATTTAATAAAATTAAACATGTCATTTGAAATATGATGTAAAAATCAATGTTAATAAATGTTTAAATAAAAATACAATTATAATATATAAAGACATAATATAATAATGCACCTTTAACTTATCCCGGTCCTCTTTGGCATAGCATCACATGACCTCGCAAGTAATATCAGACTCTTACAGCAGTAGGACTTCATTTACAGGCTCTCATCTCTATGCTATTACTGCTATTTCCTTTCTACCATACCACATACAGTGCCCTGTTAATGCTTTCCTGTAAAAGTCAATTAACATCTCTGTGTAACTAATATTAGCTTATAATAATAGTTTTAAAAAGCCAATTAGTTTTTAAAGAATTTAAGAGTTCTTTGGTACTTAAAGTAATTATAGTGATTATATTAGAATAAAAACAATAGTTTCAAATTAGAATTTTCAGTCAAAATAGCTTATTTCTTAATTGAGAATATAACAGAGGTAAGACAAGAAATCACCCCAACAACTATTCAGATGTAGATTAGTATGTCTTGTTTCACCATTTGGTTTACTGCATGAGTTGTTCATTACATTATCACTTTTTATTTAGGATGGCAAGCTTATACTGATTTGAAAGAGATATCCTATTCCTAAATACAATTTTAAAATAGTTTGTAATTTTATTTTTTTTCTGTTGGTCATGGGGCTTGAACTCAGGGCCTGAGCTCAGTCTCTGAGCTCTTTTGTTCAAGGCTAGTGGTCTACCACTTTCTGCCACAACGCCATTTCTGGTTTTCTGGTGGTTAATTGGAGCTAAGAGTCTCACAGTCTTTTCTTCCAAGGCTAACTTTGAACCATGATCCTCAGATCTGAGTATTCTGAGTAGCTAGGATTCAAGGCGTGTGCCACTAGCACCTGATAGTTTGTGATTTCTGCAATGTAGGAATATTTCTCAAATTACGTAATGCACATGATTATATTCTTCACTGTTGTAGGCCATTTTTCTAGAATACCCCCTATCAGATCCTTTCAGGAGAAACACTGGAGCTGCCTTGTTTCTCATGAAAACTTTGGCCCCATATGACAGCATTCTGTATACACAAAGGGGCAAAACTAAACTCAGTTTTCAGTTTGCAAACAATCCATATTTCATTTTTCATTTCTAACAATCACTTGCTATGTAAAGTCTGTTTTCTTTCCTTTGAAACATATTTATCTATCAGACAATCCAGTTGATGTGATGACAACTTAAAGACAGATGGTCTATGTATACATTCTTCTTGAATGCTTCTCATTTAAATACTGTACAAATCTAACTTGTCATTCTTGGTTTTTCTGTGGCTAAAGGTAAACTTTCAAGAGAATACTTTCTCAGAGTAAGTCTGAGACTTTCCATCAGAACTAACAAATTGATTTCTCAAAGAGTCTCTAAGATATCTAAAATATAACTATCTCAAAAATGAAATCCTTCACATTGCCTCTTCTTTTCATTCTGTGAGGATTTGGAATAAGTTTTTTTGTGATAGTTCTGGTTATGATGACCTAGTATTAAATGTCTGAGCACAAGGGGCTAAAGGAGAATTGATTCTCTAATACATTTTCTCTATCTCTTAAGGATAAAAATGCAATTACTAGGGAAAAATCATTCTTAAAAATATTTATTACTAAGAGTTTAAATGCAAATAGCCATGGGAGAAATGGTTCATTGGCTCAGTTCACACGAAGAAATGTCTAAAATCAAAGCATTTTTCTTAACCCAGATTTCAATAAAACTAAGAGTAGATGAAGAGAAGAAAGATATTCTTACCTGACAAAAGGGAAGTGAGAGGGAACTGAGGAAATCGAAACCAACCCAAGAGAAACAGGCAAATGTCAAGACATTTTACTTATATCCCACTTACAGCTTGGTAGCCACTTCATCAGCAGCCAGTTGACATTTATTTTAGGCTTCCTTTGTAAAAAGACACTTCGTGGAAAATTGATACAGAAATCTGATATATCTGGTGTTTGACATAAGAGGTAAAAACTGATATTTACTGCTACTCATTCAAACTTTTACCAATAGTATTTAAGACCAAAAGAATATTATACTTCAAAACATAATAAAGACAGTACTTAAATAGAAGAATAGGAAGCCTGAAATTATGTCATGCTACATTCTGTACTTAATGGTTCTGTAGATATGCTTCCTTTATTCAATTAAAATTGAATAAAGACAGTGGTCTAAAAATAAGTAAAATTTAGTTACTAACTAAATATATGTGACTGGTGGAAGGCACACCTCATAATAACATACCCAGGAAAGGAGAGGCAAAGCCCAGCAGACCCTTAGCAGATTGAACCATCGAAGTCTATATGGAGACAGCATGTAGAGAAAGGTTGAATGAACACAAAAGTAAGTCACGGTTTTGACTTCTTTGTTGTTCCCTGGCTAACAGTGACATTTCCTGTCTTATTTCTGAATTACAAAATGCAATCATGAGGAAAAGTCCTATCCTGGCCATATTCTTTCAAGAGGGTCACGTTTTTCCATTTGATAAAATCTACCCGACCACAGACAGGCTTCGGGTGATAGAAAATAATTAATCATATTCATCACTTGCAATATTTCATAACTAACAGTATCCTTTTTCCTTTTCCTTTTTCTAGCACTTTAAACTAATATAATAATAAAGCATACCACACTGGAACTAAAGCTATAGTCAGACATGGCACTGTAGGAGGAAAAAATATAGGGCATGGAAACCACTCACAAAAGAGTATACTTGAGGTTCTGGGTTGATCCTCATGCTTTCAACAGCTCAAAGTCATAGCATGGTGACCCCATTTTGTAATTAAAAAAAAAAAGAATCTGAGACTTAGGCTTGGAGTGGTTCAGTGACTTGTTTGAAATTTCAAACCAAGTAGAATATCTAGGGATCAGAAGCTCTCCAAGTCTGTCTTCAAATAAATAAATGTGTATACATCTGTATCATATGTGCATAAATGTATTCATATACATGTATATAGACATGTATATATACATGTATATGAATACAAGGAAACTGGAACATGTGTTATTAAAGAAGGTGTGGTCAAGAGGAGGGGTCAGACAAATAGAAGAATGGTGGAAAAGGGCAGTCATAATGATCAAGATACAAAAGTGAAAGTGGAACCCAGGAAAGTTGAGGCAATGGATGGGGCAGGGAGAGATGGGGGAGACTGACAGAGGGAGTGACATTAATTAAGGATGCCCTGTACTCACAAACTGACATGTTCAAATGAAACCCTTTTGTGCAACTAGATGAGAATAACTAAGAAATAAGTTAAAACATACATAATAATGAAAAAGCTTTCATGGAATAAGTATGCTGAGCACTATTTGAAGTCTGTTATACTTTGTCCTCAAAACTGCCCACTATGGCTACTGCCATTTCACCTAAGAGGAAATTGACATGGGAGGAGGTAACAGAACCTAAGCTACTGCACAGTGCACACCTTTCCCAATGCTACAGAAAAGAGGTGATATTTTTTATTTTCTTGATTTTCTGTTCTATACAACTAGAACATAAAGGAATGTTTGCAGTATCATTAAAAATCATCCATCTTGCTTACTTTCCCTCCACAACAGTGGGCACCAGAGGCCGGAATTTGGGTTCCACTCAGCCTATATTCAGCTGTGTTGTCCTAGGCATGGCTTTCTCCACAGTGAATCATTGCTGAGCCCTGAACTGAAAAGGTGAAAATGGATGACAGTGATTTTTCTTGTGTGTTCATTGTGCTACTGAGATGTGCACATTTATATCTATGATTACTGTTCATAGTAGGAATAGGAACTGTGTTTGATTCAGTGACATTCTAGCCATCACTTCACCAAAAATACGTGGGAGGGGTGATCATTTATTTATTCGTATGTAAACACGCTTTAAGTATATTAAAATTTATTCTTATTCTGCAGATTTGTTGTTATCCTTAAATTCATGTATTTATTCCTTTACTTATTGTTTAAGGTATTGGACTTTTGCTAATATTAATTAGTTATAAAAGGGGGCTTCATTCTGACGTGTCTATCCAGGCATGTAAATGTGCCTTCCCCAACTCATCCCCTCTGCCACCCTCCCTTCTCCCCCACATCCCCTTTTTCTTTTCAACAAGCTTCATTGTTCTCCTCTCATACCTGCACATAAAGAATTTTGACCACATTCACTCTCTTTTGCCCTTTCCATTTGCCAGATGGCAATAGCACAAGACAATGTACAATAAAGCAGACATACGTTATCCATTCCCAAGATGGGAGTAAAAAGAACATCAATAAGGCAGTATCTGATAAGACTTTCAAAGCATAACTTCACTTTAATGAAGTCCAGAATTGGTTCTGTAACTAATAACATTGTCTCGCGATGTCTGATGGGAACTGAACGGAGGAGGTGTCCATGCAGGTTATTGTGGCCAGAAGGAAAAAGTCATACGCCTATAAAGTCACTAACCATTTACTTTATTTTACAGGGATTAAAGTAACAAGAACAGAAAATCCATGTGCAGTTCCTACTTATGACCTCCCCCTACCATGAGAAAGTTTTTTGTTCTGTAAGAGATATTGCAATATTAGAAATAAGGAAGAATTTTAAAATAAAGGAAGTCATTTAAAATCCTGGCAGTATTTCTAATTACTTACCTTCTGTTGAGTTCCTTTCCTGGGTCTGTTTTCCTGTTTTTGATATGGCATACCTGTCTTGTCTATGGGGCTTAATTCTGAGCTCATTTTTTTCTTTATATCTCAGAGCTTAGTGCTTTACAATGTCATCTAGATGCTCACAACTCAAAACTCTGTTCTCTTTGGGCTCATCTTCCTGTCCTCCAGATGCATACATCTGATTCTGTGTTTGACATCTCCATTTTGTTGTCTGAAATAGTCTTATCAGTGATGCTATTACTTCTGTCTCTATAAATAACAATATTCCAGTCCCTACCCTGAGACACTGGCCTTATGGTCTTCTTAATGACTCTCTTTAAGTCTATGACTGGAATATGTCCTTTGTTTAGCTTTTGGCTTTCCTCCCTTGAATAAGAGGATGAATATTTTTGTATTCTATCTTCATTCACTTGCTTAAAACGTAACAGGTACTCTGTAAATAATTGGATGGATACATTTGTATGAATACAAACTGGGAAGTGTTAGAAGTTCTTTAACAGGGAAAAGTTAGTTGTACTGTATCTATAATAACTAGCCATAGGGATAACTTTTGAAGCTGTCTAACTGAGCAACAACTTGCTTCCATAAACACTTTTGCAAACCAATCACGTTCACTCATCATCTGCTTCTGAAAGTTAGCCGATCAGAAGTACACTTATAGTAACCACACCTCTGTGTGTTCACCAATCAGCAACTAGTTCAACCAGAGAAACCAAACCTCTTCCAATATGACCCATAAACTTAAACCTCTCAAAGTTCGCCAACTCAGAAGGAAGCCTAAACAGCATTTCCAACTTTGGCAATAATGATCAATACGGCTTTCTCCGTCAAATATGAAGGCCGGGCTTAATCCTTTGGGAAATCTGCTAGGATAAAGGAGAATATGTTGAGTTACCATAAGTTACTTTGATATTGTACTTTAAATCATTAATTGTTAAAAGGACAAATGGGACAACTTGCCTGCATATTAAATTATTCTGAAACAACACACTTTTTCTCAAATTATTTGATTTAATGGCTATTATTTTAGTATGAACACACTCACCTGTTTTGGTTTTTCTATGCCTTTGTCTATTTAAAAATGTCACTGACACAACTCTATTTACTACAGCAGCAAGGTTCATCACCATAAAGAGTACCTCTTTCATAAGTAATGTACCCTAACGAATTGCTCCCTGAAGCTGCTCTTTCATTTGTCACAAAATGAACTGCACGGGGGCTGAGTGTTTGAGAAATGTTTGTTCCTTTCAACTCCTCAGTGATTGGTGATTACCATGTGCTTCATGCTTAGTAAACAGGATTTCTATCCCCAGCCCCATGGGGGAGATAGAGACTAGGAAAATGGGTGATACATTGGTATGCTCATACGATATATGATGTAACTCCAGCATGCCCTGAGAGGAGGTGCCAGAAGCCCACCTGAGGCTGTGGCAGGTCACTGGAGAAGGAGCGAAGTGCATCAAGTGAAGCTGTTTCTTAAACTTACAGAACCTCTCCCTCAGAGTGTTCGTTTTTCCCTCTACTGAGATTTGAACATAGGGCCTTGTGCTTGCTGGCAGGCGCTCTACCGCTTACATGACTACATCAGGCCATTTTAAGATAGAGTCTACGAGGGCCACGCTGCACGGCTATCCTCCTGTTTGAGTTTGCCCATGTTCCTAGCGATGATGCTATTAGTGTTACCACTAACGGTACAGGGTAGGTACTATTGCCAGCCACTGTCTCCTACGGCTTGAGATGACGGGGCGTACCACCACACCCAGCCATGGTTGATCATGACAGGCCTATCATTTTTTCATGTAGGTAGTACTCAGGCTGCACTCCCCCTGATCTCTGCCTCCCAAGTAAGTAAGACCATGCACCTGGCCCACCATAAGAGGAAATGATGATCCTTCGAACACCCCGTCTACAAAGACCAAACAACCTCACTCGAAAGGAGTTGCAAGTAGAACATAGTCAGAGAAAGGATAAGAGCCAAGTGAGCATGAATACAGAAGGTGACCTGCAGTCATCGGATGTCATTGCTCCAACCTGCGTGTGAACAACTGGATTTGCACGTGGTCTTCAAAGTCAGCACTCACGTCCCACTTCTTGGGACTGTCTCGAACTTTTGATTGCACACCACAAAAATGCCGTGTATACTTCGTGTACTATGTGAACATATATATCATATATACGTAATATATATAATCATATTTCAGGAAGTGGAGCTCAGGGAGTAGGGCCTTAAGCTGAATAGCTCAGGGACAATGGCCAGGCTCAAAGTTTGAGTCCCATAACCGACAAAAAAAATCATATTTCACTTCTGACAGGGTGGGAATCATCACCATGTGCACATCATAAATACCCTCACACAAACCTAGACAATATAGTCCCACACACAACTCATGGATGCAAACATGTGTGCTATACATTCATATGGCAGTATTGTAGATTTGCTTACCCCATTATCACCACAACACATGAGCATACAGTACAAGGTCATTCCAAAAGCCTCTGTGGCCAGAGGAATTGTTTTGGTCCTATTGTAATCTTCTGGGATCTCTGTCCAGTGTCTCTTGCTGCCTAAAACATTTCTGTGCAGCATTGCACACACACACACACATACACACACATACACACACACACACACACACACACACACACACACACACACACACACACACTGATATGAGTATAACTTTATCACTAGAATCTGAGACTCTCACCTTTTGGGAAGAGGGTCTTTGTAGGTGTAATTGAGTTACGCAGTTTGAGATAAGGAGGTTGCACTAGAATATCCAGTTTGATCCTGAAATCTTAAGACAGCAGCCATCATAAAAGACACCCAGAAGAAAGGCAGAAAAGGAAAATAACAACATGGAGGTAGAGTGATGCTATCACAAGTCAAGGATCACTAAGAGACATCAGAAGTTGGAAGAAGTAAAGCACCAAATCTTTCTTAGCACACTAGAGGGAGGAAGGCTGTGGCCATACTTTCACTTCTGGTCTCTGGAATGCCAAGCAAGGACTCCGTCACCACCACCACCTCCCCAACCCCTTTTGTTTTACTTGCTCTCTGAATGTCCAGGCTGGCCTGATCTATAGTCCTATGTATGCTACCTGCATAGCTGGAATGACGCATATAACACCATGCCAGCTTTTTGCTGGAAGGGAGATGTTATGAACATTTTCTCTGGACTAGCCTCCGTGATCTCCAAATCTCTTCCTATGTAAGTAGCTGGAATTACAGGTATGAATCTTCATGACAACTATAAGGATTAAGTATACTTATCAAGCAAGTATTTTCAGATAATTGGGATAAAATTCAATTTAATTAGCCAAGATTGCCCAGAGAGTATGGAAATGGCATTTGAAGTCATACTTTACTCTGAGCCTTTTCTACTATTCTTCAGTGTATCCTTAAATAAGGATACACTGGTTTTTTTTGGTTTTTTTTTTTATTGTCCGGATGATGTATAGAGGGGTTACATTACATTAATCAGGTAGTAGGCGCATTACATTTAGGGATACACTGTTTAATTCCTTCAATTATTTTCAACCAGTAATGGGAATGGCTCACTTGCTGTTTCTACCAGCCGCTTCTCTTCTATATCTGGAATTCTTGCCAACTATATCCCCTGACACTTTGTCCAGTTGAAATATTCAGAAATCCCATCACAAGAAACTGACAGGCCTGATCCAGTCCAGCTTCTGTCCTCAGAGGATTGTAGGCCAGGTGTTGTGAGGGAGATTTTCTGGAAAAAATGCCACATCTATTATTCTCAGTTTTATCTTTGGAAAGGTGATCTGACTAATGTCACTGAACACAACATTTAACCTTTTGGTGATATTTGATGTGAGAATAAATGAAACTGTCTATAAAAACAGGGCCTCCCCGAAATAAAGATGTTAAATAAATACAGTTAATGTGCTAGAACTAGTTGGGGGTTTTTGTGACGAACTTAATGGTTTGGGAGCAAAGTTCAAGAGTTTCAACTGTTCACTGCTGTTCCACAATTCGCTACCATTCCACAATTCACTGCTATGACATAGTTTATCCATGTGAAGACAGAATGAATCTGGCTGAGTTTTAAATGGCTTACAAATGACCTTTGCTCTTAGGAGAGTTGGTATCACACAGCCTAGGGAGTCTTCCATTAGCCCAGTCTCAGCACTCCTTCCTGGCTGTGGATCACGCGTCTCTGAGGACTGGGTACATAAGTAGTCCCTTGTAAGTAAGACAGGAAGGAACCAGCTCTCCCGAAAAGTATTTGGCTAGAAGCTAATCAACTTGAAATACTATTGAGAATGTTGATTCCATGATAAGTCTGTTTTGTAAGTGCTTTTTTTTTTGTCCCCTTTTTAATGGTGTAGTCATGGCCATGCTATTTGGCCATAGTTTGCTAGTTCTGCTCTACCATGCCATCTACCATGATAGAGAGCCTCACCAAAGGCCAAGAGGCATAGACCCAGCCTTACAGCAACTGAAACCTCAGAAACTAAACCAAGGTATTCTGTTCCATTAGCACACTACTCTGCCTATTTGTGACAGATGAATAGTGCCAAACGATTCTGTTTGTGACCATTTATACTACATTGTATTGCAATGTTCTGTTCTTTGTTTAACTTTCCAAGAGAACTTAATCCAGAGCCACTGTGAGTCTGCCATAAAGTTATATTCTCTCCCCATCTTCTAGGCCAGTGCCACTGGCAGGACACAAACTAGTGTATATCTAGAAAAGAAAACAGCACAGATGCTGCACACGCAGGGCTCATTCTGTGACATTTGAAGTGGGAGAAAGAGAAGACAGTAAGCACAGTGGTCACTTTATACTATGGAATAGGACATGATACCTGCAAACTTTTCAATTTCCATGCAATACTAATTTCTACTAATGGTTGATTCCTTTAACCCTGGGGATTCCATATGCTCTTCTCTTCTTAAATCTAGACTGTCTTGGATTATTTACTTCTGCTTACAGACCAGAACACCAGAGTGGTTGCTATGAGCACAAACTGAATCTAAACTAGAGACACAGACATACAAGGGAGAGGACCCTCAGAATCCTCTCAAGAGAAAGTGGTAAGAATGTATTACCATGCTGGGGTCTAGAGAATTTGGCATTGGAGTACAGTATAATACTCCCTCTCCTTTCCCTTTTCCTCTCCTGTTTGGTGGTTGTTGTTGTAGCCTTGTAGTTTGAAACTAGATACATGCTGACATGTTGTGACCTGACAATGCATCCTCCCTCCCTGTCATATTAGCAGGGGTTCTTCCTCCTCAGAGAGAGAGAGACAGACAGAAAGAGAGACAGAGAGGGAGAGAGAGACAGAGACAGACAGACAGAGAGAGTAAGAGAGAGAGAAAGAGGAGGGGGGGGCACCACAGGATTTAAGTAAATCTGAAATCTGTTACACAGATGGGAGGCTATAAGAGGAGTTGATGTGGTCTCAATTCAGAATCTGTTATAGTGGGTTTTTTTTCCCTTTGTTCTCTCCCACACGCATTCTGGCCCTGAGTTCATCCATCTCTATCTAGCAGTTTAATTTGTCTTTGTCCAGTTACTCAGGTTCCTCCTCAATGTGATATTAATGACCTTGTTCCAGTCTTTGAACCAGTTTGGCCCATGTCTTGCTGGTGGAACTGCTGCCTCTTCCTTGGCCCCTAAGTTGTAGGGCTGCAGGGCATAAATGGCCGCCACTGTTTTCATCTTCATTTCATTTGTTGAAGCTGGTCAGTCACCACACACACACACACACACACACACACACACACACACACACACACACACACACACTTTTATCACTTTTATTTCCCACTAACACAAGGTACATCTCCTCGCCCTTCTTCCAACTTCTTACCTGAACTCTAAGGCTCCATCCTTTCTGATTCTGTGAGTACTTCTGTGTCACTTAAGTTTATCTAGCTTTCAGTTCAAGAGAAACAGCCCTGGACTTGAGATATGACTATAACTTTAATTTTGTTTCCTTTCAATACATTGAGGTACATATATGTATTCATATACAATATCATTAACTATTAAAATATAATATATAAACCATCATTACTCATATTTGAAAAAAGCAAGGTCTCAGAATATATACTTGCTTGTCTAGCTTGCTCTTGACATGAAAATAATCATTTAATCATTGTTTTCTGCAAAGGCTAGTTTGAGTAGTGTCTTCCAGTTATTAAGAAACAGAAGCACACATTTTATTTAAGTAATAGAGTGATTGGCACTTTAATGAGCAAATCAAGATGAGATGTAAATGAAGTAAGCAAGCAACCTTCATGGGGCCATGTGTACTCTTTGTGAAACTACAGCAAGATCAGTGTACTGTAGTGACTCCATTACCCCAACTCTCTTTCCATAAGCCACCTTTTTATTGTCCATGTCCAGTCTTCTCCTCAGCCTATCCTGTCCACTGTTCTGCTTCATAGATTGCTCCTTATTGCCTTTTTCTTGTATTTGACTTCCTCTGAATCTCAGACTCTGTTCTGTTCTACATTTGTTCTACACATTCTCTTTCCTGTCTTACATTCAGCTTTTCAAAAGAGATGGGAGATGGTTATAAGCCAGGCGATGGTGGTACACACATTTGGGGAGACAGAGGATCACAACTTCCAGGCTAGCTTTGAAATATGTAGCAAGACTCCACATCAAAAAGAGAGAGAGAGAGAGAGAGAGAGAGAGAGAGAGAGAGAGAGAGAGAGAGAGAGAGAGAGAGAGAGAGAGAGAGAGAGAGATTGTGTTGCTTTAGGTTTGTTAATTACTACCAGCAACATCAGAATCCATGCAGAGTTTACTAGGTCAGTCAGTTCTCTCATGTCCAAAAGCCATACCCAGTGTCATCAGAAGTGGGCTGATTTGTAGGGTGCTATTTTCCAGAGCCTGGAAATCTAGATACAAAATGGTCTATTGTTTCTTGGCCCAGAAGGAAAGAGAGAATGTGGCAGACACTCAGTAAGAGAAAAACTATGCAATGCAAAGCTACTGGTAAGACCTCTCTGTTCCTAGCCCCAGGCATCTACAATTATGTTCATGGTAATTGACAGTTCTTCTCAAATACCATTATGGAATTATTATCATCTATTAGTAAATCTGATTTGCATGGGTAATACTTTCTCTTGTAAACGTATAGCCTTTTGAAGTGCTGAGTATTTCTTAAAACTGCTAAATGCACATGTGTATCACAATCATAATACTGGCTCCAGAGTAAGATGCACAATTGTGAAAAAACAGGACAAAAATAATATGTCCCTAGATATTTCTTTAAATGGTTTTAACTATTCATATTCTAAAGTAAGCTTCATTTCCTTTACATTATTTAAAGTTATTTATCTAAGTTTCTTATCTGCTGGGAATTCTTTATGGTTTTGAGCTTAACAAAGACAAAGTCTTTTTGCCAGCCATCTGTATTCTTAATGGGCCATCTTACCATCAATGAATAATTGCCCTGGAAACATTTAGAAACTCTATTTAGATAATTAAGAAAATGGCCACAGTTGGTGGACCTCTTTTACTCAATCCCAAACAAAAGTAAAAAACTATTGAAGGTCATTTATATGACATTTAATATACTCTGAGTATACATACCATGTGTATAATTGAAGGGCGACACAATGTTAATTATTCTGCCAGAAACTTCAGAAATTCAATCCATGCTGAGGCAGTGATAGAAACCGAAACTCTGTGTTCCTTATCATGGGACCAGGGAAACTGTATTCCATAGTCCATATCTGGCTTAAATTCATGTTTGTAAAATTCACATGGAGTACAGCCCAAAGGAAAACACTTAGAAGACCTGTCTCACAGGGAGGAAGTATTTAAAACAATATAGTGGAGTTTAATATTCCCAGGTAAAATGAGTTAAAATGCTAGTAATACAAACAAGCAAGAACAATAACACAAATGTGTCTTCGGAAAAAAATGTTGTTGAGCTACCAGATAGTGAGGAAGTCTGACACCAAGGGAAAACAGAACGCTCAACTGGGAAGCCATGTGCCCGAGGGCCTTGTGGTCTGGGTGCATTTGTCCAGTGAAAAAAACAAGTGATTCTGCTTTCAGTTTATCTGTTAATTTAAAGATAAAACAACAACCAGTATTTCAGTGTAAAGATCAAACATTAAGCCGGAGCCAGGCCCAAAGGCTCATGCCTGCAGTCCTAGCTACTCAAGAGGCTGAAATCTGAGGATGGTGGCTCGGAGTTAGCCTGAACAGGCTACTCAGTAAAGCCACAAGTGGCACTGTGGCTCAGGTGCTAGAGCTCTGGGCTTGCATACAAAGAGGCTCAGGAATAGTAACCAGGCCCTGAGTTCAGGCCCCAGGGCCAGTTTTTGTTGTTGTTGCTGTTATTTTAGAATTTTTAAAAAAGCTAAGCTGAATAATAACAGTGGAATAACTGCAAAGTAAAGAAAATGACAAACAATGATTATATGCCCTTGTACAGGAAAGCAGATAAACTTAGAATTGAAAAGAAAATAAAAGTCATGAGGAGATACAGCTCAGACTTAGAATTTCAACAGACATTATGTGACACAGATGAAGAAATGTGAGACTCCAGCAAGCACACTTGGAAATTTCAGTTATTACCACACCCATCCTCTCTTCTTTCCTGGTACTCAAAGTACTTGATTTAGCTAACAAATATTCACTGATATCCAAAATATTTAGGCTTCCGATAAGGAAAAAGGAAGTAAAATTGGCAATATTTGAGGATTTTTGCTTTTACACTGAAAGATGAAGGCTGTTTCACCATCACCAATGAGTCTCCAGAGAGATAAATGAAAATGAATTGATACTTACATACAAAAGAATAGGAAACATGCAAGACTTAATATGTTCTTGAAAGTAGCATGAAAACAAAGCAAGATTTAGACTTACAGATGACTTCTGAGTAGAAGCAGTGAGAGCTGAAGCAGAGTAGAAAGGTATATTTATTGTTCCATTTGTATATCACATGCATAAAGTGACTGCCCACGTTTTATTTTTTTATTTTTAGTTTCTTTTTTATTCTAATGTATAAAGGGATTACAGTTATATTGAACTAGGTACATCACTTCTCACACATTGATACTCCTCCTCATGTTTTTGTCGCCATTTCCTTTCCCCCACCACCCCCTCCCAATCATCTTGTTTTCCCCCCTTCCCTTTCCTATTTGAAATAAGCATATAAACGTATATACAAAAAAAGTCAGATACAGGGGCCGGGAGTTTGGCCTAGTGGTTAAAGTGCTTGCCTAGTACGCATGAAGACCCGGGTTCGATTCCTTGGTACCACATACATAGAAAAAAAGCTGGAAGTGGTGCTGAGGCTCAAGTGGTAGAGCTCTAGCCTTGAGAAAGTCCAAGGACATTGCTCAGGCCCTGAGCTCAAGCCCAGGACTGGCAAAAAAAAAAAAAAGTCAGATACAGTAACAATATGGAATTAACCAAAGGGCAACAAAAGAGAAGAGAAATAATGTAGTACATTAAGAACAACAATCACACAAGATAAAGCTCATGTTTCCATATCTTAGATCTTTTCCCACTCTGTGGGCTTTCTATTTAGCTTGCTGGCTATGTCCTTTGCCATACAAAAGCTCTGCAGTTTAATGCAGTCCCACTTATCCAGCCTTTCTCTGATTTGTTGTGATTCTTGGTCCTTATTAAGAAAGTTTCGACCTGTGCCAAGGAGGCCTAGTGTATCTCCTATTCCTTCCTGTAAAGTTTTCAGTGTGTCAGCTTTTACCTCCAGGTCTTTGATCCATTTGGAGTTAATTCTAGTGCAGGGTGACAAAGAAGGATCTAACTTTAATTTTCTACAGGTGCTTAACCAGTTCTGCCAGCACAACTTGTTGAAGAGGCTGTCTTTCTTCCATTCTATTTTTTTGGGCTTTCTTATCAAAGATTAGGTGGCCATATATCTGTGGGTTAATATCTTGGTCTTCAGTTCTATTCCATTGGTCTTCAGGCCTGTTTTTGTGCCAGTACCAAGCTGTTTTGGTTACTCTAGCTCTGTAATAGAGTCTAAAGTTTGGTATTGAAATTCCTCTTGCGCTGTTCTTTCTGCTAAGGATTGTTTTTGCTATATGGGGTCTTTTATTATTCCATATGAAATTTTTGGATTGCTTCTTCTATTTCTTTAAAGAATGACATTGGAATATTTATGGGTATTGCATTGAATTTGTAGATAGCCCTTGGCAAGATTACCATTTTCACAATATTAATTCTTCCAATCCAGGAGCATGGGAGGTTTTTCCATTTCCTCAGTTCTGCTTTAATTTCTTTTTTCAGGTTTTTAAAGTTTTCATCATAAAGGTCCTTTACATTCTTAGTTAATTCCTAAGTACTTCATTTTTTTTGAGGCTATTGTAAAAGGAATTGCTTTCCTGATTGCTGCCTCACTGCTCTCTTTGTTGGCATACAGGGAAGTGTTTGATTTTTGAGGGTTAATTTTATACCCTGCTACCTTGCCAAAGTTTTGAATCAGCTCAAGCAACTTGGGAGTGGAGTCTATAGGGCTCTTTAAGTACAGAATCATGTCATCTGCAAAAAGGGAAAGTTTCACTTCCTCTTTCCCTATTTGGATCCCCTTTATGCTTGCTTCTTGCCTTATTGCTCTGGCTAGGAATTCTAATGCTATATTAAAGAGGAGTGGAGAGAGTGAATTGCATGTGATGTGATGTTCTCATCTCTGCCTCATGAAGCATCCAACAAGGAATCTCAACTGGGAAATCAAATCTGTGCAGCTTCCTGGAACCCTCAAATATGAGACACGTGTTTCTAATGTGGTATATCCACAGGCTGCTTGGACTTCCTTACAGCATGCCATTGGGTTCCCATATGGGAATGTCAACAATCCACCTACAATAAAAAAGCTAGGGCCAGGAGTTTGGCCTAGTGGTAGAGTGCTTGGCCTAGCATGCATGAAGACCCTGGTTCAATTCCTCGATACCGTATACATAGAAAAGGCAAGAAGTGGTGCTGTGTCAGAGCCCTAGCCTTGAGAGAGCCCAAGGACAATGCTCAGGCCCTGAATTCAAGGCCCAGGACTGGAAAAGAAAGAAAGAAAGAAAGAAAGAAAGAAAGAAAGAAAGAAAGAAAGAAAGAAAGAAAGAAAGAAAGGAAGGAAGGAAGAGAGAGAGAGAAAAACTAGACAATTCATGGAGTCATCCATCTCCACACAGGCCATGGTCCCATCCATGCCCCGCCCTTCCCAAATCCACTACCTGCTCAGGAACTTTTATTTCAGGATCTAATTTATGGAAGACCCAAAACACTGGCCTCTGCCAACCAATGCACTCCTTTGGAATGCAGGATGCAGCTCCTTTCTAACTCTGCTGTTGGAGGAAGCCAATGCTGACTTGTGCAAGAGATACTTACCAGAATCTCTCACACAGTTGACATTCCCTATTGTCCCATCCCATGGACCATCAAAGAAAGTAATTCATTAGATAGAAATTACTGAAGGATCACTCCAAGAGCCATTATCCTGCTTAGAAAAGTTAAATGTGAACTGCTACCCAGGTCCTTCAGAAGTGACAATGCAGTCCTTGTATTTTGCTTTGGTGCTGACAACTGGGAGAAAATGCACACAAAACAGTTCTTGCAATAATTCAGCAAGGGTTGGCCTGTCCCACTTCATTTTAAACAAAAAGCCTTTTACATAAGTTTACTTTGCCAAAATCAACATTTTTAAAAATGCTACCTTTTCTCATCACCTCTTTCTCTGAAGCACAAACTTTTTAACCACCTTTTTGAATCTCAAGAGTTAGAGTCTGGGTACAAATATTATGCTCCGGTATAAATGCCACATAATCTAGTGGCTGTGGTCCCTGGAGTCTTTTAGTACAATATAGCTGTCTGAAAAGGAAACCTTTATTTTCCAACCTTTCAAATTCTGCAGCTCTGAAATCCTCAGCTCTGGATCAGGTTTGTTTTGATAATGCATGCCTCAGCTTCTCCAGAGAAAGATTCTTCTCCTTCATAAAACGATGGCTACTCCAGTCAAACCCTGCCATTGTGTTTCAGTGGACTGTCAATGTTTCCTTCACCACCTTTGACAGAAATTGTCTTCCGTCTGTGGCTCTGTGCCAGCTCTAAGCTGAAGCTCAGAAAGACATCCATGAAGGTAAAAGCACCCTTGCACAAAAAGACCATTGATGCCTCCCAGTGGAATGGCACCTGCTGGAGACCCTGCTCTTGAAACACAATGGGAAGTCCGTCCAGTGTCATTCCTTAATCCAAGTGACACAGAAGAAGACTTGCTAGTGACTTCTTATAAGGAAATGGACACCCGAACTTTTTCATGATATTTTAATTTGTCTCATCTTTAACTGATATATACAATTATGCTTTAGGTAGATAGAGTGTAATGTCTTGATACATAGTATAATGATCAAACCAGCATATGTAGTATGTCCATCACTTGAAACATTTCTCATTTCTCTGAGGTGAGCATTGAACACCCAGGCTTCCATCCATGCATCATCACTGATCACAGTAGCCTTCTGGGCAATCCATCAGTCATTCATTCCTCCTCCAACTATCTCTGCTCCCATTGGCCAGTCTCTCCCCATCCCAACCTCTTCTAACAGTTTCCCTGCTCAGCTCCTACATCTGCGGAAGAGAGAAATCATGCATCTCCCATCTTTCTGTACCTGTGTTGCTTCATTTTGAGCTCCAATTCCCTGTATATGGTGGTGAAAGGGTTCTGTTCTATGTGTGGCCCGTTTCCATTGTGCATTGCTAATATGGTACCTAGTTAGTTATCCTCGCTATGCTATTTTTCTAGAAGCAGAAAAGCCACTACCGGTGGAAAAATGTTCTAGATAAAATACATTCAATTCACTGGAGTAACCTGCTACTCATTTGCTTATTTCAAAACTCGTCTTCCAGGCTAGGAGTCTGGCCTAGTGGTAGAGTGTTTGCCTATCATGCATGAACCCCCAGCTTTGACTCCCCAGTACCACATACATAGGAAAAGCTGGAAGTGGTGCTATGGCTCAGGTGGTAGAGCTCTCACCTTGAGAAAGCCCTCGGACAGTGCGCAGACCGTGAGTTCAAGACTCAGGACTGACAAAAAAAAAATCATCTTCCCCACTTCCCTCAATCTTCCTTTAAATGCTGATGAGCTCTGTACTGACATTGAGACTGTCTAATTTAAAGCTAAAAGATGTGCGGCCAGGCACCAGCAGCGCATGTCTGTAAATTCAGCATGTGGCAGCTGATGCAGGAGGATCTTGCGTTTAAGACTAGACTAGGTGACAGGTCCAAGCCTGAGTAAAAGTCTCCATTCACTCACTCAGCCCCATCTCTTCATCCTTCATGAGCAAGAACCATTTACTCTGGGTTCCAACTAGCACCTACAGTCTCAGCTTTTGCCATTCTCTCTCACAACAGATCTAACATACAAATAGAATCCATCTAAAAACTATGAATTGTTTCTCTGCACACTTTTTTCTTTAACCATCCTCACCTGCAGAACAGAAAACTCTACCAGAATCGGAGAAATATCGGGAATAAGGAAATAGGAAAATGACAAGTGAGTCAGTGAACATTGCCTAAGAGTACTTGGTTAAATAAAAAGAAAAAGATTCCTAAAAGTGTAGGTTATATCTTATAAAGATATAACCTGGTATTTTCCAGTAAACTTCTATTCTCTCCCAGTCTGCACAGTGAAAAAAATTTAGTAGGATCAGGGAAGATTCCACTGGCGTTGGCCACGTGACAGTCATATGACCCCAAGGGCCACTCTAGCCATCTTTCCAGAAGGACTCATCTGGAAATGGTCTACCTTCTTCAGTGAGCACTGTGCTGCGAGCCTGCCTCTGAGGGGGAGGGGCTCTGGTCACTTCCGTCTGCCCTTCCCCTCACAGTGGCAAAGGCTTGGCATGCAAATGACAACACTCTGCTGCTCCCCAGTCTCTGCGTGACAATGACAGACAATCAGTGGCTGACTCCACTTCCTGTGAGAGACACCTGAGGAGGCAGAGGGTTCTATATTTCAAATCCATTTTACTTTCCAGTGTCTTCTCTTTGTTTTCCCCATCTGCTACCCTCCTAGAAATTCATGAATTTATGAGGCCATTAGCGTTTGGAGATGCAAGAACATCTCTCCCCAGATGTCATTTTGTATAAAGCTTTTTCTCCCTCTGTCCCAGTTCAAATAAACCAAGTCCAGGATCTAATTTGAATAAAGGCACAGACTTCACATTCTGTCACATTCCAGATGTTGTGAGTAAATATTATGACAGCCTGGACGCACAGTGCGTGGTGATCCTTGTAGGGACAGGCAGGCTTCAACTCAAATGGGCAGCTCAGACCATGGCATCAACAACGGCCTTGATCTTCTCCCAGGCGCTTTGTCCTAATGGTTCAAGGTGGTCATCTAATACCCATGATTATGCCCAGTTGTTTCATTCAAAACACTGAGTGACAGAAGCCTGTACACATGCCAACCTAGCTATGTTTATCACTACTCAGGAGTCCCTGGTCCTCTAAGATCACAGGTCAGATGCCCTGGTCATCAAGAACTTCAATACAAAAGAATAAGTGAACCAGATATGGTAGTGCATGCCTGTAATCTCAGCACTCGGGAGACTCACTCAGGAGGAAGCAGGTCTTAGTCTATGAGGAGAGAGAACAGAAGAAAAGGAGGAGGACAAAGAGGAAGAAGAGGAAGAAGCAAAGAGGGGAAGTAAACCAAGCGATCACAAGGCAAGGCCTTCTCTCCCTCACAACTTCTTTACCATTTCTTCTATTACACAACGTAGTCCATTTAATTCTGTGGTAAAACCATGTGCCAGCGTTGTGTCCACTGAGCATCGCCTCTGAAGAGGATCCTGCCCTTTCCAGCCTGGACCTTGGCATCCTTCTCAACATCACACCTTCCTTGTGAGCTGGCCTGAGGGACAGAACTTCCTTTGCCTTCTTCTGTGTTAGGATATTCCAGAGGAAAGGAATTGAAAACAGTCCAAGGACCACTCTCCAACAGGCACACCTCCCCTAAGGGTCTCTCACTTTAGTAATCTCCCCTCAGCCACCTCTTCTGAAGGCAGCTTTTGCTACTGAAAGAACTGCAGTGTGAGGGAATTGCTTTCCAACTCAACACATCTATGCATGCTTATCAAGCAGTAGTTCTATTCAACAGATGTGCACTGGTGGCCTTGTGAATAGACCATTTGCCTGAAGCCCAGATGTGGCATACGTACATCCACTTGACTGGACCTTATTGCTTTAATTGTATAATCTCAGAAATCATTTGTTTTAATTATAGCAATAGAAAGCATGTTCTATTTCAACATTTGAATTTTAAACAAAGCAAGAGTACATTATAATCTATCTGTTTCTGATCCAACTTTAATTGGATTCCAGAATAGATATGCAAACAGAACTGTGATTCAAGGGTATGTTAACTCTTTTTTGCCACAGAACTATGCTAGAAATATATATATATATGCATATGTGTGTATGTATGTATATACACTTTCTGTACTTACCTTATACTTGTATTATTACACATGCTTTCTAGTTTATAATCAGATGTCTGACATCATGGTAAAAAAAGAGAGAGAATGTTTCCTTGTATCAACTTTGTTTCTCAAGTTTAAATTGCTTATTCCTCTAATTTGAATCTTGTCATGAGCAAGATCAGATTTCAGTTTCTGCAAGTCTGATTTTGTTTTATTTTTCAAGTGTGTGTGTGTGTATACTATGACTTGAATCCAGAGCCTGGGCACTGTCCCTTAGCTTTTAAGCTGAATGCTAGTATTCTACCACTTGAGTTACAGCTACACTACTGGCTTTTCCCTGCTTTATTAGAAGTATGTGACTCATGGACTTTTCTGCTGAGGCTGGCTACAAACCATAATCCTTAGATTTCAGCCTCCTGAGTAGCTAGGATTATAGGATTGAGCCAACAGCATCTGTTTTTTTTTTCACTTGTTGACAAGACTGATGTCACATCACAATGTGAACACACACAATTATATTCTCTTCTTTTTTCTTTTTGCCAGTCCTGGGACTTGAATTGAGGGCCTGAGCACTGAGATTTTTCAAGGCTAGAGCTCTCCCACTTGAGCCACAGCAACACTTCTGGCTTTTTCTGCTTATGGGGTAACCGAGAAATCAAACCCAGGACTTTGTGCATGCTAGGCAAGCACTCTATCACTAGGCCAAACTCCTGGCCCTTAGTATTTTATGTCTTCATCTGTTTTTTAAAAAATATTTCTGCTACTGTCCATTAAAATGACTATATGTGGCCCCTAGATAGTGTGACATTCCATTTGGAAAACAATTTTTTTTGGCCAATCCTGGGGCTTGAACTCAGGATCTGGGCACTTTCCCTGAACTTTCTCAAGGCTAGAGCTCTACCACTTGAACTACAGTACTACTTCTACTCTTTTTGGTGTACATGGTACAGAGGAATCGAACTCAGGGCTTCATGCATGCTAGACAAGCAGTAGGCTACGCTCCTGGCCCTACAACAGTTTTTAACTTAAACAATAGGAAATCTGAAAGATGCAACAGACAGTTAAAAAGTCAAACGAGATTGCCAAGACTCCAGGGTTTGAAAAGTTAAATTCAATCAAGTTCAAATCTAATTAAACTTTCCAAAACATTTATAAGACAAATTCCTCACTAGTGTTTATTCCAAAATAATTTCATGAGGTCTAGAGCAAAACTACATTCACTACAATAGTTGTTCTTATTAGGAATTTTATTTCAAAGCCCCTGTGAAAACACGGAGGCACTACACTTGCCCACCTAATAATATTCCTCCTCTCTGAAGAACGTCCGTGCGCTCGGCCAGACCCTGGAGTGTCTGAATAAAGAGGAATCTTTTTGTGTATCTGAAACTGGGGTCTATTTACCGCCACAAAAATATTTTGTGTCAAGCCCTGGTCCTCTGCCTGTTCTAGAAAAGGCCAGGCTTCCTTCTTAGGCCGTGCTCTAGGGAGAGTGGGGGAGGGAGCCCAACCTGGTTTGCAGGGCATGCAGCACAAGCAGTTGCATGGTGGCCTCCGGCCTTTGGTCATTGTCCTAGCTCCCCTCGCTGGTCACACGAGGAACTGCACAGAGGCCGCTGCCCACAGGCATTCTGGACATTTGCTGTGCCCTCCCTCCCTCACCTCCGGACTAGCTTCTCCTCTGTCTCCCTAAGGTTCAGTCAAATCACCTCTAAAGTAGGATGCCCTCCGGGAGGGACTCACCTAGCAGCCCAACCTCCTGGGTAAGGCTGGCTTTGAACTGAGATGGTCAGATCTGCTTCCTGCATGGCAGGAGCCATTGGCACCCAGCTCAAGATAGCTACATATATATATACTCATACTGTGTGAAAAGGATATTAATTAAAAAACCTCTATAAACTTATTACCTCAAGTTGATATAATAATAACAAGTTTATTATCATCAGTACGTGAAAGAATGAACTATCAAACATTTCTACCCTTCTCTAGCTTAGGAAGTCTATTTGTGACCAAAAGTTTTTCCCATAGTTATAAATAAACTTAAGTCAAAATCATATATTCCGGATTCTCAGCATGTGAATTGATGAGGATGTTGCAGGATTGACGTGAACACCACTCACAATCAGCCAGCTTTGAGCGTGTTTGTACAGGAAAAGACTAAGTATGCGATTCCACTGAATGCCTCTCACCTCGGGTCACAAAAGATGCTGTTCTCAAGTACTGTACACTACGCTTATAAAAAGTAACTACTGGTCCAAGGTGCCGTCATTTCTGTTTTGACAGAGTACGTCAGAGAAAGCAGCTAACTAATTTTGCACAGATTGGATGTACGTAAACTTTCTTGAACTCTAGTTTTCTTTAAGCTTCAAAGCTTCTTATTGTTAAATCTTGTTTACTTTCAACAAAACGTGACTACTTTGCTTCAAAGTAAACAGGCTATAAAAAGTCTCATAAGTCATCTTGAGATTTAGAAAGCTCTTACCAAACAACAACAACAAAAATCTTAATGGGTTCAGTGTCCATGATTCAAAAACATACGGATTGAATTTCCCTTAAAATACACATGAGTTTAAAAGGGAAGGGTGAAAGTGGTTGGCCAATTGCACTTGAGGTTTTGTGGGAGCCAAGACCTTCCGAGAGGCCTGGCGATAGCTTTGTTTGCTTACAGTCAACCAGGTTTTCCTGATTCCAGTGACCTGAGTCCTTATGGCAGTTCCCAGAATGTGTGTCTCTTGAAAGGCAGGTTAACAGACAAAATCGTACCACTAGGAAGTAGCTGACAGGTACTAGAAATTTAGACAGTTTATATATTGTCTTGCCATCTGCAGCTTTCTCTTTGAAGCAGAAATCTTCCTAAAGCGTTCTTTTTCTGTCCAGAGTTCAGGTAGCATCTAAGTCTTTGATAATGAGTTCATATTTCTCCTCAGAAGCATGCAGTATAAATTATTTTGACAAAGTTTTGGCAAATGGACTATGGAGTTGATTGTGCTTTTTTTTTGAGATAAAGTCTCCACTACGTACATTCAATAGCCCACACTGGCAAAGAACTTGCAATCAGTCTGCCTCAAAAAAAAAATTACAGCTGTGACAGAGGAGTATATAATAATATGTTACAATATATGTATAGTCTATTATAGTGTATATAATACTATATTGTTTTTACATAATTCATATTGTAATTAAACATATGCATGTATTATATAGCAACATATACATAATATGTGTTACTGTAACAGCTACCTATTTATAAATAATGAAACCTAGATAGATATTTGTATATATCTTGGAGGTTTCATTATCTTTGTAATTCAGAAAGAGGTTTCTTCCCTGATTTAAAAAAAATAGGAAAACAATACTTACATTTCCTGATGTTAAGAAGAGATCATTAATTAAGTGCCACGTGCAGTGTGGTACTCCTTGGAGCCGTTGTTTGGGCTCTGCCAGGTTTCCTTGCAGAATGAATGCCCTGTGTGCACGCTGTGTGCATGTACTTTGCCTTTCCCGACACACGAGCTTTCCTGGGGCCAGATCAGAGATGCCATGCACCTAATCTACAGCTCTTGAGAACAGCATTGTTCTTTAACACGAGGTGAGAGTCATTCAATGGAATTGCATACTTAGTCTTTTTATATATAAACATGCTCAAAATTGGCTAATTTTGAGTGGTGTAAGTCCTGGCAAAATTCTCATCAATTCACATGCTGTTAATCTGGAATATATGATTTTGAGTTAAGTTTATTCATAACTGTTAGAAAAAAATTTTGGTCACTAATAAACCTCCTAAGCTAGAGATGGGTAGAAATGTTTGACAGTTCATTCGTTTTGCATATTGATGTTATAAACTTGTTATTATTCAATAAACTTGCAGTAATAAGTTTGTAAAGCTATTTAATTAATGCCCTTTTCACACAATATGAGCTTTTTATAAGTAGCTATCATGAACTGGGTGCCAGTGGCTCCCGCCTCTAATTCTACCAACTCAGGAAACAGATCTGACATCACAGTTCAAAGCCAGTCCACACAGGTTCATTTCTGAGATCCTTATCTTCAGTTAAGCAGTTAAGCCAGAAATGGAGCTGTGATTCAAGTGACAGAGCACTAGCCTTGAGCATAAAACCTGAGGGACAGCCCCCAGGCTCTGAGTTCAAGCCTCAGGAATAAATAAATAGCCATCTCTACTGATATCATAAAATTACTTTGAAATTTAATATATTTCTATATAGTAGTCATGTGCCATTGATAGCAACAAGGCAAAATATAATTTAATTTTAACCTGTCATTTAAAATAGCCATTTATTCCTCTTCCATGTGTATTTGGACAAGTGATAGAAAAATGAACTATGCTCTGTGAGCCTGAGACAAGCAGAATGGGAAAGCCCAATGGTTCCAGTGAAATAAGCAGAAATTACGTCCAAACCAAAGCTCTTCAGATAAGTCAAGTTAAAACAAAAATTTTAAGGAAATATACTCATTACCTTATTTTAATAGCTGTAACCCTTCTGTACATTGCTTTTACAATGAAATTTCAAAGAATTAAAGAAAACAAAACTGTTCGAGTGTGTGTGTCCTTAATGTGTAAGTGGCAAATGCTGGCTAATGGACAAAACAACAAATTGCAGTTTGATTTAGCCCCAGCTAACAGTGGTCCTAATTCAGGCATTTTTTGTAATTATTTTAACTATTCTCATTAAACAGACACAAGCATTTCATATTGTTATAACTAAATAGTCAACAATTCCAAAACTCCCAAACTTCAACAAGTGTTCTATAAATGGAAAAAAATGTTCCAAACCCACTAACAATATAACTGGAAATATGGAAAAGTTTACCAAGTTTACAAAAAGCCATCTCTGAATCATATGAACTAAACAAATAAAGAGCCCAAAGTGCTGACTTAGCACCAGAGGGTTAGGAGGGTGAAGACAAAGACATGGTAGGAAAAGCAATTAAGAAAAGATGGAAAGAACAACATCCAACTGAGGCCCAAAGTACAAAATAAGCTGAAACTAAGACTTCTTCAAATGCCAGAGCGATGCCATCAGAGGCAGCCCTTGTTAACCCTGGGCCAGCCATCCCAGCTGGCTAATTGGTGTTAAACATTTGCCATCTCTTCCTCCCACTCATTTTCACTCAGTTGCTATCTCCACAATTTATTTTTCTGGAGCTTTATGTGTGTGTGTGTGTGTGTGTGTGTGTGTGTGTGTGTGTGTGTGTGTGTGTGTAATAGGGTGCTAAAAGCTGTGCCTTTTCCTGGCCTCTGCAGGAATCTCTGGCACCCATCGAAATTCTTGACCTACACCTCTTAAATAAAGGAACAAGGCTCTACGCTCATAATTCCAGCCACTTACAGATGGAGAGAGGAGGCTCATGGCTTGAGCTTAGCCCTGGCAAAGTTATCATGAGGTACTTAACTTTAAAACAAACTGAAAGGCATGAAGGGACTGAGGTCCTGGCTCAAGTGGTAGAGTACTTTTCTTAGGAGTGTGAGGCCCTAAATTTAATCTTTGGTTTGCAAAAATGTAAGTGAATAAATGAAGGAATGAACAAACTGTCTGATTACAGGGAAATGTTGGCATAATTAGCAAGCTCCAAAGTGAAAACAATGCTTGGATTCCGAACACCGCACTTGGAAAATTAAGAGATGAGAGTACCAACAGAGACAGGCCAGAAGTTCTGAACCATCTCTGTCTGTGTGGCTCTGGGTAGTGTAACAGAGACTGAATACCCTGGATTTTGTAATGGTCCAGTCACAAGGCTCCTTTTGGCAAGACAAGCCTTGAGTCACCACAGTTCTACTTCCTGTGATGATCTGTTGATGGGGCCGTGAGGATAGCTGGGCTATACCTACTAGAGATGAGAGACAAGACCAATCGCTGAAGATGTCTTCAGATGACTAGCAAAAGATGAGAAGGTAAAATGTGGGTAATGATCTGATTCAGATACAAGGATGTGTGTGATAAAACAAAGAATCAATGTATACAAACTTCCCAGCCAAATGGAACTGTCACCAGATTACAGCTCTGCCTGGAAAGGAAAACCCTCTGTGCTTTCCCTTCTTAATGGCATAAGCCTGAGCCAGAGGAGAGAAATTATAAAGTGGAAATAAAAATCTGATATCATGTGACTTTAACACATGACAGGCATTTTAGGAGTTATGAGATGTGCTGAGATGCCAAAGCCTTCATCCAGAGTTGGAAAAACTACTGCACAGATCAAATCCAGTGGGGAATGGTGAGAAGGACTGACAATGCTGTCTCCTTGCAGCTTAGAACCTCACTGGTTTCCTATTTGGGATTTCCAGTTATGCTCTCTATAAGAACTTCCTAGGTAGTGTATACAAGCACATGGAGATTGGCTCTCATACATGGGTTATGACACAGGCACAACAACTTAACAAAAACATACACATTTATATTTTTAAAAAACAGTCTTATTGATTATCTAATGATGCTTTGCCTTATAAAATATTGGATTTTGAGAGCCAAATGAATTCTCAAGACTTATTATTGTTATGGAAGTGAAAACTAAAACCCTTATCAAGCTAAGTAATATGACTGGTCATTAGTGGCTGACAAGTAAATGGAATCAGTCAAGCTTTTGGGTTAACTTCTGAACAGCCCTGGGCCTGCCTTTTCCAAGGACAGTGAATCAGCTGGTCTAACATATCCATCTAACCTTGAGATTATGTTCTCATGTACTTCCTCTAAGGAAAATTTCATCATCAAATGGTAACCCTACTTATTAAAATGGCGCATGTGTACTTACTACAGCTATTTTATTTTCATTTAAATGTTCAAAGCGACCCTAGGACAAATGAAGTGACCTTAAAAACATGAACCAAGACTTCTTGGTTTAACCTCTTCTTTCCAGAGCTATTAAATCTACCATGTTAGATCAAAATGGTAAACAAATCCCAATTCACAGGACATTTCTGATATCTAATCATTGATCAACTGCCCAGAAATCATCCAGTCTAGATTCTCAGGACTGGAATGCAGTAAACACTTTCCGTGGCATGGGGAGGGGTGTGTGGTGGCCTTGGTGGCAGTGACTGGCTGCCATGCTTCTCAGAAGTAGATCTCATTGCAGTAGTGACCTTACAACAAATGGAAGCATCTATGAGATGGATCTCCTCCAGCATCCCAACCGTAGGAGGCAGGAAGGACTGGCCACAGATTTCTATTTAGAGATGTCCATCACAGTATTATTTAAAATGTAAGCAACTTCAACACTTACCAAAATGGAACTGAAAATAATGTGTGAGAGAATAAGATACCTCAGTAAAATTTTATTTAAGAACCAAGAAAAAATCTTCAGCTGAGAGAGAGGGAAGGGGTTACCTTGTCCAAAAAGAAATGTACTCTTTACCGGACTTAAAACTGTAACTCCTATATATCACCTTTGTAATAACAACAAAAAATTTTAGAACAAGAAAAATCTTCATAATTAAAAGTGAAAAGATAACTGCTGATGTATTCATTATCTTTAAAAAGATAATAATGATGCTCAAGCAAAGAAAACAAACCCAAAAGGAACCAAGTCAGAGAAAGAACAGCCATAAAGCAACATATTATTAGTAGCAGTTATCTCTGAAGAGATTCTTGGTGACTTTTTGTCATACTTTCAAATATATTACAACTTATAATAAACTCTGGCTTATATAAGCAGTAACAGAATTTTCAAATTGTAATTAGAGTAATTATAGACAGGGAGGAATGGCTATGGTAATAACTAATATTATAGCTTCCAACCTCCCAAACAAACAATGAGAACTAACTCATGCCCAGGAAATTACAAAGGAAATTAAAACATTGTATACTAAATAATAATAATATTATTGGTTTGGTTACAACTCAACATTCCAGTAACAAATGTTAAGGACATCTTAAGAGTTTTGTGACAATCTATTCACCGTATGAATCTAAAAAGTAAAATGGGGGGCCGGGAGTTTGGCCTAGTGGTTAAAGTGCTTGCCTAGCATGCATGAAGACCCAGGTTCAATTCCTTGGTACCACATACATAGAAAAAAAGCCGGAAGTGGTGCTGAGGCTCAAGTGGTAGAGCTCTAGCCTTGAGAAAATCCAAGGAGAGTGCTCAGGCCCTGAGCTCAAGCCCAGGACTGGCAAAAAAAAAATAAAATAAAAAAATAAATAAATAAAAGTAAAATGGATAACAAACCAATGATAGAATGAAAGAGAAATAAATTCTTTTTCTATATGTCTGTGAATTAGAGATAAGAAGAAATGGGAACTCCAATAAACATCAGGAACCATAGTTTCCCAGACAAAATTATGCATCATGAAATATAAGCACTGTGTTTGTAGATGAATGATTGGCCTTAATACTGGTTAAACACTTACATGAGAAGTCCCAAAATTCATGACATACCTGTAACATAGGCAAAAATATGAAAGCCACCACAGCATTCTAATAATGGACATCCCTTCACATGAGAACAAAGTAAAGGAGTTTCTTTATCCACTTTGAAGTGTGAGCACCATTTAAAGTTAAATTTTTTAAATTGTGTCTATGACTAGAAGAGCAAAAACCAATGTATATGATATCAACCTTGAAGTCAAGATTTTTGTGGAAACTCTGCTTTGCCCATGGGGAAACTCAAAGTACTTAGTGCATTGAAAGTCCAACCTCTTAAACTTCGGGGATCTTGTTTGCACATTTATAAAGGAACTACGCCTCCCATCCTGCTTGCCTGAGCCTCTAGCAGTGCTGATCTGGGGGCTCAGAATTTATGTGCATGAAAGAACTTTACAAATGCAACCCAGCACGGTGGAAGCTGCATTTTTCCCAATCTGCTAAGCCCATCAAACAAAAGAATATCATAACATTTCAGTTCCCTTCTTCTGACAAAGTGAGTAAGCCACTAATTTGCTCTCAAATCCCTGTGCTTGAAGCTGCTTATATTACAAAATCTGCCTTTACAAGGACATTTCCTTCTGCAAGAGCTGCCAGGAAACTTGCAAGCAAATTGGATGGTCCATATCCAGGTGACCTGAAAATCAGGACATAAAGCAACATGGAGAAGTCTGAGTCAGGGCCTTTAGCCTGCACACTTCTTCCAGGGACTGAGTGCTACTGTAGCTTGTGATAAATCATCAACTAGAGAAATATAAACACTGCTTACACAAACAAATTCAATTTAAAAGTCTCTTAATGAACCTTTAATGAGTTACATGTGGGCTATAAATACCCAGCTGGCTAGGCTCTCTCGACATATTTGCTTGGGGTGGGGGAGAAAAAAATTAAAAATGGATCAGTTCCCCTCATTTTATGACTCATCTCATTAACAAAATGCAATAGAAGCAACTGACTTTTGAATTAAAACAGCATTTGCAAAGGAGGAGGAATGCATCTGTCATTGATAAAGAAATGAACAAACTGAGAAAATGTAATTCCCTAGATTAGAGCAGAAGAGAACAAAAGAACTATCATGTGCTTGTTTTGAAAAGTGATGATTTATGAAAGAAAATTCTGAATTTTCCATTTATTACACATTGTATCATAACCACATTGATCTTTTTGTTTTTCCTCACATACTTAGAACTTGAAAATTGGGTAGGTACTCCTCATTTTGTTTATTGGCTCCCTCTTCTCTTTCTCGTTTCCTCTCTCTTCCCCTGTCCATCTCTGTGTCTCTTTCTTCTGTTGCTCTCTCTGTGTCTCTATTTCTTCGGTCTCTCTTCCTGCATTCCCTTTCCTCTCCTCATTTTCCCTCTCTCCTACCTTTTCTCCTCTTTTCTTCCCTCTATCTTTCCTTCACCTCAGCATTTGACTTGGGTGGAATAAAAGACAGGGTTTTGTTCATACAACTAAAGCCTGGCCAGGGAAAGGCAACAGAAGCTCTGATTTTTCCAATACCATCCATTTCTCCCAGTGCCTTTCCATGTAATGATAGTGGTGAGTACAGAGTCAGAAAAGAGAAGTCCTGCGGCTGTGAGGGGAGCCCTACCTGACACTTAACAAAGGTACCCAGGTAAACCATACCATCCCTGCCTTATCTGAGTACCTGTTTCTTTCATGAATGACCTTTCTTAACTGGGACTATTTCTCTCTTCTCATACCACACCCCTGATGTCGGAGATATGTAGTTGAAGGCCAGCTTCACCAGGCCAAGGCCAAGTAGCCAAGCAATGGTCTCCAAAGAAGGAGCTGCCAGCATAGAGACCATCATCCAACTAAAGTATGGGGGACTTATAGCAAACCCCACAACCAGCACAGCAGGACAAGGTCATCAGGACCTGAAAGCAGTTCTCCTTGAAGCTGACTTCATTTCATACTGGGGAAAGCTGTAAATATGTAGAGAGGAAAGGAAAACAAAACTCAGTTGGAAACATAGAAGAGACTTAGAGCAAAATTCCCCAGACCAGGTTGTGAACACAAAACCCAGCTCTAGTTATTGCTGCATCCGACTTTGAATCTCTTGTATGAAATGCTCCCTCGTGATAGTGAGCATGAGCGAGTCTTCAGAAAAATGAGGATGTAAATATCACATGAACAGGTGAGCATCTCAGCCCAGGTCCTTTTAGAAAATGTTATATTAAGCCACTAGCCACTCCAACGTGCTTGACTTGGCTGATCCATGAAGCTAAAATGCTTTCCTCATCTTATCCATGTCTTGAGGCTCTTCAGGTTGCACTGTTTTCAGAGTGAACCAGTTCCAATTGTGCCTTACATTGTCTAAAGGTGCAGACATTTATCCATTCACCACGAAGAGACCGGGGGCATTTTTCTTATCCTTGTCCATGATTTTGATGCCAACCACATAATACCTGACACTTATTAAGCATCTATTGTGCACCAGATACCACGCTAACTGCTTTTCATTAGTCCCATTTATTGTTAGAGAAGAAAAAACAAGAAGTAGTTTATACAGGTTGCCTACTATTTGTCAAGCAGTTCTTCCGGCCTCTCCCTGGAGGAGAGAGAGCACATCCTGTGGGTGGAAAAATGGCTCAGACAGAATGGAGTCAGGAGAACCATCCTGTTTGCATCCATTCCACCGGTTGCCTCTCAACACTTAACAACAGAGGCATGAAGAAGTGTTTCTCTTTTACGCAAATTCATGGAGAGAATGCCACTATTCTGGAAGAAGGATGCCCCTCCTCCTCCTTCTTCCCTTCCTCCTCCTCCAACTTCCTTTTCTTTTTCTTCAGTTTCTGCTTCTTCTGCCTCCTCCACTGCATCCTTCTGCTCCTTCTTGCTCTTTCCTGACCCCCTCACTCTCTCAAGGAAGTTTGTCAGTGCAGAGAGGTCTGATGTCTGATGGCCACTCACCAGCATTTACAGATGCTCCACGGTTTAATCCCATTGTCTTTTAAAATGTCTATGCAGTATTTAGGATGGCCCCACAGCTTGGTTGCCATTGTTGTCTGGTCACCAGTACACAAATCTTAGTGCCTCAGAATTGGTCCAACCTCTACCATTTATATTAACCACAGATATTCAAATGCAGTCCCCAGAGCTGCAGAGGAAAACATTGCAGAAAGTTTCCAGTTGTCTTCATTTTTTTTTGCTGTCTTTTCCAGATATAACCTAAATGACTCACCAGCTTGCAGAATCATTTATGTAATCCTTTGGTGTGTTTGGTTTTTGTCTTTGATTTCAGCATCACCTAAGCTAGAAAAATAAGATGAAGTGCTAAACTGTAGAAGCAAGTAACATTATCTTCAGACAGCTCAATCTTTTTCATTTGAGAACAAGCCTCCCCTTACCACCACGTCTGGGATGGGAATTTCATCTTTACAGCTGTCTTTGATTATCAGGAACAAGAGCTTGATTGGCTCTTCTGTTTTCATACATCTTCGAGGCACAGAGTCTAGAAAATAACACAGCTGTGGGAAAGACGTGAGGGATCTGAAATGAAACTAGGAAATGTCATTTTATTTCTTCACCCACTTCCAACTGATAAGTCTCCTGCACCAACATATCCATATCAAAACAGAAACACAGGCTAGGCACAATAACATATGCTTGGTAAGCCAGCCCCTTGGAAGACAGGGATTCCAGGAATCACAGTTTGGTGCTAGCCTGGACAAAAAAAGTCAGCAAAACCACAACTAACAAGCCAGGCACAGTAATACACATATGTAATCCAGGCTACATGAAAGGGATAAGTAGAGAAGTATCACATTGATCAAGGCTATCCCTGAGGAAAGAAAAAAATAAGACCCTACCTGAAAAATAGTAAAAGCCAAAAAAAAAATTGAGAGAGAGAATTGGGGATGTGACTCTGATAGCATAAGCACTTGACTAGCAAGCACATATTCCTAAGTGCAAATGCCAATACCACAATGACATACATACATACATACATACATACATACATACATACATACATGCCCCAAACAACATAGCCCGCTTAAACTCAATGAGACCATTGTCACAGTACAGAGGTCCATTCCATTGAAAGATGTCAGGTTGTCTCTACTAATCTCTTCTAGCGGATTTACTCTTTACCCACCACTACAATAAGTTTCATCAAGCAAATAGTGTAAGTGATGAATTAGTTCAAAAGAGAAGGCAAGCCATGGCTATAATTTTAGCTCCTCAGGAGACTGAAATCTGAGAATTGTGGTCTGGTGCCAGGCTGGGCAAATGAATCCAAGAGATTCTTATATTCAATCAGCTAGCAAAATGCCAGAAGTAAAGTCATGGGTAAAGTCGTGTAGTGTAAGTCATGAGCAGAAAATCTGAGTGAAAATGTTGAATCCCTGAGTTCAAGTCCCAGTATTAACAAAAGAGAGAGGAGAGAAAGAGAGAAGGAAGGAAGAAAGGAAGGAAGGAAGGAAGAAAGGAAGGAAGGAAGGAAGGAAGGAAGGAAGGAAGGAAGGAAGGAAGGAAGGAAGAAGGAAGGGAAGGAGGGAAGGACAGAGACAGGGAAGAAATCCGCCTCTGTAGTTGAGATAGAAAATTTTCCCCAATGGCCAGTGTGTAAGAAAGCTTGATCTCCACCACTGGAAGATGGTGAAACTTGAAAAGGAACAGTGGGAGGAGTAAAGGCCCATGAAAGAGATAACTGGACTCTAGCCCCTTCCTCACTCTCTAGTTTGCACCCTGACCATAAAATAGACTGATTTCTGTGTGCTCCTACCCATGATGTGTGGTTTCTCACAAGTCTCAAGAAATGGGGCTAATAAGATCATGGACTAAAACTGTGAGCCAAAGGCCAGAGACATGGTTCAGAGACATGCACTAACCTATGAAGTGCAAGGCCCTGAACTCAAACTCCAGGACAATAGAAACAAGACTATGAGCTCAAATAAACATTGTCTACATGTAAATGACTTATATCTCCAATACCAATTATAGCACACATGAAAGACAGAGAAAAGATAACTCTGGGTAATATTTTCCTATGCATGATATTTCTCATACTACATTTCTTTTACAATTAATTTCTTTTGGAAAAATGTATCTTTTATAAATGACTGATGGTTGCATTCAGCTGATGTGTTCAAAGGATACTGCGATAGAAAGTCGGCATCTGACATGGTTGGTTTTCTTGGCTTTATTGGTGGTAAGCCTGATATTTCTATTGATACAGTATAAAAAATAATCAAATGGCTGATGGAAACAAGGTTAGGAGACAGTATAGCTCAAGACTTAAGGAAGTTGACAGTAGACACGTCAGCCTTCCTGAGTTAAGGACACTGCTCTACCACAATGCTGATTATATGTCTAAGTGAGTCATCCTTAATGCAAGCACAACCAAGGCACCTGCCTGCTCTACTGTAGAAATAATTCCCCACATCAATGCTTGCCAAGACCCTGCCACAGGGCCTAGCTTAAAACAAGGAGTCAAAAAAAAGCTATAATTATGGTCAATACTACTGTGATTTTTTTTAAGTAATTTCTTATGATACGTGATTCCCTTATGTCTTTTTGCATGACTTTTTGCAAAACTATCGATTTAAGTTACCAGATTAACCAAGGCCTGAAGGGCTAAATACAAGAAGCTCAATTTATTAACACAGATTTTGCCAGCAAAAAAGTTATTGTTACTGCATATCATAAGTTCCAAGTACACAAAAAAGCTTGTCTACTTCAACTCCACGTCTTTCATCAATGAGAACTGTGAAGTTGTACATTTCCCTAGCAACTGATATGTTATTACGAACAGAACCATGCGGCTCATCCTTTAAAGCTCAGAGATGATTTTTAAAAATCACCATTTTCAAATGGGAAAAGGCAATCTCAAGAAGAGAAGCCAGATGTGGTTTCTATATAAATATCCCTAAGGAGACAGAGAAAAATAGGCATCTGAGCTAAGGGCCTATGACATGGAGCAGAACTGTTGTGCATAATTACTGTATCATGTAAGGACAATGAAGGAAGCAGGTGTTGATGCAAAGATTGTTCTTGTGTAGACTTTGCTTTTGTGCAATGTTCTTGGATGACTTCAGCCCCTCCGCCTCTCTCTTCCTCAGTAAATGTTACTGACATTAACTGGAACTTTATTCTGTTCCAGAAGCAATATGAATCCTGAGTGAGGAAGATGCTAAGCATATCAGGAAAGACTGGAAAAGTTAATTTAGTCATGCTTCAATCTCCACCATTACATGGAAAGCTTTCTTCTTTCTGGCCAACATGAGTAAAAGCAAAACAAACTTTGTAAATTGACCTGCAGCAAAGGTACTACAATGGGTTATAGATGTTGCTCAGAAGGGCCGGAAGTTTGGCCTATTAGTAGTGTGCTTGCCTAGCATGCACAAAGACCCAGGTTCGATCCCTCAGCATCACATACATAGAAAAAAAGCTGGAAGTGGTGCTGTGGCTCAAGTGGTAGAGTACTAGCCTTGAGAAATCCCAAGGACAATGCCCTGACCCTGAGTTCAAGGCCCAGGACTGGCAAAATAAAAGATGTTGCTCAGAGAGACATAAAAGATATAGCAATACATGTTTTGATACCCAAAATTTAATATGCTAGCAATTCTACATAACTGGACAGTTGATTGATTGATCTATGTTTCCAGGTCCTCTTTCTAGCTCCTTTGACTATTTGTGTCTACATTACCAATGCCTGGTACCCACAGAGAGTAAGTCTAAGATCTTCCATGGATACTAAAGGTACCAATGTTTGAATGCCTTACATAAAGTGGCATGGTATTTGTATAGAACCAGTATTCTTCCTCCTGTGAACTTTAAGTCACCTTTAGAATGTTATCAAGTATAATACACTATATATGTTCTGTAAAGAACAATTCCACTGCATCGCTTAGGATATGAGGACAAGAAACAAAGTGTCTACATGTACAGTGTGGTTGTGACTATCGTAGACCTAACGACACAGTACATATCAGCAGCAACCACTTTCTTTCACACCCTTTTGATCTGAAGTTGGCCGCATCTAGGAATGTGGAAGCCGAATGTGTCCACATCACAGTTCTGTAGAGTCTGGATTTCATGGCTTTCCTCTTGACTTACTAGGGAGAAAAGTGCTAGAAGTCTGGAGCATGTCGGTATGCTGTCACCATCAGCAGCGTCAGCTCAAACAGAGATGCCGCGGGAAGTCTATGGCCTGTGGAAAGCTGTTGACTTGGCTTCTGGTTTTTTAACAGACGGTGATTCTGAATCACTGAGACAGCCCCTTCCACCACTGTGACATGGTTGTGCTACTGAAGGTGATTTTTGCTATCAGTCCCTTGACATGAAGTAACCTGCTTACAGCTAGTCAGTTCCGGGTCCCAAGCTTTCTCTCATCATTTGTTTCTATGTGAGAACATAAACCATTGTTTGGCCTCACTGAGCTAAAAACAAAAACAAAAAACCTACATCCTAAATCACCAAGAGTTTTACCATCCCCCCAAAAAGAATGGGCATTCCTGTCAACAGATGCTCCATAAACATAAATTCTGTTCCTACTCAAATCAGCCTCATGGAGGCACTGGACAAAAATTGAGGAAAAACTCAATTTTTGTTCTCAACTTTCTATGATATAAATGCTGTCCAGGAACTCTTTGAAGTGTTCTTTGTAATCCACTGTTCCTATGTGCCTTTCCAATTTATTGTGTAATGATTGTGTTACTATCATAAGATGTTCTGTCTTTTATTCTAGAAAGATCAATTATTGGTGCCAAATGTTTTTACATTATTGGGTTTTCTGGTTTTGCTTGGCAATTTAAAATGAGTTCATAGAAATAGCCTTTGTAACTCCAGAATGGCCCATTTTTAATCAATATTATGATAATAACATCAAGTCCCTAAATAAAGTAAATTGATTAACTTCAGATATCACACTAACCTCATAATTCAGTGTTCCTAGCAAGAATGTCTGTCATACAAACTTCTTATCCTGAGAGGTACCTTTTCTAGCAAAGGAATCTCATGAAAGCAAGATCTGATGAGGAAAAGGTTGTGTTGTTTCATCTTGTAAATTGATGGTCCTAAGTCAAGAATGTCAAGACCCCAAATGGAAAGAGATGATGTTTTAATGCTACTCTGGTCTCAGGTCTTTTTGGAAAACATTAAATCTTCAGGGGCTGGGAGCGTAGTCTAGTGGTAGAGTGCTCACCTAGCATGCACAAAGTCCTGGGTTCGATTCCTCGGTATCACGTACACAAAAAAGCTGAAATGGTGCTGTGGCTCAAGTGGCAGAGTGCTATCCTTGAGCAAAATGTGTCCAAGGACAGTGCCTAAGCCCTGAGTTCAAGCCCCAAGACTGGCAAAAAAAAATCTTAGGATAAGCGCCAATTCTCTCCTAGGCAAAAAAAAAAAAAGATAAGTGGGGAGGAAGAAGAAGGCCAGCTCGCCATTATTTCAGAGTGATGTAGCTTCCAAAACTACCCATCAACATCATGGTCATGTGTTAGAGAGAAAGCTCTCTCCATCTTTGACAGCCAAGGCAGGCGAGGCCTCTCCAAGACCTTGAGCCTAGTGAGCAGTTTAAGTGAGCAGTGCAGGGAGAGCAGCAGGACAACACGGGGTACTGAAACCATGGCTCACCAATGCCAGTGGCTCTGTCCTCAGCAGCACCTTCTGCATCTGCACTTTGCTCACCTGTCTAGCTTACCACCTTCCTGCCATTTCCTCAGTAATTTCTATGCTTCCCTCCTTCAGGCTCGCTTGACCAACCCTGTCCCTAAACACTGGGGTGTTTAGCTCTGTATGCGCGCACACACACACACGTGTGTGTGTGTGTGTGTGTGTGTGTGTGTGTGTGTCTGTGTCTGTGTCTGTGTCTGTGTCTGTGTGTCTATGTCTTTCTGTTTCTCTCTCTGCCTCTCTGTGTCTCTCTGTCTCTGTCTCTGTGTGTCTCTCTCTGTGTCTCTCTGTTTCTCTGTGTGTCTCTCTCTGTCTCTGTGTCTCTCTCTGTTTTTCTCTCTCTGTTTTTGTCTCTGTCTCTCTCTGTCTCGCTCTCTGTCTCTCTTGATGTATGTGTGTAACCCCCCAGTAAATTCATCGGTTCTTCCACGTAAGTGGCAAAGTGGGGGTGGCAATCCCACTGATTGCACAGAACTGAGGGAAGCAACTGGGACACGGGGTAGATGACTGACTAGAACAGTGCTCCACACGACGCATTGCCTGGTGTTGCTGGCTGCTTCTGCAGGTCCCATGTCAGCCCCTTCCCAGTGGTTCCAGTGTCAAGCATTGAATGCTGACAATCTAAAGACTAGAGACTTACCTGGCCATCCATGATCTAGCCCCTACTTCATCCTCTTCATTTTCCTTACACTGTTTTAAGCACAGCACACAGAAAGCTGGGAGTATCAGAACACCCGACATAAATCAAAACCAGCCATGTCTCTCTCTAGATACGTGTTTAGACTTTGCCATCTGTTTGTAAATAACAACCCTCTTTAATAATGTGCCTTTGACCATTCAGCATGCCCTTCACAGTTTGAATCCAATGACATCTCTCCCTGAACTATACTCCAGATGACCCTATTTGGAAAAAATGGGGTTCTTCTTTACTTTATTCTTCTGGATCATTGTAATTCTATTCTAGACATATTATATTCTAGACATACTATACTATTCTATTATAGACATACTCATATTCACTCATTCTCACATTCACTCCTGTATTTGACCCAGAAGTGAGCATGAAAGGTGATCTATGGATGGAGATTAGTCACCAAAACTTGTTTCACATCACATCCTATGACGCTTGTGTTCTTAACAAGGAGCAACCTTCCAGAAATTTCTCTCTTCAGATATCAAAACCCGAAGAAAGAAATGCCAGGAGACCTTGAGAATGGCTCTGTGTGCCAATATGAAATAACAACCATCCTAAGAAGAGAAAGAGATGACAGCCTACACACGACAGCAGAGACCTGGGGTTCTGACTCAGAAATTAAGTGATAATCTGTTTAGAACCGCGCCAGTCTCCAGCCCTGAACTCAGCTGAGAGTGCTGGCATTACAATTCCACTGAAGTGAAATCAACTCTGATTTCACTCAGTATTTTCACTATCTATTGGGCTGCTTTCTTTGGACCACAAAAAGAATGTCTCCTCACTTAATCTGTTGCCTTGAAATATTTCTTTCTGAAAGTGCAGCCATCAACCACCAGCTATTGTTTAATCCTTAAACCTCAGGACACTGGAAGTACTTTAAAGGCAAAATGGAATGCCCTGGCCAGTCTCTACCCTAACAATCTCCAACTGTGCAATTTGCTCCTACTGAGAGGAATAGATGTCAAGAGCACTAGATACTTCATGCAACCAGGCAGGAAACAACAGCCTTAGAGCATTTCTGAATGATTCTAGTCCTTTCCTGAATCTGAAGTTTGAAAAACAATGGGAAAAGATAAGATTTGTTACTTTTAAAAAACTAATATAGTCATTACTTTTCAAGAGAAGATCTGTACTACAATTTAGTAGAACATACTAATCTCCATATCAATACAAATCTTAATAGTCAAGTCTTAATGACAACTGTGTCACGATGATGTTGGAGACAAAGTATAGACTTCGATGTTTATAGGGAAAATAATAGGCTCTACAATAATTCATCTACAAACCACGATTAAAATCCCCAGTCATTCAGTTGATTTTGTTTGTTTGACTGCATGTTTGTTTGCTTTTGAGGCACTAGAGATTGTCTCAGGGCCTTGAACTTGCTAGGCTGGCACTCTACCACTTGAGTCACACCTCTGGCACTTTTATCTTGAGTTATTTTCTTAATATAAATCTAATGTTTATGCCTGAGCCAGCCTAGACCATAACTATCTCATTAATTCTTCCTATGTGGCTGGCATGTTAGGCATGTACTACTTTACCAGCTTTTTACTGGTTGAAAGGAACTCTTATGAATGTTTTAGGCTGGCTGGCTTCTAGCCTCTGTCTTCCAGGACTATGAGTATGAGCCACTGTGCCTGGCTAATCTATGGAGTTTGGGGTCTGGGGGAGATAGGTGGTTTGGGGGTTTGTGGGAGGGTTTGTTTTTTTTTTCTTTAGCAGTACTAGAATTTGAACAGAGGGTTTCACAGCCATGTTTCCAGCACTGCTTGCTGCTGGTTATTTTTAGACAGAGTTCACTGACCTTTTCTTCCTGGGCTCACTTTGAACTGATGCTGCAGATTTCAGCCTTCTGGGTAGCTCATAAAAGAAGCATGAGCCACTGGCACCCAGCTTAATCCTTGGAGATCTAAGAAAGTCAGAAACAAAAAGGAAGCCACAGTTTTGAATTAGTAAAGCATACTCTCATCTCGTGAGCTATGATAATCTGGGTTCATAAGCCTAATGCAAGCATCACTTTCTACCACATAGATGCGATTTCACACAGTCAGGAGCTATTTTGTCAGCTGACTTGATAAATGAGCAAGGGATTTATTCAATGTGTGAGTTCACCAAGAGGAAGATCAACATTTGCAATTCCTTCCCCTTTTGGAAAATCCAAGAGTTATACTGTTCTAAAAAAAATAATAATCCATTAAGCAGAGCTGTTTGAGTGTCTGTCCATTTGGAGAACAAATTATCTGGACACTGTCGGAGGGAAAAAACACCCAATGATGTTTCACCAGACCTCAAGCTGTAGATATGAAAAGGGCCCCTTCTGAAGAACCCAAGGGAGACCACGCGATCCTCAGATTTATGGGGCAAGAAGACCACACTTGTGAGAGGATCCCCCAGCAGTCTCCAGCCTTTTTCCAAGCTTTGGGTTTGGCTTCTCCACCATCGAACAATCCCAGACATTTATAATGATCTACAGCTTCAGTTTGAAGACCATCCAAAGATAACTGCACACTCATCAAGTTTTATTTCCATTAGACTCCTCTGGAATTGACTAAATCTGTGTTGGAATTTGGACAGAAATGGATTTGGTTTGCCTTTTCACTGGAGTATGGGGATCATTCATTTCACTCATTAGGTCTTTGTAGATGATGGGAGTGCGGTAGGAAAGGCTGCTCTTCTGAAAGATTAAACCTGCATAATGATTCAAAATGATTCTTTGGTCTAGGCCTTACATTTTCCAGGTCAACACTCTACCACTTGAGCCAAACCTCCAGGCTGACATTTTGCTGATTATTTTGGAGATGGAGGTTAATGAACTTTTCTGCCTAAGCTGACCTCAAACCGAATCCTTTAGATCTCAGGTTGCTGAGTAGCTAGGATTACAGGCATGAGCCCCCTGACCTCCAGCTGGAATTTCCTAATAAATTTAATAGGCCATGTGATCACAGAGATGTGCCAGGAGACGTCATTGCGCAAACTCACGACAACATGGAACCACAAAATTAGTGGTGAGCAGACAGGAAAACAGTACAGGGAAGGAGCTGGGATGGCTACTCGTGTGTCCTGGTTGAACTCTGGGCAATTCACATTGTCTCTTTCCCAATGCACCTACGACGTTTATTACGTTCCAATTCTTCACGCTGAGCCCAGCTTCAGGAAGGCCCACCTGCCATTGCAACCTCCTTACCTTCCCAGCATTTTGCCACAAGCTCTCCCCTTCCTTTCTAGACAAAGTTCTGAGACACTGCCATCTTGTGGCTGCTCCCGGGAACAGCAAGAGAGCCAAACACCTGCCATACAAGGGAAGAAATTTGGGGTCAACTTTTCGCCAGTGGGAGTACTCATAATAATAATTTTAAAAAAGGGCAAATGCTCTACAAGTCGAAGGAATTTCTCCTTGGTTATTTACTACCAAGTAACATTCATTCATCACAACTTTTCCTTAAGAAAGAAATCTCATATTTCCAAAGTGCCATGTGCAAAGCGTGAGACACCTAGAAGTAAAGAGAGCATAACACATGTATCAATAGGTCTCCCGCACCTGGCACGCAGGTGGCAAGGGGTGGCCTTCACTGTGAGACAGCATTCTGCATCTAACACACGGTAGACCGCACATAGTCGGCTAATTATTTGGAAATTTCTCAAACCTTTACTAAAGCTGAACTAATAATGCTACAGAACACCTATACATTCTTCTGTGAGACTCAGTGTTTTGCTGTTTTTTTCTCTACTTCCACTCACTTTTTCCCCCTTTGTAAACAATTTGACAACAAGCTATGGTCCTCGTACAACCTCACTCTGAAATATTTAAGCATTTATTTCCCAAGTAGTATACTGATCTCCATAAGCACAGCATCAATACCACACTTAAGAAAAACAACCTGGAGGGCCAGGAGTTTGACCTGGTGGTAGAGTGCTTGCCTAGCATGCATGAAGTTTGATTCCTTGGTACCACATACATAGAAAAAGTTGGAAGTGGTTCTGTGGCTCACATGGCAGAACTCTAGCCTTGAGAAAGCCCAAGAACGGTGCTCAGGCCCTGAGTTCAAGCCCCAGGACTGGCAAAAAAAGGAAGAAAAAAAGAAAAACAACATAGAATATAAAAATCACCTGCAGCCTATGTGTACAAGTTTTACATGAACTTTGCGTTTAGACTTGAGTACGTCTAGACTCAAGTCTAAATAGCTCACCTAAGCTCACAGATATATTTTGAAATAACTTTAATTCAAAATCTAAACTATTTCTAGTCTCAAATATATCAGATGAGGAATCCCCAATTTGTATGGATGCATATTTCAATAGTTTCAAACTGTACCCAGAGAAACAATTTTCTAACACACACTGGATATTGACACACAGTACCTGGATGGCACTTTCCACAACCTTTCTTGTTTTCTACAACACACCCAGCCACCACACATACTGAAACTTGCTCACACATTTTTACTTGAGGAGAAAATGGCCAATCAGCCTTCACCTATATAGTTATTCGTTTTTTCTTTTTTAGCCTGGAACTATTTGTGTGGACTTTTAGAAAGCACACCACCCCGTCTCTGTGACCAAGAGACATCTCAGAAAGACACACAGAGATCCTGGAGTGTTCTCTGGGAAAAGCAGGAGAGACAGGCCAGACTGCTGGTGTTAACCGTTCACATAAAAGGCAACATCCTCTTCACCCCTAACCATGCAAGGAAAAATGATTTTATTCCTCATATCTGATGCCGGTATTCATTTCGATCAAACTTTCTTTAGTGAAAAGAATCATAGACTGTCAAAGACTGCTAATACATTCTAAAGTTTATAAAGCAACAAGAAGCCCACCCTGACCTGTTTCCTTTCTCACCTTCTCAGATATAGCCACTTGAATATGACAGAGAGAGATCATTACTTCAAAGCAACGAAACAATGTCACATTTTCCATATTGTTAACTTGAAGATCCTCCTCCACTAGCCAGATAGTCAACGCATCTGGTTTTAGGTTCAAGTTCAGAATATAATCTGGGAATCCAGTATATCTCTTTTTTATTATTTTATGAACAGGTTAATCTGGAAGACAGAACTACCAATATCACGAGAGTCCAGATGTTGCCTTCCTGGTACCCCCTCTTTTCAGTCATCTTCTAATACCTGGTGCCCAGATCTGGGAGAAAGGCTATGTTCCCTGCAGGAAACCCTGCTGCACTGGAGAAGCAAATACTCAAATCAGACTTGGCCCTGAGGGAATCTGATGATTGACTTGCAAATACAAACCTCTTTATGATAGAAAAAATGAAAGCACACACTGAAGTTGATGCAGAGACAAAAGAGCCAAGGAGAGAAATCTTAGTCAACTGACTGTACCTCCCAGGATACTGGATTATTTGGACAGCAGCTGCAGGATTTCCTAACCACACTTTGCTGATCATTTGGCCTCAGGTAATGGAAGCATAAAGACCTATGTCCTGCTTTCATTATGTCCTGCTTTCATTCTCTCTCTCTCTCTCTCTCTCTCTCTCTCTCTCTCTCTCTCTCTCTCTCTCTCTCTCTCTCTCTCTCTCTCTCCCTCCCTCCCTCCCTCCCTCCCTCCCTCCCTCCCTCCCTCCCTCCCTCCCTCCCTCTCTCTCTCTCTCTCTCTCTCTCTCTCTCTCTCTCTCTCTCTCTCTCTCTCTCTCTCTCTCTCTCTCCCCATCTGTGTCTCTATAGCTCTACCTCTACCTCTATCTCTATCATCTATCTCTCGGTTCTTTGAGGAGTGTGTGGCCTACTCCACAGGTCTGGGGCATGGATTTGCCCTGAGAAGATGCTGATTTACGAGAGAAGGGACGGGGTTACACTGTATGCATAGCATCCCCAGCCCCAGTGCTCAGCAAACCTCATTCTATCCCAGGATTCTCCATCCCTGGGTCCCCTCTGCCTCCTCTCCTAGACTTAGCACTTCACGCTGGCCCTGTCATGTCACTGGGATGAACACATGAGTTTCCTGCCCCAGTTGCCCCTGCTTGATGAGTTCATTTTCCAGGACAGAGCATCTTTTGGGAGCTTATGCATGTGGTGTCTGCATGTGTGATGCCCTATTGGAATAGGAGAGTTCTCTTATTAACTTCCCTCTACCCTGCCCCCCAATAAGGAGAATGAAAACAATCACGCGATCAAAGCTAACATATACACACTTCAATGTACCAGACTGAGATGGGTGCCATTTTTATGTAAATAAGACATAAGGAGAATCCCAGAGAAACTCAACAGTTTGTAAGCATCACAGAGCTAGAACTTGGCAAAGCCAGTGTCTGAGTCCAAGCAGTGAAGTCTATGCAAGCAAACCCTGCAGTACCCCAGAGTTAAGATGTATTCATTCACTCCATGTGCTCATGTCATTTAAGGGGAGGGAGATGCAGAGAAGGAGCTTGCCGGGGCCAACCGGCAGCAAACCAGGGTTCGCAGATTGGGGTTCCTGAAATCGGGGGCAAGGACTAGGAAGAAATAGAAGAGAGACAGACACACCGGGTCCGGGATGTCCGCAGTCCAGGCAAAGACTGCCGAGACTGCCGCGTTTATTTTCCACTCCCCCTTCTTCCCTCCTCCTGACCCAGGGAACCTCCAGGTGTTACATTCATATGGTAATTCTCAGGTCATTTACATAGAATAGGGCCAGAAAGCAATAAGACAATAAAGCCATCGTCTGATGCAAGTCAAGGTACAGTTTGATTCCACTCTGGCTCCCAACATGTCCCCCGTTTTTTATTTTAAAAGAAACACAAGTGCAATTTTTACTCTTTTCTATACCCCTAATTTATCCTGTCACATTTTCCAAAAATGACTTTGGTCCCTTGGTCCAACGGGGATTGATGGGCGGAGATTCAACTTCCGTGACTTCTTCAAGCTGACTCAGGGGCGCCGTCTCCACGCTTGACCAGGGACCTTAAGAAGCCCAGCCTGTTTTATCAAGGGGTTGCAAGGATTAGACACCAGGAACAACAATCTACTCCAACCTAGAGATCATACTTGACATTCAACAACTGCACAAACCATCCTTGGCTACAATAGTGTAGCTTACCTAGCACCCATTTGCAAAGGCTTTTTCTTGATTGTCTGGGGAACTAAATTTCTGCAACCTTAACAATGCTTCAGTTGTCAGATCTAAACAGATTAATAGAGACACAAGCCTCAGATCCACAAACTTTTCCTGAATTTGTGGCTGGTGTCAAAAATAAAAAATAAAAATTTTACTCAATTAGGACTTTAAACTACCCGCTATCACAGAAGATTGACAAGTTCCTTCCCAGTTATGAAAGGCACGGGCATTAGTAAGGCATGCTTACAAACTATTCTATGACCTCCCGGCTCTGATTAATTTGATTGGCCAAGCACAAGTGACTAAGATCTGACACCATCTCTGCCATCCAAGCAGAGGCTTTCGTGTCCCAGTAGTGTCTCTCCACACAGGGATAAACATGCCATTGGCATTTCACTTTGTTGGTTGCTGTACTTGAACTCGGGGCCTGGGTACTGTCTCTCAGCTCTCCAGCTCAAGGCTAGCACCCTACCACTATGAGTCCCGAGCTTGGTGCTTGAGTGCTTCCCCCCAGCTTTTCAGCTCAGAGCTAGCACTCTGCCACTTCAAGCTCCAAAACAACTCTGTCCTAGCATCCTGCTGGCAGATTAGACACCATAGTCTCACAGGGACTTTGCTTTGCCCAGGCAGGCTCAAAGCTGTGGCTTTCAGATCAATGAGTCCTACAAAAGGCCACTTTACTCCAATTAAAGCAACAAGGTGGTCAACACAGAAATAGTCTCTAAGCATGAGCTTACCTAGAACCTGGTAAAAGCCAAAGTTACATCTGAATAAGGATTGCTGTCCTTCTCCATGGGCTAGCTGGAAGTTGCTATAAGGTAACTTACAAGAGCAAGCTGAAATAGCAATTAAGCAATTACTTTGGTAGTCCTAATTTTCCTTTTTTCTCTTTCTTTAAACATTTAAGACAACTTCACTTTCAAATATTGTTTAGAAACCCATTTCCAATGTTCTTAATAACTTTTACTGATACTGGCTTAAACAATTAACACCTTAGCCTTTATTTGCAATTGAAAAACCTTTAAGGGCACAAAGAACTCCTTCTGCCTTCAGGCCCCCTAAGGCTCAAGGCACTCCTCTTGCCTTTTAGAAAAAAGGGCTCTTTTGCAGTTTAGATTACTGTCTAGAACTCCAACAACAGTTTAAACTCAAATAACAGTTTTTCCCTAATTCAAGAACTATAGACATCAGTGCACCAAAAGTCTAGGTCTGGACTTAGTTTCCTCTCCTTTTTTAAAATACACCCAATAGCATGGAGATAAACCTTTAAACATTCCTTTAAAATACTAATCACATTATCCACATTTTACCATCAGATTTCTAGTGTCAGTTTGCAAGAAAGGACAGGCAAAATTTCTGACGTTAATGAACAATTTTACATTTAAATCTCTAATACATGTTTCCAAACTTTAACTTAAAGTAATAAATCCCAAATTCCCTAACACCTCTGTGCTGAACAGGATACAATGTTTAAAATGTATACAGCTGTATGCCCTGCAATAAAATGCAGATTTCAGGATCTAGAAAAATGTTTACCAGTTTTTCTTTAAGACAACACAATAATTCTTTGAGACATTGTAAAACATTCAAACCTAATATTTTTGTTGAAGTTTTAAGCTTATATTTACCCAATTGTCTTTGTGTATAAGTATAAATTTATCCATTGTTTTATACAGCATGCTGACAATTTAACCTTGAACATGTTCACTCACTCATTCACACACATTCATACTCAAAGATCATAAAGCGCGCAAAATTAATATCGGCTGTTCGTTTTCCGGAAGTTTGTGTCAAGAGAGTTTTGCCAATTTTACTCTTACAGGTGAGAACCAGGTTCAAAACAAAACTTTTTGCAAGGCAACTTAGCTGGAATTTATTTTTCCAGGGCTTGTCACAACTGCAGACATGGGGGAGCGGCCATGCTAGGCCCAGAAATGTTCAAATAAATAACAAGGATGTGTGCTTAAGTATGCACAGAAAAACCGTAAGGATCCATACTTAGAAATGGTACCAATTTTAAAGACAAAACTGGACAAGAAAAAATATGTAACACGAACAAGACAGAGAAACGGAGACTTTTAAATAATCAGACATTGACATATAACAAGAAAATTGGACTCAATCAGATACACTTAACACAAAAAACATGAGCTCAAATGAATGTTTTCACCAAACAGTTATTTTTAGATTTAGACATGTCTTGCTGGTGGGACTCTCAGGTATGCCTTGTTATCAACAAGAAACTCAGAAGGGGAGGGGGGGTCAAGGCGTCCCTTGACCACCCAGGCCTCTGTTTTAGGCCCACAGTGCACCTTTTCAAACAAACAAACAAAAATAAAATAAAATAAAATAAAATGAAATAAAACACAGACATACAAGGGGGTCGGCCGACTTCTACTTACCTCTGGAGGCCTTTGCTTTTCACCTGGGCATCTTTTACAAAAAAGGTTATTAAGAAGAGGGCTGGTAAAGACAAAATAATGTCACATACTAAATTGTGTAGAGTCAATAAATATGTTAAAAGGTCCCTACATAATAGTAAAAGGAGGAGAAACACAGCTCATATGAATGTGTGGAACAAGTGGATCAGTAGCAGTCCCGATTGACATGCACAAATAACTCAGGTCCTTCCCACGTCGCAGGATGCACCACTGGAGGGTTGGGGGTGTAGGCCCAGTGAGTCGCTGCTTGGATGGCCACTTTCACTCTCCACGATCCGAACGCAGCGTTCAGGCAGCCAGCGGGCGTCATTTTCTCCTTGTGAAAAAACACATACATGCCCTCGACCCCAGGTTAGAACAGGATCGGGTCCATGCCAAGCACCAGTTAGGGGATCCTTCCACTTTACTAAGGCAAAAGGACGCTGCGCTCTTTTTCCCCAGAATCGCTGAGCAGCAGATAAATTATTTGAATCCAAATTCAAAAAATTTAAAACAAATAAAGCATGATTAAGTATATTCACAGGGGTAGCGGGATATGACTCTCCTTTCTGTATTTTAGCAATTTGATGTTTTAATAATCCATTAGCTCTCTCCACGATGCCTTGACCTTGAGGATTGTAAGGAATGCCTGTAATATGAGTGATATTATAGGAATGGCAGAAGGATTGAAATGCTCGGCTTGCATAGCCAGGGCCATTATCTGTTTTTATTTGCGAGGGAATCCCCATCTCATCAAAGCATCGAATGCAGTGAGAGATACAATGTTTAGTGGCTTCCCCAGCAAGGGGGGTGGCCAAGATAAAATTAGAATAAGTATCTACAGTAACATGAACATATTTTAATCGGCCAAATGATGGAACATGTGTGACATCCATCTGCCAAATGTGATTAGAAAGCAGTCCTCGTGGATTTATGCCTAAATGGGGGGCTGGTGAAAAAGGGACACAGTTGGAGCAAGTCTTAACTATTTGTCGTGCTGCTTCTCTAGATAATTTAAACTGTCGGCGCAAGGCTCGACTGTTTTGATGATGGATGGCATGTGACTGCTTAGCAAGTTCAACCTGAGTTAAGTAAACTCTGGTGGCGGAGTCAGTAACCACATTGCCCTCACTTAAAGGGCCAGGAAGATTAGTGTGAGCTCAAACAAAGCCAAAAAAACAAGGGTGGTTGCGAGAACAAAGCAAAGTTTGTACTTGGCGAAATTGGGTCTGAATATTGGAGTTAGTAGTTCCAATAAAGGGAACAGTTTCTATGACTTGAAGAGCACGAATTACATATTGACTGTCTGAATATAAGTTAAAGGGCTCGTCTTGTAACAGGACGAGTGCTTGTAAAACAGCCTCTAATTCCACCTCTTGGGCGGAGGAAAAACCCGTAACCCAAGATTGAGTTTTCCCATTAATGGTCAAAGCAGCCGTTCCATTAGAGGATCCATCTGTAAATACCAAAGCAGCAGAAGATAAAGGCGAGGCCTGTACTATGGAAGGAAATAGAAACGTATGACACGCAGCAAATTGGAGAAGTTTGTTAGACGGGTAGTGATGCAAAATTTTCCCCGTATAATTGGCCCAAGCAATGGCCCAAGAATCGCAATGGGTGAATAGCCAATCTTGCTGTTGTAGATTATATGGGACACAGATAAAATGAGGTTCCTGACCTAAATATTTACGGGAATCCACTCGGCACATATGTATCAGATTAGCTACCAATTCGTAGTAGGGGGTCAGCACTTTGCCGGGTGTTGATGGTAGATAAAGCCATAAAAGTGGGCCATCCTGCCACAATGCAGCAGTTGGGGAGTGAGAAGTAGCTAAAATGTAAACTCCCCATGGTTTAGAATAGTCACAATAGGTCACTTGTTGCTGGGAAATTGCCTTTTCTACAATTTGGATGGCCCTCCTGGCGTCAGGATTTAATTCGCGCAAGGATGTAGGGTTGGTATCTCCTTTTAAGAGATCAAAGAGGGGTTTTAACTCTCCTGTGGAGAGCTTTAGATAAGGCCGAAGCCAATTTATATCTCCTAAGAATTGCTGAAAATCATGAAGAGTTCTTAAGTGTGAAGTTTTTAATTGTATTTTTTTGGCTTTTAAAATAGTGTGGGCCTAATATATGGCCTAGATATGTAAAAGGGGGGTGTTCCTGAACCTTTTCAGCTGCTATTGTAAGGCCAAAGAGGCTCAGATCTTGCTTTAGTTGTCCAAAGGCTTGTCGTACGACGATAGGGTCAGAACAAGCCAACAAGATGTCATCCATATAATGAACAATATAAACAGAAGAAAATTTTTCATGAGTGGAAGAAATGGCTGTAGCTACAAAACTTTGACATAAAGTTGGGCTATTTGCCATGCCCTGTGGAAGCACAAGCCAGTGATATCGCTTCATGGGTTCTTTAAAATTAACAGAGGGGACGCTGAAGGCAAAGCGCTTACAGTCTTGAGGCGCCAGGGGTATAGTATAGAAACAATCCTTCAAATCTATAATAATCTTATAAGTATCCTTTGGGATTGCCATGGGTGAAGGCAAGCCAGGCTGTAGGGCCCCCATCAGTTCCATTGTCGCGTTCACTTTCCTCAAATCCTGTAACAGCCTCCATTTACCTGACTTTTTCTTTATAACAAAAATTGGAGAATTCCATGGAGAGTTAGAAGGGGCCACATGTCCCAAGTCCAGCTGTTCCTGTACCAGCTGCTGAACTGCAATGATCTTTTCTAGAGAAAGAGGCCACTGTTCGACCCATACCGGTTCTTCAGAGAGCCAATTTATGGGATCAGCATGAGGGGCAGGACAAACTACAGCCCCCGTTAAAGAATACCCTAATCCTTGTCTTGTAGGGTGAGACTGGGGTTGGAGTGGCTCTAGCTCCCCCTGTGCTGCTCGGCCTAGTCCCCTAAAGGGGAGGAGGCCTTGATCAAGTAACTGCTTAGTGACCGCAGCACTAGGACTAAACATATACACTCCCATTTTTTCCATGCTATCACGACCCCATAAATTAATTGGCAGATGATCCAAGACAAATGGCTGAAAATGACCAGAGTGCCCCTCCTCATCTCTCCAAACAAGGATCGCACTGCTCTGCTGTGGGTCAGTTGCTTGCCCAACCCCCTGTAGGGAAGTCATAGAGGTTGTCAGGGGCCATTGGGCTGGCCAGTGTTTTTTAGATATCACAGACACATCTGCTCCAGTGTCTAATATTCCTTTAAAGGGCTTTTCTTGTATAAATATAGTCATCTCAGGCCTCTCTTGTTTTATGCTTTGTACCCAATAGATATCAGAAGATCTAAATCCTCTCTGTCCACATGGGGAATTAGCAGTCTCCCCGGGAGGTAAAGGCACAAGTATTAGTTGTGCTAATTTTTGACCGGCTGGGATCGATACCACGTGTTTCGGGGCAGAGGCCATAACTTTGATTTCTCCAGTAAAATCCTGGTCAATTTTGCCAGGTGTAATCTGTATCCCTTTAAGGGCTGAGCTACTTCGCCCTAACAGCAATCCAGCCACTCCCGGGGGAAGGGGGCCGAAGACCCCCGTGGGGAGAGCTTGTGTCCCCATCTCTGGGGTCAATACTGAGCAGGTGGAGGAACAGAGGTCCAATCCTGCACTGCCTGGGGTGGCACGGAGGAGGCTGGAGACTGATCTTGGGGGGTTGTTAGAAGATGCACTTGTGGCCGAGAAGAGGGAGGGACTGCCCCATGGTTTTGCGGGGCCAGGGGCTGGCCCCTTCTCCAGTTTCCCAAAAACGGCCGGCCATTGCGATTTGTTGCTGACTTGCAATCTTTAGCCCAGTGCTTCCCTTTACCACAGCGTGGACATGTGCCAGGTGATTTTTCTCTCTTTTGCCTGGCCTAGCGTGGGCATTGCGTCATCCAATGTCCTATTTGTCCACAAGAAAAGCAACGCCCTGGGGGTCTAGCATCCTGAGAATGCCGCTGACCTCTATATTTTAGAAACTCACTAACAGTCTTTCCTTGAGGAGCGGCGGCTAAAGTAAGGCCTTGTACATGGGAGGGTCCAATATCAGCACACAGTGAAATAAAGTCCGTGATTCCTCCCTTATTCCTATGGGGTCTGATAGCCGCCTGACAGGCGGCATTGGCATTTTCATAGGCTATGTGTCTAACTATAATCCTCCTTGCATTCTCATCTTGTACTAGGCGGTCAGCAGTCTCCATTAATCGAGACAAAAATTCTAGATAAGGTTCATTCAGTCCCTGTTTAACTTCTACTAGATTTTTTGTACGATTAGAATTGCATAACCTTTTCCAAGCCTCTCTCGCCGCAGCATTTATTTGCAAATAGGCCTCCTTTGCATAACCCAATTGATCTTCGGTGTTTTTATAGGTTCCCTCTCCTAACAACTGATCAACAGTGTAAGGCAGGTTCTTAGACCTATTTGTTTCAATTTTAGCCCGACACTGTGCAGTGAACTCTGTCTCCCATAATAAGTACTCTCCTGCACTAAGGCATGCTCTGGCAAGCCGCTTCCAGTCATTTGGGCATGCAATACCAGCACACGCGGCCTCCAGTATTACTTGAGTAAAAGGGGCAGTTGGCCCATATTGGGAGCAGGCACTCTTTAAATCCTGTAATAGTTTAACAGGAACAGGTTGATGGTATACTTGTTCATCATGATCAACTAAACTAGGGAAGCATCGAGACCCTGAAATATCTTCCCTCTCTTTAGCAGCCTGAGTCAGGTTTAATTGCGATGCACTGTGCCTGGTTGTAGTGCCTGTTAAAAGGGACTTGTTGCTAGGGCCTTTAGGCTTGCCTAAAGGTTGAAAAAGGGATTGAGGCCATAAGGCTGCAGCCGGAGGCGGTGGGTGTGAGGGGTAAGGTTTGGAATCAGACACCATAGTGGCCTGAGGGTCATCTTTCTTTCCTACTTCTGGGGGGGCTCTCTGCTCCATCCCCATTTTCGATAGAAAATGTAGCATTTCTTCTAACTTCTTCTCTATCGTAGCCACCCGGCCCTCCATTGACTCATCATAACTTTCCTCCTTGATATTCAAACCTGAAATCTGATACTCAATATCTACTGGTTGTTGTTCCCTTTTCAAGATCTCACTTAGACTCTCTTGGGCTGCGGCATATGGCTCAGCCTCAGGTTTTTCAGAAGGGTCCTTTAACTCATAAAGTTCCCTTAATTCAAGATTAAGTTCAGCATTTTCATGTAGAGGATCTATGCATTCACTTACTATATTCCATACATCAATAGCCTCTACTGGGGTCTTTTCGGGGCCATATACATTATAATATTCTTGAATTCTTTTTCCCATCCGCTGCCAGGTTTTTTGGAATTCCTCCTCTATAAACCTCGGGCATGCCTCCTCGACAAACTGTAGGAAGCTCTGAAGCACCTCTTTTTCCACCCACGTTCCGTGGGCTTCAAGTAGGCTTGTTAAGATCGGTACATATGACCTATGGCTATTAACTTGACCCATAATTTTTACTCCTGACTATACACTCTCTTAATAGTCCTACGATGTATTACTCACCACAGGGAGGGGTCCTTCACCTTCGTCCCAGATTTTCAGGGTCCCTGTTCGGGCGCCAGATGCCAGGGCCAACCGGCAGCAAACCAGGGTTCGCAGATTGGGGTTCCTGAAATCGGGGGCAAGGACTAGGAAGAAATAGAAGAGAGACAGACACACCGGGTCCGGGATGTCCGCAGTCCAGGCAAAGACTGCCGAGACTGCCGCGTTTATTTTCCACTCCCCCTTCTTCCCTCCTCCTGACCCAGGGAACCTCCAGGTGTTACATTCATATGGTAAATCTCAGGTCATTTACATAGAATAGGGCCAGAAAGCAATAAGACAATAAAGCCATCGTCTGATGCAAGTCAAGGTACAGTTTGATTCCACTCTGGCTCCCAACAGGAGCTAAAGGCATCCTACACAAGGGAGAAGAGTAGGAAAAGGGGTGGGGAAGAGAGGGACGGGTGAGAATATTGAAAGAGGTTACCCTGATCACCATACATTGTATTCATAAACGGCTCCGGTAAGTGGCAACTCCTTTGTACAGCCAATTAAAGATAATAAAAAATAAAAATTTAAGAAGAATGGATACATAGAGCTTTCTAGGTATATATTTTCCACTTCTACAATTTCATGAGTTTAAGTCATAATACTTGCCATGAGACTTCGTGGGAGAGTACAAGAATATATTTTATATGATGAGTGTGTGTGTGTGTGTGTGTGTGTGTGTGTGTGTGTGTGTGTGTGTGCTGACCTGGGGCTTGAATTCACAGCTTGGGTCCTGTCCCTGTGCTTTTATGTTGAGCCACAGCTCGACTTCCGGCTTTTTGGTGATACATTGGAGATAAGAATCTCATGGACTTTCCTGCCCAGGCTGATTATAAACCTTAGATCTCAGACTGCTGAGTAGCTAGAATTACAGGTGTGAGCCACTGGCACCAAGAACCTCTATGGTCCCTTGGCTTCCGGGTTTCAGTTCCTCATGCTGAGCTGGAAGGAGCAGCTTTATTCTTCATCCATTCTAAGAACATAGAATGATTCCACTTTTATTTCTTTGCTATAAATGTATCCAATTATGAAATGCTGGAACTTTTTCATCAATTCTTTCCATTATGGCTGTTTCCCAAAATATTCATTTCAAGCATCCTCAAAGACATCCAAATGTCATCACCATTTGATGCCACTGGCATGTTGGAGGGGTGAGCATTTAGAAATCATAAACATCAATCTATCCACAGTACATCAAGAGAGGGGAGAAAAAGCAAATTATGTTTTATTTTCTCTTTACGAAAGGTGAGTCAACATGCTGGGATGATGTAATGGTTCACAGATGTTCTTAGAGCAGAAGCTGCAGACACTGAAATAAACAAACTGTGTTTATGCCACCGATGGCAGAATCAAACAATGGAAATGGAGTATTTATTTAAAATAACTCCACATCTCACTCAAAATAACTTAAAGAACGTGCTTCAGGCAATGGTTGTGCTCCACACTTCTAAACGAAAACATCAGGAATGATGTTCTACACACATTTTCCATGTGGGATAGAAATTAATCCAAATTAGGAGTAAAATCAGAGCAGTGGTTTCTATAAGCACTGTGAGAGCAGGACTTTCTGGGGTTCTTTTTTTCTTTCCCAAAATAAGTCACTATCAATCACTCTACTACTACAACAACAACTAGTTTTACTACTACTATTACACACACACACACACACACACACACACACACACACACACAAACACTTTTGCCAGAAAGTTAACAACATTAAGAGAGAAGGGCAGGAAGAGACTCACCGCTTCACTAAAGCCAGACAGCAATGGGCACTGGCAAGCTTTCACTCTTTCCAGTCACCCACCCTATGAGGTGAGGCTAGCTCTGTCACACAAGTTTCATTTCAGTCCTGCCCAAGGAAAATGTGTTCTCAGTACAGAAGACAATTCCTTATGCAACAGTGACTTAGTGACATAGAGTGAGACTCTGCCACACCTAGTCTCCTGTAGATTATATCGGGGCAACAATCTTGTCCAATGAGAATATTTTTAAAGCCTTTCCCATCAGGGGAATGTGCTGGATCTTTTTTATTTGTTTTATTTTTAACGGAGACACAAAACCATAAAAATGCAAACGAATAAGATCCTGTGTAGTATTTTGATACTTGTATGCATCGCATAAAATCTAATCTGGGCTAAACATATGTTTATCCTGAAATCTCTGTCACTTTCAACAATCTTTTCTTCTAGCATGATTGTGTCTATAAGCATACTACAAGAGTGTTAGCACACCAAAACTTACTTTTCTTCCCTAACCTCCAGAAACAGCCATTCAACTCTCAACTCTTGTGTCATCTCTTTAGATTCTACTTCCTTGGGAATCTGAACTACAGCCATATATTTCTTTATATATATAGATATAAATACATATGACTTATTTTGTCATGGAAGCATTTTATGCTAATGAAAGGGTTCTGAAAATTAAATAGTTAAGCATAGTTATGCAACATTGTAACTTTGTTCTTAATGTTATGCAACTGTATGCTTATTTCTGTCATGCACATATTATCACAATTAAAATAGTAAGTAACTGCAATAGCTAGTGACCTTGAGCACAAAGATCAAAAGAGAAATCATTTAGGCCAGGAGTTTGGCCTAGTGGTAGAGTGCTTGCCTAGCATGCACGAAGACCGGGGTTTGATTCCGTGGTACCACATACATAGGAAAAAGCTGGAAGTGGTGCTGTGACTCAAGTGGTAGAACTCTAGCCTGGAGAAAGCCCAAGGACAGTGCTCAGTCCCTAAGCACAAGCCCCAGGACTAGTAAGAGAGAGAGAGAGAGAGAGACAGACAGACAGACAGACAGACAGACAGACACCATTTAAGCTTCCTTCAAAAATATTCAAAATATAGTGCAAAACTATAGTATTCATAATATCATGAAATTGGTGTTAAAAAGGAGAAATATAATATAACCCTTCTATTAATTACAATAAAAATTTAAAAAAACAGGACAATAAAACCAAACTCCTACTTCTCACAATAGACAAAAATCATTCCAAATTGATTAAAGAGTTAAATATAAGGTCTGAAACTGTGAATGTACTTATAAAAACAGAGAAAATACTTCAGGACATTGCAATAAGAAAAGACTTTTTTAAAAGTAAAATCTCCCTAAAACAGGCAAAAAAGCAAAACCTAGTAGTATTTACAGAAAACTATAAGCTTTTCCTTAGTAAAGGAAATAGTCAACAAAAGGGAGAAAATACTTGCAAACCATCAATATGACCAAGGGTAATACTCAAAACAAATAAGGATGCCAAACAAATCAAAATATAAATAGTTCAATTAATAATGAGCACTAGATCTAAACCATTATTTTTTTTGTTTTAAAGAATTTATACAAGTGATTTACATGTACCAATGTCAATAACCATTAGAGAAATTTGAAATCAAAACTTTAAGGAGATATTATGTCACTGCCGTCAGAATTGTCAAAAATGACAAGTGTTAGGTTATGGAGAAAAGGAAAGTCTTAAATCAATGGAACAGGGCAAACAGTATGGAGAAAATTCAAGAAATCATAAAAATCACCCCCACTGCCTGACAACTGTAACTGTAACCCCTCTATACATTACCCCAACAATAAATAAATAAATAATTTTAAAAAAGAGACCATAAAACTCAAAGTCATAGATGTATTCTAATACACAGTTTAGAGTTTTTCAGTAATTCATACAGATAGCACAAGAACATCAGCATCACCCACATTGGTTAGCAACCACTTCTCAAGTCTCCTTTCTTCCAGCCTTAGCACTGATCCGTCTGCTACGTCTGTATATTGGTCTGTTCTGACACTCCACATAACTGGAATGAGACCAGGTATGGCCTTCAATGAATACATTTGTTCATTCAACATGTTGCTTTCAAATACAATGAGACAGTTACAAGGGCCAAGGTGAGAGAAAATCATAAAAGAAGTTAATGCTGTGGTTAACACAGCACCTTTACAATCAGTGACATTTTCTTCCAGGGCAGCTGCTAAAGGGACAGTGTTTACAAGAACATTCTTTCTGTCTTTCCTGATCATTGAGAGTTAAGTAAAGTACCCATTCCTACCATCCTCCAGCCACACACCTTTGTGCGTCCCCTCCTACAGAATAGTATTCATCAAAATGAACTCCAAGAAATGTTTGTTATCTGTCTTTGAGAAAGTGAAGGGGAAGCCCCAAAATGGAATGACAAAGAGGGAACAAATGCAGTCATGCCACTCAATGGACACTGTGGAAAATAAACTATACAACTTATGGATGGGGACAAGGAGAAAATGAGGGAAGGGTTCTAAAAGAAATGTACTCAATAACAACATGCACCAAAATAAGAACCATTTTATAGCCCAGATTCTTTTTTTTTTCATTTTTCACTGTATTTTATTGTCAGGATAATGTATAATGTATACAGTTGCATTCATTAGGTAATGGGTATATTACTTCTCGAACCTTGATATGCCTTCTCATGTTTTCGTTCCCCTTTCCCTCCCCAACCCAATTATCATTTTTCCCCTTCTCTTCCTTATTTCAAATATATATATATATGTATATATATATTATACCAGGTAAGAAAGTTAGATACAATAACCACATGAGATTAACCATAAGTGGAAAAAAGACAAAAAAATAAGTTCACATAGTACATTAAGAACAACAATAACAAAGATATCTATAGCCCAGATTCTATTCTCAGACTTTTAATTTTTAAATATCACCAGCCCACACATTTCTAACCTGTCTCTTCACTATATAAAATTATCATTTATATAGACCCTTGATTATCACTCCTCACCTTTCTGACGAAAAAAAAATATAGATGGTTGATTTAGCTCACCCCATTTGCATTTCTATTCTCAATAGCACAGGAAAGTTTGAACTGTACAGCTGCTACTGAGATATGTTTCCTTTCTGAGTTGCTAAAGGGAACTTCGGAAGAACAAGTTACATGAGTATGTGTTACAGAGTGTGAAGCCTGGCTGGTACATTTCCTTTTGATTCTGAGTGTGTGCCAGTGTGTTACACAGTTCCTGACTTTGTAAAGACAGATGCCAAGGCTAAAAAATGGTCTCTTTGTCTCATATCAAAGGCTAAGTGGGTTGGCACTTTAAACACACCACAAAGCCATTGCACCCGGAGAGGCAATCTTACTCCGTGGATTTGTCCTCGTGTGTGTGTGTGTGTGTGTGTGTGTGTGTGTGTGTGTGTGTGTGTCTGCACAGCTCAAAACAATAGCTGTTTCCTTACCAGGGAATCCAACCCCTGTCTTCCACACAACAGGAAGGGTTACTCACCATTTTACTAGTGAGGATAGTAATGTGTCCTCCTTCTTAACTACTGTCCTGAAAATTCAAATCACCCATGGTTGAGAATAACATTAAAATGCCTACATTATTCCTGACTTGATCATGCCTGAGTCTCCAGGGTCTAATGCTACTGAATAAAGCCATGAAGTAGATGTAGAAGTTTGATACAGTTGATGCAGAAGTTGGTACATTGTTTCATTAAATCTAACACTATATAGCGATTTGTCATATTCCTAGAAGGTAAGGTTTTTTTAAGTTAGAAGGTCAAGGCAGAAACAAGAATCTAAGTAGAAATAAGCAGAGTGAGGAAGCCATAACAACCTTCCTATAGCCACACAGAGCTTAAATACATTACATTTGTCAAATGCAAAGCCACTCACTTCCAAACAAGATTGACTCAGGGACAAAAAAACTGAGTAAATACCACCCCTACTCCTGACGCCTAATATTAATTCCAAAGACACTGGAATTCCATTCTTAATTCCAAAGACGTTCCAGCAGCCCGAGGTGGCATTGATTTTGGTCACACACTACCCAGAGTTAATTTGCTTCCTGACTGCTATGGAGTCTGTTATGTTCCGGGCTCCTTTGACTCCCAATCTTGTCTGTCATCATATATGCTAATTGATTTTCACTTTCACTCCTAATAATTTTTCTTTATGAATAAACACATTGGACTGATAAATTTATTCCAATTTTTCATGTTATACCATTTGTCTCTTCCTCTTTACTGTTTTCTTGACACTAAAACGGACAGGGCTAGAGAGTAATTTTGTTATTGTTTTTATCTTTTCTTTCAAGCTCACCCATTACATTAACAACAAGAAAGCTAAAAATACAACAGGAAGAATAAAAACACCACGTGTTGTAATTTTTTGGAGATACCTTGACTGGTGGTATCCAGTGAATCTTGACAGTGGAAGTGTCTCTCAAAGACATTTGAAAAAAGTCTGTAAAACACTAAGTTTAAATTGAATATCATTTATTCCTACATTCTTATTTCTACTTTCCTGTAGTAACTATGGTTAGACTTTCACAGAGGCAACAGAGATCAATTTGACTGAAAAGACATCAGATTTAATTGTCTGGCAATGTTGAGGACAACCATGGTGAAGACTAGAACTTGCCCTATGCCTCCATTAATTAAAAAAAAATCAAAAAGACTCTCATGACATTTACCATAATACTTTCTCCAAGTTGTTCCTTGTTCTACTCTCTCTCTTTCATAATTCATACCTATAAAAAAAAGGTACAGGCCAGGAGTTTGGCCTAGTGATAGAGTGCTTGCCTAGCATGCACAAAGACCCGGGTTCGATTCCTTGGTACCACATATATAGAAAAAAGCTGGAAGTGGTGCTGAGGCTCAAGTGGTAGAGCTCTAGTCTTGAGAAAGTCCAAAGACAGTGCTCAGGCCCTGAGCTCAAGCCCAGGACTGGCAAAAAAAAAGGTACAAATGGCTTTATTATTTTGTTAGATCTTTGTTATTGTAGATTTTGTGTTGTGTTTTGGCAATAGTGGTTTACATGTAAGGACTCATGTTTGCTAGCCTGGTGTTTTATCACTTGAGTTACATGACCAGCCTTGGCATTTCTGAAACTTTAATCTTCCTTCTTAATCTAACCATTTTTCATTTCCAGAAGTCAATTCAAGCTCATATTTTGGGGACATCAGCATGTCTGAAATACAAATTTCAAAGAAGGGGAATTTTGCACAAATGAGGTGGACATTGAAAGAGCTGCCTAAGGACTCTCTTTTTTAACTGCACAAAAGCTTTTAAAGACAACACTCCAGCTTATCAAAGATGAATAACCTAAGAACTGACGGAGTTAAGATGCCAGCACTGTTAATTGGTGGTTACCTTCTGTACATAGGTAAGGACTGAGAAGTTAACTGAGAATTTCTTTGGTCTTCTTTTTCTTCACACAGTCCCAACCACAGGTCACTCAAATCCCCCTTCTCCCAGAGACCTGCAAAGGGACAAGCTTAATTGTCAGCCCAAGGAGCATTTAATGGCACTCTATCCCAGATGCATCTTTAGGAAGAGGTTCCTTTGAATTTCCAGTGACTGCAGCACCATTCTCCTTTGGCTGAAGGGTTTGCCTTTGGAGTCCTCCAACCAAATTTGAAGGTCATATTGAATACAATGACCAAACTGTCACTTGATAGCTTTGAAGGGATAAACGCTATAGCTGTGACTCTGAGCAAAATTAACACACAAGAAGGAAAGAGGAGTTCTCTGTTTGTAAATGGACTCCTAAGTGTTCATTAGTAGGCCCCAGAGGTTTTTTTTCCCCCAGGCCTGATGCTTGTGGCTAGGACACAGAACTATGGCCATTCAGGCTATTGGAGCCCACGTATGCACACAACAGGACGGAGGAAAATGGTAGAGTCCTTGTGGTAGATCAGCAACCTGGTTTCTAAGCATTTCTCAAAACCCTCATGGAAGAAACAAGTGAAACTGGGAGACTGGGGACTTGTAATGGCAATGCACGGGCGTTTCACACACAGCAGTCAGTTACGCTGATCTCTCCAGGCTGCTGTTGAGAACATAGAATACACATGAGGAGCAAATGTGTTTTGGACACAGCACTTCCTATGTTGTGTAAGTATTGGAGGGAAATACTGATCACTGGATAACCAGTGATACTGCCTTAAGTTATCTTCCCAGTATAAATTTAAGTCCAGTATTTTCCTTGAAGATTTCAGTCTTTCCCAAGGCTTTACAATGGTGACAACTGCACATATATATACACGTCTAACCCACGGTCTCCTTTCTGCACATCAAAGTCATGGAGCTGTGCGTCGGCATCACAGCTCTGAGAGAAAGCTCACAGGCTTCTATCTCTGAGCCTACTGGGGCACTCAGGAGCATTGTTGTAGGGACCAGAAACTACGGCTTACCTCTACCACCTGTCCTGCCCGTCTTACCTACTGGCTGCATGCTAGAAGGAGAAACTTCCAGTTCCAAACAGTTGTCAGGGGCATCCTGGGTGTGGACAGCAAGCCTGGTGTGTGGGACTACAAGCAGAGGTATGGAGCAGCAGGCAGGGTGAGTGAAGCAGCAGACTTCTAAGATGAGGAGAAACGTGAGAGCTGGGTGATAAAAGGCTAGGTAACAGGTCTAGAAAGCATGGCCCATACTGTCAGGTAACCCGTCAAAAAGCCTCTTTCTTTTTTTTTCTTTTTTATTGTAATTAATATAAGGGTTGCATGATATTTGCCATATAGAAGGTGCATTAATTCACATACATTGATACCCTTTCACATGTCTTGGTACCCTTTACCCTCCCCCCCGACCCCCCATCTTGGTTTTCCCCCCTTCCCTATCAAATTTCAAATAACCAAATACAAATAAATTCAATATATCAGATAACAAAGTAGGTACTGTAACAATATGAGATAACCAAGGGACAGCAAAGGAGATGAGAGATAACATAGTACCTTAAGAACAACCATCATTCGTTATATGGCTTTTGTTTCAATATCCTAGAGGTCCTTTCAATTAGCCTCTTTCAAAGCAGATCCTCTGCTTCCACTTTTGACTTCCTGGATTAGTATGCAAGAAAAAAACATTCTCACAATTTCCCCTTATGCTCCTGATAGCTTCTCCTCTAAATCAAGCATATGGCTCTATCAAACATTGTCTAAGGATCCAGTATTTGTTCATTTATTCAACAGAATAATGTTGCTTTGTGCATCTTTTATGTGTTAGGCACCATGCAAGTTGCTGGGGAAATTAGGTGAATACAAGATAGATATGAATCATACCCTCATGCCTTTCTGCTGCTTGAAGAATACAGCAGAGGTAGATAATAAATACTTAATGCAAAACACATGACCAAAATATGGTCACAAACTCTACAGTACACAAACAGATTGTCATGAATAAGAATACTGGAAGAATCTGCTTTTAATGGTGTTATCAGGAGAGGCCTTCTGGGCATGTAAAGCTAAGAATGGGAGATGGCAGCCATGTAGGTTCTTAGATGCTGGAAGGGCCGAACACAAGCCATGGCTGTAGAAGCCCTGTGTGGCTATGCCAGCCACATTCTGTGCCATAGCAGGTCTTTCAAGGATATATTCAAAGGCACAGGAAAATGCAACTTAAGTTTTTCATCCTTATAGAGGAAGAAGATGTCAGGGAAGAAGGGCAGATTCTCCTAAGGAGAATCTTGAACAAAATGACAATGCAAGCAACAGGGATGAAGGAACCTGAGAGGAAAAAATTAAAGTGTATTATGAATGTCAAATCAGTTTTGTTTGTTTGAGTTTTTTTTTTCTGGAAGTACTGGGGCTTGAACTCAGGATCTTGCACTTACTACACAAGTGTTCTATCACTTGAATCATACCATTCCCTGGTTCTGCTACTTTCTAGTTTGTTTTCCAGAGAAGTCCTCACACTTTTGCCCAGGGCTAGCCTAAATTCCTAATCCTCCTACCTCTCCCTTCCTAGTAGCTGGGATTACAAGCATATGCAACCACACCTGCTTTCCACAATGCTTGTGGATAGATTCATTTGTGGGGTTGAGGGAAGGAGAAATCCAGGCTGAGTCTTAGACTTAGGCTAGAGGCCAGGTTGAGTAAACTGACAGAGAGAGGGCCCCAGAGGACTGGAAAGCGAGGGTTCAGTCTCAGATGTTAGGACTGCAGAGTCTATGGAACAGAGATGAGAGGAGAGTACACAGGGATCTGATTCCAAAGCTCAGAGGAAAGGTCTTGACCAATGCGTTCATTTGGGGAGTGTCATGTTAGATAAAGACATGAGACAGGATGTGACTGCAAGACCCCCTCACAGCAGAACAGCCTCAGAGTAGCCAGACTTCTTACATGGTAGCTAGATTCCCCAAGATAATGGGTTCCAGAAGGTTCAGACAGAAGCTAAAAGGATCCATATGAGGTGAGCTCAGAAGTGACCCATTCCCCATCCATCATATCTACCCCACACCCTCCCTGATTCCTTCTTTGCATAATACAATCCTGGATATGATCCCAATTCTCTCTCCGGGTAGTAATGGTAGTTGAATTGTACCTACAATAAGAACAATTCGAAACTAGAAAATGAACTGTACTGTCACTTAGCATAGTATTAGATGTCAATATGTATTTATCCACACTCAATAGGAAGAATATAATGAGAAGACATTTTGTCCATTGGGTCAAAATATTTTTCTATGTCTTTAAAAGTAGATTTATTACACATTCCATTTGTTTCCTGCCAGACAGCCAAAGCAGCCACTGAGAACCAAGATCCTAGGTTGTACAGGTTCAGCTGTCCCTCTCAATGCAGCAGGGACATGCATGCATGCATGTAGGGAGAAGGGCCCACCAATGCTGGTTGAGGGATAGACTGCCTCAGAGCAACCTTCTCTCAAGCCTCTTGACTTTGCAAATCTCAGTGTCCCTGCTGTGAAACTTCACATTGCCATTTTCTACTCTGGAGGCTAAATAGTTAAATAGAATTCATCCAGAGCTCATGTAGAAGCTAGGAATGTTTTCTTACTGGCTCCAATTTTTTGAAAACCATATTCTAAAATGCGATATTTTTATTTACAAGTCCACTAGTAAAAAAACTGAAAGAAAAGTTAAAAACTACAAAGACCATTTTTTGCTCCAAAGGATAGCAAGTAAAGCAACATAGTGAAACTAGATAAGAAAAAGAAAGGGCTTCTAAAAATAACATACGTATAATGCATATATATATATATGCACCAGACTTTGTTCTTAGTTTGAGCAACAGAATAATTCCTCTGATTGGTTTCATGGATACAGTAGCTTTTAGCCATGTTCTTTGTCTCTCTCTTTATCTCAATATGTAGTTTCTGAAATTGGCATTCTTTCTTCATGAGCTTGTCTCTAAATCCCTTCTTTAAAAAACCAACCAGAGCCATCTGCTATTTATGCTCTTTGAGAGGTTGATCTAAAAAAACCCTATATAATTAAATTGAAATCATGATATTCTATCAGTCTTTCTAGACATACACAAATTTGGCTGAAAGATTTGTGGAAAAAAATATATCAGAGACATGTTTGGCTTAGTGAGACTGGATTATTGGATTACATAAACATTTTTATAATCAACATTTATACAGTAAGTTTCTAGCCCCAGCTTTTCTTTTTTAAATTATCTTTAAGTAGTTGCACAAGAGGGTTTTGATCGAGCATATACGTTTACAAGAATAACGCATCCTGACCAATGTCACCCTGTTGTCTGTCATTCTTCCCCATCTCTGCCAAGTCCACCCATCGCTCAAGTTACCTAGTTCCAGTTTTACATATGTACATTGAATGTCATGACTGAAATGATTCACCCTTTTCTCTCTATTTAAGGCCCAGTATTGATAACACCTTGGGAAATGTGTCTTGCCACTTTTATACTGATTTTTATTTCTAGGATTTTTTTTAATGATAGACTGTCTAAAGTTGTCAGTGTTTCCTCCTTCCATGTTCAATTGAAGTCTAAAATGCCATGATGTCAAATACTGGTTGGTGAGATTGCATTTGCAGACAGTAGGGACACTTAAAGCTACCCTGAGGTAACCTCTCCATGTAACTAATGCCTGCAGTGCTCAATCAAGAGGGAAAATTTGTTGTTACAAAGAAACAAGAAACTAAGTGTCTCTGAGAAAAAGCCAAATGCCACCAGCCATAAATGAGGAACCAATAAAACATATTATCATTTTTTTAAATAAGGAGACTTTTTTAATTCAAAGGAAGATAGAATAAAAAGCTTTGCCATACTTTCCGTTTGGAAGAGAAAGTATTTTATAACATCTGAACTATTGAACTGTCAAAGTTTCCCCAGCATTGCTATTGCTCAACATTAGACATAGTATGGGTGTTTATTGAGTCTTCGAAAGCTCTGTGGGAGATTGATAACACATGTCTGAATACGCTCCATGCTAAATTATCTGGCAGAAATCACAAATCCGATGTCCACAGGCCAAATCCAGCCCTCAAGAAGGTATTTTGTTTGACCCACACCATACTAGAAAAATGGTTTAGAAGTTTCATCAAAAATGATTCATATCTGTATACACTGAACATTTTACTCCACCAACTTATACTTTTCCAAATCAGTATCAAAAGCTGAAACTTTTTCAGTGAAAAGGGCATGGGATGCCTGGTTTTATGAAACTTACAGTTTAAACAAAAGGATAGACCATTATCCAGGAGATAGAAAATATGTGGCAAATGTTATAACTCTAGGAAGGGACTGCTGGATGTGTCTGAATACTCATATGTATTGGCCATTTGCTAGGTGCTAAGAATTCTATCTGTACTTTTCCGCACTATGGGAACTGCTTTACAAAGTTCTGTTATTATCATCCCTGTATTCCAGATAACATTCTGTACCAATATCACAAAAATCACCAAATACCAATATCACAAAACATACCCTTCTGAATTTTACGTTTTGATTGACCTTTTCTGGATTATCTTTTCAATTCATTCACTTTTCAATAAGGCAACAAAAGTTTCTTAGTATCAGCAATTATTCACAAGTTTATTTGGGATGCTAAACTGTTTTAAATGTTTTCTTAGTTTAACCTGTGAATCCTGTATCTTAAAGACTTTGATCTTCATTAGAGTTCAAGTAGCACCTTGAATGGACTGCACTGTAATTTTCTAGTTGTATTTAGATAGAGTTTGGGCTTTCATAGTTACAATATGTGGAAAAATGACTTTGCAGGAATGATTATCACGCCAGTTGGCCTTATGATACAGACATTGCCTTAATGGGCTTGCTCCAATATATTGCTCCAGCAATCCAACACACAGCCAATCCTCATGGCCCTCGCCCAAGTCCAGGGTCAGAGAGCAGAAAGTAAGTGTTTCTATGGGACTCAGAGAGAAGCGGGCTTTAGGACTCCCTCTCTCACCAACTGTGAAGTAAGAAACTTGAGAGATTTGCAAGTGAGAAAAGAAAAACATAACATGGGAATTCTACCAGGATGCCTTAGCAATGGTACAGGAATCAAAATCAGAGGTTTCCCTGACATTCCAAACAAAGGCTGACATAATGACATAATCTTGAATGTCAAGGTTCTTTTGATGGAAAGAAATGTCCAACATCTGACCTAACAAAACTATGCTTCACAGAATTTTATACACTTGTATTCTTCTACTGTGTAGTTCTGACATATGACACATTTTCAGTGAATAGAAACTGTGGGTCTACTTAAAGTTTCAACTTAAATTTTCTGTGCTTACTGCACCCAGCCATTGGATGAGATGGAGCCTCTCAAGCATCCCTTTTGCCTGAGGTTAAACAATTTTGACTGGGTGATCACTTTGATTATAAAAAGGCTTCCAGAAAAGCTATTTAGTTTGTCCAAGATATTTAAGATATACACTCTAAAAGTCTAATGGTTCATTCTTTCCTTGGAGATTAAGCAGAAAGTACAAACTAGGCATCAACATGTGGTAGAATGTTATTATCGCTTTGTAATTTTAGTCTCATCAGTTAAGAATTAGACAATATTAGTAGAAAAGCACCATCTCACAGATCCTAGCTAAGTATGCTCCTTAAGTGTATTTTCATTTCTTTGAGAATATTTAGTTTGGAAAAGGAAAGGAAACAGATTGTTTTAAAATACATGAAGGAGGATTCCTACGTAGAGTTTTAGTTAATTGTGGGAACTTACATGCTGTTAATTCTAGCCATTTATCTTCAGGCATACTCTTTAAATTTCTTGTTGGAGTTGGGATATTTTCTTTGGTTTAACATTAGTGATAACTAAAAATTAATTTTTCACCCACAGGAAATATTAGCCCCTCACTTAAGAGTCAATAATATTATTTTTCTCGGATAAATCATCAATGAGTCAGCCAGCTCTGAAACCCAAGCTTCTTAAAATCATAAAAATCATGAAACTGAAGGTAGTTTAGAGTCTTTGAGCTCTTTCCTTGTAAGCATAAGGAAATCAAACCATAGAGAAGAGAACAGAATTGCCTTTAAGCCATAAAAGTTGAAAGCAATCAAGTCAAAACCAAGATTTTCTGAATCCCATGGCCTTGATTTTCCAACTGGATTATTGCTGGAGTTAGAAATTAGTCCAAATTTGATTTCACTGGAATTTTTAATTAAATTGTACTTGTTAGTCACTAGTCAGAATGAACTGGAAACACAAGGTAGTGTTTCTCTTTCCTTGGTAGTTTATGTCATTTTATGGTACTTCTAATTTTGACCTCTCTACACCATTTTGGCTTACCCCATGTTTAAACCTCTCATGAAGACATTGTCTTGAGGCTGGACGTATAGTTCAGTGCTAGAGTACTTGGCCATCATGCATAATTCCTAGATTCAATGCCAAGCACCACCAGAAAATAACAATAACAAAAGGTGCTTATTTTCCCCCTCTTAAGAGTTTCAGATACTTTTTTTTGCCAGTCCTGGGCTTGAGCTCAGGGCCTGAGCACTGTCCTTGGACTTTCTCAAGGCTAGAGCTCTACCACTTGAGCCTCAGCACCAATTCCGGCTTTTTTTCTGTGTATGTGGTACCGAGGAATCGAACCCGGGCCTTCATGCATGCTAGGCAAGCACTTTAACCACTAGGCCAAACTCCCGGCCCCAGATTTTTTTTTAAAGTGCAATATTCTCAAGCAAAAGTATTTAGCCAGCAATAGAGTCATTTAATTAGCCACCATATCTGCCTAAGATGTGAGCATTCTACAGCATGACCCTCTTACATGTTTTCTCACCGTGAAAGGCTATGAAAGGCTATTGAGCTCTTCCTGTGGAACCTGCAGCATGAGCAGAGCTGAGGACCTCAGGATTTCACAGCCTTGTTCCCTGGCTCTTCACACCCTGGGACTGCTTGGAGAGCACTGTGAATAGCACTTATTAGTCTTGTTGAAAGAATTTTGGCTTTGTGTGTATAATATATACTTCAGGGGAAATCAGCTTTCACCTCTGTGTGTCCTCAGCATTTCATTGCAGGACCTTAAAAGGGAAGGGAGGTTCTTCTTACAGAAGTGGTCAATTTTCTTCTTTTCCTTCAATTCACTTGAGTTTTTCTCTGGAAATTGTTGCCTAAACATATATTATTTATTGATCACAATATTCTGGTTAATTATCCAACCAACAGAGCTCCAAGTACAACATTTCAGATGTTAGTGCATCTCAGTGTTAAGAGACCAAAGACTTAATTATGGTATGGTATGTTTCCATGAAACCTTTGCCTGGTGGTATTAATGCAGAATTAGGTGATGTCTGTGCTCTGTGATTATTAAACATTCAATTGGTTAGAGGTTACTTTAGAAAATCAGTGTAGAATTGTAACCGATTTCCTTTTGTAACCTATTTCTTTCATTAGTTGTATGGTTTTCATGGTTCCAGAGGAAAAGATTTCCAGAATTCCCAGCAACAATCCTCAGATTCACACTGCAGGACACGGAACAAAAATAGCAGAACTACTTGATAGATGGATTGTACAAATGAACCTTTTCCAGATCATTTGTTTCGTTTCTATAGCTGAAAGTGATGACAATTTTTCTAGATCCTCTGGGGTCCTAATAGAGATTAGGGAAGTGGAAGCAGAGAAGGTAACCAACAAGTACTTACCAATATCATGAAATATTTATGCATTGCTGTCATTGTGTAAGTAATAAAGAATTTCTATGCACAAAATACGACTATATCAGCTGTGTATATAAATAAAGTGACTACCATCAATATACCATATCATATGGACAAAGAAAGCTATTAAATGAAAGCTATGTTGATCTTATTTGGGGAAGTAAAATATTAAAGTTAATCTATGGTATCTGTTTCTATTTTACAAAAATCTTGGAGAGAAACAGAAGAGTGATATGGAAACATCTTCCCTGGATTTTAAAAAACAAAGACCCTAAATATAACTTGGGGAAAATCATTATTCTATTTCCACATAATCTGGATACCATTGATTCAACTAAGTATTATTAGTAAGTTGTTAGCAAACTAATGTTGTGGAACCAATTATCCTTCAACTCAAAAGTTAACTGAGCTGAGCATTTGGTATCTATCAGATTCATAGATCTAAAGATAAACTCCAGCTTAGCAGTCTAACCTGGATGATCCTGTGTCAGTAGTAAAGCTTAGATTTAGGATCCAGCTTCTGTCTAGGACTGCCGCACTGGTGTCATTCTTTGGCCCATATTATAAGGAGTAGAACTATCTACACAAATATTCCTTATGGAAGGCCAGTAGATTAACAGCACCAAACCAAACCACACAAAGATTTAAGGGTTCTTCAAGCATCATGTCTGCACACATTCTGGGAACAGTCACATGGCCAACCCCAAGGTTAGAAAATCTCTTAGAGTGAGTGAGTGACATGGATGAAAGGGGAAAGGAATAGCTGTGGAACTCAAGCAATCACTGGAATTAAGCTTCCAACAGTTTCATAACTCAGAATGTTTGTAACAATCCTTTAATGAAATCCTCTCTTTATTTGCAGATGTCAATAGTGAGGCGTAATGAAATGTCTTCCCTAAATTTATAGTTGCTCCTGAATATATAGCAGCTATGTTTAGATTGGAAAGCTGCCTCTTTACAAGTAATCTTCTACATACACATCTTGGTCCTCAAATTCTCAAAAGATTGTAACCACGCTTTGGTTACTGAGCACCCCAAAAATCAGTCCCGATGGAACCAGAGAAATGAGAGAATGCAGAGTCCAAGAATTTTCAGGAAATTTTAAGGCTATCTCAAACATGTATAACTTAGAGTTTGAGGGAAGGGAGGGTAGAAGGTAGACCTGTTGCCTGATTCTTTTGAATCAGGCGCAAAAATCCAGAAAGAGAAGACAAGAATAAAATTCCAAATGAAAATGTAGCACTATCTCTAAGCTCTATGAAAACTGTATGTAAAGAAGTAAAACTCAGTTTCTAGAAAAAAATGTCCTGTCCATGTGACTTTACAAGATCTCTAAAATACAGTTAAATTCCCTCTTATGCAAATTGTTCCAGAAAATGGAAGAAGTAGAATCTATGATAATCTTGAGTTTAAAACCAGAAATAGATGCTTCAAAGGGAGAAGATTATAGATATGAATGTCTATCCAGACATCCCAACCAAGGCCTTAGCTAATAAGTCAAATAAGTTATTTTTTAAAAACACACAAAATTATGTATATGAAGAAAGACTAAAAGACAGGGTACAAATCTTTGGTTTTCCCTGCCTTTCCCTTAGAGGAGAACTTTGCTGACCTTGGCAGGACCCAATATTCTCACCATGCAAAGTACAATTGCCCTCAGAAGTTTTCTGTGATTGGCCACTAAAGGCTTTGCTGCCTGTCTGCCTGCCTGCCCGCCTGTCTGTCTGTCTGTCTGTCTGTCTGTCTGATTGAGAACCTGAGAATTCTTTATTTACTGCTGTCTGAACAAATACGTGCTCAATATTTAATTATTTTAGTGGTGGTGAAACACGTAAATTCAGAGTGTGCTTGAAAGGAACATTGCTGAGTTAGGAAAAAAAGTAATAGTGCTTTAGTGGATCTAGGGTCAATTGGGAAAACTGAATAGAAAAGCAATTGTAGAGCCAAATCAATGAAGACCAAACTTCAAGAGTGGAGGCTGTCAGATCCCAGCCACTGAGGAAAACGAACACGCAGCACTTGCTTTGACATTCATGGGTAATAGAGTGCTTACCACTTGATTTTCTCATTGTGTTCAACAGGGTGATCAAAACAAGGCAATTCTCTTGAACAAACAAGATGACACAAAAAAAGAGTGCTTAGAGATATTCAATAGAAGGGGAAGTCACCCTGAACATACTCTCAGTGACAGAAAATGGACTTCGAAATGTGAATTTATGAGCATGCACTGGGGAAGAGCAGGGAGCTGCATAAAGGAAGCAGAAAGATGAAGTGCTTGTGTAACCAGTCCAAGGTCCTAAGTTCTATCCACAGCACACCGTTCGTGCTATCAGTCCAGAGGTTTGGAGAAGATAAGATAGGCAGAAGTAGGCCAAGGGCCTACAAGCAAAGATGTCTGCAGCATGTTTCCCTTCCTATCCACTGTCTAGACAGGAAGCCGAGGATGGGGAGGCCCAGGAGAACACCACATAAGGCTCCTATCCCAGACTTCAGATACACTGGCTCCTCTCTGTAGCTGCCGTGTTTCTTCCAGTGCAAGTCATTTCCCAATCTGGAAACATCTCACCAGAAACTGTGGAAATCTTTAGGGAAGACTGTCTAGGCACCTCCGCTGAGGTGCCTAAAGGCTGCCATCATCCTTGCTAATGACTGCTGTCAGCAAAGCTGCCATGAGAACACAGGGACTTCTGTAGCCTTGATAAGTCTCTTCTCGAAGGCCAGCTGGTTATCTTTCCTGTAAAGTCCTGGTAGTCCAGCCAGACCTGGAATACATGGCCACAACTCAAGAAAGCAAAGCCTGTGGCATGATGAAAGACCATTTTTCTAACCCTGGAGAAGAAATCCATGTGATGGAGAGAACCAGGTCTTTGCTCTGAAAGAATCAATCTCATATTTGCATGAGAAGGCTACTTCCAGTGGACAACAAGAGTACTGCCAGGCTGATTTGAAAATGTGCATGAGTTCTTCCGGTAGAAGTTACAAATATAAAGAGAAAATGAAAGTGAAATCTCAATCAGAAAGAAGATCATGGGAGTTAAGACTAAGAACTTTATTTGAATGTCATTAAAATGGTTAGTGCTAAAATGAGATCTGAAACATCTACTTTCTCCTGAAAAGCTCCTCTGAGGAGCACTTTCTCAAGATCATCAAAGAGACTCCACCAGAAATTCAAAAATAAATGCCTCCGTCTGCATGTTATTCAAGCCCCATGCCTCTGAGGGAGGTACATCCGTGTCACAGTGCCAGCCAAGAACCACTGAGATGGCCAGTAATCACCACCATCCAAACAATTAAACCACCCTCTAGAGATTCCATCCAGTAAGACTGAAGAGAGAAAATGACTCTTGTATGTATTTGGCTGGCTTATTTAAGTCTTGGTTGTTGTGATGTTGTGACACCAACCAGTACCTGGGGATTTACATGGAAAATTCAATAGATCATTTCCCTCTTCTCTAATTGCTCAGGTATTCTTCAATTGATAAAGTTAGTATTTTATACAATGCAGTATTTTTTACAAGGTTCAAACCAAGCAATGAAATAGGGATTTAAGTAAGACTTTTTTTCTGGTCGTGTTTGAAAATATTTTATATTTGGAATTATTATAAACATGAAGTTAAATACAGGATTATTTGAACATGGAAATCACATGCATATTTTTTCAAGATGAAATATAAAACTTACAAAGAGTATCATACTCACTGAAGTCAGCCTCAGGCCATTCCTCAGATTTTGCAGGACTCAAATTCCCAGCTCTGCTATGAAGTATACCTTAGTGGAAGATTGTGAGAGGTTCTTACGGTATGTAACTTAATTTTGTCCCAATGAGGAATCATTTAAAGTTCAAAGTGATTCAGGAGCAGTGGTGTACCCCTGGGACCCCAGCACTCTGGAGACAGAGGAAGGATAATCGTGAGGTGAAGAGGAACCTAGAATACATAGTGAGATGTTGTCTTAGTGTAGTAAAACAAAATTTAACTTAATTTATTTTAAACCTTAAAAAATTAAGTCCAGCCAGGTGCCGGGGGTTCATGCCTGTTATACTAGCTACCCAGGAGGCTCGGATCTGAGGATTGCTGTTCAAAGCCACACTGGACAAGAAACCCAGTGAGACCTTATCACCAATAAACAATTCAAAGAAACTGGAAGTGGGGTGGCTCAAATGCACTCACCTTGAGCAAAAGAAGCTAAGGGACAGAGTTCAAGTCCCAGCACCAGCAAGAAAAAAACATTCAAGATATATTGTATTCATAAACTGCTTTGTTTAAATGACCACTCCTTTGTACAGCTAATTAAAGATAATTATAAAAAAATTAAATTCAAAGGACAATAATCCTCAGATTATAAGAAGTATCATCTGAAGTGACAAATCTCTTTGAACAAGTACAAATTTTAGATTCCTCATATGTTCAAAGGAAATTTAATCTATTTATGATATTTTTATGCTATTAAAGTTTCCAATCTTATTTCAACTCTGTGCCTGTTAAGTTGATTCCAAAACCTCTTACGAGGTGTCATCAAACTTCACTCTATCCTTTAGTGCTTTCCTCCTCACCACTAGTTAAAGGCCACCATTTCTCTGCCATTACAAGAAAGGGGGCCACAGGAACCAGTTGGTTTAGGCATGTTTTTCCTTATGGTTGCCTACAATGTACAGCACACAGAGTGTTAACAGGGATTAAAGGACGTAGAAATCATGTCTAAAATCTTGACTTTGAGGAAGCAGAATTGCTTCTAGGGAAGATATGATTCAAATTTTCCAACCAAATCTGCAGGTACCACCAATCTGTTGGCCTAATGAGGTATGAAGAAATTAAACAAGTAGGTTGCTCTATTTCTCTCTGTGTGTTGTTCTTTATTGGGTTGTTGTTGTTGTTTTCTCTTTTTTCCATTATTATTTTTTATTATTATTGTAATTAATAGAAGTGTTACATTACATTTGCCAGAAGGAAGGTGCATTACTTCACATACATTGATACCCTTTCTCATGTCTTGGTCCCCATTTCCCTCCCCCCCACCCCCACCCTCATCTTGTTTTCCCCCCTTTCCTATCTGATTTCAAATAACCAAATACACATATATACAATATATCACATAACAAGGTGAAATACTGTAACAATATGAGATAACCAAGAGACAGCAAAAGAGATGAGAGATAACATAATACATTAAGGACAACAATCACTCATTATATGGCTTTTGTTTCTATATCCTAGCGGTTCTTTCATTTAGCATCATACTCTATGGCCTTATGTATCTAGGTTTTGCTCTATTGCAAATCTCTGCTAGGAGAGTCAAAGATTTCTACTGATTATGACAAATGAGGGAAACCATTGAGCCTATGTTCCTTTGAGTCTGGCTTACTTCACTTAATATAATTTTTTTTGAAGTCTTTCCATTTCCTTACAAATGGGACGATGTCGTTCTTTCTGATAGCAGCATAGAATTCCATTGTGTATAAATACCACATCTTGTTGATCCACTCATCAACTGAGGGACATCTGGGTTGGTTCCCTATCTTTGCTATGGTAAATAGTGCTGCAATGAACATTGTTGTGCCGGTGGATTTAGTATGTCTTTGTTTCTGGATGATTGGGTAAATGCCAAGTAGTGGAATTGCTGGGTCATAGGGGAGCTCTATGTGTAGTCTCTTGAGGAACTGCCATACTGCTTTCCATAGTGGTTGAATGAGTTTGCACTCCCACCAACAGTGTAGTAGTAGGAGACACACTAGGCCTCCTTGGCACAGGTTGAAACTGACTTAATAAGGACCAAGAATCACAACAAATCAGAGAAAGGCTGGATAAGTATGACTGCATTAAACTGCAGAGCTTCTATATGGCAAAGGACATAGCTAGTAAATTAATTAGGAAGCCTACAGAATGGGAGAAGATCTTCACTAACCATACAACGGACCTAAAATATATCAACACCTCAAAAAATTGAATCACTCCAAAACTAATCTCCAAAGTAACAACCATCCCATTAAAAGATGGGCCAAAGACTTAAAGAGAGTCTTCTCTGAAGAAGAAATAAAAATGGTCTACAGACACAGGAAGAAATGCTTTACATCTCTGGTCATAAAAGAAATGCAAATCAAAACAAGTCTAAGATTCCACCTCACTCCAGTTAGAATGGCCAGGATCAAGAAAACCAATAACAACAGATGCTGGAGGGGATGTGGCCAGGAGGGATCACTACTACACTGTTGTTTTTGTTTTCTAAGAAATCGTAACTTTATCTTTGAAACTCATGCTAGTGAGGCTGGGTATTTATAAACTATAGGAGGTCACAGTTCTTGAGATGGAGAAGCTTAAGAACAAAGTACCAAAGCCTGACGCCAGTGGGTCCCACCTATAATCCTAGCTACTCAGGAGGCTGAGATCTGAGGTTTGTGTTCAAAGTCAGCCGGGCAGGAAAGTCCTTGAGACTCTTATCCCCAGTTACTCACCAGAAAACTAGAAGTGGTGCTGTGGCTCAAGTCACAGAGAGGTAGCCTTAAGCCAAAGAGCTCAGGGACAACACCCAGGCCCAGACCAGAGTTCAAGTCCCATGACTGACAAAAAAAATAAGAACAAGGTACCGGAGTCTTTGTGCAGAGCCATCTCATAGCAGGAAGCTGAAAGGCAAGAGAAAGTGAGATTTAGTCAGTGCAAGAGGAGACTGAACTTTCTTTTGACAGCAAACACAACCCAGTCCTGTGATATTAATGCCTCTCTCACATTAACAAACATGACCCATACTGGGTACCTGCCAAGAGTGTGCATTACTGCTGAAGCTTCAAACCACTGCAACTCCCAAGAAAGGAAGAAATTTGAACATGAATGCTCAGATCCTCAGATATTGATGGGGATGTGTTTTACTAATGGTCCCTTTTCCTTGACTTTCTTCCATTTTTCCTCTGCTCTAAACCATGAACCTGACAAGCTACATTACAACCCAATATGTAAGTGGGTGTACATAGATCTCAGATCATGCACGACCATACTTCAGCATGAGGCATGGCAGGTACCAACTAAACTTCTTCCAAGATTTCTTTGCTAAAATTTCCAGTCAGGAAATTTTCCAGATGTCCCAAATCATTTAGAAACACATAGTCAATAAGACTCCAGGCAGGGAAGAATTCAGCATTCCCAGTTAACAGGAACAATACCATTTAACTCAACAATGCTCTTCTTTAAAGACCAGCAACACTGTAAGTACTGATCCCATCCCCTGGCACAGTAGGTGGAGAATCTGAGGATCAGGTCAAATATTTACATCATAATTTGTTCATGGTACACCAAGCTTCACATTCAGATTGCTCCTTTTCCTGAGGCTATGCTTTTAGCCACTAGAAAATCCAAGTAAGTTCTTCATTTCTTTGACCTCAAAGGAGTACAATATTCCATTCTTTGAGAAAAACAAGTAAATAACATGCCTCCATAACTTATTCTAAACCAATGTGTAAGATATTGTAAATCATTCCTATTCTTCTTACTGAAAGTCTTAACATAGTTTATATAATATAGTTAGAACATACTCTACTGTTCTCATTTTTTTAAAAAAAATCTTTTTTTTTTCTTTTGAACTCTGGGCCTGGGTTCTGTCCCTGCGCTCTTCAGCTCAAGGCTACCAGCCTACTCCTTGAGCAACATTTCCACTTTCCATTTTCTGGTCATTAATTAGAGATAAGAGTTTCATGATCTTTAGTGCCTGGGCTGGCTTTGAACCACAATCCTCAGATCTCAGCCTCTTCAGTAGCTAGAATTACAGGCATGAGTCATCGTGCCCAGCAAAAATATTCAGTTTTTAACAGTTTACTAACAATATGTTTACTGTTGACCCACAGGAGAAGCCCCTTTTCATTTAAACAGAAATTAAAGATATTTATACTAATAAAAGGGAAGGTATAATTTGGATGGGTTGCAAAATCTTGATGTGTCAAGAGAAGAAATTTTTCCCAGATTTGGCTTTTTGCAAACATTCACTGTACAGTCAGTTGCAACACGGAAGTAGGACTCAAGGTGCTCAGGTGCAAATAAGATAAAGAGCCATGGCCAGAGAGAGAGAAAAGCAGAGGCTTCCATACAGAATTGGAGGTCTCACTCACCTATTACAATTGCAAGGTGCAGTAACTTACACTGTGGTGTAATAACGCACTGAAGTTCAGATTTCTCATTTGGAAAATGTCATAGATAACCTAAGTCTAGGAGTTGCAAGACTCCTAAGAAAGCAAATGAAAAAGTTTTAACCAGTATCATGAAAAGCACCAGTGTCTCAGAAAGAACTAGATACTAGGAAGAGCAAGAAGTTACCCTGTAAATGCCCCCCCCCCCCCCCCGCTCAGCTCCTACTCTAGGTTCTTCAGGTCCCACAGAACCAACAGAGAAATGGTTTGCTCTCGAACTCTGCTTATTTCTTTATGTAGTCTTGGGGTCTACAATTATAATTATAATTAAAATCCCTCAGAAGGGATTTTATTTCTTTCTGAATATGACTCCAGATTTCCCTGCAGAAAATGACTACATGTAGTTCCACAGCTTGTTTTCGTTTGGGACATTTGGTGGTGGTGATGGTGGTGGTCTGGAAGTACTAGGGTTGAACTCAAAGCTTTGTGCTTAAGCTCAAAAAACATTAAGCCATGCTAGTTTAAAAACATATAATTAATTAAATTATATATTAAAATATGCAGTTTAATATGCAATTCTGTAGCTTTAATGACCAAGTTATTGGTAATTTGCTACTATAGTCCTAGGAAATTAATCCAATATCATTTAAAGCAGCAGGAGACTAGATAAAATCAGAGAGGGGCAGAGAGAGAGAAAGAAAGAGGGAGGGAGCAAATATTGATAAGCAAGAGGACTTAAAGTTCAGCCCTGGACCTATGCTGTTGAAGACTGGGATGGAGTAAGTTTCAGACCAGGGCTGTAGGAAGAAACTCTAGAGGTCTATCTTAACAGCTAGGAAGAGCGGCTCATGCTGCTGAGTCAAGGAAGACATTGACCCCAGGATAGCAATGTGGGGATCATCATGCAGGATCATATGCATTTTTACGCAAACTGATTAATTAAAATACAGTCCATGCAGGGGAAGACTCTAATGATGCAATGTCTTGGAACAACTAACTTGAAATCAAACTAAAAGAATACCAGGAAGCTGGAACATATGTTGTGAGGGGAATGTGAAGGGAAGGAGTGACAGGTGAATGGAGAGAAGAAGGGTGCTATGTTCAAGTACAGATGTGAATTGGATTCAGGTATGTTGAAGGGGTAGGTGGGCCCGGGAGAAATAGGGAAGAGGATGAAAGGGATGATAATGATCAAGATGCACGTCACACACTGGCATGTTGAATTGAAACTTACAATATATGCACATATGTATGCATGCATGCATAGGACAAAAAGCAAGATTTAATGGTTTTGACAAGGAAGGTCTAAGTGAAGCAAAACCTGATTTGGGGTCGATGTGAGATGATATTAGAAAGGAAAACTGGAGACTATGAATACAGAGACCTTAGCTCTCTGGAAGTTTTGCTTCAAAGGGAAACAGCAAAATGAAGTGAAGCTTGCAGGAAATAGGTCAAGAAGAGTTTCCACAGCATGCTTTTATGTTAAATAGAAAGGATCAAGAAAGCACAACACATGGGCTACCTGTAAGAAAGGGGAAATCAGTGGAATAATGTATAGAAAACTTCCTAAAAGTGTTATGTATCGCCACCTTGCAAAAATGACACCAGTGTAGTGGACTTCCTTAAAGTATTTTTTTAACTCTTCAAGCAATCGATAGATAAAAAGTGTTGGCAAGGATGTGGAGAAAAGGAAACATTTGCACACTGTTGGTGGCGATGTAAATTAATACAACAATTATGGAAATCTATATGGAGGTTCCTCAAAAAATTAAAACACAGGGGGACAAAAACATGAGAAGGGGTATCAATGTGTGAGAAGTAATGCACCTTCTATCTGGCAAATATAACTGTAACTCCTCTATACGTTAAAATAAAATAAATGAAAAAAATTAAAATGCAACCGCTATTTGGTCCAGCAATCCCACTACTGGGTATAGACCAAGAGAGTGAAATTCATTTGCTGAAGAAACAGCTGCACTCTGATATTTATTAAAGCACTGCTCACAGTAGCTAAAATAGGAAGCCAACCCAGTGCTTATCAATTGATAAACTAATCAAGGAAATGTGGTTCGTATATACAGTCGAAGGCCAACTGGCCATGAAAAAGAATAAAATTCTGTTGTTTTTTACAACATGGGTGGAACTGGATGTCATTACGTTAACTGAAGTAATCCAGACACAGAAAGGCTACTACAACATGATCTGGCTGGTATGTGGAATATTAAAAAGCTGTTTAAGACTTGAGAGTAGAATGGTGTTTACCAGAAGTTGAGTAGACTGAGCAGGAGGAGGGGTGGGAAAGGTTGATCAGTGGACACCAAGTAAGACACCAGTAAGAGGAAGAAGCCTGGCATGCGCCACATGAGTATAGATTTAAAAAACAAAACAACACTCATGATCTTACTGTATCTGACTTTGTTACCTGGTATACTGTACATATGTTTATTTGCTTATTTGAGCTATGGAAGGGAAAGAGGGGATAACAAGATGATTGTGAGGGGGGTGGGAGAGAGAAAGGGACAAAAGCATGAGAAGGGGTATCAATGTATAGAGAGATTCCCTTCTTGAATACTTGTTTGTTAAACACATCATTTGAAATATGATGCAAAAATCAATGTTAATAAATCCTTTTAACTCAAAAGGCTAGCAGAAATTATTGTGAATCCATCAGAAATGGGTTTTTAGTCTAAATTTTTAAAATTCACAATGTGTGCACATATCAAAACATTCCATGGTACCCAATAGATTTGTACAGTTTTTATGTTTTCATATCTTGGTTTCAAATATTTCAATTTCAGAAGATTCAGTCAACTGAAATACTTGGCACTGCATTTAAAAATTTAGTATTTTAATTTCCTTCAATTTTACAATGAGAACTGTCCATTAGTATTTACTGAAATAATTGTTGTAAATTATAAAAATGATTCTTACAGTTTCATAAATGTCTCATAATATGTATAGGCTGGTACGAGTTCAACAAAATCACAAACATAACTTTGCTCACTTTTGCATTCTGAAACTAAAAACACAAAGCTAACTTATTGACACGAAGATGTCAGATATTCTTAAACACAGCAGGCACTTAACATTAAAATTTACAACAAAAACTACAATGCATTTAAACTATAATGTATCCTTCATCTGTGTTCTGAATTTTGAAACATTCCTTAAAGGGACATATTTGTAAGGGGAAGAATTTTATCATCTAATATTATTTTGAGTTTGTTTTGTCAGGGGAATATTTACAATATCTTGGCACCCTGAGCCAGATTGGTATCCAGATCATCTTTCTGGGAATTATAATACCCACACTGACAGATATGAGGGGCAATTCTTCCTACTTCTACAGCCAGGCGGTTTCACACTATTGCCCCTTGTCCCAGCTAAAGGCTCAGTTACATCATCACCAGGTCTGTATATCCACATTCGGATGTTTTCTCCACTTGACTGAGATTAGGAGATCTTGTTACTGCAGACCCACCTGCAGTAACAAGATCCACTTTTGCTTTTTGTTTTATTTTTTATTATCAAGGTAATGTATAGAGGGGTTACAGTTACATTCGCCAGATAGTAGGTACATTACTTCTCACACATTGAGACCCCTATTTATAATTTTGTTCCCATTTCCTTCCCCCATCCCCTCCCAAGACCTGCATATCTTATCTTCATATTTTCCTACCTTTTAGAAGCATAATTTTTAGATATTACAGTAGCATCAGATTGAATTTCAGAATACCCTGGTGGCTTTGTCTGACAGGAGCAGTGAGAAGTCATTGGATGATTATGAACAAGAGTGTGATATGAATTATATTATACTTGGGGAAAGGCATTGTGACAACTCTGAGGAAGATAAATTAGAAAGATGCAGAAAACAGAGCCTCAGTACTACAGATAGAACATTGCCTTGAGGTTTAAGTGGAAAAGTAGACAGAGCTCTGTGCCCTTCGCCCAAGCACAGCCCTGCTTCTCAGGCGGTACCACCTCCTTCTACTACTATGTAAGGTTACTTTTTCAAAATATTCTTTATCCTTTTAGACTTAGTATATTTCTTTAAGCTCTTAGAAAAGTTAAGGGAAATTGATTTGCATCATTATCTTCATTTTTTTGCCAGTCCTGGGGCTTGAACTCAGGGCCTGAGCACTGTCCTTGGGCTTTACCACTTGAGCCACAGCACCACTTCCAGCTTTTTCTATGTATGTAGTACCAAGGAATTGAATCCAGGTCTTCACGCATACTAGGCCAGCACTCTACCACTAGTCCGAACTCCTGGCCCATAAGGTTATTTTTAAGAGTGAAAAAAGAGAACTCACAATTATCCTCCTTCTGTGACTCATTGCCAATAGCTTCAGTAAAAGCTTGAATATCTATAATTTCCTCTTTCCAGGAAAAATACCCCTCTCCTGAGCAACTCTACCTTAAGCAGAAACAAGGATGTGATGGGAAGATCACTCTTTAAGGAAGAACTTGTTTTTTTTATCCCTTCTCTGCTCCTCACCCCTGTAAGTTCTTTCAGGTTCTTTCTGTCTTCGGGTGATTTAGAGATACCTACCCCACGTCACACCTTTACTAAGACAACCAAGACCCAGCTTCTTACTGATCAAGGCAATGTAAAATATTCACCATTTTGACCAAAAAATGTAATATTGGCCAAAGTTTTTCAGGCCTCCAGCCACATTTTAATTTTTTTGCTCTCCAGATTTTACCCTTGCTTTCACAGATGTTGCCTTCAAATTAAATCTTTTTTTTTTTACCAGTCCTGGGCTTGAGCTCAGGGCCTGAGCACTGTCCTTGGACTTTCTCAAGGCCAGAGCTCTACCACTTGAGCCTCAGCACCACTTCCGGCTTTTTTCTATGTATGTGGTACCGAGGAATCGAACCCGGGTCTTCATGCATGCTAGACAAGCACTTTAACCACTAGGCCAAACTCCCAGCCTTCAAATTAAATCTTGTACTTCAAACTCCATGTTAAGTAAGTGCTTAGGACCCAACTTGTGTATCTACCTGTGAGTTTATGCATGCACCATCGGCTACATGATTTAGCTCTATAGGTAAGTTTGGTCAACAGAAAGATGAGTGAATATTCTTAATTCACAGCTTCAGCACACACAGACACAAACACACACACATGCATATCATGCTAACCATTTTGATAATCTATTCTCTGATTAATTGTGTTTAGACATAATACCTAAAACAGATGAGCAAGTAAGCAGCTCATTGTCTGCCTCCAGGTATGTGATATGCAATAATCTTATAAATCTAGAGATCAGATTATTCATCCCTTCTCTATGGAAGTGAAGTGATAGCTGCCAGAGCTGTAAAAGCTGCTCTGTGCCTTTTTATCTGATGTATGGCCTGCATGGTTTGGTCAATAACAAAAAAGAAAAAAGAAAAGTCAATAGACAGAGAGGAAAATAGAAAAAAATGTTGCTTTGGGTTATTCGTGATTTACTACTTAACCTCCCTCACTCAGAATCTGTATCCAGAGCAGAAATTTAACACAAATCCTCAGAGTCCTAAGCTGGTTTGGGGTCCAGCTGTCTGGGCTTCAGGTGGTACAGGTCAAAGCCATTGACAATCACAGACTTTAGCTCCAGACAGCTACTGAGTTAAGGAGAAACCTTTTCATTGGTGCTAAATGAAACATTTTTCTTTGGTGTTAAACTAAGCATGATCCAAATCCTCAAATGACTAATATTTTGTACTTTTTCTTATCAGAAGGTGATTTATTGAGTAGAGAAAATGGACATTTGGAACAAATAGCAAAGTGAATGAGTATGCATAGTGAAGTAAATGTGTGTGTGTACTCAGCCTCTGTTTCCTGGTAAATCACCCCCTGTAGCATTATGGCTAACAGTCAAAAAACACATGCGTGAAGCAGACAATGTGCTACAGAGAATCTGTGAACACAAGCCAAGGAAACAGCCACTGTCCCCTGGGTTCCCAATTGAAAGCATTCCAAAATTCAGAGAGAAAACACAAGGGTCCCCCTTTCATGAAGCCTTACTACTCTGAGTCATTATGTTCCAGTAGCTCTATCTCTCCAGCCTTCAAATGGCAAGACTATTTCATCTGACATCCACAGGCCTAGGATAACTTGCAATCAGAGGCACTGTGGAGTCACAATGTCATCCAAAATTCCTTAAAGAGTACCAAGTCTAATTAGATCATAACTGTAGACTGTGAACATAGGCTACATCGTCCCCTGTTTCAAGTCTTCAGAAATACATGTAAATAAGAAAGTGAGTGCATGGACATGCATAGGTACACATATGTAAGCATAAGAGAATAGATGTTCTCTGATGTGTTTTTCCACTTTGTTACTATAACAGAATTCCTAAAATTGGGTAATTTCCATGCAAAAAATGTACTGGCACATAATTTTGGAGGCTACAAATTCCAATTTGGGGCAATTGCATCTGATGAGGCTCAGACTGCTTCAATTCATGGTAGACAAACAGATGAATGCAAAAGAATTTTAAAAAATGAGGAGAGAGGCCATCTTGTTTTTAATAACCCACTGTAATGATCAGTAATCTACTCCTGTGATAATCCACTCCTGTCCAGCAAGAAAAGAATGAAACTTTCTAGGGAGATCCAAGGATAAAAAAGGAGGGGGAAAAATGAAGCCAGTGACCTTTTAGGATATAGCCAGATACTTCATCCTGAAAGACTGGGCTTTCCTTATGGTTAATCTCATATTGTTACTGTATCTGCCTTTGTTACCTGGTATATTGTATATTTGTTTATTTGAAACAGGAAAGGGAAGGAGGGAAACAAGATGATTGGGAGGGGGTGGGGGGAGGAGACAGAGACAAAAACATGAGAAGGGGTATCAATGTGCAAGAAGTAATGTACCTACTACCTGACAAATGTAACTATAACCCCTCCATACATTATCCCAACGATAAAAAAAATTAAAAAGAGTGGTGTTAGAACCATTCAAAAAATGTTCCAAAAGAAATCTTGCAGAGATGTGATTTTGGAAAAATTCTGGGAACATTGCCTTTCTAGGAATTAAACAGGACTGAAAAAAAACATTAAAGATGACTATAAACATTCCAAGAGAAATTAAGAAGTAGCCAGAATCTGGAGAAATAAGGTATTTTTATAGAATCTTTCCAACAGGCCCCAGACCATACTGTAAACAAGAAACCTCTTCCTGAAATAATACCAGTGTGGAGAAATGATAAGGCATCCACTTATAAATGGGCCCCCCAAGTTCACAGTAGACATAAACTGTATGAGTAATTGTAATATTAAGAATGTCGGAAAGACAAAATGTCATAAAAATCAAGATCCTGGAAGAATTGCATCTGTACACCACGAATGTTATCAGTGTGGGAAAGCCTTCAGCAGATTATGTGACATTGAAAAACACAAATGAATGGAGATAGACCATTAACATGTCCAAAATGGGGAAAAGATTCAGACATCCCATTTCATTTCATACACTTGAAAACAATTCATGCTGAGAAACACTGAATGTGAGCACTGGGGAAAATCCCTCCTTTGTTTAAGCACCTCTCAAAGCCACGTAGAGTTCAACGGTGATGGAGGACTTTTTGGATCTAACCAATGTGAGAAAGGATTCAACTGCTCTGGTACCTGTGAAGACATGAGAGAACTCACACTGAAGAGAAGATGCAGTGTGAGATATAAACAATGTGAGAAAGCTTTCACTTGTTCCAATCATCTTAAAAGTACACAAAAGATTTCATACTGAAGAGAAACTATATATATATGTGTAGCAAAGTGGAAGAGCATTATTTGTTCCAGTGAGCCTCAAACACAGAAAGAACTCACACTGGAGCAAAGGATGTAAGCCTTGTGAGAAAACCTTCATTTCTTCCAGTGTCCTTTGAATATATGAAAGAACTCACACTGGAGTAAAACACTGTGGTTTTAAGCAATGTGAGAAAGTATTCACATGCCCCAGTTACATTCAAGGCAGAACCCCTGGATTTAAACAATGTGATAAATATCACTTTTTCCAGGGCCCTTTGAAGCCATATTAGACTTACACTGAAAAGTGACCTTGTAAGTATAAATAATGTGAAAAAGAAATCATTTGATTTAATTACTTTAGAAGATATGGGGAAAAATCACTTTAGAGCCAGGAACTGATGGTAATCCTAGCTACTATAATCCTAGCTACCCAGGAAGCTGAGATCTGGTGAACACAGTTAGAAGCCAACCTGGGCAAGAAAATCCATGAGACTCTAATGTCCAATAAACTACTCAGGAAACGCTGAAAGTGGACTTGTGACTCAAGTGGTAGAGCATTAGCATTGAGAAAAAGAAGCTCAGAGACAGCACCAGACCCAGAGTTCAGGCAAAATAAGTAACCATAAAAAATAAATCACATTAGAGAGAAATCCTAAGAATGTAAGCAGCACAAGAAAGCCTTCTCTAGTTCCCATGCCTTTGAAAGCCATAAAGAAACTCACACTGAAAAGAAATCCTGTAAGTGTAACAATATAGAAAAAGCATGTATGACTTCTAGTGACCTTTGAAAACATAGGAGAACTCAAACTGAGGAGAAACCCAGAATGTAATAAATGTGGAAAAGGCTTCTCTCATTCCAGTAACTCTGAAGCGCACAGCGTATCTCATTGTAGAGAAACTTCTTTGTATAGGGAATATGGAATGCCTTCCTTTCCCTCAGCAATCTTCAGTGACATGAGAGAACGCACATTGGAGAGAAACATTATTGGTTTACTTGGGAATTGAAGGCCCAATGCAAAGGTTCAACCTGCAATCCTACCTGCTTAGGAGATTTCAGTGTGGGAAGTGTGGATTGAGGCCAGCACAGGCCTCAGCCAAGGCTGTTCACAGAGGTACATGGCTGTCATACTCATGCTTGGTGGTATGGGGAAACACACAAATAAGAGACTCACAGTCCAGCATAAAAAATAACCAATGGAGGACATACTAAATCCACTAGCACAACGATGTTCATTGCAGCACTATTTACCATAGCAAAGATATGGAACCAACCCAGATGCCCCTCAGTTGATGAGTGGATCAACAAGATGTGGTATTTATACACAATGGAATTCTATGCTGCTGTCAGAAAGAATGACATTGGAAGGAAATGAAAAGACTTCAAAAAAAATCATATTAAGTGAAGTAAGCCAGACTCAAAGAAACACAGGCTCAATGGTTTCCCTCATTTGTCATAATCAGTAGAAACCTTGGGCTCTCCTAGCAGAGATTTACAATAGGGCAAAACCTAGATACATAAGGCCATGTAGTATGATGCTAAATGAAAGGACCTCCAGTATATAGAAACAAAGGCCATAGCCAGGAGTTTGGCCTAGTAGTAGAGTGCTTGCCTAGCATGGACGAAGACCAGGGTTCGATTCCTTGGTACCACATACGTAGAAAAAGCCGGAAGTGGTGCTGAAGCTCAAGTGGTAGAGCTCTAGCCTTGAGAAAAATCCAAGGACAGTGCTCAAGCCCTAAGCTTAAGCCCAGGACTAGCAAAAAAAAGAAACAAAGGCCATATAATGAGTGATTATTGTCCTTAATGTACTATGTTATCTCTCATCTCTTTTGCTGTCCCTTGGTTATCTCATATTGTTACAGTATTTTACCTTGTATCTGATATATTGTATATATGTGTATTTGGTTATTTGAAATCGGATAGGGAAGGGGAGAAAACAAGATGAGGGGTGGGAGTGGGGGGAGGGAAATGGGGACTAAGACATGAGAAATGGTATCAATGTATGTGAAGTAATGCACCTTCCATCTGGTGAATATAGGTAAACCTTCTAATAATTACAGTAAAAAATATATGGAAAAAATAACCAATGGGAAAGCAAAACTAAGCCTCAATTCTAAGTACTGTAAAAGAGGCCTAGAGGTGTGACTCATTTCCAATACCACCAACTACAAATATCCATAAAAGGTTACAGATTAGAGAGTCACCCTGTATGAATAAGGACTGTGAGAAGGTTTTCACTTTTTCTGGTGCTCTCTCATGTACATGAAAAAAATACTACACAGAAAATGTGGGCAAAAACAACAAAGGAAAGGCTTCTTTCTTCTACTCTACTTCAAACATACAGAAGAACTCTCACAGGCATGAAAGTCTATTGAAGTAATGAAAAAGCCTTAAGCCATGTGACTTCTTTTTACCAAAATGAAAACATTCACAGTTGATTGTAACTGTAAATATACAAATGGGAAAACCCTGCTCACAGTCCTGAGAGGGCACAGTGGATGCGCATCTTATTTTTTTTTTTTGCCAGTCCTGGGCTTGGGCTCAGGGCTTGAGCACTGTCCTTGGACTTTCTCAAGGCTAGAGCTCTACCACTGAGCCTCAGCACCACTTCCAGCTTTTTGCTATGTATGTGGTACCAAGGAATCGAACCTGGGTATTCATGCATGCTAAGGCAAGCACTCTACCACTAGGCCAAACTTCCGGCCCCCACATCTTATTTTTTAATGAGGTTTTTACTTAGCCCATTCCATATATCGGCAAGAAGATATTATCAAGAGAAACCTATGGGGCAGGGCATTTGGCCTAGTGGTAGAGTGCTCGCCTAGCATACAGAAAGCTCTGGGTTCTATTCCTCTGTAACACATATGCAGAAAAAGCCAGAAATGGCTCGAGTGACAGGACACTAGTGTCCAAGACAGTGTGCAGGCCCTGAGTTCAAGCCCCAAGACTGACAAAAAAAGAAAAAAGAAAAGAGGGGGAAGAGAGAGAGAGAGACAGAGACAGAGACAGAGAGAGAGGGACCTAGACTATAAGAAGAGGCTCAACTGTTTCCAAACAACACAAATATTCCTTGGCTCCTTTTCAAAAGTTGGCTGCTGGTCTATTAATTTCTGGATCTTCTATGTTGTTTCATTGGTCATCAGGTCCATTTTTGTGCCAGTGTCATGTTCTTCTTGTTACAATGGATCTGCAGCATAATTTGAATTACTTTTGCCATTCATTTTATGCTTCCATGTGATTTTTTTTATTGATTTCTGTAATTATGTGAGAAACAATTGTGAAATTTGTTGGGTTTGACCTAACTTGTATGTTGCTTTTGGCAGTACTTTGCCAACTCATGAGGATGGAAAGTCTTTCTACCTTCTGATGTCATCACCAGTCTTTTTCATCCAGGTTTTATAGTTTTTCATTAGAGAGTTTTTCCCTTCCTTGATTAAAACTTAGGTACTTGTTTTGGGGGTCTGTTGTGAATGGACTTATTTTCTTGAGGTTCTTTTCCTCAGCCTGTTCATTGTTGGTATATAAAAAAGCTATTGATTTAGAAGTATTGATTTTGTGTCCCATTATCTTTGCAAAGGTATTTGTTAGTTCTAGAAGAACTGAAGTATCTGTTAAATACAGGGTCATGTCAGCAAACAAGGATAATTTGCCTTCTTTCCTTCTTTGTATCCATTTTATTTATTTTCCTGCCTTATTGCTTTGGATAAGAATTCTATATTGGATAAGAGTGTGGAGGATAGACATCTTTGCCTCTTTACTAATTTTAGAGAAAATAACTTTACTTTTCCCTCATCTCATCCAATAGTCACTATCAGTTTCTCACAGATATTCTTTAAAAAAATTGTCTGTGCAAATAGGTTTCAACACAGCATGTTAATTTAGTAGTACACTGCATGTTGGTTGATTTCACCTCTTCCAAAGGGAGAAGGAAAAAGAAAAAGAAAAGTAAATAACTGCATTATATATGAAGTGCAACATAAAGATGAGAAGGGGGATGAGCTGGAGAAAGAGAAATTGATGGTGAGTGAGGAAAAATCCAAAGAGGTTGTAGTGGGAAAGAAGAGTACTATTGAAATAGATTGCTTACAATTATGAAAATAGAACCATGAAACCTGTTGGGGTTGATTTGGGGGAACTGGTGGAAGAGGTATGTATAGTGTGAACATAGAGAGTAACAATTAAATCCTTCCTGTTATATAAGCTAATTTTAAAACCTATATACTAAGAAAAAAAAGTAAAATAAATCTAAGCATGTACTCTGTTACTGAGCTACACCTTCATTCCTTTGAAAAGCAAAAACAGGGCCGGGAGTTTGGCCTAGTGGTTAAAGTGCTTGCCTAGCATGCATGAAGAGCCAGGTTCAAATTCTCGGTACCACATATGGAAAAAAGCCAGAAGTGGTGCTGAGGCTCAAGTGGTAGAGCTCTAGCCTTGAGAAAGTCCAAGGACAGTGCTCAGGCCCTGAGCTCAAGCCCAGGACTGGCAAAAAAAAGAAAAGAAAAGCAAAAACAAAGAAACACAAATAGTATAATTTTTTTAAAAAACTCATTTCCATTTCTCATTTTGATAAACATCATTTTATACAATCTTATGTGCATAGCTGTTAAGCCCTTGCAGTCATCTCCTCAGAATATCCTTCTTTGTTCTCACTGTGTGAATTGTTTATATTGCTGTTTACTTAGTTATTTCCAGGTATAGTTATTTGCCTTTTATAATCCATTGAGTTTACTTGTAGGTTTATAGATATATTCTAGTTATTAAAAATGAGAGAAACAATGCAACCTGTGTTTCTTTGGGTCTGACTACTTTGCTTAATATTTTTTCAAGTGTTTCCATTTCCTTACAAATGTCATTCTTTTTGTGGATGCATAGAATTCCATTGTGTGTGTATATATATTTTCTTTTTTATTGAGTCTTTCTTCCAATCATTTCTGTAGCTTCTGAGGAACACCTAGCACATAAAGTTAAAGTCATTATTGTTATAAGATGAATGGATTTTCCTCAAAAAAAAGTCTGCTTCCCTGAGGCTGGGAATGTAGCCTATGGTAGAGTGCTTGCCTAGCATGAATGAAGGAAGCCCTGGATGTGATTCTTCAGTACCACATAAACAGAAAAAGCAAGATGTGGTGCGGTGGCTCAAGTGGTAGAGTGCTAGCCTTCAGCAAAAGAAGCTCAGAGATAGTGCCCAGGCCCTGAGTTCAAACCCCAGGACTATCAAAAAATAAAAAATAAAAGAGAAAGTCTGATTCCAACAAAGAAATATTATTGGCAGGCAGTGGTTGATGGTTGTAATAACCTTCTAGTTGCTATGGTCCTTGGGCTCAGTATCTAGACTGAAAGCTTGAGGGGTGAGGGAGTGAAGACACTGACAAAGGAAAGCACAACGAAGAAAAAAAGCTGTTATGTAAAAGTGACAGTATGCCTCTGAAGAAAGGAACAGTGGTCAAGTCAGAGGAACCAATGCCAACAAGTGCTCGCATACATCAGGACTTGTTTGTTGGATTAGAGTAGGGGGCTAGGAATGAAGTCAATTAGTCTAAAGTTTTACATCTTCCCTTGATTGCACCTAGGTGACACACAGAATCCATCCATGCCCCAGGTTGGAGAAAGGCAGACATGTGTGCAGTCATGAAAGTGAAAGGCTGAGCATGCTGGCAACATTTTGCCTCCCTTGGTCTGGCACCACTCATGGAAGCTCATATGGCAGTCATTAGTGGTTCTTGTGTCAAGTGTGTGCGTGCACAGGCTGAAGTGAACATGGAAGCCCTTGTAGGAGGATGTTCAGTAATCATGAAGGTGAGATGGTCTTTACATTTAGAATGTCCTAGATGGGAGACAGCCATTATGTCTGGCTATCTGCCTATTCTGACAGGAAGAGGGCAGAGCCAGGCCTAGACTGGCAGGAATGCCAGTGTGTACAGCCATTTGTAGATGGAGAGTGAGAAAGGCTGGAATGAATGGAGGAAAGTTTGAAAGGACCTCATATTTCAAGTCTCAAAATTCATCCAAACTATCTTTGAATTTGCATAATATGAGTGAAATTCAATGCAACAATAATAGAGCACACTCAGACCACCTGACTTTCCCTTTCCAGCCTACAATCAGACACCAGTGCTGCACAACTTTAGTGCCCAGGCTGGCTTTGAACCGAAATCCTCAGATCTCATCCTCCTGAGTAGCTAGTATTACAGGTGTGAGCCACCACACCCGGCCCCTTTGTACAATTTCTAGAAATCATTTTTTTAAGTATCATGGAAGGTGAAGAACAAGATCCCAGAAACAGAAAAAAAAATGAAGGCTTATCTTTTAGTACCTTTAGCAGATTTTTTGTTCTTCTTTTTGAAAGGAAGGAGATGTGGTTTCTACATTTTCATTTTACCTCATGCTTGGCAAATGGTCTTGTCTAGATCAATCAAAAGCTAATGGTCCCCACAGACAGCGAAAAGTGTTGAAGGCGTTTCTGGGAGATAAACTGTCCATTCCCAAAGCTAGATGCGACTCAATATTAGATTTTAGTGCCCTCCTGGAAATGGAATCTTAAAACATGCCAATGAAGGCAAAATTCTGGCTTCTTATTCTGTACCGCAGACATAAAACAAACTGCCAATGTGAGGTAGAATTCTGGTGGCATTATCTCACCAGCTAGTTCAAGATGCTCCTGGAATGTTGTCTACACACTTGAGTCCTCCAAACTACTCAAGTTCCTCTAGTGCTCAGGTTTTATCTGGATCCCTGCAATGTACAACTGAAAGAGTCCCCGTTACACTGAGGCATTGAGATCAGTCGTTGAACGGTTGGTAGAAAGGCTGGAACCTCATTTTGGTACCTGGTGTATTGCATATTCATTTATTTAAATTAGGGAAGGGAAGAGGAACAACAAAATGGTGAGACAAAGGTCAAAGTAACATCCAAAGTAACAGCCACACTCACGAGACAGCATGTTGGAAATAAACTTTGCAACTTGGAGGGAGAGTGTACTGAGGAGAGGGAAAGCGAGAGAAAAATGTGAGAGAGGGTAACAATATTTGACAAGACATGCACTCACCACCTTATGCATGTAATTGTAACCCCTCTGTATATCATCCTGACAATTGTTGGGAGCCAGAGTGGAATCAAACTGTACCTTGACTTGCATCAGACGATGGCTATATTGTCTTATTGCTTTCTGGCCCTATTCTATGTAAATGACCTGAGAATTACCATATGAATGTAACACCTGGAGGTTCCCTGGGAGAGGAGGAGGGAAGAAGGGGGAGGGGAAAGTAAACGCGGCAGTCTAGTCAGTCTTTGCCTGGACTGCGGACATCCCGGACCTAGTGTGTCTGTCTCTCTTCTTTTTCTTCCTAGTCCTTGTCCCCTATTTCAGGAACCCCAATCTGCGAACCCTGGTTTGCTGCCGGTTGGCCCCGGCATCTGGCGCCCGAACAGGGACCCTGAAAATCTGGGACGAAGGTTCAGGAACACCCCCCTTTTACATATCTAGGCCATATATTAGGCCCACACTATTTTAAAAGCCAAAAAATACAATTAAAAACTTCCCACTTAAGAACTCTTCATGATTTTCAGCAATTCTTAGGAGATATAAATTGGCTTCGGCCTTATCTAAAGCTCTCCACAGGAGAGTTAAAACCCCTTTTTGATCTCTTAAAAGGAGATACCAACCCTACATCCTTGCGTGAATTAAATCCTGACGCCAGGAGGGCCATCCAAATTGTAGAAAAGGCAATTTCCCAGCAACAAGTGACCTATTGTGACTATTCTAAACCATGGGGAGTTTATATTTTAGCTACTTCTCACTCCCCAACTGCTGTATTGTGGCAGGATGGCCCACTTTTATGGCTTTATCTACCATCAACACCCGGCAAAGTGCTGACCCCCTACTACGAATTGGTAGCTAATCTGATACACATGTGCCGAGTGGATTCCCGTAAATATTTAGGTCAGGAACCTCATTTTATCTGTGTCCCATATAATTTACAACAACAAGATTGGCTATTCGCCCATTGCGATTCTTGGGCCATTGCTTGGGCCAATTATACGGGAAAAATTTTGCATCACTACCCGTCTAACAAACTTCTCCAATTTGCTGCGTGTCATACGTTTCTATTTCCTTCCATAGTACAGGCCTCGCCTTTATCTTCTGCCGCTTTGGTATTTACAGATGGATCCTCAAATGGAACGGCTGCTCTGACCATTAATGGGAAAACTCAATCTTGGGTTACAGGTTTTTCTTCCGCCCAAGAGGTGGAATTAGAGGCTGTTTTACAAGCACTCGTCCTGTTACAAGACGAGCCCTTTAACTTATACTCAGACAGTCAATATGTAATTCGTGCTCTTCAAGTCATAGAAACTGTTCCCTTTATTGGAACTACTAACTCCAATATTCAGACCCAATTTCGCCAAATACAAACTTTGCTTTGTTCTCGCAACCACCCCTGTTTTTTTGGCTTTGTTCGAGCTCACACTAATCTTCCTGGCCCTTTAAGTGAGGGCAATGCAGTTACTGACTCCGCCACCAGAGTTTACTTAACTCAGGTTGAACTTGCTAAGCAGTCACATGCCATCCATCATCAAAACAGTCGAGCCTTGCGCCGACAGTTTAAATTATCTAGAGAAGCCGCGCGGCAAATAGTTAAGACTTGCTCCAACTGTGTCCCTTTTTCACCAGCCCCCCATTTAGGCATAAATCCACGAGGACTGCTTTCTAATCACATTTGGCAGATGGATGTCACGCATGTTCCATCATTTGGCCGATTAAAATATGTTCATGTTACTGTAGATACTTATTCTAATTTTATCTTGGCCACCCCCCTTGCTGGGGAAGCCACTAAACATTGTATCTCTCACTGCATTCGATGCTTTGCTGAGATGGGGATTCCCTCGCAAATAAAAACAGATAATGGCCCTGGCTATGCAAGCCGAGCATTTCAATCCTTCTGCCATTCCTATAATATCACTCATATTACAGGCATTCCTTACAATCCTCAAGGTCAAGGCATCGTGGAGAGAGCTAATGGATTATTAAAATATCAAATTGCTAAAATACAGAAAGGAGAGTCATATCCCGCTACCCCTGTGAATATACTTAATCATGCTTTATTTGTTTTAAATTTTTTGAATTTGGATTCAAATAATTTATCTGCTGCTCAGCGATTCTGGGAAAAAAGAGCGCAGCGTCCTTTTGCCTTAGTAAAATGGAAGGATCCCCTAACTGGTGCTTGGCATGGACCCGATCCTGTTCTAACCTGGGGTCGAGGGCATGTATGTGTTTTTTCACAAGGAGAAAATGACGCCCGCTGGCTGCCTGAACGCTGCGTTCGGATCGTGGAGAGTGAAAGTGGCCATCCAAGCAGCGACTCACTGGGCCTACACCCCCAACCCTCCAGTGGTGCATCCTGCGACGTGGGAAGGACCTGAGTTATTTGTGCATGTCAATCGGGACTGCTACTGATCCACTTGTTCCACACATTCATATGAGCTGTGTTTCTCCTCCTTTTACTATTATGTAGGGACCTTTTAACATATTTATTGACTCTACACAATTTAGTATGTGACATTATTTTGTCTTTACCAGCCCTCTTCTTAATAACCTTTTTTGTAAAAGATGCCCAGGTGAAAAGCAAAGGCCTCCAGAGGTAAGTAGAAGTCGGCCGACCCCCTTGTATGTCAGCGTTTTATTTTATTTTATTTTATTTTATTTTTGTTTGTTTGTTTGAAAAGGTGCACTGTGGGCCTAAAACAGAGGCCTGGGTGGTCAAGGGACGCCTTGACCCCCCCTCCCCTTCTGAGTTTCTTGTCAATAACAAGGCATACCTGAGAGTCCCACCAGCAAGACATGTCTAAATCTAAAAATAACTGTTTGGTGAAAACATTCATTTGAGCTCATGTTTTTTGTGTTAAGTGTATCTGATTGAGTCCAATTTTCTTGTTATATGTCAATGTCTGATTATTTAAAAGTCTCCGTTTGTCTTGTTCGTGTTACATATTTTTCCTTGTCCAGTTTTGTCTTTAAAATTGGTACCATTTCTAAGTATGGATCCTTATGGTTTTTCTGTGCGTACTCAAGCACACATCCTTGTTATTTATTTGAACATTTCTGGGCCTGGTATGGCCCCTCCCAATCCGCTGCAGCTGAGGTGAGCAGAGGCCAGACAAAGCAGCTGCAGGCTTCGTTCAGTTTCCTTTTTCCTACAACCTGCTGAAGTGACAGTCTAGAGACACTTGGTGACAGGACACAGACTTGTCTTAGTTCTCCTAGGTTTAAGACTCCCACCCAACTTTCATCTGCAAAAAGTAATATGTCTGATATCAGAAACAAACTCTGGAAGAATAAATTTCAGCTAAGTTGCCTTGTTAGAAAGCTTTGTTTAAAAACAAAAACAACAACAACAACAACAAAAAACCTGGTTGTCACCTCCAAGAATAAGCTTTGCAAAAACAACAACAACAAAAACAACAAAAAACAACAACAACAAAAAAACCCTCATGGTACTAAAATTTCCGGAAAATGAACGGCCGATATTAATTTTGCGCGCTTTAAGATCTTTGAGTATGAATGTGTGTACGAATGGGTGTGAGTGAACATGTTCAAGGTTAAATTGTCAGCATGCTGTATAAAACAATGGTTGAGCTCATTTGAAACACAAAAGCAATTGGGTAAATCTAAGTCTAAACTTCAAGAAAATTAGTAGGTTTGAATGTTTCCTATGTCTCAAAGGATTATTGCATTGTCTTAAAGAAAAACTGGTAAATATTTTTCTAGATCCTGAAATCTGCATTTTATTGCAAGGCATACAACTGTTTACATTGTAAACATTGTATCCTGTTTAGCACAGAGATGTTAGGGAATTTGGGATTTATTACTTTAAGTTAAAGTTTGGAAACATGTATTAGAGATTTAAATGTGAAATTGTTCATTAACGTCAGAAATTTTGCCTGTCTGTCTTTTCTTGCAAATCTGATGGTAAAATGTGGATAATGTGATTAGTATTTTAAAGGAATGTTTAAAGGTTTATCTCCATGCTATTGGGTGTATTTAAAAAAAAAAAAAAAAAAAAAGAGAGGAAACTAAGTCCAGACCTAGACTTTTGGTGCACTGATGTCTATAGTTCTTGCATTAGGGAAAAACTGTTATTTGAGTTTAAATTGTTGTTGGAGTTTAAGACAGTAATCTAAACTGCAAAAAAAAAAAAAAAAAAAAAAAAAAAAAGCCCTTTTCTAAAAGGCAAGAGGAGTGACTTGAGCCCTAGGGGGCCTGAAGGCAGAAGGAGTTCTTTGTGCCCTTAAAGGTTTTTCAATTGCAAATAAAGGCTAAGGTGTTGATTGTTTAAGCCAGTATCAGCAAAAGTTTTAAGAACATTGGAAATGGGTTTCTAAACAATATTTGAAAGTGAAATTGTCTTAAATGTTTAAAGAAAGAGAAAAAAGGAAAATCAGGACTACCAAAGTAATTGCTTAATTGCTATTTCAGCTTACTCTTGTAAGTTACTTTATAGCAATCTCCAGAAGGCCCATGGAGAAGGACAGCAGATCCTCATTCAGATGTAAGTTTGGCCCTCACCAAGTTCCAGGTAAGATCATGCTTAGAGACTATTTCTGTATTGACCACCTTGTTGCTTCTAATTGGAGTAAAGTGTCCTTTTGTAGACTCATTGATCTGAAAGCCACAGTTTTGAGCCTGCCCGGGCAAAGCAAAGTCCCTGTGAGACTGTGGTGTCTAATCTGCCAGCAGGATGCTGGGACAGAGTTGCTTTGGAGCTCGAAGTGGCAGAGTGCTAGCTCTGAGCTGAAAAGCTGGGGGGAAGCACTCAAGCACCAAGCTCGGGACTCACAGTGGCAGGGCGCTAGCCTTGAGCTGGAGAGCTGAGAGACAGCACCCAGAACCTGAGTTCAAATCCAGCAACCAACAAAGTGAAATGCCAATGGGATGTTTATCCCTGTGTGGAGAGACACTACCGGGACAGGAAAGCCTCTGCTTGGATGGCAGAGTTGGTGTCAGATCTTAGAGTCACTTGTGCTTGGCCATTCAAATTAATCAGAGCCGGGAGGTCATAGAATAGTTTGTAAGCATGCCTTACTAATGCCCGTGCCTTTCATAACTGGGCAGGAACTTGTCAATCTTCTGTGATAGTGGGTAGTTTAAAGTCCTAATTGAGCGAATTTTTTTATTTTTGACACCAGCCACAAATTCAGGAAAAGTTTGTGGATCTGAAGCTTGTGTCTCTATTAATCTGTTTAGATCTGACAACTGAAGCATTGTTAAGGTTGCAGAAATTTAGTTCCCCAGACAATCAAGAAAAAGCCTTTGCAAATGGGTGCTAGGTAGGCTGCGCTGTTGTGGCCAAGGATGGTTTGTGCAGTTGTTGAATGTCAAGTATGATTTCTAGTTTGGAGTAGATTGTTGTTCCTGGTGTCTAATCCTTGCAACCCCTTGATAAAACAGGCTAGGCTTCTTAAGGTCCCTGGTCAAGCGTGGAGACGGCGCCCCTGAGTCAGCTTGAAGAAGTCACGGAAGTTGAATCTCCGCCCATCAAATCCCCGTTGGACCAAGGGACCAAAGTCATTTTTGGAAAATGTAACAGGATAAATTAGGGGTATAGAAAAGAGTAAAAATTGCACTTGTGTTTCTTTTAAAATAAAAAACGGGGGGACATGTTGGGAGCCAGAGTGGAATCAAACTGTACCTTGACTTGCATCAGACGATGGCTATATTGTCTTATTGCTTTCTGGCCCTATTCTATGTAAATGACCTGAGAATTACCATATGAATGTAACACCTGGAGGTTCCCTGGGAGAGGAGGAGGGAAGAAGGGGGAGGGGAAAGTAAACGCGGCAGTCTAGTCAGTCTTTGCCTGGACTGCGGACATCCCGGACCTAGTGTGTCTGTCTCTCTTCTTTTTCTTCCTAGTCCTTGTCCCCTATTTCAGGAACCCCAATCTGCGAACCCTGGTTTGCTGCCGGTTGGCCCCGGCAGACAATAAAATTATTTTTTTAAAAAAATCAAGGCTGGGACTTTGCGGGAAGATGGCGACAGTTCAGTTGGAGTCTTTCTGAGCTCTGGCCAAGATACCAGTTTTGGCAGCCTATGGGAGCCCAGAGCCGACACCCGGCTGTGCACGGACCTGCCAGCTTCACGAAACCAGAGAATCCAGCAACTCGTGAGTACCACCGAGGAGAAGTTTCCACTTCTACTCTCGGATGGGCATTGGGAGGGAGCCCCTCCCCCACAAGCTGAGTGCAGCTCCATCTTAACTACTGGCAACGACCCAGGCCAAAGCAATAGGAATCTGAGAGGTGGTGCTGGCGACGCCATCTTTCTTACTGGCAAAGGATTTCCCAGAGATCCCTTAGCCGGAAATCTGGCCCCAAAACTGCTGAAGTCCCTCCCCTGTGCCAGGCACAAGCCTGGTAAACAAAACCCGCCCGCCAATCTTTCAGCTTCTTTTTCCCAAACAAACAATCGGATCCAAAAAACCTCATAGCCAAATCACAAGAGAAAAAGACTTTCTGAACTGTTTGGATCCCGAATTTAGTCGAGACACAAGTTTCCTATCCTGCCCTGACCCCCCCCCCAAAAAAAATATCCTGAAGAAGACCCTTTTTTTATTGTAATTAGTAAAAGGGTTACATGATATTTGCCAGATAGAAGGTGCATTAATTCACATACACTGATAACCTTTCACATGTCTTGGTACCCATTTCCTTCCCCCCCACACACACCCCACCCGTCTTGGTTTTCCCCCCTTCCCTATCAAATTTCAAATATCCAAATACAAATAAATTCAATAAATCAGATAACAAGGTGAGATACTATACCAATATGAGATAACCAAGGGACAGCAAAGGAGATGAGAGGCAACATAGTACATTAAGGACAACAATCATTCATTATATGGCTTTTGTTTCACTATCCTGGAAGTCCTTTCAATTAGCTTCACATTATATGTCCTTATGTATCAAGATTTTGCTCTATTGCAAATCTCTGCTAGTAGAGCCCAAGGTTTCTACTGATTATGACGAATGAGGGAAACCATTGAGCCTAAGTTCCTTTGAGTCTGGTTTACTTCACTTAATATGATTTTTTCTAAGTCTTTCCATTTCCTAACAAATGGGGCGATGTCATTCTTTCTGACAGCAACATAGAATTCCATTGTGTACAAATACCACAACTTGTTGATCCACTCATCAACTGAGGGACATCTAGGTTGGTTCCATATCTTTGCTATGGTGAATAGTGCTGCAATGAACATGGTTGTGCTAGTGGGTTTAGTATGTCCTTGTTTCTGGGTGGTTGGGTAAATGCCAAGTAGTGGAATTGCTGGGTCATAGGGGAGTTCTATGCTTAGCCTTTTGAGGCACTGCCACACTGCTTTCCATAGTGGTTGAATGAGTTTGCACTCCCACCAACAGTGTAGTAGTGATCCCTCCTGGCCACATCCCCTCCAGCACTGTTGTCATTCGTTTTCCTGATCCTGGCCATTCTAGCTGGAGTGAGGTGGAATCTTAGAGTTGTTTTGATTTGCATTTCTTTTATGACCAGAGATGTGGAGCATCTTCATGTGTCTATAGGCCATTTTTGTTTCTTCTTCAGAGAAGACTCTCTTTAAGTCTTTCGCCCATTTTTTAATGGGATGGTTGTTACTTTGGAGGTTAGTTTTGGAGTGATTCAATTTTTTGAGCTGTTGATATATTTTAGATATGAGGCCTTTGTCCGTTGTTTGGTTGGTGAAGATCTTCTCCCACTCTGTAGGCTTCCTTATTAGTTTACTAGCTATGTCCTTTGCCCTACAAAAACTCTGCAGTTTAATGCAGTCCCACTTATCCAGCCTTTCTCTGATTTGTTGTGATTCTTGGTCCTTATTAAGAAAGTTTCGACCTGTGCCAAGGAGTCCTAGTGTATCTCCTATTCCTTCCTGTAGAGTTTTCAGTGTGTCAGCTTTTACCTCCAGGTCTTTGATCCATTTGGAGTTAATTCTAGTGCAAGGTGACAAAGAAGGATCCAGCTTTAGTTTTCTGCAGGTGCTTAACCAACCCTTTTTTTTTAATTCTTTTTATTTGTTCTTTTTCTTTGTTTTGGTTTTTTTTTCTTTTTTTCTTCCACCCCTTCTTTCATATGCATTTATAGGTGTTCATATTTTATCTGTACCATCCTACCTACACTTTTTCTTTTCCTCTTTTCTCTCCCGCATCCCTCTGTCACTGTGGTCATTCCTGGAAACATAGTGACAGCTCTGGGTACAGTCTGAATACAAATGATATCTATATTGATACAGTCACCTGCTTTTTAATCTCCTGGTCTCAACCCTAGCATTTCTTAAGAGCTCACAATAGTGAGGAACCTCCCCCCACCATTTTCTTTCTCTTTTCTTTTTTTTTTTTTTGATTTTTTGTTGTTCTTTTTGCTTTTTTGTTTTTCTCTTTTTTTCTCTGTTTTTTGATCTGTATGGGTTTTTTTTTTGTTTTTTGTGCTTGTTGTTGTCTTACTTTCCTTTTTTTTCTTTCTTTATTTTTTAAAATTTTCCATCATTGAAATCTCCTATATCTACCTCCCTCTTTTCTCGATATATTCTTCTTATTACCCTTCTTACTTTCAAAAGTTTTATCTAATACTTTCCAAACTTTGTACTCAAATACCCTACCTGCTAATCAATTGAGGTCAGATATCCTTATGCTATACCTTTTCTTCATTACTATAATAATCTTACACTCCTACGTTATTCCTCTTGTACCTCCCCTGATCTCCCTCATACTATTTTTCTATCTCTGGTCCTCTGTTCATCATTCAACCCTTATAATACATGGATCTACACTTGATGGCTGTTGAGCAATACTATATATCTAGGTGTTCAATGAGACTCTAGATCCAGAGGGACATAAATACAATAGAGATTGGATTGAGAGGCTTATTGTTTTGGTCATAAATCGGTGACAAGTGGTTGTATTAGACTGGTCTGTAAGTGTACAAAAAGAAAGAGTGATAATACCAATCAAAACTTGTGAACATCTAGTGTCTGCCAGCTAAAGAGGTCGATGTTGGTTATATCTGAAAAACTATAATCGTGTTTAGTATTAATCGTGCTCCCATTTTCAAATGGGCAGAACAAGAAACTCAAGAAAAATGTCAAATCAAGGAATAACATCCCCCACCCAATATAAACAGACAATGGAACAGTCACTGGCAAACCTAGAGGAGAGTCTTCCAAGTGCTTTACAAATGCAATTGATAAACATCATTAATGAAAAATGTGAAAATATAAAGAAAGAGATAAGGGAGGAAGCCATAGCTAATCAAGAGGAAACCATAAACAAGGTGATAAGTGAAAAAGGAGAAGCCATAAAGGAGGCCATAATAAAGGTTTTTCAAAGAAAAGTGGATGAATTCATAGAAACCACAAATAAAAAGGTGACCAAACTCCAGGAAATGTCCAAAGAGAATAAAGCTACTGAGCTAACCACTCAAAAGGAAAGAAAGGAGCTAAAGAAATCCTTACATGATCTAAAAGAAGAGATGCAAGGCATCAAAAGTTATCAATTAGAAGCAAGGGAGACAAAGAATAAAGTAGATAGCTTTGATAGCAGGTTAGACAATGCAGAAGAGAGAATTTCTGGGGCTGAAGACAATTTAGTTGTTATAGAGAAAGAACAGAAAATGAGTCAGTCCAAATCTAGGAAATATGAGAGAGCGCTTCAGGAGGTCCAAGATACAATTAGGAAGCCTAATTTAAGGCTAATTGGTATTGAGTAGGGTCTGGAGAAAGAGGTCAATGGTATTGGAAATATACTTCAGGGAATCATCTCAGAGAATTTCCCAAATATCCAAAAGGGCAGGCCCATCCAGATACAAGAAGCTTTTAGAACTCCAAACTGACCTGACCAGAAAAGAACATCCCACCACCACATCGTAATCCAAACTGGATCAATAGAAACCAAAGAAAGGATCCTAAAGGCAGCCAGGGAGAAGGGATCAATAAACTATAAAGGCAAACCAATCAGAATAACCCCAGATTTCTCAGCAGAGACCATGCAAGCAAGAAGTGTCTGGAAGCATATATGTCATGTCCTTAAGTCAAATAACTAAAAAACCAAGAATACTGTACCCAGCTAAGCTCTCATTCATAACTGAGGGAACAATAAAAACATTCCATTCCAGAGAAAAGCTGCAACAATATGTCGCAACAAAACCAACACTACAGAGAATTCTCAAAGATGTTCTACACATAGAAAACTGAAATAAATGCTATATAGGGAAAGAAATGGCACCTAAACATCGTACCATCTAAGAACTGTCAAGACACAGGTCCTAATAAAAGCTTTTAAAAATGGTAGGAACTAATAAATATCTCTCAATCCTAACGCTCAATATCAATGGACTTAACCCTCCAATTAAATGGTATAGACTATCTAGTTGGATCAAAAAGCAAGATCCACCATTCTGCTGTCTTCAAGAGATACATCTTACCTAAAAAAAACAAACATTTTTTGAAAGTGAGAGGTTGGAATAAACTCTATCAAGCTAACGGCCCCCATAAACAGGCTGGAGTTGCCATCCTCATCTTAGATAAAATAGACTTCAAACTAAAATTAGTGAGAAAAGACAAAGAAGGTTACTACATACTACTAAAGGGATCTTTCCTCCAGGAAGACATAACGATCCTAAATATCTACACACCCAATCCTGGAGCTCCAAACTTCATCAAGCAAACTTTACTTTCACTGAAACCATACATAGATCAAAACACAGTGATTGTTGCTGACTTTAACACACCACTCTCACCTATGGACAGATCATCAAGGCAAAAACTCAATAGAGAAACCTTAAAATTAAACAACTATATAGACCAACTAGATCTAACAGACATCTGCAGAATATTCCACCCAGCAACAACACAATATACGTTTTTTTCAGCAGCACATGGAACATTTTCCAAAATAGACCACATCTTAGGCCATAAAACAAACTTGGACAGTTTCAGAAACACTGAAATTATTCCTGCATGCTCTCAGACCACAAAGACATCAAGTTGGAACTGAACACACATCTCCACCAACGAAAACCCTGTAAATCATGGAGATTGAACAACACATTGTTGAATCACCAATGAGTCATCGAAGAGATCAGAACAGAAATCCAACAGTTTATGAAATTTAACAATAAGGAGCACACAAAATACCAGCTCCTTTGGGACACGGCAAAGGCAGTACTCAGAGGAAAATTTATAGCTCTGAGTGCCTACAACAACAAGTTGGAAAACTCGCAAACCAACAAGTTCATGTGTCACCTTAAGCTCCTGGAAAAAGCAACAAACCAACCCTAATCCCACTAGAAGGAAGCAAATTATTTAAATCAAAGCAGAATTAAATGATTTGGAATCCAAAAAAACTATAGAAAGAATCAACAAAACAGGAGTTGGTTCTTTGAAAGAATTAACAAAATTGACAAACCCTTACCAAACCTTATCAAAAAAAGAAGAGAGCATACCGAAATAAACAAAATCGCAGACGAAAATGGTAATATCACAACGGAAATTACCAAGATCCAGAGTATCATGAGGGAATACTTCTCAAACCTTTACGCGAACAAATTTGAGCATCTAGAAGAAATGGATGAATTCCTAGCCAATATTAGCATACCCACACTGAACCAAGAAGAACTAACCCAACTAAACAGGCCTATTTCAAGCACTGAAATAGAAATGGCAATAAGAGACCTTCTACCTAAGAAAAGCCCAGGGCCAGATGGATTCACCGCTGAATTCTATAAGGTCTTCAAAGCAGAACTCACACCAATACTCCTCAAGCTCTTCAACGAAATTGAAAATGAAGGTTCTTTACCAAACTCATTCTGTGAAGCCAGTATAACCCTCATCCCCAAACCAGACAGAGATTCATCAAAGAAAGAGAACTATAGACCTATTTCTTTGATGAACATCGATGCAAAACTTCTCAACAAAATACTGGCCAACCGTCTACAACAACTCATCCAAAAAATTATACACTATGATCAAACAGGATTCATCACAGGGAGGCAAAGCTGGTTCAACATATGCAAATCAAATAATATAATTCAACACATCAACAGGAGCAAGGACAAAAATCACATGATTGTCTCAATAGATGCAGAAAAGGCATTTGGCAAGATCCAACACCCCTTTATGTTAAAAGCTCTGGAGAAACTAGGAATCCATGGAACATTCCTCAATATAATAAAGGCTGTGTATGACAAACCCACAGCTAGTATTACATTGAATGGTGAAAATCTAAAGCCATTCCGGATGCCCACTCTCTCCACTCCTCTTTAACATAGTATTAGACTTCCTAGCCAATGCAATAAGGCAAGAAGCAAGCATAAAGAGGATCGAAATAGGGAAAGAGGAAGTGAAACTATCCCTCTTTGCAGATGACATGATTCTGTATTTAAAGAATCCTATAGACTCTACTCCTAAGCTCCTTGACCTGATTCAAAACTTTGGAAGAGTAGCAGGCTATAAAATCAACCCTCAAAAATCAACTGCCTTCCTCTATACCAACAGTGAGAGGACCGAGGCAACAATCAGGAAAGCAACTCCTTTTGCAATAGCCTCAAAGAAAATAAAGTACCTAGGAATTAGCTTAACTAAGAATGTAAAGGACCTTTTTGATGAAAACTTTAAAACCCTGAAAAAGGAAATTAAAGCAGAACTAAGGGAATGGAAAAACCTCCCATGCTCCTGGATTGGAAGAATCAACATCGAGAAAATGACAATCTTGCCAAGGGCTATCTGCAAATTCAATGCAATACCCATCAATATCCCAATGTCATTCTTTAAAGAAATAGAAGAGGCAATCCAAAATTTCATATGGAATAATAAAAGACCCCGTATAGCAAAAACACTTCTTAGCAGGAAGAACAGCGCAGGAGGAATTTCAATACCAAACTTTAGACTCTATTACTGGGCTATAATTATCAAAACAGCTTGGTACTGGCACAAGAACAGGCCTGAAGACCAATGGAATAGAACTGAAGACCCAGATATTAAATCACAGACCTATGGCTACCTAATCTTTGACAAGGGAGCCAAAAAATAGAATGGAAGAAACACAGCCTCTTCAACAAGTTGTGCGGGCAGAACTGGTTAAGCACCTGCAGAAAAGTAAAGTTGGATCCTTCTTTGTCACCCTGCACTAGAATTAACTCCAAATGGATCAAAGACCTGGAGGTAAAAGCTGACACACTGAAAACTTTACAAGAAGGAGTAGGAGACACACTAGGCCTCCTTGGCATTGGTAGAAACTTTCTTAATAGGCCTCCTTGGCACTGGTAGAAACTTTCTTAATAAAGACCAAGAATCACAACAAATCAGAGAAAGGCTGGATAAGTGGGACTGCATTAAACTGCAGAGCTTTTGTATAGCAAAGAACATAGCTAGTAAATTAATTAGGAAGCCTACAGAGTGGGAGAAGATCTTCACCAACCATACAATGGACAAAGGCCTCATATTTAAAATATATCAACAGCTCAAAAAATTAAATCACTCCAAAACTAATCTCCAAAGTAACAACTATCCCATTAAAAGATGGGCCAAAGACTTGCAGAGAGTCTTCTCTGAACAAGAAACAAAAATGGCCTATAGACACATGAAGAAATGCTCCACATCTCTGGTCATAAAAGAAATGCAAATCAAAACAACTCTAAGATTCCACCTCACTCCAGTTAGAATGGCCAGGATCAGAAAAACTAATAACAACAGATGCTGGAGGGGATGTGGCCAGGAGGGATCCACCACTGTTGGTGGGAGTGCAAACTCATTCAACCACTATGGAAAGCAGTATGGCAGTGCCTCCAAAGGCTAAACACAGAGCTTCCCTATGACCCAGCAATTCCACTACTTGGCATACCCAACCATCCAGAAAGTAGGGCATACTAAATCCACTAGCACATCAATGTTCATTGCAGCATTATTCACCATAGCAAAGATATGGAACCAACCTAGATGTCCCTCAATTGATGAGTGGATCAACAAGATGTGGTATTTGTACACAATGGAATTCTATGCTGCTGTCAGAAAAAATGATATCGCCCCATTTGTTAGGAAATGGAAAGACTTAGAAAAAAATCATATTAAGCAAAGTAAGCCAGACTCAAAGGAACTTAGGCTCAATGGTTTCCCTCATTCATCATAACCAGTAGAAACCTTGGGCTCTAATAGCAAAGATTTGCAATAGAGCAAAAACTTGATACATAAGGCCATATAGTATGAAGCTAATTGAATGGACCTCTAGGATATGGAAACAAAAGCCATACAATGAATGATTGCTGTCCTTAAGGTGCTATGTTATCTCTCATCTCTTTTGCTGTTCCTTTGTTATCTTATATTGTCATAATATCTCACTTTGTTATCTGATATATTGGATACATTTGTATTTGGTTACTTGAAATTGGACAGGGAAGGGGGGAAAACCAAGAGGGGGGGTTGGGGGGGAGGGTAATGGGGACCAAGACGTGTGGAAGGGTATCAATGTATGTGAATTAATGCACCTTCTATCTGGCAAATATCATGTAACCCTCTTATTAAATACAATAAAAAAATATTTAAAAATAAAAAAAATAGAAAAATAAATAAATAAACCAAGGCTGGTCTTCATCCCAGTCCTAGAGTTTCTATAGCTTGATAGGGAGGATGCATGTTTCATCTAATCAGGTTGATTCAGTCTCCCCAGACCTTGACCCCCCAATGATTTAAATGGTTTTCCATTAATGTAAAATTTAAGTATAATTTAAATGTTTATTCCAAAGTCTACAGAAAACAATCAAGGCCTGAGATCAACTCTGCTGGGAGGACAATTTTAAGCAAGATGTCAACTAGAAAGTTAAAACAAAACAAAACAAAAAAAAGTTTCTGAAGAATTGGGACAAGTAATGGTATTTACAGGGAAAGGAGGATCCATGTCTATGGAATTCATTTATCTTGAATTGTACAAATGATTCATGACTTTTGGCAGTCACTCTATGGCATCCCTGGGAGGGAAAGAATAAGCTTCCTAGTCCAGGGAAGAGAAGTTATGACTGCTTTGTCTATAAGAAATAGAAAGAGAACCAAGAGTTTGGCCTAGTGGTAAGAACGCTTGCCTAGCATGCACGAAGCTAGAAGTGGTTCTGTGGCTCAAGTAGTAGAGTTCTAGCCTTAAGAAAGCCCAAGGACAGTGTTCAGGTCCTGAGCTCAAGCCCAAGACAAGTTCACAGTTTGTCTTTTTGTGTTTTTTGTTTTTGTTGTTGTTGTTGGTTTTTTTTTTTTTTTTGCTAGACCTGGGCTTGATCTCAGGGCCTGAACACTGCCCTTGGGCTTTCTTAAGGCTAGAACTCTACCACTTGAGCCTGAGCACCACTTCTGGCTTTTTTCTACGGGTGTGGAGCCAAGGAATGGAACTGGGGTCTTCATGCATGCTAGGCAAGCATTCTACCACTAGGCCAAACTCCCAGCCCCACAAGTTCAGTTTTAAGCAATAGAATGTGTTTTGAGACCTCAATGATAGATAGATAGATAGATAGATAGATAGATAGATAGATAGATAGATAGATAGATAGATAGATGGAAATTGCTGTAAATAGCTCCAAAGGCAAAAATATTATGTTTATTTTATCCTAAATAGTATTTTATTTGTTAACAAAAATGGTTGTTGCAATCATCTATGGTAAGTCATGGCCTCCTTTATAGATGTTCTTTTCTTGCTGCTTCATGCTTTTTACATGTTATCCTGTTTCATCCACAGATCCCTAAAACATGAATTTTATTACACTTTCCATTCTATAGACACAGAGACTCAGAGTTTAGATACCTTGCACAGGATATCAGCAAAAATTGGCAAAGCCAAAGCTCATCCAGGTGTATCTGGCTGCCATGCCACTGTGTGAGCTTGTAGCTCATACAACTTCTCCTCATAAGCCAGAGTGGCCCTGGCTAGAAAAGTGTGAACTGAGGAGAGGAATGGTATCATCCTTCCATTGTCTTAACAAAAGCCAGCATTCTTTTAAGTTCAACCTAGAAATTTATTTCATCATAGAGAAAGGAAAAATAAAGTTAGAAGTTACTTTATTCTAAGAGGCCTATTTCAGAACCATGATTTAATGAAAGTTAAACTATATGTACTTAGAAAATTGTCATGAATCATGCATATTATATATGAATAAATATATATTAATCAGATGCACACATGTTCCCAGAAGTTCATACTAACAGATGTGCTGACCACTTTAAAAATGACTGAAAATAGGGTTAGTGTGTTTCATTATCAAGGTCTGCTAAAAACATAAACTGTCTTTCATTGTTTAAAATGATTATTCCCTGGTCTCTTTCAATTAACAGGCCACTTTAGTAACCAAAAGAGAGCAACAGTAATGTTTTCACCTTTATTAAAATTGAAACACAATTTATAAAAAATGCTACAAAACTTCGAAATAAGATGGATTTTTCTCTGCATTTATCTTTCACCATCCTTCCAAGAATGAAATAAAACACAGGCTTTAACACTAGAGGGCAATATTGATCCCCAAATACATGATCAGGAGAAAAACGGGATGTACAAAATTGGTCAATATTTGTCTTCCCTTTAAAGAAAGAATGTCTTTGGGGATGTGTGTGTGTGTGTGTGTGTGTGTTATATGTATATGTGCATGTGTATGTATATACATATACTTATATATTTACATATACATTTCCCTATTCATCTATGGCAGCAGGAAATAACATACCTGTGTTCTGTATCTTTCACTTAACATGTCCCCAAACAGGCTCATTCTTTTCTATCTTCTAGGATGTCTGTACTGAGCAGATGCCAAGTCCAAACTCTGGAACATTTCTCTCACTTCATTTCAAATGTGTGTTTGGTTGTCTTCTATTCTCAACTGAGGAAGCTCAGGCATGGCAGGAGTGTGATTTCTCTCACCCACCATGTTTCCTGCCAGTCTGGCACCATAGCTCTCATAAACTAGTATATCTTGATAGGTAAATGTCACTGTGTTCATGCTAGACTCCTTCCTTTCCCTCATTCTCCATTTTCCAGCAGACATCAAGCCTTGATTTGATTCCTAAATTGCTCTAATTCCACCTCCTCTCTCCATAGATAAAGATGATTTGGTAAGACTCTAGAATCTTTTTCTGAGTGTTCTTGTAAAAATCCAGCTTTGCCAAGAGCTCTACTAAGTTAATTTAGCAAGGAGCCAGAACCCTCAGTATCGGATCGGGTTCTTCATGAGCCCAAGTGATAGCTGATCATCGGGGCCAGTCTTCAGAACGAATCCTGTTATGTCAGTGGACCCAGAGTCCCCTTTCTCCTGATGTTACTTCTTAGTCATTTCTATCCACTAATCCCCCAACCCTGCCCCTTGGTTCTGAATTCCCATCTATCCATACAGGGTTGAGCCCAGTCTCTCTTCTTCAGTGCAAAACCCTATTGCCGATCTCTGTAACTATTGCTATGGTGCTAAACAGAGTCTTCTTCCCTGTGCTTTAGCAAATATTATAGCATAACTTTTTATTAAACACCGGCTCCAAAAATTTGTCCAAGTCTTATTCATTCTTGGCCTTCAATCTTGCATTCACCTATTAAATAGAATGCATTTCCCCACTTACCAGCCCCTTTTCATTCTTCTGCATGCCACTACCCAGTCCTAAATATCAATTTTCCATCTTTAAAGGATTCTCCTTGTTTGTCACACAAATTCTAGCCTCTTTTTCAAAGTCTAAAGTCACTTATATGTCTCTCATCAACCTATCACTTCCCCAACTAGGCCAAAATACTCCTGGTTCCAGTATCAGGCCCTGTCCTGCCACATCCGCTTAATCAATACCTACTCATTCCCCTTTGTGGTCTAAAACAGCTCTAAAACAGCTTCATACCAGGAGGCTAGGCCTTTGCTCAGCTTGCTTTTGACCTGTGTCCACAGTACAGGGCTTCTGCACGCTTCCTAGATGAAGGGCCTTAACAAATACTTCTGAAATGTGGTTTTTGGAAGAAATTTCTCATTCTTCATTTCCTCATGATCCCACTGCTAATTTCTGTATTTCATCTGCTTTTCATACATTTTGGATGGGATACATCCACACACATGTGTGACAAACACGTGATGCACAAATTGTATGCATGTGTGTATGTTCTCACACCAGCAATACCTCCCTCAGGAATGAAATACTAAATATTCAATGTGATGCCCATCATAAAATAGAATTATATAGATAGTAGATATATATACAGATGCACACATAAATAGACAAATATATTAACAGATAGATAGATAGATAGATAGATAGATAGATAGATAGATAGAAACTGACATTGCTCTACGACACCTCTATAAGGAATTCTTACATTCAGAATGAGATTTATATCTTAGCTATATATCGCATGCTGGCTTCAGTAACGTATCTTCTATTCTAGTTAATTGGTGAGAAGAACAGTACTAGAAAACTCACATTTGTAAAAACATAAGCTGTATAAATTACATATCCATTTTTTAAAATTGTTCTCAAGAAAATAACCCTTTGATAACCAGGTAAAGTTAGTTGCTACTGTGTGGTTTGTTAATACATCACTAAACATCACAGAGTTTTAGAGAACAGAGCACAGGCGTTGATGTTTCTCGGGTCTGAGGCCATAGGAACTGACTTGCCACAGAGAGAAACTATGAGGACCTTCGCTATGGTTGAGTTTTTGTGTATTCATTCATTTTGCTTTACTTTTGTTTTGGAGATTGGGTCTTGTTGTATTACTCAGTCTGGTCTCAAACTCTTGGACACAAGTGATCTTCAGCCTTCTGCCTCCTGAGTGCTGGAAGTACAGGTGAGTACCACACTACCTAGCTCCTGCTTAAGGTTATTAATGAGTTTATTGTTTTGTGTAAAGTAGGCATTTCCACTCCACTTACATGATGTTACCTCTCTCTATAATTTCAGGAAATAAGTTTTAAGTATGAGATCTTTCCTCTCACTGAAGTTGGTCTTAGTATTTGAGGCATTGGCATAACTTAAATGCATCATTGTAATGTAAATAAGCCATATTTTCTAGCTAATTTGAGCTTTCCTTGGGGGGAAAAGTCTACCTTGTACTTCCTTTGCTTAAGAAACGGAGTCACTTTTGTTGCTTTTTAATTGTAACTTCAATCATCTTTCAAAAGTCTGTACCAGGAGTGTGGCCTAGTGGTAGAGTGCTTCCCTAGCATGCACAAAGTCCTGGGTTCAATTCTGGGTACCACATGCACAGAAAGAAAATGGAAGTGGTGTTGTGGCTCAAGTGGTAAAAGGATAGCCTTGAGAAAGCTGAAGGACAGTGCCCGGGCCCTGAGTTCAAGCCCCAGGATTGGCACCATAATTTACCCCTTACCCTCACCAAACAGCTTTCAGTTATGTTCTTCAATTCTATCCCTTCTATTCTGTTCTAGTTTTTTAATTAAAACCCCTAGCCCACCTGCTGACATATACCTGCTTCCTCTAAACACTCCAGCCATCACGCCAGTACTTCCAGAATGGGAAGATTCCCCACACATGGACCTACGATATCTTTCTCCCCAGAATCACATCAAACCACAGTAAATCCTGACCATCTAGGTTAAGTGGCTTTTTTCCTATGTTTTTTCCTCTCAACAAGCAATTTGTGAAGCAATATGTTAAAGTAATATTTTCTTTGAGAAGTAAGGAAAGAGAAGGCTTTAAAGAAGACAGACTTCTATTGTTGAGCAATTACACTGGGCTTCATTCCATCTGCCTCCGGGTCCCACCCACCCACATCACTGCAGCAGAAATCATGCAAAACGCCAGTGAGGCCAAAACACACTAAGTGCGTGGAAGTTGACTACTTCCCAGCAAGGCCCACACTTGGCCTCTGGATGAGGCAAGACAGTGGTACAAGTTAGTCATGTGCAAACAAGAGTGGCTCTTGAATAACTCCATCTGCTTAGATTCCAACCACCCCCACCTACAAAGCTATCAAGCCTAGAGAATGCTCATGACAGGACACTTTCCATTCTTCATAGATTTAGTAATTATTTCTTGAGCAGAGCTGTACTAGGTAAAGCAGAAACAAGGACAAATAACACAGCACTCATGAGAGTCAGTAACCTACGATTCACTCTACAACAAACAAGATGGAAAGCTAGTAGTGAGCAAGAAATAGCAGTGCACTTCTAATGAAGAGGGCAGGCAGAGAGATGTTAGTGAAGATTTCTTGGAGGGGAAAAGATGGGAATCAAAGCCTGAACTGAATCTTCTACTTGAAATCTAGAGATCTCAAGAGATCAAAGTATATCCACAGCTAATGCCAAGACATGAGCAGTGGTCAGCAAGCTCGAATTTCATTCCTAAATTTCCTCCTCTTTATCTCTTCCCTCCATAGACAAAGATTCTTTGCTTGATCACTTTGGTAAGACTCTTGAACCTGTCTGTGTCTTTGTAAAAAGATAGCTTCACCAAGAACTCTACTAAGTCCATTCGGCAAAACGCAAGAACCCTCAATATCTGACCAGGTTCCTCATTCTCCCAGAAGATGGCTGATTACCCAGTACAACAGAATACATCTCTTGGGAGAACAAGCTCATTATCAGCCTAAGCTACATCTCGAGCATCCATTTCACAAAGAAAACTAAGAGTTCGTATGTTCAGGCAAGCACCTGTGTTTCAAGGAGATGAGCTCTTGAGGCGACAGGCCTCACAGACACCCGCAAGTCCCACTGGAAAATGGCTCCAAAGCCATGATTTCTTTATGGGATTCATTTTTGCCCACTTAAATTCTTCATCGCATAGGCATGGCATCATAAATCTTATTCATAAAATAAAAATAGGTATTTCTTGACTTTCAAAACCTCAGTAAGGAAAACATTCACTTCCTGCTCTGTTAAACAGGGTTCTTGTAGATGCTTGTTATCGGCCTCTGCCAAACCTATTATAGCTATGGGCTGTGGCATTTGGACAGACTTTAAATGGCAGCATTGAATCCCAAAGAGTGTGTCCTGAAGTGATAATTGCTCTGGGGACAAGTTATTGTGCGCCTTTCCAATCTGGCAATCTGGCTTGTTCAGCTTAAAATACAATTTGCATATCAGGCAAATCACTTGGTGAGTGGGGGGGGGCGGATGCCTTTGTCAACTGCCCTATAAAACTTCCAGCACAGGCTAAGTCATATCCTCAAGTATTTATTTCATTTTTCCACTGGACCCAACTTCCCCAAAGCCTTTAAAAAAATCAGGCTTTAATTAAAGGCAAATTTTATTAGTCTTCTAAGGATGGAGAAATTTAGACGGTAGTTTAAAATGAATCAGCTGCAGTTGCAGAAAAAGTCATAATTTGTTGGCAATGCTGTCTTGAATGTCTGCTCATTAGGTATGTTACTGCTTCTTACGTGGACTTTTGAGAAGGAATTTCCAGCATCTGTACTACACTGCAATAACTCTGTAGAAGGGAATGCAAAAGAAAGTACACTCTCTAGAAATGAACTCCAGGCTGTCCTGTCATAACACAACCATGTTCACTGCAGTATTATCTACCATGGCTAAGATATGGAATCATATCCCCTCAGTAGATGCCCCTCAGTAGATGAATGGATCAGGAAGATGGGGTACTTATACACAACACTGCCATCCGAAAGAATGACATCGTCCCATAGTAAGGAAATGGAAAGACTTGGAAAAAAATCCTATCAAGTGAAGTAAGACAGACCCAAATAAACATAGGCTCCATGGTTTCCCTCATTTGTAATAATTAGTACACATCTAGGATTCTCCTAATAGAGGATCACAATCACTCAAAAGCTATATGCATATGGCCATATAGGATGAGGCTAAGCAAAATGAACTCCAGGATGTGGAAACAAGAGGTTTATTTCTGTGATTGTTGTTTTTAAGGTACCATGTGAGGTTATTTCTTTTCTCTTTTTTCTCACTTATGTTTTATCTCGTATTGTTACTGTATCTGACTTTGTTACCTGGTGGTTATTTGTTTATTTGAAATAGGAACAGGAAGGGGAAAAAGAAGATGATTGGGAGGGGTGAGGGGAGGGAAATTTGGAGAAAAACATGGGAAGGGGTATCAATGTTGAAGAAGTCATATACTCACTACCTCATGAATGCAACTGTAACCCCACACTGCCTGGAAGGCTGAGATTGAAAGGAGCATGGTATCTTGCCAGACCAGGTAGAAAAATCCAAAAGGCTTCATCTCCATGGAGCAATAGGCAAGTGCTCACTTGGGCAGGAACTGAGACCCGATTCTCAGGATAGGACTGGAGAAATGGCTTTGCGGTATTGTACCAGCTTAGCACAAATGAGGCCTCCTGAGTTCAAACCTCGAGTTCTATAAATAATATTAATTAATAAGTATTCATTAAAATTGTTAGCATAATCTAAAGTTGGTCATAAAGACACACACCTATAATCTCAGCTATTCAGGAGGCAGAGGGAGAAAGAAAAGAGTTCAAGGCCAGCCCAGGTAAAAGTTAATGACAATCATTGTTACAATCAAGCCAAGCCATGTAAAGTGGTGTGGACCCAGTTACTCAGGAGGTGAAGGTAAGCCTACCATGGTTCAAAACCAAACTTATTTCTGGAAAAAAAATCAGTGGGAAAAACTACCTGAGAAAGATGAAGAATGGCCCAAAAGTAGACCACTTGTCAAACAAGCATAAGTCCCTAAATTTAATCTCCAAACTAAAGATAAGACACATTATTGGATAGAAACCTTGGGCTCTATTAGCAGAGATTTGCAATAGAGCAAAACCTTGATATATAAGGCCATATAGTATGAAGTTAATTGAGTGGACCTCTAGGATATAGAAACAAAAGCCATATAATGAATGATTGTTGTCCTTAATGTGCTATGTTATCTCTCATCTCTTTTGCTGTCCCTTGGTTATCTCATATTGTTACAGTATCTCACTTTGTTATCTGATATATTGGATATATTTGCATTTGGTTACTTGAAATTGGACAGGGAAGGGGAGAAAACCAAGATGGGGGGGGTGGGGGAAGGGTAATGGGGACCAAGACATGTGAAAGGGTATCAATGTATGTGAATTAATGCACCTTCTATCTGGCAAATATCATGTAACCCTTTTATTAATTACAATAAAAAATATTTTTAAAAAAGACACATTCTTGGGTCATAATGCTATTATCAGCTGTTATTATGCAAATTTAGTCTACTAAATGGCTAAGTTGCTGATTTTAAGGTGTCTACAGTAGTGCATACCCACCAGAAAAGATGTTGTTAGCCCTCATAGAAATACCCTGTGGTAATAAGGCAGCTCTTTGTAGGGCTTGTGCTGGGCACCTTTAATGGTGCCAAAACAAAGCCACCTAAAAGATGAAATATTTCTATAGATTCATGACTGAACATCTCATGGCCTTTGTCCTCAGTCTCCAGTTAACTAGACCCAGAGAAGAAGGAGGGAAGCAAGCCCCTGGAGGACTAAGATCCCTGCCTTCCTGACCATGTCTTCTGTATCTCCTTTCTCACCCTACAAAAGCCTCTGAATTTCCGGACAAGTTACCTTTCTTCTGTTGAGCCAGCTTTCCATATCTGCACTGCAGGCACTTGGGGACAAGTAACTGAACTGGTGCCCTAACACTTCCACCACTGACCGTTGAAAAGATATTCCTGCTGCAAGTGAATTTAACTGCTCTCCTCCGCCCTCCATAGCTAAATCATTGCTCTGCCCACCAAACTCTCACCTCCTCCACCTGCAAATCCAGCCTGTGATGAGTGAGGATCAGGAAGAAGACAGCAGAGCAGCAGCTCCAAGGAAGGAGATTTCTCTGCTGACCCATGGTGACAGTGCTTGTTGAACACTGGTGATCAGGAATGAAAATCACACCTCCCACCTGGGCTGGCTGGTGACCCTGGAAAGGACTGGGCAGCTATGTCCCAATATTCACCTACTGCCTCTGCCCTAATCAGAAGAGCCATTTGGCTGTTGTGGGACCTTCTCTGGATTCTTTAGCGGGATCTGCCAATTCAGCCACACTACATGGACTGAGCTGGCCGGCCTGTTCTTTCTCCCTTGAGCAACAAGTTATAGGGGTTCGACTACTTTTCTTCACCCTCAAGTCTTCTTCTACATCCTAAAATGAATTCTCCTCATCATGCGTTTCCCCACCCAGAGCCATTGTATCGGCAAGTTAAGTAAGCTCCTGTGCTTCTGTTGCTTTATTGTAAAACATAGGTCGAGACGAAACGTTAACTCCCTGCAAAGCACGGTGAGGGTGGAATACACTGACTATGAAATGTATGTGGTACTGAGTCCAAGGGTTAGTGCTCACAACACACTTACTTTTGCATTTATCATCAGCAGCAGTACAGATGGTTGCTCATTTCTTCAGCTTTTTCCTGAAGTGGTGTACTATCTACCTTGAGAGCAAAAGGGACAACAAACTTAGAGCTCGGGCTGTCATTTGTGGATCAGAGCTGTGGTCGGGGTGGGAAAGAGTCCATTTTATCCACCACTAGGTGGTGCTAATTTATTACAACCCACCCACAATCATGCCATAAAAATTACACAATTAAAAAAAAAGATTGCATGAAGGCTGGCAAGGCTCTAAAGTATTCTTTTCTAAATGTTGAGCATTATTCACCCTGCAGCACAAAGGACTCTACAAAAACCCCTTACATCAGCCTGTGTCTTACCCAGAGAAAAAATACAGGGCTTGTATTCCAGTTGCTTTACTTGAGATAGACGAAAACTTGTACAATAGCTTTTAATCAACGTCACCCCTTCCCACATTCTTACCCATCCTCCCCTCTTCACCTTCTCTGCCACTCTTCCTAATTTAGTAGGATGTACATTGGATTCTTGACTGCATTCTCCCCACTCTTCTCCTCTTCATTTGTCTACTTCCGCCTTAACCTCACCCCCATCTTAGCACTGGAGAGTCTAGAAACAAAGGTGGTCATCTTTCCCTACCACTTCATGACCTAGACTTTTCCATATCTATCTCTCTTCCAGACCATAGGCCTCTCCACGTGCATTTGTCCTCACTGGTCTGTACACTGAGGCTGTTGATGGAGGGTGTATATATCTGCACTAACGTCTCATCTGTGTAAGATCCAATTTGTCCAAGATTAAAAGTTCACTAGTAGTCAGGCACCAGTGGCTCACACCTGTAATCCTAGCTACTCAGGAGGCCGAGATCTGAGGATTGAGGTTCAAAGCCAACTCGGATACTAAAGTCCCTGAGACTCTTATCATCAAGGAACCACCAGAAAGCCAGATGTGGTGATGTGGCTCAAAGTGGTAGAGTACTAGCCTTGAGCCAAAGAGCTCACGGACAGTGCGCAGGTCCAAAATTCAGGCCCAACTGAAAAAAAAAAGTTCACTAATGATCCAATTGGAGCTTGAATTCAGACTGTGTGTTTGCAGTGCTTCTCTGGTTTTCTCTCTCACATCCCATGCTTTCCTTTAATTAGGTCTCCTCACTTTCATAGACATGTGAAAAGAAACTTTGAGTCCAAAGATGATGTCTAATAAATTTGTTCCTAAAAAGCCCAAACTAGCATGTAATTCTTAATTAGACTTTAATCATACAAAAAAACAAGAATAATAAAGATGTTTCATTTAGATACTCAGAAATCTAAGTAAAACGGAACTTTTAAATTCCTCTTAAACATATGTGGAATTTAGACATTAGAACTTGGAAAATCAACAATTTTTTTCCAGACTCATGTTAAATGGAAAAAGTATGTCAATTTGGGACAGACTCATTTCCTATTCTATATCCATTGTGGGTTTAGGTTATAATTTTGGATGTCAGCAAAGAAACCAGAGTGACTTGCTGTTTTCCTTTGCTAAATGACAAGATTTAAGTACAAGTAAAATTGTGTTTCTGTGGGCTCCCCCACAATCCTTACTCTCTGCCTGATTCCCATTTTCCAATGTCTCATAGTCTAGAGAGGAAGTGTGGTCTAGTGGTCAGAAAAAAAACAATTTAGGAGACTGGAGTCGTGGCTTCTATTCCTGTCCTGATCTCTGACTCACTGTAAAAAGTAAGGAGAGTCATTCAGTCGTTGTGAGTCTTCATTTACCCTTTTCCTACCTCAGAAGGTTGCTCCAAGATAATCAGATAAAATACAGTGTAAAATAAGAGATGAGGCTGACTCTAATGGTAATAATAATAACAATGCCATATGAACACAAGACTTTGTAAAATATGTGATACAAGTAACAGAAACAAAATAGTATTCGTTAATTATTTTACCAGCTAAAAGAAATTGTCAAAGCTGCCTCAAAGGAATAAGTGTTGGTTCTATTGGTACTGGAAAGTTATGATGGGAAGAAAACCTCAGAACAAGATTAGAGAAGAGGAAAATCAGAATATGGGGTCTTTCTTCTGACCTCCAGAGAAAATGTAATTGAGCAAAAACATTCAAGTATCAGTTGGGGTTCACACTGAGGCACAACAATTATTGTGCTTCCTAGGAAGAACCATCTAATCTAGCCATAAATTCAAGATCTACTTGGTCTTGATTTAATTTTTCTCAATTTTCCTTCATCAAGAAGATCTATAGAGAATATAAACCTTGTTGAGTCAAAAAGGAAGTTCTCTGCAAAACCAAGTCAATTTATACTACACAGATAATCTTTTTTTATTTTAGTGAATGTCATATTGGCTGGTTTGTTGATTGGCATTCTTATTCAATAATGGTCTCCCAGGAAATCAGAACAGAGTGCTCTTCAAATTCACTGTTGACTATGTAATTAGTGAAATCATGTTAGGAGTTGTCATTTTCCGAAGACAGAGACTGATGAATCGATAATAGATTATTATATTTCTGACAGTGAATTGATAATAATATTACTATTAATAATTAATTTTAATACTCTTAGAATAACCACTAGTTTCTGAATTTCCACTAGCTGCCAGATGCAATGCTCAGCCCATTTATAAATGACCTCAGTTAACTCTCCCTCAAGTCTTATAAGGTAAGAATTGTTAACCCTATTATATAAACAAGGAGGAGACTTAGATTCTGAAATGAGACCACAGATTGAGGAAGAAAATCCAGAGCTGAGTCTGAAAGCACAATTTCAATCACTGAGATTTCTTACCACTGTGAGCTCCCACCAAGGCAGACATATCAAAGAAGAGCTTCCTCTAGAAGCAGTTAGGGAAAATGCATATACCATGACATTTAATACACAGTTGATTCCAAGAAGCAGACAAGCTGTTCCTGTGGGGATAGGGTCGGGCTTCTTGTCCTGCTCCAGGACCCTGGTGAGCCAAGTTGGTCAGAGGCTTAAACACAGGAGAAGTAGAAACAGTTCCTCTCTGTATGCTTAATTACACACAAGAAAGCACTCCAAGACAAAAAGAAAAACAAAGGGTCCAGAAACCAGTCAGTGAAGAATACATTCATAGCTGGTTCACCTGTTATGGCAGGTAAAGCCCAGCCTGCCACAGACACTGGGTTTGGGCCTGCTGAGGATAATCCACACACATGCAGCCTGCAGGAGACCTGCATGACAACCAGGAAATTGCAACTGAGCAATCAAACAAATCAAGAAGAAAAAGACAGCACAAATAGGACCTTCCAGCCCTATGGAGATTTCACATGGCCAGGGACAATATAGCTGGAGAAAAAAGAAAATCCCGCAAGAGCAGAAAGTAAACAGGGACATAGATGTTCCTGTCAACTTTATTGGTAGTTTAGAGTTTAGACTTTGAGTCAGAATATAGTCTGTGATAGGGAGGAGTATCCCTTGTCTTATATGAATACTGGGTGGGGGGAATGGGGGGAAGAACACAAAGGTAGGAAGGGAGCTTTGGAGAAAGTCCATACTAGCACATTTTGATAACCAAAAGAATTGTATTACTCCAGAAACAACAGGTGAACGATCCAGGACAAACTAGAATTAAGACCTATAGTCACTAATCTTTGGAGAACTTTGCGAAAGTAAGAATAAAATTTTAGTAAAGAAATCTGGGCAATGGTAACCTATTTCATATGCATAACATAGAAAAAGCACTTCAAGAAATGTCTGCCACAGAAATTAAAATTCTGACATTCATCATAAAATCAGCACATCAGCAAGTTATAGACGAAAGAAAATGAATTTCATTCCCTAGAAACACTGGAGATTTCCATCTGATAAATAGGCCATCTGATAGATATGTGGGCTTAAATTCCCTGCTTATAATTTCACTTCTCAGAAAGCAAAACAAGTGGCAAATAAATTGCTTTCTTAGAATTAATTCTCCCTAATAATGAGGAACTAGAAGGGGGTGTAGATTTGGGTCCTGCTGCTGATGCCAACAATTTTCAAGGAAAGATGGATAGGATTGCTCACAGAAAGAGAAGTCCATGGAAGTAAACACAGGAGGACACAGTCACAGTCTCTGAAAAGTCCAAGGGCATGAGACTAAAAAGCCAATTTAAAAAAGAGGCAGAGATGCTAGAAAGCAAGACAAGGAAAGGCTAGTCACAATGTCTGAGGCTACAAAGACAACTACCCAGATGGAAGCCATTGTTGAATGTGTCCTCCCCTCAGAGACCCCCTGAGTGAGCACAGAAAGTGGGAGAGATCCAGGGGCAGCTGAAAGACTGTAGGCCTCCATCTCTTCCTTACTTCACTTTCCTGCAATAGAGATAATTTAGCATTAGCAAGTGGAAAGAGTGTGGTCTTTACAGACTTCATGCCAGGCTCCAGATACGAAATTTAAAGGTTAAGGAAAAGGAGACAAGCTGAATTTTATCTAGAGAGCCATGAGAGAGATGAAGGATGATTCCAGTGGAAGATAGTTAAATGAGAGAAGAAAGCCTGAAGAGAAGCCAGATTGTGCTTGCCAATCGGTGAAGATCCTTCCTGAGGGAATAGAATGAGTTGGAAGGTCTTAGAGAGCAAATTAGAAGGTCCAATATTGATTTTAGAAACATTCATGCTTCCTGAAGCTGGGCAGTCCCTCCACAGAGTGATATCAGAACAAGGATTAGCCCTGTTCCAGGCATTCGGCAAACTGAGATTTTGAAACATCATTTTGGGGAAATGTGTGACATGGCCTCAAATCTCCTTCTAGAAGAAGACAGGCTGCAGGACTGAAAGACAAGATGGAGAAAAGTTTTTGAAATGATCAGAGCATGCGTGGAGTGATTTGGCTTGGTGACTTAGCTTGTATTCAACCGTCAGTGTCTACCCTCTTACTTTAAATGGTCAGTCAAAGTCTATGAGTCATTTTGCCTGGGCAGGGCCATTCCTTCTTGCCTTATTAGATGGTGAATGGTACAGTGATCAGGAACCTGGACACAAGAATTCACCTGTGTCGTGTGGATCCCAGCCTGTCCTCATACTAGCTTTGTGACCTAGGGACAGTTACCTAACCTCTCTAAATTTCAGTTTGTTCATCTGTACAATAAGTGAAATATACCAGAAACTATCCATTAATATCATTCTTGAGAATTAAATGAGATACTTATAAAAAGAGTGTCCATGTCTGCTATTGAATAAGCATGCGGTACATTTTGGTTCTTTGAATTGCCCAACTCCAAAACCAAGACAGGAAGAAGAATATTGATAAGTGACTAACCATTTTCTTAACGTGTACTACAAATTGCAAAGCATTGTAAAGTACAATGGACTTACATTGGAAGATATGCATTTGTGCTAGGGTGGGGTTAGTTGAATTAGAGTGTTTTGCTAGTGTGTGGGGCTCTGACACCAGTCCACAGCCATGCCACAGAGAAAACAGAAACAGGAAAAAGCTCAATGTTTTTTTATTGCAAATCTTCTAGAGAAGTGAGACCTTATGTGACTCCTAATTTGTACTATGGTAATACTAAAGAATAGAACAGCTCTACTGTTTTCTCAACTTCTTAACATCATTCAATTTAATGTACTGCTTCCACTGGGTCCTGTTAGACAATGTAAAGAAAGGTTATCAGCCTTGCTAGACTTCAAATCCTCAGGCTCCTTTGAAAAGCAAGTGGGAAGAGTCTTCAAGAAATTGAATGAAAGAGTAAATAGAATTAGGTGATGTTTCAAGGTTAGGTAAATGTTCAAAAGTATGGTAAAACTGAGGATTAAATGGGTATTAATGTTTTCTTGATTCAGTATTTGTGTACATGTGTCATGGCTTCCCTAGCTGTCCCTGTTCAAAGCCCATTAGATAGAATTGGAGGATTTCACTCTGTGTGATGTTAAGAAGTGGGAAAAGTAATGGCAGTTGTTCAGTTCTTCCATGTCTGCTTAGCCAGCCAGTGCCTGTCTTTAGTATCTACAGGGCATAATGGAAATATGCTATTCCCAGCAGATAGTCTAGTACTGTGACCAATTTTGGACTAAGAATGGTCTGCTGAAAGAAAGGATCCCTAATGAAGACCTAGCAGTCATGAAGGCTGCAGGTTGAATCACACCTCAGTTACAGTCTGCATCATTTGCTCAGAAACATGCATTGTGCAAACATCAGAGTTTTTATAGACATGTATGATAGATTGATATCAACTCCCAAAGGGGTGTGTGTGTGTGTGTGTGTGTGTGTGTGTGTGTGTGTGTGTGTGTGTGTGTGTGTAGTGTTGGGAATGGATCATCAGGTGTTGTGAATGCTAGGCCAAGTGCTCTACCATTGATCTCTGCCCCAATTGCTATAAAGAAAATACTTAGGGGCCAGGAGTTTGGCTAGGGGTAGAGTGCTCCCCTAGCATGCAGGAAGCCCTGGGTTTGATTCCTTGGTACTACATACACAGAAAAAGCCAGAAGTGGCACTGTGGCTCAAGTGTCAAGGCACTAGCTTTGGGCAAAAAGTAAAAGGACAGTGCCCAAGCCCTGAATTCAAGCCCCAGGACTGGCAAAAGGAAGGAAAGGAAGAAAGAAAGAAAGAAAGAAAGAAAGAAAGAAAGAAAGAAAGAAAGAAAGAAAGAAAGAAAGAAAGAAAGAAAGGAAGGAAGGAAGGAAGGAAGGAAGGAAGGAAGGAAGGGAAGGAAGGAAGAAAAGACTTAAGCCAGGCACCCAGTGGCTCATGCCTATAACACTAGCTACTTAGGAGGCTAGAATCTGAAGATCATGGTTCTGTGACAGCCCAGCAGAAAAGACACTCTTATCTCCAATTAACCAGTAAAAACTGGTAGAGCGCTAGACTTGAGAAAATAGCTAAGAAGTGCCCAGGCCCTGAGTTTAAGTCCCAATTCATCCCTTCTCCGTCTTCCCCCATTCCCCCCCTACACACAGGGAAAATATTTATATTAAGAAATCAGTACAGGTTACAAATTACATGTTAATTATTTACACATGCACCACTAATTTTGTTTCCTGCTCTGCTTTGCTTAGGCCTGGCCCTAGGCTTTGTGTCGACCAATGACATGAGAAGAGGTGGTGTTTGTCATTTGCAGGTGGTTTTAAAGGCCAGGGCATGCTTTGTGCTGTCATTTCCCTGTCATTTCTACTGTAATGCTCCACCAGGTTCCTGGCCCACCAGCATGGACCCTGCAGTGACAACAAGGTGGTGACACAGAGCCTGAGCCCTCAGCCGATCCACGGGACTGTCTGGCATGAGAGGGAGCAGGTATTGTTTAAAGTTACCCAGATTTGGGGCTGTTAAGCAGCATAAACTTATTAATTCTGACTGGTTTGTAATTATTCTGCTATCTCAAATAAGTCACTTCTCTTCCCAAAATGTCATCTTTCTCATCTGCAAAATGAAGTTGATAAATGCTAACACTCCAAAATCTATGACAACCCACGTGAAAACACTGGGAATATAGAGACATTTAATTCTAATAGAAAGCAATCTCAGTGACAGGCACAAACCCATGTTTGCAAGCCCAGCACCATGTAACAATGAATCACTGTGAACTTTATGAGGCTTTCTCCCTCTATGAAATGAGAAAAGTGAAGCCAAATAATTTCAAGTCTCCTTGGAGCTATAAAAGAAAAAAAATTAGTTGCTTTAATAGGAAGACTTCAAGTGGAACAAATACAGGCCACCTTGACACTGTAAACTAGTGTGTCTCACGCTTTCACCTGCAGTACGAATTCCCTGAGATCTTGTTCCAGCGTGGACTCTGGTTTGTAGGTGCAGCAAAGGTCAGGTGCGCATGTGCCCATAGCAAACCCTGCACTGGCGGGCCACTGGTGTCACACCCAGGCCTCCAGAGAGGAGCAGCCTCCTTTACCCAACAAGGGGCATGCCAACGAGGCCATGCCACATGTTCAAACAATCGTGCCGGACACACAGAACAAAAGTGGGCTTCACTAGGCACTACATAACTCCATAACTCAGGCAAGTTAGCACATAAAATGATTCATCACAATCCCTCTTGAATTTCTTTTCTATAAAGTGTAAATATTTCTCATTTGTAAAAGTGTGTCATACAACTGAACAACAAGTATTTGAAAATGAGCTAAGGCAGGAACTAGAAACTTCAAACAAGACACACAAATAATCAATCAGTGTATGTAATTCTCAATATCACTAACCGATAAAGGAACACAAGTCAAGCCACAAGTGAGATACTTTGACATTCATTAGTATGATAAAATTATTTAAAAATCATAGCTAAGTGTTGGAACACTGATGTATTGCTAGTGGGAAAGTAAACTCTTATAGCTGTGATGGAAAATGTATGTCAGTCCCTCAAAAAGTGAAACATTGAAGCACTGTATAACCCAGTAATTCCTGAAAGCAAGAACTCCAACAGATCCTGTATACCAATGTTCACTCTTCTCAGGAGCCAAAAGATGAAAACATCCTAAGTGTCCATCAATAGATAAATGGAAAAACAAAATACGATATATCCATACAATAGAAAATTATTTAGCCTTAGAAATAATAAAATTTACATACAGACTACATGAATAAACTCCAAAGATGTTCATTTCCGTGACTGCTACAAATTGATATTATTACTAAGTTCTTGGTTCCAGCATCAAAAGGGAAAGAATTACAAAACAAATAAAAATAAACGCTAATGTTATAGAATTAAAAGGAGCCATTATAAATTATAAATTTTATTATAAATACAACTACACAGACATAAAATCTATGATGGGATATATATATATACTCAATAGACATAATGTTATATAGATCGATATGTGTCTATGACATACAAACTCAGTTTAATTTTAATTTTGTTCTTAAATTTATGTGCCAGAGACTGCATATAGACATCCCATTCTTGAATACTTACTTGTTAAACTTGACATTTGAAATATAATATTAAAAAATCAATGCTAATAAAATCTTAAAAAAGTAAATAAATAAATATTTTGGGGAACATATGAATGAATGTGGAACAAAACAACTCTCCAAGAGAAGAAAAACAATGCTGGCAAAGCTTTGTTTATGACCCAAAATGAATACTGTGCATGCCAATCATAAGCATGAGATCCTATTGCTACCGTCAGAAATTACTTATTTACGAAGATCAGCTTGAGAAATTTCATTTTCCAGGGAAAACACTCAGCACTAAATTTTGCAGCAATAATACATAAGACTAGTAAAATAATTAGTAGGTGGTAAAAAGGAGCCATTAGGAAGTAATAGGGAGAAGTTCTCATGAATGGAATTAATGTCAATGAAGCCTGAAGGAGCTACCACGTGAAGACTCAGGGACGCCACCTTGTTTGACCCATGAAACACGCGCTCAGCAGGTGTTGAATCTTGGCTTTTTTTTTTTTTAACTTCCAGTCTCCGGAACCACAAGTTATAAATTTCTAACAATAGTTAGACCAGTAAACCTGGGTTCTAGTCCCCAACAGTTACTCAGTGTAGGGCTGAAGTACAATCCCAAACAAACAGAGGAAAAGGAGGCTCAAAGCTAAGGAGCAAGTTGGGGTAGGTGGAAGTAAAATTGCTAAGAGGAAACACTAAGAATAGGGAGGAACTCTAAACTGATCTAACAAGATTCCTGCTAAGGTCAGATGTTTGGAAGCTCTACCTGGAGGATGCTGATGGGTAAGAAATTTTGTCAGGGACTAAGGAGTATCAGATATCAAGGGCGGAAGGTACCCTCGTAAACCACCTTATTGAGATTCTTGCTGAAATGGAATGATGCAGGCTTGACAAGGGTAGAGGCCAAGATCAAATTGTCGCCACAATGATGCCTGGACATCAGAGCCTGGTAAAAGCCTGGGTAAAGCCAGTCTGGGGAGTTTTGGTCATGGGAAGGAGGTGAACATTGGGATGTAATGGGTATAGAGTGTCCAGTAGATGAAAAGTTTCTAAAATAGACAGGGATGATGGTTGTACAACACTGTGAACTTGATCAGCACCATGCAATGATACAGTATTTGGAAACACTGAAAATGGAAAGTTTATGTTACATTCTGTACACTTTTACAATAAAAATGTTCCCAAAAGTATTAGTAGTAACCCTCACTGTTGGGTAAATTTCCCCATTCCTCAAACCCTAGCATTTATTTTATTTCATGGCATGAGTGTCATCTATAGCTAGCCTTCTCGTGTCCCTCTCAAAAATACTCTCAATTCCGCTGGATTTAACTAGAAATGAGCTATAAGGCAACTGAAGGCAGTTCAAGAGTATATTCAGTTAGGAATAAGCAAGAAGATGATTTGATTTATGGAAGTTCTTCTCATGGAAGGAAATAGCGTAGAAGAAATTAACTGAACAAGGACTACAGAACTAGAAGACTTCCAGGAATGGTGTCACAGCTTATCTAGAGACCTCATGGATCACCCACATGCTCAGGCATTTCTCTTCCAATTACCCCATGACTGTCCCAGGCCATATAAACAGTAATGAACACTCAACGGGCATATGCAAAGTAAATGAAGTTAGGAAAAATTATCTGATAGCAGCATCCATCAACATAGGACTCAATATTTAATATAATCCAAGGAATTTATCAACTCCATTAGCACAAATGGAAATCCAGAATGACAACATGCAGCTCTCATCCAGCAAACAATTTTGTGGTTGCTTTTTGATTGTTTCCAGACAGAATCTCACTGTGTAGCCCAGTGGGCTTACTGATTACACACCTGGATGCACATGTGTGGAAGAGCATTTGCACAATTAATGTACACTTAAAATGAATGACAGAAATATTAAACAGTTTCTGTCCAATGGTGGGTATGAGTGAGAGGGGGAACGTGGGTGAGGGCAAGGGAGGTAAAAGGTCGAAATCTATTGTGAACATGAATTAATGCACCTTGCTAAAATTGGCTTGAGGATGAGTGGTGGAGAGGGTGGTCCTCATCATTATATGAATAACTGGACATGTCAAAATACTCCCTGTACAAGTAATTAATGCTAATGTGTTTATTTGGTTATTTGAAATAGGATAGGGAAGAGAGGAAAACAAGATGAGGGGCGGGGGTTGGGGAAGGGAAATGGGGGCCAAAATATGAGAAAGGGTATCCATGTATGTGAAGTAATGCACCTTCTGTCAGGTGAATATAATGTAACCCTTCTATCAATTACAATAAAAATTATATTAAAAATCATGAGAGGAAAACCCCTTAAAATGTGGTGAAAGCCTACTAAATAGATACTAAATAGAGCCTAGGGCAGTACAACACACAAAGTAAATGTGACTTAATGTTGGATTTTTTTTTGAGGGTTAAGACACGAGTAGGACAAGTTTGTGCCACCAGTCACAAATAGTCCTCTATCTATAAACTGCCGTTTTAAACACCTGTAGGTTATTCCACTTAAGGAGGGAATCTTTTGCATTTGACTACTTTATCTCTGGCCAACTTGGATTTCCTCAGAGATTCTAGTAACTTTATTTTCATGAACACCTATAGGTTACCCACTGAATTAGAGGAATCTTCATAGGATTATTGAACTGAAATATATTTTGTCACTTTTTTTGTGGGTCATGGGGCTTGAACTCAGCCTGGGTGCTGTCCATGAGCTCTTCAGCTCAAGGCTACCACCCTACCCCTGAGCCCGGGTATTTTCCCTGAGCTCTTCAGTTCAAGGCTACCACCCTTCCCTTGAGCCAAGCCCCACTTCCTATTTTCTAGAGGTTAATTGGAGATAGAGTCTCATACCCTTTTGTGCCCAGACTCCTCAGATCTCAGCCTCCTGAATAGCTAAGATTACAGGTGTGAGCCACCGTGCCTGGCTTCACTTTTTATTTACTACAAAACCCACACTGGCCCCACACTTATAATCCTCCAGACTTGACCTTCTAGTGTGAACAGTGTGTGCATGGACCACCAAGATGGACTGTTTTCAGTCACTTTTTAAAATGGAGGTAGGGACTTAGAAATACAACCTGTCTGGGGAGTGAAATGAAACAAGAAATATTAATTTATATAAGAGAAGAAATAACATATCAAATTTTATCATCTACCTAAAATTGTTTGAAAAGGCAGCTTTAGGTAGTCTTCTTTTCTTTTCTTTTCTTTTTTGCTCTACTGGGAATTGAACCCAGGGTCTGACACATGCTAAGCAAGTGCTCTACCACTGAGGGCTCTTCGGATCAGAAATTTTATTTTGTGAAAATAAAAGTGTTTATATATAAACATTAGGCATATATTTATCTCAAATGCATGTTCAACCAATTAAAGAGTGAATGTAATATTTTCTGGAAACAATGGAAGTGTTGGTTATGAATTACCATTTGTGATGACCTTGACCATCTCGTCTACAAAGACATGGAAGGGGAAATACTATAAATCTTTGCATCTGCAAAGAAAAATTTTTGATTGCTTATGTGCAATGCCTTCCTCAGTTTAATTCTGGCTAGGGCCTCATTTTACAAAGAAACACTTAACATGTGTTCCAGGACCATTTGTGAGGAGAGCATGCTGGCATTTTTAGTCTGATAGTAAGATGTGACAATAAACCTCATCTATGAGTTTATGGTCATAAAACCCCACTAAGATACAATCATGCCCGGTATTTCCAAACGCAAGCCTGCAAGCATTCATTCATTCATGCCTGTGTTTGCCTCGTACTCGGGCCCCAGCTCAGTGCTGGACACCTGAGTTCTGAGGATACAGCAGTAAGCCAGATCTGGAATAATCAGAGGAATCAACTTCCTGTTGTCTACCGAGGTAACTGGTGTCACAATACATCCTTTCGTGGATGTGCCCCCTTCCTGTCTGGTTTCCTCACTCTCCTTCCTAAGACAATCTTTCAGATGAACTGTGTGTGCCCAGATACCTGCCTCAGTGTCTGCTGCATGGAAACCCAACCCAAATACATGTTGATCCCAGCTGCCACAGCATCTCAATAAAAATGATGCAGCCAGTGCACCCTCTCCTGCTCCTCCCATGTGGTAATGGAATGGCTTAGAGGTCCTCACTGCTGTGACCCGGGATCCTACACACAGGCTCTAGACCCACACGGGAGGATCCGCCTGTGGACCAATCCCTTCGAGATCTGCTCTTGTACACAGAGAGTCTCTGACCAAGGAGGACCTAAAGGCGCCTGGTATGGTCCCAATGTCAATTGTTCTAGGAATAACTGACTTTTAATTTTAAAGGCAATCGTTCAACCTCGTTTTGTAAGTCATGCAAAGCCATTGCGAGTTTTGGCACAACCAAACAACAATATAAATTGTGTCCCGGGGGGCAACTATCTGATATTAGCACAAGAGATGTGGATAGAAAGATACCCTCCAGTTATTTGAGAGTGTGAAGCTCTTATTTTAGTATTTAAGTCTGATATATTTGAAAGTAAAATTTGAAAGAGAGAGAGAGAGAGAGAAAGAAGGAGGAAGGGAGGGAAGGAGGGAGGAAGAAAGAAAGAAAAAGAGAGAAGGAAAGAAAGAGGATATATACACACAAAGAGAGAACGTATATACATATGTATATATACATATGTTTATGTATGTGTATGTGTGTGTGAATGTGTATGAGAGAATAAAATCCTACAATGAGCAGAAAGAGAGAGTGAGGGAGAAGAGAGGGAGAAAAAACTACCTTGAATGGAGCAGACATCTACCTCTGCTAATATCATGCCTCCCTTAATCCTAGTCCTGACCATCAGCCTACAGAACAGAAGTCCCCACAGAGCAGGGCTGGGAGAAGAGCACACAGCAGCCCTCAGCCAGCTGTGGTGAATGCACAGTAGCAAAACGTATCCTGTGCAACAGGGAAACCACAGCAGGAAGCTGCCTCTGTCTTTAAGCCTTTCTAAGATATTTATACTCCCCACTGTGGCCAGCAAATATAAGTGGTGTAGTTTGGATGAAATTTTAATTACACAGGATTTTAATGATTTAAGCTGCTGTGGGTGGAGAGGGGGAGGCCAATAAGAAGGAAGCAAAGGTTTGCCCAAGTACGGCTATCTATTTTCCTACAGGCTCACAGGAAAACAAGCCTTGCAGAGAAAGGTCTCCAGGTTCATGGTTTAAGGTAGGAGAGAGCCACATAATTCTAGCTGCTAGCTACGGCAATGGCTTTGTCAATATTCACTCTCACCACAGCAGGGCAATAATTTCACAGGTCTGGAGTTGGTCATCTTGCTAAACAAGGAAAGAAAAAGAGATTATGATAAGCATCATCTCTGTCGTTTCCACTGAGGATTTCCTCCATTTTTCCTTCTGTCCATTTATGCTGTTTTCTTTTCTTTTCTTTCTTTTCCTTCTTTCTTTCTTTTTTCCTTCCTTTTTTTTTGGCCAGTACTTAAACTCAGGGCCTGAGCACTGTCCTTGGGCTTTCTCAAGGCTAGAGCTCTACCACTTGAGCCACAGCATCACTTCCAGCTTTTTCTATGTATATGGTACCAAGGAATCAAACCTGGGTTTTCATGCATGCTAGGCATGCCACACTCCCATCCATTATGCTATTTTCTTAGACTGGCCTTCCACTCTTTTCTGCATGGTCAGGAGCTGCATGGAGGAGGCTGCTCTCATCTGCCCAGAATAAAACTTCCTGTTACCTTAGCATGTCAAGGAGGCAGTTGGCTGAATGGTCTTGACCTGGAGCTCAAGAAGGAGCCTAGAGACTTGGCACTGACTGCTGGCACACTCCTGGCCCAGGCAGAAATGAGGCAATTCTGCTCCAGTGATATTCACCATGAAGATCAAAAGACCCTGTTTAAATATCCCATAATCTGATTCACCAAATCCACAACCCCTCCTGTGCAGGAGTATTTTCAAGATGGCTAAGTGGGCTACCTAGCAATAGAACACTGTGTTTTCATTCAGTCAACCATTTACTGAAAAGTAGCCACTGTGCTAGATGGCCTGAAGTCTACACGGCTGACATCTATTCCACCTGAAGCCACTGCCACTGATAGGAAGATGTATGTGCAAACAACAAAAGCATAGCCAGGTGCCCTGTCAGAGACCATGCGGGTAAGATGATTCTCAGTTGGAGATTTAGGAAAGTTTTATAGACAATATTTACACTTGGACTTGGGGCATGGATGGGATCTTAAATGCAAAAATAAAAGATTCCTGGGAAAGTGAACGATGTTCAAGACAAACTTTCCTTTGGGATAAATACATACATACACACACACATACATACACACATACATACATACATACATACATACATACATACATACACACATACATGCTAAGGCTCAGAGAATTAGAGACAGAAATTTATAGGCAATGAATGAATGTGAATGTATCTTGTTTAGTCTCTCATCTTGACTATCTCAAGAGGTTAAGTCCAGGACAAGTCAGTTATCTCTATCTGGAAACCAAGGGGCCCTTCACTATGTGGAACTATTTCACAATCACAACTGAGCCTCAGGACAAGTTGCCTGGCAGCTAAAGAATGGATAACAGAGGCAGGCATGAGAGCTACAAGTGTGTAGGTTCCAGGAAAGGAGTACTGGGCACTGGGTCCATACTCTTGGCAGTGGAAATAAATGTTAAGGAAGGTAGTTGTCCAAGAGTAATTGTGGAGAGGAAATTTACAGCACACGAAGACTATTTTGGATGTGTGGGCTGAGGCAGGAGAGGCGGAAGAGTTGATTCCAAAGTTTCAAGCCCAAGTGAGACCAGAAGGCCCTTTTATGGACAAAGGAAATGGCCCACTCCTTCCTTCGCTCTGGACCGTGCACCCTCCCCTCTTTCCTGCTGCCAGGAGCTCTGCTCCCTCCCGATGGCCCTGACCCATACCCGCAGCCTGCACACAGCCCTTGCCCCACGTCTGGGACAACACATTGCGAGACACCTCCACTTTTTCCTTACCCTCCCACCTTTTAACTTCTTCTCTTTATAACCTGTTATCACTCTTTACTTGATCTTCTACCCCAACAATGTAACTTCTTATATGTTTTCTCTTTTCATATAAGCAACATGGTAACTCAAATCCACTTCAAACAAGTTTAGTAAAAAAGAACTTTCTAATTCCTAAAATTGAAAAATGTGAATCTCTCTCTCTTGTTCTCTTATTCTCTCTCTTTCACACACACACACACACACACACACACACACACACACACACACACACTTCTACATTTGTTTCTGCTGGCTTTGCTTCTAGACAAAGTCTACTGGTCAGATGGCCTCCAGAAGTTCTGTGGCTGTCTAGCTCAGAAGTTATAAGTCTAATGATTTTAACAAGAGCACTGCATTGAGCTTTGTTAGACACAATGGAGTCAGGTAACGATCCTAACTCAATCACTGTGACCTGAGGCATGTAATGTTCTCCACCAAAGTACCTGTAGCATGATTGGAAAGGGGAGGGTCTCCACATGAAAGGAAACCAAATAAATTGTGGATACCAGAAATGAGGAGTGGAAAGTAGCTTAGGACAAACATGTATTTGTGATTGTTTTTGTCCATTCATATCCTAAGCATTTTATCTAAATGCCTGGCTACTCTTAGTATGTCTGAGTGTATTCCTAGATACCTTCTACTTTTAAAAAGTCACTTCTACTTCAAACTTTATACATTAAGTGATAAATATTTTTGTATTGTCTGAAAATATATTACTAGTGCCTCCATAGTTTACAACCAGACCTCTGGAATCATTTTACCCTTCCTTTTGTCTCTTGCCTGCTGGTTTCCTTACATAAAATACAGATGCTTGTAAATACACACACACACACACACACACACACACACACACACACACACACATGCTTGCATTCGCATAAGCACTCACATACTCATATTCAAGTCTTGTAGTTCCCTCTTGGTTTGTTCTCTTCCCTCAGCCACCACATCCTACAGAATCAGTTGTTTCTCATTCTTGTCTCTTCACACCTTTTCCCCTATGATCTTATACATCCTCCCGTGAATAGGTAGAGCTATTTTCCCCATACAGTGAACCTGGTTGAACTTTCTTTGACAACTCTGAGTGGGAGTCTTAACTTTGCATGTAATTTGTGCCTCTGTCTTCACCCTGACTCTCCTGTGCAACAAAGAAAAGGCATTCCTGTTGGATCCATGGTACCAGAAGAACTGCAGATACTTGAGAAAACACAGCCCAAAGCAAGAAAACCACCAACTCAAGCCCCTTCCAACTTGATTAGCCTTAGAATCCTGAACTAAGTATATGGTCATGTTATGTGAGGGCTCTCTGTTATATAGCAAACACTAATAGATACATATTCCCTCTCAACCTGCATTTCCAGTTTCCATCTTATAAGAGTAGGTATGTGAGGTGTTTATAGAATAACTACTGATCATTTTTTTCTAACACTTACATAGTGTTTTGTATCTGACAACACAAAAGCATCTGGACATGATAATTCATTGTGAAGTTCACAACACTAAATTGTATCACTATTCAGATACAAGAATACCAAAGAGTACATGATAAAGAATCACAAGGAAACTGACTATTCAGCCTGAAAACATAAATTAGGCTATGTAACTGTTGGCCATCCAGGAAACTTTCAGGGCAACCATGACCAGTTTCATCAAATATACATCATCTCCATCCAGCATAAACTTTCAATCCAGAAACATAATTTCTTCTTAAACAACCACATCACTTTCAAAAGACATGGCATTCCATACAAATCAATGGAATTTCCCCATGCATCTCTGAGGACTGAATTACTCTCTATTGATTTTTTTAAAAATCCATTCAAATTAAACATAGTACTCAAAGAAGAATTCATTTTATATCCTCTTGCAGTATTTATCACAGCTACTGTGTTGAAGAGACAAATTTAATCAAGACAAATGTCTACTAAATGCTTAAGCATAGTAATACAAAATGACAAATATAGTTTCCATGACCTATCAACAGATCTGTCATTGCCTTCAAGTAAACCAAATCTAAAATAAATCTCACATCAATTCCACTGGGGACATTCTTCATGATAAAAGATTCTCCAGGGAAAGGGGAAAAGAACTAGTTTAGAAAAGCATCACATTAGTTAAAACTAAAACGAGCCTTGTACTTGAGTAGCATCTGAGAATCTTACACAATCTCATAACAGACATTCTACTTTTCTTTTTCAGTTGCTCTCATATTTCCAATAGCTGTTTTGTTTATAGTATTTTGCTCCATTTATTCCCAGTATATAGGAAGGAAAAAAGGGCTGACTCCTTCTGCTAGCAGGTGAGGTTGAAGGAAAGATTTTACAGTCAGTCATAAAAATGAGCTCAGTTAAGAATTTTATTTTTGCTGAAAAAAGCACTACCAAGTGAGTAGAGGTCAACCTTCACCAGATCATAAAACATGGAGAAGTAGCAGACTAAGCCCAGCCCTGATGCCAGAACAAAAGGGCTCATTGTGCTTAGGGAACCCATTAAGTCTTGGTAAGCCTTCTGTGCTCTGAAAAACCTGAGTTTCAATCTTGGAACTTGAAAAATAATCCTACTCTAAACCTCAAGCTATTTTCATCTTTGTCACTGTTAAAATATACACCCGCATCCCATAAACATACAAGTGAGAGGAGGAATAAGGAAATGAAGCAAAGATGACCTGACTTGGAAAGTATCAGAGGAAACCTAAAATGACCTAATGCTCAGAGACCATCACGTTGTCATCAACCAAGCCAATCATTTAGTGGCCTGTAAAGATGCTCCTTTTATATGCTATGTACACATTTCTTTCCCTATTATTGATGATTGAGTAATGCAAGGAGTGAAAACAGGAAAAATGACAGTTTTGCTAGATCAAATGAGAGAAAATAGTGTTGATGATGATGATGTTTTACTGACTGGCCAGGAAAGTTGAAATAGTTTTCTGTTTTACTATAAGGCAACTTCAAAGAGCATAGTATAAAAAAAATGTGATCTTGCATATCATTCGTTATCTACATTGCATTACTCAATATTCTTATTATCCCAAAATGGAGCCCTGGGTTAATCTTTTAGACAAGCCTAAAATGGATGTAGCTTTAAGAGTCATAGAAATTTCATTATTTTATAGTACAATGAGTGTGCATAGTTGGAAGAATACAGTAGAGTAGATTAAAGATTTACCTCCAATGGCTCTGTTGTGATTTCCACATCATGACAGAGCCACTTTGTAAACCTTTCACTGTGGTTAAAAATGTAGTGCTCCAGGATAGTTTTGTGGAGCTGCAGAGAAGAACCAGTCTTTCAAACTCCTAATACCCTTTACATCAATACCTCCTCCCCCATCCCAAGGATTGAAATGTGCTGAAGTATGTCTAACATCATTTGAAATGTTGCTGTCCTTATTCTCATGATCGTGAGCCCCAGAAACCATCAATTCTCCATTCACAAATGTGGGCATGCGCATCTGAATTTGAACATGATTAACCTGTGGAGGGTCTATCCCCAAGATCAGGTACTCTGCCACAAGAATGAGGAACTGAGTCTCAGGACATGTCACGGCATTCTTTCATTGAGAAGAAATAAGTAACCTTGAAGCTGTTGAAATAGACATGCATTTCCTGTAGCAACTGCTGTTGAGAGAGCGTGAAGAACAGACATGTGCAAGGACAACTTTGCTTTCTAAGTATATCAGAACATCTTGTGGCACCGTTTTTTTTTCATTTAGTTAAAGATGGCATCATTGGAAATCACTGCAAGCTTACAAAATTGTAAAATCTCTTTCCACCAGTGATAGTCTGAGAATACTATCAAAGCCCTGGAATAATGTTCAGTCCCCCGGTAACAATGATCACCTTTTGCAACGAGAAATGGCTGGTGAATGACTTTCAATGCCTGCTTAGCAGATCACTCTGTTGCCTTTTGTCGGTCTCGTACAAACAGTGACCTTTACCAGCCTTGAGCTCAATGCAGTTTGCTCATCCTCTGCACACTCTGCCGCACAGAAGTTGGTACCAGGTGGAAGTTTTTGTGCACAGAATATAAGCTCTGACAAAGGCAAGATAAGCTGCGCTGTCATTTACTCAGCATTGTCTCAGCTGCTAGCAACTGTAGTACTTGGGGCAAGTAATACAGAAAGTATCAATCAGCTTTGGCTCTTGCCTTGGAGGCTCTGACAAATGTTAAACTACTAAGTGCTAGTGAAATGAAGAAAATGCTAAAGGAGCATAGAGAAAAGCCTCTCACTTTGGTGAGGCAACAAATGAGTCGATAAGGACGACTTCATGAAGAAAGTATTCCATTGTTTATCACTGTTCACCAGACTACCCCCCAAATTCAGTGACTTGAGACAGTAATGACCTTCATTTTGCCCTTGGATTTGTAATTCTTTCAGGGTTCAGTGGGGATAGCTTGTCTTTGCGCCCCTCAATTCTAGCTGGAGCTATCTCGGGCTTGAAACTGGAATCACTCGGAGGCTCATTCATCACATTGCTAATGAGATTGATGCTCATTAGTGGGGACCTATCTGCCAGATGCACAGAATACTCAGAGCACTCACACATAGCAGCGCCATGAAACCTGGGCTTCTTATAATTACATTCACAGGTGGTATACATGTGACTTGCTGGAGTAGAGAGGTTAAAAAAAATAGAGGGAAATGAAGGAGGGAGGGAAGTGAAATGAAATGAAAGTAAGAGAGGGAAGGGGAGAAGTAGAGGGAAGAAGGGAGGGAGAGAAGGAAGGAAATGGGGAGGGAGGGAAGGAAGAAAGAAGGAAATGATGAAAGGACAGAAGGAGGAAGGGAAGAGAGAAAGGAGAGAAGAAAGAAAAAGGGAGGGGAGGGAAAGAGGGAGAGAACTAAGGAGGGAGACAAAAAAGAAGGAGGAAAGGATGATCAGGAGAGAAAGAGGACAGAGAGACACCTAACCATGTTCATTTATAACCCAGCCTAAGGACTCAGGCAACAGCAATTTTAACACACACAAAACTTCCCTTTACCCAATGGAGAAATAGTAAGATCCAGACTTTTTGGAACTAGAAACATTGTATATCCATTTTGGGGGAAGTAAAAATCTACCACAGTGAGTGATTTTGGAACTACACCTTTCAGGATAAAAATAGTTTTCCAAAATGAGAGGAGGGGGTGGGAGGAGAGAAATGGGAACAAAAACATCTTATGTGTGATATTAATGTGTGAGAAGTAATGCACCCTCTGTCTGGCAAATATAACTGTAACCCCTCTATACATTGAAATAAAAAAATTATAATAAAATAAAAAATGTTAAAAAAAAAAAACCTATTTTTCCGATAAAGAAAAGAGTGCTTAAGCCAGGCACAGTGGCTCATGCCTGTATTCCTGGCTACTCAGGAGGCTGAGATCTAAGGAGCCAAGGTCCAAAGCCAGCCTGGGCACAACAATACCTGAAACTCTTATTTTCCTCTAGAAGACAGGAAGTGGGGCTTGGCTCAAGGGTAGGGTGGTAGCCTTGAGCTGAAAAGCTCAGGGACAGTGCCCAGACCGAGTTCAACCTCCATGACCCACCAAAAAAAAAATAATAATGCTTCTGTAGAGGAAGAAAATAAGCATTCAAATGGAAAATGTGTAGAATATCAGCTAATCATAAATAACAGAGAAATCATAGTGGAAATAATTTTTAGAACCAATTTTCCATTAAGGTGAAAAAATAAACTAAAATGTTCTTCCCTGCCTCTCTTTGGTCATTTCTTAAGAAATGTAAGAAATAGTAAGATTTTAATAGTCTTTGTTTAATACCAAACAGCAGCAGATATTCTACCCCCCATTTTAGTAATGAAGGAAATGCACATCTGAAAAGTTAAAATAAGACCTCAACTCATCTCTACTTAACTCCACAGCTCATGGTCTTATCAACAGAACCAGGCAAGGGAGTGGATGTGCAAACTAAATATGAGCACTTTTCAAAACTAAAGTTTATGTGCAGGGAACCTCTAATGTTTCAGTGTGTTACTATAGTCAAATTTTATGTTTGCTCGTGTACATTCTGAAGTCCTGGAGCAGCTGCCCTGCAGAGGAAACAAGCTCGGAGACTTATGTGCACAAACTTAGCAAGGAGGCTCTGACTTCTCACTTTCTATTGGCTGAACTCAAGTCACATGTCCACAGTAAAGGCTGGTGGGAACCATGACTCTTCTACAGCTGATCCAAATCACTCTCCCAAGAACACATTATAGAATACATAGGAACATGCTAGACCATTGAGCATCTCTAAAACTAAACTTTTATCAGTGAATGAAATATGTACTTAAATGCCTTGAGGAAAATGAATGCCTTAATAATTCATGTAGAGACAGGCTGAGAATTATACATCTTTGTTTGAATACCATCCCACCCTATTAAGGGCATAGAAGAGAAGAACTAAGTTATAACAGGAGAGATGGTGGCTATGTGTTTATAAGCACAGAAAGCAATGAGAACACTTCAACTTCAGGATAAAATACATTTGCTAGCTAGGTCTATCTAGACTTGCGAATATAGTATGCTTCGGGAACAGTCCTAAAACTACCATTGTCTGTGAAGGCCACATTTCCCCTTCAGAGAAAACTCCCTAACTCTCTTCCCCTCCTAGAGGAGGGTGTGTTCATTCAAAATGCAGAGATTGCACCAATCCCCTGTGCAATGGTATTTAGAGGTGAGGCTTTTAGAGGCAGTTAAGTGTTGAGGGTGGAACTCTCATAAACAGGATTAGCATCCTTATAAGAAATGAGAGAGAAACAGAGAGAGAGAGAGAAAACAGAGAGAGAGAGAGAGAGACAGACAGACAGACAGAGAGACAGACAGATAGACAGAGATACAGAGAGACAGAGAGAGAGAGATTCTGTCTGAACCAGGAAAGCAGCGGATTGGCCAACACCTCCATCACACTTCTCAGCTTCCAGAACTCTCAGAAATAAATGTAGTTTATGGTACCCAACTGATATTTGTCTTAGCCACCAAAAATGACTAAGAGGCCAAAACCAATCAAAAAGAGTCAAAAACCTCCTAATGTGCCTTCCCCTTAGCACAGAGAAAATTTGAGTCTCTTACTTTTTCTATGTTTACAAACCCAGAATGTTTGAAGAGATCAAAGTGTTCAGCAGAACCACAAGTGTATCCACCTAAAAGCAAAGCAATGCACATTCATAACTCAAGTAGAAATTCTCCTGTTAAGAGTTCCGTTGACATATCCCGCTTTAGGAACTCAGCAAGAGGGAAATATTCAATTAATGAGAGAAGTCCTACGGTGCTAGTGTAGAAAAGTCACAAGGAATCCCAAGGTTTCTAGAAACTATTTCAAACACATACGATTAAGTTGGTTTTATCAACTTCAAGCACAAAAAGCCAGAAATGATCCCGGTTCTATCCTCTGTTGTTAATTTTTATAATTTCTGTCAGGATTAGCTATAATAGCAGAGGAAAGAGAAGGAGGGAGGGAGAGAGGAAGGGAGGAAGGCAGACAGAGAGAGAGAGGGCAGCCTAAAAATTCAACAGTGAGAAGATAATTGAGTAAATTACAGTAAAAAAATCACCACAATAACTAACAACTGTGAAGAATATACACTTTGCAGTTCAAATGTATTATCTCCTTTGATTATAACAATAATCCCTATGCTATATATGACTAAGTGTCCTCTAATTTACTTGAGACCGAGACTCCAGCATCCTTGTTTGCTAAGCCTTACAGTACAACATGACACATGGAAGAAAAAAATAGCAGATACATTGAGCTAAAACAAATACAAAACTTTTCACCAAGTATAGAAATAGAAGATCAGAATCCTCAAATGCTTCACAAATAGTGACATGTGCACTGCAGGCTGAATATCAACCTGGTAGACAGGACAAAAGAAGGGAGAATCGCCAAGAGGGTCTTATTTCCCAGACTGGGAGTGGTACTTCACATGCTAGCATGCAATGTTTTGAATGTTTTACTATAGCATGTGATTGCTAAAAGAGACTAAATATATAGAAAAGAGGAGGCCAGATATGGAATAAGCCTGTGATTCTAGCTGCACAGGAGGCAGAGAACAGGAGGACCAGAGTTCATCGTCAGCCTGAGCAAATCCTGGTCAAATGCTACCTCAAAATTGAGCCAAGTATTATGAAGTAAACCTGTGCTCCCAACCGCTTGAAAGGGGCAGGAATGGGGGGGGGTCATGATTTGAGACCAACCAGGAAAGGTAGATTAACACCCTACTTGAAAAACAAATTAAATCCAAAGGACTGGAGACATGGCTCAAGTGATAGAGTGCTTGGTAGAAACCCTTAGTTCAATCTTGTTTTTAAAAAAGATAAAAAAAAGAGTGACGGGAGGAAGTAACGAAGGGGAGAGGAGACAAGGAAAAGGCTGGAGAGGAGAGGAAAAGAGGGGAGGAGAGAGGAGGAAGAGGAAGTCAAAGGCAGCTCTTGCAAGAACCAGAAAGCAGACAATGATCACTCTGAGACACAAAGACAGAGGAGGGGCCTAAGAACTACAATCCCATGTCAGCACACACCGGTCCCATTAAACAAAGCAGTGATGACAAGGTACTGTGTTCCAGTGCCTCTAACACTTCAACCACCGCCTCCACCAAGGACTACCGCAGGCTTAGGAGCCCCCCCATCTATCACCTGACCTCTGAAGTCCAGGCAGGTGTACTGCACACTGTAGGCTCACCTGGACTAGGTCTCCAGACTCTGAGGCACATGAGTAATTTCCCAACCACATTCAGACTAAGGTCTCCTGGATGCAGTATTATTCCCTTGCTTGGGAAGTGACTGAGCTAAAGAGAATGTGACAGAGAGACCCAGAGGAATAGTATTCTTTCTCTAAGGGCAAATGAGTGATGTTCAGGGCTTTTCCCCAGACAGAGTAGGTAGGAGATGCTTACCCAGAGACTTCAACAAAAACAAGATTCCATTTTCTAGAGTGATTCAAATGTCAAATACAGACAAACTTTTAATGAGGAAAGAGTCTTGTCTGGTAGAGGAAAAGGGAAGCTGCAGGTCACAACAGCCATTGCCGTGGGTAATGTTTATTCTGCTTTTCCTCTGGTTGAGCTGGTCTGGCTCACCCAGCCAAGAGACAGTTGCGAAACAAGTGCTAATACAGAAGACCTACAGGGAAACTCATAGATCTTTAACTTTCATTAACCCCAGTTTTGACTTTCTTTTTCTTAAAAAAAAAACATGGTGCTAAATCTTTGTGGTCAAAACCTTCAGTTAATAGTCTTTAATAAAGAAGTCTAGACTCTGGAAAACCAAAAAATAAACAACTACAGACCAAATTGCATTCTCCTTTGAAAGTTCATGGGACTCCATTAACATCGCCCAGAAAGCTACCAACTAATTTATTTTCTATGGTCTTTTAGAATGTCTCCTAGAAGTACAAATTAATGCCAGGTCCAGACATTAATCCTGATCACCCAGCTCATCCCTAACAGTAGCTCCTGTAACTACCGACTTCCCTGAGGTCTGAGAACTGAAGAGAGTGCCTATCCCTAGCATCAGTTCATAAAGAGAGAGTGGAGAGAAGAGGGTTGACTGGAAGAGAATGGGTGGATTGGATATGAAAAGAGAAATGAGAGATATAACTGGCTTCATCTGTATGGGTCAGAAGTGGTAGAATAAGGAATAGAATAGAAATGGATTGATCATTGAATAGAGTAGAATGGAAACTAGAATGTACTAGAATCAAAGAATGAGAATAGAATAGAGAATGGAATGGAATAAAATGCTAAATAGAGGGGTATAGAATAGGGGCTGGGAGTTTGGCCTAGTGGTTAAAGTGCTTGCCTAGCATGCATGAAGACCCAGGTTCGATTCCTCGGTACCACATACATAGAAAAAAGCCGGAAGTGATGCTGAGGCTCAAGTGGTAGAGCTCTAGCCTTGAGAAAGTCCAAGGACAGTGCTCAGGCCCTGAGCTCAAGCCCAGGACTGGCAAAAAAAAGAAGGGTATAGAATAGATTATAACAAAATAAAATGAAATAGAATAAGATTGGATAATGAGTAGAATAGAATGGAGTAGAAAATGAGGAGAATAGAATGGAATGGAACAAAATAATGAGTAGAACAGTGACTAGAATGGAATAGAATAGTGGATGGAATAGGTAAAACAAATAAAATATAGAATAAAATAGAAAGGAGTAGAAAAGAACAGAATAGACAATAAATAGAATAGAAGATAAAATGGGATAGAACGACAAATAGAATAGATAGAATAATGAATAAATGGAATTGACTAGAACAATACATCAAATAGAAAGGAAAAAAATCACAAGAAAACAACAGAGATAGTCTGTGGAGTTTTTATGTAAGTTGGTTATCAAACTATACTACCTGTGCCTATGTGTGTTCTAAGTCACAATGCAAGATGAAGTTTTCATACTCAAAAGCCGAATAATCTTTTGATTAAAAAAATGAGACTTCTCAACCAAATATATTGTGACTGCTGGTTATTATCCTGAGTTAAGAACTAGTTCCTGAAGGCTTGCTGGACCACAGTGCCCGCCAAGCAGCCCTGCAAAGGAGGGGAGCCGTTCTCACTAATGCTGTTCCCACAGCATCCCTAATCCCCGCCAGGAGACATGGAAAGAAGGAAACAGACAGAAAAAGAACATACGTGAGTAGAAAGAGGGATGGATATATAGCAAGTTATTAAGAGCTGATGTCAAGGGTTGAGAACTCCTTGCTCCCAACAGGACTTCGGTGCTAAATCCTGGGTGGTGAGGGAATGAGTAACTATGGAGGGATTCTGTCAAAATTGGCTGTCTGGCTATCCTTGGACTCTTGAGACTCAGCAAGGTCAAGAGCCAAGGTCAAAGCCTACTTCAAAGGAGGATTCAAAGAAGCCTAAAGTTTCACCAAACGGAGAAACTTTGTCAATTCTCAAATGACTCCACCAAGGGGTTGCCTCCAATTTCTTTTGTTGTTGTTGTGGGTCATGGGGCTTGAACTCTGGGCCTGGGCGCTGTCCCTGAACTCTTCAGCTCAAGGCTACCGCCCTACCTTTGACGCCATAGCCCCACTTCCCATTTTCTAGAGGTTAATTGGAAAGTATTTAAACTTAACCTTATCCTCTTCATGTGCAGTGATAGAATTTTGAAGGCCTTAAAAAAAGTCACAGATTTATTTTCTAGTGAGTATTTGTCATGCTCAGGACACATCAGAGCATTTTACTATGTGTTGAATATGCCCATCATTACATGCCTTGTATTTTTTCTTCTGTTTTGTTTTATGAGATAGTATTTCACTACGTAACTGAGGGTTGTTTCAAACTAATGATCCTCCTGACATGGCCTCCCACAGACATACACCACCACCCCCAGCAAGAAGTTATATTTGAAACTTATAATTAAAAATAGGCAAGGTGGCTCATGCCTGTACACCTAGCTACCCAGGAGGCTGAGATTTGAGGATCAAGGTTCAAATCCAGCCCAGGCACTAAGGGACTTGAGACTCTTATCTCCAATTAACCTCTAGAAAATGGGAAGTGGGGTTGTGGCTCAAGAGTAGGGCAGTCACCTTGAGCTGAAGAGCTCAGAGACAATCCCCAGACCCAGGGGTAGGGTGGAAGCCCTGAGCTGAAGAGCTCAGGGACAGCACCCAGGTGAAGTTCAAGCCCCATGACCCACAAAAAAAGAAAGAAAAATAGAAAAGAGGATCAAAATAGGGTTTGGTAAAAGGAGAATTTCTAATACTTCTTTTCTTGTTATGCTTTAGCAAAGTCAGGATTCAATAATCAAGGAATAAAATCTAAGCCTAAAATAAAACTTATTCCCTATATTACAGAAGGAATATTATAGTTACTTTTATTGCATTCACTTTGTGTGTTCACCTTACTAAGCAAACTAATGAAAGTATATAGTCATATTTAACATTACTTACAAAAAGGAGAAAATAACAGTGAAAGTTTCTTTCAAATACATATTGATAGGCCAAACAACCATTTTTCGGTTCTGTAGCTTCATTTTTCTTTCTTAGTTCTTTTTGTTCTAAAAAAAAAAAACCCCAGCATTTCTTATAAGTAAAACATTCTCATTCATAAACTATTTCTTTTCTCTTCTCCCCTTAGGGCTTATTTCATGTTGTTACTGTATCTGAATGTGGTACCTGGAATATTGTATATACATGTATTTAGTTAGTTATTTAGTTATTTATTTGAAAAAGGGAAGGTAAGGGAAAACAAGATGAATGGGAGGGGGTGAGGAGAGGGAAAGTGGGAGAAAAACATGAGAAGGGGTAATAATGTTCAAGAAGTAATATACCCACTACCCAATGAATATAACTATAACCCCCCTGTTCATCACCCCAACAATATTTTTTTTTAAAAAAGGTAAAAAAATTCTTGTTTGTAGAAAATTTATTCGTTTTGATACCTTTTAAATTAAGCATTCTTCCAAACTAAACACAAATTGCACATTCACAAAGCCATTTCCAACACCTTGTTTCTCCAGAAACAAAGGGAAAAGGCAAGGAGAAGACTGATGGAATATCTAGATGTTCATTCCGGGCAGCTTTCATGAAAAACAAGAAAGCTACACCCTAGGGTGCAGTATCCTGAGTCTGCCTCTAACCAAGCATTAAGGATTATGAGACCAGAACGGCCTGTCGTCGACTTTCCCCCACTCCTGGAGACAGCACATTCCGAGATTCCACAGATCATCAAACCCAGCCTTCAGAACCAGTACTGCTCTTAACAAATACAGAAGAGGCCCCTCTGGATGCTACTTTGCAAACCAGAAGACAGTTTTCCATGGCCAGTGATGACAGTTAGTCTTTGCTATCTGAATAGTCCAGGTGCTGCTGAGAAGTTGTTTTACAAATGTACTTAGCATCTGCAGTCAGAGAAATGACTTTCCCTCATAGCCTGCGAGAGCCTCTCCTGCTCCATGGAAGACCTTCGAAGCAAAAGTAAGTCTACTGATCTTAAACAGCATTAATCTGAATTCAGAAGAAATAAAGGAGTTCCTTATATTCTAAATGTAATCAATGACCAAATCCCTGAAACTTGGTTTAAAATCTTAGAATACAACAAAGCAGCCCTTTAAAATGGCATGCTACGATGTCCTGAAGTGACACGTGGATGCAGTTTAGTAAGCATTCTCTTTCTCTGAAGTTTAAAGAACACTTAAAATCAGTACTTGTACCAGTTGGATTTTCCTCATTAAACAGCTGTAGCCTTTCGAGGCAGAGAGAAAAGCATATGGGAGATGGTTTGGGAAACACCATCAAACCCAACTTTGTCTAAAATAAGAATGACTTTATGAATGCTTAAATGAGGCTGAAATTGGTTTCAGCCCATGACCCAAATTGCAGCTCTTCCTCTGATAATTGCACCTTTCTTTCCTTATTTCAGTAGTTTCCTGGACAGTTTCTCTCCGTCCTCCCCGCCACCCACCAATCTAAGAAGGAAGATTTACTCCTAAATTGTACATACTATCACCAGTGAATCTTCACCTTTCTTTCCTCACCACAGAAAACTACAACTTTTCTTCCTATTGCATTCCTCTTTTACCAAAGTAGGCTCCTATAGCTGGGTGGTTTTATTTTCTCCCATCACATTTAATATATAATATATATAAAATATATAATATTATATATAATATATATATAATATTTAAATATCCATTTAATATAAGCTTATCAAGAAAAGAGACCACAATGACAGTTAAATTAAAAGTGGCACCAATTCATGTATTTCTAGAACACCATACATAAACAGATAACCTATGGGGAGAGGATATTTATATATGGAGGGTGCACCACACTTTAGCTTCAGCAGTAATGGATTTGTCAAAAGGCCCAGGCTTCTAACAAATGAGTGGTAAGAGAAACCCTCAGTGGTCAGAGCACAAAATGAGGTTGTGTTTCATGACACCTCACTTCCCTGGACCAATCTTGCAGCATGGGAGGCAGTGGCCGAGAGAAAAAGGCTACCAGAACATGGATTGGCTGGTAGGCTGGCACCCCCAGTTCCCAGTCTGTACATCGGTACCCATTTGTCCATGCAGATGTTTCAGAGCAAAGCTTAATCCTGGTTATGGCAGTAATGTTAGATCACTTGCTCTTGGTTCTGGATACAAACAAGGCATGACAATAATGTCAAGATCATTTCTGATTTTTTCTCTCTGCCATAAAGTGCCTCTCTTAACTCCTCATTCTTGCTCTTTTGGAATAATCTAATAATTGGTGTTTGCTGAAGTCGGTGTGTTGTCCTGGGCTCTCAGGTTTGGCAAATGGAAGCTTTCCCAAGCGATAGACACCATTCCTTATCAAAGGGATTTGAGGCGTCAGTTGTAGGCTGGGTTGGAGAATGGTGATAAGGCACTTCATGACCAGAGCCTCTTCCCAAGATCCATAACAACGAGTAGGCAGGTGGTGAGCCTGCAGTGTTTGTGTTGCTCTGGAGATAGGAATGAGGGGCAACCTCTCACACAGTAACCAATTCACGCGAAAGAGACTCTGGCAATGGGCTCCCAGAGATAAGGAAATCTCTGTCCCTTCTCTCCACAGATAAACTTGAAGCCACACATAGTAACTGACTTCTTAAATGACTGGTAACTCCCCATATGCCAGAAAATAAAACCAAAAAAGTAAGAAAATACAAATTTAAATACGAGATAAATTTATTTATTATTGAAATTTATTTCAATTGTCTACGGTGCAAAAGAACTATAGGACAAGATCTGGGCACAAGAGCCAAGAAAGCAATAGAGATGAGACTTTCTTTTCATGTATTTGTTTTGAATATTTGGAAGTACTGCAGTTTGAACTCAAAAGACTTAGTTTTGCTAGGCAAATGCTCTATCACTTGAGACATATCTCCAACCCAGAGATGAGCTCAACTTTCTTCATTATAATTTTATCTTCAGGGGAAGGGTTACGTTACTTTGTTTTTGTTTGTGAGGTTTTTGTCATTTTTTTTTATTGGTTGGTTGTTGATTGGCTAGTTGATTGGTCAGAAACCTGGTTTTACTCTGTAGCCTAGAATGGCTTAGAATTTGTTATGACCCATGCCAGTATAAACTCATGATCATCCTGTCTCAGCCTCCTGAGGGTTGGTACTCAAGATACGAAGCACAATACTACAAAAAAAAGTCAATTCTTAGTCATGAGGTAGAGGTCAGGAAGCCAGACAGAAGAAAAGAAGAGGTGAAGAAGCTGGCAAAACTTCAAGAAGATTTTCAGGCCTAGGGACTCAAAATGGGGTGTAAGTTGACACAAGTGTCTTCGACCACTTCCATGTATAAAAGTGCATTTCCCTAAAAGGAAGAGAATGCTAAGAAGGAATCAACACTCAGCAACGCTTTTCTCCAACAGAGTTTAATATGGGAATTAATCACCAAAATATATTCATACAAACCAAAATGAATATTAATTGTACTCTGCCTCCTGAGTGTTGAGATTCCAGGTGCACACCCCACATGCACTACATTAATATTTAGTGCATCAAAAATGCACATTTATTATTGCATAAAAACAATAATGAAAAATAACAGTAAATGCTAAGGGTATTTATTTCTCTTAAAAATATGTAGGCCACTTCAACATCTCTGGTAATAAAAGAAATGCAAATCAAAACAACTCTAAGATTCCACGTCACTCCAGTCAGAATGGCCAGGATCAAGAAAACTAATAACAACAGATGCTGGAGGGGATGTGGCCAGGAGGGATCACTACTACACTGTTGGTGGGAGTGCAAACTCATTCAACCACTATGGAAAGCAGTATGGCAGTTCCTCAAAAGACTAAGCATAGAGCTCCCCTATGACCCAGTAATTCCACTACTAGGCATTTACCCAATTGTCCAGAAACGACATACTAAATCCACTAGCCCAACAATGTTCATTACAGCACTATTTACCATAGCAAAGATATGGAATCAACCTAGATGTCCCTCAGTTGATGAGTGGATCAACAAGATGTGGTATTTGTACACAATGGAATTCTATGCTGCTGTCAGAAAAAACGACATCGCCCCATTTGTAAGGAAATGGAAAAACTTAGAAAAAATCCTATTAAGTGAAGTAAGCCAGACTCAAAGGAACATAGGCTCAAGGGTTTCTCTCATTTGTCCTAATCAGTAGAAACCTTGGGCTCTCCTAGCAGAGATTTGCAATAGAGCAAAACCTAGATACATAAGGCCATATAGAATGACGCTAAATGAAAGGACCTCCAGGATATTGAAACAAAAGCCATATAATGAATGATTGTTGTCCTTAATGTACTATGTTATCTCTCATCTCTTTTGCTGTCCCTTGGTTTTCTCATATTGTTACAGTATCCCACTTTGTTACCTGATATATCGGATATATTTGTATTTGGTTATTTGAAATTGGATAGGGAAGGGGGGAAAACAAAATGAGGGTGGGGGGGAAGGAAATGGGGACCAAGACATGAGAAAGGGTATCAATGTATGTGAATTAATGCACCTTCTATCTGGCAAATATCATGTAACCCTTCCATTAATTACAATAAAAATATATGAAAAAAAGAATAATTGCCGAGCATAAAATTCTTAACTATGAAAAGAAATATGTAAAGGTGAGACTTTGGAAGGTGTTAGTAATATCTGGGGTTTGGATGGAAAACTTTAGAAGGCTATAGGACTATATAATGTTTCAGTTACTTCCAATGGCATTATATAATTCTTTTAAGCATTTATGGTGACCTTTGGAGGCTTTATTTCTTGTTTCATTCTTTCTGCTCAATTTTCTAAATGCCCTAAAGAAATGGCCATAACACAATAAATGAACAGTGCTGTTTGTTCATGATCCATTGATATGACATCAATGCCTGAATAAAAAGAATTAAACTCTTAAACCCAAAGCTCCCTTCCTAATTCTGTCTGTGCCACCCAAAGTACCACAATGGCCCAGAATGAAAACACATCTTGACCATTTCCCCAACCAATGCTACAAAGGCCCATTGTGGGCCAAGACAAGGCTTGGAGGAAAAATCCCCCAATAGGAAGAATTTTTCCCCAATCTGACTATTCTAACATGGCCTATGTTGATCCCACTGCAGAAATGAACTCTTTCTAGTTAAGGTCAGAATGAATAATATTTAAAGGAAAGAAAAAATGGGGAGATGAATCCTGGCTCTGTTTGTAACTAGTTATCTGGTTCTGTCTTGCTCATCGGCCCATCAGCCCCTGGACACCAGGCCGGCATGGTCAGCAGGCCTCTTCCCAGCATGAGCATTCTTCATAGGCTGATGATGAGATTTCTTTGGGGTTGGTATTTAGAGAGCATAGGATGTTCCGTGGCTCCCACTGGATCGAATATGACAGAGTTTTGTCACACACACACACACACACACACACACACACACACACACTAGAATATTAACTAGACATGTTGAAAGCCCCCCTTCTTCACCTGGTCCCTGACAGACAACTTGCACTAAAACCATCTTTCCTCTATCAGCAATCATCCATCCACCCAGGCCCTCCTACTGTGAACGCCCATGACTCCTGTTTTGTTTTGTTGTTGACTTTTTTTCTTTTGCACGGCATTGAATACACTAGTGCACAATCGCATTCTTCAATGGAGAGCAACAAGGACACAATTCTTTCAACACAACTACTTGCATCATCATTAAATGGAAAGGAATTTTTTTGTTTCTATTTTCTTAAATGTTTGCACAAGATGAAGTTAATTTCCTTAAGCAAAGCAATTAATAAATTATGTAATATAAAATTTAAAACTTGCATGGAATTAATGTGTAGTAGAAATGTGAGTCTCCCTATTTACTTCTTCTTATATGGACACAGTAGGCAGAACACTCTTAATTGTCCTGAGCATGATGATAATCCATCTGATATGATTCTTAAAGCCCAGTTACTGGACACAGTGTAGGGATTCCTCCTCTGCTGTCCCAAGCACAGTCCGCACTTTGCATCTCATAAACCAACTCTATCAATATCTTTGGACTTCTCAAAATAGCCCAGGGACAGACGGCCCTGTCACAGAGCATTCCCTGGTATCCAGCACTGTCCTATCTCTGGCATACACTAGCGAGTGAAAATAGACACAACTACTGAGTCTATGGAAATAAGCACCCAGGGCTAGCTGCAAATGCATAGGAGAGCCATTTGCTCCCTTTGACTGTATGAATGCCATTCTTATACCTTCAATTTTGAAAAGACTGCATCAACTTTGCATACAAGGGGCTAGGACTTTTTAGTATCATTTAAATTTGTTGCCATGTGTAAATGAAGCTTACCATGTAGTAATTTAAAGATCCTATGAAAAAAGCACAATATGCAACAACAGTAAAGTCTATAAGGAATGTGCAAGCTTGATGTGATTACTGGCTAAGTAATGATCATCCAGATTTAGGAATTATGATATTTTCCCAAAGAACACAGGAAGAGATGCAAATAGATGCAAGAGTCTGAGGTACCTTCTTGTTTGGGTAGAATATAAGAAGTGAGGCTGGAGAGAAGAAATCTGTGACATTTAACCAATCTAAGGCAGTTAAAATGGTAGAGTTCAGAGGGCCATTTGCTTGATGGAAGAAGTTAGTTCTTTAAGACCCTTGATTTGGGCTGGTTTGTAGGAAAAATTGATTTCATTCCCGGGAAGTTTGTTGTTGTTGTTGTTGTTGTTGTTGTTGTTGTTGCCTGTCCTGGGCTTGAGCTCAGGGCCTGAGCACTGTCCTTGGACTTAGAGCTCTACCACTTGAACCTCAGCACCACTTCCAGCTTTTTTTTCTATGTATGTGGTACTGAGGAATTGAACCCAGGTCTTCAGGCATGCTAGGCAAGCACTCTACCACTAGGCCAAACTCCTGGCCCCCTGGGAAGGTTTTTGTATGTTCCGAAGTCATCATGGCTCAGGTACAATCAACTCAAGTGGCCAAGAAGGCCACGCAAGGCTGAATGAAGCTCAGGTGAGTGATCAAGGGACAGAGGAGGATATCAGAGACAGGAACCCTCAAGATGAGATGTGGTTTCATTTTCCTCTGAAGGGAATGCTAAAAATGTTCTATTATTCAAATGAATACAATGCCCTCCTTGAGGATGGGCAAATATGTTGTGACTGCTTAAAATAAATTCCATCCCATAATTCATACATTTCTCTAATAGTAAACAATAGAAAGGAGAAAAGTATCTAAACCAGCGTAGAAAAAAATTCTGGGCTTTGAATTAGACCCAAAGCCTTGTAATATAGACACAAGATCTTCACCTTAAGTTACCTGTGTGACTTAAAACTTACAAGCCATTGCAATTTTAAAAAAGAAAAAAAACCTTGAAATGATATAGATTTCTACTCTTACCTTGGAGACTTTCCCTTGAAGCCATTCTCTCTTTATGTCTGCAAAGTCCTTTTGTCACATAAGGAACATTCATTTTTGTTTCTTCCAAGATCTTTCTTCATGAAGGGAAGGTCTATTAATTATTTTGCTTCTGGCTCATTCTCTCCCCCCACCCACCAGATGTTAATATTATGCCTTGAACTTAGGGCCTCAACTTACTCAGCTTTATTGCTTGTGGCTGGCACTCTACCACTTGAGTCATGCCTCTTGTTTGCTTTTTGTTGGTTAACTAGAGATGACATCTTGCAGACTTGCTAAACAACAATCTAAAGTTAGACTTCATGATTCTTGGCCAACCTTTGGAGACTATTAAATAATGGGAATCTGTCAACTCTCCACCCTATTCCCTTGTGTAAGGATTTGACAAATGGTAGAGAAACAGAAGTGTATTTAACTTGACAGATGTCAGGAGCTGTCAGGTAATCCTTTAAACTCCTGCCTCCAAATAATTATTGATCTATTAATCTTTAGAGACCATAAAACTGGGAAGAAAGAAACTCAAGAAGGGCACTTTGGATTGCACAATCAAATAGACGTAGGCTTTCAGTTTTCCTATTAGATTGTAACTCCTGTGGATGCTTATGCTTGTTAATGGAACTAAAAGCGAGTGGAAGTGCACTGCGTGACCTTCCTTTCGATTCGTGCTCATGACATGGGAACAGGTTGACAAACCCAAAGATTATTTTTTAACTAAGCTGAGGTCACAGCCTCAAACCTGCTGAGCAGTCACTTATGCTGAGAAGTGAAAAAGATAACCCAGATATAATGTTGAAGATAAAAGGTACACTTGATTTGATTTGATACAATAGGTTAGTTTTGCACTAGAAAATAAAGCAAATATTCTCTGTGACTCTAGGCCCCTGAATCTATGACCACAGGAGATGAAAGTGGTGTCTTTGTTTATCCTGAGGCTGTCAGAGAGCATCCAGCTTCAGGATATTACACAAGCTGTCTCACTTCCTGAACCTTCAAGTCATAATGTGCTCCGGGAGGTTATTTGTTTTTCTTTGGTCCTAAATAGAAAGTTGAGTGAAAGTGGTATCTACTACTTTTATCTTTCGATTTTTAATCCAAAGCGCAATAGAAGAATAAGTTCTATCAGAAGTCTCTGCCTTTGCTATATTATAAATGAAAGTACAAGGTAATAAACAGACTGTTAAGTGAGACTTTCAGGAAATAAAAGGTACTTCCACTGAATTATACAGCATACATGGTGCTCCCCACAGGGAAAAAGTTAATGACATGAATCACTTAAGGTTAGGGACATTTTAAAATGTTCCCTTCTGACTAATTGGTTCAGATTTCAAGTTTATGGTTTTGATTTCTCTTTGCATGATAGCTATCAGTTAGCCTTGTAAGCAAAATGGACGTATTCACATTAAATAAAAAGCTTCTTCCTAGCTCCTTTGGGATATGGGCTAAAAGGTTCTATTTAATACAAAAAAGAAGAGGAGGAGGAGGAGGAGGAGGAGGTGGAAGAGGAGGAGGAGGAGGAGGAAGAAGAGGAAGAGGAAGAGGAGGAGGAGGAAGAGGAGGAGGAGGAAGAGGAGGAAGAGGAGGATGAAATTACTGCTAGGAAACACTGATCGCTCTTCTCCAGTGAACCATTTAGAGTCATCACCCTCCATCGCATGTAGACAGTATCAGGCATGGATTATGGTCAAATGTCAGTAGACATGCATTTTTATCAATTATTCATTCAAACATAAAGAAGGGACAGAAATCAGCAAATGCCAAACACTTACCTCTTAGCAAGTAATAATATCTTCACAAAATTCCAGCCATCCAGGGGAGTAAATTGCTGAGCAGCTTAGGTAGGTTGTCTTAAACCAGAAATTTCCCATAAGACTGTCTCAATTCAGAATGGTAGCACTGATTTCCCAAGTATTTCTTGCAGGGGAATGAGCCTTAGAGTGACTCTTCACACTGGCTTAGCTGTCATTATTCAGGCCACAAAATGCCTTCTAGCTGGATTTGTGGATGATGATGAACACACAATGATCTACCCTTTTTTGGTTTTGGCCAGTCCTGGGACTTGAACTAGGGCCTGGGCACTGTCCTTGGTTACTTTTTGCTCAAGGCTAGTGCACTGCCATTTGAACCATAGCACCACTTCCGGTTTTTTCTGTGTAGGTGTTGCTGAGGATTTGAACCCAGGGCTTTGTGCATGCTAGGCAAGTACTCTACCACTAGACCACACTTCTGGCCTCCGCAGTGATCTTATTGTGACAAGTGTTTATCAGGAAGAACACTATCCATTGCACTGGAACACACATAATTTCTTGCTGATCCCATTTTTGTCAGATGACAATTGCTTCTTTGTCAAGGAACAGATAAGAAATGTCCCCTAACTCTTTAGTGGTCTTGTAACCCTGAGTAGCAGTGACCTAGTCTGGAACTAACTACAAGCAGAGACAGTAAACTTGCTCAGGGGAAAGAAGTGCGGCTTCATGGGTTCCCTTTCTTCCTCATCAAGACCTTTGGGCTCACTGTTTTCAGCAAAAGTAAGGAATGAATTATAAAGTGCAATTGTTCCCTTCTGCAGATACGTCACTGCTAGTTTCCCCACAACCCGCAAGCAGTAAAACTTACTTTCATTTCAGTATCATCAGCTAGGATTGCCTAATTAAAAGCAAAAAATGAGTACAGAGAAATACTAGCTCAGTGCTTTTTCTATCCACACATCAAAATCACATTGACTCTCCCAGCTCCTTCTCTCTTTCTGGATCATCTCTCCCACCCTCCCAATCCCCCAGAGAAATGGCAAACCTGATAGTGCTGTAAAGCTCACTAGCACTTGTATCACTCCACCCTCCTCACGCATGACCGTATACATGCATGGATCTCACACTGTATCTCTTTCTTGGCCAGTATGAGGTATCCATTTGTACACATGAATAGCAGTGATGGTGGTACAGTAGCAGTCATTGCCAAAGTGACAAATGTTAACTGTTTTTTTGTATACTGGTCACTGGGCTAAACACTCCCCATATATTATCTAGTTCAGTCTTCATAGTAAGTATACATTATCAAGTTCTATCTTCACAATCTTCGCAGTAGTATTTTATACTTATTTTTCAAGAGCTGACTAAGGCATAAGGACACTAAAAAACATGTTTAAAGTCTCATAGTTGTTAAGTTTAGAGTACCATATTTGAACCCAAGAAGACTAACTCAAGAGTGACCCACTTTTGACTTTTTTGACAAACTATTTTGAGCAAAGAATACATGAAGATAAAGCAGAACCTACAAAATGCTAGTCTCAATGTGATTTTTACTCTAAGCGGAGTTCAAGTTTCCAGGATGCAAATACTAATGAGTTATTGCATATACCAGTACCTAGAAATTGGCTAGAGTTTCACATACATTTATGGAAGGTAAGAGATAACTTCCCAACCAGCACCAGTTGTAATCCTAGCTACTCAGAAGGCTGAGATCTGAGGATCACAGTTTGAGGCCTGAACAAGTCTAGGCAGGAAAAGGCTGTGAGACTTTTATTTCCAATTAATGAAAGAATAAGCTAGGAGTGGAATTGTGGCTCGAGTGGTAGAGCTCTAATCTTGATAGCACTGAGGCCCACAGGACCAAAGTAAAAAGAAATAACTTCCCAAAGGCCAACCTTAAAATTCATGTATGGTACTGAGTGTATATGAGAGAAAGGGAGGTGAATACTCAAATTAGAAAAATAAACACAACAATCCATTCTTTCCATACCTGTTAGAAATCTCTACACTAAAATCTCAAAATAGGCCAATTAGTGTGTCAACAGATCATAATGTAACTTTCTTCATTCTGGCCCATAATCCATCCAGAAAACAAAAACAAAAGAGTAGGGGATGTTTAGTTATCTCTATCAACCAGCCTTCCATAAAGTCTGATCTGCAGAATGGGAATGGAAGTTCCAGTTCCAAATGGCTCCATCTTTCTTTCCAGCCTCCCTTTTGGTAGTGGTCTTGGAGATTGATTTCCACAAAGGACATTCGACCACAGAAGGTTAACCGTATTTCATTACCCAGTTTCATGTTCCTACAACAAAATACAATTAATTATCTTCAGAAGAGAACATTTCAGCTTTTGGTTCCATAGCTCATGATTCTGGAGATTCAAGTCTAAGAGGAGGTGTCCCCGTGGTCTGGGCTTCTGATAAGAACAAGAGATGAGCAAGTCATTCTTAGCGTGAACCAGGAAACAGAAGACAGGACTAGGATCCCATAGCCTCCTGCACAGGCATTGAAATACCCAAGATGAAGGAAGGGGAAGGATAACATTTCTCTTGCTTAAAATAGGAAAGAGCCAGACACTGGTGGATCATGCCTATAATACCACCTACTCAGGAGACTGAGATCTGAATATCATGGTTTGAAGCCAGTCGAGAGGAAAGTCCCTTATCTCTAATTAACCACCAAAGAGCCAGAATTGGATCTGTCGTTCAAGTGATAGAGTGCTAGCCTTGAGCAAAAATGCTTAGGGACAGTGCCCAGGCCCTGAGCTCAAGGCCCAGTACTGGCAGAAAAAAAAAAAAAGGAGGGAAGTGGGGAGAAGAAAACTATGGAAGGGTAAAACAGTATTTCCTGAAAAACGTGGTGCAAGTTTTTCTTAAAAATCTTTAAAACTAAGTGTTAACCACTTGTACAACTACTTAGAGATAATGAAGATAGAATTATAAAAGTCTTTAGGATGCGGCGCTATGGCTCAACATGGTAGAGCACTAGCCTTAAGTTAAAGAGCTAAGGAACAATACCCAGGGCCTGAGTTCAAGCCCCATGACTGAGAAAGAAAAGAAAAGATTCCTTATTCTATTATTTTTATCTGGGAGTTTGGCCTAATAGTAGAACGTTTGCCTAGTGTGCATGAAGACCAGGGTTCAATTCTTCAGTACCACATACACAGAAAAGCCAGAAGTAGTGCTGTGGTTCAAGTGACAGAGTGTTAGCTTTGAGAAAAAAGCCCAGGGCTAGTGCTCGGGCCCTAAATTTAAGTCCCAGGACTGGAAAAAAAAAAGAAAGAAAAAGGAAAAGGAAATCTTTATAATGTCTCTTTCACAGTGCTTTACACTTAAAATTTTTTCAGACTGCTTTCCTATGCCACACATTTGCTACATACAAGGGATAATGTGAGATTCCACATTACACAAAATAGCACACAATTTTCAGCATGGGAGTTGTTCATTTCAGGAGTTTTCCATTTAGCGTAGTCAGCTCCTGGTTAAAAGCAAGTACTAAACAAAAGCACAAAATGCAGATGAAAGGGACTACAGTGTTTTTCTCATTGTTCCACTAGCCGTCCTTACCCAAGAGCGATCACGTACTCAAAATCTTAGACATCAAAACTCATTCAACAGTGATCTATATTGGACAGTGATTATTAATTGTAAAACCCTGTGAAGTTTGACAGGGAAACTTTAGCACATTCATCTAAATGAAGTCATGTCTGACTTTTTAATCAGCAATACCTTTAACCCTTGGAATCATAAATGGCATTTCACTGATTAAGTATAGTCATGTTATTGTTCGACTGAAATTTACTTATCAAGGAACTTCTAATGACAGAAATTAGCCTGCTTAATTCTTAGAAAGGAGTCTAGCCACAATGACATCTTAGGACCATTTCCCACTGTGGTGACACAGAGGTGATCTCAGGCTACCTTGTTGATATGACATCTGGAGGACCCACAAGAATGGCCCAATAAATCTGGGCTCCTCTTGGCCCTGGTCTTTGTGTGCACGTAAACCCTTGGGCGCTCTGTCCTTCACACATTCAGTATCACACCACACCAAATACTCTAGGGAAAGACACAGGAGCACTGGAAGGGCTGCTGCCAAAACAGTAACCCCTCATCATTGTCTTCTCCATGAAAAGTCTAGTTTATAATATGGATTCAAAGTTCCTTGTATTATTTCCCATGACAAACCCACAGCAACAACGAGAATAAAATATCAAGTAGTCTGAATATAACTAAAACATTACAAATACCTTTTATTTCTTTCAGTGTGTCCAAGACAGTACTGGCTTATACTTACTGTCCTGGTGTAATTAATAATGCTTGCCTCGCAATTCCTCAAAAGACATGGAACTCCCCTGTGACCCAGTAATTCCATTACTTGGCATTTACCCAATCATCCAGAAACAAGGACATACGAAATCCACTAATACAATAATGTTCATTGCAGCAGTATTTACCATAGCAAAGATATGGAGCCAACCTAGATGTCCCTCAGTTGATGAGTGGATCAACAAGATGTGATATTTATACACAATGGAATTCTATGCTGCTGTTAGAAAGAATGACATTGCCCCATTTGTAAGGAAATGGAAAGACTTCGAAAAAAATCATATTAAGTGAAGTAAGCCAGACTCAAAGGAACATAGGCCCAATGGTTTCCCTCATTTGTCATAATCAGTAGAAACCTTGGGCTCTCCTAGCAGAGATTCACAATAGAACAAAATCTAGATACATAGGCCATATAGTATGACGCTAAATGAAAGGACCTCCAGGATATAGAAACAAAATCCATATAATGAGTGATTGTTGTTCTTAATGTACTATGTTATCTCTCATCTCTTTTGCTGTCTCTTGGTTATCTCATATTGTTACAGTATTTCACCTTGTTATCTGATATATTGTATATATGTGTATTTGGTTATTTGAAATTGGATAGGGAAGGGGGGGAAACAAGATGAGAGGCGGGGGTAGGGGAGGAAAATGGGGACCAAGACATGAGAAAGGGTATCAATGTTTGTGAAGTAATGCACCTTCTATCTGGTGAATATAATGTAACCCTTCTATTTATTACAATAAAAATATATGGAAAAAATAACACTTGCCTCGTTCCTCAAAAGTTTTTTGGAGTAGAAAATAAATTATGGGAATTCCCAAGACTGAGTTGCTTAGGAAAGGCCCATCTGACCTAAATATACACTGGCTTCAAATATCCTGGAGAAAGAAGAACACATTACACAGGGTAAAGTATTGTTTTACATCCTTTTCCTGTGCCCCCATCAGAAATGTGTTTGAAGAACTCTTTTTTAAAAGGTTTTCCTATCATTGGAGGCAAGAACTAAATTCCCCAGCACTGACAAGGGATAAAATACATGGCACCGATAGAAAGCCTATGAAATGAAAACTTTCCTACTGAGAACTTTAAAATTGTGTGACTATAGGAGTCGGCTAAATGTTGAATACTTCAAGCCAAACATAATTTTATCTTCTCTGGAATGATTGATGGTGACATTGCCCAAAAAGAAATGTACTCATTACCTGACTTACAAAATGGTCACTGCTGTGTATAACACCTAATACTACTCAGATAGAGACTCAAAAGAAGGATTGGGACCAGGAAATGAACTCCACAAGACAAACAAAAAATGCTATAAATTACATAATCTCATTTTGGGGTGAAGCAAAAATGATGCTGTAAAGGAAATAATAATCAGAATTTGCAGAGAACCTGGCGTATGTATGCACACCTGTAGTCCCATCTACCTAGGAGATGAGGATCAGGAGAACTGCTGTTTCACACCAACTCAGTAAAGAGGTAGCAAAATCCCTTCTCAAAAAAGAAAAAAAAACCATAGCCGGAAGCAATTGGTTCATATCTGTAATCCTAGAAATGCTAACGATGTCATTAAAGGAATCATAGTCCAGGCTATCCCAAAATTTTTTTTTAAAAAAAAAGAAGCATTAGCTACTACCTGGAAAAAAAATTAAAGCAAAAAGTGCTGGATTCATGGCTCAAGTGACAGAGCATCTAAACTGCAAGTTCAAGGTTCTGAATTCAACAGTCAGTGCATTAAAGCCAGTTTCACATTTAGTTTGTCCTTGTTAGCTTGGTTTTCTTCCACGTTCTCTTGTGCCAGCTGTCCCTTCTCCAGCTGTCAGCTATTGTCAGCTCTCTATTTTCCTCTCTTTAAAACTTCCTCATAAATAACTAGAAAGAACTACAAGGTCCCAAGAAAAGCTCCTCTCTTTCAAAATCAGTAATCCCAATTTTAAAGACAATTTAGAGTCAATGGGCTCTTATCAGAAAAAAAACCCAAACCAAGCAAGACACCGTGCCTGTAAACCTAGCACTCAGAAGACCAAAGCAGAAAAACTCCAAGTTTGGGACTAGCCTGTGTTAAATAGTGAGACCTTCTCTTTAAAACAAAACAAAAAAAAATAGGAAAAAAAAATCAAGAAATTAGACCCAGAGCTCCTTGAGAGTCTAGCCATTGTCTCTATAGGAAGACTACTGCAGTATTTCTACGTTCCTAAATATGGATAGTCCATACAGCAAATTTGCCCCAAAGTCTAACCTTAGAGATATGGAGGGCTGATTAACTACTGGCCTTAGTTTGTGCCGATTCCATGAAAACTTTTCTGCAAAATCCATTCCTTTCGGTAGAAATTAAACCACAGTGGGAAAAATGAACATCTTCAGTCTCATTCCCATTTTTCAATAATGTACTGCAAGTCCTGAGCATGGCAATTTGGCAAGGAAAAAAAAAACAAACATCATTCAAACGAGAAAGGAAAAAGTAAAACTATATTTATATGCCTAAATTTTCCTGAATGGCTTACATTGTACACTTTCAAATAGTTGATTGTATTTGTTTGTGAATTTCACTTGGGTTTTTAAAAATCATTCCTTTTGTTCATAATAGGGTATTTCTTAAATTCCAGTCTTGTTTCTCTAGTTCTGGTAGTCTCTTATAGGAAATGTTAGTCATATTGGCTCTGGGTGTGTGTGGGGAGGGGGGGTTGCCAGGTATTGAACCCAGAACTATAAAAAGTCTAAAAGAGCTGCCATATTCGTTTAAAGGTATCTGAAAAATTCCAGTCTCTGTAAGTAATTTGAAAGACTCAACCAAAAACGCAAAGTAAATAGAAGTACTCCTCCATTTTGAAGAAATAAAAGTACACATGGAAGATTCCTCCCTTTGTTGCTGTTAGTTTTGTTATTTTGCTCTTTTATTTCGACAGGATCTCATTGTATAGCCTGGGCTGGCCAGGAACTTGAAATCTTCTTTCCTCTGACTCTTTTTTTTTTTTTTTTTTTTTTTGTGGGTTATGGGGCTTGAACTTGGCCTGGGCCAAGTTCAGCTCAAGACTGCCACCCGACCTCTGGTGCTGGGCATTGTCCCTGAGTCTTCAGGTCAAGGCTAACACCCTACCCTTGAATCAAACCCCACGTCCTGTTTTCTAGAGGTTAATTGAAGATAAGAGTCTCAGGTCCTTTTCTGCCTAGGCTGGCTTTGAATCTTGATCCTCAGATCTCAGCCTCCTGAGTAGCTAGGATTACAGTTGTGAGGCTCCATGCCCAGCAGGCCTCTGATTCTTGAGTGCTGGAATCATAGGTACACACCATTGTGACTGGCCTTCAAATCTATGAATCCTTTTTCAGACTCCAATTTATCTATAATGTTTTGGGGGACTGCACAGTCCAAGTGTCAGCAAGGCAAGACACCACCCATCCATAATTCCCCGTGCTATTAAGGTCAAGTTCTAACGTGAAAGCCTGGAATAGGCCAGCTATGGTGGCACTTGCCTGCAGACCCAGCAGTTGGGTGGCTGAGTGAAGGGTAAATGGAGTAAATCAGGTTTTTTCATCTCACTATAACGTCAAGAAGGTTCTGGGCCTGCACCTCCCAAGGCTTGTGATTCAATATTCAGATACACATATGCTACTCTAGGTATCCCGCAACCCTCGTCCTTAGCTGAGATTAGATCTGCAAGTGCAGCCCCATGGCACCACGCTTGGCAGGTGAGAATAGAAAGCATGCCTCATTGATGGGAAGACATGGTCCAAAAGGAATTGTACTCATTACCCGACTCATGTAACTGTAACCGCTCTGTATATCACCTCTACAATAACAACAAAATACAACCAAAACTAAAAAAGACACTGGGGCAAGCAGAGAGAGGTCAACTGCTGGTGTTATAACTTGGGTAATTACAAATTAGGCTGATTTAAAATGTAATCTCCATCTTGCTTAATTTCTACAAAAAGCCAAAACTGTGCTTCTTAATATTCTTTTTCAAGAACCCGTATTTGGGCTCATGTACACTGGATGTGGTTTGAGCAGAGCTGCACTCCCGCCTCTCTGTATAAGTTTCCTCTGCCAGCTGTGGTGCACAAGGCTTGAGGAGCAGGAATTTCTGACGCATTGCCTGGTCTCCTAAATGCAGGAAATACATGACTAACATGCATTGGAGCCCAGGGACACCATACAGAGAGCATCTATCAGGGGTCTTCAAAGAGAGTACTCACAGCAATTTGACAGAAAGCCAATAAAAGCTGCCTGAGTGTCAGTGACGGATGGAGTGCCCTATATGTTAAATTACCTCCTTTCATTTCCTTTTTAAGTACAATTTAGAATGTAAAAAGAAAGTCCATGGATAGTTGTCTTCTCAAAAGATAACTATGGCAATGTTCTCAATTATTTGATGCAGATTCATGCCCAACGTGGCTATGAAGCCCTCCAGCTGAGCCGTCCCTGAGCAGGGTCACTGAAGAAGGGGTGTGGGCCTCGTGTCAGGCAAAGGTTTGCATAGGACTTCCATTTAAAGCAGATTCACTTCTCCTTACTATGAGCTCTATTCCACAAGTTTTTTTTTTTTTTTCAAAACATTATTTGTACCTTTAAAAGCCTAGCATGAGAGGAGGAAGCGTTGCTCAAGAGCAATACTGGCTAACACGCCCTGGGTTGAATCCCCAACAATGAGAAAAGGGAGGGAGGGAAGGAAGGAAGGAAGGAAGGAAGGAAGGAAGGAAGGAAGGAAGGAAGGAAGGAAGGAAGGAAGGAGGGAGGGAGGGAGGGAGGGAGGGAGGGAGGGAGGGAGGGAGGGAGGGAGGGAAGGAAGGAAGGAAGGAAGGAAGGAAGGAAGGAAGGAAGGAAGGAAGGAAAAAAGAGAGGGGGGAGGTTGAAGGAGGGAGGGGAGGAGGGGAGAGAAAGAGAGGGGGAAAGAAGGAGAAACAGAACAAGGAGAAAGAGGGAGAGGAGAAGAATGTACAGAGAGGGAAAGAAAGAGAGGAAGGGGAGGAAAGAGGGAGACAGAGAAGGAAAGAGGGAGACAGAGAAAGAACATGCAGAAAGAGGAAGCCGCATTAGTAGAATTTTCTTCTGAACATTGCAAAAGAGGGCAAAAAAATGTGGTTTTGTTTCTGATTTATCCTGAAGTAAAGGAAAAAGTCAGGAAAGTTTTGTATATTCATTCAGAACTTAACCTATAAAGAAATGAAATCCTCCTAAATGCACATGGAGTTGTTACAATTGGTGTCATTCAGCCTCTATGTTAGGCCCTTCCCCGGGGTGTTGCACGCATTATGGGACAGCGGCACTGAGAAACCAATACAGCTGAAAGTTTTAATGATCCAAAGAATCCAATTATAATACTGTGTCTCCATGGAGCAGCTCTTAGCCAAAAGCTCAATGAAGTTAGAGACACAACAGTAGGGACTCAGAATGTTTAGGCAGTAAGAACTGATCCAGGATTCTAAACATTCACACAGTAAGACCAAAGGAGAATATTCTTAGGAGGGGATCACAAGGACTCAATAGCTATGGAAATGATCCTAAAAAATAAAGTTTATCAAAATGAACTCTAAGCAATGGAAACAAGAGGGTTTTTTGTTATTTTGCTTTCTTTTCCCTTCTCCTTTGTCATTTTTTTCAATTTCTGTACATTTTGTCTTGTGTGTAAGTTTATCTGTTTGGGAGAGGGCAAGGAGGAGCACAGAAGTGGAGGGGCAAAGGGCTCTCAAATGCAGCAGCGATACTCAATAGACACGAGTTGGAAATGAACTATACAAGTTCTGGGTGGGGACAGAAGGGAAAACCTGGGAGAGATCAAGGGAAGGGTTGACACTGTTCAAAAAAGAAATGGACTCCTGATATTTGTAACCACAATCCCCTTGTACATTATGTTTACAATCACAGTAAAAAATGTTTTAAGAAAACTGATGATGGGCACTTGGTATGGTTCAGATGATTTAAGTTCAGAAGAAAGTGATGGAGGAATGAAGCCTGCTTCCAGTTTTCACCTTCACTTCTCATCCCTGTGACCTGCAGCAGAGTCTCGGGCCAGGGCTCTGTCCACAGTGGAAATTCTGTTCTCATTCAACAAAAGTCTTATCCAGTCTTACAGGTAGGTGTATTAGTCCATGTTCCTTTCTATGACTAAACACTTGTAACAGATTACTTTATAAAGAAAAGGGGTTATTGGGTTTTGGGATTAGGACACGGGAAGTCCAAATGGCACAGGCTGTAGTGAGGAGCCCACTGGAAGATCCATGCAAGTTCTTATGATACCATGAGCTTCTCGTGGCATTCATGTGCATTCTGTGTAATCATTCACTCCTTGTAAAGACACCAGAATTAAATCATGGTCCATCGTCCATGATGTAATTCAGTCACTTCCCAAAGACTGTTTTTTCTTCCTTCCTTCCTTCCTTCCTTCCTTCCTTCCTTCCTTCCTTCCTTCCTTCCTTCCTTCTATCTCTTCCTTTCTTTCTTTCTCTCTCTCTCTTTCTTTCTTTTTTTCTTTCTTGCTTGCTTGTCCTGGTGCTTGAGCTCAGGGCCTCAGCACTGTCCGTGGGCTTTCTCAAGGCTAGCGCTCTAACCACTTGAGCCATAACACCACTTCTGGCTTTTTCTGTTGACGTAGTACCAGAGAATTGAACTCAGGGCTTTGTGCATGCTAGGCAAGCATTCTACCACTAGGCTACACTTCTGTCCCCAAAGACCCATTTCTAAACACCATAATCAGATCAAGTTGCCAACATCTTCAAGTTATTAATATATGACTTAGGGGATTTAACTCCTGTAGATGTTCAGTGGAAACACATTGAAACCAGAGCAATAATTATCTAACCTTGGCCAAGATGGCGCCTTCCCTAAAGGAGATTGGGCTTAATAAGACTGTAGTGTTCAACAAAATTGACCTATAGAAGGCAGAAGTGCAGGCCAGTATTTCCATAAGCTGGTGGGGTAGAGCGGTCTTGTATAGAAGGCAGAACTGCAGGCCAGTATTTCCATAAGCTGGTGGGGTAGAGCGGTCTTGTACAGAAGCAGGAAGTATGTGTTCATCAGGACTTGACTATGAGAGACATTCTCCCCAATCCTTAATTCAGCTACATAGCAAGGGGGCTGAGGAGACATCCAAGAAAATTCTTCTCCCCCTAGATCTGCAGGGCCCCTAGAAGGAAGCTGAAGCCTTCCTGATCCTGGAGCAGGGAGGTGGGGGTCAGAGGAGACTTCTGCCCATGGTACAAATGCCTAGGCCAAAAATGTGAGGAGGTAACAAGCCCAGAGTGAGTCAGCCTGGAGGTTAGCAGAGGCCAGGCAGCCGGAATCCAGCCCACACTGGGCAGAGCCGTGTGGGTGGTAGAAAACAGTTCTCTCACTCCAAATCTCTCACCACAGCTGTCTGTGTTGCAGACACTCACCTTCCTGCCATCCTTGAAGATGAGAAGCAGTGAGTAGAAAAACATTCAGAAGGCAAAGGATGATTATTAACCCCTAAAACTACAAGGGGGCTCCAGCACTCTGCATATGCCATTGGCTTTGTCAGGTTCTGAAGGCTGTCCAATCTCCTGCCTGCACTTTAGGTACTGGGCCATCCTTCCAGAGTCCTTTGTCTTATGAAGGAAACACTGGGCATGATTCTCAATGAATTTGATTTCATTTCCTGCAAAGAAGGAAGTAGATACGTACATATATACAGACATGTATGTATAAATATACATATGTGTATATCAACCTCATCAATCACACACTGCACTTGTTCTTGTGACTGAAGGCCTGTGTTCAACATTAGCAAACCTCTTCACCCAAACACCTGGTTTTTAAATTAAGATTTGAAGCAGACAGTTTTATTATGCTTGTTTTTTAATAGTCAAAAGTTTACGAAAAATGGGTGAGTGTTTCGTAAGTTTGTTTATAATGGAAGCCACAGTCAGACATTTCAAGCAAATATGACAAGCTAACAACTTCTCCTTCCTGTGGTTAAAATGATAGGAAGTGATTTATAAACTGTCATCAGAGTTTGCTCAGCTAAGCAGCATTGGGTTTTGCTGCATTTGGTCAACATGATCTCACTTTTAGCAAATTAATAAAAAGTGTTATCTTTAGTCCTTGTTTATCAGTGCTATTCACAATCCCAAAAGTAAAAAAGGAAAATTTAGTGGGGAATTAGATGTGTTACATTATATATACATATATGTATATCTTTTAAAAAAATTTTGATTCAGTGTATATACTAGACAACTTGAAGAGACAGGTGGATAGACTAGATGGGAGGGAAAAATGATGGAAGAGACAACTTTGGTCAAGTTGCACTGTACATGTAAATTGATATATTAAATTGAAACTACTTTGTACGACTATTGGTTGAAAACATTTTGTGAAAAATAAGAAATTAAAATCCACATGATATAGTTAACTACAAAAAAATTGGGGCTAACATGCAAAACCCAATGTTATCTCAATTAGATAGTGGGGGTCTATAATTCAAATCTTTGAAGAATAAACTAATTGCTAGAGTTTGATGATAAGAAGCGATGTTATGTTACTGATTTCTAAGTATCAAACGTGGACTATATCTGAATACAAAACACTGAATAGTATACTGAATTGAATCATTGTAACAAAATTTTAGTAATACAATAAAACATTTATTGCCTTCTGAAGATCAAGCACATTTTCCAACAACTGAGTAATTCAAAAACAATTCTCTACCTTCTTGATTTGGGTCCAATTTTAACCCCTCCCTGGAAAATTGTACAGGTTCTATTACAGAATTTTGGGGTGAGCCACTAATTAAAGTTTATATCTTATACAGTAGGGACTCTCAAATATTTCTTATGCTACAAGAGCACACTATAAACTCAGATTAGCCCAAAAGTGTTGTCTCAGCCCTGAAATACAAGAGTATATTTGATTATCATTATAAATAAGAGGGGAAAATCTAAGTATATTAATATTATCAGATCAATAAAATTTAACTGCTATACTTACTTTCAAATAAAAAAGTATGTAGACCATAGAACAAACTTTCAAATGGCAACAGCCCAATAGCCACCATGCCAAGAATTTATTTTTTTCTTTTTTTTCATATATTTTTATTGTAATTAATAGAAAGGTTACATGATATTTGCCAGATAGATGGTGCATTAATTCACATACATTGATACCCTTTCACATGTCTTGGTCCCCATTTCCCTCCCCCCCACCCCCACCCCACATCTTGTTTTCCCCCGTTCCCTATTCAAATTCCCAATTTCAAATAACCAAATACAAATATATCCGATATATCAGGTAATGAAGTGAGATACTGTAACAATATGATATAACCAAGGGACAGCAAAAGAGATGAGAGATAACATAGTACCTTAAGAACAACAATCATTCATTATATGGCTTATGTTTCTATATCCTAGAGATCCTTTCATTTAGCATCCTACTATATGGCCTTTTGTATCAAGGTTTTGTTCTATTGCAAATCTCTGCTAGGAGAGCCCAAGGTTTCTACTGATTATGACAAATGAAGGAAACAATTGAGCCTATGTTCCTTTGAGTCTGGCTTACTTCACTTAATATGATCTTTTCTAAGTCTTTCCATTTCCTAACAAATGGGGTGATGTCATTCTTTCTGACAGCAACATAGAATTCCATTGTGTACAAATACCACATCTTGTTGATCCACTCATCAACTGAGGGACATCTAGGTTGGTTCCATCTTTGCTATGGTAAATAGTGCTGCAATGAACATTGTTGTGCTGGTGGATTTAGTACGTCTTTGTTTCTGGATGATTGGGTAAATGCCAAGCATTTAATATAATTTATGAGATAGAATTAAGACTCAAAAGTAGAGGTAGACATTTGTAATTTGTATGCTATGTTTTAGCAAAGTGAGTAGTGATGAAGAAATGTGATTTGACAAAGGAGTAGGAGCTAACAACAATGAACTAGAGGGACCTACGTGAAGCCTGTTTCTGCAGATTCTTCTATGTTTTCCTCTATCTTCAGAGAGAAGATTCTTTTCCCAGGCTCAGGCAGAGACTCTTCCAAAGCAGGCTCTAATAACTGCTTCTGAGGAAAGTGAGGGAGACCTCACTGGTAGAGGCTTTCTTGCCATTTCCTCTAATGCCAAGTGACCATAGTTGGGGGTGATATGTCTTGAACCACACTGTATTCAAGAAAGCTGATATACTTCTTAGACACAGACCAATGACCACAAATTAAAAGATCACAATTGAACACTGGGTTGCCATTGTTGATGTATCCCTACAAGGTAGAACTTGAAAGTCTGAGGCCCAATGGGAAGTGACTGAGAGATTTCCAGAGGGGCTGTGCTGGCCGATGATGTAAGAACTCAAGTTCCTTTTAGCCAAATAGAAGCATATGGTGATGGCCCAGCTCAATGGCCACCCAGAGACATGGAGCACCACAGGTCAGGGTCAACAGGAAAAGGGCGAAAGGCAAGGTCAAAGCCCAGGTCCCCAAACTAGACTAGGGGACACAGAAAAAGAGCTCCAGCCTCCTCACAGATAAGAAGGGATGCTGTCTCAGGAGTGCTATGTAGGCAGAAAGAATATGGGTGAGCTCAGGCAATGCTGTGGGAAAGTAGGAAGGCCCAGAGCAGACCAGGGAGTGCGCGAGACGGGACCAGACCCAGACATTGTGACAGAAAGAAGGCAGGTCTGTACAGGAGGATATGAAGGGACACTTGGCAGTGGACTGGCCAAGGCAGCCCTCTGACTTGTTTCAAACAACCCTCTTGGCCTGTGCAAGACAATGGCTGGAAGAAAGATAGGACCACCAGAGCAGGGATGAGCCCTGAAGCTGTTAGCCATAGGGCCAATCTTTGGGAAAGCTTCCTGGTTCTAGGAAAGAACTGGAGAGTTTGTGGAAGGAGCCAAGGGACAAGTGACAATCTTCCTTTAGAATGCCAGTGATCCTGACGCCAAGCGGGTCCTGCCTTGATCAGAACTGCAGACTCCTAGGACCTTGTGAATGGGTGAGTCATTAATGTACTTTGAAGGGGCTTTCAGTTATGAAATTTCCCTCTCTGGTATAGGAATAAAAGTTGAAGGGTAATGAGCTGTTGCAGTGTAGCAAGCCTTTCATATCTGAAAGAGTGGGAGCTAAGCAGGAAATAGGAAGGCAGCAAGGACAAAGGGAGAGAGGAAGACTGAAGGCACAATGTAAATTAATGTGAAAAGATAGTGATTTCCTAGGGGCAAAAATTCAGAATTAATGCTATTTCAATAAGTCTGTTAAACATAGAAACACAGCGTAGAACGAAGCAGATGGTACTCAGAAATTCAGAAACAATGAATACAGTGGCCCTTCTAAAAAAGCCATTTCCTAGCAATAGCTGGTGGCTGGCCAACATTCTCAGCTGGAAACTATAAACTGGCTTTATTTGGGGACATCTAAGGCCTTAGGGCAGGATGTGATGAATCCAATACGTGCCGACATCTTGCCTACAAATATTTCCAGAATCCACCACCTCGGGGCCATTCTCCACACCTGCCTCAGTTCTCACCTGAATCAATGAAATGGTTTTCCAGCTCACTGCACCCCTACAATGTGCTTTTGGGGGAACATGTCCCAGGACACACTCTGCCCTTTGGAAGTGGTAATGGCTGTGCAATGGCCAGGGCTATTCTCCACTTCTGTGTCCTGCACATCCTCCTCTGGGTGGCAAGTGGGTGGATACGCTGTCCACACCAATCTGTTCCCCTTAGGAAGGGGATTCGTGTACAGAAACTCGCAACGATCCTGCCACTCACACGATCTGTTCTGGTTTCCCTGGCAGTTGCTCTGGATTGTATTCGGTACCGGCAGAAGGAACATTGGATGCTGTCTACCAAGCACCTCTTTTCCTTCCCCTGGCATGTGAAACTTTAATCCCTAAAATCATCCTTCTCTCACCTCTAATTCACCCTTTTATTCATTCAATATATTTTCATTTCATAAACAGCAGTAACCATAAACTATGTGCCAGCCAGTGTTCCCAGAGCTGAGGATATTTCATTGAGCAAATATTGAAAGGATCGTGATTGTTCATGAGGTCTCCCTGTCATGGCCTCTACACCTTTTCTCATCACAGTGAACCCTCAAATGCTTTAGAAAGGGAGAAATTAGAAGGGGAAACTATTTCCTGTCTTGCTGAGGCCATATGTCTGAGATCTTCTTTAAAGGACTCTTATCTGGAACTGGCTTTCAGTATTGACCTGCCTTTGGCATCGAGCTCTCGCATGCTGTTTCCGCTGGTCTAACCTCAGGACTCTAAGAAGGGCTCTGGAAAGGGACACTGTCACCCTCCACCTGTCCTGTGCATTCCTGGGGTTTTCCGTCCATGGATTTCCCTCCCCAGGCCCTAACTATCACCTGGAGACATCAGTTGGCCTCCCTTACTTTCAGAACAGCTCACTTAGACCACTATTTTCTGCCCCCAAAGAGAGAAGAAAGATTTTAATTGGCAGACCTGGCTTCCAGCCCTAAGTCTCTGGGCAACCAGCGTGGACTTGACAATGGAGTCATAACTCTAGGCTTCTGAAAAGGAAGAGATGTAAGAGTTCTCACTTGCAAGTGCTTGCCCCATTCTCAGGACTTCAAATGTATCACCTGACAGGTGCAATTGCTTGCTATTCCTATTTTACAGATGAGAAAAACTGAGCAGCTAAGAACCCAAGCGATGTCTCTCGTCAGGGCCCAGACTGTGAAAACTTGTTATTCAGGCTGGTCAACAGCAGACTCAAAGTAAACCCAATGCATCTCCTTCCTAGATGTCATTGTCTTTCTTCATCACTATTCCCATATCCCCTAATGGAAACTAACTCCCCCTCCCAAGTCAACTTTAAGAACTTATCACATGTGGGTAGAGGGAGAGAGGAGGAAAATGGCAATAACAAAGAAAGGCTGACATTCTTGTTTCCAGGAAGACCTATACCTATAACCTTAATTCTGGAATTGTGACCTTTTTATACAACTGCACAATCATATAACAATAAAAAATACTACAAAAAAAATTTAACCCAACACAAAAAGAATTGAACATAGTTTAGGCATGCCTCTGAGAAATACTGGGAAATCAGATTTTCTTTGATTTTGTCATCTAAAAGCTTGTCTTACTTTGGAATGTGAAAAATCACAACTGCTTTTGCCTGCAGAGGTAGTCTACTATGTTGAGGCAGGTCTTCAAGAGTAAGTGAAAATGATGGCTTTCATTGTGAGTGTTTGCCTCCAGCTCTAGAACTCCAAGATTCAGTGTGCAGGTCCTTAAGCAATCACCCGTCCCCAGTGAAGAGGTCAGACAGAGGACCTGGCACACAATAGAGAGACTGCCAGTGAAGAATCATTTCCCAGGCTAATGCTGGTGCATAAAGCCATTGCAGGGTAATGACTGCAATGCCAGCTTCATAAGTTCAGCTTCCCCTGGAAGAAAAGAAAAGAAAAAGAAAGAGAAGGCATGGTTGCCATAATCAGCCTTGATTAATCCCTTCCAAATAGCTCAAGCCATGTAAACACAAAACAAAACAACAAAGGATGACTTCCATTCTCTAACAGAGCTTGAAATAGCAGCTGTTCTACTGGAAGAAGATGGACGTTGGCACCCCACATGCCTGGCCTCTGACCTTGACTTTCCCTCTTATGAGATGTATGATCTCGGTCCTGTTACTTTCATTCTCTGAGCCCATTCTTTCATATAAGACAGACCATGTTGTTGTGTTTCTCCACAGTGTCTAAGGAAATAGATACACAGACCAAACAGTGGCTGGGGTGTAGGAAACAATTAACAGTGTTTCTGACTTTATTCATGAAGTACAAAGTCTGTGGTGAGATTATTTTCCAGGATCTCTGTTTTAATAGTTACATACCAGTGCTCACTAGGGGATTTTGCCAGTAGACATACAGGATTTCATATCCAAAGTGTAGGAATCTGTTGCTCTTTGAGATCCTGTTGGTCAGACATTCCACATATCTTTAATATAATTATAAGAATTAGTCATCATCACCACCCCGGAGACACTGGAGTTACCTTCTGAATCACCAGAAAACAGATTAAATCATGTTTTAACTGGCATTTTTTTCAAATGTATGCTATAATGTTATGTTTTAGATGCACATCTGCTAATGAAGAGAGACACTTTCTGTTATTTCAAGACATAGGGAAGTACCCACGCCCATATGTTCTTAATTTCTATTAATATTACTTAACTACTAACAAGTTAATAAAGCTTCCTGGATTTACTCACCAACTAATGGTTAGAAAATGGAAAAACTTCCACGATTTCCAGCCAAGCACTAGTGGTATTTACCTGTAATCCTAACTACTTCAGAGGCTGAGATCTATGGATCATAGTTCTAGCCCAGCACAGGCAGGAAAATCCATGAGACTCTTATCTCCAGTTAACCACCAGAGGGGAAAAAAGCTAGAAGTTGGGCTGTGACTCAGTGGGAGAGACCAGCCTTCCGCAAAACAACAACAACAACTAAGGGACAGCACTCAGGCCCTGAATTCAAGCCCAAGGATGAGTACAAATAAAAGAGTTTCAGACCCAGAAGGATTGTAGCTGGACACCGTGCCTCGGGAACATTAGAAAGGACAGGAAGCAGGCTACTTATCGGAAAGCTTCTTCCTCCTGACCTGCCTTAGTTAAGTTGACCTCACAGTATATGAATTCTGCTACTTTCCAACTGTGTCATAGGCTATGCCTCTGCTCCAGGTGGCAGCAAAGGAAGCTAGAGCCTGAAGAGTCAGAGCTGCAGCCATCATAGCCCCTAAAAATCATTGCATAGTAAGTGAAGGAGGCCAAAGCCACTGGTTCCGTTAGGACCAGGCAGGGAGAAGGATCCAAGCAACTTTGGCCAGGTATAAAACTGGCTTGGTAGCGACATCATTTTCTGATTCACAGATGGCATGTTAGCAAACTGGGGAGACACCATAAACAAATCCATGCCCCTGACGTTCAGAGGCCATGATCTTACTCAGTGTATAAGGTAGAGATTCTCCTGAATGCTTTTACCTTCACCCACTTATCTGTGCTTCGGTGACTGTCAGAGTGATTTCAGTACAGGAATGCTCTTGTCATTCCTGGCCCCAAAGCCTTTGGCACTGTTCTAGGTCTTCCTGGGAGAGAAAACCAATTCTACAAAATCGCATCTGCAAAGATCTGCCTCATTTCCCAGTCTGCAACACATACCCTCATGCCCTCAGCTATCCACCTAGCTCTGCAGTTCCCACGTTAGCCTCTAAGGACCAGCGAGGGAAAAGAGACAGAGAGAAAACAAGAATCATACTCACAGCAAGACAACTGCTGTATTCCAGCAGGCTCATTATCTGTGGATTAATTGTAAAAACATAACATTTGTTTTATGATAAATTTTGACCCCTTGAGAGTTGTCTGTGATTCACCTAGGATTGGCACACATCTTCTGAAAGGCCTCAGGAAAATTTTAGCAAACAATAGATTCCTATAATGAGTGTCTAGCACACAGACACTCATCAAGTTTTCCAGAATGATAGCAGTCAAGATGCTTTACTATTTTTCTTGCATTAAAAATATATGTATCATCAGCTTATGAATGTGCAAGTGGAAAAAATCAGTGGCTGTGTTGGGTAACTAAAATGAAAGACTCAAGACTGGGTAACTTTTAAAGACAAAAGGTTTATTTTGACTCATGGTCCAAACCAAGAGGGCCAAGGGCCTGGAGTAAAAGAGTGGGACGGAAGCAGGTGGACAGCCAAGCGGACAGCTGAGCAGAGCAGAGCCCAGAGGAACAAAGATGGAACGGAGCGGGAGCGCCAGCCAAGACTCCATACTCTTTTTCCTTAGGGCTACATAGTACTTCCCTAGAAGCAGCCTGAGCAGAACAAAGATGCCGCTGGCCTCCCCCTTTGAAAGGGAGCTCCCAGAAGACACCGAACTTCAGCGACACCATCAGCTCTCCTGGGGCTCAAGTCCTGGCCAAGCTGTGGATTCTGAACTTCCCAGCCAAATCATTGCTCACGAGAAACTCTCTCTATATGCCACCTACTGTCTTTATTCCTTAGAAGACCCTTAATACAGACAGGAAAAATCTTTCTTTTTTTCTTTTCATGCGACAGCTGTTCACATTTTGTGGCACATTACAGAGCGAGCCGTGAAGAAACATCGCCATTACTCACAGTCCTATGAAAACCTAAGGCTTTGCATACAGAATATGGGGAAGAAAGGGATCAGAAAAGGTGATACTTTCAGCAATTATTGTCCATGATAGAGCTATTTGAATTTGGCCTGAGCACTATCCCCGAGCTCTTCAGCTCAAGGCTACCACCCTACCCCTGGGCCTGGGCATTGTCCCTGAGTCTTCAGCTCTACTGCCCTACCCTTGAGCCAAGCCCCTCTTCCTGTTTTCTAGAGGGTAATTGAAGATCGGAGTCTCAGGTCCTTTTATGCTCTGGCTGGCTTTGAACCTAGATCCTCAGATCTCAGCCTCCAGAGTAGCTAGGATAACAGGCTTGAGCCACCACGCCAGGCTTATAAATCTATTTCATTCACTGATTTCACACACAGGAGAATTTTTATTTATCACTAAATATCTGCTAAGTCACACATCTCCCAAAACTGAAATGATTTCAGGTCTCTTTAAAAGCCTGGGTCATTCAGCACATGTCTGTTCCATCAGACACACACACACAGTTGTGGTGAGAGTCCAGGGATGAGGCATTAACACTGACACACTTTCCATGTCTCTGCTGGGCCGTGGGAAGACTGGCCTGGCCAGGGCAGACTGACTCCCATTGCTCTCAGTGCTGAAAGAGACTTGCAGAGGAATTTTACCTTGTCCTACTTCTCCGCTGGCAACACATCACCCAGGCCTTGGGGCAAAACCTGCCAGTTGAGCAACAATACTAGGACAAACACAAACCCTTTGCTACAGTGCATAATAAAACCATAAAGCACTTAAGGTGTTTCAGCACCACAGTTACCCCTGATTTTACGTGCATCTTAAGAAAGATCAGTAGCCTTCTTTGATTTAGCTGGGAGAAACATCTCTTCATTATCACATTGTCTTCTTTCAGACACTTACATCTTGAGATGTTAGTATCTGTTAAAGTAACTATGTAATTATTTCCAGAATCCCAGAATTCCTTTCCATGGAGAGAGGAAGGAAAAATTAACTAAATTGGGCCGTGCGTGTGTGTGTGTGTGTGTGTGTGTGTGTGTGTGTGTGTGTGTGTGTGTGTGTGTGTGTGCGCACGCGTGTACGCGCGCGCGCCAATCCTGGGACTTGAAATCAAAGCCTAGGTACTGTCCCTGAGCGTTTACACTATAAGGTAGCACTCTGCCACTTGAATCACAATATTCTACTTCCATCTTTTTGGAGATAAGAGTTTAAAGGACTTTCCTGACTAGGTTGCTTTGAACTGTGATCCTCAGAGCTCAGCTTCCTGAGTAGCTAGGATTACAAGCATTAGCTTGCAATCACATGCCACCAGATACCTGGCTTCTTATCAATATTTTTAAGTTAAAGGATATTGGTCCTAAAACAACAAAAAGAAATACTTTGTTAGAGCAAACACAGATATTTGTTTTCCAACTATAGTACTAATTTGTGCATACACCCATGTGATGCCCTGTCTTTGCAAGCAATGCTGAAAAATTATTCAGTACATGACAAGTTTGACTATTTCAAGTTGCTAAGTCTATAGGTCTACATGTTTTGAATGATGCTGGGTGTTATCCAGCCAAGCTTACCTTTACCTTTCCATCCTGCCCAGGGATTAAGGAAATGCCTGGACCCTTCATAGCTGGGCTTTTTGGTCTGGTGTCATGGCTGAGATGCACTATTCTACCACTCATCACCTGAGAACTGCTCTATAGCCAGCATCTTTCATGTGAGTGTAGGCAAAAGGTGAGAGAAGAAATGTCCCCCTGGGAAGCCATGACACCATGAAGCCCAACTGAAAGAGGACCGATGCATGCAGCGCAGACTGAACGCCTAGTCAGGTTTTCCCGAGGTCATCAGATACTCCAAATAATGTCCTTGCCACTCCCAGTGTAGCCATTGTGATGACTCAGAATTTCCAAAGAGCACTGAGCTATTATTAAGATCTAGGAGCCTTCCTTTTCTTATTACATCTGGATTTTATTACTATGGCAGCAAGGTATTAAAAGAGTCATTGTATATCACCATCTGTGTATTTTACAATGGTGAGAATGGCCCTTGAATAGGAATTTCAAATATTTTTCAACAATTTTGAGTCTCCAGCAATGAAAGAAACTATATAATAAAAAAACGTATTACTCCAATTGAGAGTCTTTTGTTGCAAAAGTAATGGGCTTGGAAAAATCCTTAAGGCAAATAATTCTATTCTAATGAAAGTCACATGAATCAAGAATGGCATTTCTCATTGAAAAACTTCTAGGAAATTAGGCAGGCATTTCCCAAAGTTCAATATGGTTTCCTATCTGAGACTTTCTCTTAGCATATGGTTGAAATAAGGCAGCAAAAATCAGACTCAAAAGTACCTTACCCTCAAGTCTTTTTCCCCAGAGTGTTGCCAGTATCACAAGATTGGCATGAAGTAGGCTGCACTGGGAACCTGCTCATAGCCACCAAGGTGGGGTGACACAGAACACACAAAAATGGTGACCATTTGAGTGGCAATGGTTATTCAAAACAAGGCCAGTTTGTCAGTGCTGAAAAGTGGAGGTAATTTACTATTCATGCAGAGATGTGGAGAAAGATGAACAGATATCCATAAAGAAATGTACTCATTATCTGACTCCTGTAACTGTAGCCCTCTCGTACAGCACCTTTATTATAACAATAAATAAACATTGTAGTTGCTATTTTGAGTGAGCTATGCTGGTTCACATCTGGAATCCTTGTGCTTGAGAGGCTGAGGCAGGAGGATTCCAGGTTCGAGGACAGCTTGAGCTACATAATGAGACACTGTCTCATAATCACAAAAATTGTTCTTCGGATTTTTTTGGGGGGGATAGAAATGAGTTTATTTATCATTCTAAGGGGAAAAAAATCCTCTGAAATTACAAAAAATATGTATCACAATTACAAAGCACTCACAGGTATACAAATGTTAACTGGGTAATAAATACATGTTTATTAAATATAATTCAACTTTATTCTAATTCAGAAAAAGATGATATAATTTTTTAATATTTTTATTGTAATTAATAAAAGGGTTACATGACATTTTCCAGATAGAAGGTGCATTAATTCACATACATTGATACCCTTTCACATGTCTTGGTCCCCATTACCCTCCCCCCACCCCTCCATCTTGGTTTTCCCCCCTTCCCTATCCAATTTCAAATAACCAAATACAAACATATCCAATATATCAGATAACAAAGTGAGATGCTGTAACAATATGAGATAACCAAGGAATAGCAAAAGAGATGAGAGATAACATAGTACCTTAAGAACAACTATTATTCATTAAATGGCTTTTGTTTCAATATCCTGGAGGTCCTTTCAATTAGCTTCACATTATATGGCCTTATGTATCCAGATTTTGCTCTATTGCAAATCTCTGCTAGGAGAGCCCAAGGTTTCTACTGATTATGACAAATGAGGGAAACCATTGAGCCTAAGTTCCTTTGAGTCTGGCTTACTTCACTTAATATGATTTTTTTCTAAGTCTTTCCATTTCCTAACAAATGGGGCGATGTCATTCTTTCTGACAGCAGCATAGAATTCCATTGTGTACAAATACCACATCTTGTTGATCCACTCCTCAACTGAGGGACATCTAGGTTGGTTCCATATCTTTGCCATGGTGAATAGTGCTGCAATGAACATTGTTGTGCTAGTGGATTTAGTATGCCCTAGTTTCTGAATGGTTAGGTAATGTTCTTCGGATTTTTTGATAAGGAAAATTATTTTGAAGACCGTCTATGAAGCAATAAAACGTGTCACTGACAAATAAAAGAAAGTGGGCTTAGAAGTCATGTATATATGTAAATTTAAAATCATTACCTTCAAAAGTATGTCTTTTAGGGATCCATAAAACACAATACAGAAACTGTGGAAAGCTGTATTACTTTCTGGATCGTTTTTCTGTGCACCCTCGAAGACCATAGATTTCCAATTTCTAATATGAAACAGCCGTTGCCTGAGAACAATTTTAGGAGATTCTTATTTTCTTGCCAGCTGAAGGGGTCAGGCTGAAGGACGAAGCTGGTGAGTGCCCTCACACTGGGTTCCAGCAACTGTCATCAAGGATACATCCAGCGTGGCCTTGCCCACTGGGGGCCTGAACCCTGGTCTCCAAGCCACAGCTGAACTTGTCTTCAGCTCCCTAGCCTCACATCTGAATCCAGTGCACTTTTCATATATTAAGTCACCGATTTAGAAATTCAGACTGGCTATGTCTTTGCCCTGGCTAGAGGCATGAAGGAATGCATAGCTACAGATGGAAAGGCATCGCTATCTATCCTCAGCCCACCAAAAACAAACCAACAAAACTCCTTCTGCACCATTAAATTGACTCGCACACACCAAAGACAGGTCCTTTACCATTACTTTTTCTTGATATTTTCACTATATTTAAGTAGTTGTACAAAAGATCTGCCATTCAACAAAGAAGTTTATGAATACAGTGCCTCTTGGTCCACGTGACCCTTTTCAACGTCCTCACCCATCCCTCTCAACTAGTTTTTCTTCTCTAACTTTTTTTTAAAAAAAAATTCAAGCCATGAATTGAATTTTTTGCCATTTAACAAAGTAGTGTATATATACAATGAAATCTTGTTTTGTGTCATCCCTTCAATATTTTCAGTCCCTTCCACCCACCCCTTCCCTTATTTTCCTTTGTTTTGTGGTAAATACAATGAATTATTGACTGCATTCTCCTCCCCTTTCCCCTTTATTTGTTCCCTTACCCCATCCCTTACAAGTACCTGTTTCCTGATGCTTACTTTGTTGGGCTTGCACGTAGTTTTTCTAAAGAACTATACTATTTGTGCCTATAAATCTGTAAGTAAACACAGTGGGTTCAATGCAAGCAGTTACAAACAAATTCACTCCAGAATAATACACTCTAGGGTGAGCTCCTCATGCACTTTCTTCCCTTTAAAGATTTCACTTATGTGGCGAGTGATTGATAGATGTCCTCGTTACTACTTATTGATCTCAGCATTGAAACCTTGTAAGTACCTTCTGATGCTTCATTCACCAAAGGAGAACTTACTTCTTCTCTGTGCAGTAAATGTGTGTGTGTGTGTGTGTGTGTGTGTGTGTGTGTGTGTGTGTGTGTGTGTGTGTGTGACATAACAGTGAGTTTGGTAGAGCTCCTGATTTCAAGGAGTTCACAGACTAGAAGGAAAACCTGATTTGTGTATGTCTAATTGTGTTCCAAAGTGGGAAAATAGAATCAAGTGCTTGGGAGGTTCTGAGCCAGTGCCCTCAGTGGAGAGAGAGAGAGAGAGAGAGAGAGAGAGAGAGAGAGAGAGAGAGAGAGAGAGAGAGAGAGAGAGAGAGAGAGAGAGAGAGAGAGAGACAGACAGACAGACAGACAGACAGACAGACAGACAGGCAGACAGACAGACAGACACAAGGACAGAGACAGAGACAGAGTGATTATTCTAGGAAAGGAAGGAGATTAAGACTTGACCTAAGCGAAGTCCACACAGGGAGTCTGGAACCAAGCCAAAAGAAAGCAGAGAAGAGGGAATAGAATCCAGCTTCAGAAAACCCAGTACACGAGGCCAGCCCAGAGAACTGACTTTACTTGCTACATGTTAGTAAGAAAGAACAATGCTCTGCATCTCTGCATAAGCCCAGAGGAGGAAGGAAAGCACACTGCGATGGCTAGGATGAATGGCTCCAGGGACATTGTACTGAATTGAAGTAAATCAAGACAACTGCATGAGGCAGTGTTGGGAGGGGAGCGGGCTCCGAGGCCATCACCCACAGCCAGAGTACAGAGGGCCTGGGCCAGGTGGAGGGAACACCCAACAATGACCTCTTGGAATAAACATGCTCCCGTGTTATTCTGTGAAACCCACAACGGACAACAATAACATCCTGACCACAACAGAGGAACCGCAAAGGCAGGCCCAGCAAATAGGGGGCTTTGCTTCCCTTGATTGTTTAGCAAAGTTGCCAGAGACTTTGTGGGGAAGCCCCACTTTGTGGGGAACCCCACCCTTGGCTTGGCTTCTCCTTCATCCTTCTTGAGCAGGAGGCAGCATGATCCTTCATGGCTCCAGGGCCTCGGCCTACCCCACCGAATCTCCCATGTGCTCATAAGTCTTACTAAACTCTAGTGGGATGGGAAAGGGCCACATTTATAAGGAAGACAGAGGGTATGAACCACTTATATCACGGATATGTAACCGAGAGAACAACAACAAGCTAGCTCTTGCAAAATAAACTGACCATGTTCACAGTAAGAGTACTTAGGAGATGCCAGGCACTTTGCAAAACAATCAGTACACACTCACCTTTTCTAATATTCACAGATCACAGTTGTATTTTCAGCACTGGGAATTGAGCCGAGGGTTTCATGCATGCTAGTAAAGAGCTCTCCACTGAGCTACTCCTTCTTTTATGGTATTTCGACATGTGTGGCAAGTTGTCAAGACGTGTTAAACATGAGATCTTCCTGCCTCAGCTTCCTGAGGGCTAAGATTACAGATGTGTGCGACCATACACAGCTCTTAATCAGCCTATACGATAGGTACTGCCACGTTCTGTCTCAGCTCCAGAATGTTCTTTTTATGCCTGGGCAGAGGGTGTTTTTCATTTGAGGTGTATATTTTGGGTAAGGGTAAGGATGAATGAGTTGATTCTGAGGGTGGTTTGTTTCTTTTGATTTGGTTTTTACTTTCATTTATTATTTTGGTGTGGTTTAGGGGAACTTTTTTGCACTTGGAAGCTATTAATTGATGTTATTCTAAAGTCCATATGGCTTAGGATAAAGGCAATGCAGAGATATTCTTTTTATGTCTTTGCCGTTTATTTTGCTTTTAGAAGAAGAGTTTCAGTGTGTGTTCCAGGGCTAGCCTCAAACTCATGATCATCCTGACTCCTTCCCTGGTGCTGGGATTAAAGGGTTATACAACCAGGTCCAGGTGTTTTCTTCATTAGAAAAGGAGACTGAAACAAAGGAAATAAAGTCTCATCATTAGTGGGTGAGAAAACTTACCAATCTCACTCCTCACTTCTGCATACTAGCACTCTTATGTGGCCTAAGAAATCACTTATCGGGCCGGGAGTTTGGCCTAGTGGTAGAGTGCTTGCCTAGCATGCACAAAGACCAGGGTTCGATTCCTCAGCACCACATACGTAGAAAAAAGCTGGAAGTGGTGCTGTGGCTCAAGCGTAGAGCTTGTAGCCTTGAGAAAAGTCCAAGGAAAGTGCTCAGGCCCTGAGTTCAAGCCCCACAACTGGCAAAAAAAAAAAGAAAAGAAAAGAAATCATGTATCATCTTGCAAAAGACTTGAGTGCTGCAATACTTAGCCACCATCTAATCAGCCGTGCCATCTACAGTCCTACGTAGGTGAACCTGGATTCATCAAGTGGACATCCTGCCTCCCTGCACCGTGATGTGCTTATAGCGGAAGAAATCGCCATCTCTTCCTTCGCAGAATTCACACCTAGTGGGAGAGACTGACATCAAACACCAGTGACCGGATCAACATAGACTTACAAACTTCAAAGCATCCCAAGAAAACCACAGAGGCTCTGATGATATAAATCAGAGTTCAGACATAGTCTGGGGAATGAGGAACAGCCATTCCTAAAGCTAGATTTTGAGTTCATCACAGTAATTCCAGTAAGACTGGATAAAGGAGGGAGCTGGGGGGAAGTTTCTGGATGGAGGGGGCAATCATTCTGGGTAAAGTTAATAAAATGGACAATAGTTCATTGGCTGTGGGAGTGTGTTGCTGTTTAAGGTCCAGAAGAAAGTCAAGGAGCCTTGAAAAAGTGATCCCGTAACCTGAAGCCAGATTCACTGCAGAGATATAGCTCTTTATCCTGAGAGCAGTGGGAAGTAGCTACTTCCAATTGTCAAGTACATGGAAATGTAATGGTGACAGTTAGGTGTGCAAATAATTCCTTCAGCGTGTATACAAGTAAGTTTTAAAGACATGTACTACGACAAAGTGAGGTGCTCTTTCTGAATATTTGGGGTTTATTTCTATGAATACCTTTGAAATAAAGTGGCTATCACCAATACAGAACACATGTAAATTACCAAGCCAGGACTTGAGTCCTTAGCTCTCCCCACTGAGCCATACCACACTCAACCATAGCCTCTTCACTGGAGCCAGTTTCAATGATGTCTGCCATTTAGAAGGGATTTTTTTTTTACTGATTACAGTGAACATCAGGTCTCAATTATGACATTTACAAAGTGAGAGCCACTTACAGTGAATACATGTTATTGTTTTATTTTTCCCCCTGAGAATATTATCCCTGGTTTCCTATTGACATAAGACAGCCACAACTACAAAATAACAGGCTGCCCTTCCTCTGTGAGGGAGGACTGAAGTCCACGCATCGGCCACAGAGTAGGAGGTGGTGAGAGTAACAAGACAGGCTTTCAACCAGATGACTGGAAGTGACTGAATGCATCAGAGAAAAAGGGGTTGGCTCAGAGGTTCCCACAGGAGCAAATATTAGAGAAATCGCCCACCAAGCAAGTCTGCCCTCTAGCCGGAAGCCACTCCCTTCCTGGGTTTTGAACTTCTGCTAGGGGAAATCCAAAAGAAAATAGACTCAGAGGATCAGGAGAAACTAATTTGCAATCGAAACTGGGCATGTTTAAGAGTCCCAATATTCAATTAAAAGACTTTACATCAATAATCTGCATTTGTCTGCATTGCTGACAGAGTCTAAAGCCATCTGAATTTTTGAGACACTATACTGGCAATGTGTATCTATAGCTTTAAAATGTGCATGCATTTTGAACTTCTAACCAGCAGCCAGTTATGATAACAGATGACAGACGCAAAGTAATTACATTTTTTTTCAATTCTAACCAATACATGCTTTTTTAAGGTCTCAGAATGAGTGTCAGCATATATGGGGTCACACCATCCTCACAGTTACACAGCAGAGCAAACTTGCCACCTACAGTCCTATTTTCTCAGTAAAGGATCGACTGGGTATATATATATATATATATGTATAATTAACAATAATCTGCAGAGAAGATGGTGATGGGGGCGGGGCTCTGTTGTCACGGCTTTTCCACTGTCTGGTCTCTTTTCTTTGAGTTTGTCTTTGATTAATATCAGATCATCGTTGGTGGATTTCTCATAGACTTCTTTTGCGAAGCTGGATTTTGTTGTGGATTTTTAAGTTGTTGTTTTATTTTGTTTGGATGCAGTCTCTGTATGTCATTTATGTTTCCCAGGTTGTCTTCAAACTTAAGATCCTCTAGCCCCTGCCTGTGGGAGCGGGGACAACACTATGCCTGGTACAAAGCTGGTCTCTCTCAAGTGATGGTCCCTGAGGACATGATCATAGCAACATCCAAAATTACCTTGGCACATCCACCTGAGGTGGCACGAGCCCTGATGGTCCCTTGTGCCACTACATAATGACAGCCTTTCCCTCCACTCTACAGGAGCACAGAGACATTGACTATTTTGTTTGAGGTCACACAGGTAATCAAACCCAGGCAGTGGAGACTCCAAAGTCCACAGACTTAAGCACTTTGAGGCCTCCTGTAATTTTCCACTGGTCAAATCCTTATCTCCTTTTCCATTTTACAGCTTTGCCTCTCCCTTGCTTCAAGGAGAGACAAGGCTGTGCAGGGTCTGGACTCTGCCTCCTGTCCTCAGTGATCTCCCACTCTGGTTCTGGGCTCATGCTCCAACCTTCCCAGCCTAATTCTCCACACAACACCCCCAAACAAGTGTCTGTATCTGCATTTCTCTTGTGGTGTATTTCTTGAGCCACTCAATTCCTTTGCACCTAGTCTTCTTTTTCTTTCTGTGGTGCTAATGGCAGCCCTTCAAAGCAGTGAGGAACCAAGAAATAAAAAAAAAATAAAGAAAAGAACATGAGCTGCCATTGCTTCATCCTTATAGAAAGCCTGCATACCTAGCTCAAGACTGACCCTGACAATAATATAAACCCCAAACTCTGCCAACATTTAGGGGAAACGGGGTGATAGAAATGCTTTTCTATCTGTGGGAGATCCATCTGTAATTGTTAGATCGACCATTCTATGTGATTAAGATATACTTGCTTTCTGTTGTACCCCGAGCTTGCTTTTTCCCTGTGTTTTCTGCCAGTCACCGAGAGAAGGCCTCATGGAACATCTACAGCTATGATGTGGTTTGCTTACTTATTTCTCCTTACAGTTTGACTGCTTTCCTGCTGCATATCCAACTTACTGGCTATATACACTTTAGAAACATTGTTTGAGTTTTGTTCTTTAGGGATATAGTCTCAGTATGTAACCCAGGCTGGCCTCCAACTTGAGATCTCTCTGTCTCAAACTCTTTTGTCTGGGTTATACAAGTAAGTACCATTATACTGGGTCAATACTGTGGAATTAGTCTGTGATTCGTTGATTAACTTGCCAGCAAGAAATGTTCCTCTTTGTTGAAAGCCCTTCTCTTAAAGTCTACATGATCTGATCCTAAAGTAGCCACATAGTTTTTGGTTACTTAGTCTTTAGATGCTTTACAATTCCCTGTGTTTTGCATCCAGTTTATTTGTGCCTTACTATTTAAAGTATGCCTCTTACAGACAATGTTTTAATTGCTTCTCTAGCATGAAAATCTTTGTCTAGAAACCCAAAATCAAGTTATTGTCACCTTTGGGCCCTTGAACTCTCATTAGTTTTGGGGGGGGGGGTTGTTGTTTGTTTTTTCTGCGGTCTGATGGCTACCACTCAAGTCATGCCTCCAGATCTCATAGATGTTCAATGGCTTCTTAGTCTCTGATCCCTTCTGCTTCCAGCCAGATTCCCTGTTTCCTAGTTTCACTGTAGAACCTAGAAAGACAAGGGTGTAGCCCTTGAAGTTTTAGCCACCATTTTCTTATGAGAAAAAAAGAAGAAAGGAGATGAGGAAGAGAAGGAAGAAAAGGGGGAGGAGGGGAAGAGGAGGAGGAGAAGGAGGAGGAGGAGGAGGAGGAAGAGGAGGAGGAAAAAAAGAAGGCACTGTTTGGTATGCACCTATTGTTTCTGTAATACAATCCTCAAAAATACTTCTCAAGAAGCTGAAAAAGATTCCTTGCTTTTATCATTATTTTTCTTCAGAAATATTCTCTACCCAAGAAAGTATTGTGACTCTTAGCTTAATGGTGCAGTATGGCTACATAAAGCATGAAGCCTTAGACTTACATGAGAGCCTGTCCATAGATGGCCTGTTGGAAGAGAAGCTGCCATTTCTTATCAGCCTAGGTATTGGATCTCATTTCTCACCTCCACCTCTCCTCAGGGTGAGGTCCAGGATAGTCTGTCCAGTTTATTATTCAGATACCCAGATTGTTTACTAAAAAAACAAGTGACTATCAGGAAACATGTTCCAGAACATTTTTTGTTTTCTTTTCCTTCCTTCCTTCCTTCTTTCCTTCCTTCCTTCCTTCCTTCCTTCCTTCCTTCCTTCCTTCCTTATGTGTAAGTCTGTGTGCCTGTGTCTGCGTCTGTGTGCCAATACTAGGGCTTAAAGTGAGGGCCTAATGTTCTCACTTGACTTTTTCCTTCTCCAGCCTGGCACTCTACCATTTGAGCCACACCATCATTTCTGGCTAATTGGATAGCTAATTGGAGATAAGAGTCTTATGGACTTTTCTGCCAAGTCTATCTTTGAACCACAATCGTCAGATCTCAGCCTCCTGAGTAGCCATCATGACAAGTGTGAGACATCAGAGACAGGTCTAGAATATTTCTCCCACCCAAGTACTAACCAGGCCCTACCCTGTTTAGCTTCCAAGATCAGATGAGATCGGGTGCATTCAGGGTGGTATGGCTGTAGACAAGTCTAGAATATTTCTTGCAGGCTCTAGAGTTGGTTCAAAGGACACATGGGCTCTATGTACTGTGATAACAGTTTTGGACAAGGTAGAACTTTCTAGCAGGCTACTTTGGAATCAGCACTCAAAAAGAAAAAAGAAACACATGCACACACACACACACACACACACACATGCTCACACACATGCTCACACACAGAGGGCTGGCACCTCCTATCCAAACAATATGGCATGTGCTAAGGCTTTGTACTTCCTGGGACACAATGGATAATGCCATCAACAAAAAGAAGCTGGGTTTGCAGAGGCTTTGGGCAACACCAATGTAAAGAGCAAAGCTTGAGTAGTAGCCATTGGCTACTACTCATGGAGTCTTTGAAACATGTAACCTGAGAAAGGACCAGAAGACTCTAACACTGTTATTGCTCAGTGAGGTCAGGAGCCTCTGGAGTCCTGTCAGCCAGAGGCTCAACCTGAGCACTATCAAGGGGTTTTCCCTTGTGCAAGAGCCCCGCTGGAAGGGGCTGTCCATCTCATAGTCTACCCTGAGGCGTATTGCCCACACCAGGGAGAAAAAGCCTTCTGGAGAAGTTGAGCATCTGATTTGCTGTGTCTTTGAATAGTGGGAAAAAAGAGCAAGAGAAGATTATTTCTTTTTGAGTTTTCCAGTTTGGAGAAGCACCATGATATGCTGGTTATTATTTGAAGCAACTTGTTAGAATCTTGTCTCTAAAGAACTACATGGCCAAGAATCAAGAGGGGCCACTGTTAATCTCCTGAGAATGTGGAATGAGGCTGGAAGTGGAAGTAGTCCATAAAAATGGCTCCCTGGAGTCACTGGCTGAGCCTGGTGGCACTGGCTGGGTCTAAGTACTAAATACCCCGAAGCCACACTCTCTTCCATTTCCTCTTTCCCAATGCTTCTATTATATAGGTGAATAAAAACGAAGTTGTACAAATTATCTGAAAATCATAGAAGAAATGTGTCTTCAAATGCAATATTTGTCCCACTGATTAAACTTAGAGGAATAAAAGTGTCAGCAAAGCCACAAGCAGGCAGGTGTCAGCAGGAATCAACCACACCCCTTCAGAAGTCTGTAGGGAAGATGCTAGCCTCTTTGGAGACAGAGGTGGTTACAGTTATTCTTGACATTCCTCTGTTTGTGGTAGAATAATGCTTGTCTCTGCCTCTGCCCTCACCGGACCATCGTCTGTGTGTGTGTGTGTGTGTGTGTGTGTGTGTGTGTGTGTGTGTGTGTGTCCGTGTCTGTGTCCAAATTCTCCAGTCAGTGGACTGTGATCCACCCCATTCCAGCATGTCCAGTGTGACCTCATCTTAATTTAAGCACATCTGTTAAAACCCTACTTTCAAATAAGTTCATGTTTTCAGGTACTGAGCGTTCATATTTAAATGTATCTTCCTAACTCACTAGAATTCATTTATATTTAGTATAACTACTTATGCTATTAGGATAAAGGAAACTTCCAATGACACCTATCAAGCATATGGTCAGAATCGTCTCACCTTGATTAGCACAGATCCTAATTATGGAAGCAAAAAGTCTACCTTCAACATCTTTCCTTCTATGGTAAATCTGGGCATCCACAAGAAAGAAACAAATCCAGACAAATCTATCCTTATCACTGTAGTGTAGCCAGGATGTTCCTGTCTCTCCAGGCTTTTGTGAAATGAATTCTGTGCAGACTTCTTATTATAGAAGCTTTTGTGCTGTATCTTCTAGCTACCAGCCTTCATGGCCTTCATTTTGACTTTTGGAGTTTTTCTATCCTACCCAACCCTTCTACTGGTCTTAAGATTTTTCACAGAAAGTACTAATCAGTTGCTCTACCCATTCCTCTAAGGCATTAAGTCTAAGTAAACACCATAAAAAGTATTATAGAAAGGCAAAGTCCATAGTAATAAAAAGCAGTTGGTAATGGCCCAAGAATAGGCCTGAGGATGGAGACCGGGAAATGAACCCATGGACCTACAGCCTACTAATATTTGATGAGAGAGACAAACACTCGGGATAAAAGAAAGACAGCCGTCAACAAATGGTGCTGGCAGAACTGACTACACACGTGCAGAAAACTGAAGAGAGATCCTTATATATCACACTGCATCAGAATCAACTCCAAAATGGATCAAAGATCTCACTGTAAGACCAGATAGGGCTCCTAAATGTGGATTGAAACTTCCTATGTGAAGAACCAGAATCACAACCAACCAAAGAAAGACTGGATAAACGGAAATGCATCAAATTGAAGAGTTTCTGCATGGTAAAGGATATAGCTAGCAAGATAAATTGAAAGCCCACAGAACTGGAGATGATCTTTACTGGCTATTCACGAGACAAAGGCCTCATATCTAAACTATACTTAAGAGCTCAAAGCATTAAATCCCCAGAGAAACAGCAACCCAATTCATAAATTGGCTGAAGACTTAAAGAGATACTTCCCCAAAATAAGAATGGCCAATAGACCCGTGAAGAGAAATCTCTGGCCATAGAAGAAATACTAATCAAAGCAACATGGAGATTCCACCTCATCGCAGTTAGAATAGCCATTATCAAGAAAACTAACAATAACATGCTAGCAGGGATGTGACCAAAAAGGAACACTATTAAACTGTTGGTAGGAATGTAAACTTGTTCAACCACTCTAGAAAGCAGTATGAAAGTTCCTTGAAAGAATAAACAAAGAGGCCCAGAGCGTAGCCTAGTGGTAGAGTGCTTGCCTCACATGCCCAAAGCCCTGGGTTCGATTCCTAGGTACCACATACACAGAAAAAGCTGAAAGTGGCACTGTGGCTCAAGTGGCAGAGTGCTAGCCTTGAGCAAAAAGTGTCCAGGAACAGTACCCAGGCCCTGAGTTCAAGCCTGCCTGTCAAAAAAAGAACCAATAAAGAGCTTCCCTATAACCCAGTAATCCTACTCCTGAGCATTTATCTGAATGTCCAAAAACTGGGCCATCAGTACAACCAGGTTTACTGCAGCATTGTTTACCATAGCTAAAACATGGAATCAACCCAGATGTCCCCAAGTGGACAAATGGCTCAAAATGTTGTATATATGGAACATAGTATATATATGGAATTCTATTCTTCTATCAGAAAGAATAATATTGTACCACTTATAAGGAAATGGAAAGACTTAGGAAAAAAATCTATATTAAATGAAGTAAGCCAAACCCAAAGAAACACAGGTTTCATGGTTTCCCTCACTTGTAATAATTAGAATGTGCCTCTAAATCCACAAGTAAATGCATGGGTAGTAAAAGACAGAAAGAATTACACTTGGACATGATTAATTATGAAGGACTCCACACATTCACACAGAGAGAACAAAAGGAGGATATTTCTAGGAGAGGATCACAAAGCACAAAGGCTCAATAGCTACTTTGTTTATATGACCATAAAAAATGATGCTTATTGGGCTGAGCGTTTAGCCTAGTGGTGGAGTGTTTGCCTAGCAGGCATGAAGACCCAGGTTCGATTCCTCAGTACCACATATGTAGAAAAAGCCAGAAATGGTGCTGTGACTCAAGTGGTAGAGCTCTAGCCTTGAGAAAGCCCAAGGACAGTGCTCAGGCCCTGAGTTCAAGCCCAGGACTGGCAAAACAAATGATGCTTGTTGAAATGAACTCCATGAAATGGGAACAAGAGGTTCTAAATTGTACTGTTTTCATTTTCTTTTTCCCCCCTTTTGTTGATGTTTTCCTTTAGGTATCTCTTATCCTGTATGTATGTTTATCTAATTTGGGCAAGAGGGGCACTACAGAAATGGTGAGACAAACGGTGAACTAATTCAACAGTAATACTCACAGACATACGATACTATATGGGAAACTTGGAGTTGGGATAGGACAGTTCAGGAAAAAAAACTGGGAGAAAATGAGGGAGAGCGTGAAACTGTTCAAAAAGAAGGGTATTTATTACCTGGCTTATGTAACTGTACCCCCCTGTACATCATCTTTACAATAAAAATAGCAAATAAAAATTTTAAACAAATGAATAAAATACAAAGTCAGTGACTATTATGGCTCTGTCAGCAAAGGAAAAGAGTGCAATATCTTCTGAGGAGCAAACAACAGTATTTGTATGAAAGAACAGAATTAAAATCTATTTTTAAAGCTGCCCACAGTGTGAGCCCAGCGCATCTTCCAATCCCCACTGCATATCCCAGGAAATCTGTACTCCATCTGCCTCTGAGCATTCCATGGAAAGAGCCCTGGGATTTCATATTCATGCTGTTCTGTCCTAAAGAAATGCTTCCTTCAGGACATAAGAGCAGTAGAATCTTAAAACTGAGGCCAGCTGAGACCACACAGTGGGATCATGTCAAAAAAAAAAAATTAAGGAAGGAGAAGGAAGGAAAGGAGAAGGGAGGGAGGGAGGGAGGGAGGGAGGGAGGGAGGAAGGAAGGAAGGAAGGAAGGAAGGAAGGAAGGAAGGAAGGAAGGAAGGAAGGAAGGAAATATACTTCCCTAAATGCCAAACTCTCCTAAACTTAATTGCTAAAATATCATTCTTTAAATCATCTTCCTGAACCCTATCTCTGAAAGCCGAATGCAAACCCTATGTGTTCCATGAAGCTTCGCATCCCATTCTGCCTGGTTGAACCTCTCCTCATTTCCTCTGTATTTCTCGCGAGCACATCATTATTTTCTACCTTTTTTAGAGTTAGGTACATTTATGCCAACGTCCCTTTTTGTTTGTGAGCCCCGTAGGTACAGGGGGTCCATCAGAGTTGTCAGCATATATGGATTTCAAGTGTTTCCTAGGGAGATGTTTTCTTGATGCTTTGACTTAAGAGATCCACATACACTTAAAATACACACACACACACACACACACACACACACACACACACAGAGTGTAACTAATTCTAATTCAGCACTGTGCTAAATTGGCATGGTGGTGTATGTCTATAAGTGCAATACTTGGACGGGACTGAACATTATAGGCCAGCTTGAGCTACATACTGAGATCTTGTCTCAAAAGAAGAGGGATGAGGAGGAAGAGGAAAATCTACAAATACTTCAAATCCACACTCGCCCCCAAATCAATAAGACATGAATGAAGAATTAAGCTCAGCCCTTGAGTCAAATCTCACACAATAAACAGACTATTGTTTACTTTGCTAGCTAGAAATCTTTGTCCCCTTATTGAAGAAAGACAAATGTGAAATGCCACCAGATTTAACACTTGGTCATTGCTGATTCTACTACACAATGGACACAATAAGTCCATTACTCAGCAAGGTATTTTCCATCTTTCTGATGTCCTCTACAAGTTCATAACTCATAAAGGTAGCTTTTAACTTCTGAGCTACTTAGCAATGAGAGGTAATTTTACTATCATAATGATGAGTACTGTTGGCTATAAAATATGTCAAAAGTTTATTGGATACAAGGATTCATGACTCATGGGAGGAGGAACAATAAAGATGAGGTTAGCCACACACCAAGCCCCACTAGGGTAATATTTCATGTATAACAGGGAATTATATTGTGTGATCTACTGCTTTATACAATGGTATTCTTTTTGTAGTCATGGGTACCAGCTTAAATCTCTTGTGTAGAGCTCAGTGCTCTGAAATGTCAGTGAAGAAGATTGTGATTACCTGTGTTTAACATGTCAGTCATTCTAATCCAAGATAATGATATGACATAGAAAGACAACCTCCATGATCCTACTCCTCCTAAATCAGAGGAACCCTGAGAATTCCATCAGCTCCTTTGCCACTTCCATGTGGGAAGAGGTGACGTCATGTGAAATGGGGTTTGGGAATAAGCCATTGTGTTTATTTTGGTTTGGGTGTTTGTTCTGAGGTAGGTCTGGCAGGTAAGTGTTACCTTCTCCACCCCGCTGCCATCTCCTTGTTCATGGTCACTATGGGTGTCCTGGTTACTTTAAAATTCACACTCTGACTCTGATCCCTGTCTTCCCAGACCATGCCCCACCCCCCCCTCACCTGCCTCTCACCCATCCCCACATCTATGAATTTTAGCTACCCAGCTCTGAGCCGCTAGAAACGAGTGCTGTCTAAGCAAGAATGTTCTATCTCTCCCAAGAAAATTAAGTGGTCTGTGTTTTGTGGACTTAAAGGTCTGAATTCTTTATTATTATTATCATCATCATTATTATTTTATGTAGTTGTACAATGGCATTGCCATTCAACAAAGCAGTTTATGACTACAATGCATTTTGATCATTGTCACCCTTTCATCATTCTTCCCCATCCCTGCCAACCATATCCCCTCCTTCAACTTTCTTAAATTTCTAGAATATGCATGGCATTTTATGACTGTGGTCAGAATTATTATGTTAAAAAAAAACCCTAACCTCCAGCTGGGTGCTCGTGGCTCACATCAGTAATCCTAATTACTCAGGAGGCTGAGATCGGAGGGTCATGGTTCAAAACCAGATTGCGCAGTGAAGTCTGTGAGACTCTCATCTCCAATAAACTACACAGAAAAGACCAGAAGTGACATTGTGGCCTCAAGTAGTAGAGAGATAGCCTTGAGGAGAAGAAGTGCAGGGACAAGGCCCAAGCCCTGAGTTCAAGCCTAGGCCCTGTAAACAAACAAGACAAAAATCCTAACCCCCAAATTAATAGCTATGGAGGCGGAGTCTTTGGAAGGTGATAATGTCAAGATGATCCCATTCTTATGAATTAGATCATGTGCCTATAAAAGAGGTCCCACATGTGGACATGGCAAGAAGGCACTAGTTAAGATGAAGAGAACAACTACTCACCAAACACTGCGTCTACCTGCTCCACCCAGTGGCCTTGAGGGCACCCCTCTTGAGGACTTTCTCCCACCCCCAATAACAGCCACTCACATTAGTCACAGGGGTACCATTGAGAATGGATCTGAAGAAAGAGTGGCTGCTCAAAGAGGATGGATGAGAGAATGCCAAGGTGCTGCCAGTGTTGAAAATGAACAATGATAAGCCACATGCCAGGAAGCTGGCATGGAAGGGTTACATGACTGAGAGGAAAAGAAAAGGGAGGAAAGCTAGGTGAGAATTACACTGAGTTATAATGCTACACCTAAAATGTGAAATTAAAGTCTGGCAGACTGAGCTTTCCAGTTACCCAGGGCCCACCTGTTTATCAACTGAAGAAACCATTTTCATCAAAGCAGTCATTTTCCTTTGCCTTGCAGCCTAGGTTATATTTGGGTTCGAGTGCTGACCTGGAGAAGGGAAGCTTTCAGTAAAGGTGAGAATTGCAGAGGAAAGTATGACTGACCGTTGGGGAATCAGAGCATCTAAGGGACAGGTATCTTTCCATGTCACTTGCCCCTGTGACTCCCTGTGGCCCTTTGACGACCTGTGTGAAATTCTCAGGGCTCTAGTAGATGTTAGGGCTTAAGAAGCACCATGAAAGCTGCTTTGTCCTTGCCAAATAAAAGCCAAGTGGGCCAAAAACAATGAGCATGAAACTCCTTCGTACTGGCTTAGATTGACTTTACCTTAATCCTGCCACAATTGTCGCTCTTCTGAATGTATTCATGGGAGTGGTTCTAGAACGGACAGAAAGGCTCCGCTCACAGGCAGGCCTCTAACTTGCTCCTGCTCTATGATGTTATGAAAGAACAACCTCAAGGGTGGGGACGTGGCTCAGTGGTACAGTGCTTGCCTAGTATTTCTGAGGACCTAAATTTATTCCAACATCACAAAAAATAATAATAATAAAAACCAGATGTGGTGGTACACACTTCTAATCCCAGCACTTACAAGGTGAAATCAAGAGGACCTTGATACATAGCCCAAGATATGTATCAAGACTGTCCCCAAACTACAAAGCTAAGAACAATCCCAAGAACAATTCATTCCTCCCCACTCCTGTACATGACCTTGTTGGTGTTTCTACACAATCTGTAGCTTTTGGCTTTTTTGTTGTTGCATTGTTTTAGTTTTGTGTTGCTTAAGAGTTGCTCAGAGACATTAGGTAGCTTGCTGAAATCACACAAATCTTTGGGTTTAAGTTTGAGGTTCCCTCAATAAGCCAAGCAGCTATCATTTGCTGAGATGGTTCCACTGGGCACTCAGACTGTGATAAACACTTGTAATCCCAGAACTCAGGAAGCTGGAGAAGGGTGGTGGAGTGGTCAAGGGCTATGGAGTGAGCCTGAGGCCAGCCTAGGCTACAGAGTGTGACCCTGTCTTAACCCGTTAACCAACCAAAGAAACAAACACATGTAAAAATAAATGCCAAATGGCATCAGAAGGGAGCATATGCCAGTGCCCCTGTCCCTACAGACACAGAAGGGGATATTGACAGCTCAATCTCCTAAGCGCTGTGTGAGGAGCTTGATATTCAGCTTCTCCCTGGTGTCCCAGGGACACTCCAAGGTCGCTATTACTACTCCTCTGTCACAAGGGAAGAAACTAAGACTGGACTATGCAGAAATGCCAAAGTCCAACAGCCAGCAATGGGCAGGATTGGTTCCCACCAGGTAGCCTGCTCCACATTCCCTCTCCACATTGTTGTGGAACTCACATATATGGATCTGGACCCAGTGTCCAGTGCTAAAACACTGCTTTCAAATGTGGGAACATTTCAGATCTTCAGATCAAGAATGCTCAACTGATAAAGTTTTTGCAAATATTCCCAAATACAACAGACTCCTAAATCGGAACTGCTTTTGATCCTAAACATTTTGAAGGCATACTCAGCCTTTATGCTCTTCAAGGTGGTGGTGTGCACTCTTTGAAGAAAAGAGCAGATACCTAAGGGAGCTAATGAATGAAGCCTCTGATTCCTTCCTACCAACTCAGAAATCTAGGTCCACATCGTAAGGACCAGAATGTATGACTGTGATCTTACTTAGCAAAAGGAGCTGGGTATAGTGGCATACACCTGTCATCCCAGTAATTCCAAGGACACAAAATAGGAAGACCTCTATCCAATATTGGCCTGGGAAAAAGAAAAAGGCCTATTTGGAAAAGGAACTCAGAAGGGGAAGGAGAAGAAAGAAGAGGAGAAGGAGGAGGAGGAAGACGAAGAAGGAGGAGAAGGAGGAGGAAGACAAAGAAGGAGGAGGAGGAAGAGGAAGACAACGAAGAAGAAGAGAGCAACAACTAGAGGTAGAGGCCTGGTTCAGTGGTTAGGTAGGCCTTGAGTCCAACTATGAAAGCCACAAAAAAGAGAGCAACAACAACAACAAAAGAATTTTGTAGGTAACTAATAATGAAATCATCCTTGACTTAGGATGGGCCCTAAATCCCATCACAGGGTCCATATCAGAAGAAAATAGAGAGAGACTCTAGGCAAGAAACCACATAGAGACCAAGGCTGAGACTGGACTTCTGCTAGTGAAACCAGAAATGTTTGCCATCACCCAAGTCCAGAAGAGAGGCAACCATTTGCCTCTGGAGCCTTCGGAGAAAACAGGGCTCAGTTAGCAATTTAGTTTGGACTTCAGTCCCCCAAATCAGAGAGATAAAAAATGTATCTTGTTGGGTTTTTTTGTTTCTTTTATCTATACTAGGGCTTGAACTCAGTCATAAGAAGCAGTCTTTGAGCATTTTTGCTCAAATGTGTCACTCTACCACTAAGATGTTCAGATCTCAGCCTCCTGAATAGCTAGGGGTACAGTCATGAACCATAAGCACCCAGTACATTTCTATGGTCTTAAGACACTTAGTTTCTGGTGATTTTTTAAATAGTGGCTTTAAGAAAGTAATTTACAATTAAAATAGCAATCTCTCATTTTTAACTCTCATCTAAAAGTCAGTATTGGCAGCAAGTGTCTACAAAACTAATTTTAAATCCACTTCACTTTAAATTGGGGAACCTAGATTTGAAAATCTGTATTTGAAGTACTGGAAAATTTTAAGAATATAGAGTCAGAAAGTGATATATATGTACATATATATGTATACATTTAAATATATATAGCTTCTATAATTACATATCTTACACAATCCATATATAACATGTGATATTATATATATTATGATAAATGATATTACATGCATCTATATTACATGCATATGATTATATTATAATCAGAGAATATATTTATATGTTGTATATTGTATATGCTCTCTCTATATATAGGATATATAATATACTATAAATTATATATAGGGACAGTTTGTTAGCATTTTGTTCTTAAGAAAAAAATGTTTTCTCTGTGCAAAATAATCACTTTGCAATGATTAGGTGACATTATTTAGGGATAAGGATTATTTACGTTATTCCTATAGTTTCCCCATTAGTGTTTTTCTTTCATGTGTACTAGATATAAAGGCACAAAAAGAATTAGAAACAGTCAACTTAGATTTTCCTTGCAAATCTGTATCATAGCCCACAATCTGTCAGAAGAAAAATGCAAATCCCCCACTGCAGTTTTTAGAATAAACACTTTTATTTTGAGCCATTTTTTCTTTTTCATGCTAATAAGAAATTTTAAAGCCATCTTGAGCTACGAGGGAAGATAAGTAGTAAAGCAGACTTTGCCTACATATTTCACATTATCCTCCCTCTGGCCTCATTTTGAATCAGTCCCAGAAAATTCTGCAATAATCTGTCATCCTCCAGATGGAGCCAGGCGAGGCTTCTCTGAGGGCACACTGCCACCATTTACCTGGAATCCAGGTGGAAATAGGAAGCTTCATCCCTCACAAACCAGAAGTAGGAAAGGAAATGTGTGGCTCATGGGGTTCCAGTAACCAAGCTGGGGGCTTTGACAAGTAAAGAGTCTGAGAGGGAATCTTCCTTTATCATTAAATCCCATAGCCCTAGGCAGGTTACACTGATAATAATGACAATCAAAAATTGTATGTTTTGTACTAAGAATGTAGCACAGTGGTAAAATATTTGCCTACCATGTGCAAAACCCTGGCTTCAACTCCTAGTATTTTTTAATTGTGCAAAACATGATGTTTTTATATTTGCATCTACTGTGGAATGCTAAATTTCTGAGCATACACCTACCATTTCTTTGTGGTGAAAATACATAAAATCTACTGCCTAAGCAATTCTCTGTTATTAATAACTGAAGTTTTCATGGCATATACTAGATTTTTTACTTATTCTTCTGGTCTAACTGAAATTTTATATGTTTTGATATGATATTCCTGGGATCTCTCTATCGTGTAGTATCCAGTAAACTACTTATTGATCCTATGAGTTCAAAACTCTACATATAAGAGTCACCATGCAGTATTTGCTTTTCTGTGCCTGGCTTAATTTCACTTAACATGGTATCATGTGAGAGTATCGAGAATGCTGCAGAAGATAGTATTTACATTGAGCAATCAAATGACATTCATGTGTATGATCGCATATGTATGTGTGTCATGAATGTATCATGTTTTATGTAACCATTAGTCAGTCAAGGAACATCTAAGTTAATGCTGTATCATGGCTATTGTGAGCACGACTGCAATGAGTGCAGGAGTGTGGGTATCTCATCACAATGATTTTATCATCTCTAGTAGTGGGATTGCTGGTTTGGTTTGGTTTGGTTTGGTTTTTGAAGACTCTCCATACTGTTTACCGCCAGAAAAATTACTTAAGCTTCTCTGAATCATAGCTTCCTCCTTTGTAAAATAAGAATAACAACAGTGGCCACTGCATAAAACTTTGAAAGCCACATTGCTGAGCCCTGTGGTCCATTTTCAGCCCGCATCTTACTCAGCTACAGTGTTCTTGGTCATTTCCTTCATCTGCTCTCAAAACAAGCACTTCCAGTTTTCCTTCCTCTGTGGGTGGAGTTTGGGGAAGTCAGAATTTGACCCTCAGGCTTCATACCTTCTCATTCCCTCTCATCTTCCTTCCTTGAATAAGCATAAAAAAGTTGAGAAGCCCACTCCAAAGTGTGTGTGTGTGTGTGTGTGTGTGTGTGTGTGTGTGTGTACATGCTATTGGAATCAAACACAGGAAACTGCACATCCACATCTTGTCCTTACCATTGAGCCACATGGCTTCCCCAACTCCAAATCCTTGACTACATCATCAGATTACCTTGGCTCCTCCTCCTCCACACTGCCCACATCAGGATATAGTACCCTTAGTCTGGGATCACATCCCCAACTGAGATGTCACTCCTGATCTTCTTGCTCACACACCACATTCAAATCCATTTTCCTGTCTTTATAACCTTGGAGAAGAAAGAGAATCCTTCATTTTTTTTAGCTCAGGACTTCAGACCGTGGCCATCTCTTTCCTGAACGATTCCAGTAACCTCTGACCTTCCCAGCCTCTACTCCATCCAGCAGGCAGAGAAATAACCTGAAATGTGTTGTCAAAATATGTCCCTGATCCGTACTATCTAATGTCTTCCTCATTTTACTGCTACACTCAGGGACTTGGACCTTTACCACTTTACCCTGGCCAAGTCCTTTGCCGGAGTCATCTTTGCCTCTGCTTTTTACTCCATGAGCAATCTCTCCAAGATTCCCATCCTTCACTCTCCCAGTGATAAGATTCTTTTTCTGCTTAGCTCTCACCTATTTGACATTACATACACAGCCGCGTTGTCTTTCTCTCTATTAAAAACAAGCTGGGGCCGGGAGTTTGGACTAGTGGTAGTGTGCTTGCCTAGCATGCACGAAGACCTGGGTTCAATTCTTCAGTACCACATACATAGATAAAAGCCAGAAGTGGTGCTGAGGTTCAAGTGGTAGAGCTCTAGCCTTGAGAAAGTCCGAGGACAGTGCTCAGGCCCTGAGCTTAAGACCAGGACTGGCAAAAAAAAATTAAAAAAAGAAAAAGAAACAAGCTGCATGACAGCAAAGACTTTGCCTAATTCATTCTTGTTCTTGGCACCTAGAATGTCATCAAGAATTACATGATGAATTGCACAGGATTCTAGATGTTCACACAATGAGACCAGAGGATGTTCTTAGGAAAGGATCACAAAGACTCCATAGCTATGTGCAAATATGATCATGTAAAGTGATGCTTATTGACATGAACTCCAAGAAATGGGAACACAAAGAATTTTTGTTGTTATTGTGTTTTTCTTCTTTGTCACTGTTTTGTTTTTCTGTACCTTTTGTTCTGTATGTAAGTTTATCTGTTTGGGGGAGGGTAAAGGATGGAGCACAGAAGTGATGGGATAAATAATGAGCAAATGCACCAGTGATGTTCACTAGTGACAATGAACTATATAACTTGTGGAGGGAAGAAACAAGAAGGAAAAGCTGGAAGAAGGTGAGGGAAGGGGTGACATTGCTAAAAAGAAATGTATACATCGCCAGGAGTTTGGCCTAGTGGTTAAAGTGCTTGCCTAGCATGCATGAAGACCCGGGTTCAATTCCTTGGTACCACATATATAGAAAAAAAGCCGGAAGTGGTGCTGAGGCTCAAGTGGTAGAGCTCTAGCCTCGAGAAAGTCCAAGGACAGTGCTCAGGCCCTGAGCTCAAGCCCAGGACTGGCAAAAAAAAAAAAAAGAAATGTATACATCATCTAACTTACATAACTGTAACCCCTCTGTACATCACCTTTACAATAACAATAACAAAGTACTATTCAACAGTGGAATGAGTAAATGGATGGATGGATAAGATAACTCAGGTAAACCATGACACACAGCCTATAATTGATCACTTTCACATGCTGTTGTGCTGTTCTTTTGATTAGAAATAATTATTTTTCCAAGAACCTATACACATCTTTTTCTCTGGTCCTTCAGTTTTAACGAAGACTGGTTCTCCCAGTCTTCTCAATGTAAAATCTAAGAGTTATAAGGAGAAATAGATTACCATCGGCAACAAAAGAATGGCCCTATGATTAGCCTTCCTCTGTGATCATCATGACTGGCCTCCCCATATTTCTCAGAACCAGGAAAATGGGATTAAACAGTCTTCAGGATGAGCCACTGGATGGCTTGGATGTGTCTTTTGGATGGCCTCAGTGCAGACAGTGTGTTCTATGATTTTCACGTACAGTTGACGCTTGGTATCCATTCCAAGGACAAGCATATACTTTCTTATTGAGGAAAATTGTGAATGTTCAAAATGCACTGTTTCATACTCTAAAATTATTCAGAATAGAAAAGGAAAATAATAAAATAACTCAAAGTTGCACCCTATAGGTCTGAGCACCCAGAACTTGAAACCACTTGCATCACTGCCACACAGTCACTACTGTACACCTTAATGTTTTCACCCCAAACAAGATCTAACTTCATGCTCTTTATCTCGACTGCTGAGGATGCTTGATTCATTTTCCCCATAATGCCATCCTACTTCCATTAAAGACATACCACCCTTCAACATACTGGCAATTCTCAAAATTTAAATTAAGCTTTTTTCTTTTTTGCTCAAGAGGATTACTGTAGCTTTAATTTCACTTTTGGGCACCATTTGCTTTTGTGGGAGCAGAATTTTACAAGATGGTGGATAGGAAAATGGTGAAGACATCCTATGACTTAAATACAACCCCCAATGGCAGGATTAACTGACAGCTTCTCTGTGTCACCCAAGCTGGGTAATGGGTGCAGGAGAGTTATTTTTTGTTTGTTTGGAAATTTATTTTGATTTTTGCCTGCATGTTATTATTTTGACCACACTTGGCACCAACCATATATAATAAAGTTCCAAACAAAGGTGGACTTGCTGTAGTAGCCAATTTTTTTTTTGTCCAATCCTGGGCTTCAGCGCAGGGCCTGAGTACTGTCCTTGGACTTTCTCAAAGTCAGAGCTCTACCATTTGAGCCACAGAGCCACTTCTGGCTATGTGGGACTGGGGAATCAAACCTGGGTCTTTGTGCATGCTAGGCAAGCACTCTACCACTAGGCCAAACTCCCAGCCCCAGCAGCCAAAATGTTAACAACTTCAATAGCTCTGCCTCCTGATATAACTCTCAGACTGACTTTGAACAGGAGCCCCAAGTGGTATACTGTGCTCAGAAAACAGAATCAATCTGACCTTTAATAACTATTATGCTGTTTTGAAGATTGCATAGATTTAAATATAAGGGAGTTGGGGAAGGGAGGAGAAAGTGAAGTAGATCTTGGGAAGAGCAAACTAAATAAGCCCCCAGTATCATTTGCATTAGAATCCAGGACGCAAATAGGAACTGATCATCAATTTACATGTTAGGAACTCTGCCACAAATTCTGTGTCACTATCAAGAGCAGAGCATGCATGAAATATATCCTTGCAAACATGTTTTAAATGCACTTGGTAGAATCCTTGGAAAACACCAGAGCCAGGTGCCATGCTTTTCTTTGCTTCTGGAATGGGGCCACCAGCAGTCTTCTTCCTAGGCTGGTAGGCAGCCAATTCACCAAGATAAGGACAGCCCGCCCACAGGGTTCACGGACACTGCTGTTTGCAGATAGCCCAGGCAAAGGAACCTGACCCAGCTAGCGTCGGGTTCAAGTCAACCACCCACCTGCCACCCCACTACAGAGACGGACCTGGAAAGTTACTGAGCCAAAGGCCAAAAAGACATGGTCTCTGCCAGGCTCAGCTGAGCTCCCCTCCACCCTCAGGGCAAAACACTCTTGAAAACAAATTGGCAGAGTTCTTAGACAGAAGGAGACAAAAAATTACTGACTCAGGGAAACCAAACCCTCTCTGGAGGGGCTCAGCCTTTTAAAGCATGACTGGAACATTTTTGGGCAAAGCATTTCACTGAAAAACAAACCATTTAACAGTTCCTCTCCATCCAAAACAAGTCTCCCTGTGAGCAGCCCAGCCCTTGCCACCACCTCAGGTCTAGCCACACCTGAAGGTTCATCTTGAAGCTCCAGTCTTTACCTTGGCCTTGTGGATCACAGCCTGGTTTATCCCAACTCTTACAGTCTGACACTGGTCTCTGCCCTAGCCCAACCCTGCTCTGCACGCTGCCCCTACCTCTGTCCCTTGGTGGGCTGAGATGGCAACCCCAGTCCATGTCCTGCATCGGTAATGGATGAACCCAGAAAAAGTCAAAGAATTTAGAAGTTAAGAGAACTGGCTTTGGAATCAAAGACTGAAAACCCGTGTCTACCATTTCAACTGTGCAGATAAAGCAGGCATGCCCACGGACACAGGTGCATTTCCATTTCCTGGCAGCAGTAAAGTAGTGGGACCCAAAGCCAGCCATTGTCTTCCCTGCACTCTTCAACACACACACACACACACACACACACACACACACACACACACACACACCACAGAAAGAGACAGTCTTGACATCAATTCCCCCATGACATGGCACAGCCAAGGTCTCCTAGGACCAGACAGCTGGCTTTTTCTACCTTCCTCTAAATAGACTGCACCCAGGCTTAGTGTGCCAGGCAATTAAGCCCAAGGGATTTATTCCTCTGGACTAAGCTACCCTTCCTCTCTGAAACCAGAGGTCCCAGGTAGAGTTCCTCTGCTAGAACTTGACTCCATGATGGATGCAGATATACCCAGCCTAACACCAACTAATTCACTGCAGATGCAGAGAGACCCTGGAACCTCTGCACATTGAAGGGCTTTGAACACTTAACAGAAAAAAAAATAATGCAAGATTCTCCAGTTGGGTCAGAAATGCAGAGAATGGTGGGAGACACTAAGCCATGCACAGAGAAATAGTGATTAGAGCTGTAGGAAGAAGTCCTAAGGATCACTCAGTCTCTGGTTCCAGTCCTTGAAGCATGGGATATGCATCATAATAAATCCCTCCTCGGGATAGGCTAGTGAATGAGTCTGCTTTCCATTGCTACGATAAAATGCCTACGGCTGGATGACTTGGAAAGGAAAGAGGCTCCCAGCTCAAGTCTAAGATAAGGGCGTGCCTATGGAGATGACCTTGTTGCTGGCAGAGTCCCACCATGATGTTGGCATGAATGGCAAGTAAGGGAACCATATGTGTGCCAGAGCCTCCCCCTTTTCTTCTAAATCCACCACGGTTCCAGCATGAGGGCTCCACACGAACGAAAGGCCTCATCCAACCCTAAGAACCTCCCAGAGGCCACATTCTAATGACCAGAACTGAGTGAGCTTCCACTTCCTCAATTCCTCACGAAGAGGATTGAACAGAACTGAATTTCAGTGTTGACCTATAATCACATCACTGCAGCTAGTTTAAGATGATTTCTATTACCTCCCACCAAAAGAACCATTGAAGATGCCTTCCTGTACATTTGTCCTTAGAAGTAAATACAGACAGGTGCCAGAGGTTCCTGCCTATAAACCTAGATACTCATGGGCCGGGAGTTTGGCCTAGTGGTTAAAGTGCTTGCCTAGCATGCATGAAGACCCGGGTTCGATTCCTTGGTACCACATACATAGAAAAAAAAGCCGGAAGTGGTGCTGAGGCTCAAGTGGTAGAGCTCTAGCCTTGAGAAAGTCCAAGGACAGTGCTCAGGCCCTGAGCTCAAGCCCAGGACTGGCAAAAAAAAAAAAGCACCTAGATACTCAGGAGGCTAAGATAGGAGGACCAAAGCCAGACTGAGCAGGAAAGTCTATAAGATTCTTAAAAGTGAAAAATGAAAGGACCTCCAGGAGATGGAAACAAAAGCCATATAATGAGTGATTGTTGTCCTCAATGTACTATGTTATCTTTCATCTCTTTTGCTGTCCCTTGGTTATCTCATATTGTCCCAGTATTTTACCTTGTTATCTGATAGATTGTATATATGCATATTTGGTTATTTGAAATCGGATAGGGAAGGGGGGAAAACAAGATGAGGGCGGGGTTGGGGAAGGGAAATGGGGACCAAGACATGAGAAAGGGTGTCAATGTTTGTGAAGTAATGCACCTTCTATCTGGTGAATATAAGGTAACCCTTCTAATACTTATAATAAAAATATATGAAAAAAAAGATTCTTAAAAGCGGAGCTTTAACTCAAGTGATAGATTGTTAGCTTTGAGCAGAAAAAGTCCAGGTACAGCATGTAGGCCCTAAGTCAAGCCCCACAAGTATTAGAAATGTTGTGTGTCATGGCTCACACTTGTGATCCTAAGTCCTCAGGTGGTTGAGACCTGGAGAACTGTAATTGAAAGCCAACTTGGACAGAAATGTCTGTGAGACTCTATCTTCAATTAACCAGCAAAATGCCAGATTGGAAGCCTGGCTCAAATGGTAGAGGGCTAGCTATGCACAAAATGGTTGAGTGAAAGAGCAAGGGACTGAGTTCAAATTCTACAATTAAATTTTTTAAAATAATGAAGTGAATATCACTGATATGAAGATTATAATGCAAACGGTGTCATATCTGGGGGAAGCTGGCAGCTTGAACAACCTCAAGGCCATCCCAGCTCCAGGATCTCCCCAAACCAGTTTTGAGAAACTCTGACTTCCTGCTGTCCATTCTCCCACCCCCAGGCACAGGAGCCTAGCCCAAGCTGTCCATCACCTCCTGTGTTGATGAGAATTTTCCCACATGGTAGGTCTCTCTCAGGGAAACTTTTGTTTTCCTTTGTCCTTCAAAACTGAAGCACAGGATTCAGTTCGATTAAAGAATCCCTAAAATTCCTTGAAGTTGGGCTTCGAGTGTTAGCTCAGTGGTAGAGTATTTGCCTAAAGTGGCGAAGGTTCCAGAGAAACAACATAAAATAAAATCCCTTGCTGGTTTGTCATTCAGAATTCTTGTCACGGCCTTCTTTCTACAGGTCATTATCTAAATGCTTCCACCCACGCCACATTCAGCAGTCTGAGAGGTATGCCTTCACTTCTAGAGCAATATAAATGGGACCTTCTCTTAGAAAGAAATCCCAATCACAAGGAAGAATAACTTAGATATCTGGGTTAAAGTTTTTTCCTTAGTTTCCTCATCAACAAAACGGGGCTGATAATAAATTATCCTAAATCCAAAGAGTTGAGAGGCTTTTGGGGTCTTGAAGGGTCACCACACGTAATCATGCACATAGCAGCTACACAGAACATAATTTACAAGCTGTTAACAAGCTGGTAAAATGTCATGTGTTTTACTCATTTGTCTGTCCCCCATCCTCACTGATGCCCCACCCATCTACCTGTGTGCTCAATGTACATTCTCATTCACCTTTGCTGAGCTCCTGGCTCGACACTGGAATGCCCCCTTTCTCTCCAGCATCCAATGAAATGTTTTTAATTCAGTAGAGAGGTGAGTGCCTGAAATATCAGCATTTGAGAGACTAAAACAGGTGGATGATGAGCTTGATGCCAGCCCAGAATACACAGTAAGACCCATATCTCAGAGTCACAATAGCAGCGACCAGAGATACTTGGAGTGAGAGCACATTCGCATGACATTTATTTGAGTCCACTGTTAGCATAAATCTATTTTGTTTATTGGCTATCATCGAATTTCTTATTGTGCCAAATTTATAAATTAAACTTTATCACAGGCACTTATGTATAGGTAGGGAGACTCATATTATACACATACACATACATATGTCTTGCTACTAGTAAGGTTTCCATCTGGAAGTCTTGGAACACTTCCCCAATGGATAGGAAGGACTACTGTACATTTACACTCCAGGATCTTTGTTCAAACTGCATCAGAATCTGTTGGCGTGCTTGAGAAAAGGTAGCTCGCCAAGACTCACCCATTCTGGAGTGGAATCAAAGCCTCTGGATGAGAGCTGAGACTCAACATTTTATGCACACTTAAGTTTTTAAAAAGATCTGGCAAAGCAATGAGTTTAAGTCATAAATATCAGAAGTAGAGTGCTAACTTTGCTGATTATTATTGAGCTCTTAGACAATTTGTTCAGCTTCTGTGTTTATATTTCTGCTCTCTCTCTCTCTCTCTCTCTCTCTCTCTCTCTCTCACTCACACACACACACACACACACACACACACACACACACACACACCAATGCACAGTAATAGTAGGAAATTCACAGGATCTCTCTGAGGATTAAATAAGATTACAAACCTATCCTATAACCTTGCTGTAAATATTAGTTCTGGCAGTATTCCTGTAGAATCTTTGGCATGTTTTTTTGTATAAATTATCATATCACTTGTGAATAAAGAGGTTGGTTTTGTGGGAATTGTTGGTTGTTTTATTATTTTCTGAGGGGGGGATCAGGGTTTCAAAGTTTTCTATAGTCCAGAATGGTTTCTAACTCCTCACCCTCCCCCCTCAGTGTCCTGCTTGCCATATGCCATTGTATCTGGCCCAGGAATTCATTTTTCTTTCCAAATGTGTGTGCCTTTTATTTCTTTGATATATCTGATTGTACTGACCAAATGTCCACTAAGTACTAAGAGTGGTCAGAAACACATTGTTCCCCTTCTTGAGCTGGGAGGGTTATTTTGTTTGTTTTATTCAGTACTATAATATACCCAGCATCTTGTACTGTGTCTGGCACATAAAAGAGGTTACTGGATGAATTAAAACCAAGTTAACTGATATATACGGAGATGCAAAGACACAGATTTCATTAACTTGTGCAACTAATCAGTCTGTTCAGTCACAGCAAAATCCTGTGGTTTGTAGGACAATATCATATAGAAATCAAGAATATTTTTCAAGTGTAAACATTTTCTAGTGGGCTTTAGAATTTGGAGACAAGCTATGCCATATACAAGTAAAGTTGAACTTTTGATGAATTGACACCTACTCTAACCAAATTAATAATCTAAAAGCTGGAGCTGATTGAAATGCGGTGAGAATTCAGAGAACCAAGGCTCATTTTTCTCTTCTAAGTGATGGAAAGCCTGGAGAGTTGGATATTTAGATTTCCCTACATCATCACAATGCTAACAGACCTGTGAGTGTTCACTCTGTGAGGGAAAAGCCAGTCTGCATGCTACCCTAGAGACTGAGCACAAAAACACTGTTAAAACTTACACAGGCCGGGCACTGGGGGCTCACACCTGTCACCTTAGCTATTCAAGAAGCTGGGTTCTGAGAATCATGGTTCAAAGCCAGCCTGGTCAGAAAGGTTCATGAGACTCTTATCTTCAACCAACCACCAAAAATTGCAATTGGAGCTGTGGCTCATGTGGTAGAGTGCCAGCCTTGAGTAAAACGGCTAAAGGACAGTTCCCAGGCCCTGGCTTAAGATCCAGTACATGCACACACATGCACACACACACACACAACACACGCATTGAAAACTCAATCTAAATATCTTTTCTTGTCTATTATTGTCTTGGAGGTGGGGGAAAGTAATAGGAAAAATGATATGATAATGTTCTTTTTTTTTTTTTTGGCCAGTCCTGGGCTTGAACTCAGGGCCTGAGCACTGTCCTTTCTCAAGGCTTGAGCTCTATTACTTGAGCCTCAGCACCACTCCTAGCTTTTTTTTTCTGTGTATGTGGTACCAGGGAATCGAACCCGGGTCTTCCTGCATGCTAGACAAGTAGGCCAAACTCCCAGCCGATAGTATTCTTAAAGGGTTCCATCTTTTAATATTTTGTGGTAGAAAATCACATTTACAGTATAGTAATAGAAATTAGTGCAGCTTTTATTCTTTTTGCAAAAATATAAAATAGAAAAGTGAGCAACAGGCACACAAGGAATCTTTATGAAATATATAACATTTTTAAAGTGTTTTTTAAAAAATAGTAGGACCTTTAGCTGAGCACTGGTAACTCACACCTTTAATACTAGCTACTCAGGAGACTGAGATATGGGGACTATGGTTCAAAGCCAGCCTTAGTAGGAAAATCCATGAGACTGTTACCTCCAATTCACTGCCAAAAATGATGCCAGAAATGGAGCCATGGCTCAAGTGGTAAAGTGATAGTCTTGAGCGAAAGAGGCTTAGGGACAGTGCCAAGGACCTGAATTCAAGCCCCAGGACTGGCCAATAAATAAATATAGACCTTAGTTAAGTAGTCAAAATGAAAATGTAAGCTTTACTAAGTATTTTTAATTACAAGCACTTTATGTCATTATGGCAACTTAACTAAAATGAGCAGAAGATGAAAAAGAAAGAAAAAAGAATGAAAAGTGGTTACACTTTCATCTCAGTTTCATTCTCTCTGTTTCATTCTGTATGTGAAAGATTTCCTGAGCCAATCAGGAGGAATATATTGATGCACTCACCTTTTAAGCTTTCCCAAATGAGCAAAACATCAAGGGCTCAGCTACAGAAAGTTCTTTATCTGCAAGAGCCTCTGAATCTCAGTTGCTGTGGTGTCTTAGAGCGACACAGACAGAATTCTTCTATGTCTTAGGCCAGAGTTAATACTTACCAATCTACAAATTCAGCAGGTTATGCAACTGACCTGGCAATATTCTCTCCTGATGTTTACTATATAGCAATTCAAAAGAAATAAAAATTTATAGACATATATAAATCCTACAGCTGAGCTTTGATTATGAAGCTGCCTCAAAAATGTCTTTCAGAACAAAAAGAGAATTCACCAGGCAAAAAGTTATATGACTTTTTAGGTCTGCCTTCCATAAGATTTTCTTTTGATTTACTTTTACTTTTTTTCAACATGTAAAACATGCATGCTTCCAGCCAAAATCAGATAATACGGTACACCCAAAGAAAACCTTCTTCCGTCTCTGTTACATTGCGTTCTCTTTCTTCCCTCATAAACTTTTAATTAATTTTGGGCCTTTCCTTCTGATGTGCCTCTTTGCAAATAAAATAAAAATTTACATGCTTACACACATCAATATTAATATTTCTCTCTCTTGATGTGTCCCAAATAGTGTATCATTATTCAGTGTGGTACCTAGCTTTTCCTCTTAAACTATTCTGCAGATCAGCCACAACAGTATGTATAAACCTTTTGTGTGTTGGGCTGGGGCTTGAACTCAAGGCCTAGGCATTGTCCTTAGCTTTTTTCGCTCAAGGCTGACAATCTGCCACTTGAACCTCAGCTCCACCTCTGGATATTTGGTGGCTGATTGAAGATAAAAGTCTCATGGACCTTCTTATCTGGGCTGGCTTCAAACCATGATCCTCAGATCTCAGTCTCAGCTAGGATTATGGGTGTGAGCCACCAGTGCCCGATTCTCCTCATCTTACAGCACAAGAGTATAAAGCATCTATATGGTCCCTTGAAAACGGTATTAAAGAAGTCTGTGGAGCTGAGCTACTTCTAGTTTCTTTGCTACAAATTTCCATTTGGGGGTAATTTACTAAGCCACCTACCCTTTGCCTCCAACTACTGACACAGGATGGGAGTACAAAATGGATTTCAACCACTCTCCTTGGCAAATTACCACTAGGTTTAGAGCTGGGACAATGCAGAGACAGCTCAAGTGCAATTTAAACTTAGGGAGAGAGAAACAACCTCTCCTCTTTTCTCTCCTAGGAGGGCATCGGGATTTTTTTCAGCAGGTTGGAGTTTACTTGAACCAGTGATTTTTTCCCTTAGCATATCCCCAGTAAGCCATGAATCAAAACAATACTAGGCCTAAAACTACAAGGCTTGAATCTATAGCGTTTCTATTCTGTTTTGTGTGGGCTTATGGCTCCTTTGAAAACCTTACACGAATCTCTATGACTACCTTTTCCATCAAAATCCTCTGCTTAATAATTTGCTTATAATAGGTGAAAGCTCTGTGAGCACTGTAGGTGACTCTGCAAAGTTACACAGGCCTAGGAACCACAGGGCATCTGTTTCCAAATTACACCCATCAATACCATCCTGATTTGACCTCATTGAGCCCAACAAGTCAAGGATAACTAACCTGCACAGGTCTAGAACCAGATTATTTAAGCCCTTTGCAGTAAATATTCTTGGAGACAACTTACATTTATACACTGAGACCAATTCAGAAAAAAGGTAAATCAGACATGTATACATTTATACTTTTTTCTTTTGCATTTTTTAATATGTAATTAAGGGTAGGTCTGGTGATAATGTACCTATAATCCTGGAAGTGAGGAGCCTAAAACAAGAAAAATTCTTGAGTTCCAGGCCAGCCAGCTACAATCATTTTAGACAAGAAGATTATATTTCTGGACATTATGACACAAAGTAACTTTTGAAATAAATGTTTATTCTTCAAATACTTTATAATTTTTTTGGCCAGTCCTGGGTCTTGAGCTCAGGGCCAGGGCGCTGTGCTTGGCCTTTCTCAAGGCTAGAGCTCTACCACTTGAGCCACAGCACCGTTTCTGGCTTTTTTCTATGTAGGTGGTACTGAGGAATCGAACCTGGGTCCTCATGCATACTAGGCAAGCACTCTACCACTAGGCCAAACTCCTGGCTATTTTTATAATTATTTTAAACACGTTCTTGTTTTACAAATGTCCACATGCTTATATTAAACCTAGAATAGCATAAAAGGAAAATAATAATCACTCCTGTTCTTAGCACTGTAGCTACTATTAAGAGGTGCACACATGTTCTTCCAGTATTTTTTTCCTACTTGCACATAAAACTATGAGTGTAGAGTTTGTAAATTTTGTAATGATCATTGGTCCAAAGCACTCAAAAGATATAGTGGTATCTTCTCAAAGACAATACATTCTGGATCAAATTGGTATCTTCTATGTTCTGAGCAATTTGTAAAAGGTCTGTTCATTGTTATCATATATTCTGGAGTATTCTGTTCAAGCAGTAACTAAATTAAAGTTTAAAAAAGTAGTCAGGGAGGAGGAAAGGATTCCTTTTGAGTCTATCATCAGATGTGACTCTTTAATGAAAAAAAAAAGATTAAATATCCTATTCACTTCCAAGTTGCTATCAGGCTTTGAAATTCATAGCCTTTTAAAATCCAAAAAGTGTTCTTTGCTTTAATCAAAGATGACACAAAATCGCCCATTAAAAATAGACTTGGAGAGTACTCAAACAAGAATGATGACCTCTGATTGATTCCCTAAAATTTCTTCAGCCTTCCTCCTTAAGAGTCAAAGTGTACATTCTGGGTTCCCCACGGTAGAGGTGTGGCAGTCCAGAGTCTGGGGAAAGCCGTGGGCCTTGGTAGATGGGGATCCAACTAGGGCTTCATCACTCCACATCCCATACAAAGGTCAGTGTAATTAGATTGCTCTAAGTGAATGGAGCCTATGAAAAGCTAGACTAACACAATGGATAAATGCGGAGGCTCTGTTGTTTTAGAAGAGAACACTTTCTCTGGGAATTCCTTTAAACACCAGTTCCCTTTTTGTATACTTGGAAGTATTCATCAACTTCATGAACACACACACACCTTTGAGGGACTTGTTCCGGGGACAGTCCTGTACACAAGAACTTCCTGCTCTGCTGGAAAATCCTTTCCAACATGGGTGTTTGACATATTCAACAATTCCCAAAGTGTCCTTTTGATTAGAGGAGATGTCATTGAGGGTTACATGGAGTAGCAGGGCAAATTGGCTTCCTGTGTCTCAAGGGCTTGTTCGGGCTGTGCAGAATTTTAAAGGACTATCCAGTACAGAACCACTGAACACCTTCATTACAGTCGGGAAGGACACGAGCTCCGGGTCTGGAGGGCCAAGCTCAATGTTAACATAAGCTTTGCACTCTTGGGGGGCTGGGGGGAGGGAGACTGGGGCCTGCCTGAACTCACAGCTTCATCTCTGTCCCATCGAGGCTGGTGCTCTTCCATTTGAGCCACAACTCCACTATTAGCTTTATGTGGGTTAACAAGGAGAGGTGAGTTTCCTGGACTGTCTTGCCAAGGGCTGGCTTCAAGCTGTGAGCCTCAGATCTCAGCCTCCTAAGTAGCTAGGCCTTACCGGTGTGAGCCGGGGGGGGGGGGGGGGGGGGGGGGGACTCAGCAGGACTTCATTACTTCCAAGAATAATTACTTCAATTCATGGTGCCTATTTAACTTTAAAATAATGTGTGCATACGGGAGTAGAGAATCCTAACAGGCGGTTTCATTTGCTTGGGTCTAGCACAAAATGAAACCCCAAGGCCTCAGGTTCCAATTCTACCTTTGAAGAGGACGAGGGTGGGATGTGAAGATGGCACGGGGCCCTGTGCACCTGTGCAGGGGGCGCACCCCTGGGCCCCCCACCTCCACACACACACACACACACACACACACACACACACACACACACGGGAGAGGGGCTCGGCCACACAGCGGGCCAGGCGCTGAGTTCAGGCCCCGCACGTCCCCAGGGCGCAGCATCCTTCCATCAGCAGACTGCGCTTTCCCCTTCCTTCCATCAGCCGACCCGACCCGGTCGTCTTCTCCAAACAGGATGCGCTGAAGGCCCCACCACCGCAGCCTCGGGGAGCCCGGGAGCCCAGTCCTTCCGCCCCCCCCCCCCCGCCGTGTGTCCCCGCCATCCCCGGGGAGCCTGGGCGAGCTGGAGAGGGGAGCCGGAGGCACGCTCCTTCCCGGCGACCCGCAGCCCCCCACGACCTGGCCCTTCCCGGCCCCACTCCCCCGGGTGGGTCCCCGCGCCCCGACCGCGACTCGCCTTCCCGGCTTCCCCGGGACCGCGGGGGGACCTCAGGCCCGACCGCTGTGTCAGCGCATCCGGGGGCCTCGGGATGGCCCCGCGGCCCCCGCCTCCGCTCCGGAGCACGGCCCCGCCGTGCCCTCCCGCGGTGGGGGGGCTCCGCGACGGCGCCCGGCGGGGAGGCCGGGCGGGGCGGCCCCGCGGCCTGTGCGCGCGCAGCGCCCCCAGCGGCCACACTGAGAGCGGGCGGCGGCGGCGGCGAGCGCGGCCCCGGCGCGCCCCGGCCCGGCCCGACCCCCTCCGCGCCCTCCCTCCACCCCCCCCACCGCCGCCCGCCCGCCCGCGGTGTCCGCGCCTCCGCGCCCGCCCGCCCCTGATTTCCCCGGCGCGGCGGCGGCGGCGGCGGCGGCGGCAGCGGCGGCGCCTCGTGCGCGCGGTTATTTATTTATTTCCGGGCCCCAGAGCGCTTATAATGGAGCCGCTGTCCGCGGAGCCTCCTGCTGCCGCCGCCGCCGCCGCCGCCGCCGCTGCCGTGCCTCGTCTCCTCCTTCCCGGCAGATCTTTGTTGTGTGGGAGGGCAGCGGGGATGGACTTGAGCGTGCGGATCCGCTGCTAGAACCGCCGCGCTCCGAGAGGACGCCGCACCGGCCGCGAGGAGGAGCCGCCGCCGCCGCCGCCGCCGCCCCGAGGCCCCCGCCGCGCGGCCTCCGCCCGCCCGCGCCCCGCGCCCGCGCCCCCCCGCACCGTCCCCGCGCCGCGGCAGATGTGTGTGGGGTCAGCCCACGGCGGGGACTATGGTGAAATTCCCGGCGCTCACGCACTACTGGCCCCTGATCCGGTTCCTGGTGCCCCTGGGCATCACCAACATAGCCATCGACTTCGGGGAGCAGGTAAGGGCGGCCCGCGCGCGCCCCGTGCGCCCCCCACCGCGCGCGCTCGGCTCCGGCCCCCGGCGCAGGGAGTCACCTGCTCCCCGCTCCCTCCATCCCGGCAGGTTGGCTCTCCTGCGCGGCCGGGCAGGGATGACTTTCCTTCCCCCCCGGCCCCGCGTCGCCCTCCGGCCCCGCGCCGCCGGGCGGCTCGCCCGGGCGGGCTCCGGGCGGTGGGGTGGGGGGAGAGATGCGGGGGACGGGGCGGGGCGGCAGAACTTGATCCCCGCGGGGGGCTTCCGTGCGGGAGTGTTATGTAATTTGAGATTATGTAAACCCCGCTCCTGGACGGGATGGAGTTTCCCCGCAGCCCCGCGGCGCCGGGCTCCGCGTCTACCGGGGTGGGCGGTGATGGTGACCTGGGTGGGGACACGAATTTGCCTGGGAAATCATGGCTTCGAGCCGCGTCCCAGCTACTTCGCGGTTTTTGTTTTTTTGGTTTTTGTTTTTTTTACGTTTGCCTTTTGAGGACGGGGCCAAGAGGAGAGGGGGTCCCCGAGCGCACCCCGGGCCGTCGCTCCTCCGGGGTCCCCCCCCCCGCGCCTTTCCTCACCTCCCCGGCCCTGGGCCGCCCAGGAAGCGGGGCGCCGCGGTGCTGGCTGTGCGTTTCTCCTCTGTTTGCTCCATGTGGCGTCATTGCAAATCGGGCGCCGCAGGCTCCCCCGCAGCCCCTGCGCTCTCCGCGGCGGCGTGAAATTACACTCGAGGCCGCGGGGAGGGAGGGACCGGGGAGGGAGGGCTCCGGAGAGGGAGGGCTCCAGAGAGAGAGGGCCCCGGAGAGAGAGGGCCCCCGGGGCGCGGGCTGCCGCTTTCCAGAAGCCCCAAGTGTGGACCTACGCTTGCAAACCCTTTCTCCTATGCACTGTGCTTCGAGGACTTCAGAGAAAGGTTATTGGGATCCTTCTGAGTCATTTTGTTTTCCAGTTTGAGACCAATGGACGCATGGAAGTCCAGCCACAAGTGGGCAGGTCCAGCACGCCTCGCCATAGGGTCGACCTGTGGACAAGTCCTGTACACATCTTGAGGTGGAGGGGTGACGTGGGTGCATGTTAACTCCTGCTTCACAGGGCTTGGGGATTATTCCGGAGTGGGAAATGTAAACATTAAACCATCCCCTTTAGTGTTTAAGTCTCCGACTTATCCAGAACAAAAGGACGGCCAGGTGAGGTGTGCGGTTATAACCATCCGCTCGCAGTGGCTTCAGGAAATGGACCCTGAAGTGTGAGGATGGAAACCCGCTCAGGTCTCCTGAAAGTTGACCAAACTGCCCAGGAGGAGGCCAGGAAAAAGGAAGCATGGCCTCGGCTCCTCCACCTGTGTGGAGAAGAGCTGCGGGGGAAGTCAGTGGAGATCCATCTCCAGTTCTTCCTGAATACTATCTGCGGCCTGTAGAGCTCTATCACTCTGTGGCTCAGTTGGTGAGGAAACCTAACTATGACAGACTCTAGCAAGACCTATATCCTATGTTTTCAAAGTTTGAAGGTCATCATAATAACTTAGGAAGCTGGAGTGCAGCATGTTCTAAACTAAAAAAAAAAAAAATTACATGGAAGAGACTTTCTTTCCCAATATGAACCATAAGTCCCATAGTAAAAACTGAGACTATGTCTATCATTGCAGAAACTAGATAAAGGCCATCTCAGTATATAATGATGATATTACGACGACTGTAGCATCTCTAGAATTATCCATTGCTACAGACCAAAAGTGTGAGAATGATTTGTTTGTTGAACATCAAGTTCATGCTTGTCATTCTCAAACATGTTGTGTCTGAGAGAAGAATGAGAGGTGGAGGCATGTTAAAGTCATTTGCCTGAGACTACCTGCCTAGCAAATAGCAAATGGCAGCTTGGAACTTCAAGGCCACACCCACCTTCAAGGCCCTTCCCATTCTGATGTGTGCCCCCCAGTAGTCCAAGCTTTCACAATGAGTTTTGATAAGGAGTATTAGAAATTTAGGGATATATTGTAGCTTCTCAGATTCTCAACCTAGGTGTAAATTTAATTTTATCTATTATATTTGAGCTGTCAAAGTCACAGTGTGGGACAATCAGAGCACTCCCAGGAGAGACATTGTAACCAGTAAGTTCCAGTAAGAGCTTCATTACTCAGATAATTCAAACAAAACCTTGTATCTTATTTTATTAAAGTTTGTAAATGGGAAGAGACTAAGAAACAACTAAAACACCTTTGCAACAAATCATTTAGAAGCCTTTAATAATTACTACAATATAGATTGTTGAAAAAGAAAATAGGGGGCTAGAATATATTTAGACTGTAAAGTTTTATATCTTGCAATATAGCTTCAGATTGTGCATTTGATCTTGCTGCAGTCAAAGGACTGATATTTGTTTCAAAGTAAATTTGGTACAAATTCCCTAGCTTCCTTGAAAGTTGAGCTCACCAAATTATATAAAATAAGTTACATAACTTTCTTGAAAGATACTTTATAGCACTTAAAATGTCAAAGACAAGCCTGGCTTATCCCTAAAAATCTAGCTACTCAGGAGGCTGAGATCTGAGGGTCTCAGTTCAAAGCCAGCCATGGCGGGATAATTGGTGAGACTTTTATCTCCAGTTAATCACAGAAAAAGTTGGAAGTGGTTCTGTACTTCAAATGGTAGAGTGCTAGCCTTGAACAAAAAGGACCTTAGGGACAATGCCCAGCCCCAGGGCCCAAGACTGGAAAAAAAAAAAAAAAAAGGCAAAGACAACTTTGCTGTGAAGCCTGCAGAAAAGAAAGGTAAATTATTCTTAAGAAGAAGTACCTTCTGCTTATGCCAGATTGTCTTTCTTTCACACTCACAAACAATCCAAGGCATTTCCTCCTCCCCTCTCCCCTCCTGTAGTGTCCCCTCCCCTCTCTTCCCTTTCTTTCTTTTATTCTCTCTTTGAATCTTTGTGCTTTAGCTTCCGTATTTAGGATTGCAGGTATGCACTGCCAGGCTTACTAGGTATTTCAAGTGGCTCTGAAGAATTCACTGAATTTGGTAGGGTCTGATATGATCGTCCAAAGTAAGAGGTATTTATGTTTAACAAATTCTAGATAGAAATTGTTATAACTACTGGAGTAAAATAGGTAATAAGAATTCAAGTGTTTCCTTGGCCTTCTTTATCTATCTTAGGAAAGCCCTTTCTGATTTAGGAAAGCCAGAATTAAGCTTCTGAATACAAGAGGATCTTGAAATATTCATGTCATAAACAGGAAAAAAAAAGACAAGCTCAGGAAAAAGAAGTTTAAAAATGTTCTGTCTACTGAGTAGAGAATCACACTCTCCCTCCACCCCCACCCAACCAAAGTTTTCCTTTAGAGGTATGAGGATCAAAGTGCAAATATAGCATGTAGCACTTGTGCTCAGGGGGAAAGACCATCACCCAGGGACAGGGAGCTAGGACCCAGAACCAGGCCTGGCTTCCCCAGCCAGAGCCCGCCTGAAATGAAACTCGGTTCAGTATCCGTGTTGGGAACATACCCGATGTGCTTGGAGACACTCATGGAGTCCCTGTAAAGTTCCTGTGTAACTACAGAGGAGACTGTTTTCCTCTCCAATTTCAGTAACTACCTCTCCTCATTATAAAATTAATGCATGCTAATTGTTTAAACATTTGATAAAATAACGTCTTTAATAATTGAGTATCTCTTGTCCCATTTATAAACACATAACTGAGGAGATTGTGTGTGTGCGCACACGTGTGTGTATGTGTGTGTTTATAGTGCTTCATAGAACATGGAAGTGTTGTTTCCACAGCACCTAAAAGTGTGCAGGTTTAGGCAGGGGTTGTAGTTCAATGGCAGAGCACTTGTGTCGCATGCTCAAGGCTGTGGGCTCAGTCTAGTACAGCAAATATTGAAGTATTTATGATTCTCAATGCCAGCATACTATTTGACCATGCTGTTCTTCCCTTTGCTGTATATTATACTATTGTTTAAACAGTGAGGTTTCTTCTTTGTTTTGGGTTTTTTTTTTTGCCATCTGAGGTCTGAGGGAACACCTTTCTGTAATAACTGGGTAACACACCTCTGCTGCCTTGGGCTTTATGCCTGGCGTACTTCGGTGTCTATTTCAGTTTCTCATTCATACATAGAAAATGAGGTCACACCTTTCTTGCAGTCCATAATTAGTCAAGGACACCATGGCCTTCTTGGCCCAGTGAATCCTCTCCTCCCTGCCACAGTTCCTAAGCTTCTCTTTAGATTACTTAGGTACCAGCTGGTTTCAGAAGCCACTGTGCTTGGTTGTTGGTTGGTTGGTTTACTCATTTGTTAATTTCTTGAGATGGTTTGGTATCCAGCCTAAACGCCACTCTTTAAGTATGTCCTTTCTGTGAGCAGATCATCACTGCATCCAGTTCTTTAGAAGGCATTTTTACCTTTAAAATGTAACATTGTGGAAGGTACAGAAGCCTATGTTAGATATGATAAGCCAACATTATGTTTATGGTATGGAGTCCAGGGCTGTTACTCACTGTTTCTTGTTCAGTTTGGAATGATAGGGGAGGTAGGTGGGAGTGGACTGGTCAGGTCCTGGGTTGCAGTCGTTCTTCAGTGTTTACTAAACATACTTTGTTAAATTCCTAGTGTATAACATACCACTGGAACATGGGAGGGAAAGGGGAAGGCGGGAGTGTGGAGGGTGCAGGGGATGGAGGGGCGGGTATATGTATTTAAAAATTAAGATAAATTAGGTAATTGTGAGTGTGTGTGTGTATGTGTGTGTGTATGAGAGAGAGAAAAACAGGTAGACAGAGAGTCAGACAAAGTGAGCACTGGTGTTTAAACTTGGCTTCATGCTTTCGCTTGGCTTTTTTGATCAAGGTTGGCACTCTGCTACTTTAGCCACAACTCTACTTCCAGCTTTTTGCTGTTTCATTAGAAATAAGAGTCTCATGAACTTTTCTGCCTCAGATCTCAGTCTCTGAGTAGCTATGGCTATAGGCCTAAGCCACCAGCTTCTGGCTTAAATCAGGTCATTTTTGAGCACATACAATTTTAGTAGTTACAGTAGAGATGAACTATAGAAAACCCTACTTCCTCCAATATTAACTGGATATGAGTTATTCATGTATGTGAATTTTCTTGATGAGTGAGGTTTATGCCTTTAAATGACAAACACTGAGTTTTCTCCTTTTTTAAAATATGAAAGCAAATCTTGTTGAATGTAAAACTTATATTGCATAGCCCTTTACCTTATGAAATAAATGTTAAGTTTGCAAAATTTGTGGAGGCCTGAGCAATCCACTCGTCCTTTGAGAGGTGACATTCAAAATACCCAACAGGAAAGTGGGACAAAAACATGAAAAGGGCATCAATGTTCAAGAAGCAGCATACCTACTACCTGATGAATGTAACTGTAACCCCTCTACACATTACCCCGACAATAAAATACAATTTAAAATTGTCCAACAAAGAGTTTGAGAGCAACCTCTGGATGCCAACTTTGGACATTAGTCCTGTGAGTTTCTTGACATACTTAACAGTGTGGCAGGGTTCGAAAAATATTTTTAAGCTCATCATTTTTCTGCTGACCAGTTAGCAACTGTCAGGTTTTTTTTTTCTTTTGCTGGGTAATATGTCCACCTAACATAGCCCAGTGGCATAATGTTTGCCTGGCATCCACAAAACCCTAGGTTCAAACCCCAGCACCACAAAACAACAATAACTCACAACATGAAGCACTTTTATAGTCAGAGCAGCACTGGGTAGAAGCCTAATTGGTTAGGGTAGCTATTATAACCCACACTGAGGTGCTTCAGTAATTGCCACTGAGCAGTAACTCTGGTGCTGGTGATGAAACATCAAGACCCATAGTTCTCTTCAAGATGTTGTGGGACCCTGACTTGCAGTCACTGGAAATGCTGGTATCAAACTGGAGAGCCTTGTTCCACGGAGATGAAGACAGGAAACGTATGTAAACTTCACATCAAGCCACACATAACCAGGTTTCTGTTTATATTTGCTTGTTTTTGCAATTTCCATTGCTCTGGGATCCTTATGTTCCTTAGTCTGTCAATCAGACCATACTCATCCAATGGCAGTAGAGTCAATGACAAAGACAACTTTGAGGATTATCTCAGGCAACTAGAAGGTTTGCCAATTACAACTTCTTGTGGTCACTCCTTCATTCTAAACCTGTTTTTAAGATCTAACCTGGGAGGGCAGATAATTTGGTTATTAGTCAGAGTGGTAGAGAAATTTGTTTTCCCCATAGATCAGGAGTTGACAGCCTGTACTTCCAGTCCAGGAATAGGACAAGTTGACCAGCTTCATTTGGAGGTGAGGCTGTACAGTTGGCTTCTGGGTGATCCCACTGGTCCTTCCTGTCCTACAGAGTCATTCATTGTTTGATTGGTATCTTGTTTTGTTTGCAAACAGGCTCTCTCAAGATAGCTTAGGCTGGCCTCAAACTCACAAACCTGCCTCCGCCTCTCCAGTGCTAGGATCACAGGCATGTGCTTCCATGTCTGGTGCTGGGTTTTAGATTTTTTTTTAGTGGCATTTTCATAGGACCTGAATTGATTGGTGAGCCTTCCAGTAGCTGTGATACCATGACCCTCTGAGAAATGACAAAGGTCATTTGCGGGGGGAGGTGATATAGAACGTATAATCAGTTTTCTCATCGACTTGGGCTTACATCACCAGTCCCAGCCTGGGGGCCTGGGAGGGTGCAATCCTTATCTGAGAACACAGGAGGTACAGGCACAGGCTCTGGGCCCTGTCCCAGCCTCCTTGTGCGGCCCATTGGCAGCTCTCCTTGGTCCCACCCACCTGCACAGAGCCAGGCCTGGCAGGGAGGACCTGTGGCTGAGGCGAAGGAGATCTAGAGTGGGCATACCTGCTTAGGAAGTTTCAAATATGACCCGAGAATTGAAGTCGAGGCACCTCTGGACATTTAACTGGAATGACATGCTTGGGAAACTGATGGTCTGTGGGTAGGTTAATGAGACTTCTAGGAAGCAAGACGAGGCAAGAGCAAGCAGAGCAGAGGCAGCTTTGATTACAGTCTTCTGCGGCTGTGAGACACAGAGGAAGCTCATTTTACCAGAAGCCCAGAGAGGAGTATCTCCATCCCAAAGCCCTCCAATTCAGTGGTCCCCTGGGAGCCTTGTCAGTGAGTCTGCTGCACTTCTGGCAGTTCAACTAAACTTGTCCTGAGACTTTATCAGCAAGCTCTTCAGGATCCCCATTCTATCTTGAGGAAAGTACACCATGAAACCAAGAATTGGAATTCTTGCTTGTCATGCTCGAATTTGCCATTTGGCTAAGGCATGGCTGTTTTGTGTTTCCAAGACTTGTTTTTCTGAAGATAAGACCTTTGTGTGCTCTCTAGTTTTGCCCTGTCATCAACGTGGAGGTGTGTTGACCACTGAGTTGGGCATTTTCATAGAGAAGTAGGAATGGCAGATACACACACACACACACACACACACACACACACACACAAATGTGACTGAGTGCTTTAAATAGTTTGGGAGGAAGTGTAGCATGATACACATACGTGTAGCTGTAAACTTGGCATTCTTAAGACAAACTGCACAGAGGATAACGACTAGCCGTACCTAATAAGAAGGAAGAAACTTGCATATCTTCATAGTTCTCCACAAGTCTGTGCCACAGAAACCAGAAAGACAGCCTGCAGCCAGCCTGATAAGGAGTCAAGGTATTGCCTCCTCAGTTTCAGGTCCACCACTGAGACATCTTAGGTTCCCTTCTGACCTTCCCGAGATCTTGCTGGTTCCTTGAGATGGGGGAATGGTTCCACATGAAGCATTGCATCACCTGGGAAGACGTTTGTCCTGGAGCCTGCCGAACAACAGGGCACACCTCATTCCTGCTCCCACCCAAAGGGCTTGCACCATGCCAGGCCTCACACCTAGTGTGCCTCCCATATGGGGCAGTGCCCTGGTAGCTTATTCATCCTGCCATGTTTTCCAGACTTTTCCAGACTAACCAGTGTATCTGCTTCAGCAGTGAATGTGAATTTGCTTGTGTTGCAACCAAGGGATAGCAGAGACTCCAGCGAACACCAGCTGAACTACAGAAGTGCTTGTTTCTCTGAATCCTTACTGACTCATACCTCCTTCCAGAGTGGTAGCTGAGGAAGAAATGCTCTCAAAGTATAATCTGCATAGAACGAAATGTGCAGCTCTGAAGCATAGATATAGATAAGGGCCTTCATGTGTGTCAGTGCTGAGCCTGGCATCTAGGACTAGACACTGTCGCTTAGCTTGATTGCTTAAACCTAGCACTCTATCACCTGAGCCTCAGCTTCACTTCTGGATTTTGGGCGGTTAGTTACACGTAGGAGTATCAAGGACTTTCCTCCTGGGGTTGGTTTTAACTGTGATCCTCAGATCTCAGATCTCCTGAGTAATGAAGATCACAGGCATAAGCCACTGGCACCCAGCTCAGTTGGTGAATTTTGAGATGCATGTTTGTGCATTTCCACCAGCACAGAAAGTTCCCTGCTTTACCGACATCTTCTGTGTCAGTTTTTCCTGTGTGTACAAAATGGCACATATGCATGCAGCCCTGTGACACTTACAGTATGCAGTCCCATAATTCCTATTCGCAAGGGTAGCTGAACACCACGTGCTTTCATGACTTTGAGATGGGTAGAGCCTTTGCTACGTGGTGTTTAAAATTCTCCCAGTGATATATGTCTTAAATTATAGAAACTGCTGATGGTTCACACACAATTACACAGTGAAGTGTGTTTTAAAAATACTAAAATAAGATACATATATGTATATAAGGAAATATTCAGATTTAAGAAGAAATTAGACTATAAAGTATGTTACATCAGTGAACCTTGAAGAAGTGATGCTCTGTGAGATAAGCTAGATGCAAAAAGACAGCCCTTGTCTGATTCACTTATCTGAGATTTCTAGAATGGTCGTGCTATGGAAACCAGGGGCCAAGGAGAGACGGCACTTTTCTACAGAAAGCTGTCCCTGTTTGCATCAGAGCCCCCAAGTTCCCATGTATTTCTGTCCCTGTGCACTGGCTGTCCCTTCCCTTGGAGTAGTTTTGTGACCTGTAATGTTCACACTGGGGAAAACTGCATTTAACTCTCCAGCCACAAGGTCTTGAACTCCTTCACACAATTTCTTTTATTAAAAGCACTATTTTAAATGTTGAGCAGTCAATTAAGTATATCATAATATAACACTTGTGAAACTGTTCCTGGACTTTCCTTCTTTTCAGGAAGTATATTGTGGACCAAGAATCAACCGCTCTAGGACAATGCATAAATGCTGGAGGCAGGGGATTGTCTTGGTTTTAATTGCCTGTAGTTTAGGAAGATACATGTTCCTGCAAGGGTCAAGGTAGAGGAAAGTGCGTTCTTCCCATGAGTTCAGGATATTCAAGAAGCTTTGTTTGCCTGTGAACACATAAATGGATGAGGAAAAACACAGGAGCTGACCCTATCCTAGATATGAGACAAGCACTGTGGGCTGTCACCTCCCTGCCTTGAAGAATAGAGGAATGTGTGCTTGTGAAGGCAGGTTCGCTTGTCTGGTGGCTCATGCCTCTCAGGTGAATGTTTGTTATTGGCAGTTTTGTAGAGAAACATAGAGGTCATGATATGAAAGGGAATGGAAAGTGTTCTCTCTTTTCTGTAATGCTGACCTGGGCTTCTTCCATGGTCCCTAGTCTTTCTGCTTAGAATATATTCTGGCAGAAGGGGAAAGAGATTTGGAGAGAACAGGCAGGGTTCCTGCTAGTGCACATGCGAATTGCTCTCCTGCAGCTTGTTCTCTGCTTCCTCGGTGGCAGAGGTGCAAAATGATTAGTAGTCATAGAAGGGCTACAGTCTCCTGTTTGTCAGGACCCCTGGCTTGGATCTCTATCTCTAACTAAACCGACTGGCTTTGTGATGGCCCGGCTCTGGGGCCTTCAGCTTTCCTAACCGTCAAATGGTGGGGATAAAGTGTTGATGGCTCTGTCTTGGAGTGCAGCCCAAAGTCGTTTGAGAAAGTGTGGCGTGTGTGGAAGGTAGTAGTGCTAAGGCTTTGAGCCTCCTGTGCTGCTGCTCCCCGTTTGTCTGTATGCATCCCGGGCTCATGCATGCTTTGTGTTCCTTCAGTGATTCACATTAAGCGGATTAGTGGCAAGTGGAAACATGAAGATGGCAGATGTTAGAAGCCCTCGGCTTTTACCGCATGTACATCAGCATGCTGCTGTTCTTTATTTTATCTGCTTTGAGAAGAGATATTTGCAGCTGCATTTTCTAGTAGTGGGTTTTGGGTTTGTTTGTTTAAATCAAGCCACAATAGTTTGAGGAATGTGTGCTTTATGAAATGACAGGTGAAATTTAATTTCGTTTTTATTCTTGGCCACTATTTGACAGAGGATTGGCAGGGAAGGAACTATTCTCTGTTCCATCAACAATTTCTCTAATCCAGACATCCAAAGGGGACCAGTCTTTTCTCACTTTTGTTGACCATTTGTGACAGTTACTAAGGTGCTTGAGGCAACATCTGGTAAGTACTTAATGAGCTAAAAGGTCTGACTCCCTTCCCAAGTGTGCAGCAGCTGCTCGAGAGAGTTTTTGTTATTGAAAAGGATGAACAGAGAGTATAAAGGGTAAGAGTGCATTTGTGAACTTGTTCACTCATTGAATGTTTCTGGAATACATACAGTGTTTCAGGTGCATTGCTAACCACTAAAAATAGAAAGTCTGGTATAATAACACCCACCTATAATCCCAGCACTTGGGGGAAGGGCTGAGACAGGAACATCATTTGAGCCAGAAGCCTCAAGACATTTGAAGGGAACATAAGGAGGACTACTCTCCAGAATTCCCAAAGAGTTGTGAAAAGGACTACAGCAGTCCTTGCCTTCCAGTGAATTCTCCTAAAGCAAACAAACCAGCAGGCACTGGCTGAATAAGGGAATAGGGACTGAGACAGGGACCAGGCCCTGCTCTGGAAACCTTCTAGAGTAGCCTTTAGCCCATTAAAGGGCAGGAATGCCTTCTGTTCAAGTGAGAAAACCCAAAAAGAATGGTGTGTCGCTACTCCCAAGAGAGTTCTGGCTGAGGAATGATGCATACTTAGAGTATTTGGAGCAGAGAGCATGCGCAGTAAAGCGGCAGGCGGTCAGGATGGCTAGGGAAGCAGATCTGGCTTGGGAAGGGCCCGTGGGTCAGGACATGGAGTCTGGGCTTGATCCTGAGCAGAGTGGTGTGCAGGAGGATGGGGAAGATGATAGGGCCACCAAACTAGAGTAGACATCAGGGAGAGTGAAGACACCTGAGAGAATACAGTTTATGAGTGAACCACAGAGGTTAGAGCGAACATCTAACACATGCGCTTCTTCCCTCCTCCCTCCCTCCCTCCTTCCTGCTCTCTCCTCCGTAGCTTCAATATTTCCTCTCTGTGAGTTTTTCCTAGAGCTCCTTTTCACCGGATTTCAAAAGTTATGACTATTCACTTATCACTTTAAAATACAAAAAAAAATGCTTTATTATAACACAGTCACTTCTCAGCCATTTGCCTGAATGAAATAATGATAGGGGAAATTTAAAACTACGGATGAATATTTGGCATTGGCATATTGGCATATGAGGGGAAAAGGCTATCTGTAACATCATCGTGATGTCCTAAGGGTAGTATTATGTTAAGCCAGGTCCCTGGTGACAGCAGAGGGATGCCATCCGGAATTAAACTGGATGAACTCCTTGGATTACTCTGTCTTTCTTTACAGTATATGCTTGCTATGTAAATAGTAGGAGATGGACTAAGTTTAGAGGGCTGTTTATTATGATGTTATATTTGTTTTAAATACCCGCAGCTTATAAATCATGAAGTTTATTTACAATACTTTTTTCAGGGCTGGAGGTAGTATTATAGGAGCCAAGCAATTTTAAGGCCCTGAGTTCAAACCCCAATACTGCTGGGGGGAGAAAAAGTAAAATGCATTTTTTCTATGAAAAATAACAATATAAAGTATGTTTTAAGTTTCCACATCATTCCACTAGTTATGTAAGTGCTAATATTATTTAATTTTTAGGAGCAGTAAAAAATGACACTGGTATAATAGTGACTGGGGAAAGCAGTACTACTAAAATATATTATTTGTCTTTAAGAAGATTTAATTACAATGTAAGGCAGGTGCATTAGTCAGACTTTTGCACATCTTTGACAAACTATCTGACATAAACAACTGCTAGGGCGGGGGGTGGGGGAAATAATCGATTTGGCCGTCAAGGTTTCAGCCTATAGTTCTTGGCCTGTAGCAAGACAGGGCCACATGATGTTGAGCCATGGGCAAAGTTACTCACCTCATGGCAGACAGGAAGCAGAAAAGATAGACTACAGGAAGGGGCCAGGGCCTGACGGGGTCCCAACAGACACTCCCTCCTTTTTCCAAGGAGACCCCACACTCCCTTTCCATCACCTCTCTGTACTGCCATCACCTGACTCCATCAAGAGATTAATTCATTGATGAGCAGAGAGCACTCAGGAGCCAATCATTTCCCCAAAGCCTATCAGATGGAAAACGAACTCCCACCTCCCAGCTCATGAGCGGTGGGGGGGCTTTTCCAGTCAAAGGATAACAGCAGGTGATGGCAGTTCGGAGAGTAAGTTACTGCCAAGGGCCTTTCAGATTGTATTAATTTGAAATTAAAATGTCCTCTGAATGCATCCAACTTAGAGGCAGCGTGTGGGAAGCAGGCTTCTTGGGGATGGAAGGAGGGATGTCTTGATAAGACTGGGATGCCAGGAAGATGATGTGAGAGAGTTCTCCTGGTGGGGAGATTGGGGTGGATTGGAACTGGCTCCCCTGCAGAACACTCTGGAACACCTGCTTGTCTGCTGCTGGGTAGACTTGGGGCTGCAGGAGTGGAGCAGGGAGAGTGAGGTAAGGGGGTTGAGAATGTGTCTCCATCATTGCATGGAACGATATTCTCATAGAGGGACCATGAGTCACTGCCTGTAACTGGCCCTGTAAAGTACTGAAGCAGCAAGTATTCTGCTACTAACCCCCATGTAACACAATTTTACACGTATCAGCATGAAAAGTCACCCATAGTTCTGACAGAAATGATTTTTCTATCACCACTATCAGAAGCTGCCTGGACTTGAAAAGTTGCATTATCTGCCCTGTATGTTTGTGATTTAATCATGTTCTCTGACTAATTTCTAAGACCTTCTCTCTCATCCTTCCTTTCCTTTGATTATTTAGCTTTATTTTTTTAATTATTAAGTAATCGTATAAAGGGGTGTCAGTTGGATTGTTTCTTAAATGGTGCTCAGTTTTCTTGTGTTACTGCTGTATTTCCCAGTGAGAATAAAATTTAAAAACACCTATCCATCTGTGGTTTAGGCTTTCCTATACCTCCATTCAGTTGATATTTTTCTTGCAAAATTGAAAGAAAAACAACATTTAATAGTAAAATGCCCATAAATTACAGCTTAGCAGTTAAATGAGAGTTTTAAAAGAGAAAATACATTCTGTGATTGAAATTTATCCATTTATTGAAAGGAATATCTCTAATTATAAATATGATGTCCACAATTTGTTTTGTTTGAGAAACAGTCATCTCCAATGCATGACAGATGCTTTGAATTGAGGGTGTTAAGAACAGGTGTGTAACCCATTCTTTTTCTCAGTTCGGCAGAAGTTAACAATCTTATTTCAAAGGGCAACAAAATGAATAATTGCTCTTCTTTGCCCTGTGTGTACTTTACATATGTATACAGAGAGCTTCACAGTTTGGGCAGTCTGTTTCATGCAATGGTTATTCTGTGGCCTGTCCAGAAGGGGAGTCAGGCTGACCAGGTGGCTGTCTGTTGAGAGAGGGCAAGGATGTGCAAGCCCCCAGCAACCTCTAGAAGAACATCTCTTTCCACCCTGTACTGCTTCTTAGCAGGAGGGAGGAGGCTGGTGTCAAGTCTTGATGTTACAGAAACCTAAGAAAGGAGCCAAGAGACATCGTTGGCTGCTGGCCAGCCTCTGTCCACCCTGATGCATGGACTGTGCCTTACACAGCCACCCTGTGTCCCCTGTGCACTCTTCGAAACCAATAGAAATATGGTTCCTTCTGCTTACCTGTACAGTTTTCTTAAAATCTCATTGTCAGGTTAAAAAAAGAAAGGAAGAAAATCCCAACAGTCAAGGTGAGCTCTCTGGCTTTATTTAGCCGGCTTTGCCTTCTGGCCAATGCTAAGTTTCTCTGCTTTTCAGCACCTTTTCATAAGTCAAGGCTGCTCTAAAGTTCTGCTTTAAAAAAAAAATCTGAGCATTCATTAATGGTAGATTAAGTTGCCTGTGCCACAGTGAATTCTTTCCTCTTCACGCAGGCATTGGGCTCCAGAGGAGAGGAGGGCATCACAGCATTTATCCACCCACCCTTCCGGGAGGGTTCACAGTGCCTCCATCTTCCCTGCGGTCCCTCCATCTTGCCATGAGCCCCTGGGGCAGAGCTGTGGATGGGGGGGGGGTGCATGGTACTGCCTGCTGCCTGTGTCTGGGTTCCTTCTCCCATGCCACTCAGAAGAGCCTGAATAAATGAAATGCAAGGTGTGAAGGAATGCCTGAAACCATACCAAGTATGATTTTTGTCATAGTTAATGCAGAGGACCCCTCTAACAATGAAATGAAACACCAATTTCCCTCTATTAGGAAAGGTAACAAACCAAGTTTATAAGTTCTTTTCCTAAGTGGACACATTGGCACATACGTGAGGTTCCCCCTCTATGGCAGAAAAACCAGCTGTGTGTTTATGGGCCTGAAACAGGCTTCCTTCTTGCCCAGGAAGGAAAACTCTCAGGACAGACTCTCAGGGGAGACTCTGGAGATAGCAGGAGCCTGGTTCCATATAGGAGCTAGCTTGAAAAAGCCCACTTTGTTCTGTGTTTGGTGAGATGGTTTTCTGGGGGAGGGAATGTGCCTCTTATGTGAAATGATTGCATCTAAGGAAGCAAAGTTGGAATGCTCTGAAGCTTCTAGAATACATGCCTTGTTGAAAGGAGGTCTTAATAGTAGAGTCTACTGTGGGGAGGTGAAAATGAGCCGAGTAGGGGGATGAGAAGAGGGCCCTGACTGTTCGGAAAGCCCACACACATACAGGTGACAGGGAATGAAAACTGACACGTTTGGGTCTTCCACCCAGGATCGAGGAAGAGTCTTGCAACTGTGGCTCAAATAGATGGAGTAAAAAAAGTGATGGTCACAAGAAGAGTTGTTGTCACACTGATTGTCGTCCTTTAGTACAGAACATTCTGGGCTACACATTGCACTTGGGGTCATCAGAATGTGCCATAGCCAAACCAAGAAGCTTTGGCTGTCAGAAAATGACGCTGAACTCAGAGTGGTATGACAGCTAGCAAACAATATTGCTTATTGAGCCTACCTTTCCTTTCTGCTCTGTCCAATGTGAACAGATACCCACAGTGATTGACTGTGCAGGTAATGTGAACAGCCATAATTGTTGGGCTTCCTATGTGTAGGGACAAAAGCCCTTTGGTGAAGAGATTCCGACTTTATTGTCAAGACCCAAAAAGAAACAGTGCAGCCAGAGATGGAACTAGACAGCCTTCCTTCCCCTGAATCCAGCTGAGAGCATGAGAGAGACGATGTGTTTGGGAATCACCTGCATACAAATGTGACAGAGAAAAGATCTGATCTCTACTATGTCCCAGTTTCTTAGTGACTAGGGTAGAAGTGCCAGCCCCAACACAGGAGGACAAAAATAAATGTGGCCTGTGTGTAAATGTGGCCTGTTCTGAAGAACCAGGGTGCCTCCTTGTTTAGGGTTATTTTTAAACTAAGTACTTATCTTTTTTTTTGAGAGATTATTAAGCATTTGGTTATATAACCTTGGCAACCTTTTGATACTTTTCTGTGTGAGGCTTCCTTTAACATGATATAAAATATTTTCAGGCTATTTCAGATACACTAACAAAAGCTCTGCTTTTTTACTTTGCTTTCTTTTAAACCAAGACTGACACCGGTGACTCACACCTATAATCTTAGCTGATAGGGAGGCAAATATATGAGGACCAAAATTCAAATCCAGCATGCAAAGGAAAGTCTGTAAGACCCTTACCCCCAATTAACCACCCAAAAAAAAAAAAAAAAGCTTGGCACAATGGCTCACACCTGTAATCCTAGCTACTCAGGAGGCTGAGATCTTAGGATCAGGGTTCAAAGCCAGCCCAGGCAGAAAAGGACCTGACTCTCTTATCTCCAATTAACCTCTAGAAAACTAGAAAATGGGAAGTTGGGCTTGGCTCAAGGGTAGGGTGGTAGCCTGGCACTGAAGAGCTCAAGGACAGCACCCAGGCCAAGTTCAAGCCCCATGACCCACAAAAATAAATAAATAAATTTTAAAAAGCTGGAAACCAGACCCAGTGGCTCACACCTGTAATCATAACTACTTAGAGGCTGAGATCTGAGGATCTCAGTTCAAAGCCAGCCCGGGCACTGAAGTCCCTGAGACTTATCTCCAATTAACCACCAGAAAACCAGAAGTGGTGCTGTGGTTCAAGGTGTAGCCTTGGGCTGAAGAGCTCAAGGACAGTGCCCAGGCCCAGAGTTCAAAACTTATACACACATAAAACAAAATTAATTAATTAAAAAAATCCTATCATAGGAAGTTGAGATCTGAGGACTGCAGTTTAAAGCCAGCCCAGGCAGAAAAGTCCCTAAGACTCTTATCTTTAACCACCAAAAAACACCCAGTGGAAGCATTTTTCTTCTTCCTTCTCCATTTTGAGGGTTCAGGGGATTCGATTATTATTTGTTTGGTTTTTTTTTGTCTTTTATTTCTTACAGGGTGGAACAGCAGGATAAGGTTAGAATAGAAACACTCATCATATCACTAAAAATAATTCATAACTTTTTTTTGCCAGTCCTGGGCTTGAACTCAGGGCCTGAGCACTGTCCTTGGACTTTCTCAAGGCTAGCACTCTACCACTTGAGCCTCAGCACCTCTTCCCGGCTTTTTTCTATGTATGTGGTACCGAGGAATCGAACCCTGGTCGTCATGCATGCTAGGCAAGCACTTTAACCACTAGGCCAAACTCCCGGCCCAATTCACAACTTTTTCCTCATAATACAGTGCTCTCACCCTAATAATAATTATTACTGCTTATTACAAAAAATAAATACTGACAAAGTTTTTCTTCTTTATAGAACAGTGATAAAATTAAAAAGCACATTAAAAATTCTTTATTGCTGGGCACCAGTGACTCATACCTGTAATACTAGCTACTCAGGAGCCTGAGATCTTAGGATCATGGTTCAAAGCCAGCCCAGGCAGAAAAGTCCCCATGAAGAATCTTCTCTCCAATTAACTCAAAACCGGGAAGTGGCACTGAACTCAAGTGGCAGAAAACGAGCCTTGAACAAAAAGAGGTTCAGAGACAGTGCCCAGGCCCTGAGTTCAAGCCCCACAACCAACCAAAGCAAAAACAACAACAAACAAATCTCCTGATGCCTGGCAGTTAACTGGAAGCCAGTGTTCCTCCCCTACTGAGTAAAAGAAAAATCTTTGTCCCTAGATAGCCAGAGAAACAGGACTCCTATCTGTTGGCACAGAATAAAGCCTCTCACTCCGCCAGTCCTCGAGCTTTGGCAGCCTGATCTGTGGATTGCCATTCAGCTGACATGGTCCCAAGCAGTTGTTAGATCTAGAACACCTCTGGAACCAAAGGACAGGTCATGCCAGCCTGGCTGCTTCCCAGGGACTCAGAGGAAGCCCTTGACGCACACACAGCCTGCTTCGTTGCCACCCTTCGTTCCCTGAGCAGCCTGGAGAGCTCACTCTTTGTCTCTGTGCCTGCAGGCCCCTAAGGGCCATTCTTCCCTGCAATCAGGCATCACCACCACTGGCCTCTGCCACCACTCTTCCAGAACCAGTGAGGACCCTTCTCCTTTCATGAGTCCCCTACCCATTCCTTCATTTTGAAGGGCCCACTCTTGCCTCTCAGCCCATTCCCAATATGGGTGGAGATAAAACTGAAGCCCCCCCGCCCCCCGCACCAGCCAGCACTGAACTGCTGCTGGTTTCTTGGCTCTCGTTCTCTCCCTCAACACATGCTCATAAGGAAGCATCCTTCGTCCAAATCATAACATTCCCTGTCAGTCCATAGCTAGAAAAATCACAAGCTTGAGTTTCTTCTTAGCAGTCCTGCTCACTTGGCATTAGATGTGGCTCTTTTCTCTTCAGCTAATTGTGTTGGATCGGTCTGCGGCAGGGATGGCCCAGGAGACAATAACTGCTTATGTGGGGCTTTGCCATTTTACTCTTGAGCTACTACTGTTCTTTTGACCACATAGAAAGGGTTTAAACAGGGCTGCAGGAGCTAGAAGTGTGACTTACACAGTAGAATGCTTGCCTTGCAAGATCAGGCCCCTTGGGTTTAAATCCCAGTGCTAGGTTGATAGAGGCAGAGATACACACAGAGAAAGAGAGCAAAGTGACTTAAAACCACATTAATCAAATAAATGCTACCGTCTGTGTTTTGTTTTAGTGTAAGCTCTACTCACTGTTAAGCTGTATTCATGTAAATATAGTTGTAGACACGCTGTTTGGAAAATTCGAGGGTGGATGGACCTGACTCATGGAAATAGTGTTCTTAGAAACTTAGGTAACCATCTTCCAATTTTCAAAATTATCACCACTCCCTAGCAGTTTGACTCTCTTCCTTAAGCATCATTTACAAAAGACTCACAAAGATTAGAACTGAGCTGCAGAAGCTCATAGTTGGTAAAGAGCCTGAGCAGGCGTTTTCTGTTGCAGAATTATCACAGTAATTGACTCCGTTGACTTATAGCTGGTCAGCTATACCCCAGTCACCTTTCAGCCGTAGCCATTGACCTACACTATAAAACAGTGAAGGGACTGGCATGTTTGGGGAAAATGCTCTTGGTTCTGCCTGGCTTCCTGGTCAGAGCCAAAGGAAAAAGCAGCATTTCCCAGATTATGTCTCTTAAGCGCTGGAGCCAGACCAACTTCTCTGCAGCCTGGGTCCTCCAGTAGGAGCTGAGTCTACCCTGAAACTTTGTGGACCAGTTTCAGCAGCCCTAAAATCCTGTAAGAAACTCCAAAGGTGACTCTTTCTGGAGATGTATTCCTAAACATGTACATCATTTTCTTTGCCTTATAGCTATCTTCTATCCTTGTCTTTTTTTGAATGAAACCACCCAAAAGATGGAAACGGAGTTGTAGCTCAACTGATAGAGCAGCAACCTTGAGTGAAAAATCTAAGGGGTGTAGGCCCTGAATTCTAGCCCCAATATTAGTACACCATCATCACCAACATCATCAACAACAACAAAACTAGTATTAGGCAAAAGTGGATGGACAAAAGACATCACTATACTCATTTATTTATGCATCCAAACTAGTCACTTACAAATTTACCAATGAAAGAGCTAGAACAGAGTCATTTTTGTTCTTTACCAAGATAAATGGGGGAGTCATTGCAAAGTATGTTTCTATCAACACCAATAATCTAGATGGTAAAAGTCGTATTTCAGTGTTCCGTTGTAGAAAAAGGGCTTGCTTTTTTGGCTCTTTTTTTTCCTTCTTCTTGCATGCTTAGATAAACAGGGATAGAATTGCAGGAAGAAACTGATAATATGATAGGTTGGAAAGAAATGTCTCCCCCTGAGGAAACATTCTCTAGTAGAAAATTGATGCCAACCTTGTGGCCCCAGTCTTTGCTGGAAGATCCCTCCAGAAGCGGAGTTCTCTGAGGTCAAGGCCAACAGCTTGTTCTGTGCAAGGAAAAGGGGGTGGGGAAACAGAAATGACTCTCAGACTCAAAACAAACATGACAAATCCTTAAAGTCTAAGGAATGTGCCAGCAAACAACCCAAACCTGCCAGCCATGCATGCACCACAATGGGGATGTGGCAGATTCAGAGGGGCCACATCTCTCTCTCTCTCTCCCTGCGCTCCCTCCCCTACCCGGACCCTGCCCCATGTCCAAATGTACAGGAAATTTAAGGCTGTCCATGATCCTTCCTGTTTCTCCAGATGTCTGAGCTATACCTGAAACACCCCTGGTGAGATCTGAGCAGACTCAGTGGGAGCATCTCAGAACAACAATTCTGTAGTACAAGAAGCTGAACTTTAGATAGCTTATTATCTTTGGTTTCTGGGTTTTATTTTTTAAATTTTAAGTAGTTTTACTAAGTAATTTCAACTCAAATTAGATTCTTCTTATTGGCTTTCTTATAATGGAAGTCTGACTGCTTCCTTTGAGCTGGTGGCCAAAAATATTGGCAAATACACTGAAATATTGTGTGTAGCTAACAAACCCTTTAGGTCAAAAGGTCAGAGAAACCAGGCATGTGGACCATAGCTGCTACTGCTTTTTTTTTCTTTTTTTTGCCAGTCCTGGGCTTGAGCTCAGAGCCTGAGCACTGTCCTTGGACTTTCTCCAGGCTAGAGCTCTACCACTTGAGCCTCAGCGCCACTTCTGGCTTTTTACTATCTATGTGGTACCGGGGAATCGAACCCAGGTCTTCATGCATGCTAGGCAAGCACTCTACCACTAGGCCAAACTCCCGGCCCTATGCTACTGCTTTTTGAAAATAAGCAAGCCTTTTGCTTAGTGGGCTGAGAAAGAATGGACTGTTGAAGAAGCTCATAAGGTTCATAGTTCAGCCAATCAGGAGATAATTTTATAAACAGCAGCAAAAAGGCTTTAAGTTACACCTGACTGCAGGCAACAGAAACAAAAGGTACATTGCAGATCACTGTCATCAAGCTCAACAATGTTGTTCTGCTCATCAGCCAACACGATTCTGTGCTGGTATGGATGGAGAAAGAACCCTATTCTTTTCCCCTGTCCCTCTTTCCTTGGACTTAAAGAAGGATGGGCAAAGCATGGTGCCTGGTATGAAAAGATTCCATTTGTGTGTGTAAATTAGCTCATGCTTCCCTTCCATCCCTCCAAAAGGGGTGACTTCTGTGCGTGGGTGGGGTTGCCAAGGCGATACTGGAAAATCAGGATTTCATTGGTGTAATCCTTAAGACATCCTCTCCTATAAAATCTTCTGTTTGTGATGTCCATATTCCCCTTTACCTAGAGAATAAGCCCAGAGCCAGGGTACCTCATGAAAGAAAGCAGAGGGGCATTAGGACAGGCAGGAGAGCAGCCCACCAAACCAACATTTGTTCCCCTCCTCGCTCTGAGTCTTTTCTGATCAGAGTCTGCTCTGCCGTTCTTGACTCCCCCAGGCCTACTTCATCTCTTCTGCCACTGGCTTGGGACTTTCTGTGTTCCTTTTTGTCCAACCCCTAGTGCTTCCTGGGAGAACGGCTGCTTCTTTGAGGTCAGGTTAGTGAAGTTAGAGCTCCAGTAGCCTCTCCATAGGGGAGCTGAGTCCAGGGGATGGAATGTCTGCTGCAGAGTGGTAGGTAGGTAATTGCCATACCCAGGAAGCAATGTCTGTGAAGTCCTCATCACTCCAGGGCATCTGGCCACAGCTCAGTTCAAAGCCCAGTTACCTTGAAGTGCTCCAAACAGACTTTGCTGTCCTACGGCAGAAATACAATGGGAACAGAGCATGCCGAGCGCAGGGGGGATTGAGTAGAACATGATTCTTCTCTCTGCAGGAACCCTCGTGTGTTCTGCCTTGGATGTTCAGAACATTCTGCTCTGGGTGCTGTTCCTGAGAGAAACAGGGAGGTTATCCTCACCCATGGCTGATGAAATGCCCTTGCCGGCCTCTTGAGCACTTAGTAAACAGAGGAGATCCTCCTTGGTTTGTCTTTCAGACTTGGTGAGACAGAAAAAACTCTTCACAATGTGAGCCTGATTTGCTCCAGGTCCAGCCCAGTAAACCCAGCAGAGTATTTTCAGACACTTCTTCAGGCTGTGATGATGAGTTCTTTTTTTTTTGTCTCCAAGTTGTATGTAAACAGCTTGAGATCCAGCCAGTCCCTAAAGAAGACCTTAGACAAGTTCAAGCCCATAGACACAGTGTGCTAGCTAACCAAGACTGATCAACCAGGACTGCCTTGGACTCCGTAGCACTGGCTCTGAGACTCCAGTCCAATGTCCCTGTCCTTGGCCTTCAGATTGCCAATGAGCTGATCCTTTGAAGTGGTTCGTTCTCGTCCAGAAGACACCAGCTATATTAAGACTCAGCAGGTATAGAAATGATTTGGGTGGACCCTGACCCAAGTAAGAAACCCATGGCCAGGCAGCCCCCTGAGATCAAACTTGAAGAGAGGACATCATCAGTTAGCTGAGTGTCATCCCTACCCAGAAGCAGGCTAGAATGATTTTTTATATATGTGTCTTAGGTATCTATTTCCTAGAAATTCATCTAATTTCATTAGAAGCACTTACCTATTTTAACCTTTTATTATCTAACAGGGTTAGATAGGGTTTATTATTTCCACTCATCTTTCTTTTGTGCTTGTTTTCCATTAAAATGGTTGCTTTGGAGCTTTGAAATTGATACCTGTTTTTGAAATTGTAGGATTTGGGTGAACGAAATAATTGCACCTTGACAAAAATGTTACCATATAGATGACACTTGAAGACATTTCACAAGCCAAAGTAAGCCAGTCCTAGAAAACAACTGCTATATGATTTCCTCCATTCACGGCACATGAGATAGACTCACAGGGACACACAGTGGAAGGGAGGTGGCAGACGCTGAAGGAAGGAATAATAGAGGGTGGTGCTCAGTGAGGCTGTGTTTCCATTTTTCAAGGTGAAGAAGAATGCTAGTGGCAGCGGGTAGTCTTAGTTCCACCACTTGCCAATGAACTGTGCTGCATGCTATACACCCTTCCTTACCAGGATCTTTAAAACATCACATGCTTTGTACATTCACTGTTTTCCTTTGGATCCCTTTTTGTCCAGATTGAGGCAGTCTAAGTTCCTTTCCCCCTTTGTTTTTTTAAGCCACACTTTAATGTTAGCTCTTCATTCCTCTAACTATTTCCATTACTGTAATTTATATAATGCTTATAAAACCTTATCTTGCAAGCAATGACAGTATCCTTGTGTGCACTGGCCATATATCATTCCTCAAAATTTCCCAGACACTTCCAAATGTGCACCACAGAGTGAAGCAAAAACAACCCCAATTAAGATGTTCACCTGTCAAGTGATAAAAAGATGAGCATTACATGGATGTGGGACAGCTGTACATTCTTTTTCCTGTGCCTTACTCAGAAGTCCTATTTTCCCAGTCCTTTGCCATTCCTGTAGGTGCCCCTGAGTCATCTTCCAGGATGTATCAGGCTATCTTTAGATGTGAAAACTTTGTTTTGGGACTGAAAATGAATGAGGCTGCCTGGGCATCATTAGAAAGCCAGGGGGAATTCGCTGAAGCTGGGAACATGGCAGGGTTTTGGGGAAAAAACAGAATTTGAAACTGTGGTACTTAATAAAGCAATGAAATTTGTCTTTTTTTTTTAAAGTATTTTTAGTACCTGTGTTGTGCTTTACCAATTGAGCCATGCCTCTAGTCCAGCTAGGTATTTTGGGAAACAGAATCTTACTTTGCTGCCTAGTGTCTTCACATAGTGATTTCTCTGAATCTCATTCTCCTCAGTAGCCCAGATTACAGGCATGAGCCCTGGTCCTCATCTTCATTTGTTATTTCTTAAGAAGTAAAATTATAAGGAGCAACTTATAACCAAATAAACTAGGAGAAGGCTGCCACAAGAATAGCTCAGTTTACTTTGAATCTTAAATCTAGTTTGGTAAGAACAAAATTTAAATGAAGCAAATAAGATTTAGCTGAGCTGTTCATCCCAGGGGGAAAAATCCCTTGTATGTCATTTTTTTTATGTCCTATAATGTCTTTCTTTCCAGAAAATTGTAGCAGAGGCAACTTTCTCAACGCTGATCTGTCCTCAAACAAAATGGAAAGTAGTGTGTAGAGCCACGCCTTCTTTTGAAATCTTTAGAGTGTATTTGGGTATAAGAAGAGGAAACATTAACATTTTAGCTGTGGAAAATTGCTAGCCTGACCAGGTAACATACTTGTTGAGAATAAAAGCTAAAAGACTATGAGCAAACTATATGTAGGAGTTTTGGTGAGGAGGCAGACATTATCTCATGACACACACAGCAAGAGACCCTTTGTTATTTGGTATGTCTGTGTGTGTGCATAGATGTGTGTGTGTATATGTATATATGTGTGTTTGTATGTAACATATGCATGTGTGTGTATATGGATGGTGCTGGGGTTTAAACTCAGCCTTGTGTGTATTACACAGGTGTTCTACCATTTGAGCCACACCACTAACTCTCTTCCTTTTGCTTCTTGGATCAGTCTCCTATTTTGACACTCTTACCTCCCCTCCCTGGGGCTGGCCTCCAGCTCCAGTCCTCTTACCTAGTCTCCTCAAAAGTTGGGACCATACACACAAACCACAATATCTGTCTGGTTTTTCCAAACATGATCTCACTAACTGAAGAGTTCCTCCTTTTAAAATGTGAAAACTTTGCATATATTCTTTTGCTTATCTCCAGGTTATTTCTGTGACATTTTTAATGAGTCAACCAGGACACGTGTTTGACCTTTGTTAGATTGTACTTTGCCAGTGAATGTTTCTGCCTTTTGGTCTATTTTTAGATTGTTTCCTGAGTCAGAATAAAATACTGGATCCCACAGATTATTACCATGTTCCTAACCTATCTGATGGATGGTATTGAAGTAGAGGATGGAGGGTGAAGGGCTAATGAGGGAATACCATTAAGACTTAATTCCTATTCTCCAGTGTCCTATAGTTTTTTTTCTAGGAAAAAAAGGAAATCTAGGGCTGGTAGTCTTGATTTCAGCTTGAAAGTAATGTGAGTTTGGAGACTGATCGAATCTTGCTAGCCTTCAAAATAAAACCAAACAAAGACCCATTTTTCTACCTAAGGGGAATTTTTTTGATGTTTTTCTTAACTGATAAAACTTTAGGAATTGAAGCTAGGACTTGGCCTTGAGAAAACCACTGATAAAGTTTTCTACTTTAAGAAAACCAAGTAAGACACTAAGGGAGCACCAAATGGAGAGAGAGGGGGGGGGGGGAGGGAGTATGTGTGTGTGTGTGTGTGTGTGTGTATGTGTGTGTTTGTTTTCAAGCTATAGCATTTTAACTTACCTATATTGGCACATTTTTTACTTGATTTCATTGCTCTTGATATTAAGAATTAATATAATCTTTTCTTGACAGGAAGGAAAAATCAAGCTGTATTTTTCTGAACTCAGCATTTAAGTTTAAGCCTGAGATTTGAGTCAGGTTATGAAATAGTCTAGTGGGGGGGGGGGGAGGAAGGGTAGGGAGGGTTGATGCCTAGCTACAGACTTAAGTCCCTCAGGCTCCCCAGCTGCTTTTATGACCTTTGATCCCATTAAGCTAACAGGACACTAAGCTCTGTTGTGTTCAAGGCAGCTCAAGATCTATTAGGATAACTGGGTCAAAATCATTTTACAGATCATTGCTGAGATTTTTATGAATAATTTTTCACTTGAGTTAGTGTTCAAATACGGTGCAATGTCTACAAACACCCTGTTCCCAGAGCTCAGGGCCTGAGTGTTCTTTGCTTTTATGTGGATAGTGATTCTATTCCTTGTCCAACATATGCACAATTTAGGGGCCCGAAAGGACTTGGCTGGGTTTGTTGCCTGGGCAAATCTGCAGTTTTGTATGCACTGGCAGAATGATTCACACCACAGAGTGTTTTGTTTATGCTTATTAAGTGATTTATTAGGAAAAAGTAAGTGATTTCAAAATATTCCTTTATCAAAAGGTGTACAATGTGTTAGCTGCCAAATAAAATAATTCCTGTGGAATTGATTGAAAGACCCTTGGAGCTGGTAATGTCGCAATTTGTCCTGTCTCCTTCATGGTTAGCTGAGTGAGAGCATGGTCCTGGTGCTGGGGTTTACATGGCAGCAGCTGCCTGGTCCAGCTGCCCATTCGCAGAGAGGAAGAACATGGCTCTGGAGATACAGAGCTCCTGATGTAGTTTCCTGAAGTGAGGGAGGACTCCCTCAAGCTGCAGAATCCTAGCAGGAGACCGAATGGGTCACTAGTTAAGAGAAAAGCAAACAGGAAAAGTAGTTTGTGTGCAGGAGAAGCATCTGCCGGGATTTTAGCAGTCTAAAACTAGAATGAGAGTTTCTGGATGGAAGGCAAGACCAGAAGGAGACTCTGCTGCTTCCCTGCTTCTTTTACCACCAAACATACCAAGACGTCTGTAAGGATGAATGGCCAGCTGTAAACATGGTTTTCAATTCAGTAGGGGTGAACCTGGCAGTCATTGTCACCTGGGCCAGGCTGGTGGTGGAAGCAGCGAGTCAGCTTTCTCAGAGGGTGTGCATTGAGGTAGGAATGCCCAGCCAAGAGACAAAAAGAGTTCCATGATTAACCAGAGGTGAAATATCCATCTTTTTCAGTTTCAACAGAATTAAAAATGTAGGTAGAGGCACATTATGGCTTAAAATCCTCTACAAATCCAGAATTTTGTTTTTGAAAAAGCATTGTTAAAGATTGTGTCACCAGAACAATGAAAGTGAATTGCACTGACATAAAAATAATGATGATTAATAAGTCTTGCTTGGTTCATTAATGTTGATAATTTTGAAAAGTTCTTCTTTTTTTCTTTTGACCATCTTTGTGAGAATGATGCTTATTTGTCTAAGAGGAAAGCTACCTAACCCTGACTTTGGCCTGACTGCTCTGAGTTCCTTTCCAGTATTACCTTATTAATCCTCAGAATGATTATAAGAAGGAACAACTGCTTTCATCATTTCATAGAAGGATAAATGGACTTACCTATGACCACACAATGGATCTTTATCCTTTATTAAGATTTTCAAGAAATTCCTTAGTAAATCCCCCAAATAGATGGGGTTTTCCATCCAATAGAACAATACCCTTTCTCCTTGTCACAGGGTGTGTGAGTGCCTATAGCTTAGTTTAACCTGAGACCACTGTAGCCATACCCCTTCCCCTGGCACGGCAGGTTCCTTTTATTGTCTTCATTTTCCTGATGGGGAGACTGAGGCTGAGACGGTGAGATAACTGGTCCAGAGTTATTCTTTCCACTCCATCAGCCCTCCTTTCATTGTACTTTCCCCCAGGTTTCCTGGAAAGTGAGCCTGTTCTGAATATGAGCCAAGTTGGAGTCCGGAGCACATGTCAGCATGACCCCATGCTCTTCTATTTTGCTCATGCCTTCCAACCTCCAACTCTGAGGCAGTAGTTTTTAAACAGGGGAGAAAAGGTGGGAGTCGTGTTTGAGGATCAAGAATCCAGCCAGCAGTGCCTTTGCATATCAATTTTCTGTTTCTGGAATACAGACAAAAATCCATCTGAGGTTGTTAGTTTGCACAAGATTGTTTTTATACTACTTTACTTACACAGTATTACAAGTATTACAGTACTAGGGCCTGCAGATCAGTTCATCTCCCTTCCCTTCCAACCCAGGCTGGCCTGGGAAGAAACATGCTCTGGCTATTTTAGAAGGTCTGTTTTAGACACAGCAAACTCTCAATGTAATCCTCACTCATTTGACTTCTGATTTAATAATGAATCACATCCTCAGACCAGGGAAAGAGCAAGAAAACTCTCATTCCAGCCTCCCTTGATCAAGAGCCCAGTGAGCTCTGCAAGGTGGTCAGTGGGAGACTCTGCTGATCTGCTGCCCACTACCACGAACTGCTGATACCTGTCCGTGAGTGACAACTCTTCAAGCCCTGGGCATTCCAAAGCAGGGATCAAGACATACCATGTTTAAATGGATGTGGCAAGCCAGTTCTTTTTGGGCTTCATTCTCTGGTAGGACTTCCAAAATACATGACTATGCTAGGATGTCACTGTGGAATGAGTGTTTACCTACCTGCCGGTGGGACATCTGGATACATACTCCATCACAAGCTTTAACACAAGCTGGAGGGAAACCACGGCCTTGTGCTGGTTCTGTGCGTGGCTCAGTGGGAGTAAGAGGAGTTAAGTTGTTAGTCAGGATGGGTGTGCCAAGCTCAGGACCACCGAAACAGCCCTGTGCCCAATATCAGCAGATGGAAAACATAATAGGCCTCAGAAACTAGCATTCACTTATTTATGGCTAGTACACTTGAAGTGTCAAATAGAAGGTGGGTTGGAAATAATTTGGGGGGAACTGAATTTCTTTTTCCAACATGTTACTTATATTTGGCGTCTCTTCCAGTATCTCAGTAGCCACATTTTCTGCCCCAAGTGTGTGTGTTTGTTTGTTTTTGTTTTTTTCATATATTTTTATTGTAATTAATAGAAGGGTTACATTATATTCACCAGATAGAAGGTGCATTACTTCACATACATTGATACCCTTTCTCATGTCTTGATCCCCATTTCCCTCCCCTCACCCCCACCCCTCATCTTGTTTTCCCCCCTTCCCTATCCGATTTCAAATAACCAAATAAGCATATATACAATATATCAGATAACAAGGTAAGATATTGTAACAGTGAGATAACCAAGGGACAGCAAAAGAGATGAGAGATAACATAGTATATTGACAACAATCACTCATTATATGGCTTTTGTTTCTATATCCTGGAGGTCCTTTCATTTAGCTTCATACTATATGGCTTTATGTATCTAGGTTTTGCTCTATTGCTGCTAGGAGAGCCCAAGGTTTCTACTGATTATGACAAATGAAGGAAACAATTGAGCCTATGTTCCTTTGAGTCTGGCTTAGTTCACTTAATATGATTTTTTCTAAGTCTTTCCATTTCCTTACAAATGGCTGCCCCAAGGTTTTGTTTTTTTTTTTTCACAGTGGAACAGACATTTTTATACTGGTTTTGAACCTTGTTTCAGCCTGCCCTTGCTCCAGCTGTTTTAAGGGTTGGTATTTCCAGTAACATAATAAGCTCAATAAGGTAGCTTGACAACTAGAAAACTAAAGCATAGAAAACAAGATGGCTGTAGTTTATCTGCTCAGCTCCTTCCTCAGCACTTTTTTTTTTTTTTTTTTTTGCCAGTCCTGGGCTTGAGCTCAGGGCCTGAACACTGTCCTTGGACTTTCTCAAGGCTAGAGCTCTACCACTTGAGCCTCAGCACCACTTCTGGTTTTTTTCTATGTATGTGTACCGAGGAATCGAACCCGGGTCTTCATACATGCTAGGCAAGCACTTTAACCACTAGGCCAAACTCCCGGTCCCTTCCTCAGCACTCTTAAATAAACCTATTAGAACTTTAAAATTTTTTACCCTCATTTCTAGTTGACCTGAATGGTTCTGTAAACCTATTTATTTGTTGAATATAATTTACAAAGTTTTACTTTCCCTTGGAATGTAACTCCTTTGATCCTTACTAACAATTGATAATTGACTATAGTTGTTGAATTTGGTAAGAAGAATACTACTTGCTTATCATTTAGGAATGTTACTTTTTCCTCATTACAAATATTTTGAGAGCTTAAAACTGCAGTAGAGAGGCGGGGGTGGGGGGAAGGAAATGGGAACCAAGACATGAGAAAGGGTATAAATGGTTGTGAAGTAATGCGCATTCTATCTGGTGAATATAATATAGCCCTTGTATTAATTACAATAAAAATACATGAAAAAACAGTAGTAGAAATAATACTTATTTTCTCCTGGAAAGTTGTCAGAATTCCCTCTGAGATAATAGAATTTATGTCCAAGGCAGCAACTGTTTAAAAACTTCTCAATATCTTTTGTGATATTTTTACTTTTTGAATTCTTTTCTGTTTTGGAAAAAAAACACTGTTTTAAAGCTAACTTCTTAGTAGGCTTTTCAGACCAGAAAATATTTTAAAGACTTTTTTTTTTTTTTTTTTTTTTTTGCCAGTCCTGGGCTTGAGCTCAGGGCCTGAGCATTGTCGTTGGATTTTTCTCAAGGCTGGAGCTCTACCACTCAAGCCTCAGCACCACTTCTGGCTTTTTCCAAGTATGTGGTACCAAGGAATTGAACCCGGGTCTTCATGCATGCTAGGCAAGCACTCTACTACTAGGCCAAACTCCCAGCCCTAAAGACTTTTTATTGGTCTAAATTTCACTGTGACTTTTAGTACAACTGGCACTGTTTGTATTATAAAGTATTGAGAAATACTGTAGAGAACTGGATATTTCACTGGGAAGGGATTTTTCCCCTGAAAATAATTTTGAAATAGAATACCTTTCTGAAAGTACTAATCTTGGATCTGCAAACATTATTTCTGGCTTGCTAGTCTTAGTGGCATACTTCTATAATCACAGCACTCAGGAGACTGAGTTACATAGCTCAGGAACTTGAGCTACATAGTGAGACCCTATCAAAAAAAAAGTTAATTTCTCCATTGTTCTTGTTAATAATGTGAATTGATATGGGAGGGGGTATCCACTGGATATCATCTACTGTTTCTACCTTCTTTCTCTCAGTTAGGGAGGTGAACATGTTGGGTTGAAGAATGAGTGTCAGCAGTCCTGGAGCTGCCTTTGTTTCCAGCCTGTGTTAGGGGATAGTTAAGTGGGAAGTGGATACTGTGATTGGGTTGGTGGGGGGAGGGGCGGGTTAGGCTGAATACCCCGTTCTCCCCTGCAGGGTTTTTCAGGGCAAGACACTGTGCAGGAACCCCCTCCCACATTTAGCCACAGACTCTCTCTCTCTTTTTTTTCTGTTTCATTTGTCTTTATTTCAATTCATGGCCTACATTGAGAAGTGAGGAGTTTTACAAAGACAATCAAAATTCTGGCTTCCCTCAGTGTGGGGAAGGGTGGGGAATGGGTACCTCTTTCAACCCCGAGCATATAATCCTGTACCATGGTAGAAGAAGCAGGCATCAATGACCCCTCCCTCAGCAATGCCCCCCTCCCCCTGGGGAGACATAGTGTCCCATACAGAATCTCTTTTTACCATGCCAGTCACAGCTATGAAGAGTCTGGTGTTGCACAATGACATTTTATTCAACAGGGGACCATGTATAGGATGATCCTTTAAGACTAATGCACAGTGATGTTGGCAGTTGCTTTAGTATGCAGAAATGCCCTCTGTGGACTTACAGTAGAACAAAACCTAGATTCATAAGACCATATGGAATGATGCTAAATGAAAGGACCTCCAGGATATAGAAACAAAAGCCATATAATGAGTGACTGTTGTCCTTAATGTACTATGTTATCTCTCATCTTTTTTGCTGTCCCTTGGTTATCTCATATTGTTACAGTATTTCATCTGGTGATCTGATATATTGTATGTATGCATATTTGGTTATTTGAAGTCAGATAGGAAAGGGAGGAAAACAAGATGAGGGGCTGGGGTGGGGGGAGGGATATGGGGACTAAGACATGAGAAAGAGTATCAATGTATTTGAAGTAATGTACCTTCTGTCTGGCGAATATAATATAACCCTTCTATTAACTACAATAAAAATATAAAAGAAATGCCCTCTGTGATGTTCACAGAGACCAGATCACCAATGGATAGCATTTCTCAGAGCATAGCACCATCATCATTGAGTGATAACAGTTGTGAAACACATAGAGCTTAAGGAATCAGACTAAAGTATACAGCCAGATAAATAGAAGAACTCGGTGCCAATTGCAGAGCAGCCCTAGTTCAGAGTCTCAGCTAGTGGTCTAGACTTTTAATATAAAAACACACATGTCAGCTTCATGTCTTTGGGATTACTTAATCATGTGAGTATTAGGCAGGGTCAATCTTGGCAGAGGTGGAAAGGCTTGTTGTCAATGAGGGATCCCCAGAGCACATTTCCACAGAACATCCCACTTCCTCTGCTAACTAGTTAGCTCACTAAGTAGCTGGTGATCAGGTATCTCATTTCCTCTCATATCCTAAGTACCCACCTTGAAGGAGCCAGGATGTTGGCCACGTAGACAAGGCTGGCCTCGATCTCCTGAGCCTCCTCCCTTAGCTTCCCACTGAACCATATGCATCGCCCTTAGTTGTGTTTGTCCTGAGATGAAGATTGCTTTCCTAATACTTTATCTGGGAGCCAGCTCCCTGAGAGCTGATAACTTGGCAGGGTGACATATTGCATCAGGTTCTCAGTGGAGACCTTTTATTTCTTTTATTTATCTTTTATTTGAGTGGAGACTTTCTTCAGGTAACCATAATCTGAAATGATAATTTGATTGCCAGAATATCCTGATATATCCAGGTAAGCATGCAAGCTGTATCCATTTGGACAAAGAAGAGTGTTTGCATACTTCAGGCTCCTGTTCTAGCATAGGATAAAGCACGTTGATTACAAACAGAAAAACATGTTGTCTTGTTCCCAGGAGTTGCTGCAATGCTCTCCTTTTTCTTTTCCTCTCTGTGATGCTGGGGATTGAACCTAGGGCCTCATGCTCACTAATTAAGTGGTTCACTGAGCTAAACTTTCAGCCCTACATATGTTGCTTTATAACACGACCATCTGCCCTATATTACTTTGAAAAAGGTAGCATGGTAAGCCCACTGCACAATGACAGATGAGGTAGCATGTGACTAAGCCCTGTGGCATCTTCCAACAGGCTTGCCTTTTGTCATAATACAGTTCTTTGGGCCCATACCATGGGCCCAAGACATCAGCAATATATATGGAAAACACCCCTGGGAACGATTCTAGACACTGGAAAGTGACAACTTGCTAAAACTATGCACATCCCTTTGTACTGTATCCAAACCCAAAATAAAAAAAGAATAGCTAGAAATGATGTTTGTATGAATCCAAGCCACAGATCATTAAGGTCTGAGTTACCCAGGGGAACGGCTTATCTGGCCATTTGCAAGCATTCTCTGCCATCTGAGTTACCTGAGGCCTCCTGTCTGTGATAATGAAGAGAACAGTGGAACCCAGAAGGACTTATTTACTACCAAGTAATGCCTCCACTTGCTTGATCTAGCTAGAAATTCCTCTCTGGAATAGGTTTCACAATCATTTCTTTATTGATTCACAGAGCAGGAAGCAGGCCTGTAGAAATCAAGAGACTTACACAAGGTCATGTCCTTAACAGGCGGTAAAGCCAGAAGTTGAACTCACATTATTCATGTCCAACCAGAAATATTTATTTTAATAAACAGATGCTTACTCTCTTTCTGTTCTTCTTTCTCAGTCTTAGTGGTCAAATGTCCACAAATAATCCTGTAGAGCTATCACAAACTGAATATGCTGGGTAATTAGGATTTAGCTTCTACTGCAAAATGTCAAAGTTCTACAAATAATACAGGCTCTGAGATACAGAAGGAAAAAGTGTCAGATCCCTACTTTATAAATAAACTGCCACATGCTTGGGAAGGATGGATTTGGGCAGGTTGCCTGTTCTCATGCAGCAAATCAACAGGAATGCCTGACATGTGATACAGAATTCTCTTCTGCCAGCCTGGAGCTGCTCAGCTACCACAAATCACATGTGTCTCAAGAGCCAGCCTATGGAAAGCCTCTTCCCCAAGCCATAATACACAGAAAGACCTGTTACATGGATGCCTGTAATACCCAAGGTAGATGTACGAGGATTGTGCATTTAAGGCTAGCCTAGGCTATGCAGTGAGACCCTATCAAGAAGAGATGGAGAGAGGGGGATGGAGAAGAGGAGGGAGAGAAGGAGGGGGGGTGAAGGAGGAGGAGAAAAAGTCAAAAGAGGAGAAAAGACATGAAGAAACAAGAAGGGAGGGGAAGGAAAGAGACTAGAGATGAAAAGGGTAGGCAGAGTTATCACACATTTCCTGTGGCTTTTTTTTTTTTAAAGACAAGGACCTGAGACAAATATAAATAGTTCTCCCTGTCCTCAGGACAAACAGAAGACAGAAGTCATAAATAAGGTAGTGTTTTTATCAAACTTTGACATCTCATGACTGAATAATATCTTCAGCTAGGAAAACCTCATCCTACACTGTAATCTTTCTCAAAGAAAGGAGTGAGTTGGCCATGTTATATAAATCAGGGAGTTATCATTGTCATTTCTGATGCTGACTTCACAGTATCTTGATCTGTAGTATGGATGAAGGGTGAATCACTCATAAAAGTGTAGTGTTTATGTTTTTAAGCACCTCATGAAAATACACTCTCCTACCGATGGGATAAACTGAGTCTGTGCATAAGGATAACCTCGACGCAGGTGTGTTATGGGAAGTTGTTACATGGAAGTCTTCCTGATTTCCAAACAGTCCTTTTTTACACCTGGGCTCCTGCTTCTACTGTGTTTTTCTAGGCCAGAAATACACTGCCTGTGCCTTGCCATGCTCACCTGCGTGGGCCTGAGTAACCCCAGATGGGGAGACAGGAATGGGAGGCCAAACCAAACACATCCCCCCTGCTGAGGAAGGAAGTGGCTGGCAAGATCTTCCCTGATGGCTTTGGGTGGTTAAATGATGTGGGGGTAGGAATGAGAATAGCAGGGGTGGGTGGGTGTGTGTGTGTGTGTGTGTGTGTGTGTGTGTGTGTGTGTGTGTGTGTGTGTGTCCGTCCGTGTGTAGCTTTGGGGATTAAAAAAAAAAATTGCTAACCTTGAAAAACAACTTAGTCATAACAGATTGAGAATAACAAGAACAAACCCAACCAAGAGAACAAGAAGCTGTTTAGAATCAGAGTCATAGGCCTTTTGTCCCTAGCCATCTCCCCACTGACCATTTTCACAGTTATGTCCAGAAAGGAATCTAGCTGCTCCCTTTGGTTAAGCCTTGAATTTGAATCAGCCCACATTTTCAGAAGCTTTAATCCTGAAAAGTTTCACTTCCTGGGAAACCCTCACTCTTAGCTATCAGTCTTTAAAAAAGGTGCCCTGCATTGAATTCTTTCCTCAGTATACCTCCTAGAAAGGCAATTAAGTCTTTTCCTTTTCCTGCTCTTATTTCATTTTATTTGGGATACAAACTAGCCTTGAATTCACCAAATATAGCCTAGGGCCGACCTTGAACTTTCAAACCTCCTGCTTTGAGCTGGAATTACAGACACTTTTAGATGAAGTGGCTTGTTATCTAATAAAGGGAATGTAATCAAAGGAAATTATGACAACTTTAACATTTGCTGAATCATACATAAAGTACTAAATCCCAAAGCATTAAAAGCTGTATTAAAAGTCATATGAGATAACCTCTCACATGTCTTTTTATAGGAAGACTTACTATTTGATGATACTCTTATCAGTGTGCTTAAATGTAATACTCTTTCAACTCCAGTGTGCATTAAGTTTTTCAGTTTGGAGTTCCAGACAACTTGCCCCATGGAGTAATAGTAAGCCCGATCTATTCATTTATTTGTTTGTTGTTTATTTTGCTGATATTAGAAATGACATAGAATCTTGTTTCTTTCCGTGGTTGTTTTAAATAAATGCTAACCGTTTTGTAAGGATTAGGACATTCAAAGCAATAATCTCTGGATATGTTTTGACTCCAGACTGATGTTTGGAAATTCAGCTGGCTGACTCGTGTAGAATAAACCAAAATAGTAAAAATCCCATTCCCGCCGGAGGGTTCCTGGCTGGGCTAAAAATGGAAGTGGTGGTGTGGTGTCCAACTCAAAAGACCTTGAGAGGTAAAGGGAACCCTAAAAGGAAGGAGGAAAACTTTATAGAACCAGAAGCTGACTGATGGTCATTCATAAGCAGAAAAAATTATGAAGTTCCAATACAGTCATATGCTATTTAATGAGAAATAATGTCAGCTGATTTTGTTAGCCATCCCATGAGCATGCTAGGATATACTTCTACAAGTCTATATATACATGTATATATCCTGCTACACGATGGTGTCCATGATTGCATTGTGAAACACATGACTGTGTAAAATGCTTAGAGAATCTCTGACATATGGTAAAAAAAAAAAGCAGCTTTTTCTTTCTTATTGAAGTGTATTTGAGTCTTGTCTAGGGAAAAGAAGAAGGAAAAATCATGGATTTGAGTAATTGCACATTAGCCAGGTACAGGTGTCATTCATACCCCAGCCCTAGTCCATGAAGTGACTTGGCCCCATGGAGACATTCTGGGATATTAAATAATTGCATATAACAAAACTACTGCATTCTGAGGCCTCTGAATTCTTCAGTGATTTTCATTATCCACTGGGCATATGGAGGAAGAGGTTTTCAGAGTTCTTGAGGGCCAGACCTCTCCCTTATTCCTACATTTTGTTAGCTTTAAACTTCATTACTTCTAAATTCCATTGGCCAGAACTGGGGAATGTAGTTTAGCTGTTTAGCCAGGAAGCAGAGAAGAACATGGTCAGATCATGGTAAATCAATATCAAATTGATGATTTTGGCTTGGTAATTAATGAGCTCACCAGAAAGCATTGGCTTTTTAAAATCTTAATTTTAGGAATTAGTATTGAAATCTCCCTTATTTTGCATGCAGCATGCAAATTCTAATGTTAGTGTTGAAATCTAGCTACTTTTACAGACTAAAATAATAAACATCTATGGGGAATTTACTGTATACCAAAATACTAAGTACATACTTGTTTGATATTTTTTTCTTTTTCTTGTCAGTCATGGGACTTGAACTCTGGGCCTGCACTTTGTCCCTGAGCTCTTCAGCTCAAAGCTACTGCCCTACCCCTTGGGCCACAGTGCTACTTCTGGTTTTCTGGTGGTTAATTGGAGCTAAGACTCTCAGGAACTTTAGTGCCCAGGCTGGCTTTGAATCTCAATCTCAGATCTCAGCCTCCTGAGAAGCTAGGATTGCAGGCGTGAGCCACCACACCCGGCTGTTTGATCTTAATAACAGAAAATTAATTTAATCTCCACTGTAGTCTTTTGAGGTAGGTATCAGAGTTACCCACATAGAAATAACTGAATTAAAAAATTAACTGAATTAACCGAGAAGTCAGTAATTCAAACAAATACAAGCTGATGAAGAATTATAAATAAGACTGACACAGCTACTGTTTGGTCATATCTACTATCCATTATGTGACAGAAGTTGGTAGTGGGAGGACTTCATTTTCTATTCTTTTTTCTGTATAGAAAGACCAAATCCAGATATACTGCAAAGGACACTTAATGCAGTATATGATATCACTCTGCTTGGAGGAGCACCTGTTAATGTGTCATGAGCTGGGTGATTTGTCAAGAAAGCATAATACTAAACTCCATGGAAAAACACACATTAATGTGTACTTTATCCTTTGGTTTACTTTATTTCCTTATCAGTTTAGCCATGCATGCATTGAATCAGTCAGCAAAAGCGTTTTAGTGTCTTAATCTCTGCTATCTGTTTAATGATTTCTTAAAAGATCTGTTAGGTCCCTTACTTACTTAGGTCTACAGATGTTATTTCAACCATACATCTTAGGTTTCTAATATTTCAGTTTTAATTTAAAAAAAAAGCTGCAAGCACAATTCTGTACACCCCATGGGATAGATATGAGAAGATTCTGCATGGTCACTTAAGATGTCACATTACTGACTTTATCAGTTCCGTAGGTGAAACTTTATGGAATTAAGAAATGTTTGTAGAAGCACTTGGAAGTGGAGACTTAAATAGATGTTAGAAGGAAGAATGCCCAAAGTTTAATAGTACAAAGAGCTGTGATGAACGATAGAAGAGCTGAGTCACTAGTATGTCTGTGTGCTGGTGTATCCACTTTTGGCCAAGTCACAAGACTGTTGGAGGTTGCCTGCCAAGTTCTTTGTGGCCCCATCTGCCTTTTAAAAAAATCCTAGTAATGGCTGTTAACCAAAAGAACTTGTTTCTGTATGTGTTTTGTTTGTTGTGTTTTCTTTTTCTTTCATGCTGCTTTGTTTGGCTTATTTTTTAAAAAATAAAATTTAGGGAAGAATTCAACAAATGGCTGATGGAACCATGAGAGATACATAGCAGTCCCAGGCCCTGGTGACTTCTAGACTTCAAAGCCTTCTTTCCTGGCTATGATCCTTCATTATCATATTTGTTCTTTAGAATAATTTTCATTGAGTTGGAAAGGTGGCATTGTATACCTTTTGGGGTATGTAACTGGAGCCTTGGGGGCCACAGATCTGATCTTTGGCAGACTAATTTTAAGTCAGTGGCCAGGCAGAAAATATCAACATCCAAGGCTTGGAGCTGTGGTAATTCAAGAGGAACGCTGAACTTGAACCTCATTCCTGTGCGCCAAGGCCCCTTTTATATATCAGAAAACAGGAGTATCAGCAGTCACTCACATCACTGATAATAAGCTCTTAAAACGACAGAGATTTTCATTGTATTTATTAACTTATTTTGTTCCAGAATGACTGGTTGTTTTCATTCCTGTGATGTCCTTATTCCATGGGCTGATATTGATGTTTTTTGGCCTAATGAGCTGTTGTATTTGCAGTTTCGTGATAATGGACATCTATTGTCATTCCAAATCCAGCCAATTTTAATGCTAAAAAACTTTTTTTATTTCTCTACTCTTGGTGAGAAAAGTAAATCACCTAGTAATAGTTGATGTCTATGCTTCTCCTCTACCTTTGATTTTGATTTTCAAACATGAACATATTTTAGGCAGTGTACAGATCATTCCTAAACTAAGTCTCCTTGACGCTCACTCTTTTTCTGTTCCTTTGGCCAATACAAAATCTTCAACAAAAACAAAAAAGTCTCCTTCTCTGGGCACTGCCCGTGAGCTACCACTCTACCACTTGAGTCACAGCTTTAATCACAACTCTTTGCTCATTAATTGGAGATAAGAGTCTCACGGGCTTTCCTACCCACACTGGCCTAGAACCTTAACCCTCAAATCTCAGTCTTCTACTAAGATTATAGGCATGACCCACTTGCACCATCACATTTAAATTTTTTTTTCTTGTTTGTATTTAAATAGAACCTATTTGGGTTTTTTCCCCCTCTTTCAAGGAAGAGATGGTCTTTCTGGAAACAGATGGTTTCAGCCTTTATATTTGTGGCAACAGCATGTAATGGAGACAGTTTTGTACTGCAGTGGACTGTCTGAGATCTGCAGACAGTGTAAGGACTCTTGGTCAGTGAAAGATATTCTTGAATGCCACCTACTTGCCCCGTGGGTTTCTGTCTACTGCCTGTTTATCTGGGCAGCAGTACCACAGGAAGAAAGGGATGTTTAAATATGGAAATGACTTTGTGTGAACTTGAAGTCAGTGGTGAATTTTCATCCTGATTTTGCTTGGGAGTATCTACCTTTTTCCTTACCACTCTTCCTGTTGCATAATGTTTTATAGGAATCCACCACTCAAACTGTGATGTTGTCTGCTTTCCATCTAACATTGTAAATTGTTCGTTTTACAAACAGAATCTCCCCTGTTTAAAAAACTCTTGCTAACCATGAGACAGTGACAGTTAAGTCAATGATTGTACAGTGCACTTAAGCCAATAAAATAAATGAACAAGTGTTCCAGTAGTCTCTCAATCCAGTTCATACTCTGGCCTTTGCAAGGAGTGTCATTAATGTCAGCTGTAGTTGACTGCTAGGTTTTATTTACTGCGGTAAAATTACATGAAAGGGCAATTAATACCACTAAGACCAGATAACCTTGGATTACTTTAAGTATTAGTATTTAACGGCAGTTACACATGGCACAAGAAAAGTACAAAGTGGTTTTCATGTGGATTCATGGGCAGAGTTTTTACTGTTGTGGTTAGTGTTGCTTCTAAAGGCAGGCTGTTTGTCATGAAAGATAAAGGTCTTTTAATATATGACAGAAAGATTGTACAACAGTGCTGAGTGTATACTTGATGAACAGATGGGCCCATCGTAGGGTCATTATGTGGTTCTACGTGTGTACTATTTCTGAAGTGTGAAATATCCACTCTGCTCAGATGACTAGTTAGGGAAAATCTCCCAAGGGAAGTGTGGCTCACGTGGCCCTGTCCAACAGCAGGGCAATATGAGCCACATAGAAAATGTGAAAATTGCTGATTGTTTCATCTAAAAAGTAAAGTTTTATTTAACCTACCACCTCTAAAGTACTATCATCTCAACATGTAATCAAACTAAAATCAATTATTGGACTATGTAGTCCACTGTGTTTGCACCTTAGAGGCCATCCCTCTTCAAATGAGTCACTGTGCGGTCTCGTGGCCGCTGGCTGCTGCCTTGGCCTGCACGTGTCGAATGCACATGGAAAGTGTACCCATTTGTGCTCCAGTTGCAGCTTCAGGTAGGGAAAGAAAGAACGAGATTGTGTGACATGGGCATTCATTCGCTGAAAATGTCAACTTTTGAAAGGGAAAGTGTTGACAGGAGTTTCTGGAAAATATAACTATATTTCTGGTGTTTATTTGTACAAGTTGAATGTTGTTCCATATTAGACATGACTTTATTTTCATGTAAGGGAGTAGGACAAAAAAAGAAACCTCTGAAGTAATGTTAGTCATTTCCTCAAGGAAATGAAAATGCCACATCAGAGAGCCTTAATTTAAAAGATTCGTTTCTTCCTTCATTTATCTGATTGTATAGAATGCCATAGAAATGGAAGACTCCAGCTATAAGTGTAATATTTTCTTTCTTCAGGTTGCTTTTCAACGAAAGGCTGTTTTTCTCATGTCAAGACCCCTCCCCCCCAAAATGGCAGTTTTCTTAATAAACATTTGTGAGAAGTTTGTGTTGATTTAACATGGTCACTGGGAAACAAATGGTATATTAACACCATTCCAGGTGCTTCAAAGACCTCATTTAGAAGTGCAAACCATAATTATTCAAAAAACAATTAGTAGCAAAGTGCAGTGGCTTATGCCTATAATCCTGGCTACTCAGGAGGCTGGGATCTGAAGTCCGCAGTTCAAAGTCAACCTGGGCACTAAAGTCCATGAGACTTTTTTTTTTTTCCCGCCAGTCCTGGGCTTGAGCTCAGGGCCTGAGCACTGTCCTTGGACTTTCTCAAGGCTAGAACTCTACCACTTGAGCCTCAGCACCACTTCTGGCTGTTTCTATATATGTGGTACCAAGGAATCGAACCCGGGTCTTCATGCATGCTAGGCAAGCACTTTTAACCACTAGGCCAAACTCCCGGCCCCTCCATGAGACTCTTATCTCCAGTTAAGCACCAGCAAACTAGAAGTGCGCTGTGGCTCAGGGTGGTAGCCATGAGCTGAAGAGCTCAGGGACAGTACCCAGGCCCAGAATTCAAGCCCCAGGACCCACAAAAATTAGTATTCGCTCATAACTAGGCACAAAGCCTTCCTGTAATTCAACATCTTTTCACAGTATGCCTTTAGAAGATGGTATATCTTATAGCCTCCATTTTCATGGTAAAAGACAGAAATGTAATTATTGCCATCCATTCTAAATGAAGTGATAACAAACCATCTAGTATCCAGTTAAAAGGGCTGTTGCCAATCACATAGCCCTTGTTTTGGCAAAGCTATGACTTTTGAGAATAACAGTTGATTAGAGGTAGAAGTTTTATGTAATTATTTCCCTCAAGGGCTTTCTTGGAGAGGCGTGTACTTGAAATTAACTTGAAATACTGTATCTACAAACCCACAAATTTGTCCTCCATGTGATGTTAGACTTTCAACAAATTCTTAACATAGTTTTGAACTTCATTTTTATTAATTTTTATTGTAATGTGTAGAGGGATTACAGTTATATTCGCCAGATAGTAGATACATTACTTTTCACACATTGATACCCTTTCTCATGTTTTTGTCCCCATTTCTCTCCCCCCACACACTCCTAATCATCTTTTCCCCCCCTTTTGGTTTTGAACTTTGATATTAAACTTACATTCATTGGATGGTGGTAATTGATTTCCCTTGACCAGACTTCTGTGATCTATTTTCTCAGCCTTGTCCTTCCCTGGTGTGCATTGAGCAAGCTGATACAGTATCAATTCAGGGATATCCCTCCTACTTTTAACATCTAATAGTCCAGAATGTTGGATAAAGTTCCTCCACAGCCTAGATAGTAAGCTCTCGGTTCACCTTCAGCCAGAAATTCCTCTGCTCAGTGTATCTCCTCCTAGTAATTGTCCATCCAGGGAGTCCTCAGATTCTTCTGTCCAACAGTAAATCCCCAGTTATTCCTTTATTCAGAGTTGAGCTCCATCTTTTTCACCCATTGCAGTAGAAATGACCTCTGCTGCAGAAAATCTGTAGAAAAACTTCCTCACAATTTTGACAAGTGTCAAAGTAACTTTTTTCATTAATACAATGACCCAAAAGTAGCACAGAAAAATACATAGATTAAAACTTCAGAACAATATTATTGTGGAATGATACACAAGAAGTCTATATTTCATCTGATTCAAACATATAAAAAAACAAAAACAAACAAACAAAGCAGGCTAACCAAAGTCCTTTGGTTAACATCAAAGCTCATACCTAGAAAATCCAATATCATTACATATAGGCATCATACTATAGTTAACATCCAATGTATTAGAATTTGTCAGAAACATTTACAGAGTATTTATTTATAAAATAAAATTTAATCTTATGGAATGCTTATATTTAACATACTGTGGGGGCTAGGAGTTTGAACTAGTGGTAGGGTATTTGCCTAGCATGCACAAAGACCTGGGTGTGATTCTTTGGTACCACATACATAGAAAAGTGGTGCTGTGGCTCAAGTGGTAGAGCTCTAGCCTTGTGAAAGCCCAAGGATAGTGCTCAGGCCCCAGGATTGGCAAAAAAAAAAAACAAAAACAAACCATAGTGTGGTTCATGAGAAAATGGCACATCTCCATAGGAATTAAAATGTTATTAGTTCACACATTGATGTTTGGCCCAAACTATACTGGCACTTAATGTCTACTGAGTTGTTAGAGATTTGGGTTGATGTGCTTTAATTCATTTCTAGGAAATCACTGTGTGTTTGAAGAATGGCTCTGTGGCACAAATCACCACTAAAGTGAAGGTGATGAAGAATTGCATCCAAAGCTCACGGAATCATTTTAGAGCAGCCTTCATGTGTACATATTGAGCCCCATAATTCATGGCAAAGCCCGGGAAATTCTTGCTGATTTTCATGACATGTGCTAGCAATGTAGTCCTGGATAAACACAGAGACATAGATTGTATGTGGGCTCATTTCACACCCCAATTCCTTCCCTTAATGTTTATATTTCAAGTGATACAAAAGTAAGAGATTTTGAGAACCGAATATTATATAGCATTTCCTTCTTGTGAAGATGGTAACGGAAAGTCCCTGGAGAATGCCTTCCCAAGGCCACATCAGTTACTTCTAGAGACTGACCACAGGCTTCTTCCTAACAAATCAGGGGCTCCAGGGAACCTACTAGGTGTCTGTTGTGTGCACATTTCAAAGCATCACAGACCACAATGTTAGTTTTCCAGTGAGGGCTTGGATTTCCTTGTGAAAGAATCGAGCACAGAATTGTGTCATTTCTACTAGAAAAGTAGTAATTTTGAAACTAGGGTCATTTGAAAGCTGGTTTTGATGGGTACAGTTCTATGAATGGGACCCTTTTTGCTGCTTCATTCAGAAAAAGAAGAGAATAAAATGGGGATGGGAGGGAGAAAGAGGTGAAAAAGATAGGTGAGACCCCCTTTCTCTTTTATCTGGTTCTGCTGGAAGGTGATAAAGACTTCAGCATGAAGCTGTTCAAACTCTGACCTTCCTCACAGAAGAAGGGAGTGGGGCTCAAGGAGAGGGGCAGAGGAATAGAGAAAGAAATCGTGGGTGAAAACACCCGTGATAATCCATGAACATATATGTAAATGAACCAGGTAACTTGAGGGCATGGTTATGGTCAGGACAGATGGGAAAGAATGGTGGAAGGGTGACCTTGATCAACGTACATTGTACTCATCAATTGATATGTGGAATTGAAACTCCTTTGTACAATTACTTACAGATCATCGTCACATCATAGGAATAGTACTTGTTTTAAATGAAGAGGAAGGAAAAAAATGCTACAGGTTTCCTCTGGATGCTTGGTGAATTAGGCATTAGGGAAGGCTAATGAGAAAGATAACAAATGCAGCAAGTTATTGTTTGTTTTATATCTTGCCTATTTTGCAATGGCCTTTATGTTTTAAATCTTAATCTTCTTGTCCTAAGAGGAGTGAAGCCTGTGTCAGCCAGATGCTGAAATGGGTTAGGGAGCCAAGTGTGAGACAGTCCCATCCCCAGCCTTCTAGACAAAATACCCTGGGGAAATAGGCAATGTTTTGATTCTTCATGCCTCTATACCTAAACAAACAAAGTAATGACAGTTGTCTCACTTTGTAAAGTCAAGTCTCTCTTCTTGACCGATTCTACCTAAGAAAAATACAGTAGGAGAAAAAGGCATTAGGAAAGCTAATTAGGCCAGGCGCTGTGTCTCACACCTGTAATTCTAGCTACTCAGGAGTCTGAGATCTGAGGATTGCAGTTCAAAGCCAGCCTGGGAACTAAAATCCCTGAGATTCTTATCTCCAATTAACCACTGGAAAACCAGAAGTGGCTCTGTGGCTCAAGGGGTAGGGTGGTAGCCTTGAGCTAAAGAGCTCGGGGACAGCACTGAGGCTCAAAGTTCAAGTCCCACAACCAACAGAAAGAAAGAGAGAAGGAAGGAAGGAAGGAAGGTAGGAAGGAAAGAAGGAAGGAAAAAGAAAGGAAGAAAGAAAGAAAGAAATAGAGAGAGAAAAGCTAGTTAGGCCTTCCATTTCACTCATTTCCACCCAGACTGAACAGTTTCCATCATTTTAGCCACCACCTAGGAGCTGGGTGCATGCTAAGATCGCCTCTGCCAGGTTATTAGTTAACAGCCGGCTACCAGAGTGCACCGTGGAAAGCCAAACAGAATCAGTAAGCTTTGATTCATCATTTCTGCCCTGCAGTGTCAATCCTAGACTTTTGCTCGGTACATCCTTTCCATCTGCCTCTTTGGCAAAAACAACAGAAAAAAAAAAGAGAGAGAGAGAGCGAGAGAGAGAGAGAGAGAGAGAGAGAGAGAGAGAGAGAGAGAGAGAGAGAGAGAGAGCTCATGTCTAAAGGAATTGAAGCATTTTATTCAGTGAAATGTTTGACTGTAGGAAATCATGATGCCACAGAATCATCAAAGAAGATTTTATACAGGTTTTTGAATTAAACTTGTGCCCAGCAGAAATTTGCGGCAATATGCATATAAGGGTCAGGTAAAATCTTGAGCTTACAGCCTGTGGCTCCTCTCGCCTCAACCCGAATGAGTGTTTTTCTTTCCCCTGCAGGATGGTGTATATGCCAGCATGTTGCGTGTTGACCAGAGCTCCTGGAGAGGCTGAGTTGATGGCTGTGCTACTCTTGGTTGGGTGCAGTTGTGAGAAGTTTTTCTTGGGGCCAGACCAACCTGTTAGAGACTCTGCTGAGGAACAGTCAGGTGTACTTGCCACGAATGTTCAAGAAAGGCAGCCAAAACACAGGGGCCTCTTGAAAATATTAGCACTGAAATTGGAATGTTTTCTGAGTGAAAGAGCCACAGACCCAAGTCATCTCCAGGCCTTTTGTATCCCCTTTAAAACGGTTGTGATTCCTCCTTACTTCTGAGTTGAAGCCATTTTCATCCTCAGCTCCTTTTCTCAGGTCTCAAGTGACTCTCCTGGTGTTCACTGGGGAGTGAAAGCATTAGGAGAGGGAAAAATATTATTGCAATCCTTGCAGCCATCTCAGATTGAGAATAAGTTTAACTTGCAGGTATTTAAAGGAGTTTGCCTGTCTCTTTCTCTCTCTCCTTCCTTTCCTCCCTTCTACTCTTTCTCTCTGCTTCCAAACAAACTCTTGTATCTTGATCTGAGGGAGCTGGGGCCCTGGGGTTCCTTGTTAAAGATAACACCCCGAAATGTGTGTAACCCTGTTTTTCTCCTCCATGAACATCAGTGTAGCTTGTTTCACTGGCAGAAGTACAGCTATTTTCAAGAGAGAAAGCAAAGGAGGCTCTGTCTTTCAGTGGGAAAAATGCAGCAGAATATGCTTTTGACATTCACATTCCAGTGAAAGATGTTTTAGTGGAGAACATTTTCACCAGTCTATTTGCAGAGCTTTTCAGCCTGGCATCAAAAATCTCATCAGCTGGTAGCCAAGATAGGACAACCAAGTGACTGTGAATGCACTAACAGAAAACATGCTGGTGGTGTCACTTTGGGTAGATGGCTGGCTCATTGGTCAGCTTGATCTCTACCTCAAGAGTGACTAGAGTCAACCAAGCCAGATCTAGAGTCTTTTTCCACTTGAATGTAGCAATATAGTTACCCTTTGTATCTACAGATTTCATATCTGCAGATTCAACTCAACCTTAGGTTGGAGATATCAGGAAAATTGGATCTGTACTGAAATATACAGATTCCTTATTCTCGTCATTATCCCTCAAACAATACAGTAAGATTGTTTCTGTAGCATGTATTAGATGGTATAAGGCCTGATGACTTACATACAGGTAAATGTGGAAAAAATGTCAAATTTGAGGATTTGGGGGTTTTTTGTTTGGGGATATTTTGTGGTGGGGTTGTGGGGGTCTGGAGCTTGAACTCGGGACCTGGGCACTTCCCTTGATCATTTTTTCTCAAGGCTAGCACTCTACCTGAGCCCTGCGTCACTTATGGCTTTATAATGGTTAACTGGAGATAAGAGATAAGGACTTTGTCGCCCAGATTGGCTTCAAACTGTGGTCCTCAGATCCCAGTGAGTTTTTGTTTTAACTTAAGAAACATTAACCCTTAAATAAAGATGTCTTCCCTGGGTAATTTTCCAGCTCTCTGGTACCCTTTCTCATTTCTTTGTATGCCAGTACTCCTAACAGAAACAGTAGCATCAGGGTTAAATTATTAAAAGTGTCCTAGGGTACTGGTAGCTCATCATTCCTGTAATCTTAGCTGACCAGGAGGTTGAGATAGGATAGCAGTTCCAAGCCAGATGATAAAGGAAATTCCTTGAGTCTCATATCCAGTTAACCAGCAAAAAAAAAAAAAAAAGTAGAGATGTGGCTCCACTTGTAAAGTATCAGTATACACACCTATACATAAAATTGTCTCAATAAAAATTTTGTGGAGGGAAATAGAAATGGAAGAATAGATTATCATAGCACCATAAATTAATTCTAGGAAGATATTTTCTATACTCCAACTTGAAACTGCTAATGAGACACAGTCTACAGTGTATTTGTCCTGTGGTCATTCGGCTTTGCAGAATTAAGAATAAAAGAAAAAATTGAATTAAGGTGGGTTATATTTAGCACAGATTCATTATGAAAAACACAAAAGCCATATTCCAAGTCCTGTAGTCTGCCATAAGCAATTCAGTTGCTTAGTAAAAAAGTTAAACACATTCAGGCATTTGTTTAACAGAAAGCAAGAACTTAGGGGAAAGCAGGAAATTCGACTCTAGGCACAATAAAGAATGAGATTTTGAGGTTTCATAGAAATAGAAATGTGTTGCTGTGCTGTTAAATGAGAAAATCAGTTGATTAAAAGTCAAAGATTCAGGAAATAGGAGTTGGCCTAGTGGTACAGTGCTTGCCTAGCATGCATGAAGACCCGGGTTTGATGCCTTGGTACCACATACATAGAAAAAAAAAATGCCAGAAGTGGTGCTGTGGCTCAAGTGGTAGAGCTGTAGCCTTGAGAAAACCCAAGGACAAAGCGAGAGAGAGAGAGAGAGAGAGAGAGAGAGAGAGAGAGAGAGAGAGAGAGAGGGAGAGGAAGGAGTCAAAGATTCAGTGCTTTGTCATTGTTTTGTTACACATAGTATTTGCTTATGTTTGGGTGTGCAGCATAATCACAATTCAAAAGGATCTAATTATTTGGAGATTTCATGAGTTGTGACTGGCAAACCTGCCTTCGCTAGAGTCATGTGATTGCCCCAAAGGCTCCATCTGGGCCCTGTGAGGCAGCTGAGTGCTCATGGAGTTGTCAACGAAGAATAACCCTGCGTAGTAGGAGGAGAAGAAGCCAAATCTCCTGTTGGTCCTACTACGCAGGGTTATTCTTCGTGACAACTCCATGAGCACTCAGCTGCCTCACCGGGCCCAGATGGAGCTCTTTGGGGCAATCACATAGACTCTAGGAAGGCAGGTTTGCAGTCCAACTCATGAATCTACAAATATTAGATCCCTTTTGAATTGTAGGATTATGCTGCACACCACAACATAAGGAAATACTTCTGTGCTACACCAAAACACTGACAACCAGCCACTGAATCATTTGACTCCTTCTTACCTCACTATTCTTTATTTTCTGCTCAGTTGTGGGGCTTGACCTCAGGGCCTGAGCACTGTCCTTGGGTTTTTCTCAAGGCTAGTGCTCTACCACTTGAGCCATAGCACCACTTCCAGATTTTTTCTATGTATGTGGTACTGAGGAATCAAACCCAGGACTTTGTGCATGCTAGGCAAGCACTCTACCACTAGGCCAAACTCCCGGCGCCCTACCTTTTATTTTTTATATCCTGTGTATTTTCCACCTGCCGTCCTCACCCCAGGTGCTCAGGTGAAAACACAGTTCTCTGTGAAATGGTGTTTTGTCATCTTTGAACCTAGAGTCTTATGAATTAGCCATCCTGTTCCAGTAGTCTAGGTAATGAAGAGGTAAAAACACAACTCTGAAAATGACTTGGAAGATTTTATTTCATTCTGTTTTCATTCTGCAGGCTTTTCAATTTAAAAACCAAAATATACTCTGGAATAATAAGCCAGGAAACCCCAAAGCAATGACTTCTGAGAAGATAGGAAGTAGAAGTGAAACATGTAGCTGCCTCCTTGACTGTTTAGATCGGCAAAAGATTGCTGGAACTGGCAGTTGCTGGGATAAGTGGCGAGGCATGGTTCATGTAATTAGTGATATCACATGGGTACTTCACACTCAAAAGCAGTGATAGTAAATTCTGACCGTGGTGCTGCCCTGCACACATGACATTGTACTTTGTGTCTCCATAAGTTAATTTTTAATCCTTGCCTTTTTTTTTTGTCAGTCATGGGACTTGAACTCTGGGCCTGGGTGCTGTTCCTGAGCTCTTCAGCTCAAGGCTACCACTCTTCCCTTTGAGCCATAGCACCACTTCTGGTTTTCTGGTGGGTATTGGAGATAAGAGTCTCACAAACTTTTGTGCCTTGGTTGGCTTTGAACCTTGATCCTCAGATCTCAGCCTCCTGAGTGGCTAGGATTACAGGCATGGGCCACTGTACCTGGCTAATGGTCTTCTAGCTTTCGTCATCCATATTCTCCTCTCCCAGGAAAGTTAAGAATTGCATCTTAGTTCTTATTAGAGAAACTCACATGCTGCTGGTGGTATGTCATACCTGGGGAAGTCAAAATAACAGGCACCAAAGAAAGCTGTGCCTGAACACAGAATCTGTAGCTGTGGCTTGAACTCAGCTGGTATTCAAAAGCCAACTTCCTGCACAGGCTCCTTTGTGAGCAGTATCTTGGTTGTAAATCTTCATTCTGCTTTGGCTCGGGTACCCACTGGAGTCACATCAAGACCAGGCTCACTCAGGCAGGATCCCTCCTATTGAGTCATCACCCACTTCCTGTAAGTTCAGTTTTCTTTGGAGGCCTCCCACTCAAGAGGTCCCTGGACTCAGCCTGAAAGAGCTGGGAAGCCCAGAAAGATGAGAAATGACACTTGCTGGTCATACTTGCTCTCTGAGTTTCAGGACTATAGAAAGGCATCTTTTTGTTTCCATCAATAATTTGTATGATGAGAAAAAAGGCTGTGGAGGAAAAAATAGGGCTCTTAATTCAGTATACTGTATACTCATGAAAAAATTTAAATACTGATCTTAAGTTTGTCAGTTGACTGGCATATAAATTTTCTTATAGGGACACCGTACTTGCCTTTTAGAGATTGATAGTCTAGCAGATAACCCCAGAAATGCACATGTAAAGACACGTATACAAAAATGGAATATGTTGGAGGTAGGCACCAGTGACCCATGCCTATAATCCTACCTATTCAGGAGGTTGAGATCTGGAGCAGGAGCCACAGAGACGCCCCATACCAGGCAGTGCACGGCTGTATTGGTGGTAGTCATCTTTATGCTTGGGTGGGAAGAAAGAGACATACAATACTTTTTGTCACATGAAATAGCAATGAGAACAAAATTTTTGAATGTTGTAAGCACATTTTTGAACCAATGTTGCAGAGCATTCATTTTGCTTAGAAAATAATGCAAGTATCCTGAGTTAGAGAATGCTTTACAAAGCAGCACGCAGTTTCTTCCTCTTCTGTTCCTAGATCAGGGATAGGCTAGAGGTGGCCAGTCTTCCCTAGCATTTCCTTTTTCCATTTACCAGAGGTCACAAGAGGACAGTGGAAACTGACAATGCTCCCAGACAGATGACAGCCAGTAGAAGCACCTCCAAGAACCCACAGAAACCTGCCCTGACCACCCCTCTGCTCTATTGGCAGAAGGAAGTGACCTCCTGTCCCCCACCCCCCACACACAACTCCAAGAATGGGGTCATGATGCAAGTGTTGAGACTTCAACCGAGACCACTGGCGGGAGAGGGGTGTTATATATTGGGCTCCCAGATCATTGTAAATAGAAATTACTAAAATTGAAGTGGACCTCCCTCTTAAAACATTGAAGATTCTTGGTTTAGCTGTGAATAAACAGCTCTCTATGAATTGGATCCCTCTTCCCCTGCTCCCCTCCCCCAGTCACACATGTGGTATGACACTGTTGAGAGATTTTGTTTTCAATTTTTCCCTTGGAGGTGGATTGTGATTGGTAAGAAATATAATTTTCTTTAACTCACTGGTGTTTTCATTTTATACAATAGGCATTAACTTAGGCAATTGTAGTTTAAACCTTTCAAAACTAGTGTGTTGAAATGATAGGAGTGGTAGAACTGAGAATTGTGGCTGCAAAGTTTCAACTAGGTTCCATGAAACTGTCTCTTTGTGTTATCTAATTGTGGTAACCTTGTATTTACTTTAAGGTCCTCTGTAAAGATAGGAGGTAAATATCCCCTCCCTGAAAAGAAAGCATTTAATCCAGTGATTCTATTAAATCTTTTTAAGTAAGTGTATCATGTTACACTTCCAAAGGGTATAGATACAAACTTATTTGTAAAGAGGCAGGCATTTTTCAGCAGAGAGGCAGGACCATGACAGTCTGAAGGGCTGAAAAGGCCCCATGTTCAAACCCTAGTACTCCCCCATCCCCAAAAATATTCCTAAAGTAATTCCAGTGCTACAGCTTTTACTATGGAGTATCTGTTACCATCTAGAAGAAATTACTTCCTTAGGACATACTTACAGACACAGCATTAGCTTGTCGATTTCCAGATTTAGACCTGGTGTATTTCAGAATTCATGTTGGCCATGTGCCACAGCTGGTATTGGAAGCTGGAATTTGTTTACCAAGGTCGTAAAGAAACTGGAGGTAATTAAAAAGGCATTGAATAGAGTCCTGTTAAAAATAGGAGATAAAGCTGAGCACAGGTGGCTCATGCCTATAATCCTAGCTACACAGGGGGCTAAAATCCGAACATCTCAGTTCAAAGCCATCCTGAGCAGGAAAGCCCAAGAGACTCTTATCTCCAATAAACTACCCACGCCCCAAAGTCAAAAGTGGATCTGTGGCTCAAGTGGTAGAGGGCTAGCCTTGAGCAAAAGAAGCTCAGGGACAGTGCCCAGGGCCCCTGAGTTGCAGCCCCAGGACCACTACACACACACACACACACACACACACACACACAGCACCCAGGGCCCCTGAGTTGCAGCCCCAGGACCACTACACACACACACACACACACACACACACACACACACACACACACACACAGCACCCAGGGCCCCTGAGTTGCAGTCCCAGGACCAGTACACACACACACACACAAACACACACACACACACACACACACACACACACACACACACACACACACACACAGAGTGAAAGAGTGGCTAGAGAAAGAAAAAGTCCTGGCAAAGAAACCGCTTAGTCCAGTGAGTCTGTTAAATCTTCTAAAAATAGATGGGTAAAACTGTAGTCTCAAAGGATTTAGACACAGACTTACTGATAATACCACATCAAGCTGGATTCCAGTGGCTCAGGCCTGTAATTTTTCTCAGGAGACTGAGATCTGAGAATCTGGGCTTGATACCAACCCAAACAGGAACCCCGAGAAACGTTTTTCTCTAATTAACCACCAGAAAACCAGAAGTGATGCTGTAGCTCAAAGGGGGTAGAGTGCTAGCCAGATCACAAAAGCTTAGGGACAGTGCCTAGGCCCTGAATTCAAGCCCCACAACTGACAAAAAGAGGGAAAAAATACAGTAAGAAAGGAAACATTTTTTTTTCACTTGCGATCCACCTTGACGATCTGGAGGGAACATGTAACTCTAAAAGTGTCCATGGGACTAGACAGCATTCAGGTGTCAGGTGGCCAAGAAGAATGTTCACCAGCCAGCCCGCAGTCTCTGTCTCATCTCAGGAGGCCTGCTTTTATATGTTTGGGGATCTTCTGCATTCTGTCACCTGTTTTGCAACATTCCTTGTCCAGTTCTCATTTGAAAAGGGTAAGGGTTTGATTAAGGGACCCATTTCCTTTCCTTTCCTTTTTCTTTGTGAGTTTTTTTTATTGTTGTTGTTGTTTGTTTCTTATTAATGGGTTTTTCCTATCTTTATCACAGTTTCCTTTCAAATGAATGTGAGAGCAACAATGTATTGTTATAAGGATTTCTCTAGGTGAGGATAAAAGCTGCAACTTTTTTCAACAATAGTTATTTTTCAAAATTAGTATTTCAAATAATTGCAGTATATATATATAAATATATAAATATATATATTTATATATATTTATATATATATACACACTGCAGTCATGATCGGATTTTACTAGCACCGTTGAAGGTAGAATGTTTCCCACCTCGTGCTGCAGATCACATGTTCACATTGGCTCTGAGTCAGGAAGCAAGTTTTATGTGGCCACCTGCTTGCCATAGAGCCAGTGGGAGTGAATGTGTACATACATATGAAGGATTCTGCTCTAGGAATGAGCCGACAGAGACCATGGCATGAGTTGACGTGCAGTGCACCAGACATCTTTGCCTCGTTCACACAAACAGGAAGAGGCACATGGCCCCAGACACCTTTTGGTTCCATTATCTCATCATAACAGGCAGGACAGCAGTGAAAGCAGAGGGCTGGCCTCCCAGCGCATACAAGGAATTCTGTGTCTTTCTGCTGCCTCCCCTCATGCTGAAGCAAATGTCATACTTAAGTTCTTCGAATTTCTGGGACAATGCAACCCTAAATGCAACCTTTCCATAATTCTAGGAAAAGGAAACTGATTACTGCCAAGCCTTGATTTACAAATCTGCTTTAAAAAAAAAAACCTAAGATTATTATATAAGATAAACAGCAAAGTCTCTCATTTATTTACCATGGTTGTTACCTCCATGGGAAAGATAACTAACTGCAACTTAAGGACTCTGTAGATGAGGACTAGCTTGTGTAAAGTACTGGGGCTTGAATTCAGTACCTGGCCCCTGGCCCCTAGAGTTTTTTGCTCACCACTTGAGCCACACCTCAGCTTCCAGCTTTTTGGTGTGAACTGCAGGCAAGTATCTTATGGACTTCTTGCTTTTCAGATTTTGGCCGCCTGAGTAGTTTGTGTTACGAATGTGAACCACCAACGCCCTTTGAACCACAGCACATTTCCAGGTCACTGAGGTTAATACATCTGAGGACATGTGTCTTTAAACTGTGCTATAACAGCAAGCAAAAAGACTTTCTACTGGTAGAACTGTAACATAATTCACAGATAAAAAAATAGAGAAGAGAAGAGGAAAACATTGAGATGGGACATCCCCAGAGCCCTTTGAGCATCCTCGCACACTGCACCGCTGTCTGGTTCATGGTCTTGTGCTGCACCAGCCATCTTTGTTCCAGGTCATGGTCAAGGCTGCTCTCCCCCACCTTGTGTGTCCCCCTTCCTACACCATGGATTCACTGTCGGTGCTGGGTGTGCAGGAACCTACTGCATAGTTTTCTAGATCATGTAATTCTACCATTTCCAGATCTCTGCCGTGGCTAAAACAAGTAGATTCTCCTTCCAGGTTGGTGTTCCAGAACACTCTTCTTCAGTACTTTCCTGCCCAAACCATTCAGCTTCCTGGATTTGGCACACTCACTGTCTGCTGCCTGAGAGAAAGAAGCCCTGTGCAGTTACATTAACTCTGTCCACATCCAGCGGAGTTGGTTCTTACCAGTGTAAACAGACCCTAGTGACATTTCTGCTTATCTCCACCAGTCTACCATCAGATAAGTGTTAGCTGAGCAAACACATTTGCTTTGCAGGCCGGAATGGGTCATTGGTTAGCATTACTTCTTGCACTTAGGGAAAAACATGTTTCTCCCAGTGGGCGGCTGCTCCATTCATTGGTCAACAGTCAGCAACACAGAAATGCAATGATAGCAAATGGAGGCAGTGGCGGAGGGGGACAACACAGCACTCCTTGAGAAAGCAAACAGGCAAGAGACAGCGCCTGCCAGGGCCACCCAGCTGGCCAGCCCAGAGCTTATCACTCACAGGCTCCTCTGTCAGATTCACTTGGAAGTGGGTTGATCCACAGGATAAGGGGGACTGCAGCCACGAAGGCACGGGCCATAGCGTCGCTTCCTGTGAAGCTGCCAATGCTGGCTTGGCCCTTGGCCTGCCTATTCTGCCTTCCTGTGCCCTTTGTATCAGAGTATTCTCACTCTGTGTTTGCTGAATAGATGTCTGTCATCTCCCTGGTCTCAGTGCTCCCCCAAGACCAGTTCTGCTTCAACCCCTCAGAATGAAGGGCATCCCTGCGTTATGGGTGGAGCTCTCTGAGGCAAGGGACCTTTAGAGTCAGGTTGTTGGTTTTATTCAGGGTCCCATGAGCAATCGCTGCACACATCCATCGGGGTGGGTCAGTTGAATGGCAGGTGCATCACTGATGGGGCCTGGGCCTCTCTGTCCCTCTAGGCAGCTTTCAGCCCCGAATCCTTGGACCAAGGTCAAAACAGCTCATGCCTGAGACAACCTATCTGATAACACCTCCTTTTCAGACCTGGTTAAGTGTCCACCTTTCCTTTAGTTGTAAAAATTGTTTTATATTTAGGTCATAGAACTTCAGGAATTGGCAGTTGGGCCCAGGTAAAGCTTTTAACTATGTTAGCACCTGACCCCAGGCAGAGATGCTGTACATGGTACCCCTAGGCTACTCCACTGGCTAGTAACTCTGAAATCCTTCCCCTTAATCAGTGTTCATTGTTGACCTTCATATCAGGTGAAGGAGGTGCAACCTTAACCTCAGAGGAGTCAACATAGGAGAAATGAGAAGTAGTGATGGAGGCAGACAAGGAACACAGTAATTTCTTACATTAGATTAATCTCTCTCCCCCCCTCTCTCCCTCTCCCTCTCTCCCTCCCTCCCTCCCTCCATCTTTCTCTCTCTCTCCCTCCCTCTCCCTCTCCCTCTTCCTCCCTCTCTCCCTCTCCCTCTCCCTCTTCCTCCCTCTCTCCCTCTCCCTCCCTCTCCCTCTCCCTCTCCCTCCTTCTCCCCCTCCCCCTTCCTCTCCCCCCCTCTTTTTGGTCATTCGTGGGGCTTGAACTCTGTGCCTAGGCACTGTCCCTGAGCTCTTTAGCTCAAAGCTAGCCCTCTACCACTTGAGCCACAGCTCCACTTCCTTCTTATGTTAGATTATACCTGAGCTCCCTACCTCCTTCCTCTCTGCCAGCACAGATCATGAACATGGATCATGAATTTACGCTGTTGCTATACCATCATTCCAGTCCCTTGTACACAGTCTCATCTCTTTATAATGTGTAACTCACAGACTCCCAGCCTCTCCTGCTACCTGTCATGGCCAGTCTTCACTCCCCTGCCTTGTGCACAGGGCAGCCAGACCTCCTTTCCTTCCATTCCCAGCCTACCAAACTCAGTCATCGCCACCACCCCACTCAGAGTGCCCAGCCTTCCCTCGCTTTGGATCCAGGAGCCCACTCTGTCTCCACCAGCACACACAGCTCCTTCTTAGCCTTCTGATTTGGTTTTGTGGGCCTCCTCCTGTTGTTACTGTGACCTCTGTGAAGGCAGAGGCCACTTTCTTTTTTGTGATGGAAACATTCTGTATTTTTATTGTAGCTGTTGGTTACATAATTGTACAAATTTGTCAAAATTTGTACAATCAAAAATTTGTTTCTTGGGAGATAGGAGTTTGGCCTAGTGGTAGAGTGCTTGCCTAGCATTCATGAAGACCCAGGTTTGATTCCTTAGTACCACATACATAGAAAAAGCCAGAAGTGGTACTGTGGCTCAAGTGCTAGAGTGATACCTTTGAGAAAGCTGAAGGATGGTGCTCAGGCACTGAGCTCAAGGCCCAGGACTGGCAAGGAAAAAAAAAATTGTTTCATGAACACTTGTTTGTTAAACTTGTCTTAAAATAGGATGTAAAAATCAACGTTAATAAATTCTTTAATAAAAATATTTGTACATCAAAATATATGATGATATGGGTACATTGGACTGTATAAATTAGGCCTCAAGAAAGTCAAATTCTTTAAAACCAGATAGTACAAATCACATTAACAACAGCAATGTATTTCTGACATCTTGATAAAATAATAGAATTCATCATATATATATATCTTCCTTCAGAGTTCTTTTGAACTATCTAGTTAGGACACCATAAAAGCTTACTATAGCTGGGTGCAGTGGCTCACATCCTAGCTACTCAGGAGGCTGAGATCTGAGGATCAAGCCAGCCCAGCACAAAAGGACCTGAGACTCTTATCTCTAATTCACCTCTAGAAAACGAGAAGTGGGGCTTTGCTCAAGGATAGGGTTGTAGCCTTGAGCTGAAGAGATCAGGGACAGTACCCAGCTCAAGCCCCATGACCCACCAAAAATAATTAAAAATTAAAAAATATAAGCTTACTACGATGCCCTTTTTCTTGCTCTGTACAGTGCTATTGTATAGATGTACCAAAATTGGTTTATCCATTAAGGTTGTTCACAACTTTTACTTTGAATAGGGTCATGACAATGAACTCTGTCGATGCAACCCAAGGAAATTATTCACTGGCCACAGAGTGGCTATCTCAGTGGTCACTCTAGCTGGAACCCATTCTGCTTTTTAGGAATCAGCAAGGGGATGTGCCAGAAGTTCAACTGGCCATTGTCTAAGAGACAGATACTTAGACTGAATGAAGGTCTGGTTTAGAGAGTATTATCTAATGTAGTATTTTAAAATGTAAAAAATGCCATTTGAACTTTTGATTCTTGGTAGTTGATAATAAGTATTGATTTCTAGTTGACTACAATCCTTGAAGGGAATGGCTGTTTCTGTCTCGTGGGTTCCCAGTACTTGGTACAGTCAGTGCCTGGCATATGATAGGCTCTGGATTAATACTTTGTGAATGACAATATGGTCATTCAGTTAGAACTCAAGTATTGCATATGGTTTATCCAATATATTAGTCAAGATCAAAATAGGTTATGGCAGCAGAGGCCACTTTTTAAAACTCTTTGCTGTGCTCTGCATTCCTGGCCTGCGCAGCACCAGGCCTGCTGTAGGATCTGAACAAATGTTCATGGTGTGATTGCCAGACAGGCCAGCTGCCCCGAAGGCTCTGCATGGCTGCATACATGGGAAGAGAGGGGGGCACAGAGGCTAAGCTAGGGGTCAGACTGCATGAGGTATCATTGAATGCTGCTTTTGATCATGTAAAGCCAGTATTCCACTGCACAGCTGCACATTTCCTTCTAAAGCCGTCAAACGGAAGAAGATAAATATTCAGTAATGAGAAGATTCCTTGCCTTTGCTTCTTCCAAACCAGTTTCTGGTCTCAATTTCTAAACATGGCCACCATGTTTTTAAGAAGTAAATGAAAATAAGTAAAGTCTTACTGAAACCGGAGGACCCATGCAGAGCATCAAGAGGACATGCTGGAGAAGGCGCTGTTAGAATGGCTTCATTAAGTCTATAATTTTGCTCCTTTTTTTTAAGGAAAAAAAAATCACAAAGCAGCTACTGCAGTTCCTCTTGTTGATATTTCTCCCGTCCATTGACCAGAGGCATTAAATCTCAGCAGTTCGGTCAGCACGGTCACTTGTAGAAGACACAGCTTGTCTGTTCACCCACCCTTCCCCTGTTCCAGACCACACGAGGACACAGTGTGAATTTCAGATGACCGAGGGGCTAATGAACTGACTCTGTCCATCAGTTATGGCTATTCTAAAAATTTCAAAAGATTTTTCAATATACCAAAAGTCTTTATGACCAATAGTCAGTGCCTGCATTTTGAGGCCCACTGAGGGTGCTGGAGTCTCTGAGTCCGAGCTTCTGTTTGCAGTCATCTCCAGTCCATCCCATCTGCACTGGATGTCTTTGCATGGGGGAGGATGAGAGGCTAGGTAGATTGGTTCCACTGAATCATGATCAGTTAACCCTAATCTGCCCTCCATGAGACAGATGTGGGAGAGCCTGCCTACTTTATTGAAGACATTGAGATATGTTTTCTTCTCTCTGATCTCAACCCTATGGGATTTTCAGCCCACTTAGCTGGATTTGGAGACTAAAATTCCCAATTCTGCTTTGTAGAATGAACTACTAAGTAGATTTATGGTCATTAGTAAATTATATTTTCCTGTGAGCCCCAGATTTTCCATCTTTCATAGAGCTAAGTAAGGTTAGGCATTTCTTCCCTCTCTGGATCCTCAAGAGAATCAAATTGTGGTCATCTTGAGAAGTGCACAGACCTGCCAAAGGTCCCATCCAGGAGCTCCCTGAGTGCACAGGGTCTTCATATACCTCTGACCTCAATCTGATCTCAAAACACTTACTGTCTTCAAGTAGTTATGCAAAAGAGCTTCAATCCAACGTGTTAGTTTATGAGTACAAGGCATCTTGATCAAGGTCACCCATTGCAAAAAACAGCTTTCGATTTCTATTAGCAGCTCCTTTCAAATGTTTTTTTTTCCCTTGAGAGGAAGACAAAAGAACCAGTGAATACATGATTTGGTCTCATCCCAGATAGATTTTTTAAGATCCAACCCCTTTTTAGCATTCACAGCCAGTGTCAATATGAACTTAGTTTGTCTAATCTTTTTGTGGTTTGCATGGAAGGTGGTTGAGTGTTTTTCAGAGTTAGGACTTCCTGTTTTTCCCCATCAGTGTTTTTCTGTTTGAATTCTTCCATTTTTTTTGAATCAGCCAAGCACATGTGTAACACAGTCATATGGGACTAGTCTCAACTTCCATAGGTATCAAATAGGATTCAAAACTAGGTGAGAACATAGCTTGTCATGTTTTATCTGTTCAGTTTATTTCCATCTTCACATGGAAGTTAAAAGAAATATTTGCAGTCAGTTTCATAAAGAGCATGGAGGAAGATTTTAATGCATTTTAACCTATAAAGAAGCCTTCTTCTGTTCCATGAGAAAGGAATGTATCAGAAAGCTTACTGTTAAGCAGATTAACCCATGTTGTCAGCATTAACAGCTTTACATAGGAAGTATGTGCTCTGTGCAGAGACCAGTATTGTCATCATCCTTTATACTTAAAGTGCAATTTAAAATTTCTTCCTTTGGGGCCAGGAGTGTAGCTTAGTGGAAGAGTGTTTGCCTAGCGTGCATGAAGCCTTGGGTTCGATTCCTCAGTACCACATACACAGAAAAAGCCAAAAAATGGTACTTTGGCTCAAGTGGTAGAGTGCTTACCTTGAGAAAGCCCAAGGACAGTGCCCAGGCCTTGAGTTCAAGCCCCAGGACTGGCATAAAAAATTCTACCTCTCTACATTTCAAAGTTTAACAGATGACCCAAGAGGATTCCCTTTTCTTTTCAATAAAACAGAATACTCACTCTTGGTTAGTTGATCACACCAAAATACTGAACACTTCAGGAAATGTGTGGATGGATTCTTTAGGAAGGGAGTTTAGCATTTGCATCCCACAAGTCTGGGGTAAGTTTAGAGTAACTGTACCAGACATTAGGTATGAGATGAGATGATTACATTTGTATCAAAAATAGGCCTTAAGGTTATAGGAAGCTTCAATGTGACCGTTGCCTCCACATGTTAACACTGAAGCTTACAGTCTAAATATTGTTTTATATATAATGCCAACTGTATTTGGCTTTGTTTATATCCACAGAACCCTAACTACATCGAAACATGTGAAACGCGTGGAGGGATACCTCCCATAAGACTCTGTCCTAAAGTTTCCTTCCTATCAATTGTGATCATTAAGGGGACCATCCTATTGGAATGACTTGGTATCATGCTTATTACATCTGGGACTCTGGAGTATAGTCATCTCTGTCTGTTGTCTTCTCCCCACCTCCTCTATCTGCAGCTTTCTGCATGTGTCCTTATTGTCCTACAAAAAGGCCCTAATGCTTGGGATAGGAAGAAACATGTCACTACACTGGGCAAGTTCAGTGTACTGACTATGTGTATGATAAAGTGGCCATAAAAAAAGTTACCAGTGTTGGCGCTGTATCGTATGCCGTGATCAGGAGCAAGCTTGGCACTAGAAGGACACACCATACTCACTAAGTCTATATGAAATAATAAAAGTAATAATAAAGGTGCTAAAAAGCATCTGGATCAAGAGCAGCATGAGCCCAGACTGGTTAGAATGAATTCCTGGAAGGGCAATAACCTGACCTTGACCTTGTTCACAAAGGATGAACAAGGTTAACTATTGGGTAAGACCAGCACCAACTACTGGGCTTTACTGCGTTTCTCCTCCATAAAGTTAGAGCTCTGTTTCCCTGCTTCTGACTAAAAACTCAAATTTCTAGCATTCAACTGAAACTCAACTAGTTTCACAGATGAATTCAGAGAGATCTCTCATGGATTCATGACTTGGTCTCCACATTGAGAATCATTGCTTGCTTGTCCATTTTATTTGAGTCTTTATGTACTTCAGGAAAATCTTTTTTATTTAGGAATATTTGTTGAATCATTCCAAGAATTTTACAGGTTATTTTTTTCTTATGATGATAGAGGCAGTTTATTTATCTCATTATCATTCATATAAGCTTATCAGTCCATCAAAATGGATAAAGGAAATAAACTCATAAGTTTTCCTTTTTTCCTTGACATTGATTACTTTTAAATAATAAACATACAGTAAAGAGTTTGGCTAGAGAAGATAAGAGCATTTTTTAGAGAAGATAAGAACAATATTATTATTTTCCTAAATAATGCTTTAATTTCTATTTTAACTGGTCATATTTAGTACATATATATATATATATAAGTGGGTTTTGCTTTGGAGTCTTTACTCCAAATCTCTATTCTAAATGAGTAGAAATCACACAGGACTCAAAATATAACCCTACTTCTGCAGTAATTGTTTTGAAAGATTTGCTGACTCTTTTCAGCCTTTAACCAGCTGGAAAGATGAACAGAAACTACAGAAAAGCTCACTGCCCACCCCTGTGGAGAGTTTCTTAGCACAGTACCCAGAACTGTGCTAGGCATGTCTGTAGGCCTTTCAGTGGACCATGGGTGGTGGATTGTCCTATCCCACCCCTCCTCCACCTTCTTCTCTCTAGTGTTTCAGGGAGGAGGAGGAAGCGCCAGGCCAGCAGGCTCACTTGGTCCAGTTTGGCACCACCAGAGAAAAACCAAGAACCTTGGCCAAGGCATGGAATGTTCTTGAGGCAGCTCAGCTACAACTTGGGCATTTCCCTTAACTCGCCCTGCAGCTGTGGCATCATTAGGTAGGACCAGTGAGAGGATTGCAGCATTGTGTCCAATCCTTGCAAGGCCACGTATGTAGCAGAAGTTACTCTTCTTGTGATACACCAGGGTTTCTAGGCTGAATGATCCTACTCCATCAACAGGTACGTGCTCAGATGCTGTGGCATTGACCTGAGCACCCTGGGTGTCAGGTAGAGAAAAATGAAGGCGTCTCTTTCTTTGGATCCCCTTTGCCCGCTCAGCCCTGGAGGTCAAAGAGCAAGGATAAGAGTGTTTTATAACTCTTAGGACTGCTCTAATTTTCAAAGATAAAAGTCTAATATGACAATGGACTTACTGAATGGAACTCCATATCTGGATTTGCTAGTCACGCGTTTGTCTGGTTTTGATGTTTGGAGACAGGGTCTCTTGTTTACTTTGGGCTCAAACTCATGATCCTCCTTCCTCAGCCTTCCAAATACTGGGATTCTGGGTATGTGCCACCTACACCCAGCTCTGCCCATCTCTTACCTGTGTGGAAATAGTAATTAATAAAAAAATTCATTTTACTATTTTTATAACATTTAAAAGTATTTTAATTTTCTCCATTTTTTTCCAACTTTTTTATTGTAATTAGTAAAAGGGTTACATGATATTTGCCAGATAGAAGGGGCATTAATTCACATACATTGATACCCTTTCACATGTCTTGGTACCCATTTCCCTCCCCCCCCCACACCTCCCACCCGTCTTGGTAATTTTCTCCATTTTTACTTTAGCTTTGTACCTTATCAGACTAGTTTTTTTTTCATTATTTAGAGAATACTTTATTAGTTTCTGTAATCAAACCCACGTAGATAAGACCTTACATATTTAATACAGTGTGTTTATCCCTGTAAAAATGAAAAAAAATAAATTTAACATTTTTAGACCTATATGGCTATTAATTTCTGTGCAATGCCAACTCAACACAGTAAACTGGGATACTTTCTCCAAAGTTGACAGCACAGCTAAAGTTTCCAAAAATTCAAATTATATATATGTATATATATATACATAAAAAGATCAATATTAGCGGTATGTTATGCATTGATAGCAGCTTTTCCAGGTTCTGCAGTCATCTGAACAAAATTAGACATCCTGCAAAACTAGTTTTTTTACGTGCAAAATGTTAGGCATAAAGCGGGCTCATAGTTGTAAATACAAAATAAACTTGGGAAATTTATTCTCAATTAGCTGCTACAACTAACGACCCCCTTTGATGCTGCCCTGATTCGCTAGTGTTGTGATGGTGTCCTTTGTCTTTTCCTGAACCGTGTCTAAAAACTTCCTTCAGCAGGATGATTTTACTTTTCCTATAGGAGCAGGAGCGGGGCGGTGAGGTGGTAATGCCAAGTGATGCGAATAGCACACCCTAGAAGGGCTTTGTTACAGTTCTCACTGTCTGTCTGAGGGCTATTAGGATTCTTCCTGCAGTGTGTGTGTGTGTGCACCTGTACATGTGTGTGTGTAGGGCAGGACAGCCCTATTTTGTGCTACAGTGCCACATCTTACATTGCTGGCCATGTTACTGATTCTTAGGCCTATTGTTCCATGGTGAATTGTAATTCTCATTCACCTAAGAGCTGTCAAATCAAAAGCCCCAGACCTATAAATCATTCACGAGACAGTGGAGTGTGTGCCAATTGTGTAATTCCCTACAGTGAATCCCAAGACCCAACACTCAGAAATAAATGAGCCTCAGAGCTGAAAAGCAATCATGAGTATCCGACACACTAAACCAACTGGGCCTTCATCACCTTGTGTGGAAGCAGTCCGCCAGCTGTCCTCACCCTCGGGAGGAGGCAGCAGAGGTCTCTTCGCACCCTACACACCCGGGCTTTGCCTGTCAGCAACCCCAGGCTGTGTTCACAGGTTCTGAACTCGTCACCAAGTTGACAGTGTTGATGCAGAAGCTAATTGACTGGCTTTCCGCCTCTATTTCTGTTGTGTAGGCATGATCGAATCTTGTACTTTTTACTCTGTCATCTTGTTTTACATGGAAGTGCTTAAAAACTAACTTTTACTTAAGGACCAGTGGGATGTTTCATTTTTTATTTTATTTTTTTAACGATTTTATTAACATTGATTTTTACATCATGTTTCAAATGTCATGTTTAACAAACAAGTATTCAAGAAGGGACTGTCTATATACAATCACTGACACATAGGTTTTTAGAACATAATTAAAATTAAGCTGAGGTTTGTATGTCATAGATACATATTAATATATGTAATAAAACATTATGTCTGGATTTTTCATTTTTTTAAATCTATCCGAAAGTTCTCTTAGACCTGGTGTCTAGTCTTTTGTGCTGAAAGAACTGGTTTTATGAAAAATGAGGGACCACTTACAATATCTTAAAGTAAAACCCCAAAGTAATGCTGTCAGAACAGTGTCTGCCAGGAGCAAGGCCTCAGAGCAAGTGGTGCAGATGCTTCAGCATTGTCCTTTGGTGTCATTGAGTTTCCTAAGGGCCAAACACAAAGGCACCTTCACTTGATTCAAGAGTTGGTGGTAGGTGTTACCTCTCAGTCTTGCACTGAGTCCAAAAAGAGGCCCAGAGATAAGCAGCCAAAGTACTAGAGTAATGAAGGAGAAAATTCTGTTAGCAAGCAGGAAGAGAGTAAGTATGGAGAATTGCTGGAGAAACTTCTAGGGTCCCAGAGTTAGCCCTTTATTCCAGATTTTTGTTGATGGAGTTTTATGTTTGTTTCTTGAATACTGGACTTGAACGCTGTTCCTGAGCTCCTTTTTGCTCAAGGCTAGCGCTCCACCACGTGAGCCACCGCTCCCCTTCTGATTTTTTATGTGATTAATAGATGAGAGTCTCACACACTTTCCTGCCTAGGATGGCTTTGAACCACGATCCCAAATGTCAGCCTCCTGCATGATCCACCGCACCCAACATTTGTCATTATTATTATTATTAAAGACTCAGTTTTGAAATGAGTAAGCATAATCTTAAGATATCAAACAAGAAATACCATTCAGGGATTTTGTATCTTCCTAAGTATTAAAAATTATCAGGCAGTAGCATGCACGGAAGACCCAGGTTCAATTCCTTGGTACCACATACCCAGAAAAAAAGCCAAAAGTGGTGCTGTGGCTCAAGTGGTAGAGCTCTAGCCTCAAGAAAACCCAAGGACGGTGGCCAGGCCCAGAATTCAAGCTCCAGAACTGACAAAAAAAATTACTAGGCAGTATATTGACTTCAGTAACAATGAATACATTCATATATGAGGTGAAGGAAAAAGTAAAGATGGTTAAATGGCACAGCAAGCTACTGGGGTTTTGTTTTTTTTTAAGCACTCTAGAAGTTTCACAGTAATACTCCTTTGTCCAGCCCCCTGCCATCTTGAATTACAGCTGAATTTGCCAGGTTATAAGATTCATGTCTAAATGAAAGATGGGAAGGACTTGAGGAGAGTTCTGTGACATTGAAATATCCTCTACAAGAACATATTTTCCCTATAATGAACCTAACATGAACTTACTTTCAGATTCAGAGAGCATCCCAAACCATGGTCTTCATTTCCTCTGAGGCATGGGGAACACTGACAACAGAACACTGAGTTAGCCAAGCCTCATCACACTCTCCACAGCAGATTGTCCCTGTTCTTTAAAGACTCTCTCCTGCAGCTCTGAGAAGTGACACAGAGCACCAGTGTCATCCCCAGAATCACCTCGGGGTTTCAGGAAGGACCCTGCCCACAGCAGCAACTTTGACTTCTAAAGAGAACAGGCTCATTTGACTTCTGCACTCTTCAAACCACAACCTCATGTGTGGGTGTCAAGTTCTTGGCTGGAGCTCCAGCTAAACAGAGGGAGGTTGTCTCATTTAGAGCAGTATAGATCCTTGAGAAAAATAAAACATGGCTGGAAAACTACCGGGAAGACAAATGATCTAATTTAACCCAAACCACTTTTTAAAATACAGACAAACAGAACAATAACAGTGGAAAATTACAGGAACCCAGACTCTGAGAGAAACGATTGTAATCCAAAATGGCTTGTTGTCCAGTTCCCATAGGTGACTCTAGCTAGACACAGGCTTCTGCGTTTCCCACACTTCTACACATGTCAGCTTTCTGAAGATGTCAGGTTTAATCAAGATTTTTAAACCGCATTTCATGTGCTGCAATGGCCAGTTTATTCCAAGTCCTAAGAGATATAGCAAAGACATGGAAGCTGTCTGCAGAGGAGTCTTTTATCAAAGGAATTAGTAGATGATCTTTACTGTTTCCCAGCAAGGCAAAATGACTCTCCAACCCTTAGGTCTAGCTGCTTCCTCTAACTTTTGATGAAGTAATTAAAGGAAGTATTGTGTTACTTCAAATTATTTTTTAAACGGGGACATCAGTGTTTTGTGTAATAATCTCTTACTACTTAAGAGATTATTCACATCCAGCTGGGTACCTTGTTGTGGAAGAATCTGGGAAAAGAACATGATCCTTGCTTCCCCATCTGGCCGTGGTGACAAGTACAGGACCTGGGATCCAGAGCCCTCAGCACTTCCCAAATTGTGCAGTCGTCTTGCTTGCATGCCCTGATACCTCCCAAGTACCTATCTTTAAGAATGCAGAGCCTGCAGGCTGGGAGTTTGGCCTAGTGGTAGAGTGTTTGCCTAGCATGCACAAAGACCCAGGTTCAAGTCCATGGTACCACATATATTTAAAAAAAGAATGCAGAGCCTGCCACTGTAGTCTGGTCAGTGACACACCCAGCCATCTTGTTTTGGCTGTCTGTTTTGCAGTGTTGAGTTCAGGGCCTCAAGCATGCTACTAACAGCCCTATTACGGAGTTCTTTTCGGTTATCCAGGGTCTGTTCAGAAATGACTGTCTTCTCCTTACAGCAGCTAACTTCTCCTGTAGGATTCGACTTCCTAAGAAAAATTTGTCATATATCTCAATTGTTATCCAAAGGAAGTGAAAAAGAAAGAAATTGGAAAAAATTATTTGCTTAAATGTTATACTGTTGCCATTTTGATAACCGTTTAAGTCCATAAATTCGTCCAAAAAAATTTTGTTTTAGCCAGAAAAACAAACCAACCATCAGAGAATTTTATAGGTCATAGTTATTGCATGCATTTTGTTTCTATCCTTTGTTCAGTTATTCATGGTCCTAAGTAGATTCAGGAAAACTGGTAGCAAACCAGTCCAGTTCATACCTCAAGGAATAACGGACTGGTGAGTGGGGCCACTGAGTGGACAGGTGACTACAGCAGCAGTGGAATCTGGAGGTCACTGAAGGTGAGAAAGAGGCTGGTGGTGAGGCAGTATGGCGTCAGGAGAGATTCTTTCTTTTGAGATGGAAGAGATGGGTCATTGTGAACAGGAAGGTGGCAGTCAAGCAGCAAAGATCAGGCAAAAGAGGAAAACAGTGGCACTGAGCAAGGCTCTTGAAAAAGTCAGAGGATCGTACATGCAGTTCCAGGGCTTGTGACCTTTCCATTGTAAGAAGGGCTTGGGATAGATTTTGGTTGGTCAGTTGGTTTTGAAATGGAGTCTCACTACATAGCCCACGAGGAAAACTATGCATCCTCATCTGGACTCAGACTCAGTCTTCATGAGTTCTGAGATTACAGGCATGCACTACTATACACAGCCTAAGACAGACTATTTTATTGAGTTTTATGTTTTAGATAAAGAAGCCACAAGGAATTCAGTCTCTACCCTGGATTTCTTCTTCTAAATGAAGTGGGAGGTAAAGCTTTCTGCTGAGTTAGAGAATGGGAAAGATGAGACAGCTGAGCAGGCAGCTGTTAACCCCAGGGAAGGTGGAGAGATGCATGTGTACTGGCCCGTGTTGTGTTTGTGACTCTCTCAAAGGCCAAGCCGAAGTCTACAGCTATCGGTGAGAACAGCATTGGTGAGCGATTCATGAACCTCAGGCTGACGAGTGCAGATAGGAGTTGAAATTCAGCAAACTTAGAACGAATGCAGTGGGAGAAATAGCTAGCATGGCCGAAGATTGTACCCCGTCACACCCCAGCTGCATCCATCAGGGTTCCACTGAAATTGGGAAGAGATTCATAACAAAGCTATGGCTGTAGAGTGGACAGCTGGAGCCTGGTAGAGAAGGTCACTGAGGTGGAGGAGCTGGAAGAGTTGAGAGGCCCAGAGGGTTGGCTCTTCTATGTGGAATTCTGCAGGGGGAGATCCAGTAAGATGGGAGCATCTAGGAGAGCAGTGAAGAAATGATGGCAGTAGGCATGACGGGTGGGGCTACGCACCCACCTCCACGGAGGATGGAAGCAGAGCGGCCCCTTGATCTTTCCCTGAGCTCCTCCCCTCCTCCTCTCCATTCCGGATGACTGAGCCCTTCAGGGGCTTCATCTACCCCAAAGGCTGTGCAGGGTCACCGCCGGGAGGACAGCAGAGCGTGATGAGTGTGGTCAGGGAACTGCAGGCTTATTTGTGCAGGACCTCTGGGCCAGCACACGGGCCTTGTGAACCACCACTTACACCGCAGGCAGGATGGAAAGCAACAGTGTCAATCAGAGGCCAGAGGAATCAGACTAATGGGCCTCTGGATTGCCATAGTCGTGCTTGTGGCTTATTGGCTCTAACTTTGTACTAAGCCCACAAAAAAAAAAAAACACCTTTCTATGCTTTAGGGGCTCACAGATCTCCTAGCCAGGAGAGAAACTTGAAGGAAGCAAGGAGGGAAGGTTCTCCCCTCCCTGGAGCAGGGATACAGCCCTCCTCCCCACCTGCAAAGTCTACTTGTGCCACCATCAGCAAGAACACTTGTCCTGACGAATCTGTCAGTAGTCCTGGGATTTTTCTGGTCTCCAGACTCCAAATTTAACACATCAGGAAATCTTTTAGTATTTACTAATCTTCACAGCTCATACCAGAAAGATCTGTTCATACCTGTGGGATTTCGTAAGCATTTCCTGGGACATTTTTCTTTAATATTTCTTAATATCCCATGGTTTCGCAATTTACTGTAGAAAAACAGAGAACTAAAAAATAAAAGCACTCATCAAAACACCTTGGCCCTGGAAACACTGGGAGATAGGAAGATAAGAATGTGCCACCCAGTGTATGCTGGAAGCAGGGGGCTTTTGTTTCTATATCCTGGAGGTCCTTTCATTTAGCATCAGTCTATATGGCCTTATGTATCTAGGTCTTGCCCTGTTGTAAACCTTTGCTAGGAAAGTCCAGGGTTTATACTGATTATGACAAATGAGGGAAACCATTGAGCCTATGTTCCTTTGAGTCTGGTTTACTTCACTTAATATGATTTTTTTCCTAAGCCTTTCCATTTCCTTACAAATGGGGTGATGTCGTTCTTTCTGACGGCAGCATAGCATTCCATTGTGTTTAAATAGCAGGTGTGCTTTCAAGTCAGATGTCCACATTTCTACATGTCACTTGCATTGGGGTCTGGTTCATGGGAAGAACAAGCTCATCCCTTGGCTATGAGAACCAACTCTAGTTAAGGGGCAGCTTCATATTTCCAGGGGCCAGAGGGCTTTTCGGTGTGGCCTGAATGTGAAGCAGAGCATCTTTGGGAAACTAGGGAAGGTTTAGGGACTTGCCTCGAAGCAGCAGGTAGATCTCAGTGCTTATAAATAGTTTGGGCCATGGGGCCGGGAGTTTGGCCTAGTGGTAGAGTGCTTGCCTAGCATGCATGAAGACCCAGGTTCGATTCCTTGGTACCACATACATAGCAAAAGTCAGAAGTGGTGCTGAGGCTCAAGTGGTAGAGCTCTAGCCTTGAGAAAGTCCAAGGACAGTGCTTCAGCCCTGAACCCAAGCCCAGGACTGGCAAAAAAAAAAAAAAATAGTTTGGGCCAGACTCATCCTTAACGACCTCACTCATTCTGCAGATTAAAAAAAACACTTCTTGAGCTGGATTTCAAGGCTTTGAATGGTCTTCAACGCTGCCCATGACTGCTTCCTTCCCCCTGGCCTTTCTAGAGATGCAGGTGGGCTGGGAGCCACATTGCCAGAAAAATGCAGCTCAACCAAGACATGTGGAAGGATATCAATGTATGTGAATTAATGTACCTTCTACCTGGCAAATATCATGTAACCCTTTTATTAAATACAATAAAAATATTTTTTAAAAATGCAGCTCATTTGTATGAATGCTAAACATTTTTTAAATAAAAATAGTGAACTTTCCTGTGTTGTGCCTGCTGGCTCATGCTTATAATCCTAGCTATTCAGTAGACTGAGATGTAAGAATCACAGCTCAAAGACAGCCTGGGACAGATAAATCCTAGTATTGGGAGATTCTTATCTCTGATGAGCCATCAAAAACCTGGATTTTGAGGTATGGCTCAAGTGGTAGGCACCAACCCTGGGTGAAAAAGTCAAATGAGAATGCAAGCCCCCGTATCAGCACAAAGAGAAGAAAGAAAGGGAGAGACAGGAAGGGAGGGAGGGAAGGAAAGAAAGAAGGGAGGGAGGGAAAGAACTAGGCTCCTTCATATTGGAGGGCTTATTACAATAAGCATCATCTTAAGTGTCAGACTGACCAAAAAAACTCCTCCTTCCTTTGGGATATTTTTCTTTTCCTTTAACCTGGTGCCCTGTGTTCCACCGCCTACAGCTGTACTGGGATCACTTGGGATATTTCTGGGAAAATGAGTCCCTGGGGTCACTCAGCAGTTCAGTGGTAGAAGCTGATTCTAGCCCAAGTCTGCAGGCCTTGGCACCCTGTGCTCTGTCCTCAAATTACCATAATTGTTGAGCTAAATGAAACTTCTCCCTCCTGGTCCTGCAGACAGAGCTGTCATTACCTGAGCCTTCCTGCTTCCAGTGCCTGAGCCCCAGCCAGGTTTGGGGCTCCAGTCAAGAAAGTGAGGGTAGAAACGAAGGCTTCGCACTGGTGGTCCCGCTAGGGCTCACGTCTTTTCAGTAAACAATACCAAATGGACAGGTTACCAGCACTCTAGGGTGCTTTTCAAATTTGTGCTAAATAATAGATGCCGTTTAAATTAGAATTCACTTTCAAGTAATCAAAACACAAGTGAACAATTCATCATTATAGACTTAGGGGAGAATGTGGAAGAGAAACAACAAAGCGAACAGATTCATAGTGTGGGAGATGAGTAGTAACGAGAAGGTGTCCAAGCTGAGTTGTCTGGAAGAAGAGCCTGTATGTGGATCTCCTGTGCTGTGATGAAAGGTGCAAGGGCGGTCAAAGGAAAGAGAGGGGCCTGGAGGTGAGGACACTGGGGAAAGTTAAGCAAGGCTTGATCCTCACTGGAGATGGGTTGATTTTCCCTTAGCCTCGTGGGAGCTGTATCAGAATGCCCATGTGGAGACTGAGAGTCGGTCTTACACCCTGTGTCCGCCAGTCTTTGTCCTCCTGTGATCTGGGGTACACTGTAGTGACTGGCTTGGTGGCCAGCTCCTGGGGCTGAGTGCACTGCAGGTGTCTGGAGTCTGGGTGGGAGCCAGCGTCACCTACAACCACGTCTTGAAGTAAACCATCAAGCATCCATCCGAAACATATAGCAGGAACCTTCTCACTGGGTAAATCCATTAGACAGCAGGCTTTATTATCAATCAGTTCCTTGGTTTTCATTTTGATTTGGAGTTAGTGTATTTGACTGGCTGGAGGTAACAAATGAGAGAGAACCACTTAAAGATAATAAAAATAAAAATAGGAGAGGCAGAGAAAAGTGAAAGAAAAGACAAGAAAAATGTATCTTGGAGTTACACCATAGAAATATAATGTGTTTTGTGGGTACAACGGAGGGAGGTGCTGTTGGAAGACTGACGAAGCAGGCAAAGGCATGATGGTGTGTTTGGTTTTTTTTAAATCTGATTATGTGATGATGGATTACTTATATTGCAATAGCCAAACTGATAGGGTAAACTCTGCCAAACATCAGAAGCTGAGTGATAAGTGGACGGTAACAGTGGGGAGGCTGGAGTTACTGGGGCAGAGGGGAAATGGAAGCTAATTGCCACTCACTTGTGTCTTGGACCTAAACTTACTCTGAACAGTGAAGTCTGTTGTTAAAAATAAATGACTGAACTAAGAAGTCACTTGCCTGCTCAGCTGTTGTCTGTTGCTAAGGACAGAGGCAAAGTCCTGGAGACATTTTAGTCACAAAAGGTCTCCACAAACTCCATTTCCACCAGCTCCAAAGTTATTTGTGTACTTGTTGGGAAAATTCATTTGGAAACCTACCCAGATAAGTCTTCCAGCCTCACAGGTGTCTCCTAGAGAATGGATAAAGGGCTTGGAACATTCACCGGTCACATTTTCTTCTTCAAGAAGAAAAAGACAGGAGTTGGAGGTGTGGCTTAAGTGGTAGAGCACAAGCCATTGAGTGAAAAGTATTAGACACTGAGTTTGAATTCCAGTCTCAGGATAAAAAAGAAAGAAAGAATGTGCAGAGAATACCGTGTGAGAATAGTAATGTGGCCCCATGGTAGACTGCCTGCCTAGCATGTACAAGGACCTGTGTTTCACTTACTGTCCTGCACAAATAAGAAATAATAAGATAGAAACGATGTGTTCTGTCTAAAGTTATTCTTTTCCTATGCGTTTGTCTATCCAGAGCTCAGAATTGTATTGCAAGTTAAAGTCACCACCCACTGCTAGCATAAAACTTTCTCTCATAACATAGAGCCCCGCGCCGTGAGGACCCCTACATAGAATATGCACAGTAGACACATGTGAGCTGGCATGCATGTGTGTGCACATGCACGTGTGCCTGCATGCACGCATGCCTGCTTTAAAGAAGATGTCACCCATTGATATAAACTGCTTGATGAACCTTTAGAATGCATTTCTACTATGTAGATTCAATCAAAAATACAATTTTATGTGTTAGAGGTATTGGTTTGTTTATTGGGATAGTTTCTCATGATGTAGCTCAGCCTGGCCTTGAACTTGAAATCCTCCTACCTTATCCTCTCAAATGCTGAAATTACAAGTGTGTACCACCATACCTAACTAGCATTTAAAACAAATGATCACAACTCCACAGACAGGGCTGAGAGTGTGGCCTAGTGGTGGAGTGCTTACCTAGAATGGACAAAGCCCTGGGTTTCATTCCTTGGTACTACATACACAGAAAAACGCCGAAAGTGGTGCTGTGACTCAAGTAGTAGAGCGCTAGCCTGGAGGAAAAAACCAAGGATAGTGCCCAGGCCCTGAGCTCAAGCCCCAGGACTGACAAAAGAAAACAAAAGAAAAACTCCATAGACTCATTTTCCAGTATTACTATAAAATTCTTGTTGGGTTTTTCTATTACTTTAATCCAATAGACCAGTCCACTGGACTGCCTTCTCCACCAAAATATACTCAAAACGAAGTTAATCTGGGCCAAAACGAAAACCACTGCCTTTTCCCAAATCACAATGCGATTCACCCTGCCTGGCATGGCTATAGAGACCCAATCTGCTGCATTGCCCCTTTCTAATGCTGCGGCTGTCCTTGTCTCCCTCACAGGCCTTGAACCGGGGCATTGCCGCTGTCAAGGAAGATGCGGTCGAGATGCTGGCCAGCTACGGGCTGGCGTACTCCCTGATGAAGTTCTTCACAGGCCCCATGAGTGACTTCAAAAACGTGGGCCTGGTGTTTGTGAACAGCAAGCGGGACAGGACCAAGGCCGTCCTGTGCATGGTGGTGGCTGGCGCCATCGCTGCTGTCTTTCACACCCTGATCGGTAAGACTCTGACTGTCATGAAAGCCTCTGGCTTGCCAGCCAGTTTTGGATTCCTCTCAGTTGATCTATAGTTCCGGAAGTAGGTGATTTCTTAACTAAAACATCCCTCCTGAAAATTCCAGTGGGTGTAAGGAATGGTGCTCATGTTCCTAGCTCTAGCAAATAAGTGTATTTTTCTGGAAAGCTGTAGTTTTGCATCTCTGGTCCCCAAAATCAGGGAGGGAATGATTCGATCGTTAGAGGATTCATCGTAGGAATAGCATCGTGTAAGATGGACAAAATAGCACATCCACCAACTAGGAATTGGTAGGGCACATCTGTCATCCTAGATGATACTCAGGAGGCTGAGCTGTGAGGTTTGTGGTTCAAAGCTAGCCTGGGCTGGAAAGGCTGAGACTCTTATCTCTAATTAGCCACCAGAACAGTGGTGCTGTGATTCAAAGCGGATTGCTACCTTTGAGCAAAAACGTTCAGGGACAGTGCCCAGGCCCTGAGTTCAAGCCCTATCACCACCACCACTTCCACCTCCACCTCCACCTCCACCTCCTGCCCCCAGAAAAAGCACAGCCTTTTATTAGAGACACACTTGCCAATTGATCTGAGAATAAACATAGAAGGATTGTTATTTAAAACTGATCCTATTGGTATTGCAAACCAATGGCAATGGTGTTACTTGTTAAAATTAATTTGTTCTAGTGCTTCTTTGGTGATTTAGTCAAAGGAGATACTGATGGCAAGGCATTCTTTCCATGACTGGGAAGCTCTGCGTGATACTTAGGGAAGAGCCTACAGGTGGAGCAAGACCTTGGAGAGCGCATTTCCTCAGAGCTGGCTTCTCTTGATGGTTCTGGAACCCCAGGGCATTATTTCAGGATGCTCTCTTGCTGCTTTGCTTATTCCTAAGGATAAAAGTTAAGTCCCACATGTGCTTAGCCGGTTGATAAAATACTGTGAATGTCATTTCATATCCCACTGTGAGCCCTACTGTTGTAACTGCTGTGTGAGACACCCTGATGTCAATGGCAAATAAAGGATTAATCCAAACCACTCACAGTGTATTCCAGGCAGCTAATGTTTATTCACATCATTGTAATCTCAAAGTTAATAGGGCATGACCTTTGTGGTTTTCCTCTTTAACATGGAATCGAATTTCGTTCTAAGAACTATGTGGAAGAGAGCCACTCTGCTAATGAAATTATTCAGCCATAGTGTTGATATTGATCATTTTATCTGTGCTCAAAGCTTCATTCAGAGTGAACGTAGGTAGAGAAAGATGCTTTTCTTTTGCTCAGTTTGTTCCTGAAACTACCAGTCTTTCTGCAGCTATCTATAATCTAGGCCTTTGCTAAAGATAGTATATGAAGTGAGAAAATTTCATACATCCTTGAAACGAAGATCTGATCTAAATAGTGAGTTCATTCTCTTTTGTTACTGGTGTTTTTACTTGGATCACTGAATAACCTAACATACTCTGTTTTAACCATGCTTGAATGAGAATTTAAGATAAATAGCTAATAACTAGCTGTCAACAGCTAGGAAAAAGAAAACTGAGCAGACTTTATTTGAGGAAAATGTGGTCATTGAGATAAAAATGAACATGACTGTTCAAGTTAAATTTAATTTTTTCTCTTTTAGAGGAGAATCATAAAATTTGGAATTTAACTCGCATTAGCTCAGTTATACTTAATAATCCTTTCATCACATTTGATATTTTGTACATATCCACTTTTATAGAACACAGAAATTTTGTATTTTTAAAAATACTTTTTGATTTGGAAAGACTTTATTATTATTGGTGGTAGTAGTGGTAGTAGGATCTTTAAGTAGTTGTACAAAGGGGTTTTCAAGTCAAAGTTTCAATTTATAAGTACAGTTCATCTTGGTCAATGTCACCCCTTTCCTAAATCTCCTCTTTCACTGGAGATTTCCTTTCTATTTTCCCCCAGACTGCTTTTAGTCTCTGTTTTTTTTTCTCTCTCTATGGCTACAGCTTCATCTTCATTCACCTTTCTCCCTTCTTCCTTTGCTGGTGGTCTATAATGTCTCCTCCATGCTTTGTTTCCTCTAATCTGGAGCATAGTTCCATGATGGGACATTACTCTTTCTCCATCCATGCCCAGCCTTAGCTGCCATCCCTCCCTGTATCAGTAACCTTTGATTTCACAGTTATATAGCTTCTGATATATATCTTGATTATATCTTCTGAAAAGGTGTTCAATAAATGCCTCAACCTGGTTTCACTTTTTAGTAATATTAACAGCTGATGCCTACATTTTCTGCTTCAATGCTCAGTGCTTGGATAATAATGCTTGCAGCATGGGAACACTGGCATAGATAAAATGCAAATATGCTGTCTGAATATACTGAACCTGAGACACTGGTATGATCTCAGGAAGCCTTCCTAGCCATCTTTGCCCAGGCAGATATTGAATCTGATCTGCAGAAACAGCTCTGAATAGAGCCTATTGTTAGCCAGAGACCACCTACCAAAGACTGCCCCGGCTAACCCAGAACGGGAATTTGTGCCACAGAAATCGAGGTTAAATTTTCTGTATCTTCCGTTCAGGTGAAGCCAGGCTGATTTCTTTAAATGTTTCATTAATTACCACTCCCCTCGCCACTTTAATGAATTAATTTCTCTCTCACTTTTTGTTTCGTGTGTGTGTGTGTGTGCGTGTGCGTGTGTGGTGATTTTTAGGAGCACATAGATTAGGAAGAGCTTCTTTTGGGGGAGGGAATGGACTGAGATCAGAAGCAAGAAAGAATCCAGTGCTAACTGTAATAGGTTCCTGAGTAAATGTGGTATGTAGAGCCAGACAGGGAACCAGACGAAGGAGTCTTGGAGCCTGAAACTAGGCAGACCTCTGTAGGCTACATGAGGGAGAAATGAATAGGGAGCAGGGACATAGACATGAAGAGGAAGCTGGTGGGGAGTATCACATCATCACATGCCTGCCACTCCGCATGGAGTCCCTTGGAAAGCCTTTGATCCCAGTAACTCTTTTGTGAGGTCTCACAGATAAGCACATTGTATCTGTGAGTCTGATTCAGCCTTCACCAGTGAGGTTTCTGTGGACTAGTATTCATCTTTGTAACCTCTTCGTCTCTAAAGAAATGAACTTGTATTTAGAAAAGCTGGCTGTATTTTATAATGCATCATCTCCTTGACTATGAACTGGAAGACTTGAATGAGTTCCTTCAAAGATTGTTCATTTCAAGGTACTTCTAAGCATTTGAGAAATCCTGCTTCCTTTCCAGCATGGCTTTGATTTTAGCTAGATGAACTTGCCCGCTTTCTGTTATTAGTATTCATGAATTAGATCCCTGAAGGGTCTTCCTCCCTTGGCTGTGGCCATGTGCACCTCTGCACAATAGGGCACAGGTGCACTTCTCCCCCTTATTAACCCTGAGCCATCTCCATAATCTGTTAGTGGGTCACAGCAGGAAATCAAAATAGACTCAGGTCAAAGAGCAGTAAAAGCTCTTCGGCAGCTTCCTCTGTTATTAATTCATTGGAACCAATAAAGAGATGAACTTTATATGGAGTCCTTTTCATTACATTTGCTATAGATATGAAATTATTTTTCACTGTATCGCATCACCGCTGAGCAAGGCATTCTCCCGTCCTCCAGCCATGATCACCTGCGAGTGGGTTTCCCACTCATGAGGAGCAGATTCCACTGGCCACATGGCCTCCTGACCTAGCATCCCTTTGTAACTTCATTGTAGCCATGCCTTCTGCCATGGACTCCTCCCTGAGGCACTGTGTAAACGCCGCAGAGTACAGGGTTTGCCCTCACCACCTCGTAATTTAGGCCAGTGGTCACTGGAGGTGGTAATCCTGTCTCTCACTCAGGGGATCTATAAAAGAAAAGCCTTGCTCACCTCGCAGTGCGGTTTCGTTGGGGTCCATGTCAAGTTTACCTGCAAGGAAATGAGTGCTTCCTTTCTCCCTCACAGAACACAGGAGCCATTGTTGTGGCTTTTGGCTTGCCTCCCCTAGAGATGTGTGCCTTGTTCAGAAGCGGCCCAGTGGTCAATAGATCTAATGTTTGCAGTGGGTAGTGAGCAGTTGAAGTCATTTCTGAACGCGTTCCCTTTGCCAGTTTACTTTGTTCCAAGTTATCACCCATGTGCATGGATTCTGAAGCAGACCAGTGAAAGAGGGAAATGAGTCTGATTTGCCGTGAGTCACACGAGCAAAGGTGCTGGGAAGGGGGACTCAATAGTCTTGTGCTTTGTGGTTTTGTGTTCATCTAAAGCCTACTCTAGTACTTGTGCTCAAAACACAAGGATTTTGTTGTTGCTGCTATTCACCGTACCACGGCCAGCTGGGTGGCCAGGGCGGACTTGTAGTAAGCCGAAGGTCAGCCACAGAGTGGCCCACCCAGGTGACCTCTGCTGGAACAGCTGGACTCTATTCTATGGTCTTTTGTGGCCCTGTAGCATTGTCTGAGCTTTTTTCATAGCTGTGACCAGACTCCACATGGAAGGGTAGAGGCACACACGCTTCTGCAGCAAGAACCAGAGCCACTCTCCTCTCCCACTGCACCCAGCTGAGTAGGGCAGCCCACAGGCCAGTGGCAACCAGGCATAGGGACAAAGGTAGCTGCAGATTCGTTGTTGTTGTTGTTGGTGGTGGTGGTTGTGGTGGTTGTGGGGCTTGAACTCTGGGCCTGGGTGCTGTCCCTGCTCTCTTCAGCTCAAGGCTACCACCCTACCACTTGAGCCACGATACCACTTCTGGTTTTCTGGTGGTTCATTGGAGATAAAAGTCTCACAGACTTTAGTGCCCAGGCTGGCTTTGAACCTCCATCCTCAGATCTCAGACTCCTGAATAGCTAGGATAACAGGTGTGAGCCACCGTACCGAACCTAGCTGCAGATTTTGACAGGGGAAGTTGTAAAGTCCCAAAGTGGAGATGGAAGGAGGAAGCGAGATGTCGTTACCATTACTTCCTTTGTGTGTTGTGGATCTGTGCCTCTCTTCAGTCTATATTTATCGAACACCTACTACATGGTAAACACAAACACTGGACTAGACCCTGCTCCTGAGTGCTCACACCTGAGTAAGGTAAGAGAAGAAGAAGCCGGCAGTAAAGTTTGACAAGCCCCATGCTTCCAGGTAGAATGTTATTCTTACATTAGAAATTTGTAGTCGCTTATTCACTTGCCCGTGGATCCGTGGTCTTTGTCCAGGTCTGGGCCATGTGTTGCATCTCCCATGCTATTTTTCTGACCCCCGTTGTTGCCCAGCACAGATTACCCCGAGTCATGTCATGCATCAGTGTCCCAGCCCCCATGCAGGAAACTGTTCCCTTTGCAGCTGGCCAGTTGGCACAGTGCCTGGTACAAACAAGTCATTCAACACATATTTGCTGAAGTGACTTAAATGTGGTCTGTCAGCCATGCAAGCGCACACACTTTGGAAGTGATACATCAAAAATAAGAGGTGGCTGCTCCCGTGAGAAGCCTCATAAACAGAACTCAGTACTCTGTAAACAACAGAGGTGGACTTTCAAGTATTTGAATTAGGGGGCTGGGAGTTTGGCCTAGTGGTGGAGTGCTTGCCTAGCATGCACGAAGACCCAGGTTCAGTTCCTCAGTACCACATATATAGAAAAAAGCCAGAAGTGGTGCTGAGGCTCAAGTGGTAGAGCTCTAGCCTTGAGAAAGTCCAAGGACAGTGCTCAGGCCCTGAGCTCAAACCCAGGACTGGCAAAAGAAAAAAAAAGTATTTGAATTAGAAAAACCTTACTCATACATGCATTTTATTTCTTGGGAATCGTCATTGTTCTACTCTTAAAATGGTGGAGGAGGATTGGAGGCCTTTTTCTCAGTTCCCAAGAAAAAATATCTGCAGATAGTGTTGTTTTGATTAATGTTAATGCTTCATGTTAATACGTTAATGTTAACGCTTTCATGTTACGTGCTGGTAACTTGTAGAGGAGCAAGTTTGAAAGCGGCCATACTTCTAGTTGGCAGAGGTCACAGGGCTATGAACTTAAAAGCCCATTCTGTCTGTCCTTCTTTCAGTCGTGGTCAGAGCTACTTATCTAGAAGTAGGTCAAGTCATCGTCCATCCTCTTGCCGTTTACAGCGTCATAAAGCCTGCCTAGACCTGCTCAGAAGCCTGGTTTAATTTTGTTTTATAACTCTCTGCCTTTCATTATGAGTACTCACTTGCAGAGCAGTGTTCGTAAGGCAATGGGTGGGAGTTGGGTACTAAATATTGCTAGCGCAGCTAGCCTGGTAATTAGAGACTCTATGCAAAGCACTTTAAGCAAATCATCATCAGCCACGCTCTCCCTGTCCTGGAAATAGCTCAGGGGCAGCTGAGTACGGGAGGAAGGACATGGGGGACAGGAGAGACAGGTGAAAACAGGTGCTGGGATTTCATATGCAGGAAGTAGCGTAACCTTGGCAACTAGAAGATTCTCCTTTTACTCTCAAAGACTAGACAGAGGTGGGAAAACTTCTTCCTTGAGTAACTGAAAAGAGGAAAATTAAAAGAAGTAAAAAGAAGACTTCTTAGTCTTGGGTCCACTAAAACTTGGGGTCCAAAAAGAGCTCCCCAGCAGGCCCTTCCTTCTCACCTGGAGTCCTGTCTGCGGGATGTCTTTGTTTTCTTTGTATCCCCTTTTACAAGGACACCAGCCATGATAGGTGGGTGCCAGGTCTCCAGTCTGACCTCATCTTAACTCAGAGCTGCAGTCACCCAATGCTCCTTAGTTGCGGGCATTAGGACTCCAATGTTTGAACTTGGAAGAGACATAGTTAGGCTCAGCACGCCACCCTTCTTGATCCCCAGCTTTGACCTCTGCAGCCAGGATCACTTAACAAGAGTTTCCATTGACTGTCACCTTTACCAGGGGATTTAGCTCAGGAGCTGTTCGTAGCTGGCCTCCTGCTCGTGGACACGGCATTACAAGCTTGTCCAGCACCAGTGGCTGTGTCAGGGTGGGGTCGGTACTGTGGGTGTGGAGACTGTCTCCATGCAAGACCCTCCGGTGTGGTCATCTGTTGACCGCATGGAAACACCAGGTACAGATACATAGAAGCATGACACACATTGAGACAGAGCTTCTGCAGCTCAGCGTCCTGAGCAGGCCATTGTCGACTCAGTCTCCCTGGGTGAGCACTGGTGTAATATGCCTCTTCCCTCACCCCCAACTCTAACAGCTGCCCTCCTGGGCTGCCTTCCCCACCAGGCGACACTGCCTCAGGTCCCCTGTCAGCTTCTGCTCCAGAGGACAAGGATATCGCCTCTGCTCCTTCCTCCATGTCCCTTCCTCCATCTTGTCTTTTTCTAGTCTGTAATCCATCCCGCCTGGGCTTCCTGCTCTGTGGCCCCCAAGACCCCTCCTCACCTGGCACCTTGTTCACCTCCCCTGCTTCTGTCTGGTTTGCACTACAGTCTCTCCTCAGGGTACATGGCATGTCCCTCCCGTCCTCTGCTTGGCCTCCCACCTCCAGCTCTCCAGCCCGCCATGCTCTCTGGAAATCGTAGCCATCCTAGCTCCCTTCACGTCACCCAATACTCACCATGGTCACGGCTGCCAGGGTTCTCACGGGTCCCTCTCAGGAGCCTGGATGTCATCCTCAAAGCCTTGCCAGCTCCAATGCCTGGAACGCAACATGGATCTCCACAAACAACAGAGTTCTTTCTCTTTCCTGATTCCTGTGCTAATATGTTATCTCCTGAGTTTTGAAGGGGGGGGTCGGGAATCAAGTAAGACTGCTCTATTCTGAATTCAGAGCCACTCCTGTGATTGTCTCCTGTGGATACTGATAGCCACATACTGAGAGAGGGGACACCTGAAAATAGAGAGGCTTGGTACCCATAACCTGCATCATTGAGGTGAAAATGGCCCATGTTTGCTGGTGGCATTTGTCAGGATGCTTAGCTAACTCACTGGCAAGATCTTGTTCTCTCTCCTCTTATGTCTGAGTGCAGAATGTGTTGAGTGCCTGACATGTTTGGTGCATATCTGATACATCCTTCACTGCCCGGGACCCCTTCCCGTGCTGCCACGCTGCTCCCAAGTGGTAGAATGGAAAGAGTGGCAAGTGTGAAAAGCTATCTTTAAAACTTGTACTGAGGAGCCGGGCACGTTGGTTACACTAATCCTAGCTACTCACGAGGCTGAGCTCTGAATCCATCAGAAAAGTCCCTGTGACTCTTATCACCAATTAACAATCAGAAAGCTGAAAGTGGTACTGTGCCTTATATGGTAGAGTGCTGCCTTGAGCGAAATAAAGCTACTGACAGTGTGCCCAGGCTCTGAGTTCAAGCCTCGGTACCAGCACATGCGTGCACGCACACAGACACACACACACACACACAGACACACACACACACACACACACACACACACACACACACACACACACACACACACAGTCTGCACCGAGCACTAGGGGTTCAAGTATTAAAACACCTGCCATATTAATGTATATAAACACCTGCCTTCACATCCTTCCACGAAGCATTCTTTAATTACATGGAAATGATATCTAAGTGTGCAACTATTAGGTAAGCCTGCCAAAAGGACCCAGTGGATTAAAGTGTAGAAGCACACCGTGGAGGGTGTTCTTGGGCCGTCAGAGGCAGTCCCCTTTCTCCTGTAAACACTCACGTGAGTGCCCCACACACCTGCAGAAGAATGGGGCAATCTGAGCCCCAAAGTGTGAGCTGTGACTTTCTCTGGCTAGAGGGATGAGGTTCTAGGTGATTTTCTTCTCATTTTTCTAGAGCAAATGGCTCTTATTCCTAAATTATGTTTAGGTTTTGGAGATAAAAAGCAGTGTTTCACACCTGTGCTCTTGGCCTCCGCAGCTTACAGCGACTTAGGCTACTACATCATCAATAAGCTGCACCACGTGGACGAGTCCGTGGGGAGCAAGACTCGAAGGGCCTTCCTGTATCTCGCCGCCTTCCCCTTCATGGATGCCATGGTAAGCTAGGAGGCCGTCACGATGTTGCTTTGTGAAATGCAGAGGACAGAACATTCACTACGTTCTCCGTGTTTCTGTGTACGGTTTGGTGGCATGCAGGACATTCCGTTCTTGTGCAGCCAGTCTTCAGAGCCCTTGCCACTCTGCAGACCTGAATCTCTGTGTCCACTAAGACCAGTTACCCTTCCCTGCCCCTGGAAACCCCCTTTCTCTCCATTTCCAGGAATCTGATTTCATTCTCCATTAGATACCTCGTAGGAGTAAGAGCAGATGATATGTTTTGTGACTGGCTTATTTCATTTTACACAATATCCTTATAAGGATATTACTTCAGGGTATAGCTCGTGTTAAGAATTTCATTCCTTTTTAATTTTTTCTACTTTTTATTTATTAGCCTTAGGTAGTTCTACAAAGGAATTGCCATTTAACAAAGCATCTTGATCGGTGTCACCCTTTCAACGTTCTCAGCCATCCCATCCTTACCTACCCTTTCCCTCATTCTTCTTAATTTTGTAGACTGTGCACTGAAGTCCTGATTGCATGAGGGCTCAGGAATGTTCCATTGCATCGATGTAGTTAATACATTTAATATGCTTTCATTTGCTACTTGTTTGCTTATTGTGGTACAGGGTGTAGAACACGGCGACTCAGACATGCTAAGCAGATACGCTCCCACTGAGCTACATTCCCAACTCTTTAACAGGAATCTTTTACATATGTATTAATTTAATATGTGTATTAATCTGTATAATTTTTACCCCTCCCTGCCTTGTCTCATGAGCATTAGACATATAAGTAGATCTCTGTTGAGCTGAGGTTGCAGTCCTTAGAGAAATAAGGAAAAGTAAAAAATGCCAGAAGTAGACACACACACACACACACACACACACACACACACACACTTGTCATATTGTTTCTGTAGCCTCTGATTCCCAGACAGCATTCAGCCAATCCAAGAGAGCCTTGAACACAAAGCTCCCAGGTGGAATGTTGGTTCTGGTTCTTAATTGTTAGGACACCACCCTAGGTGGAAGGATTGAGTCACCTGAACATGCTCTGGATTGTCTTACTTGTCACAAGTTGTGTTCCTTCTGTTAGGCGCTGCCAGTGATTCAAGGAACAAAAGGGCTGCAAGGGGGGCTGTGTTCTGTGAGTCCACTTCCCCCTGGCTTACAGCCCACTATTTTTAAGTCACTTTATCAGAAAACTGATAATGCAACCTTCTTCCCATCCTGAAAGAATTAGGCCTAACCTCTTAGGCAGAGGCCAAGGGAGCTTCCTAACCCCTTGCCTCACTCCCAAACTGAACGTGGGATGCTAAACAGAGAATGGTAGGATTGCATCACTGTTAATAAAAGTGAGTTGCAGACTCTAAAATACCTTGTCTTCCATTGCCCTTCAGCTCTGTTTTAATTGCCATATGAGAGTTCCTGAAACAGTACAAGACTGAGTTTTTTACTCAAATATCCTCAGTCTAAAAATCCAGCATCCTAAATGTTCCCAAAGCCAGCACAATATCACAGTTAGAGAATTCCAATCCAATCTCAAGTGTGAAACTTTCAGGTACCATTTTCTTTAAAAATTGAATAAAACTTCCTGCAGGCTGTACAGTATATATGAAACATAAATGAATTTATGTTTATCCATGGGTCCCGAATCCCAGAGTATCTCATTTTAGATATCCATAAATTCCAAAGAAATTCAAAATCCAATTGTGAACTTCTCTAACAGTAGAGTTCATTTGTGACCATACTCTTCTATTCCATGTTTTATCTATAAATTTTCCTAAAAGCCTTAGTAAATCAGTAAGAGACTGCTGATAAAAACCAAAATAATGAACATTTACACAGAACAGACCATCTCTCCTCACTCAACCTACACACACACACACACACACACACACACACACACACACACACACACACACACAGCCTTCATATATTGGTTGGAGAGGTAATGTTTCTAAGCCAGGAGGCTTATTATCCAGATGGTTCCCAGACTACAAAGGCAGTCCACAAGGTGTTATTCACCAATGTTATCTACAGTTTGCCCTTCGTTGAACATTTGGTGCTGTGGGATCTCAGAGCAGAGAATGTAATTGCTGGTATTAGAAAGCCTGACATGGACCTGGGGAAATAGACTGTCCTTGTTTGACTGTGTTTAACTCCAGTGAAATATTATTTCTGAGTCAGTTGACGTCTGCCTTAAAAGTAAGAAGGATGGTCCTTTAACAGAATCTATCATGAGCTTCAAGCCCAGTACCCAGGCTTTGGGTTGTTGCTTCTGTGTTGAGACTTTACTCTTAACTCTCTTAAAACATACAACATCAGGATCAGAACTGTCAGGACAAGAACATAGCAGAGCCCTAATTAGTCAATGTAGTGACAGCAGTGACCCTGTTAGAACCCTCAGCACACCATGCCTCCCAGGAAGAGCTGCTGAGGATAAAAGCCTTTTCCTCCACTCTGGCTATTCATTCAGCTTCCGGGGGTGGGGGGCGTATCAACCTAACAAATCCACTCATCTTTGTCCAGTTGCTATCAAATAAATACATAAAGTCATTTATTCCACTTAGAACCTCAATGCCACCAGACCATGGTAATTTTTCCTAGTGAAAACTTATCTGCAAGAACTTTTAGAGACACAAAAGATGTCTCAGAAATACCTAGGAAGTCTAGACATCGTGGCACATGCCTGAGGTCCCAGCTACTTAGAAGGTAGAGGCAGGAGGACCATGTTCTGAAACCAGTCTGGGTGAAACAGCCCTAAATCCCATCTAAAACACTAAGAGCAAAAGGACTAGCTATATGGCGCAAGTGGATGCAAAACCAAAGCCTGAATTCAATCCTCAGTACTGGGGGGAGCGGAAACGAAATGAGGAGAAGCACTCCAATGCCATGGTTATACTCATAGTGAATTCTTTCCTACCTGGCAGGCATGGACTCATGCTGGCATTCTCTTGAAACACAAATACAGTTTCCTGGTGGGATGTGCCTCGATCTCAGATGTCATAGCTCAGGTATGTACAGTCTGTGTGTTGGTCGGCTGCACAGAGTGGCCTTGTGGTGAGTGAATGGCCAGCTGGGTGAATGCCCATTCAGTCACGCCCTGCACAGCTCCCTGCCCGCAGCCCATGGCAGTCATTGTTAGTCAAGGAATGAGAAAAGGAAATGTCCTAGGACAAAACATGTTCAGTTGTGCTAGAACGAGGACTGTGTGAATGTGAACTGCCTGTCAGTCTGAAGGTTGGACCACTGATTTTTTGAGGTGTGTACATGTGACATGCCAACCATACATTTCAGGCTGCTCATGAGACCTGTGCACCCGTGGCCAGATTCTCTCTTTGTGGTTGGATTATGTAGTGCCATCTGTCACTCTATTCTGGAAGGAGCCAGTTTGCAGAAGACTGGCTCACGCTTGGCACATGCCTGGTCTTCCTCACTTCTTTCACTTAGGACACCACTTTGAAAACTTCAGTGAAAAACTTAGATTTCATCCCTGTAATCCATCAATTAGAATGAGTTCCTCCAACTAGGTATTTGGAGGGATGATAGGGAGGAGGAAGGTAGACCGCATCCTCTATCACAACTCCTTCCCTCCCTTTCTCTCATCTGCCCTTCTCTTGATCTCCCCCGACACACAGCTTTCCAGTGCTGGTTTCCTGGTGTTCATTCTGTTGTCCATTCATTTTTCTAAGGAATTATGCCATTTGAATTCTCCCTTGCAAACACTTTGATTATGCATTTACATGCACTTATATTCAGCCCCATACCTGTTGTCTTGCACATTTATAACTTAGTTCTAGCACATTTATAAATGTCTTATGAGATAAGACGTTCATCCTTTGTCTCTCTGGGCCTGACTGACTTTACTTAACATCCTCATCTTTTAGCCACTTCTTTAATAATCAACTGTTGAACTTAGATTTACCTCCCTAAGGAGCAAGAATTAAATTTCCAAATTAATTGCATTTACTCCATATATCACTATTAAAAATAATTTAACGTAATTATCACAAACACATATAAGTGAGTGCCTTTATATTAGCTAACATCATTCTTTGATATATCTTTGTTAATTTTCTTGTCGCTTTATTAGAGTTTTGTCCCAGTCATCCTTTCAGAATCTTCTGAGAGACTGAGCTGCCTCTTAATTGCTTCATATGAAATGAAGGAAGCACTTCTCATTTTAACACTGGCATCAGGAAGTCAGTCAGCATTTAGAGAGGAATGTTGTTTTAGAAATAAAAAGTGGTCAGGCCTGGGTGGCTCATGCCTGCAATTTTAGCTGTTCAGAAGGCTGAGATCTGAGTATCGAGGTTCAAAGCCAGCTAGGAACGTCTATGAGACTCTTGTTTCCAATTAGTTACTGAAAAGCCAGAAATGTTACTGTGGCTCAAAGTGGTAGAGCACTAGCCTTAACCACCAAAGCTCAGGGACAGCCTGGGCCCTGGAATTCAAGTCCCAGAACCAGGACAAAAGAAAAAGAAAAAGGAGGAGAAAGAAAGAAAGGAGCAGCATGCCCTTAAGTATCTAAGAGCAGAAGAAAAACAACAGCCCTGAGAATTGCTTTGCCTCTGTGCCCACAATCATTTTTCTCCTCAGTTTCCAGCCTGATCTGGCCTTGCCTATTGGAATAAGCAGAGCTGGTTAGCAGGAGTGAGCTAGGCTAGGTTCAGGTGCCATCCGTCCTCGAGCTGTTGCTGGTGGAGGAGTTATTTTAAACCTTGTTGTTTGAGCTCCTGCCACACTTTAGTTAGAGAATAAATTACATTTTTCTTTGTAAGCCTCCCTCTCCTGCTTCAGCCTTTATTCTTATTATCTGAAAGAATTTGTTAATTTGGTAATTTTATACATCATACTTGACCATCTTGACATACGTAGTCATCAATGATAAAATGAAATTTATTAATAATGCTTTAATTTCAGTGGCCACATTCATTTTTTTTTGCCAGTCCTGGACTTGAGCTCAGGGCCTGAGCACTGTCCTTGGACTCTCAAGGCTCAAGCTCTACCACTTGAGCCTCAGCACCACTTCCAGCTTTTTTCTATGTATGTGGTACCGAGGAATCGAACCCGGGTCTTCGTGCATGCTAGGCAAGCACTCTACCACTAGGCCAAATTCCCGGCCTGTCTTTTTTTTTTTTTAATTGGAAACTAATTGACTTCACAGAGCAGTGCACAAAAGCTGTTGTTCTGCTCAGACATGCAGTAGACAGCATGCAGCACTGTTCCAGTGCAAGCCAATGGTACTGCTGTGTGTGCTTTACCCCCTAGTCATCTGGACAGTGTTACGAGAACTGGCAAGGCCATTGTCCTTTCCCGGGACCTCTTGCTCCCTAGCCACCCTCCTGCCCTGGCGCTACTCGGATGAACATCTCCCTGCATTATTGGGGGTTTCCTGTCTGTTGCCTTTGCGTCAACATCTTTGGCTAACCACAATCATGTGTGTCCCTTCTCAGCTGCCCAGCAGTAGTAAATCCAGGGTGCTGAAGCTACAGGTTCTTTGGGCCCTGACTTGGCTGGCTTCCTGAGGACCTTTACTAATCGATTCTTGATCATTTTCGCCTTCTTGGGCTATTTCTCAGAAATCTGCAAACACAGCAGCAAGAAGCTCTCTGGGTCTCCCCGTTCCTCATTAGTAGTCATTCTTGCTCTTTCACCTGACTCGCTGCTGTTTCATAGAAGGACAGTATCTGTTCACTGCCTCCATGCTTTCCTTTCCTATCCTCTTCCTTCGATTCCCTGTGAAGGCTGGCTTCTCTTTGGTCAGTTCACATGGCCAGTTCTTGCTAATCATCTTGGTGTCACTAGAACTCCCGTGAAGCAGTTTCTGCCTTCTCATTGGCCAGCGCAGCAGCCTTTCCCTGTCCCTTTCCCTCGTGTGTGACACACCTCCCGCTACCCCCACTCTGTGTTCCATGTATGAAGAGATGACTAACGCTCCCTGTGGTTTGGATATGGTTAATCTCCCAAGTGTCACACATAGCAAAGTTGCTCCTTGGTACAATAATGGAACCTTGAGAGTGGAGGCCTGGTGAGAGGTCATGAGTCCTTAAGTCCTTGAGGGGCACCTTTAAATGGATTGTGGGTCTCAGTTTGTCTGCATTTTTATTTATTTATTTATTTTTGCCAGTCCTTGAGCTCAGGGTCTGAACACTGTCCTTGGACTTTCTCAAGGCTAGAACTCTACCACTTGAGCCTCAGCACCACTTCTGGATTTTTTTCTATGTATGTGGTACCGAGGAATTGAACCCAGGTCTTCATGCATGCTAGGCTAGCACTCTACCACTAGGCCAAACTCCTGGCCCTATCCCTGCATTTTTGTGATCTTTTCCCACTTCATGCACTCCCACCATGGCCCTTGGCCAGAAGGTGATGCAGCTAATTCAGCACAGGGCCCCAGCACAGCCTTTCTCATGCTCTCTTGACTTTTAGCCTTCAAACTATGAGTCAAATACACCACCCCTTTCAGAACATGAAACACAGACTAATGCAGTGCCCTAGGTGTATAGCCTGGATAATATAGTTATAATCCCCTATTAAATAGCTGCAAGCCTCAGGTCTCTCAAAGGTACTCAGATCCTGAATGAAAGATCTTTAGTAGCAGGCATTTTGTTCAGTAAATCAACAGCATGATCATTGTCTGGAACCTGGGATCCATCCTGGAAGGGTCTCTGTTTAGATCCTTCCTTCAGCATCATTTAGTGTTGTCGTGCTGGCTGGCTCCCCCATTGAAGTCTTTTCCCTGGAGGAACAACCTTAGTGTGCTTTCAGTGTGCTTCCAGTCTTCTGCTCGGTGATCCCCAAAGGCCTCTGTGGAGAGGCTGGGCCATCTTTCTGATCTCTGCAGGATGAGGAGACAAATACACTGGAGTAGTTCCTTTAGAGACTGTGCCTTTTGATTGAGATTGACACTTTAATAGGACTTTATTCTCACCTGACTGTGGACATTTCGACCTGCCCCACCTTCCATGGGTGTGTTTCCTCAGTGAACAATGCATACCTGCCCCCAAATCATGTCAGAACAAACTCGAGTTGGAGCTCACGTTTCAGTTCTCAGCCCTGATGGGGGGAGTTCTCGCTCTGAACCCACGTCCTACAGCTCAGGAGGGCGGGCTGTGCCTGTGTGAGCCAGTTCCCTCCCCTCCACTGACCATCCCATCCTCCCCTTTCTCAGGTTGTCTTCGTGGCCATTTTGCTTCACAGTCACCTGGAGTGCCGTGAGCCGCTGCTCATCCCCATCCTGTCCCTGTACATGGGCGCACTCGTGCGCTGCACCACCCTGTGCCTGGGCTACTACAGGAACATCCACGACATCATCCCCGACAGAAGCGGACCAGAGCTGGGGGTACGCCTTTCTCCACGTGACTGTGCTGACTTGTCGGTTGCATACATGTGTGGACCATGTGTTGGCCCTGCCCAGCCACCCTTCCGTCTGTGCCGCAGGACCATGTCCTGGTCCACAGCCCCCCGGGTTCTGTCTTTACCAACTCCACCACACTTCCTCCATGACTGGGTAGCATAAGGTCGTATTCCAGTTCCATGTGAAATGAGAACGTAACAATGGCCAAGAGCTAGGTACCATCCACAGAAAAGGCAGTGGAGAACGAGAGAACACTAGACAATGCTGTACAGAGGGTTTACAATCCCACAAGTAAGGTAATGAGTACATTTCTTATCCCTCACTTTCTCCCACTGATCTGATCTTAGCGGCCTCGAGCTAGCCTCCTCATTGGCATATAAGATGACCAAGCACAGTAATTCTCTATCATGTTACTGTAAAATCAAGGAAATTTTCAGATCCACTGACTCTTTTGAAACTTACTTATTTTTTAACTTTATAGCAAGGATCTAGGTTTCGCCTATACTTTCTGCGCTGGCTAAACCCAATCTTTGATTCATGTACCTACTTCTTAAGGCTCAAGCAGAGCATTAAGTATAATAAGCGGGGTGACAGAAAATTTCCAGATACAGTCTGTGAGATAGGAACTCAGATACACCCCACATGCAGATCAGACCAAGGGGAAGCAGCAATTAGACATGCACTTTACTGAGAACCTAAAACCCCCCCAGACTGTGGGGAGGAGCACAGGAATGTGGCCCAAGAAGCCTTAAAAGTTAAATTTAAGATGCAAATGCGGATACATAGCTCCCCACAAGTGGCCATTCTGCACATCCTAAGTCTAAGCTGTTTCTGATTTATGCGTGTGTAACTTTTGCCTACTCATAGGTAGTTATTAGGCATCACTGGGCTTCCTTCCACCTGGCTATATGACAGATGTGCTTGAGTATAAATATATCTGAGTAAATCACCACCCTCTATCCCTTAACCTCCTCCTGGACCACACATTGCTTCCATTGTGTCAAAACAGTGATTATATTGACCACTTACCTGCATCTGAGGTCGGGCTATCAATAAACTCACCCTACTTCCTTCCACCACTAGGCTAACCACATCAAAGTAGTCTTGACGGGAGCAATCCGTCTCTCAACATCCCACCACCACATAAGGGCTAGAGAAGTGGCCCAGGATGCTTCCATGACACAGCTCTCATCCTCGTAAAGAATCAAAACCAAGGGGCCGGGAGTTTGGCCTAGTGGTTAAAGTGCTTGCCTAGCAGGCATGAAGACCCGGGTTCAATTCCTCGGTACCACATACATAGAAAAAAGCCGGAAGTGGTGCTGAGGCTCAAGTGGTAAAGCTCTAGCCTTGAGAAAGTCCAAGGACAGTGCTCAGGCCCTGAGCTCAAGCCCAGGACTGGCAAAAAAAAAAAAAAAAAAAAAAAAAGAATCAAAACCAAAACTGTATCATGAAAGGCAGGCCTTTAAGGACAGGACCCACTTTGGCTACAGAGTCCTTAGACATGGCTTTTCTCTACCATGCTTTTATTTTGCCTGTGCTTCTGCACAGTGGAGGTGGCTTCTATGTCAGCTTTGGAAGTAAAAACCACTAGTCAGTTTACACAGGGCCAAGATAATCACCTTTATGTACATCCACTGATTCCAACATAGATAATAATAGTTTTGAACTTCTGAGCGTTACCTCCTACTGACATGGCTTCCAGCCAGTCACTGTGGTGACATAAACAAAGGCCTTGGGTTCCACATTGGCTAGAGACTGAATCCAATTTGGAAAAATAAGGTGAGGCTGATTAGGACGCCTCGTGTGCTTTGATTTCACCGTAGCTTCTCGGCTGTCTGAATTAATTTCTAATTTCTTTTTATTTTAATTCAACTTAGCATGCCTACGAGGCTTTTCCCTAAATTGCTGTTAAGTATAGTGAATCATGATTGGCATTAAAAAAAAAAAAAAGCTTGGATTTGAGTGGGGTTTTTTGGTAGTTGATAGAGGGAGCTCATTGAAGTTTGATCTCCATTTCTTAACGCAGGGAGATGCGACCATAAGAAAGATGCTGAGTTTCTGGTGGCCTTTGGCACTGATTCTCGCCACGCAGAGAATTAGCCGGCCGATCGTCAACCTCTTTGTCTCTCGGGACCTGGGTGGCAGCTCTGCGGCTACAGAGGTAGGGCACATTTGGAGGGCGGCGGGGTCCTTGGGCAGGAGAGGGATTCAGATTCATCTTCAGTGTATCTCAAGTGCTCGAGTAACTCTGCAGTACTGAATTATATGGCCCAACCATACAAGCCATAGGATCCCATTCAGTGACTAGTAATCAGGTAGCTTTAGATGTCTATGATTATGGAAAATAACATCTACTCTGTCCTCTCATTTACCTCTTGAGGAACTGAAGGGCCTTCCATTTCTCCATGGTTTTGGTCTCCAGAGGCCTCTTGGGTGGTGGTGTGGTGATAACTATGGGCCCTGTGATGTGGGAATAAGAGTGACAGTACCCTGAGGAAACAGGGCCTGTGCCTGTGTTCTGTCCCAGCCCTGTTCACGTGCACGGCCCCACCTCCTACACAAGCCACCCACCCACTGGGACCTCAGGCTCTTTGGCAATCTGACTTCCTCCAAATGAGGGTCTCCTTTATTTACTCCCTTCCAGCTCCCAGAATGGTTCTGGAAACTGGCAACTACTCCAAAGTAAAAGTTGACTCATTCATTCCCTCTTTCAAGTTGAGTATGGACAAATAGAATGACTTCACTGGTGTCCGCCTCCACGGCCTTCTGGAGAAATAATTCTGCTTCTGGCTCCGGCCATCCTTCAGGATGTCTGGTGGCTCCTCATTAGGGCCCCCCACTTTTTGCAAAGGAACTGTTCTTGACTGGGCTGTCAGCAGCTCCCCAGCCCAGGGCATTTGCCAGTTTCCATGTCCTGGGAGGAGCTCTGATTGGCTGGGCAAGAGAAGCCTGTAAACCCAAAGCAGAATGCTTTCTCTGGCCTCCATGTGTTTCTAGATTTTGTTTTCCCATCATAGATGCCATCTTGGGCGGCTTCTGTAATACAGTAGCCTTTTCTGTTCAAATAGTTTCCCAGTAATAAAGAATGGGACTTCCATCACCTCTCTGTTGGACTTCCATCTTCCCCTCATAACAAACAAAGGACTAATTTGTGTTGGAGCCATTTTTAAATGAACAGTAATGCATAGAAAACAGCATGTGTCATACAGACCCAGTATTTATGGGATGTCTACAGGTGGATCAGTTTTTACGTCCTTTTCACTTACTCCCCATCAGCCTGTGAGACATCACTGTTGTACTGGAAGCAAGAGAAGCTCCCAGAGGGGTTCTCTCTCATGTGGCTGGGAGATGATGAGGGGAAGGCTTGCAGCTAGGTGCAACTCAACCACAGAGTTCTTTTCTGTCCCATCACGCCACCCCACCCCACTCCACCCTGGTCTTGCCACATACTGGGACTGGCCTTAGGTTCTAAAACTGCTGGACATTAAAATCAGTGAAGCCTGCCCCTCTTCTTCATTTGAGAATAAACAAGTTGAACTCTGCCAGAATATAGCTTAGATATATTTTCATTTTTCTCCTATTCTTCCCCATAAGGAAAGAAAAGCGCTCGTTTTCATGGAAACTCACCAAGTACTTTTTGTCTACGGATTCTTTATTATTTTTTATTAGTTAAAATTTTTAATTGAGTCACACTGACTAGCAGTCTGGAATGAGTTGAGTTGCAAAATGAGTAGCACACACAGTGGCTAGGCTGGAACAGAGGTAGAGAGGAATGCGCGGAGCGGAGATGCTCGCATCCAAGAGAAGCAGGCTCAAGAACCTGCAGGGGAGGGGGCTCAGGTGGGTTTATATTGGAATTTGAAATGGCTGGGATCAATTCTTAGCCTCTACACCCAGGGCTCTGCTTCTCACTTGTCACCTGCCTCTCTGTTCTCAGCCATTCTGTGACTGACCAGGGAGCTGCTGCTAGCCTGTCCCAAGCCCTGCAGCTGCGGGGAGACCGTGCCGGTGCCTACACTAATTCTGCCCACTCTCCCTCTTGCAGGCGGTGGCCATTCTGACAGCCACATACCCCGTGGGTCACATGCCATACGGCTGGCTGACAGAAATCCGGGCTGTCTATCCTGCTTTTGACAAGGTGAGACCCGCATGGTATGGTGTTGGAAACATGTTTTCTAAAATAGTCTTTTGATAGACAGGGGTCTCAGAGGAACACTGCTGTTTGCGGGGCTCGCCTCCTTTTGTAAGGTTACCTTGGCATTGGGGTGTTGTGGGATAACTGCCACTGGTGCCATGACTAGCTGTTGTTTTGCTTTGGGTCTCTATCCCAGCGGCCCAGAGCCACATCGGGTACTGCTTCTCTCTTCTCCCAGCAAGAGCCTGTGAAGTGAGGCGAGGCAGCTTGGGGCCAGGTGTGGCAGAACAGACAGGCTGGGCTTGAATCTGGCTAACACTGGTCCCCCTTCTTCCTGCTCCTCAACACATACCTCTCACTGTGGCTTCTCACAGGGTGTAAGAGCCCTGAGCAGCCACAGAAGCAAGGGCCAGCCGCAGGCCTCATGAGCACCTCTCTGTCTCTCTCTGTCTGTCTCTGTCTGTGTCTGTTGTGTCTGTCTGTGTTTCTGTCTGTCTCTGTCTGTGTTCTCTCTCTCTCTCTCTCTCTCTCTCTCTCTCTCTCTCTCTCTCTCTCTCTCTCTCTCTCTCTCTCTCTCTCTCTCTCTCTCACAAACACACACACACGAACACACCAGCCCCCTTAAACTGGGCGTGAGCTTCTAGGAGGGGTCAAGACCAGCTGAATGAACATCTTGGCTTCCCCTTCCCTCCTCCCTCAAATCCTGAGCTTAAGGCAACTCCCAGGTATCTCAGACAATAATGAAGTGGGCACGGTAGTCCAGTCTGGAGAAACCACCCACTATTCATCCACCTTCTCTCCTCCGCTCCTGTGTACTCGTGTGTGCTCGTGTGAGCACACACGCTGTGCCCTCTCCTCCATTCCTGCACTTCTTCCCCACCACCACCCTCCCCGCTGCTCCTCCTTCTGGATTCCCATCCTCTTCCTCCATATCCTGTGCACATGCACTCATCCACAAAGACTGATACTCATTGGCTCCATACAGCAGGGATCCCTGCCGGCACCTAGTGTGAGCTGAGCTGGGCTGTGCTCTGGCCGCTGGCAGGGTGTGGACTTTTGCCCGATCTCAAAGCCTCCTGCCACCTGCTTCAGACATTGATGCCACTTTAGCTTGCAAAGCATCTCTTCAGATAGGTTTGCAGCTGCTGTCCCCCTGAACTCCTACAATTCAATTGCCTGAGACCCCAGCAGAAGAGGTGAGCCAGCTGTGTGGGTAAAATCACAACTGCTTTCATTTCTAGAAACGTGCAGGTAGAGGTAAATCCTAGAAAAGTGAGTCTGCTTGCTACCTTATCCTTCAAGCTCTGGAGAATGGGATTATATAATGGCAAGTTGGGGTCCAGAGCAGGTAGCACCCCTAGCCAGAAAAGTCTTATCTGAAATTGGCTTTGACCACCTTGAAATAACAAGACTTAACAATGCCACAGTGTCTGCCTTCAGTGGAAACACCCAAAGAAAACATTGCTTTAACTTCATTATAGAGGTTAGAGCCATGACAAAAATTCTTTAATGAGCGTACCTCTGGCCTGAAACTCAAGTTGCTTGGACTCTTTTCCTTCTGAAAGCTCACCCATTGTTTCCACCCCATCCATTGAGCAACGCCACGCTATTTATGGAAATGCCATCTCGTTTCTAGCGTTCTAGACACCTCTGTGCAGGTGTCCAGAATTTATCATCTTGACCACAAAAGTCCTTAGCTTCATTATGGCTTCCAGAAGACAGTTAAAATTTCTCTCACTGGGCATGGTGGCTCATACCTATAATCCTAGCTACTCAGCAGACTGAAATCTGAAGACTGAAGTTCAAAGCCAGCCAGGGTACTGAAAACTCTGTGAGACTCTTATCTTCAATTAAGAACCAGAAAATTGAAAGTGGCACTGTGGGTCAAGGAGTAGGGCAGGAGGCTTATGCTAAAGAGCTCAGGGACAGCTCTGGCCTAAGCCCAGAGTTCACAACCAACAAGACAAAAAAAAAAACAACATTCTCATAATCTTATGGTTGTTCTAGTAACCAGAGAAAGTTTCCACTAGTGCAAAATCTCTAAAGTTTGATTGTCATCTATAAAAGAGAACGTTCTCAAGAGATCAGATAAGCAAAATGAAATATCTGTCTTCATCTCATGACACATGCAAGTTCATTTCTGCCATGCTGGGAAAATGCTTGCTTTTTATACTGTGTTAGCGAGGGCAGAGTGTGTTTGTGGGGCACTGATTCTCTCCCCATCCTGATTGTCCCAGGTGCCACTCTTTTTGAGATTCGTGAAGACAGACCAGCATAGTGAGCTTTGATCTTTGCTATAGTAGCAGTCATTCAGAAAAGCACACCTGTTTTAGAGAGTTAAAGAATGCAGTCTGTCCAAGTTCCCTGCTAGTATGTATGAGGATCAGGGTCTGGGAGTTAACTTAGCCTCCACAGTGAAGGAAAGATGCTGCACTTTCTAAAAGAATCCCAGGATCCTTGTGTGGCTTCCGGTAGGCCGCATGTGGAGCCAGGTGTCATGATTATTTTTCTTTATTAGCTCTGGGACTTGTTCCCTAATGAGATAGGAGTTCCCTAAGGATTTTGTTGGCTTCAGGACTCGTGTTGGTTGTGATGGGGAAGGCATGAGCTCTCCTGGGAAACTTCAACAAACCTCAGATTGGTAACGTGAGAGAGGATGCCGCCCTATCTACACGGTGTGCCCTAAATTCAGTGCAGCGAGGGCTGTTGGGGGGGTCTTCTCTTGGTTAAGTGCTCCAAAGCCAAAGAAGTGGATGAGACACACAGTGCTTGCTGTCAGTGGTGCATAGTCTACTAGAGAGTCGGTGGATGCAGCAGGATTCATGCTCTGCCCTAAAGACAGCTGCAGCACAAGAGGCATGGCCCAGATTCAGCCGGGAGGAGGATTTTGAGAATCACGAGATGGAGCAGGAGTGAGGAGGAAAGCGCAGCTGCACTGGGGAAGCTCAGGAATCCCCGTTTGAGCTGCAGATAGAGAAGTAATGCTGGGAAAATGAGCAGAGCCAGACTGAGCAGGGCACCACTTTGGGGAGGCAGCCCTGGTGGCCAGCGCAGTGTCTTGTGGGAGCTGCTAGCAGGCCAGGAGCCAAGGGCAGGGCAAGAAGAAAGGATTGAATCTGTCCAGAATTTACTCCAGTTACCATTCGGGTACAGAAGCATGACGGCTGTCTGAGAATGACTGAACATGACGGTCCTTTCTCAGACTGTCACTTGACATCCACACTTTAGACACATCCCACAAGACTCTGAGATGGGGGGGCAGGCGGGGGTCAGCCGGGGACAAGCTGGATCCTTACTGCTATCCTCCTTCCCCAGAATAACCCCAGCAATAAGCTGGCAAACACGAGCAACACGGTCACGGCTGCCCACATCAAGAAGTTCACCTTCGTCTGCATGGCCTTGTCGTTGACGGTAAGAGCCCGTCCCTACTCTGCTGTTGTGAAAGGGGAAACCGCCATTTAAAAAGAATGGAAAACTGGGGCCAGGAGTTTGGCCTAGTGGTAGAGTGCTTGCCAAGCATACATGAAGACCCGGGTTCGATTCCTCGGCACTATATACATAGAAAAAAGCCGGAAGTGGTGCTGAGGCTCAAGTGGTAGAGCTCTAGCCTTGAGAAAGTCCAAGAACAGTGCTCAGGCACTGAGCTCAAGCCCAGGCCTGGCCAAAAAAAAAAAAAAAAAAAGATCAGGAAAGCAGGCATTGGGTCCTTCATTTGAATATCCTTTCCATTTTGCTAAATGATCAACCATTTTTAGCATACAAATTCAACTTTATAACCATCCCTACCCTTGCTCAGATGTCGCTGGCATTTTTTCCATGTCTCTGAAGTTCCTTTCCTAATGATACTACACTGATGTAACACGTTTATTTGTCTGTGTCATGGAGCACTCCGGAACCCAAGCCCTCGGAGTGTGCCGAGGATGCAGCTGTGGGAGACCACGAGCCACCACAGTCTACTGGGGTCTGGTGCACAGCCGTAAATAAGCAACACACATCCTTCCTTTACTAAGCTCCAGGGGACAACTCAAACATAGAAAATACCATGTGCATGCTTGTTTCTTTTTTTTTTTCTCTCGCTCTTTTTTTTTTTGTGGGTCATGGGGCTTGAACTCTGGGCCTAGGCGTTATCCCTGAGCTCTTCAGCTCAAGGCTACCACCCTACCCTTTAAGCGACAGCCCCACTTCCTGGTTTCTAGTGGTTAATATGGAGATAAGAGACTCACGGACTTTAGTGCCAGGGCTGGCTTTGAACCGAGATCCTCAGATCTCAGTGTCCTGAGTAGGTAGGATTAAAGATGTGAGCCACCACGCCCAGCTTTATGTGCATGCTTTCTATCCAAGGGACATGGTATATCCTTTAAGGTTGTTTATGACTTATGTTAGCTAAACACCTCACATTTATAAGCACCTTTGTATGGTAGACCACAGTAGGCCTTTGTCTTGTAAGATTATAGGGGAGAAGGAGCTGAGAAGAAATGGGAGTCTTTGAACTCAGCTCAGTTTTTCAGTTTACTGTTGGGACTATACATTTCTTATTTAGTCCTATAGAATTCAATTCCCATTTTCATTTGCAATGTTATGAGAATGCGTGAGGTGTCAGCTCACACGGAGCAACACCATAATACCTGTTTTCTTTACCATGATCTTAAGAACCATCTGGCTTGGTAAGTCCTGTGAGTGGTTTTAGAATCAAGCCCTGCCCTCATACCATGCTGAAGTGAACATTAGTTTTATTGCTCCAGTACCTGAATTCGGTACCCTAGGGACAACTCAAGACAAATGCTCAAACAGGGGCCTCTGGTTCTCAGCGCCCAACACAACCATGGGCCCTCACAGTATGGGGATGTCAGTCACCGACTCACAGACTCCCTTGCTGGTGAGGAGTTTCCGTTCTCATATGACTGTTGGAGTCAGACCAGTGACCCCAGGCGACCCTATTCCTGTGCTGGCCTTTTCCCTTTCTATGGTGTGCAGGTTTTTTCATAGCTCCCTAAAATATTAGCAAAACACTCAACCTTGAACCTGCAGAAGAAGGAGGAGGAGAAGTGGGGGGAGGGGGAGTATTTTAAGAAAAACAGAAGTTTCTATTCCAAGAATGGACCTCAGATTTTGGACACTGTGTTAGAGGACAGTAAGTTGGAAGTTGAGTCCAAAGCCAGGTTCTGACTTGGGCCTCATCCAGCTAGAAAGCCAGCAGGTTGGGGCCAAGCTGCCAGAGGCTGGCTTCTTCTCTTGGTGGAAAAGTCTCCCACAGCTGGAATTATGGGTGATGGAAATCTTGATCGCATGGGTTGCCGGCAGAGTTCTCCTTGCTCGTGGCCCACGGCCAGTCATTTGTACCTCTGAAAAAATTATTCTGCAGCAAGTTTATTTTGAAATGATGACTAAGGATCTGGAAAAATTCTTACATCTTCCAGGATTTATTTCTTTACTTATTCTAATCCCAGAATTTTTTAAGGGTAAATTTCACCTTAGAAGTAAAGACCCAGCATCCTTTATTAGAAGGAAACTTGGAATAAGCTACTCAAAACCTGTAATTTTTTCAGAAAAAGAAAAGGACAGCACAAGTGACTCTTGTCCAACTATCCAATAATATAATGCACTAGAACTCAGCCCTCTGTATTGAACTTCACTGTCCCCAAAGGACAGGGAAAAACGTTGATTCTCATTAAATGTTGTAGCGTTTGAGTCTGTAAGATCTCACAAGATCTTTCCCCTACAGTCATTCAGTTGTTTGGCTCAACCTCTTGGCTTGATTAAAAATGACACAAAGAAAATCTAAAAGCAAAGCCCCGTCACTGCCCTGAAAATTTTTGCTCATTAGTGCTCTACCACTTGACCCACAGCTTCACATCTGGCTTTTGGTGATTAGATAGAGACAAGAGTATGGACTCGCCAGCCCAGGCTGGTTTCACACCGCCATCCTCAGATTTCAGCCTCCTGAGCAGCCAGGATTGCAGGTGTGAGCCACCAGGTTCTGGCCACTTGGTTACTTTTAACAACTGATATTATAGCATGCTTCAATGACACATGTATTTATTCCCTATGACAGATTATAAATTTAAATGTAGACTATTCTACATCAAAAATTGGTCTAGACTCATAATCTTACCCCAAAGCACTTGGTTAACTCAGTAGGCTTTATGGGAAGAACTGGCAGTGCTAAACTTCCAGAAACCTTACTTCCAAGAAGGCCCAACAGGGTCCCCACTGGACTCCCCATGGGATTAAAATGGAAATCATGAACCAGCATGGCAGGCGCCTTCCTGATGCCACTGTTGTTCCCAAAGAGTGACACACCATCCTGCTTCTAGATGCCATCCAGCTTGGTGGAAGCCCGCAGACCCAATCAGCCTAAAATTACCAGATTTCCTGATTGACTTCTTCCTTACAACTTCCTAATGTCCATAACAAATCACTTTACCTGGAAGTCTCAACAGCTCTGGACGCTTAGAGCTGACAGGGTTCCATTGTGATGCACAAGAGGCATTTTCTGTGCATTTTGTGTTCTCAAGCACTCTGTTGCTTGAGCTTTGGAGAACTGGTGCCAGAAGGAGGGCACTTTTGTGGTCCGTGGGGAGTAGGGGAGGAATCTCTGTGGAACACAGGCTTGCTTGGTCGCTACTGGGGCTCCCCAAACCCCTTTTGTGCACAGTGGAAACGGGCATCCATCCAGGCGGCTCTTGGCAGGCAGAGCGAACAGGCACTTTTGTGCAGCGGGCCTACACAGCCCTGCTGCCCTGTGATGTAGAGAAAGTCAGGAGGGGAGAGCCAGGAACAGGGAGGGGAGAGACTCCACGCTGGAGAGCCCGAGTGATGCGGAGGTCAGGGACAGGGAACAGGCACCAGAGAGAAGAGCTTGTCACAGAAGCTGGAGCAGAAGGGCAGAAGTGGGGTACAGGTGGGGAGAATGTAGGCCCCAGACGTGCTGGAACCCTCACAGCCCCTGGAGCTCTCGGTCCTTTAGTCCAAACTGGTCTAAGCTGTAGAAGAATTTAAGGAAGATGCATTTGTAAGGAATCAGGAAACGTGACGAATTGTAATAGCACAAATGGATTTTCAGTGAACTGGCCCATCAAGAAGGCGGTCGTGGAAGGCAGCCCTCGCTGTGCTTTTCCCACCTGTGTCAGATCACAGTGAAGTCCTGGGGCCACGCCACGCCCCCAAACTTCCTCCACTGGCCTCCTCACGAGTGGCTCCCCTCAGCTTCCACCTCAGCTTCCACAGTGGGGCGGGGGCTGCGGGGCAGTTGGCAGTTGGAACAGGGACAGAAGCAAGCCCCCAGGGAAGGCATCAGATGGCGTGGCGGGCTGCAGGTCATCTGAGGTCAGCGGCCAGTCCTCCTTCAGGATCTGTTCTTAAAAATAAAGTCTAGATTTTTTTTCTTATCACACCACCTCCTCAGGCCTCCGCCGCCCTCACTGGACGGGGGCGCCTGGCGTTGTGCTCTCCATCAGCCACATCTGCCCCGCACAGATGTTGCTATCTGCTTCTGCCTGGTGGCCGTGCCATCCTGTGTGCCCACACCTGCGAGCCCCTGCCAAGCCTTTGCTTCCCAGACCACGTGAGCATTCTCCATGGAGCTCTGTCAGCTCAGGGACCCTTCGAAGGCAGAAGTTCCCAGCTGGCAGCAGGGCCTGCCATAAGAGAAGGCCAGACGGCAGGCCGGTGATTCGTGCGTGGCTGGCATTCTCCACACCCCTGCACACCAGGCTGCCTTCTCACACGCGCCCCTCCTCCCTGGCCTCTTTTCTGCTTGTAACGAGGGGAATTCTGAGAGTCTTTGAGCCTCCTCCTACGTTCTCTGGTACTGCTGGATCCTACTCACTCTTTATTCGCCATTTGCTTCATGGTTCCTTTCATTCTTTTTGAGCTGTGAGACTTAAAGTGGCCACGGTCAGCCAGTCTCATGACAGTGGCCTCCCGCCATGGCCGCCCTCATCTGACAAAGCTGTCCCCTGTCTTACGGAAGTTTATCTAGGAGGGATGAGGTCGGAGCTGATGGCAAGGCGAGGAGATGGTGGCCCGCCATCCAAGGAAGTCCCTTCTTGAGTCTTCCTGTGGAAATCCAAGCATGAGATCTCCCCAGCCCTGGGCCTGCCTTCTCCTTTGAGCCTCGCTGCCTGCTGGAGGCCTCGCTGGAGCATGTGGGTGGCTCTCCAGGCAAGCAGCCCATCCTGAGACTAACAAGAAACAACTCCCCCCCTCCCCCAGCCTGCTGCCTGCCTTGCCTCCTGGGGGCAGCAGGGACACCCAGCGCCTGAATCTCCAGGAGCTGGCTGCCGGCTCTTCGGCTCTTCCCGGCACAGGCGCTCAGGACACTGGAGAAGCACACTGCCCAGAAGCCAGAGGCTAGACTCGCTGCAGCACTCCTCTCATGGCCTCAGTTTCCCTGGTCAAGTGTCTTTTGTCATGCTGTCATGCCCGGTCTTGACATTGCTTCCTCTTGGATGTTTTCGGCTGCCTCCTGTGCTGGTCACTCCAGGAACTCCTCACTCTCGGTTGCCTCTCACAGTTCACAGGAGCCACATCTCACGAAGCTTGTCCTGTGACGGTTTGATGGTCAGCTTAGAAAGCAGCCATGTCTGAAGTGATAAAGGCTAAAATCCTTTGTCCCTTCATGTCCAGGTGGCCCCGGTACCCCAGTTAAAAGGGGGTTCTTGAGAATGACCCAGGTTCCCCTCCCAGGACTCACTCACCCTGGAGCCTGCTGTGGCACAGCTGTCCTGGGTGGCACTGGGGCCTGGCCCAGCTGCGTGCCATGCTGACCCTTCCTTGGAACAAAGGCAGCTGTGTGCAGCGCCCCGCCCCCACGCCGTGAGATGGAGACTGCCACCCATTGTCCCATTATCCAGCAAGGAAAATGGCTCTCTTGTGCATGAGGGCTGGAAAAAAGGACCCAAGGTAAATGAACAGAGTTCACAACTTTCTCATACCAGTGAACCGAGGCCCGGTGGGCAGGAACGTTCCGGTGCCTTAGGGCATCCTGACACAGGGAGAGGGTGAGGTGTCAGGGTCCTCAGACCCTTTTGCAGCAAGCCACACCCCCAACATGACTGTGTCCTTATCACAAAGGACCTCAGAACGAGCTGCTGTCCTGAGTGAAATGGCCTATGGAAAACTCTTGGCTCAGATTCTCAGTGGAGCCTCTTCCCTTTCTTCACATTTCACTCAGGAAGCTTCTGTAGTCCACCATGTGCTATATCTTTTTAGTTTTGTTTTGTTTCGTGTCTGTACTGGGGCTTGAACTCAGAGCCTAGATGTTACCCTTACTTTTTTACCCAAGACTGGCCAACTCGAGCCACACTTCTACTTCTGGCTTTTTGGTGGCTGATTAGAGACAAGAATATCACAGTCTTCTTGCCCTACCTGGCTTTGAGCCTTGATCCTCAGATCTTGGGCTCCTGAGTAGCTGAGAGACATAAGCCACCTGCACCCAATTCAGCATTTGCCTTTTTAAGTCAGCACCTCGTAGATCAAAGGGGGGCTGATTGGAGACTCAGGCGGGATTAGGACAATGGTAGCTGGTCACTGAATTTCTCGGGATCTCGTCAAGAGAGGGCAGGTCCCATGAGCGTTTTGAGAATGATCACTCAGTGAACATGGATGTGGTACCGTCAGTTGCAACGTGTTTTTTTTAAACTATTTTTAAGCTTTAGTGAAATACATATAACATGAAATTTACCATGCTAGCCATTTCTGTCTGTATCATTAATTAAATACCCCCTGTAGTCACAGTGCTACCTCCACCATCCATCCATCCATCCATCATAAAATCCTTTTTGTTATCTTACCAAACCAGAACTCTACTTTCCTTCACTCAAACAAGTTCCAAGTTTACCAATAACAGTCAGTGGGAAGGAAAAGTTAAACCAGAGTTGGAAGGTGGAAACTTCTCAGACAAGGGAAGACTAGGAAAGCAGCCAGCAAGTACAACCTGCAGGCATTGTGTGACCAGAGCATCTTCTGCAGGCTTGGTGCGTGGCGCCCCCTGCTGTTTGAGGCATGTTATTTCGTCCAAGCAGCACTTCATACCTTGCTGAGTCTTGGATAGGATAGTCTTGTGCTCTCGTGAACCATGTCCTTGACAAGCTTCAGAGGAGGAACAATTTGGTTTTCTTATTCTCAAAAAAAAAAAAATAGAGGAACGGGGTAACTGACATGATGAAGTATAAATAAAGACAATTTTAAAGGGAGCATTATTAAACACATCTAAAAACAGTATGTTTTTGTTTGAGGGTGATTTTTTGGTAACACTAGAGATTGAACTCAGGGTCTTACACTTGCTAAGCTGGTGTTTTGCTGCTGAGCCACACCTCTGGCTCTTTTGTGCTGGTTATATTTGGGGTAAAGTGTCCTGGTGTGCAGTTGGACTGTGTCTCGTTGAGGCTTCCCACTGCAGCTGGCATGACAGGAACAAACCACAGCACCTCAGCCGAGAAGGAGCCTCACAAACACTTCCACCCGAGCTCCTCCTCTAATTGCAATCACCCCAGTCTCGCCTCCCAAATAGGTAGGAGCATCTAGGTAGACAGAACCACCAGCACTCAGCGCTTTCCATTTTATTTTACCATGGTTATGCTTCAACACTGGTTCCCTTATGGAATTATTCAAAATGGATGTGGAACACTAACTATGGATAGCAACAAGCCAGGTGAGGAATATAAGGAAAACATTTAAAAATGTTTCCTGTGCTTGAGTTTTCTAGCCTAGAAAACTACGCTGTTTCAGTAACAAAGGCACCTGACTGTTTTGTACAGCCTACTAAAGCGTTGGCCAGCCTGGCACGACATGAGAAATGTCCACCCTTTGGGACTAGACTCGGTTGCATGAGCTCTCCTTCCCCCAGGGATACCGCAGGGAAGGGTTCCTCTCCCATCGCCCTCTCTCTGGCCAACAGAGCCTGTCAGGAGAACGGCTGCCACACAGGATGGGAACTCGCTGCTTCTCACAGTCAAGCCAGCCTTGCTCCTGCCTCTCCCTTCCCTGCATATCTCCAGAAGTTGGGCTTCTGTATGTGTTGAACGGCATCAGCAGTGGTGGAAGGGTCTTGGGAAGGACCTGTGAGGACGGCAACAAGGCTGGGGTGGGGGTAGAGTGGGCCTCCAGAACCCCCCCACTCACCCCACCCCTGCCTTTGTTGTGCACTGGGCCCTTACCCTTTCTGGTCTTTTCACATACTTCCTAGTTGAGTCATTTCTCACTTCCCTTCTGGATATTTACTTCATTTACTTAGTCATATGTATATTTTACTCAGATGGTTCCAGCTTTGATCATTGAGAGCTTTGTGGGGTGGGGTGATGGCCTGTGTTTTCTTGGCCTGTCCTCTTGTGTTGAATAGAGATTGCAGGCGGGTTATCTTGCATCTTCTCAGTGAGTCATTTCTCTGGTTCTGTCATTGGAGAATAAATAGAAACGCCATGATCAGGGCGTGTGGTTGGCTTATTCTCTTTTGAAGGCTGCTTCATAAAAAGATAATATTGACAGCAAACTCTGCACTGAAAGCCCAGTGCAGCAGCTGGGAACAAGCCTTGCTCCTCTCACCGGGTTATTAGGTTCTCATCTCATTTGGAAAAGTCACTGGGCTCTGTAAATATTTGAAGAACACAGCATGTGTGGTAGCCAAGAGGGCTTGTCCCAGGGGACACTGCTCTAGATGCTAGGAAAACACTTTTCCTGAAGCACCGTGTGCTGGGGACATTTCTGAAGCTTTGGGTTTTCTGAATGAGGTTTGGTTCTTTGGCTAGGATGTTTATTTGCTGAGGGAAAGCTGACCTACAGAGAGAGACTAAAGCTATAACAAACACTGTACCTGATTCTGAGTTGTACGTGCCCCCTCTGGACAATGCAAAAATAGCCTTGTTGAAGAGCTTCTTGCATGGCAAAGACTTCATTGGCCTCACGAAGGGAAAAGTAAACTTTGATAAATGTTGCGTTCCTTCCCTTGAGTTACCAGCCATAGATTGTTCAAGCCCCAGACTGGACCACTAGCTTTCAGTTTTGATGCTCTAGAAAATCCTATCTAAAGCCCTAAGTGTGGTTGAGAAGCCTGCAGAAGCAGCCCATGGCATGTGACATTGATGACGGTACACCTGGCACAGGTAGATAGCAGAGAGAAACCCCGATCTGCTAGTGCCTCGTCAGTGTGCAACCTTAGAAATGGAGCTGCTGTCCTAGGAAGCGCCTGTGAAAGACGCATCAGCTGGACATCGTCGTTGTATTCAGGGCCAGAAACATGGTTGTCTGCACAGATTAGTTGATTGCGATGGAAATGTGTCACGTGACGTGGACAAACCAACTACCACTATGTGGTAGACTAGACTCCTCTGCACGATAGCCGATCAGTCCAACAAGATACAAGATAGTCAGAGCTCTCCAGGCGAGCCTTCCCTGTGTGGAGAGAGCCCAGGGAGGAACGAGCTGGCTAGTTTGCTGAGGATGCATGCTGGGGTCATCGCTCTCTCTGATGTGCAATTACCCCCTCCTTTTCCTTCATTTGCTGAAATTTAGAGGCCCCTTTTCAATGATTTTTGCAAAGCCCAGAGAGATTACAACACAACTTGGAGGCATTATCTTACATTCCGATTATCCCTGGCTGCAAAATAAAGCCTGTTAATGACTCTCCTGAAAGCTTACAAAATATTCCTCCGTGCCTCATTCTAACCACTAGAAACACATGACAGGGCTCGCTGTGCAGGTTGGAAAGCCCAGCTCCTTTCAGAACAGTGCTTTCTCACCTTTACAGCTCCCCTGCCATGGGAATACTGGGAATACCACAGAGCCAAGCTGGTGAGGTGCCATGGGACAGGGGCGTGGTCCAGCCTGTGCTCAGCAGTGTTTCAGAACTGTCACGTGACACTGCTGCCATACCTGGGCTGTAGTTTTAGGTCAGCAGCTCAGCAGTGGGGTAAGGTGAGACACTTGTGGGGACTCCAGTAATCAAGTGCTAGGCTTCACCTCACTGGGTCTAAGGGAGTATTTTTCCCTTGGTGTCAGAATGGGATGGCAGTCTTGGCAGCAAGCAGGATTAAATGCTAGCGCTTCTGCCATGTTTAAAAACCAGTGAGCCAGGCTTCTAGATGCTGAAGAGACACGGGAAAAGCCTATCACCTCTCTAATGTGAAACGTATCTATGGTAAACTTCCCTGACGTGTTGTTCCACATGATGTCATACTTAAATTCCACAAAACTTAATTCACCCGAAGCGTATAAAAGATGTCTGATGCTAAAAAATCTCAGTGTTCTGTTTTCAGTTCATTTTAGAATCTGTTCACTTTTATCTGAGAGACAAATCACTTGCTTTTTAGTGAGGAGACATAAATCTTCGATGAACTGATACGTTTTGAACATCATAGCCCAACATTCTGCGATTACATTTTTTTAATTCATGGGTTTAAAATCAGTACCGAATTTCAAAGTCAGATCAACGGGAATTGTTAAACTCTCCCCTTGGCTCTCCATTCCAGGACAGGACAGTCCCTGTCTGTGGGCCCCCGCCCCCAGAGATGCTTCCTTCAGCTAAACTCATGCCTCAGTACATGCTTCCGATGGATTATGGGCAAGTTCCCAAACCCTTCCTTTCTTATTCACCTTTAGTTTGGCCTGAACTTAATCATTGTCTTAGCATGTTCCCTTGTCGTGTGCTTCACACTGATTTACTCTCACCTTCCTTCTTTGTGTGACACCTTTGGCAAGCATTCAGACACATCGGGTTTCCTGTCTCTCCAGTGAGGAACTGTTTTCAGACGTGGCAACCTGCCATGCTTCTTGGGAGCTGTCAGCACAGGGGTCGGGGATCAGAGAAGTATCTGGACCTTCAGGCACTTTAGGTTTTCCCTCCTGGATGGATAGATTACTCTTAGTCTCATACCTGGAGAATTTATTTAGTGTCCTGAATCATGGATGCCGAGTAGAATGTCAAGGACATTTTCTATGCCATAGCCCTGTTCTTGGCGAGACCAGACATGGTTCTGCCTTATCTAGAGACTAAGCTGAGTGGGGAGATGTTGTTGCAGCTGTATGTAGGGAAATGTGAGGATTGCTGACAGCAGTCCAGCCACCTGCTCCAGACCCACCTTCACCCCACACCCTGGTCTGACGGGGAGAGGGAAGTGGGAAGAACTCCCCATTCTCCTGTCAGTTTGGGGTTCCCTTTTCTTAATTTTCCCCCATCTGCTTTCCAGAGTCCCACACTTGTAGGCCATCATTAATGAGCCCTTGATGAGTAGTGCAAATGCGAGCATTTAGAGCTGGTCACTACTGAAAATGATTCTAAAGACTGGTAGTTTCCTTTCTCGCCCTGTTTGTTGATTCCATGTGGTTCTGAACCATCCACAGGCTTTCAAGTGAGTTTCTATAATTTTGTAAAGGCTATACAAGTTGTATTGCCATGCATGTCCACCCAGTACTGCCTGAGTTGTGTGGGATCCTAGCTAAGCCTTAACAAGAACATTGACTACGCATTGTATACACACTGACACCAGACCCATCGTGGATGTGCCGTGATGCAGCCCCTTGAGGCAATTGTAGCTTCCTGTGCCAGGTGAGAGCAAGGCAGAGTATACAGCTGTGGCCAGGGTGTGCCAGGCACCCAGGCGTCCAGAACTCCACTGGGTACCTGTCTCATTTCCCTCGTCCTCGCGCTTTTCTCACAAGCGTGGTTATTGTTTCTCTCCAGCTCTGCTTTGTGATGTTCTGGACCCCCAATGTCTCTGAGAAGATCTTGATAGACATCATTGGCGTGGACTTCGCCTTTGCGGAACTGTGCGTTGTTCCTCTGCGTATCTTCTCCTTCTTCCCCGTCCCAGGTAAGGAAGGGCAGAGATCGGTGCGTTCCTCTTCCTGCTCATCCTCGTACCCAGCGTATTCCTTTGAATCTCTTGAGCACATCAGCCAAGAAACAGTAAAATTTTACCCTGAGTTACAAAGACACAAAGGCATTAGCCAATGGTTTGAAAATTCTAAAAACTGAATCAGATAAGCACAATTAAGTTTTTAAGGTTGGGTTGTAAACCCAACAAGGTCTAGAATGGAGTTGGGTGGTCATAGATGCCATCCGTCTTAATAGTGGTGCCACATGAATTATATTCGTAGGATTGAATGCCCAGAAGCCAGTCTTATAGTGTGATCATTTTAAAAGTGAAGTGAAAGAGGAAAGAGAAAATAGAGTGTACAAAATGTACAAGGAAAAGACACTTTGGGAGAAAAGAAAGATCCAGTGACAAAGGAGAGACCAGATAGCACATGGCCAGAAAGAGAAATGCCATCGTGAAAACACAGCTAATGTACAAATTACAATGCTAATGTAATAGTATGAGGTGTTCTGTACAAAAAGGAGGGCATTGTAGATTAGAAGAAAAAAACAAGTTGATTAGTATGCAACCATTATATAAAAACCATACAACACAGCCATTATATTCAGTATACATATGTTTACATATATATGTGTATATATTTATGAATCTGGATTGTGATTTGGGGTGGTGAGTGCACACACATCTATATTCTGTTTCTAAGAGAAATGTACCACACTGGCTCACAGTGGTTACCGATGGGAGGCAGGAGAGGGGCCTGAAACTCAAAATTGCAGCAAAGACCTTTGTTCTGCATTTCCTTTTTCTCTTTGAAACTCTATACCAAGCACATGTCAGTAGTCAAAAATAAATTGCCAAGACTGGCTATGTATCTTAGCATTAGATCATGAGACTCTAGGTTCAATCCCAACAAAAGAAAAAAAGAAAGAGGAAAGAAAAATTAATTGCCCCAAAATGATAAACAAAACACCCAAATCAATAAGCTTAGAAGCCAAGTTCTATAAAAACAAGTTAAGATATAAGCTCTGCGGCCAGTTTAGAGCAGAGCCAATGCACACGTGTCACCCCATGTTGTCCCCAAAGTAGGGGACAAGTGGCACCCACTCAGGCACCAATCCTTAAGTCTTGTGGATGTCATCTTCTGGATGACAAAGTGTGGAAGAAATGGAGTCAGATGAGGCCCTGGTCTTCATAACTTGCAGTGTTTCTAAGCCAAGCCTTAGAAAGTTGATGACAGGGCTGGGAGTTTGGCCTAGTGGTAGAGTGCTTGCCTAGCATGCACGAAGACCCGGGTTCGATTCCTCGGTACCACATACATAGAAAAAAGCTGGAAGTGGTGCTGAGGCTCAAGTGGTAGAGCTCTAGCCTTGAGAAAGCCCAAGGACAGTGCTCAGGCCCTGCGCTCAAGCCCAGGACTGGCAAAAGAAAAAGAAAGTTGATGACACCCAGAGGAAGCTACAACTGGAAATGCCAGCAGGTGGTGTACTTCTTAAGGGGTTACTCAAGGAAGGGCAGGAGAGTCTGGAGAGCCCCACGGGCACCCACTAACTCTGGATGTGTGCTTTACCTTTAATCTCCTCTCAACCCCACTTCCTGCCTGTGAGACAGCGGGCTTCCAGACAGACTCTGCAATCTGTTGAATTGGGATGACCACATTACTGTATGATTTGGCCAAAGTTAAGTGGCTCTGTGTATGTCTACGTGAAAATGAGGCTTCTCAGTACAATGTGTCTCCCTCTGGGGGAGGGAGGTCACCCTAGATCAAGAAGACAGCAGGGCAGGGACGCAGAGCAGTGGTGGAAAAGGTGTCCAGTCCGCACAAGGCCCTAGCACGGCAGCAACTGCAGGTCCCCCCTAGCAGACAGCGCCCTGGAAATGAGATGTTGGTCAGGAGCCAGCAGGTCCTCAGCAGCATGTGCAGCTGCTGCTGCTGCTGCTCAGGATGAGGCCTGGGCCCTCCAAGACCCTTCCAGCTTAAGATAGACTCTAGACCGTCAAGGACAAAGGTCCTTGTGCAGAGCAGCAGCGTCCATGTCTGTGCACTTGCACACTCCAAGGAGAGTGCAGATCTGGAGGGGCAGCGTGCAGGAAACATGCAGGGGGCTTATGAAACAGCAGAATGGCATCTGAGTGACAGTGCCATGCAGGGGAGGAGAACAGGGAACAGCCGAGGCTGGTCAGTCACAATGGGAAGTGGGGAGCAGTTCTCCTTTTCCCTTGCCTCTCATTCCTTAGATGGTGGGAGGGTGACAGCATCTGGTCACTTCTGCTCACCAGTATTAGAGTTGCCCCTTTCCCTTGGGCTCCCTCTTCTAGAGAGTGGACAGAGCTGGCTAGGTGGCAGGGCTACTATAATGGGAGCGGGTACCTGCTGTGCCTTGCCGTGTAGACACAGGACCTGCAGGGATCAGAAGCCTGTGTGCGTCCATGGCTGACAGCAGGCAAACCCAGCAGCAAGGGTCAGAACTGTAGGACGGTGACAAGGCCCCAGTCAAGCCGGAGGCTTCGGAAGCAGGTTGCAGCAAGGCTTGGCTAATGGGTTTTCCTCTCTCTGCAGTCACAGTGAGGGCCCACCTCACCGGCTGGCTAATGACACTGAAGAAGACCTTCGTCCTGGCTCCCAGCTCTGTCCTGAGGATCATCGTCCTCATCACCAGCCTGGTGGTCCTGCCCTACCTGGGGTATGTGGCAGAGCAGGTGGGGCGGCCAGGGCCCCTCCTGCCCTTAAATGCCCCATACAGAGGATTCTGTACTTGGAGGTGAAGCCCCCCAGCATGTTAGAGTCAGAAATCCAGAGGTGGAGACCAGTAAGATGCCGTTCCTGTGGCATAGCAGGGTAACTGGGTGATAACCAACAGGAAGTAGCCTCAGAAGACTCCCCGTCTTGAGTGAGGGGACAGTAGCTGGTCAGCAGAGCTGATCTGAGACTGGGGCCCAGGAGTCTCTGCTATATTGGAGCTGGAAGGAAAGTAGCTCAGAACTAGGCTGAACAGTGTGTGGAGAAGGCTGTTCCTGCCCCTCTGTAGTCTGCTCCGTCCCTGGGTTTGAGCAGAGGACTGCATCATCCCTCCACTGGGCTTCAACAGACCAAATGCCTGTGTGTTCTCATCCCCAGGGTGCATGGAGCCACCCTGGGCGTGGGCTCCCTCCTCGCAGGATTCGTGGGAGAATCCACCATGGTCGCCATCGCAGCATGCTATGTCTACCGGAAACAGGTGAGATGGCGGCATGTCTCCTTCTAGGCCTCAGAAGACCCAGGTTCAAGGCACATGTGTCCCAGGAAAGTGGTAGAGCTCTCTTGCCTTTATCCTGCCCTTTAAGGACCTGTACTACCCACCCTGGCCACAGTGCCAGGCTTTATGACAATCTCCCAGTCCACCATCCCTTCACCCTCAGTCAGCTTTTAATAACTTTTGTTTTGCGCCAGTACTAGGGGTTTGAACTCAGGGCCTTATATTTTCTCAACTTTCTTGCCTCAGCTGGTGCCCTACCACTTAAGCCATTTTCCAACCATGCTTTTTGCTGGTTACTTAGTTTCCTACTTTTCTGTCCAGGCTGATCTTGGGTCACGATCCTCAAATTTAAGCTTCCTGAGGGGCTAGAATTATAGGCCTGAGCCAGTGGTACTTGACCGCAGTACTAGACAGTCACTGTGACATACTACTGGAGAAATTAACATAAGGGAGTGAAGATTTATCAGGTCACAGTTTCAGATGTTTCTCTCCATGGCTGCTAGGTCCGGGTGTAGTGAGGCAAGGTAGAAGGTCAAGAGGACGACAGTGGAGCCAGTGACTCACCTTGTGGCAGACCAGAGGCAGAAAGAGCAAGGGCCAACATGTTGCTTCCAATGAGCTGGGGAAGACAGAGCCAGGCGGCACAAAGAATCCAGGAGTTGCCTATGCTGATGTCTGGGGCAGGAGAGACCCAAATTGTCTGTTGAGTTCATTGAAGGAGAGGGAGCTAGTGACTTCCCCAGAGGGTCTCACGGCCTGTGCAAGAACGAGAATCAACCAGAGCCTGAAGAGTGAATGGTCCGGGGAGGTGGAGTGTGGTAGCTGACCATGGGGAGGCCAGCTCCCGGGGGGGCCTTGCTACTCCCTCAACTCCTGGAATTCCCCAGCCATGGAAGCCAGGTGTTCGGTGGCAATGGGTAGATTTAGATCCAAGCAAGGTCAGGGTTTTGTCTGACAAATAGAACCAGTGAAGATTAGAGGAGGGCGTGGTTACCAGCTCTGCACACTGCATCTGTGCTAGGGGAGAGAGGATGCAGGACACACGAGCAGTGCTCGTGTGAGTCCCAGTGAAAACGTGGGCAGGTGAGAGGACTGGGGTGGGGGAGCGTGGAAGGGGCGGCAGTGGGGCGATTAGTGGGTCGGTCGGGTGCTGAAGTAGTGGAGAGACAGGGTCTGCATCGAGCCCAAGACTGGCCGAGATGCCGCTGACTGCTGGGAGGCCATTTTCTGAAAGAGCAGCCAGTGTGGCAGGAAGGCCACCCGAAAGTAAGACAGGAAAGAGGCAGGGGAAGGCGAGAGTGGAGCCAGAGCATCCTGTAGGGGGACACATTCCAGAGTGGGGCCCTCAGGGCTGGGGTGTCAGGGAGGTGAGACAGTGCCCCAGCCTGGTGCCTGCCGGCATGGCACACAGTGCAGCCTAGATGGCATCCCCCAGGTTGGGAGCCAGTGAGCCCAGGACCCTCCCTGCTCCCGGTGAGCCATGGCCTGCCCCTGCCCACAGCCTCCCTTGATGAGTCTTCTTTGATCTAGAAAAAGAAGATGGAGAATGAGTCGGCCACGGAGGGGGAAGACTCGGCCATGACAGACATGCCTCCCACAGAGGAGGTGACGGACATCGTGGAGATGAGAGAGAACGAGTGAGGCGCAGGACACGGCAGGCACAGCCGGGACACTGGAGCCCCTGCCTCCGCGACGTCTCCTCTCTCCATCGTGTGTGGCTCACTTTCTTCTAATTTTCTTGTTTTGGCAATGAAGAGGCCTTGATGGGAAGGTTTCGTGTGCCTCCTCTAGCATACTGGGTATGCTCACGCTGAGGTGTGGGGACGTGCACAAAGGTCTGCTCTGTTACTTTGTAAACACAAATCCATGGACTCTGTCCCCCTGCTTCATGAAAACCCATAAGACATGGCTGCCTCCTGGTTGACGTTTTTTCTCCTCCCCGGGACAATCTCCATTTGGAACCAAAGGACTGTGGCTGTGCCATCGCCCCACCGGACCCCTCTCCCGAGGCCACCAGGCCCGGCAGGCATCACTCCTGACCCTGTTTGCCTCTCAGAACTCAGCAGGTTCAAACTCTTCCCCCTTTGACTCACTTCCCAGTACCATGGCTGTGTGCAGAGTTGGGCGCCACAGCCCATGATGCTTTGCTCCTGCCAGGCACACACTGGAGGGGGCGACGGGCCTCGGCCCCCAAACACAGTTCTCCCAGAGGAGCAGAGGAGCGATCCGCGGGGCTGGTGTGTGTACCAGTCATTGCACAGCAAGCTGACCTGATGGACAATAGCATCTCACTTGGCCCTGGCCTAGCTGTCCATACGCGGCCGCCCTTCACCGCGTGTGCACGGGAGCTAAGGTAGTTGTCACAGTGCATCTCCGGATGTCAACATCCTTCCACGTGACCTTCCCCTAAAGCTTTCTTTCCACTCACCTTTCCTGAAGATGGCACTAGAGCGAGTTCAGTGGAGCAGTCTGTATTTAGTTTTTACAGTGAACAGAAGCTTTAAGTCATAATCTAGCATCTAATGCCAGGGTGCCGTTTCATAATTCCTGAAGTAGCTTACCTGGTTTTTGCCATTCCCAGTCACAACTCTGCGGTACAGAAAATTCAGAGTGTACTCCAGTTCTTCCCTCTCTCATACCACAAAGCAAGACATTTTATACCAGGTATTCCCAAAATGTTCCATCAGAAATCCATTTAGTGCAGTCTATTTTTCTAAGTTTTGGAAAGCGGGTTTTTTTTTTCCCTTTAAAAATTATGGACACAGTTCACTAAATTCTTGATTTAGTCAAAATAACTAGACTGAAAGAACCTAAACAAAACAAATATTTTAAAGATATAAATATATGCTGTATATGTTATGTAATTTATTTTAGGCTATAATACATTTCCTATTTTCGCATTTTCAATAAAACATCTCTAATACGATACAGTGATTGCTTGTGTGCTCAGAATCCCTGCATTTGAGTCCTGCTGGACTGACCGCCATACCTGGACAGTCATCCCCTTATTTGCTTATGAATGTAAGGGCCAGCGGATGACAAGGAACTAGTTTTCCTGGGTAACCAGGGACTTGGTGGGTCCACTGGTACAAAAACTGATGAGAAGAAATGGGAAGGGCAAAATGTATCCCTCAGAAAGTACATTCTTGTTTTCAGTGCTGTGTAACCATCCTGCTTCTCCTATGAAGAAAAGACTGTAAGGGCACAAGGCTGGCTTGTCCCCATGCGGGCCCAGTGCCCTGGAGGTCCTCCCCACTGAATAGACCCTCCCCACTGGAGCAGGTCCTCCCCACTGAATAGACCCTCCCCACTGGAGCAGGCCCTCCCCACTGAATAGACCCTCCCCTGCTTCCTTACAGCAGGGTTCCTCCATTTATTGAGCTGAACATTAAGACATGTAGCTGCTTTCGGCTGGTTTCAGAGGTAGAGTTGAAAAGTTGGGGGAAGGGAAGTCTTATTGTATTGGCTCTTTTAAATTACGTGACTAGAAAATTAAACAGCAGTATTTTTTAACGTGTGTGACTATTTCATGCTTCTGGGGTGGAGCTTAAAGATGAAGTTGCAACGACAAAAATCCTTTCCATCTTAATCCAATGAGTGACTCTTAGTAGCTTTAGACTGTGTGAGTCTAGCTCTGGTGCTGCTGTGGAGAGAGAGAAAGGAGAGCACGTGTGGGGGAGTCAGGACTCCAGGACCTCAGCTATGGCGCTGTGATTCTGCAAGGCTGTGTTCAGCACCTGCACCAGCACCTGCACCTGCACCTGCACGTGCCGGCTCCTTCGCATCTCCATCCCTGGCGCAGAGGCCCTTCTTCCCCGTTTTCATCACTAGGGGCAGTCTTTGCACTTTGCCAGACCAAGAAACTCCTCCACAACACATTTCTTTGGGGACAGGTCATTCAGCTGATGTATTTGGAAAGACCCAGGGTGATTGTGTTCGAGTTGATGACAATATAGTCTAAAAAGGCATAAGGCAGGTTTTTAGCCTGATGACAAAATAGTTTGGGCCACCCGAAGCACAGCTGATGTCAAGTGAGGATTTCTCTGAACAAGCACTCAGGCATTTCTTCTGAGGAACACAAGAAATCATTAGAAATGCAGTTGCCATGGTTCTGCCTACTTCCAGGTATCTGGGCCCAAGGAGTACCTGTGCAAGATGCCAAGGGACTGAACCACCAGACGGGGCCTGCTAGTCAGGAAAGGCGAGGGCTGCCAGGGCAGGACTCAGAGCAGGCCATGAGGGACTTGCACAGCAGAGGAACTGCTCATGCACTGGTTCTTTTGGTGGGGCAGGGAAGGCCCCTTGTCTGCATCATTTGGTAAAAGCCAGTCAGCTCTCCCTGGCTGCCTAGATGTTTTCGTTTATTTCAGGGTCTTCTTTTGTAGTCTTAGCTACAAACATGTCCATGGACGGACTTAGAAATGAAAACGTAATACTGGTTTAAGATTGAGCCGATGGCAGCTGAGGTGCCTCAAGTGGTAGCCTGCTTGCTGGCATGCTCAGAACCCCGAGTTCAATCCCCAGTATGGAGGGAAGGGAGCGCACAATGTATCTGATGAGCGTGGGTAAATCTTGCAATAGTTATAGCAGTGTATACTTACTCTTTTAAGTTTTCTTCCCAATAAATAATCTTGGGAGGGCAGGGGACCCAGGGGGAAGGGAACCTGGGTTTCATCCTCACAGCCCTTGCTGGATTTGGTAAGCAGGGGCAAGTAACTCCCCAGCCTAACTGGAAAGAGGTTAGTCAATTGTATCCTCCAGTTAAAACGTGAGTCAGCAGCTCCCTACTATTTCTTCGGTGGGCAGAGTTGGGGTTTGAACTCAGAGCTGCACACTTGCTGGGCAGGCAATCTACCAGAGCCGCCACACCACCTACCGCTATCACATTGGACTTCCTTTGAGCTAGGGTCTCACTTTCCTGCCAGACATGTCTAGGCGACAGTCCTGTGTTTTACTGCTCACCATGGTGAAGATGACCACGGGGTCACTGTGCTAGCTTCTCACGCTGAGACAGGGAGCTGGCCGCAATCCTTTCAATGCCAGGCTCCTGCCCGGCCAGGTTGACAGGCGTGAACCAACTGGGTGAAGAAAGGAGTTTTGTGAACTTTTCTGCCCAGGATAATCTTAAAAGTGTGAGCCCCCCACATAGCTGACAGGCATGGGTCACTGTGCCAGCTCCTCTTTACCCTCCTTTATCTTTTGCCAATCCTGAGTTTGAACTCAGGGTCTTACTCTCAGCTTTCTGAGCACTGGTGTTCTTCCACTTGAGCCACACAACCATCCTGACCTGTTGCTGGTCAACTGGAAATGGAGTCTTAAGGACTTTTTCTGCCTGCGCTTGCTTCAAACCACAATCCTGCAGTTTTAAGTCTCCTAGTCTGTACCTTCTGAGTAGCTAAGATTACAGCCCTCTTCTTTGTTCCTTATTCGGGGCAATTTCTTCTCAGAAAGAGCCAAGGAAGTGAAACTTTTTTCTAGAAACAACCATTTTAAAGACTCAGTAGCTGTTAACTGAATTTTTTTCCTTCAACCTGAAGCAGGAGAATGTGAACTATACATTTAAAAGTATTTATAATCCTACAATTAAAATACATGACCTTGAGAATTTTTTATTGTATTAAAAAAAAAAAAAAAACCCTACTTGGTCTGGGTGCCAGTGGCTCACACCTGTAATCCTAGCTATTCAGGGGCCTGAGATCTGAAAATCGTGGTTCAAAGCCAGCTCAGGCACAAATGTCTTCTCTCCCGAAAACTAGTGGTGGTCATGTGGCTCAAGTGGTAGAGTAGTAGTGTTGAGCTGAAGAGCTCAGGGACAGTGCCCAGGTAGATAGTACAAACCCCTCGACCAACAAAAACACAAACAAAAAAGCTACTTGAGTCAGCCTCTGAGCAGGCCGGTATTGAGAACGCCATGTGCCACTCTGTGCCAGTTGACCAGCCACACTAGCCTCTGGCTCACAGGACAGCTGTTATGGTTCAAACCATCCAGGAAAAGGGGTCTTTTTACGTGCTGACCCACAGCCTCTCTCTGAAATCAAGCTTGTTATGCAGGAGGACTCAGAAGGATGTGGTGGCTTCTGTGCCAAGCCATCTGCGCTGCACACACAGCACTTGAACCATAGAAAAGCTTATTTTTGAGCAATGTGTTTGGTAAACATTTGAGGTACTCCTCTGTGCGGTTATTTTGGATCTCTATTTCTGTCATTTGTAGCAGCAAAACATCAGCTGATCTAACCACACACGAAACAGGATGTAGAGAAAAATCTGAAGAAAAGGCCCTGTTGCCTGCTGTTTCAAAGGCTAAATGTCTAAAATTACCACACAAATGATCAACACTAGGGATATTATAGTATATAATTAAAATAACCCAAACTCCATTCAGCAGTCAGAAGCAACTAATCACCATTTACTTTCTGGTCTTAAAAGAATAAAAGAGGCAGAAATAAAGAAACTCTGAAACTCTTTTAAGTTTCAATTTTTCTCAAAATGGAAGTATCAGGCTTGTTGGCGGGTTCAACCCTGCTCACCAGAGCACCTAAATCAAAAGAATGATTTCTGTGCCAAGACCAAGTGGTTCTAGGTGTTATAACAAATACCATCAGAAATATTTAATTTTTAGATTATCTGCTTCATTTTCAGCCAACCAGGGTCTCTTTAAAAACTATATAACCTAGAAGTGGCACTGTGCCTCAAGGGGTAGGGTGGTAGGCTTGAGCTGAAAAGCTCAAGGACAACACCTAGGCCCAGAGTTGAAGTCCAAAAACAAAACAAAACAAAACAAAACCATGTAACCTATCTGCACTTTTATGGTTAGCAGAGGTCTATACTTGGAATCAGCAAATGGTTTTTATGTGGTACCTCTTTTTAAGTTAGGCGATACTATATATTCCAAGTACAAGAAGACTTGGCATGAGCTCTATGTAAGTACATAGTAACAGAAACAACAAGAACTGGGCTGGGAGTTTGGCTTAGTGGTAGAGTGCTTGCCTAGCATGCACGAAGACCCGGGTTCAATTCCTCGATACCACATACATAGAAAAAAGCCAGAAGTGGTGCTGAGGCTCAAGTGGTAGAGCTCTAGCCTTTAGAAAGTCCAAGGACAGTGCTCAGACCTTGAGCTTAGGCCCAGGACTGGCAAAAGAAAAAAAAAGAAACAACAACTAAGAGTCTTTTCAGAAATACACTGCCTAAACAAAAAAAGCAATGGAAACAGACGAGACAAAAAATGGTTATGCTGTTTGCTGTGCAACTTCACGAAGATGCAGTGGTGCTGACACAGGTGATTACAAGGAGACGCACAGGCTGAGCCAAGGTGACCTTGGAGTTGGGGAACAGGTAAAATCTGGCTCCCTGTGGTGTGGGGCTGAGAACTACAGGAACCACGATTGGAGCTAACCAGCTGGAGAGAGAGTTCACAACACCCTCATGCCTCAAGCAGGCTCAGGGTACACATCACTGATAACCCACCAGCGCGTCACAGCAGAGGCCGGGTGACCACCAAACAGGTCCCGTGTCTGTCAGATGCCACATCCACAAGGGTTACATGGAAGATACCCTGTTGCTTGGTTTTCATGATATATTTTTGTTGGCTTAATGATGTCTTAGTATGGTGGCTATCTAATGCTAATATGATCAAGAAGCCATAGTTATGGGGGAAAAAAACAACAGCCCCACACGAGACTGTGTTCAGTACGTCCACCCTTCTAAGCTAGGGTGCCCACAGCAGGACCTTCACATCCCTCGCACCCTTCCAGCTTTCTTGCACATCTGTCCAAGGAAAGACTGGGGCAGGTGCTGCCAGGGCGCCTTCCTAGTCCACGCGCTGTGTTGGATTCCTGTGAGGACTGGGGACGGTGTCTCCCACTTCACCTCAGACCTGAGCACCAGCTGTGGCCTGGGCGTTTCCTTTTTAAGTCCTCAACCTCTCTGGTTGTCATTTTGTAGCTTTATGGTTTCACATCAAAAATTATGGGCTTAATTTGAAATGTGGAAACCAATCCCATTAAAATGTTTGTGTAGTCTTTGATTCAGACTGCAGAGATCGGAACAAAATATATGCTGCATCCCCAGAACTGCTGTGTATATTTTTAATAAGTTGGATCACTAGGGGGACCTGATACAATGTGTCGGGGGAAGAGCGCATGTATCCATATGCTATCAAACAGGAGTCATACTCGCTGTGCTTTAAGCCTCAATACTTGGCATGTAATTGAGATCGCTTTTAGTTTCCTGATTTTCTTGTCCTGACCATTAGTCTGTTGGGTCACCACAGATACTTGATTTCCTAATCCTGATTATAACTTTCTTTTCTCAAATTTAAATGAGACACTAAAATCTGATCTCTTAGCATGGGCTATTTTTGTTTTACTTAAACATATCCTATATATTTAGATCTGATTATGTACCAAAATGATTTTAACTTTCCCTAATTCAGTAATACTGAAACCTTGTATCTGAACTCTAATTTCTCTATGCTCTTAAAGTAGGAATCCCAAAATCAGAATGTTGGCCACGTGAGAGAACCTGAACCTGCTCCTATCCACAGCTGGTCTTGTCCTTCTCAATCTGTGTGAAAAGAATTAGTTGTGTGTGGGAAAAGCTCTCTGATGGAAAGGCCGTGGAGCGCCAGCCATCTCTGCCTTCAGCCAGCTCAAGGAGCACTTCTTCTTCGCCTCACTTAGATCTAACTAGTTGTTCCAGAGGCCAGCTGCTTCCCTCCTCTGCTACTGTGTGTCTGACAACTGTCTTATTAGGAAAAGGACAAAACAGCCCCGTGTCCTTCCACCACAATGTTGAGTTCGGTTTTACCATCTGGCAAGCTAGGCACTTTCCAGTTCTCCCACACTGCAACCCTCAAGTGTCAGACTTGTGTATCTAGTCATCCCAGCATTTTCTCAGGGAGCCTGGCCTCCAGTCCCCCTCTGCACATGTCATCTCTCTCCCAGTTTCCCTAGAGAATCACATTAGCACTCCCACCCTATTCACACTCTATCCCTCCCTCAGACTCTCCCATAGTGCTGCCTGCTGGCCCACCTATTCCACCACCCCCACTCTGTTCAGCCTGGTGCTTCTGCTCCTGCGGGTTTACGTATCTGTCTCCAGCAGTCTCACCACCACTGGCCCCTGCTTCACCTCAGGTACCCCAGACAATGCTTATACCGCTCTGGCCTCACAAGTGCCCTGCTGCAAAACCAGGCTGGCACTTCCATGAGGGGCTCCATGCTACACCTGGATGTGTGCAGGAACAAAGCGTGGTGGTGCATGCCTGTGATCCTGCGACCCAGGCAGCAGAAACAGGAAGATCATAGTCTGATGGATGCCCAAGCAAAAGCACGAGGCCTTGTCTAAAAAATAAACTAAACCCAAAAGTGTTTAGCTAGCAAACAAAAGGCCCGGAGTTCAATTCCTAGAACCAAAAAAGGGGGGTGGGATGGGGGAATAAATGAAAAGGAAAAAGAAACACCCAGCTAGAGAGAAGAGCTTTAACAGCAAATGAGACCCTAAAGATACACTGGCCTCCTGCTACTTGAACTCAACTGCTGGCTATTACCCATATTAAGACCCCATATTTGTGCAGATGGCTTCTTTGTAAATATGTACACTGAGTGCCATTTCTCCCTTGGGGGATGAGGGGTCATGGTTCATAATCTCCAGATACCTCGCACCAAGAAACAGGCTCTTCAGGGAATGTCACTGAGAGAGCATGATGTGGTCGTGACAGTGCTGTGACTCAGCTTGCTCTTGTGTAAACCACCTGTAGAACTGGATGGAAGAAGGCATGAGCACTGCCCACAAAGGCCGAGTGTGACAGGGCAGGGATGCAAAGGTTTCTCAGCTCAGATCAAGACAGACCTACCTGTCAGTTGTAGCCCAGACTCTTATGAATTACAGAAATGCCATGGCTCGACTCTTGAATGACTCCTCCCGTGTGTTAAATTCTGGGTACTAGGAGGTAGTATGACCTTCAAGAGATGGGGCGAAGGGAAAGGTCTTTAGGTCAATGGAGGGCATGCCCTTCAAGGAGTTTGTGGGACCCTAATCTCTTCATTCTCTTTGACTCCTTTCACCACAAGGTGAGGTTTGCTTAAACAAAATGAGTCTTTCTAACCATGGGCTGAAGTCTCCACAACCATGAGGCGTTTGAAAGATGGTTGTCTTGGGGACTTGTTAGCAGACAGACAGCTAACACAAATATTATTTGGCGATGTAAGACAAAAATAAATTCTGGAGCCAGGCATGGTGGCTCATGCCTGCAATCCTAGCTACTCAAGAGGTTGAGACCTGAGGAACTCAATTCAATGCCAGCCCAGACACTAAAGCCCGTGAGACTCTTATCGCCAATTGACTACCAGAAAACCAGAAATGGCACTGTGGCTCAAGGGGTAAAGCAGTAGCCTTGAGCTGAAGAGCTCAGGGAAGTGCCCAGTCTCAGAGTTCAAGACAAATAAGTAAATAAATAAATAATTCTATTACCCAGAGTGCTGACTCAGTAAAGACACAAGACAGTGAGCTTCCAGCAGAGGAGAGATGTTCTCCAGCTGACTTCACCAGCAACAGTGGGAGACAAAGCACTCGAGTCCATCCCTGGACTCTTACTGGATCAGCTCACCTGTCACAAATGCACAAGAACTCCACAGAAACCCACAGAGGGTTGGGCCTCAAACAGCTTAGGCTTGCGTCCTTGAGCTCAGACCCACACCTGACTACAGCACCCAGTCTGATGACAGACATCTTCCTCCCCTGAACTTGCTTAGGTCTCACACATTCCAGCTTCTTTCCTATAGGCTTCTTCCACCTTCTCTTTGAATCTCCAGGAGCTAAGATAACCCTTGTGAGTGCCTGCTGCTTGCAACCAAAGGGCCAACAAGGATTCTGGTCACCCTTCGATTGTAACTGCTCCTGCCCCTTACATCTGTCTTCTGTGAAACAGATACAAAAAAACAGAGAGAATTAGAAAATGTACATGTAAAGGTCACAAGCAGTTAGCTGGCTCCCAGAAAACGGCCTCCAAGTGGCTTGTCCATGTGAAAATATGCTCCAATTTTCTCAAGTTATTAATACAATTGAACTTCCAATTATTAGCTCAGCCTGTTGATAAAAGCCTAAGGAAACTAGTATTCCACTGTCCAGCAGAAACATAAATCAGTGGGACTTCTCTAGGGACCCATTTAGCAAGGTGACATAAGCACACATTCACAAAGAAAAGAAGATTTATAGTTCTGGGCAATGAACAAACCCAAGCAACAGACCCAGAATAAGGGTACAAGTAGGAGTAAGAAGGTAAGAAACAACTCAGAAACTTCAGAAGCTTGGAGTTTAAGAACTGGAGGGTGGAAGGACATTAAATACATACAATGCAGATCAGTTCTCAACTTCAAAAGCGCTTCTGTAAGACCCCCTACCTGCACCTGCTTCTTTCTTCACTTCTGAGGTTGTCAGATGATCGTGGGAGGAATACAAGATACATTCCCCCGGGAGCTGAGCCAGGCATCATAATTCAAAAAACAGGGAAAGTATATTTACATCCAACACTGAAAAACCTACATGAATGAGACTGAACAATGGTTTGCTGCTGCTGTGAATTTATTTAGGAGAGACCTTTCTCCTGCTTACTACTAATCTAGAAATGTACTCTGGGGATGCCAAATCCTTAACCAGTGAGGCTAATCCAGTGCTTGCAGGGTGCAGTGGCTCACACCTGCAATCCTAGGTACTCGGAGGGTGCTATCAAAAGGATTGTATTTTGAGGCGTTTGTGTGTGTGGATGTTGGTATGCACCTGCCATCCAGATAAAGAAGCATAAATTAGGGCCGAAATCCAGGTGAGAGACACTACCTTAAAATAACCAGTGCAAAAACAAAACAAAACAGAAAGTGGCTAAACAGTACAGTACCTGCCAACTAAGCAAAAGAGCCTGAGTCCAAACCCACAATGCCAAGAAAAAAGGTCCCTGCACAAAGGCCTCATATCTAAAATATATCAACAACTCAAAAAATTGAATCACTCCAAAACTAACCTCCAAAGTAACAAGCATCCCATTAAAAAATGGGCCAAAGACTTAAAGAGAGTCTTCTCTGAAGAAACAAAAATGGCCTATAGACACATGAAGAAATGCTCAACATCTCTGGTCATAAAAGAAATGCAAATCAAAACAACTCTAAGATTCCACCTCACTCCAGTTAGAATGGCCAGGATCAGGAAAACGAATGACAACAGATGCTGGAGGGGATGTGGCCAGGAGGGATCACTACTACACTGTTGGTGGGAGTGCAAACTCGTTCAACCACTATGGAAAGCAGTGTGGCAGTGCCTCAAAAGACTAAACATAGAACTCCCCTATGACCCAGCAATTCCACTACTTGGCATTTACCCAACCACCCAGAAACAAGGACATACTAAACCCACTAGCACAACAATGTTCATTGCAGCACTATTCACCATAGCAAAGATATGGAACCAACCCAGATGTCCCTCAGTTGAGGAGTGGATCAACAAGTTGTGGTATTTGTACACAATGGAATTCTATGCTGCTGTCAGAAAGAATGACATCGCCCCATTTGTTAGGAAATGGAAGACTTAGAAAAAATCATATTAAGTGAAGTAAGCCAGACACAAAGGAACTTAGGCTCAGTGGTTTCCCTCATTCGTCATGTTGTCTCTCATCTCCTTTGCTGTCCCTTGGTTATCCCATATTGGTATAGTATCTCACTTTGTTATCTGATATATTGAATTTATTTGTATTTGGATATTTGAAATTTGATAGGGAAGGGGGGGAAACCAAGACGGGTGGGGGGTGTGGGGGGGAGAGGGAAATGGGTACCAAGACATGTGAAAGGGTATCAATGTATGTGAATTAATGCACCTTCTATCTGGCAAATATCATGTAACCCTTTTACTAATTACAATAAAAAAAAATTAAAAAAAAAAGGTCCCTGCAAAAAACTCCCAGGTTGTGTAGCTGGGAACTGGATCCATCTTCACTCTCACTTTCTTTTCAAGACCTTTTCTTTTTTTTTTTTTTTTTTTTTTGCTGGCCCTGATGCTTAAACTCTGGGCCTGAGTATTGTCCCTGAGCTTGTTCTGCTCAAGTAGAGCATCACCTGAGCCACAGCACCACTTCCAGCTTTTCCTGTAGTTAACTGGAAATAAGAGTCTCATGGACTTTTTAGCTTAGGCTGACTGACCCATGGCCCTCAGATCTCAGCCTCCTGAATAGCTACGATTATAAGCATGGCCCACCAGTACCTGGCTTCCAAAAATCTGCACAAGTCTTGTTCAATCACCAGCACCAACACGTTCAATTCAGCACTAGTCACCTTACCCAAGTCATAGAATCAGCCCAGATGCCCTTCCATGGATGAATGGATCATGAAAATGTGTTATGATAGCAAAGATATGGAACCAACCCAAATGCCCCTCAGTTGAAGATTGGATCAACAAGTATGTATACACAATGGAATTCTATGCTGCCTTCAGAAAGAATGACATTGCCCCATTTGTAAGGAAATGGAAAGACGTGGAAAAAAATCATATTAAGTGAAGTAAGCCAGACTCAAAGGAACACAGGCTCAATAGTTTCCCTCATTTGTCATAATCAGTAGAAACCTTGGACTCTCCTAGCAGAGATTTGCAATAGAGCAAAACCTAGATACATAAGGCCATACAGAATGATGCTAAATGAAAGGACCTCCAAGATAGAGAAACAAGAGCCATATAAGGTGTGACTGATGTTCTTAATGTACTATGTTATTTCTCATCTTTTGTTGTCCCTTGGTTATCTCATATTATTACAGAGTCTTACCTTGTTATCTGATATATTGTATATATGTTTATTTGTTTATTTGAAATAGGATAGGGAAGAGGGGAAATCAAGGGAAGGGGAGGAGAGTGGGTAGAGGGGGTAAATGGGGACAAATACATGAAAAGGGGTAGCAATAATTGTTAAGTAATGCACCTTCTATCTGGCAAGTATAATATAACCCTTCTATTACAATAAAAAAATATATTTAAAAGAAAAAAGAAAAAAGCACTCATTACCTGATTTATGTAACTCCTAATAAAAATTTTTAATTAAAAAAAAGAAAATGTGGTATGTATATCCAATAGAATTTTACCCATGCATTAGAAAAAATGATACTGTATGATTTGTAAAGAAATGGAAAGACCTGGAATAAATTGTGTTAAGTCAGGTCCAAAGAGACAAAGGATGCATATTTTCCCTTAAAGATGGAAGCTAGATTTAGCTTATAAACTTATAAGCAAATATGTTAGATTATATGTGAGCATATACAAATGTATTAACTGAAATATAGTAGATTCAACAGAGAAACTCAAAATAATGTAATTCCTTAGAAAGGCAAAGTCAAAGTTCCACAAAATAAACACCAAGTAGAAGATACTTGAAATGAGTGGAATGGGGTCAAGAGAAAAAGGGTAGACAAATGAAGAAGGGAGAATGCAGTCAAGAATTCAATGTATATCCTACAAAATTAAAAAGAGGGAGGGAAAGGTTTATTGGGAAGGGATAGGAAGTAAGAATGTTGGCAAAGGTGACACTGATCAAATGTATTGTATTCATAAATTGCATTGTTAAATGTCAACTACTTTGTATAACTACTTAAAGGTATTTTTAAAAAAGAAAAAGAATCAACTGATGAATTTCCTATAGTACCCAAGAATGGAAATTCTACAACATCCAGGAATTTTATACTAGCAAGTAAGTTCTGTAACAAAAATGTACACAGCTATTTGCATTATAATGAAAACATGCAATGTATCTGTTGAAAGGTAACCTCATTGTCCAATTACTTAAAGATACACAAAATATAATTTACATTAAAATTAAAATCTTGCTCAATGTCAGTGGCAGTCTTGACTCATGTAACACATTCGATTCTTGCTCTCACATTTCTAGATACATCTCTAACAATCACAGCAGTGCAGAGATAAACAAAAGTTCATACATTTCATGCCATCCTGTCATGGCCAGGCTCCGCCACCATTAGGGCTTGATCCCTGCTCTTGAGGGATCTTCCTCCAGATTTGTCTGCCTGCTGACAACTCACTTAATCCACATCACCACCTAAGACAGTCTGCATGGTCCGGCTGAAATTTAGGGAGTGTCAGCAACTGACCCAAACTCACTTCAGTAGTAGCTGGTGGGGCTGCTATTCAATCAAAACCTATATCCAAAACTGTACACCTTTTTTTTTTTGACCAGTCCTGGAGCTTGAACGCAGGGCCTGAGCGCTGTCCTTGAGTTTTCCTCAAGGGGCTCTACCACTTGAGCCACAGTACCACTTCCAGCTTTTTCTATGTGGTACTGTGGAATCGAACCTGGGTCTTCGTGCATGCTAGGCAAGCACTCTACCACTAGGCCAAACTCCTGGCAGAAAACGATATACCTTTTTTAGAGCCCTAACTACAAACTAGGCACTGTACTAAATCACTTCACATTTTACTCTGCAGCACTGCCCAACTCTAGGTCCTGAAGCCTCCACTCCTCCACCCAGTGAAGTCAGGATGTGGCTTCTGCACATTCTAGGCCCATGTTGGACTGACAGACCACTCAAGTACAGATCATGGTCTGCTGACATCCTATAAAGCTGACATGTAAGCACAGCAACACTGTCAGGCTTCTGAGTTTTACTTTTTTTAAGCTTATTTTTAATCACTTATTTTTACAATTCTCAGCAGCCAGGTGTGCTAAAAGGATCAATACCAAAACCCTAGAATAGGCCTCTGACAGTGAAGACAGAGACAAGTGGCTGAAAACACTCTGGCCCCATGAGCCAGGCTCCTGGATGCATCCACAGTGGGAAACAAAAGTGGGAAACAAGGCCTCAACCTGCCCAAAGCCAGGGCCCTTAGGGCATGACTTTTGAGTGGGCAAACTTTTTAGCAAATGCTGCCACGTTACACTGGAAAGAGTCACAAAACAAGCCAAGAGCAAAGCAGCTGGGTTCACCAGTGCTTCCCTCCAAGGGATCACAGATCCCAAGGGAGAAAATACCACTGACACAGGCTGAAGTTCTAGCATTGGACTGTTGTCCTGTCCAAATAAGATAGAAAGTAGAAGCTGCAGGTGGTAATTCCAGATCAGTCTTATAAACACAAAGGAAATGAGAAGGAAATTCCCATACTGAAATATTCAGAAGTCATCACTCCTACACTGAATTGCTGTGGGTTCTCATACAGATTGTCACAGTTAGCACCATGAACATGAGACATTTGCAGATCAAGGCAGTTTTCAATATATAAGACAAAATGCTTAAAATTAAGTGCTCAAACTCCCATAGTTATTAGGAATATTACCAAGGCTGTGGCTATTTCAAGATCAGGGTCTTTCCTGTAGTGTGCCATGTTTTGGCAATTTCCTTACTGAACCAAACCTGTACCCAAGAAATCAATGAGATTAATTGAGATAAAACTCAGTGTCCTCCTCCATTATAGCTACTGAATGCACTGATGAACATTTGAAATGCTTAAAGACTGAGAAGACATATGAAACAAATGATCTATTGGTATGCCATTTCAATTAGTATTTCCAGACAGAATAGTTATCCAATTATATATACTAGCTTATTGCACTACCCCTGGTAATAAATTACAATTTACCATGAAAAAAATTCAATTACATGGGACAATTGTCTTCATCTTCCCAGAATACACCTGGCTCCCAAGCAGTGGGGCTGCTGCACTAAAGGCCAGCATGAGCACACACAACCACACCCACACTGTTCTCTTCTGGTCATGGCCAAGCCTTCCTGGCTTCTGCAGCTACTGACTTCCAGGAAAAAGCCAAGGGTGGTAAGCAGATGAATGAGCTCACTCTGGTTCTTCCCACAGCGCCAAGTTATAAGCTGAACTGCAAGAACATTGATGCTCATAGCCTAGGTCTTTGCTCACACATCCTCTGCCCACTGCATGGCTCAGTACTGGCTTCCTTGTCTCTCCTCTCCTCAAGCGATCAGGTTCCCACATAGCAAAGATATGGAACCAACCTAGATGTCCCTCAGTTAATGAGTGGATCAACAAGTTGTGGTATTTGTACACAATGGAATTCTATGCTGCTGTCAGAAAAAACGACATCACCCCATTTGTTAGGAAATGGAAAGACTTAGAAAAAAATCATATTAAGTGAAGTAAGCCAGACTCAAAGGAACATAGGCTCAACAGTTTCCCTCATTTGTCATAATCAGTAGAAACCTTGGGCTCTCCTAGCAGAAGTTTGCCATAGAGCAAAACCTTGATACATAAGGCCATATAGTATGACGTTAAATGAAAGGACCTCTAGGATATAGAAACAAAAGCCATATAATGAATGATTGTTGTCCTTAAGGTACTATGTTATCTCTCATCTCTTTTGCTGTCCTTTGGTTATCTCATATTGTTACAGTATCCCACTTTGTTATCTGATATATCAGATATATTTGTATTAGGTTATCTGAAATTGGATAGGGAAGGGGGGGAAAACAAGATGAGGAGAGGGGGTGGGGGGGAGGGTAATGGGGACCAAGACATGTGAAAGGGTATCAATGGATGTGAATTAATGTACCTTCTATCTGGCAAGTATCATGTAACCCTTCTATTAATTACAATAAAAATATATGAAAAAAAGAGATCAGGTTCCCAAAATATGGTTATGCATGAAATATTTTTCTCCAATAGACAACTTAACTTTTAGAAACAAATTTGCAGAATCTATGCCCACAATTCTTCCCATTCAGATTTGTGTGTTTTATAACTTAAGCACACAAAGTCTGTTGAGCTTCTATTACTTTTAAGTTTAAAGTTATCTTGAGTTCACTCTCAGTTCTATAGATAAATAACTGATATTGTGCTTCTTCTCTGCTATACGACGTGGGGAACTATGCGTTTCATACACATTTCATATTCACTTCACACACTCTGAAAGTTTTTGGTAGTCACAGAAATTAAATAAAATGTTTATTTTTTGTGCATATCTAAAAGCAAGATTCATCAATGTTATGGTCTAGGAAAGTATTATACAAGAAAATGAGCTAAGAAGATGGCTTGACCATGGTTTAACAATAAAGAAATCACATGCAGAAGTGCATGGATCCTGTGTATACATGCAGCTGACCAGGGTGCTATGCCATTAGCTGTGTCCTTAGGTAACCATGTGTCCTAAGGTAATCTAATGACCAACTCTTAGGCAAAGTAGCACCATGGGATGAGGTTCAATCAATTCATGTGGCCTAAGTTTTATTCAATAAACATCAAACTGGAGGGGGGAAATAACATATAATGATAATGGTAAAGTCTCTTTTCCTCAAAGACAAATGTCATCAATTGATTGTGTATATACTCTGTATGTATATGTGTGTGTGTACATATACCTATATACCTATACATATCATAGTGTAATGTATATGTATCAGAGTAAGTGGGTATATAAAAAGAAAACAGGATTAATTCTGATATGCACTTAAAACATTTTTGTATGCTGCTTTCTAAGGAGGAAGAACTGAGAACATTTCAAATCAAACCCACTCATACCCCAACTCTAAGCCAAAGGCCACATGTGGGCTCATTCTCCACCATGCCATCATGACCCAAGTCCATGAGTGAATCCAATCTGTATTGTGAATCCGCAAGCTCAGGGGAGGAGACCCTGAAAATGTTCTGAAAAGCTCTACTAATTACAGGGAGCATGATGCAGTGTCATGTGTCAGGAAAGGAACAATATTACACTTAGAAACAAGAAAATGTATAAAATTAAGTTGTCCGGAAGTCCAGTTCAAGTGCACTAAGGCTAGAATAGTTCAAAAATGCAGAAAATCATGAGTACTATTAAAATTCATAGTGGAAAGCCAGATACCAGTGGCTCACACCTGTAATCAGCCCCAGGAGGCTAAGATGTGAAGATTACAGTTTGAAGATAGCCTGGGAAGGAAAGATCATTAGACACTTATCTCCAATTAACCACCAGAAAACTGGAAGTGGCTCTGTGGCTCAAAGTGTTAGAGCACTAGTCTTGAGCAAAAAAAGCTTAGAGACAGTGCCCAGGCCCTGAGTTCAAGCCCCATGACCAACAACCAAAAAAGAAAAAAAAAGCAAATCATAGTAGATATGGCCAGATTCAATGTACCCCAAGGGAATAGAGCCATCCTGCTATCTATTACCTAAACATTCAAGCTGTGCTTTCAAACTCGTTCAAAATTAAAGGTAAGCATTACAAACACTGAAATGAAGTGTCAACGCCAACAGGAAGTCTCTTACTAGAGTACTTTAATCTGGCTTCCTTCTTATTCCAGGCACCATCTCTCAGTGAAAAATACAAAGCCTCTCTAATGTATGTGTACATATTTAGAGCAGGATTTGATTCTAACACTGTGACCAATACACATCTAGCAGAATGTGGCGGACATTACTGATGAGGTAATGAAGAAATACTAATGTAACAGTCCGAATAGTTCTGCATCCTGTTTTCTTAACTAAGGCATAGGTTTTCATTAAAAGCCAAACATATTTTCAAAAGTCTATCCCCTACCCTAAACTGGTTACGTAGCTTATAAACTATAAGTTTATAACTTTTAAATTGGATCAAACATTTTAAGTATACAAAATAGAATCAGTACTTTAAGGAAACATCAGCTCTCCAATGCTGAGCTAATTGTGGTTCTGCTGACAGAATCTTAAGAGTGATGTGTCTGGTCCTCATTAACAAGGACCAAGTCCATGTCCCTGAAAGACAACACCAGATAAAGGCCAACCAGACTCAGCACCACTGCCCACCACCCTCCCCAGTCACCATGCTGCCCCGTGCTATGCAGGCAAGGGCTGATGGCCAGGTCAGCTGCCTCTTTTGGGCTTCTCAAGCCAAATCAGGAGCACAACGGCTTCTGCATTTGTTTACTACATGCCTCCACTTCGACTTATTCAGGAAAAGTCTAGCCAGTTTGCTACTATTCATTCCATCACCAGGTAAGCTGCATGCATGTGCAGCATGGTATGAAAAGAGCACAGGAAGACTGGGGCAGCTCAGCAACACCTCTAAGCTGAGATTAGTGACTAATATCATTTGGCCTTGGACTCCAGCTCTAAGATCAGAGGTGGCTATACAGGGCCTTTTGAGTCAGTACCCACTGTGACACATGTGTGAACAGCTCCTCAGGTTGACAGGGCATCACTGACCAACCCAACACACGTCACAGTCACACTGAGCAGAAGGTCCGGGATCCTCTGCTGTTCCCTCATGCAGCATCTCCAGCCTTCCAAGAACTCACCTGAGGATCCAATTCTTAATCTTCTAAAAGACAATCTGCTTAAGGTAGTACTAATACCTATATCCAAATTATTGCTCTGATGAGACTATCAGAGGATACCCTGACAAGGCTATCAACACATCCATCTCAGAACTATACCATTTAAACAGACTGTATAGGAAGACTACAAAAGACACCCATCAACACCACCAAAAGATTACTGTCCTTATAAAATGAATTTAAAGCCAGTTTACCATTAGAGAGAATTTTGATTCAAGACATGAACATTCCTCTCCCAAAGCGGTTACCTCTAATACAAAAATCTTTGTCTTATGGAACCTTTGCACCTTCTAACAGATATGCTCTGATGGACCCCTGTGAGACACATCATGGGACAGACTAGGGAATAGCCTCAGTCAATTCTTACTACCAAAAGGTAGTCTTCATAACACCCCAGTCCACCCTGCTCCCAGGAGCTCAGGGGCTCTCACAGGTTGTTCTTCGAGACCTGCGTGTGCACCCTGCCAGTCACGAGGCTATCCACATGTCTCCCTCAGAGACTCGTCTCCTCACACACTCTGACAGGGACATTATAGTGCCGGTCATCCTCAGCAATGAGGGTCACCACTGGCCAGGCCCTGGGTGGGTCGGTGGGGTAGACTGTGATGAACTCTTCAGTGTTGTACTTGGACAGTCGATACACCTGGATAGTGTGGCGAACGGCATAGGCAAGAAGGAACATTTCAACCTGCAAAGAAAAAGCAGGTAAGTATTCTAAGGAAAGGCAAACTCAGAGATAGGTCAACATCACCATTCATCCATTCATTCATTGCCCCAAACAATGCATGGCAGTGGTTAAGCGGCAATTTTACTGCTCCTTTCTGAGCCCAGACCTAATCTGTTTATATATAGAGAGATGCAAAAAAAAAAAAAAAAAAAAAAACAGCAGTCAGGAATGGACGACTATGTCAAGAGACACAACCCACATTCTGAATACAGATAATTACTTTAAGTAATCATCATCAATCCTATTTGGCCAACCACAACCATAAGTGCTGCTCTTTCCTATAGCCTCAGAAAAACTACTGTAGATTTCCATCCTGCAGGACAACTCTCTCTCTCTTCCTAGCATGTGGATCATTCTAGGAAGAGTCTGTCAATAAAAACAGGAAGGCAGCCTTAATGTTACTTCAGTGGTTGGTGAATCAAAATAATAAAAACTAAAACATAATAACAATAAAGATCCTTTATGGAAATGAACACCACAGTGCAACAGGAACCAGGACTACACTGTGTATCTGTGTACTACTCCATTACGCCACATCTGTAAAAGACATAAAGAAGGGCCAGGCTCTATGGCTGGAGCTGATCAGAGTAAACAAAAACCCTGCAAATGTGTCTCCTCTCTTGAAAAGATGCTCAATCCCTGCCCTTGAGAGTGCAATGGATTTAGAGTTGTGTTTTAACAAACTGAACAGGAATAACTGATAGCATGTAATTACTAAGAATAGTTCATCGTGGCTTCCTCTTTGTTCTATGCATGGATCTACTCTGAGAAAAGCCAGCTGTCACGTAACAAGGAAACCTGAGTAGCCCTGGACAGGCCCATGAGGCAAGGAACTGAATCCTCGTAATGGTCAATGAGGAAGTCAGCTTGCTGCCCACAATCATGGGAGAAAGCTATGAAGTAAATTTCCAGACTGTTAGGATGATCACCCTGAACAACTCAGTACTAGCCCCATGATACAAACCTGAGGCCAGCAACCCCGACCAAGCTGCCCCTGATTCCCAACCTGCAGACATTCTGAGGCCGTGTGTGACGACAGCAAAGGCTGCCATGCTCTGAAGTACTACATACATGCTCCAAAGCCCAGCTCACCTGTTCCAGGCCGCCAGTGTGGCCCACCTGGTTCAGATGGTTCCTCAGCAGCTGTCCAGGGTCACTGGATGTGTCCCGAGCAAACAGAAGCACAGAGAAAAATGGTACTTCCTTTCCTTTCTCTTTATCGTCGTAGAGTTCAATGGCTTTATTTAGCATTAGAAATTTCACAGCTTCATAGAGGCTATATTCTTCTTCATTTGTGAACAGTTCATCACAAGCTATCTGCCTTGCTTCCGCAGTTCCCATTTCAGCCAGGCTGGCCCACTACAACAAGACAGATGTAAATAACTAGAAATCATGTTCTAAAAACTACTGGTACAAAGTTTATTCTTGAAAGTAGAGGACCATAGGTCACATCCCAGTGCTCACAACTTCAAGTCTCTCATTTGTACAATGCCACTCTTTAGACCACACAAACTCCTTATTTGGCTTTCCCCTTGTTAAACTGAAACAGAAGTATGATATATAGTAGGGAGAAGGACTGGGTGATGGAATAGAAATCTCAACTCCTGCAACATCCCAGACAATGACAATGAACCAGACAACTGGATATACTTAGGGAAAAAAAAAAAAAGATTGTGAGTGGAGCTGTGAAAGGATGTTACCGCTATTGGGAGGCTTTGGAAAGAGTTACCCTAGAAACATGTACCCAATCCTTCAAAATGGCAATTTCCTGAATATGAGTTTACTAAACTCACCCGCCAAGCTCTTAAAAATCAACATGAGGCTGCGCAGTAGTGACTCATGCCTGAAATCCCAACCATTTCAGAGATGTAGATGGGAAGGATGAAGACTAAGGCTGACCCAGGCAAAAACTTAACAAGACCCCATTCTAAGTACACACCTGTTAGCCCAGCCATGTAGGAGGCATAAACAGAAGAAAAACAATCCAGTCTAGCCCAGGCAAGAATGTGACACCCTACTGAAAGCAAAAAGGGGTACAGACTTAGCTCAAGCAGTAGGAGACCTGCCTCACAAGCATGAGACCCTGAGTTCACATCTTGGTCCCACAAAACAAAACAAAACAAAATCCATGAGATTCAAATGAATAAAACCATTCAGAAATCCTTACAACTAATTCAGAATAAAGGAGTCAGGCTACATAACCACCACTTTGCATAAACACAAAAATCAAATCCTTTATTATGTGCTTTTAAGTTACAGTGAAGGAGAAAAGAGAAATCACATAAACCAGACCTAATTATCACAAACCCTCTAGGTTTTTAAAAATAAGAGTAAATACATGTTCCCTTCTCTTTCCCTTTCCTTTTTTTTTTTTTTTGGGGGGGGGGGTCAGTCATGGGACTTGAACTCTGGGCTTGGGCACTGTCCCTGAGCTCTTCAGTTCAAGGCTACCGCCCTACCCCTTGAGTCACAGCACTACTTCTGGTTTTCTGGAGGTTAAGTGGAGATAAGAGGTTCCCAGACTGGGCTGGGAAGTTGGCCTAGTGGTAAGAGTGCTTGTCTAGCATGCATGAAGAACCGGGTTCGATTCCTCAGTACCACATACATAGAAAAAAGCTGGAAGTGGTGCTGTGGCTCAAGTGGTAGCAAAGTTCTAGTCTTGAAAAAGCCCAAGGACAGTGCTCAGGCCCTGAGCTCAGTCCCCCTGACTTCAGTGCCCAGGCTTATTTTGAACCTCAATCCCTAGATCTCAGTCTCCTGAATAACTTGGATCACAGGCGCCCAGGTTTTCCTTCCCTTTTTAGTGGAAAATAATATCAACGCATTTCCTAGGAAGTAAACACTAAGTTCAAGGAAGTCAAGGACCTCAGGCTGCTCAGCTCCACAAAGAAGTATTTACTAACTGCCTATTATGTGCCAGGTATGGTACTAGGCACTGGCTGCCAAAGAACAAACAGGATGGCTCTAAGGGAGGTAAAAGTCTAACAGGAAGGCAAGTCATCATCTGAGATACATGCAAGGAAGGACTTCCAAAGCCTGGTCTAAACCAGGTAACATGAGGGAAAGGATGGGAAGGAATGATACTGATCAGGAGGCACTGTGCTCATAAACTGACATGTTGAATTCTACTCAAAAGTATTGTTTTAAAAATTAAAATTAATTTTAGCTTACAAATCTGCTTCTAGAATTGTGACCCAAAATAAGTAAAACTTGTTTCCTTACAAATTTAAAAAAATGAAAATGGATGAACAAAGAGCATGGAATTAACTATTCATCTTGAGTGCTGGGACAATCAAGACAGAATTTGCACTAATGACAAACAGGAAAATTATGTATTCCAAACCTTTGTCCTTAGCAGGATAAGGGACTCCTTAATTTTTTCAACCAGGTCCTCACTTTTCCCATCAAATTGCAGTCCAAATTTCCATTGCTTGATCCAGCTGTATTTTCTTATCAGTTTTTCTGGTAACTAGAAACAGAGAATTACAAAGGTGTTGACATTCCAAGAAACCCACCACACGCGCCAAGCCAGAAAAAACTACTTAGTCTATAAAACTTTACCCTGACTGCCAGAATTAATTCTTGCCAAGTCGATCACATGAGCTTAAGACAGAGGACATAAATCTGGAAGTCAGGAATGTAAGAATCTCTACCACATAGAAAGCTACTATCATGAATGGTACTTTGGGCTAAGAAATGCAGTCTAGCCTGTAAGTCTAGCCGACCACAGCTGGGAATGTGCGGCAACCATCACAAAGGATGAGCTAAGGTAGTGTCTGCTCCACCTCTGGCTTCAACTCTCACTGGCAACCTTCCCGCCCCCAGACCACAACTGAGGAAGACACTTCTGGACACCTAGAATAAAACCAACTCCTGAGACTTCCCCATCGGCACAACAGTGCTGATGGAGGCTTCCCCTCAAACAAAATCTACTGAATAACATAGAAAAGGATCTTTAAATAATATTTATACATATACTCCAAGCAACATTACTGTAGCAACTGTGGAATCAGCACAGTAAGAAAAGAACAAATGAGAATCTGCAGTAGAGGTAAACAGAGCTCCCCTGGGCCTTGTTCAGGAGACACTGACAACTATTAAACTACAAACCTACTATACTCATTTCCTTTTCATCCTTTCTTTTTTTAAGTTCCTCAAAATTTTTCTTCAACCTTTATAGCAACAGAATTGGAGTTTGAAGGACAACTTGAGGCATAACTCTGTTAGTGACAACAACAAAAAAAAACAAGACTTCCTCCCTAAGTATGATAAGAGAAAAGTCACAAGCATGTTACTTTACTGCTACAAAATTTAGAAAGGGAAAAACAAAGTTACCTCTGAGTCAAAGCATTATCATTAAACCCTCCAACCACCTATGCCAACTTTGTTCAGCAAAGTGGCCACGTATTCTCTTCTATTGGAATCTAAGACTTGAAGACACTTCCATGAATGGGAATACTGGCTATGCCATCTCAGTCTGCAGCCATCATGTGAAACCAAGGTGATTTGTACTCTGCCAAACATAGACGCACCCAAAAAGTGTAAGGAAGGTTTCTTGTGACCAGTGATGGCCTTTTACATCACTCACTAACTTCAGCAGGTCATGTTCTCGTGGTTTTATTACACAGAGGAATGACCACTCACCTAAGAGCTGCTACCGTCCAGCTCAGTGCTCCTGCCCTCCAACAACTTGAAGACAGGCCTCTGCTAAACCCTCAGATTCTTCACCAGAACCTATGGTGCCCTCAAGTGGCAACAAAGTAAAATTACAGCTGGGCTCCCAGAACTATAACCAGGTTGAAAATATTGGCTTGGAAGATATGATCTGAGAAATGAGGCAAAGGGAAGCCAGGCTGAGCAGTCTGTGACATTGGACAGGTATCCAAAAAGCAGGTACAACAATCAATTGAATTATTTTGGAGGGCCCAAAGACTTAATCATACAGATGGAAACAAAAATCAGTTTCCTTCCTTTCACTCATTGGGCAATTGTACTAGAGTGATTAGCGAGTTCCAGGTTGTGAAAATCCTAGATGTCAAAATCCTGGATAAAGTCCAAAAAAAGAGAAATGAAAAAGAAACCATTAGGAAACAAAAATAAAATTGGAATTACTTGCTCAGAAAGAAGAAACAGTAAATTTAACTTTAAAAGCTCTCAGGGGTCAGTACACCTTCTTTCTACTAAGCATAAATGGAACTTCTGTTAGAATATAAGATGGGGTCAGGAGCATGGCCTAGTGGTAGAGTGCTTGCCAAGCATGGACAAAGCCCCGAGTTTGATTTCTCGGTAGTACAAACATAGAAAAGCCAAAAGTGGTGCTGTGGCTCAAGTAGAAGAGCGCCAGATGTAAACAGGGAACTCTAGTAAATGCCTATAATTCTTGACAGCATGACAGACACCAAACAGCTAAAATGTGTTATTCACACAAAATGAACTCACAAATGAGCTTTAGTATCTTGCTGTAATAAATGCTGCCACAGCAGCTGTGGCTCAGAGATCTTCTAAACTGTAGTGGACTTGGAAACCAAAGCATGCCTACCATGAAAGATGCCCCCTCTCAGGGAGCAAGGTACTGTCCTAGTGTGTGGACAGTTAGATCAGCTCCAAGACTGGAGTCCGTTACAGATGATCTGACTGCAGTCAAACACACGTTGGGATCTGATCCGAAGTGAGAAAAACAAAGTTCAGAGAGAGAGAGGGAGAGAGAGAGAACATTTGGGAATTTAAATAAAAGCTTTTCCACAGGGGCCAGGAGTTTGGCCAAGTGGTAGAGTGCTTGCCTAGCATGCATGAAGACCCAGGTTCAAGTGGCTCACAACTGTAATCCTAGTTGCTCAAGAGGATAAGATCTGACAATCATAGTTTCAAGCCAGCCAGAGTAGAAAAGACCATAAAACTCTTAACTCCAATTAACTACCCAAAGGCTAGAAGTGAAGCTGAGGCTTAAGTGGTAGAGTGCTAGGCTTGAGCAAAAAATCTCAGGGACAGGGGCCGGGAGTTTGGCCTAGTGGTAGAGTGCTTGCCTAGCATGCACGAAGACCCGAGTTCGATTCCTCGGTACCCCACATACATAGCAAAAAGCCAGAAGTGGTGCTGAGGCTCAGTGGTAGAGTGCTAGCCTTGAGAAAGTCCAAGGACAGTGCTCAAGCCCTGAGCCCAAGTACCCAGACTCTGAGGTCAAGCCCCAGGAATAACATTAAAAAAAAAAAAATCATGAAATACACAAGCAGTGTCCTCCATCCACCAGTCTTGGTTTTGACCCTTGGACCCATGTGGTTTGGTCAGCAAAAAGTTTCCTTCGACAGTTTTTTCATCTAGGTCAATACCTCATCCCCAAACTGCTCCAAAAATGAAATGAGTCATCTTAGTCACACAATCATCTGCTTCTGAGGAAAAGAGGCCAGTTCAGTGTCTTGATCTTTAGAAGCAATTATTTCGGGAGTGCTTTATATCACACCACCACAACTCAAAGAAAAGTATACCCTAAAGCCCTGGCAAGTTTTCAAAGAGTAAATTATATGGCTTACTTTCAGAAATATCAAAATTGAACTCAAATTGTTAATAATAAACTCAAGTGTTAAAAATGCTAAACATCGGTTTTATGACTAATCTCTTCTGGAAAATACCAATGGCTTCTGATCAGTTCACTATGTGAAATCAGCCTGGATATAAAACCTATGTGCCGACACCATGCTGCAGATGACACTACCAGCCAGAATGAGCGGAAAATAGAAGTCTTCTCCGAAGAACTTTGTAGAACATGGAGGAGGCAAAGCTGAAGCAACAGCATACCAGCATGAGCTCTGGGTCCTGCAGCCACGGGGGCAGTTCTGCCAGCTGGCTCATTGCCTGGAAGAGCGTGGCCCTCAGTGCACAGTAGTTATCACCACGGACTCTCCTTATGGAGGTAAACTTCTGAGAAACTTCCTCATAGCCCTGGAAGCAAGATCAAAGAATTCAAAATAGTTGTCACTGCTTTTCACTATCAAGGAGAGCTCTATTCTTGTGGAAGAAAATTTCCCTCAGACCACTGGAAAAATAAAACATAATAGCTGGCTGGGTCTTTCATATAGAACATTTAAACAATTTTTATTATTCCACTCCTCTTAAAATGTTAGTATTTTGTAAAGTATCTGCATGTGCAACAGATACAACAGACCTAACACAAAATAATAACCACATATTCAAGCCAGCAGCCATCACCAAAGTTAGAGTCATGTTACTTGTAAGCAACTGTGGAAACACTCACTGATACCATTTTGGAAGGCTTACTCTGTTTAAGACACATCACAGTGGTGCTATACTGACATGAGAGCTTGTATGCCCTCAGGAATGGGCTTATGGTAACTCTGTCCTTTGTGTACAATTTTGCTGTGAATCAAACTATTCTAAAAAAATAAAACTTCTGGGGCCGGGAGTTTGGCCTAGTGGTTAAAGTGCTTGCCTAGCATGCATGAAGACTCAGGTTCGATTCCTCGGTACCACATACATAGAAAAAAGCCAGAAGTGGTGCTGAGGCTCAAGCGGTAGAGCTCTAGCCTTGAGAAAGTCCAAGGACAGTGCTCAGGCCCTGAGCTCAAGTCCAGGACTGGCAAAAATAAATAAATAAGAAAATAAAACTTCTTTAAAATAAATCTGTATTTAAGTGAATCCCAAATTCTTCAATTAAGAGAACAGGAAAAGAGACATATACTAAGTTAATATCTCTACACTGAAAAACATACAACTCCTAGGTTTCCAAGGTGTAAGTGTGTTATGTGCAACTATGTATCATTTAACAATGGTTATCAATTCTTATCCAATGTGTCATTAGGCAATGTCATTATTGTGCAAGCCTCAGAATGAATTTACACAAACCTTAATGGTATGATCTGCAACATGCCTAAGCTCTATGACCTCTTAATAAGCCTCAGCAGCTGATTTTGCTTGTTTAACAGCCATCATAAAGCTGGGCAAGGTGGCTAATGCCTGTAATCCTAGCTACTCAGGAGGCTGAGATCTGAGGATCAAGGTTCAAAGCCACACGGGGCACAAAAGAACCTGCTGAGACTCTTATCTCCAATTAACCTGCAGAAAATGGAAAGTGGGACTTTGCTCAAAGGTAGGGTGGTAGCCTTGAGCAAAAGAGCTCAGGGGCAATGCCCAGGCCCAGGGGTGGGGCAGTAGCCTTGAAGCTGAAGAACTCAGGGACAGCACCTAAACAGAGATCAAGCCCAATGACCCCCCCCCCACCCACACACACACAAAGTCATCATGAAAAAAAGGCTGAGATTATATTAAGTACAAGAAAAAACTAACCACTCAAAATATGCAATAAAATTTGGGCCCTAGTAGCTTCCATCTGTCATCCTAGCTACTCAGGAGGCTGAGATCTGAAGACTGTGTTGAAAGCCAGGCAGGACAGGAAAGTTTATGAGACTATCACCACATAATCACCAGAAGACTGGAAGTAGCAATATGGCTCAAAGTGATAGAACACAGCCTTGAGTGAAAAAGCTCAGGGACTTGGGAACAGCACCCAAACTCTGAGTTCAAGCCCCATGACTGGACTGCTGCTAGAGTGATATGGCATATTGTTTTATGGTAATATAAGTTACTAATGTAGCTTTTGTTACCAAGTATTACAGACTGTATCTAACTATATGTACTAAGTTTTTATACAATGTTTACAGCAGCATCACTACAAATATCTGAGCAATGTGTAGTATTTACAATGTATATACAATGCTATATCACTAGATGCTGGAAATTTTTCAGCCCCATCATAGTCTTAGCGGACCATAATTGTTTATGTGGTCTACTGGTTGATCAAAATACATATGGAGCACATAGCTGTGTATGTGTGTATCAGACTACTACTAAGAAATGTCCAGATAACTCTGTTAGATTTTTTTTGAGTAGATTAAAGCCTTACTTCTGCTCAGTCTAGAAGTAAAATTATAATTTACAAATGATCAGTGACAAATTCTAGTGTCGCTGGTTCACTGATGTGAGTGCTACTCTGGTTTCTCCGGTGGGACTCTTCCTCTTTAGTTCTGATTGTGTTGCTCCTAGCCCATCAGTTAATCCTTTCCCTGGTCTTACAGTTACTTCCTTGACAGCCACTCAAAAATCTACCCCCAATCCTGAACTTAAAATGGTATTTATATTTAAATGTAGTCTAAAAAATGGAATCAATAGAATTTTTGTTATTTTTTTCCTTTCTTTGTTACTATTTTTATTTTCAGCATCTCTGCCATACAGGTAAGTTTATCTATTTGGGGGATGGTAAGGGGGGAGCAGAGAAATGATGGGAAAAGGGTGAACAAATATAGTAGTGAGGCTGGGAAAATGGCTTAGTAGTACAGTGCCTGCCTAACATGCATGAAGTCCTGGGTTTGATTCCTTAGTACCATATAAACAGCTGGAAGTGGCACTGTGACTCAAGTGATAGAGTACTAGCCTTGAGTAAAGGAAGCTCAGAGACAGTCCCCTGGCCCCAAGTTCAAGCCCCAGGACTGGCAAAAAAGGAAGGGAGGGAGGGAGGGAGGGAGAGAGGGAGAGAGAGAGAGAGAGAGAGGGAGGGAGGGAGGGAGGGAGGGAGGGAGAGAGGGAAGGAGGGAAGGAGGGAAGGAAGGAAGGAAGGAAGGAAGGAAGGAAGGAAGGAAGGAAGGAAGGAAGGAAGGAAGGAAGGAAGGAAGGAAGGAAGGAAGGAAAAAAGTAGTGATACTCGCTAGACACTATACTGAAAATGAACTAGATAACTTGGTGTGGGCGGGGGAGGATTGGGAAAAACCAAGGGAAGGAGTAACTGTTCAAAAAAGAAATGAACTCTTTTTGAACACTTGTTTGTTAAACATGTCATTTGAAATACGATGTAAAAATCGATGTTAATAAATTCTTTTTTTTTTTCTTTTTTTTTTTTTTTTTGCCAGTCCTGGGCTTGAGCTCAGGGCCTGAGCACTGTCCTTGGACTTTCTCAAGGCTAGAGCTCTACCACTTGAGCCTCAGCACCACTTCCGGCTTTTTTGTATGTATGTGGTACCAAGGAATCAAACACGGGTCTTCGTGCATGCTAGGCAAGCACTTTAACCACTAGGCCAAACTCCCGGCCCTAATAAATTCTTTAATAAAAAAATGAACTCATCTGACTTATCTAACTTTAACCTCTCCATACTTCATCTTTACAATGATAATAAAAGTTATTATATGATCCAAAAAAAAAAAAAAGAAGAAGAGCATTCACAACAGCACAAGACAACCATCAATGGAGGCTCCACATCTGAATCAGTCAGTTGTATTTTTCAAAGAAATTAAGTTATTAAAACATGCTGGTTCTGTATTAGGAATATGACCCAAATAAGTCCCTACCTCTGGAAACGTTTCCTCATCACTACGATTAGAATGTGAATATTTACAAAGTCTAATCACAGCTGTCTTAACCAGCGTCTAACAATATGCTATGGAAGTTATGACCCACTATTTGAAAGACCTAAACTGTGTGCTCCTCTGCTGTACCTTTTTCATGCACGTTGCTTTCTGAGTGTTTCCCCTCCACTCCTTTTTACAGTAGTCCATGATGTCCATCTCAGGAGCCACACTTAATCTGAATTCTGTCAAGAAGCAAAACAAGAGACAAATAGACAAATAATAAAACAACAGCACGGCATTCCTTGAAGGTCACTCTTCACTCCTTACTTTCTCTCTGACATCGTTTTTAAAAACCACTGCCTGTGCCTCTAGTCCTGGCCATCATCCGACAGCCATGGCAGTCTCTCAGTGGACCTCCCCTGTCATCCCACCATCTAGTCCACCCTTCACCGGACAACTAGCCAGGCTTGCCCATCTAAATCAGAACTCACTGGATAACAGTCCTCACTGCTAGTTCAGAGCGCTCCAAGAGCCTTCCCTCTCACCTTCACTTGTAAGAAAGCCATGTCCTGACCCATAAAACCCCGGAATGGCTCCCCACTGCTCCTATGGCTCAGCTCCCATCATACCTCACACTCACTGTGCTCCTATCCTACCTATAGCCTCCCCAGAGGCTCTGCAAGGCTCCTGCCAAGCTCTGTAGGACAGCTCTCTGCAGCTCTAGCATCTGATGCCCCTACATCATAATATCACACACACACACCCTTTCCTCTCTTTATCTTATGCCATTCTGCTTTCTTGTTAACGTTTCTTCTTAATGCCCTATTTCTTTTTCTCTAACTTCTACACATACCACATTAAACTCAGTAAAACTTGAGTTCCTTAACAATCTGTATCCTCACTCAGCATCTGAAATTCACTGATCCACAGGCTTCTGTGAGGGTTTTCCCAATCAGAGACTCAACAGTCTGAACTATAAGGAAATACTTCTAAAGCCGGGCGCTGGGGGCTCATGCCTGTAACCCAAGCAACTCAGGAGGTTGAGATCTGACGATTGTGGCTGAAGTCAGCCCGGGAATGAAAGTCCATGAAACTCTTACCTCCAATTAAACACCAGAAAACCGGAAGTGGTATTGTGGCTCAAGTGGTAGAGCGGTGGCCTTGAGCTGAAGAGCTCAGGGACAACACTCAGGCCCAGAATTCAAGCCCCACAACCAACAAAAAAAAAGAAAGAAAATACTTCTACCATTTTAATTTTTCGTATCTATTACACAAAGAAATAGCACATATCATAACAAAAATTACACATAATTGTCTGTGCTTATTTATATGCTACTTTGGTGCCTAAAAACTGTAACTTGTTGACAATAAAACCAGAAAGTAATGGAGCACTCACTGTTAGATGATCCACAGACCTCATTTGATTCATACCCTCAAATTAACATTACAACTCATGATTATGCAAATATTAGTGTTAAAAAAAAAAACTTCAGATGTTCTTTATTCAAAGTTTGTGACAGGATATAAGTGTAGTTACGATCACGCATATGACAGCATGTGTATGTTTCAGGAAGAAAAGGAATCACATTCTCAGGTATACCTTGACTTTTTTTTTTAATTGGTGAAGGTGTACATGTTAGTGATTTCAGGACATAAGCCTTGAAGTACCTCACAACATATTTACTCCTGAGGGAGTTACACACAGCTCAATTTAACAAATATTTACTGAGTGTATAATATATGCCAAACACTGAGCCAGGAACAAGAGAAGTAAAGGTAATGAAAACAGATTTTGTCCTAAAGAGAATGATAGACTACTGAAGAAGAAAAGATCACAGAGAATGAGATGAATACCAGGATGACTAAGCAGCACAAAACTCTCTGCAATTTGGGGAAATTAAATCCTTTTTTTTTTTTAAAGAAACTCAGTATGAATACTTTCATAGAGAAAATCAGCCTTTTGCATGAGAAGGAAAATAACACACATACAGTAGTATAGATTATAAATACATTTATCCATAGCATACATCAGGGTTAGCTTAGAGGGGAAAGTGGCCCTAAGGTGTAATTTACAGAGAACACTAAAACCGATGCCACACAGACAAACCTTCAAAAAAGACCATGTATCTTTTAAATTCAAGATAAACTTTTTGAGTGTCTTCTTAGTACAAGACTGCAATCCCATTCCTGTACTAAAGGGAAGGGATCTGCCTTTCCCCTCACCTCCCAGCAAAGCAGGAAGAACTGCAATGCACAGAACCTTTCTGGGCCTTCAGTTTCCCACCAGGCAGTGGTATAAGCCTGGGGGGCGGTGGAGAAAAGGGAGAAACACTTGTGGTGTAGGACATCTACTTTCCTGCTGTCCTCACTCACTATACCAAGGCAGCAAGGATGGAGTGGAGGAGGCCTAGGGCCTCAGGTGAGCAAGAGGCCAAGTCACAGGCCCCAGTCTCATGCTACATTAGAGGCCTGTGGAAAGAAAACTGGTACTTGCGGGCCGGAAGCTTGGCCTAGTGGTTAAAGTGCTTGCCTAGCATGCACGAAGACCCGGGTTCGATTCCTTGGTACCACATATATAGAAGGAAAAAAGAAGCCGGAAGTGGTGCTGAGGCTCAAGTGGTAGAGTTCTAGCCTTGAGAAAGTCCAAGGACAGTGCTCAGCTCCTGAGCTCAAGCCCAGGACTGGCAAAAAAAAAAAAAAAAAAAAAAAAGAAAACAGGTACTTGCATAGCTGACAGCATTAAATATTGCTTTAAATCCATCTTGCCATAATTTTCTGGAAGGAGACTCCAACAACACAGGCCCTAGGCAGGTGAGGAGGTGGAGGTAAAGGACAATGCAGTACTTCATTTCAAGCAGTTCACCAAGTATAACCATCCCTTTTGTACCTTTCGCCAGTCTATCATCATTGTATGCAGAAAAGCATATTTCTACTGGCAAAAAAATAAATAAATAAAAATAAATTAGGGAAGTTGAAACCCCAAGTGGTAGAAAGAACCTGAAATAACTAAGAGATTTGGTGCTTAACCACCACATGAGTAAGAAAAATAAGAATCAGACCCATGGGGGTGAGAAATTAAAAGGGAAACCCCTCCAAGATGCTTAGTCTCTCAGGAAATGGCCTAAGAATATAAAACTTTTCTGTAATAAAGCAATTAAGAACTAATTTAGGCTGTCAGGCGCAGTGGCTCATGCCCATAATCCTAGCTACTCAGGAGGCTGAGATCTGAGAAACATGATTCAAAGCCAGCCCAGGCACTAAAGTCCGGCAGCAAAGTCCATGAGATTCTTATCTCCAATTAACCACCAGAAAACCGAAAGTGGTACTACAGCTCAAGAGGTAGGGTGGTAGCCTTGAGCTGAAGAGCTCAGGGACAGCCCTCAGGCCCAGAGTTCAAGCCCCCAAGACCTACAAAAGAAAAAAAAAAAAGAAAAGGAAAAGAGAAAAAGGAAATAATTTAGGTTTTGAAGAAGGTGAAGTACTGTCACAACTACTCAACTTCACTTTGCCACCAACGGCACTATGTAAACTAAAAAAATGCATAAACTAAAAATTATAAACTGAACACCAGTGGCTCATATTTGTAACCCTCGCTATTTGGGAGAATAAAGTTGAAAGGATTGAAGTTCAAAGCAATTCAAGTTCAAGCACAGCAAAGAAGTTATGAGATCCCTTCTCTCCCCAAAGCTGGATACACTTGTCTATATCTATCACCCAAGCTGTATGAGAGGCTGAGAAGATAGGACTGCAGGTTCAGGCCAGACAGGCAAAAATGTCCACATGTCTTCACCTCAATTGAGGGAGCTTCGGTGTAGGTATACTTCTGTCATCCCAGTAATGGCTAGAAGCAAACAGCAGCAGTAAGGCCTAAGTATATGCTCAGTCAGGAATTCATCCTCTATCTCAAAAATAACCAGGGGGGTTTAAAAAAAAAAAAAAAAAAGGCTGGATGTGGTTCGGCAATGAAGTGCCTGACTATCAAGCACAAGGCACTGAGCTGAAACACCCAGATAGCAAGTCAGCTATGTCCTGGAAGCCATGGAATCCTGACTCCTGGGGTAGATGGGTAGATGAAAAGATGGTCACCAACAAAGGGGCTAAGAATGCTCTCTGTGTCAATCTGCCCTTTAATTTGGAGAGCAGACACTGAAAGGCTATTATTTCAGAAAGGCAAAAAACTTGGACTAAGAACAAAAGAGTAGAAGACTTAATTTTATTCTCAGGCTAACTGTAGAGGTTACAAGACTCATTGAAAAAGTTGGCCATCTGTGTAGAGTGCAACACTGGACAAAAGAGGAGCACAAGAAAACCTAGAAAGTAGAAGAGAAAGAAAAGCAGGAGGGCCTGCAGCAGTAACAAATAACAACTTATGCATTCTCCTTAGAAATATGGCTAACAAGCAGTGAGTGCACTGGTGGTTCACGCCTGTAATCCTAGCTACACAGGAGGATGAGATCTGAGGATCATGGTTCAAAGCCAACCCAGGCATGGAAGTCCGTGAGACTCTTTTACCTCCAATTAACCTCAGAAAACTGAAGTGGAGCTGTGGCTCAATGTGGTAAAGCCCTAGCCTTGAGCTGAAGAGTTCAGGGACAGAGCCCAGGCCCAGAGTTCAAGCCTCACAACCAAGAGGGGGAATAGAGGAGATAGGGGGAGAGGGGAAGAGGGGAAGAGGGGGAGAGGGGGAGAGGGGGAGAGGGGGAGAGGGAGATACGGCTAGCATGGATGATTCAGAGCATCCTCTGAAACTCTATGGAGGACTGTAGCAGTGAGACCCAGCACCTCTCCAGAACTACTACAAAGACACCACCTACACTGGCTACCACAGAGAAGAGTTCACACACTTCAACTGACAAAGACTTAGAAATAACTAAATGTCTTGTGTATCACTGGTTCCTAATAATGCTTTTGTTAATCATAAAGTAAACAGAAGCCAGTGCTGAAAACAAAACAGCAGAACACATAAATGACACAAGTAATGAGAAAGAAAATGTCACTTGTGAATTATCTATGGGGCAGTCCCTCCTTGGCTTCTGCCTGAGGCCTCCCAGAGAAGAAACACTAATAACACTATTGGACAAATCTCCATGGACCAAAAAAGGAGGCCAAAAGAACACCTTGCCCTATAACAGGCCCTGGCAGAAGGGACAAGAGCAGGCCTGGCAGAGAAGCACAGATGACACGTAACCATAAAATGTAGACTGCTTTCAATCCAGTGATCATTTCATTTTTAGGCAATCAGATTATCATGGTCATCTGAGTGCTAGGATGTATATAGTCAGCTACTTAGCAAGTCTTTTCATGGGAAATGAAAAATGCATTTCAAAGTCAAACTCTCCTATGAATGTGAAGAAATTTGCTGAGACAGGGTAGCTATGAGATAAAAGCAATCCTCACAGGTTAAAAAAAAGAACATGAATGCAAAGAATGCACACAGAATACTTGCATTAAATCGTAAAACTTCAGGAAATAGTCTGCTCCCCAAAAACAAGTAAAATAGCCAATGTATTTAAGGCTTTACATACAAGAATATATCCAAGGAAGTACATGCCTTTTTTTTTGAAAGGGAATACAACAGACTTAACTGTTTCCTACTAAAAATAGTAAGAACTCTATAAATGAAACAAGACACATACCTGATGCCCCTCTTTCATGAATAAGCAATTCTTTCTCCTTTTCTATTTCATCTGCAGCACGGTACATGTCCTCCTCACTGAAATCACACCAAAGTAGACATTTTCAAACACTTGTTGCACTAACATTTTCTGTTGCATCACAATATACAGCTACTTACAAAATGTATGACACACAAAAATGTTCACTTTTTCCACACTTTATGATGACAGTCTGATCAAATATGTGAATTCTACAGCTTCAGTTGTGCATGCTTATTGCTCACCACTTTCTTCTTACTTCGGCATTTTTTTCAATGGGACAGTTTATACCACCTGACTGGCTAGAAGGCCTCAGCCAATAGCCATCTAAGTTAGCATCTATTAGCATACATCTTTTCACTGAAGCTCTTGAAATGACTGAAAATTTCCAAGAGGAATTAGCTAACAAAACATTTACATAGGAATTCAGGCCACCTGACAACCTTTATAACATGTCACAGGCTCAACAGTTCCCCCAGGATCACAGTTCAGAATCAATATTACAAATCTCCAAAGCTAAAGATCCTCCTGGAGGCTCCTCTCCCAAAGCCCACACTCACCTAGCCAGCCGTGCTGCTATGTTCCCAAATGCTCTAGTGGCTACTCCTGCTATTGACTTTTTACTCACACACTAGAGTATCTCACTCTCTTTAATAGACTATCAAAAGCTTAGTAAGGAGTCAAGGAGAAAGTCTCACTAGGCACTAGACAAAGATAAAGAACAAGACTCCTGCCCCCTTTTCTCCTCAAGATTCCCCCCAAAATGACAATGAAGGCACACAGAAGCACTCTACCGTTGCTAAAAGCAAAAGACACGTGAAAGTCCAGTCAGAAAGCAGTGGTAAATAATAGACAGAGATATTCGAGGCTAGTGGAGAGGCAACAGTAGAAAGCAAGCCACTAACCCAGGCAGAACCTCAGAAAGACTCAGCAACTAGTGACAACTATCTAAAGGTACATGGACCGTTCTGAACTTAAAAACAAGGAGACTGAATGTTAACATCTACATCAGATCCTTAATGTCCTGTACTGGCAACCCACCGCAGCACATCCCACATTAAAATAGACACAGTGGAACACACAGGAAGCAGGAGTCAGGTTAAAAACAAAATGTAAAGAATAAAGCAAATGACCGAAATTCTAATTCCATTAAAACCTAGCTCCTAGAAAAAAGAAAGAGAGAGACAGAAGGGTGCTAAAAGAGGTGGTACTGAAATCTTTCAACATTTCCCAGATACCGGAGGGACTCAGCTCAAAATGTGCACCTACCCCATCATTCCACACTAGTCTGAAGTACACTGGCTATTGTGATGGCAAAACCCACTCTTCAGTCTGAACTCTGGGTCAACACTATCTTACACTATTACACCGGTGATTGGCTCCAGGAGTTCCCTCTTGACCACCTACTGCATGATACATCTGGAGAGGTACTGTGCAGATGAGAACTCTCCTAGAGCAAAAGTTGGAGTGGGAATCCAGTACTTCCACCCTTCATTCCAACCCTTAATAGCTATACATACAGTGGTTGCTAGTATCAAAGTATAATCACCTATTAAAAAATACATATTCAAGCTGGGAGTTTGGCCTAGTGGTAGTAGTGATTGTCTAGCATACACAAAAGACCTGGGTACCACATACTTGGAACAAACCAGAAGTGCCAGAAGTGGTGCTGTGACTCAAGTGGTAGAGCTCTAGCCTTGAGAAAGCCCAAGAACAGTACTCAAGACCTGAGTTCAAGCCCCAGGAATGGAAAAAAAAAAATACACACACAGACAGACAGACACACACACGCATGCATACACACCCGCAGGATAGTTGAAAGAAAAGGCATATATAATTAGTATTCAAAAACCTCAATTATTCCTTTTCATTCCTACCATATCCATTTATATAGAGTATTATTTTACTTTCCCTAAGTAAATGTGTGGAGGAGGAATGAGGAAAGAGATAAGAGAAGAAAAGTAAAGAGGAGACAAAAACTGATTTAATATTCTTGGGATGAGAAATAAATATTATGGAAAAGGTACTTTCCTCATGTGGTGACTCCAGTGAGATTTTAAGTTAAAAAAAAAAGTATGACATCACCCATGGAGCCTGTGCCAGAGTCAAAAGCAAACAGATGCCTGAGGACTACAGATCAAAGATCCAAAATAAATCTGACTAGATGTTCACTCTTCTGTCACAAATTTAATAGTATCTTTCAGCTTCCATTCCGAGCTTTATCACTGAAATTCTGATTCTCATTTAAGTAAACCACTTTTTTAATATTGAATTATCAGAAGCTTATCTTTAGGCAAGTCACTTCCCTAGTTTTGCTCTCATTTTCAAAATAAAAAAACTAGTCAAGATCTACATGATGAACATGGTTCCTCTTCTACTCTTAGTTCTAACAATCTGTGCATCTATGAGCACTTCAAGCAAATTCTGTGGCTATCCTGTGTGTACACTTGGCTCTACTTTGGTCCTCTTTTTACTCTACAAAATAACAAAAGAAAGAATTTAATCATAATCCCACTTCCCTGAAACAGTTCTCCAAACAAGAAACTCACCCAACAACCACAAATAGGAATTTCTACAAGGGTGAACAAGAGAAGAACAGAAAGAAACAAACATCAGAACTACATTCAAAGGGAAGACACCAGCAAGGGAAATGCTAGGAAATAAAAAGCGGTGATTCAGGATCCAGAAGCAAAGCAGAAACTGCGGAATAAGAGGTCAGGCATACATGCAAACTACGTTACCCACAACTGGATTTACTAGGACCCTATGAACAAATACTTGCTAACTTCCTTGGCCACCAAGGACATATGGATATGGAAATGAGATATATGTAATATGGCCCTTAAAAAGGATCCCAAAGCTGCAAATCCTTGTGGAAAGCTTAAGTTCCAAGTTTAAGTAATGTAGTCCAGTCAGCACTGTCAGAAGAAGAAAAAAAATTCAACTAGAATAATACTTATTCAACTATAGAAGGAAAGAAGGGAAAGAGGAAGAAAAGAGAAAAAGTATTATTTAATACTTTAAATATTTCAGGGTAGGAATATACTTCAGTACTTTCCACAAAAACATGAGAAAGGGTATCAGTGTGTGTGAAGTAACGCTCCTTCTATCTGGCGAATATAACTGTAACCCCTCTATTAATTACAATAAAAAATTAACAAAAAATACTTTCCAATATACACAAAGCCCTACTCAACAACAATCAAAAAAAAGCTAGATGAAATATTTAAAAATTTTTTAAGTACTGGAATACATTAAAAATATTTAAAGTGATGATAAAATGAACTTATATTTAAAGCTATCTCAAGGTTTCATTTGAATCTTCACTAAGGAAAGAGAAGACAGGGCAACGATGCAAAGGAAAGCAGTTACTACTTGCTAAAATCATCAATGCTGAATGGTTCCAGAAATCTGGCCACTCTGTGACTAGGTTGTAAGGTAGAGAAATGAAGCACCTGCTCTGGCAAACAGGCCCCTGCCACACAGACACAAGGGACCACCACCGCCACATTTTGTTCTAGGAAGGTACTGAGGCAAAGTCACAAGTCTTAAGTGACTCAGTGTGCTAGCATGTCTGTCACAATTAGTACCATAACTTCATTTTGTTTAAAAGATCTCATTAAACAGTATTTGCAGATTTCTCACAAACTGGAGAATGAAATTATTAACCCTTCTTAATATAAATCTTACTTTTAAAAGACTTAAATTAGTTGTTTCACACAGAACAATGACCCTTCAGGGCCCCAAAGAAAAGGACTCACAAACTCATAGGAAAACTATTTTAAAGAGTTTCTTGTAGTTGAAGGATAGTAAAAATTTGGACAATTTATTCTTTTGCTAACGCTAGAATTAGAACTCAAGAGCCTCCTGACGTATGCACTCTGCTTGCTTGCACAGCCAGCTCTATCACTTGAACCTAAGGTTTCACTGATTTTGTAGCTAAGAGCTATGGACTTTTCTGCCCAGGCTGGTTTCAAACTTTAATCCTGTAGAACTCAGCCTCCTGAGTAACGAGGATTACAAACATGAGCCGCCAGCACCCAGAACCATTTCTTCTTAATAGTAAGGCAATATAAGCAATATGGTAGTACATACTAAATTATAACTAGCATTCTTGCTCTGTTCAGACCACCATAGTAACAAATTTTTAATACCTTTTAAAAATACTTACTAGTATAAAGGACAAAAAAATCTACTATTTCCAAGAACAAAAACTCTAAAAGCAAAACTCAATTAAACAGAAGACTTCCGTGAAGCCATTTCTTTCTCCATTGCTAATTTAAGTAAATGTGATATAAAAACAATTCTCATATATCTATAAAGCTAACAATTCCAGGTGCCAGTGGCTCACGCCTGTAATCTTTGCTACTCAGGAGGCTGAGAAATGAGGATCCTAGTTCAAAGCCAGCCCAGACAGAAAAGTACCCATGAGGCTTCTATGTCTAATAAAATATTCAAAAAAAAAAACAGAAGTGGTACTGTAGCTCAAAGGGCCTTGAGTAAGGAACTCATGGACAGCGCCCAGGCCCAGAGTTCAAGCCCCAGGACTGTGCGGGGGAGGTGGGGGATGGGAGGGTAACAAGACTACATTTTAACCACTCACTATTATGAATCTTTGTACCAATCCGTCTTTAGTTATAAAAAGAACTAAAGATGGCTTTTTTCAGCTCTGAACTTGAGCCCTGAAGTTCATGCTTAACTTGACCTGTCTTAGAAGACTAATAGCCCAAGCAGTGTTGGTGAGATAGTCAACCACTGTGACACTAACACATCTTCCCACACAGACACAGGAAAAGCATAGATCATTCAACCTAGCCCTTCTCCACTGCTCAGTGGTTGTCAAGAGGAGCAACATATCAAACTGAGGAAAGTACCGGCACCCAGGCCAAAATTCCACCTCCTTCCTGCTGCAAGTGGACTTTGCTTAGCTTGCTCCTACTATATGTGACTTCCAGAACTATGTGGAGACAATGTGGTCACCCTCCAGTCTTTGTGACATGCCAATCCTGATAACTGAGGCAAGCTATCAGATGGGGAAAGAAAAAGGAGCCATTGTTACCCCAACTTGGGAAGAGATTTACTACTCTGGAAGAACTCATTCATCATAACACTGGCCCAGAAACATACACAAATTTTCCCTCAACTTCATTGGACACTGCAGATAATCTGCTCTCCCACTATATTGCATACATGAACCTTGGATTCAAACTTGACCCACCCTCAGACTCAGAAGAGCAACGCAGAAAGAAGTCTCACTTCCTAATCATTCGGGCTTGCCCATGTAGCATGCCCATGAGAACCAGTGTAAGTTAGCAGCGCTAAAGGGTAAGAAGCAGACCAGCAGGTGTCAACTTCTGGAGGGAAATGATGGCAGGAGAAGAGCACCGGGACCTGAGCACGGAGAGAGCTTCCGAAACACAATCTGGTTTAAGACTTTTTCAAATGGAACACTAAGTTACGTTGGCATCTCCTGGGGGATGTCCCTCAAATGAACTATTATAAAAAGGAGTAAAAGTCTCATGGAGATTTACAAAGCAGTTTATACCTATGGCTCATTTGGTCTTTCTTCCCTATTTTTCTCCCTTAAGAAATGCATACACTATTGGAAAGGAAGCAAAGTAACCTATGTATGTTACCAGGGCTGACCCACCCTTCACCCCCTTTAGAGTGACACCCCAAATATATCACTCACTTGCAAATGGTTGCCTTGACTTTTCTGTCTTCCACCAAGTGTATTCAAAATGACTCCACAAAATGAAACATTTGCAATCATATAGTTTGTATTTCCAGATGCAAATATTTTCATTGATTCTATTGTGTAAAGATTTGTTTGGGCTCCAAAGACCAAAAGAGACATCTCAAAAGCCCATTACACTATTTTAATTTATACCCAAAGTATTACACTGCATATGATAATATGGGATTTTACATGTATGCATTACATTGTAAACTCTCTGTCAAAAAGACAAATTTGCTAGAAAGAGCAAAACTTAACATCTGAAAGTTACACACATCTCCCTTCTTCCCTCCATCTAATAAGTTAAAGAGGAATGGGATAATTAAAGACAACAAAAAGAAGGAAAAAGAAAAATACTTAAGCTAATAATAAAACTACAAAAAAAAAAAACCCTATGGAATAACAAATCATGTCCCTGTCTGGTTTTTATGAGTGTCCAGGAAGAGGTGAGGGGAGGCCCTGAAACCTACTCTTAAATCTTCCTGGCCAAGTTGTGCTTCATCAATCTGCAACTGTTTTCTAATGATGAACATGACAGCCTAGGCTAAGATTTCTAGATTCAACTCGAGAGTCTACTGAAGAGAGAAAAAGCAGCATAAAAATTTCCTCCAAGTGCATTTCCCCAGTATTCTATTTCCCGTGGTGTTCAGAGTCTGAGGAGGACACACACCAGAAAACCTGTCACACAACCATGTGTATTTTGTGGAACACGGTCTGGCTTCCCAGTCCTGCCTCTCTCAGAGGGTAGGAAAATTGCTCTGATCAAGGCATCAAAGTGGGGTCAGGGCCCACTTAGAGGAGGCAGCAACCAGGAATTAGTACAGAGCCGAGGAAGGGGACCTACTTTGCCTGCTGCTGGATCTGAAGCAGATGACTAACCCAAACAGTAAACTGTTCGTCATAGATCAATTCACACACAGGCCTCTGCATGTGTATCGATGGAAAGGAAAATAATAAGTGACGCTATTGAAAGATCAGGGTATTTCTCACAAGCTCCAGAAGCCCCAACAGGTAGACAGGCTAGAGGAGAGAGGTACAACTGGCCGCAACAGAGACTCAATCAAGCTCAACAGGTCTAACTCAAGTTACCAGCGGGAGGGAGCTCGGGGAAGAGATCCCAACTCTCCAATCTTTCCCCAGCGAGGACAAAACACCCTTTAAACGAATAATTACCATCACACCTGGGTGCCTAAGAAGCGAAAACCATCCAGGCCCCAGGGCCAAGTACTCACCAAGGGTGTCATTTTAATAACAACAGCTACCTAACAGCTTCGAAAACTCTCAACCTTCAACACCTCTAACCTCTTCACCCCCCCCCCGCCCCCGGCCGGTTCACGAGTATCTGTCGAGTGGGTCGAGGGCAGTTCTGCAAGTCCAAAGGCAGTGGACAGGGACAGGCGAGCTCCGCTCCGGGTCCGCAGCTGGCTTTCCCCGCCCCGCACCCCGCACCCCCCCACCGGCGTGTGGTCGTCGTCCGGGGCGGGAGGGCCGTGCAGCCGGCGGGGTCGGGTGAACGGGCCGGGGCCCCGCAGCCGTCGAGGCCTGTCCACCGGTGGGGCGCGGGCGGGCGGGCGGGGAGCGGCGCGGCCGCGGACGCCCCCACTTCCTCCCGGCCAGGTGGGCGGAGACGGCTGCGGGGCGCTAGGGACCGAGCCGTCCCGAGCTTTTCCTGAAAGGCTCCCGGACCCCTGAGTCCCGAGATGTCGCCTGGGGGTGGGAGGGGGGGCGAGGGACGGAGTGACCGGACGGTGACGGCCGTCCCGGTCCTCGACTGCAGAGGTCGTCGGGGGAGGTACGGGGGCCCGCCGCGCCGCCCCGCCCCGCCCCGGACTCACTGCTCCGCCGGGCACCGCACCGCCGGGCACCGCACCGCCGGCCGGGGCTGCCCGCCGGCCGCCGCCTTCCCGCCGGCCCGCGCCTCGCCCCCAGCCTCCCGCGCCGGCGTCTCCGCGCAGCCGGCGCCCGGCCACGCTCCGGGCTGAGGCATGGTCTCCCGGTTCATGCGGCGGCGGCGCCGACGGGGCGGGAGGGAGGGAGTCCAACCGCTCCAAGAGACCCCGGACCCTGCCCTGCCGGCGTCCGGCCGCCGCGGCCGCCGCTCCCACTGCCAAGCGGCTGCCCAGGCTCCGCCGGGCGCTTCCGCGCGCGTCACCATGGCCCGCCCCTCGACCTCTAACCCCGCGGCCAAGGGGGCGGGGCCTGCGCGTGCGTGCAGGGGCGCGCGCCGTGGCCAACTGAGCAGGCGCCGTTCCCGGCGGGGCGCGTCGGAGGGTGAGTGACGGGGCGGCTGGACGCAGCCTGGTGTGTGTGTACGTGGATGTATTCCCACAGAAGAACGCTCACGAGGAATCCTTCCCCGAAGAGGAAGGCGGGCGAGGCGCTGCGAGCCCTGCCGCGGAGATCCGGGGGACTCGGGCGGGCCCGGCGGGCGGGACCGGCACGGACCCGCCAGAGGCTCGCGGAGCGGGGGATCCGGCGGACGAGGGCTGGAGGCGCGGCCCGAGTGGTAGACGCCCGCCTCGAGTTCGTCCGGGCCGGGGTCCCTTCTCAGGTCGATCCCGAGAAGACGACGACTTTGAAAAGTCACTGCAATGAGAGTGAAGATCGGAGGACACTTGTAGGAGACCCGCCCGCCTGAGAGATGTGGGCATGACAAAGAAAAAAAATGGTTTTGCCTTTTGAAGCAAAGGACTCCGGGCTCTTGAACTTTGCTTGGAAAGATTAAACACACACAAAACCCTGACGAGTAACTCGGAGTTTAAAAGTGTGGGATTGTAGGAGGTTGAACTGCTCCCCTCGCCGTTATATTTCACTCTGGAACCTCACAGGATGATCACTTGGATGGAATTAAGATGAGATCCACTGGATTCGAATGGGCCCTCAATCTAATGGCTAGCATCCTTAGTAGAGGAGAGGCAACATACAGACACAGAGAGATAAGGCCGTATGGGGAAGTAGGCAGAGATTGGAGGGAGGCAGTCAGCAACTATGAAGAAAAGACACCACACCAGACTTACTGCCAGTATATTTGCATGTCAGCATTTAAGGTCAAAAAAAAAAAAAAAAAAACCCTCCCAAAATTTCAGGAGCCTCCTATTACAATGAAACTTCAGGATAGGAGTTTAAAGGCTCAGTGCCCAGTAGGAGAAAAGACACTATAACAGGTCTGGACCTGTATGCAAGTTGCTCTGCCACTTAGGCCAGAAGTCCAGTAGCACTTAAAAGAGCCTGGGCAGATTTACATGCTATTTAGTCTTTTGTGGATGAATTACAATACAAACCCTTAGGATTTGGTTGCTGTCTTCTGTGGAAAATGACTGCTTTTGGTTGCCACCAGCCCCCGGAAAACTGAATGTTTAACAATGGGCACCACGCTAGCATGAGGCCTGACCTCAGTAGTAAATCATATTCCTAGTATGTCACTGTGATGTGATCTAATGAAAGTGGATTTCTCTCCCAAACCCACTAGGCAGTCTGTTCGAGGGGCAATCTACAAAAGGCCTGATAGAACTTTTCAGAGTTCTCATTCATCACTAACAAGTCTGAGAAACAACCAGAGCCTGACAAGATACGAAAAATAGTATTGTTATAAGGACACTCAGTTGTAAGAAGCAAAAGCCACCACTTAAGAGGCCAAATCATGAATCTTTGTTAGAGAAAGCCAAAGACCTGCTGGTAGACTGTCTCAGACCAGCAGCCCTGGTTGCAGCTAGCTCAAAGCTTGTATAGGCCAAACCAACCACACAAGCTGTGTGTTATCAAACTTAAACGTGTTTTACATAAGCAAAGCAAACCAGATGAGAACACTCAAACCTAATAGAAAAACAAACCATCTAGGGAAACAGTCGGGAAATCAGGGACCAATTATCTAGGGGAGATACAGATTCTCTTATTTCAGTATAATGCATCCTGAGTAGTAGTATCCTGGCACAAACAATATACTAAGTTAAAGGAAATCTCAATAGACCACAGACTTAGGGGTTCATTAATTTTAACAAATATGCCACATATTAACAAAATTTTATGAATAGAGGAAATTGGTTTCCAACAATTTTTATCATCTAAAACTTCTTAAAATATAAAATCTATTTTACTAAATACATGTATATATCAAACTTAACTGGGAACCAGTGCCCTCTAGTAATCCTAACTGCTCAGGAGACTGAGATCTGAGGATCATAGTTCAAAGCTAGCTCAGACAGAAAAGACCCTGAGACATTTTTCTTGTGGGTCGTGGGACTTGAACTCAGCTGGGCGCTCTCCCTGAATTCTTCAGCTCAAGGTTACTGCCCTATCCCTTGAGCCACAGTGCCACTTCCTGTTTTCTGGAGGTTAATTAGAGATAGTCTCAAGGACTTCTTAATGCCCTGGCTGGCTTTGAACAGAGATCTTCAGATCTCAGCCTCCAGAGTAGCTAGAATTACAGGCGTGAGCCGCCTCGACCAGCTAACACCTGAGACTTATCTCCAATTAGCCACCAAAAACCAGAAGTAGAGCAGTGGCTCACGTGATAAAGTGCTAGCCTTGAGCAAAAAGGCACTCAAGCCCTGTTCAAGTACCAGTACCAGCCAAAAAATAAAAGGCTTGCAAATCACCATGATATAAAGTATTAAATTAAGACTTCCAAAAATAAGAATACATTCTTATACTGTACCTCAATTAAAATTATATTGTACTTCAATTAAACATTAAAATTTTTAATGTTACCCTTAGCTAATTTTTTTAAATTTGTACTGTGTACATGTTTTATAGTATACATAATTCATTAGCATAGCAGAACCCTTATTCTAAAGCCATCTGGATATTTGTAGCATCCTTCACAGACCTTGCAGTTGGTAGTACAGGCAGATGACTTCAGGCAGCTGACCAGCCCACTGGAAAAATACCTGTCTGTCCCATTGTGCACTGAGTTGCACAGCCTCATAGCCTCGGCTAGATGTCCGCCTGGTTCCAACTGCCCCCCCCCCCAGATCTACATGTGGGGTTGTCACATGCTTGTTGGAGATAACATCAACTTTCACCAACTAGAAAATAATATTGTTAGAGAGCTGTGTAAGTGCCTTAAACTTTTTTTCAAAAATCACTCATGAGTGAAAAACAAAAAAAAAACTATACAGCAGCCCATTTTGACATCAAGAATAGATTATAACAAAAATACTATAAACTTAAAGCCCATATAACACTGCTAGAGCCAGTCCCAGTTAGAGTCTAGTCTTGAGTCAAATGTTAGATAATTATAAGACTGTGATCTGTAATGTTTGATTATATATTTATAGTCACTGTGAATTAATGCATCTTCTTCAGTGGATTCACCTAGAATAATGTATGAGATTCCTTTGACATGTATAGAGCAAGGAAAGTTGAGCAAATGTAATCATTATATTTATATAAAAGTGAACTATGGGGCCAGGAGTTTGGCCTAGTGGTAGAGTGCTTGCCTAGCATGCACAAAGACTCAGGGTTCAATTCCTTGGTACCACATACATACAAAAAGCTGGAAGTGGTACTGTGGCTCAAGTGGTAGAGTGCTAGCCTTGAGAAAGCTCAAGGACAGTGCTCAGGCCCTCAATTCAAGCCCCAGCCCTGGCAAGAAAAAAAAAAAGTGAACTCTGTGACTTTAGGGTGGGAATGGAAGGAGTGGAGAAGACCGGTGGTAAAGATGACATTGATCCAACTTGTAGAATTGAAATCCCTTTGGAAAACCACTTAAAAAATAAACAAAAGGGCCAGGAGTTTGGCCTAGTGGTTAAAGTGCTTGCCTAGCATGCATGAAGACCCGGGTTCGATTCCTTGGTACCACATACATAGAAAAAAGCCGGAAGTGGTGCTGAGGCTCAAGTGGTAGAGCTCTAGCCTTGAGAAAGTCCAAGGCCAGTGCTCAGGCCCTGAGCTCAAGCCCAGGACTGGCAAAAATAAAATAAAATAAAATAAAATAAAATAAACAAAAGAACACTGCCCTGCCATGACAGTATTCTTATTGTTCATTGCTGGGGGGGCAGTACTGGGGTTTGAACTTGGGCTCCAACTTGCTAATCAGGCACCTTACAATTGAACCACACCTCATGCTGTTTTGTGTTTTGTTTTTTTTTTGCACTGTTTTTATTTTTTAGGTAGGGTCTTTTTTCCTGCCCAGCGTTAGACCATGTTCCTCCTGTTAGGCGTTCCACCTTATCTGGATGGCAGGCTGCACCACTTCTTCCATAAAGGAGTTCCTTAGAATTTTTTTTCCCCTCCAACTGGCCTAGTACTCTGCCTCCCAATTTGAAGTCCTTAAGTAACCAGGATTATGGATATGTGCCCTGGCACCTTTTCTTTAAACAAAAATTCTACAGAAAACATAGCACAAGTAGAATGTACAAGTCCCTCTTTTCAGTACATTCACTCATAATTTAGAGCAAAGTGAAAACACTTTTGCTGTATGGAGTTTCCAGGTGCCACAACCAATAAAAATAGAATTCATGTGCATTCTGTACATCAGTTTCTAAAGAATGTAGCAAAAGTACTTTTTATTCTAGTTTGATAGCTTTATGTACACTAGTCAAGCTTGAGAGGAAGAGTTGTTAGTTTCACTTAGAAATAATCTACTCTAAGAGTACCCAAGCATTAATTTGAAAAACTCCCTTTTTTTCCCCAGTATTCCTCTTGATCATAGAATGTTCTTTTTTTTTTTTTTTTGTCGGTCCTGGGCTTGAGCTCAGGGCCTGAGCACTGTCCTTGGACTTTCTCAAGGCTAGAGCTCTACCACTTGAGCCTCAGCACTACTTCCAGCTTTTTTTCTATGTATGTGGTACCGAGGAATCAAACCTGGGTCTTTGTGCATGCTAGGCAAGCACTCTAACACTAGGCCAAACTCCCAGCCATAGAATGTTCTTTTTAAAAAGACAATTACAGGGCTAAGGAAAAACCTACTGTTCCTTTGAGGTTTTGAAGCTAAAACAAATTATAAAGAGGAGGCTATGCAATCCAATAAATAAAATACCTTGCAGAAGTGTTCGTTAACCTGGAAACCCCCCCCAAAAAAAACTTTCCCTAGGAGTTTCTATTGGGAGAAGTATGGGTCAAAGTGAAATTTATAGAATGAGAATGAAACATAGGTAACAGATGAGAAGGAAAATGCAACAGTTCATAGATTTGGAGTTCTAGATATTAAACCAATTCAGCTAAATGATTTCTTCCTAAACAAATTATACAATGACATTATTCTTCTGTTTGAGGATCTTGTAAAGCAATTGCTGCTATGGGCTAAATTGTTCCCTCTCCCCAAAGGAAATTTATACTCTTAAGTCCTAACTCAAGAATGCCAGTATAAGGAGCTAGGACCTATGAGGAGGTGGAGAGGGTTAAGTGCAATCATAAGGGCACCCTGACCTGTCAAGAAAAGGACATACGAGCCCACTCCCTGTCCTGTCAAAACCATTTGAAAGGCACGCAGAAAGAGTAAGGTGGCAACTTGTTAGTACTTTCTCGACACCATAAATGTGAGAAAGTTGTTCAAGTCACCTAGGGTTGGATGTTTTGCCATGGCAGCTGTCACAGACATTCTTCATACTTTACTGTTAGGGCAGCCTGTGGGTTATCGCTCACTAGAACCTCAAAGGAGCATGAGTTGTAAAACGTAAAGTTCCTAGCTGGGCACGGTGGCTCACACCTGTAATCCTAGCTACTCAGCTGAGGTCTGAGGACCAAGGTCCAAAGCCAGCCCGGGCACAAAAGTCCATGAGAATCTTATCTCCAGTTAACCACCAGAAAACCAGAAGTGGCACTGTGGCTTAAGGGGCAGAATAGTAGTTGAGCTGAAGAGCTCAGGGACAGTGCCCAGGCCCAGAGTTCAAATTCCATGACCAACAAAAGTTTAAAGTAAGGTTCCTAAGACAATAAAGGGAAGCGTTGAGAATGATTTTGAGTGCAGGAAGAATGAGAGAGGGGTAAAATTGTTTAGAATGCAGTGTGAACATATGTGGAGATGTAATTCTGGAATCCCCCCATATGATTACTATAAGTTAAATAGACTTGTCCATATCTGTGAGGGTGGGGCGGGGAAAGAGGTAAAGGAGCTGTGGCTTCTGCCTATGAAGTTGAGAGCCTGAATGCCCCGAACACTAGTATTATTTTAAAAAATAATGTTTCGTTCTCGAATCTTACGTTGCATGCCTCAAGAGCTGCACTGTCACTACAGCAGCCCCTAGTCACCTTGTATGTAGCTTCTTCCTCCTCATCCTCTTATTTGGACAGTAATCCTAGAGAACTGGGAATTTACTCTTGTGACTTCACCTTGATTGTGTTTCCTTACAAACTTCATCTTTAAATGGTTACATGAGCTTTTAGGGCTTGAACATGTGATTGAAATTGGGCAAATTCAGTTCATAATATTCATTCTCCAGGGACCGAGAGTTTGGCCTAGTGGTTAAAGTGCTTGCCTAGCAGGCATGAAGGCCCGGGTTCGAGTCCTCAGTACCACACACATAGAAAAAAGCCGGAAGTGGTGCTGAGGCTCAAGTGGTAGAGCTCTAGCCTTGACAAAGTCCAAGGACAGTGCTCAGGCCCTGAGCTCAAGCCCAGGACTGGCAAAAAAAAAAATATTCATTCTCCATTCATTGTGGTCCTAACCTAATAGACGCTGCACGATGCTCCTTAATAGATTTTTGCCTATATGACTTAATATTAGTTCCATATATCTAATAATACCAACAACGGATAGAAAACTAGCTATGTGACCTTTTACAGGTCTTTTAGCTCCTCTGGGCCTCAGTTTCTTGAGATGCAAAATCTAGGTAGTAACTCTTACCAGAATTGTAGTAATATCTAAAAGAATGTTGCAAGGATCTGTAACAGTGCTTTTAAAATTAGATCTATGTCTAATACTTCATGGTTTTATTGAATCTCCTTACTTATGAAACACCTTTAATACACTACCCCTCAAGATCAGATCTGAACTTGCCATACATTTCTGGAGCTATGCCTAATAACCTGTACTTATGCAAGATGATCTAAGCCTTACAGAATGTGGTAATTTTTTTTTCTGGGTCATGGGGCTTGGACTCTGGGTTTGTGTGCTGTCCCTGAGTGATTCAGCTCAAGGCTTCCACCCTACTCCTGGGCCTGGGTGTTGTCCCTGAGCTCTTCAGCTCAAGGCTAGCGCCCTACCCCTGAAGCCTCAGCCCTACTTCCCTTTTCTATTGGTTAATTGGGGATAAGAGTCTCACGTTCTTTAGGCCCCAGGTTGGCTTTGAACTGCGAACCTCAGATCTCAGCCTCCTGAGTAGGTAGGATTACAGGAGTGAACCACCACACCCTGCCAGGATGTGGTAATTTTTAAGTAACCAACCTTTAACTTCACGAGCTTATTGTAATTTATAATTTTTCTATGTAAGCAAAGCTTTGTGGATGTCTAATTGTCAACACTAGGGGGCAGTATGAGCGCTTCTCCTAGAACAGCTCCTGCCATCCCAACCTTAAACATTTTAGAACAAGATCTAGAGTGAAGAAACTTAGAGAATGCCTCTGCCATACTCTCATCCATTATGAGGCTAGAAAAACACCCAGACTGATGATATGACTCAGGAAACGTTGAACATCTTTTTTGTGTGTGTTTCTGCCAGTCCTGGAGCTTGAACTCAGCACCTGGGCACTGTCCCTGAGCTTTTGTGGTCAAGGCAAATAAATACTCTGATGCTTAAACCACAGCTCCACTTCTAGCTTTTTGGTGGTAAATTGGAGACAAGAGTCTCCTGGACTTTCCTTGCCAGTTTGGCCTTAAACCACAATCCTTGGATCTCAGCCTTCTTCAGTAGTTAAGATTATAGGCCTGAGCCACCAACACCTGGCTTAAACCTCATTTTACCTACTCTGAGTTGTATCTGATCTTTGTTGGAGAGCGTGAATTCCTTATAATCCAGCAGTAAATATTTTTTAAAACACACACATAAAACAAAAACTATAATTCTGATAACATCTTAGAGGCCAGTTTTACCTATTTATTCATGCCATATCCATAAAGTAGTACTTATTACCTTCTAGAGATCACAGCGCATCAAAAACACTCCTACTGTGCATTCTAAAAATCTATACAGGAATTACTGGGATAAAACATTCAGAAGTATTTCAGATGACCTACTGAATATGACTAAGATACTATGGCGAAAGGTGTTTATAAATTATGTGGAAACTTCAGATATGTAACAGTGATATGGTTTGTATACTAAATTATATTTTGACACAGGAATTTTGTAAGTGCTAGAACATTAGACAGTTTCAGGCTGTTATTTACCTTTTTTCCTAGTCATCACTAGATCAGTTTGGTGTGCTGAATGACAGCAGGCAGTAGGATGGAAAAGTAGTGTTTGAGATGCCTCTCTTCTACAGGGAATGCATCTCCTACATTTTATTGTATTCATTTGTTATTTCGCAGCAATAACATCGTGAAATGAGTGTGCTGCTTCCTAATGACCTAATCAAAGCACAGACCTGGAATTCTTACGTTATGTTAACCAACCCGTGGGAAATAGTTGAGGAAACTATTGGAGAAAGTCAGAGGGTTGTTGTGATGCAAACATCTCTTCACACCATGGAAGGTCTTGGACAGTAGAAACTATTTGCAAACCACTTGATAAGGAAGCCATCCAGCCTACGTAAAGAACTCTTTCAGGGCCACAAGCATCACTTAGTGGTAGAGTGCTTACCTAGCATGCATGAAGCCCTGAGTTCACTTCCTCAGTACCACATGCACAGAAAAAGCCAGAAATGATGCTGTGGCCCAAGTGGCAGAGCACTAGCCTTGAGCAAAAAGTGCCCAAGAACAATGCCCAGGCCCTGAGTTCAAGCCCCAGGACTGGCAAAAAAAAAACTATGCACATATATTTATAGAGGCATTTTTCATAACAACCAATCAGTGGAAACGACTCAAATGTCCATCAACCAATGGAATATATATAATGTTTTATATTCATACAATAATTATCATTTGTCAATAATGAATTACTGATACATCCTGATACACAGACAGTCCTTTCATATGCTGTGTGAGGATGGCTTATCACTCAATTGTAGAACACTTGTTTGGCAAGGGCAAGACCTTCCTTGGGTTCAGTGCCAATACCAGACACACACACACACACACACACACAATATGTGAAAGGCCATATCAAAAGGCATACCAAAGTCATGCCACATATTGAGTGATTCCCACTACACAAAATGTCAGAATAGGCAAATTCATATAGAGAGTATTTAATGGTTGTCAGAGGCTAAAGGTGGGAGAAATGGAGACTAGGAAGTGACTGCTAGTAGAAATATTTTTGTGGTAATAAACATGTTCTGAATTTAGGTAGTACATTTTTTTTTATTTTTTGTGGGTGCCAAAGTTGGAAGTCCAGGTCTCCTGTTCACTAGGCTGGCATTCTACCACCCAAACCAACCATCCCAGCCCTGAATTACGTACATTGTTCAGAAGTGAATTAAATGATATGCAAACTGCCGTATAAACCTGTTATTTTAAAAGTCCTTCAAAGCCTTTCTTCAAGAGGAAACAAAGTCTAATAAATAGCATGTTTACTAATAGTGCTGTGTGGTGACAGAAGCCCAGAAAGAAACATGCAACATTCCAGGCCAGTGTTCCCAGCACGTAGGGATCAGAACCATGGACAAGGCCCATGCAATGACAGCCTGGGAGAGGATAACCAGAGCCTGGGAAAGCTACACCTTTCATTTTAGCCCTAAGATATGTTATGGCAACCATGACTGCCTTTCTATGTGTGTTGTGTGAAACAAAAGATCTGCTACAGACCTCCTTCATTGTTTCACTTAACAACGTCAGTGGGTTTCATGCTGGACATTCACTTAGGTCTCCTGCCACTATCGGCTTCATTTTCCTATCCAAACCTGTCATTGTACACACACAACCATCTAAGCATCTCATCTGGTTGCACTCTGTTTTATTCTGGGAGCACAGATTACACCACAGGACCAGAGATCCACACAAGTGTTCTGGATGGACTCGAGATTAATCCAACAAAAGCCTTTATGGCAAGAACAGATTTCTCGAGCATGCTTCAAAGTTTCCAGTACCTAATCACCCTGGAACTAGCCAGGAAAACAAGTCAATTCCTTGGGGATGAGGAGAGATTCCAGGTGGGACAGGTTAGTCCCTAACTGTCCGGAATGAAGATCAATTTGGTCAGCAAAACACTGCCGACACGGTCTCCTCATTTTATGTGATCAGTCCTGTCATAACAAAATTCACTCGCAAGGTGATTATTCATTCTAACATCTTATAAACACTTGTACAAGAATTCGGTAAGTTTAGCACTCCAAGACAAGAATTGTAGAGAAAAGTCCAAGGAATGTTTGAGCAGCAAAATAATGTCACTTGAAGTAACTGCTCAGATCTTTGCGTTCTTGTGTGACAGGAAGGAAGGTGGTGGACAAAATGGCCTACAAAGATCTAACTAAATGTGTTTGATTATAGTCTTCTCGTTCTATGACTCGGCTTTGTCATTTTCTAATCTTGCTCCTATTTAAATATCAAAATGATTAGTATCGGAGGCTTGTTTGTGCCAAATTCTATCAAACTAGATATCACTTCCTGGGGGGCGGAATAGAAAAATAATTAACATTAAATGAAACAGCATGGAAGGCATGTGTTCCATTATGCATTGCCACCTGCCCATTAGAGGGCATTGCTATGGTGTCCTGGTTCATTCCTATAGAGTGATGAAGACCACTTTTCTTCCTGAGGAAAGTACAATATTTTTAATAGAGACAAATAGAAGATGCTAACATTTTAAGAACTTAGGAGATGGGTCTTGAGTCCAAATGTGTCATAAAGCAAACATTTCCTACTTCCATGATTCCTTCATCTTTACATGCTCCCTTAGTGACTGGTATATCACTTTCTCCAACTCTGATTTTGACAGTGAGATTTTCTGCTATGCTGAGAATCCCCAGAGTCCGCTGCTTTCCTTTCCTAATGATTTTTCCAACTCGTCTACCTAGAGATACCCTTTGCCATGGTAAACATGACTTACCAACCTCATACCACTCAGCCACTATATTTATATGTCCCTAATTTTATTCATGCATTTATTACTTCTCAGGATTCAACAGGAAACAGTTCTGTGTATGATAGGAATGGGAAAGATTGGAGAGTCAAAGTAATATTTTAATTTTATTTAAAATTTCATCTAGTACCTAAAGGAATTTTAAAATAATTCATCAAAACTACAATTGTCACTTCCTTCAGACAAACCATCATACATCTATTACACTGAGTTTAAGATGATAAAAATCAAATTCTAGAAACACATAAAAGTATGTACAAGCCTTGTCCACTACATTTTGACTTAAGAATACAGTTGGCTTTGGGCCTACAAGAGCTATGCTCTGTATGGGGCATATCACATTTCTCAGAACTCCTATTTCTCAGTACCAAGAACTCCAAACATGTCCATCCGTCCTTCTTAGGAACACTCTGATTTCTTTTGTCCTCTGAGTGGATAGACTTTTGGGGGAACTGTACTTACACTGAAACTTACACTTCTCAGTAGTTCCTCGTAGCTCCAGAACTTTGACATATGGATGGAAAGCATATGCCTGGAAGACCAGAGTTATTCATGCAGGCATCCTGACCGGATGCTTCCTGTGATGCAGTTCCTTCTTCCTCCTCTCTTGGATTCCAAGACTAGTTTCCTAATTTTCCCAATAATTCACCAACTTCTCAATTAGCCAAAGTCAATACCAACTGCCTGCATTTCTCTCTTTGAGTGAAATCTCTGCAATGTTTAAGGATCACTTACAACAATATTCAGTGTTGTATATCATAATACCAACTAAAAGGCGGAAGCAATTTTAACAGGTCTGGAACACTGTATTGGGAGAATTATTATGCAAGGTCTTTTGTTTCCTTTTGAAATGTACATGCATTTAATGTACATTTTGGGGGACATACATTTATAATACTAAACTATCTTTTCTAATACATACTATCAAGTCTTCCAGACATTTTTGTTTTTACTTTCAGGAAAACCACATGGGTAATTCTATCCAAGAACACTCACCAGATGTACTTTCCCTAGGCCACAGGCGCTTGCCTACTCCCTGGCCCCACCGTGTTCTTTAACAAACACAATTCTCCTTGGAAGTCATAGCAGGAATAAGGCTGGAGATTCTCATTACAGGAAACATTAAAGCAGCCTGTGAGTGAACTGTTGGGAATTCTCTACATGAAGTTTCAGACCTTCGTGATAATGCTTAAAATAAGGAGCCAACATTTCAGTAAGAACACACTATCCAGGTACAAAGGGAAAAACAACAAACTAAGGAAGTGATCACCTGCCAAGAATGGCAGAGCTAGTATTTGCTGCATGAAATTCAAGTACTTGTGCCAGTACTTGAAAACAGGACTTTGCAAACAGAGCTAAACCAGCTGTCAGCTAAATGTGGAGCTGAAAATTAGTCAAAGTTTAGAGGACATTTTCCATCAAAATAGTTCAGTACAGCTCATAGCACTTTTACTTGAAATTGTTTAAAAGCACACTAGTATCTTTTCCACTATATAGATAGACTAGCAACAAAAGCTGCCCATAACAGGATTGCTCTGGACAACTACCTGTCTTCTATCCTAGCCCCTGACCATTGCACAACATGTGTGACCACTGCAATAATACCACCGGTCCCTGTCAATCAGAACTGATAAGCTTTTCCGTTAGTGATGATTCTAGCTGCATGACTGCATGCTTAAATTACATCTGATCTAAATCAGATTCGTCTGCACACTTGAGCTGTGAAAGGTTCAATGTGTATAGCTAGACTGGATTAAAGGTACATTTGATTCATGCTTCCCAGAAACTTCACATCTGCACTCAAGTCCACTTTTCCAGCCCTTTCCTCAGATGATTGGACAGAAAGACACACGTGGTTCAGGAGTAACACTCAACTGAGTCCCTCGGATTCAGCTTTGCAGGAATTTGATCATGTGAAGTAAGATTTAGTTCAGCTATAGCAGCAGCCTTACCTGGCAGGGAGGATGGTGGGTACAGGAAAGATACAGAGACTATGACAAAAGCAGAGACAAGAAGAGAGAAAGGTATTGGAGGTGTGGCTCAGCTGGTAGAGTGGTAGCCAATAAATGAAAGCAACAGGTACTGAATTTGTCCCAGTCTCACACCTGAAAAAGGAGGAGGTAAGAAAGAAGAGAGAGAGAACAGATAGGGACAAAGTAATCTTCACATACCTTTATGATTGAAAGATGAGGCTGCAGCCTTAATTCTTGACTTTATAAGATGTAGGCAATTTCCTGTGAGGATTGCTTCTGCCCTGACCAGCCCTCTTAAGCAGTTTTATGCCTTCAAAACCCAAAGTGCGGGCTGGGAGTTTGGCCTAGTGGTAGAGTGCTTGCCTAGGATGCACGAAGACCAGGTTCGATACCTTGGTACCATATACTTAGAAAAAGCCAGAGGTGGTGCTGAGGCTCGAGTGGTAGAATTCTAGCCTTGAGAAAGTCCAAGGACAGTGCTCAGGCTCTGAGCTTAAGCCCAGGACTGGCCAAAAAAAAAAAAAAACAAAACCCAAAGTGCAACCTAAAATACCTGAGAAATGTATTTCTTGCCTTTCTAGCAAGACTTAGCTAGGCAAGGCAAGGCAATACTTCCTGCTAATCAGAAAAGCTTAAACCCATAGACATTTGTGATTCTCAAGAAAACTACATGCGGAATTAGAATTTGTATTCATTGCTCTTATTGTAACATTTAGCCTGGGCATCTTCTTCAACTTCCAGCCTTGAGGCAGGCTGCTCATAAGTGTTGAGACTATTGGGAAACAAAGGAATGATGGCCAGGTTTATTCAGTCTAGTGGCCAAGAGACTGTTCAATGCTGCCTGCAGTTCAAGAGCCCCCTCTTGCTGGGTGCTGGTGGCTCAAGCTTGTAATTATAGCTACTCAAGAGGCTGAGAGTTGAGGATCACAGTTTGAAGCCAGCCCAAGCAGAAAAGTTCCCATGAGACTCTTTTCTCCAATTAACCACTCAAAAAACAAATGGCACTGTGGCTCAAGTGGTAGAATGCTAGCCTTGAGCACAAAGAGGCTCAGGGACAGTTTCCAGGCCATGAGTTCAAGCCCTACAACTGAGAAAAAAAAAAAAACTCTCTTTTCCCACTTGTCTCTAAAAGTGGTTTTCCAATGTTGGTAGTGTTTGGTGACTTTGGTTTTCCTCATTCCAGGTGTGTGCTGTGGCCCTGTCCTACTGTGCCTCAACTTCTGACAACTATCTGAGTGGTTTCTTGTTCTTCCATGGTTCTACTGGTACAAGCTGCCCATGACCTCGCTTTGTCTTCCTGTTGGCCACACATGCCTGGCCCGACATATCTCTAACCTAGGTGTTGTGTGGCGGCTCTGCAGAGCCCAGATTGGACAGTGGCAGGTCAGGACCAGCCTCTTCCACGGCAGTGGAACACATCTGTTCTGGACATGTGGTTCTGTCCACCCCTTAAAAATCCATGGCCCATAGCAGACATTCTTTCTCGAGTTGTATTTGCTGAAGAAGCTGTTTGAGTGACTTCATGGGCCCTCGTTCACTTTAGTCTTGTGAGAATAAAATATTAGCAACATTCGATTTCATTGCCTGCACCTACACTGACTGAATATGCCCGATACCATTAATTTCAGGAAACATCTCTTTCTAGGACTACATCTAAAAACATGCTCTCTTTGAGTCATAAATCAATACTAAGGACCTAGTGGTACAGTGTTTGCCTAGCATGTACGGGGCCCTGGGTTCCAGTCTTTGGTATCATAAGCTCAGAAAAAGCCAGATGTGGTGCTGTGGCTCCAGTGATAGAGTGCTAGTCTTGAGAAAAGCCCGAGGACAGTGACCAGGCCCAGGCCTGGCAGCAAAAAAAAAAAAAAAAAGTTAATACAAAGAATTTTCCAAGGGAAATACACATTGTTCGATTCTTCACCCCACTAAAAAACAACAGCTGAACTTCACTCTCATTGTCAACTTTCAATTTGAAATTCTTCCACTTTTATATGAACACCGTTCTAGCCACACTAAGATCTACATCCCTTCCCACACAAGCTTCAAGGAAATAAAATGTGATTATGATTAAGTACAAAGAAGTATGAGATCAAATTGCAGTTCCTGCTGATTTCATAAGGGGCTTGAGGAACCCACAGACATCTCAAAAGAGTATCATCCTTTTCAAACATGCACCTTTCCCCAGTGCTCTCCAGAGCCCAGTCACTTCACAGGGCTTCCTGACAAACATTCTCTGTGCAAATCAGAAAGCATGCCCTGACTGTGCAGGAGTTAGCCAGTAGACTGCTGCTCCTTGCTGGGAAGGAGGCAGCCTGTCCTCTCAGGCAGTTGTGACTGAGGGGCACTCAGCCCCACACAGTGGCCTCAACAGCAAAACACAAACAAGAAAAATCCCCACAGCCACTACCCTCCCACACTTGGCACAATAAGTCTCAACTATCCCAATTTAAACAATCTGCTGATTCATGTCTGAACCTCTATTTCAGTGCTACCAAAGTGCAGTCTGCAGACCAGTGTCATGTCATGAAATTGTCAGTACCAAATGGAAAAACAGAAATATTTGTAGCCATCCAAGTCCAGTGCAATAGTTTTGTTCTATTTGTGAAAGTGTCAGTCTGCAAAAAAGTCACCCTTCACCATAGTGAAGTTTGAGAAACTCTGCTCTACCTGTTTTCAACTGGAAAAGGCCACTTCAGTTCTTACTTTAAAAAAAAAAAAAGAATCTGGAGTGGGGCACTGGTGACTGGTGGCCCACACACGAAATCAGCTACTCAGGAACCTGAGATCTGAGTATCATGGTTCAAACCAGCCTGGGCAGGAAAGTCCATAAGATTCTTATCTCCAACAAAGTATTCAGAAAAAAGCTGGAAAAGAATGCTGTGGCTCAGGTGACAGAATGCTAGGCTTGAGCACAAAGAGGCTCAGAGACAGCACACAGCCCCAGTTCAAGCCCCAGGACAGGCAGTTAGGGGCAGAGGGGGAGAGAGGGAGAGTGAGAGAGGGAAAGAGAGAGAAAAAGAGAGGGGGGGGAGAAAGAGGCAGAGACGAGGGGGAGAGACAGTGGGAGAGAAGGAGAGGAAGGAAGGGAGAGGGAGAGGAGAGGAAGGGAAGAGGAAGGGAGCAGGAGAGGGAGTGGGAACGCAGTGTTTGTCTTTCCTATTCACTTCAGCACACCAAGTATCTTCAATGTGTTGTATTTGTGAGGACACAGAGGAAAGACAGGCAAAAAATGTAAAAAGTAAAATATGCAGCTATAACATACATGGCACATAATAAATTATATCGGGCTGTCGACATTCACGCACTATGAGACCATAGGAGGATAGCTTTAGGGGAGGAACACAAACGTGCAATGCTTATGTGCCTTTGATCATGAAAAATAACATTTATTGGAATGAACTCCAGGAAATGGAAACAAGGGTTTGTTTTTCTCTTGGTTGCTGTTTTTCTTTTCTTTTTGTCCATTCATCTATCTGTCTTTGGGAGGGTAAGGGGGACACAGAAATGAAGGGACAAAGGATGAACAAATGCAGCTGAGGTGCTCACTAGAGATTGTTGAAAATGAACAACTTGTGGTTAGGGATGGGAGGGAAAAACTGGGAGAGAGCGAAGGAAGAGGAGTCCAAAAAGAAATGTACTCGTTCACAGACTTCTGCAATCGTGACCCCTCTGTGCATCACCTTTATGGCAATAAACACTTAAATAAAAATAAGTTTAAAGAATCCCATTATTGCCAGGCATGGTGGCTCACCATGTAATCCTAGCTACTCAGGAGGCTGAGATCTGAGGATCAAGGTTCAAAGCCAGCCTGGGCACAAAAGGATCTGAGACTCTTATTTCCAATTTACCTCTAAAAAATGGGCAGTGGGGCTTGGCTCAAGAGTAGGGCAGTAGCCTTGAGCTGAAGAGCTCAGGGACAGCACCCAGGCCTAGAGTTCAAGCCCTATTACCCACAAAAAAAAATACTCCAAAAAATCTAACCAAGCAAAAAATGATTTTGCCTATTTACTGTTTGCTGATTAAACTCAGATCAAATTTACTCCAGTGCTGTTTTTCTTTTAACCCACTCAGCAAGTTTAACTATAGCTTATAGGTAGCTTCTGATAAGAGAGACATAAATATTTGTCTTTCCCATCCACGAGGGCACCAGTATTTTACAACAAATCACTTCCACCAGCCAACCTTCCTTTCCACCCCCACCGCGCCCCTGCATTAAGCAAGTCGTTCATGTACCTGCTTGGGACCCACACAACCACAACACATGATCCACTTTCTGGGCTGTGACTTAGAAGACGGTTTGTGCCCAAATGCTTCTCCTCATACTCCTTCCTCCTCAAGCCTTTCCCTTGAAGTTCTTAGCCCAGCAGAAAAGCCAGCAACCAAATAGAATCCCCCTGCAACAAGCTAGGACTCAACACATTCTCACAGCAGCTTCCAAGGCATCTCCCAAGTTTTGTTAGAGAATGAGAACCATGACAAGAAATGGAGCCAAGAGCCAGGCACCAGTGGCTCACACTGGTAAGCCTAGCTACTCAGGAGGCTGAGATGTGAGGATCATGGTTCAAAGCCTGGTTAAAAAATCCACGAGACTCAGGTCAGGAGTTTGGCCTAGTGGTAGAGTGCTTGCCTAGTATACACAAAGACCCAGGTTCGATTCTTTGGTACCACATACATAGAAAAAAGCTGGAAGTGATGCTGAGGCTCAAGTGGTAGAGTTCTAGCCTTGAGAAAGTCCAAGGACAGTGCTCAGGCCCTGAGCTCAAGTCCAGGACTGGCAAAAAAAAAAAAAATCCATGAGAGTCTTACTTCCAATTAACCACTAAACTGGAAATGGTACTGTGGCTCAAAGAGGTAGTGCCCTAGTCTTGAGAGAAAAAGCTCAGGGACAGCATCCAGGCCCTGAGTTCAAGCCCCAGGACCAACAAAAGAAAAAAAAAAAAGAAAAAGAAATGGAGCCAAGAGTCTCTAAGACATGTGCTGAGTGTCTATAAATGTGCTAGTACACACTCATATCCCATTCCAGCGTGTCAACGTTACCAGTGAAACCCAGTTGTAAGAGGCTATGCTGATCACTGGCTGTAAGATCTGCCCTCTAGTTAGAAGTCTAAACTCAAGTTCCATCTGGCAGGAACAAGAAATGTTCTTGGTGTACAAATAGGCCATTGTTAATGGTTTGAACATGATGTGACCTTCCAGTGACTCATGTATTGAATGCTCAATGTCCAGCTGGTGGAAACCTTGGGAGATCAAGTCTAGCTGAAGGAAGTGGGTCAACAGAGCATGCCTTTCAAGATTAGACCTGATGCCTGGTCTCTTCCTTTGTGCTTCCTGCCTACCATGAGGGGAGACTCTCCATCACAGGCTCCTGCAGCTGACATGTTCTACTCACGCAAGTGGAGCCTAGCAACAATGGACTGAACCTGTTTGAACTCACGACTCTTCCCATAAGTGGCTTCTGTCAAGTATTTTGGTTAGCTCTATGGAACAGTAACTACCAAAGCTATTTCTATCGGAGAAAAAAAAATGGTCTGTATTTCAGCAGTGCCTCTGTATTTAGATAAACTAATTGAAAAACTAAAGAAGTTGCACACAAATCATCTTTATAATCCTCTAGACCGAGACGCAAATACTTAGAAAAAGATTTTCTTTCCTATTCTTTTGTCAGTACGGGGGCATGAAATCAAGATCTCACACTTGTTAGGTAGCTACTCTGCCTTGAGCCCTTTTCTTTTTGGCTTTTGGTTACTTTTCACATAATGACGTATAGCCTCATACTCCAGTCCTCCTCTTATGGCCTCCTAGGACCCCAAGCATGTGCCACCATACTCAGCTAAACAAGTATTCAATGTAAGGAAAGCCTCTCAACCACAGTGCCAAGACTCATGACAAATGAGTGAGAGACACTTACTAACAAGAACAAACTGGCTTAAATATCATTTAGGACCTGATGATATTGATTATAAGGACGAATGAATTGATTAGATATGTAAATTTGGTTTTTTCAACAGAGTGGCATTTTGTAGCGATGTCAGATGAATGGCTGTACCATTCCATGTATAGCTTACTCACCTAGCATGTGTCCAATCTCACTTTTTTTTTTCCTCAGTCCTGGGCTTGAGCTCAGGGCCAGAGCCCTGTCCTTGGACTTTCTCAAGGCTAGAACTCTACCACTTGAGCATCAGCACCACTTCTATGTATGTGGTACCAAGGAATCGAACCTGAGTCTTCGCACATGCTAGGCAAGCACTCTACCACTAAGCCAAACTCCAGGCTCCCGAGCTCACTTTTGTGCCAGTTTCCACAGATAGCAAGAGTATGTTCCCAACACATCTCAAGAGTTTCAAGTCCAGAGATGGGAAGATACTTTTGGCTGTCCTGTAGAACACTGTGGTCTACAGGTGGCCAAATATATATATAAACCATGTGGATATGATGTCGTTCAGACAAGCCTTTGTTTTCACTGGCCTTAAAAAAAGGTACTGCAGGACCTGGTATAACGGTACATGGCAGTCATTCCAGCACTTGGGTAGGGACAGTGGGTTGATGGGTGCTAATCCCAGGGATTAGCCTTTGAGTCCTGGTTTGCTGCAGAAATGAGCATGTTGGGTAAGGACGCCAAAGGGAAGTGGCGATACACAAATGCCAGAGGACACCTGCACAGTTCACCTGGAGCCAAAAGTTCCCAGCAGCAGTCTGGCCAAAGTGTCCTGACTGTCACCACGTCTACACCTGAACTGAAAAAGTAAACAGTAACATGTAGATCATTCTGGACCCCTGTGTGGCAGGGGTGAAAGGAAGCCATGGATTTGTGTGAACAGGAAGGAGCTGTAGCAGCAAGTCACAGCTCTTGTTCTGGCAGGGTCAGGCTCTGTGATCTCAGATCCTTAATGCCCAGCCAGAAGACAAATGGACATGTCACATATGTAGCTTATATAACTGATCCAGTCTCCGTTATAAAAGAATGTGGGTGCTCCTGGGAGTATGAGCCTGCTACTCAGGAAGCTGAGGGCTGAGAATTGCAGCTTGAAGCCAGCAGCAAAGTCTACGAGACTCTTACCTCCAATGAACTACCCACCCCCAAAACTCCAGAAGTGGAGCTATGGCTCAAGTAAGTGGTAGACCATTAGCAGGAACGCGCCCAGGCCAAGTTCAAGCTCTATAATCAGTGAGGGGAAAAAAGAAAGAAAAGTGAGTATGGATGCTGATTTTGTATTTATTGAAGAAGAAATACAAATGTGTGGGAGACCCAAATGCCTTGTTTAATAAGTCATTTACTCATCAGAAAGACTTTCAAGTGGGGTGTCATTGGCAAGAATTTTCAATTATTTTTTACTTAGTGGAATTCAGACCAGATAAGCAAAGTACCTTCTAAATAACGATTACCAAATGAACTAGCAGAGAATTTCTAAAATGAAAACAATCAAAATTCAGACCGAGAATACTATTTTTCCAATGTTGCTAAGATATATTATCTCCAACAGCAGCAGCTTAAACTTGAATCCGTTAACCTATACTTCTGTAGGTTGGAGCTCAGTGAAATCCAGATGTTGACAGGGCTGCATACCTTCTGGAGACTCTGAGAGATGGTGTCACTTAGGGCCTTTTCCAGCTTATTGAGGCCTCCAGCACTCCTCAGTTTGTGGCCCCTTCCTCTTCCTTCAAAGCACTGGAGCATCTCCCTGACTGGTCTTCCAGACATATTTCACATCTCTACTGACTATAACTCTCTTCTGGTTCTCTTTTTTGCCTTTGGGGACTCTTTAGATTATACCAGTCCAGTTAGAAAATCTAGACTTATTTTGTTCTTTCAAGCAGCAATTTAGTACCATAATCTCACCTGCAAACTGCACTCACCTTTGCCATTTCACCCAGTGAATTCACAGGTTCTGGGACAGGGATGAAAACATCTTTATGTGTGAGGGGAGACTGCAGGCCTAACACGCTGAGATTCCACTAGTTAAATACACATGTAAACAAACACTGACAGCCTCAGAATTGTTGTTCAGTTGCCTCAATCTAAAGAATTTACCTTTTTAAAAATCTAAATGAGGGGCCGGGAGTTTGGCCTAGTGGTAGAGTGCTTGCCTGACATGCATGAAGACCAGGGTTCGATTCCTCAGTACCACATACATAGAAAAAAGCTGAAGTGGTGCTGAGGCTCAAGTGGTAGAGCTCTAGCCTTGAGAAAGTCCAAGGACAGTGCTCAAGCCCAGGACTGGTAAAAAAAAAAAAATCTAAATGACATCTATCAAGCTGGGAAGATTCAACACTAACAACAAATGCAGAGATACAAAACAAACTGTACAATATTACAAAAGTAGTGGTTATTTGTATGTATATCTATGTACATATGCAAATGTGTGCCTTTGTTTGTATGTAAACATATGTACATAAACACACACATTCTTTTTAATGTTAATCCATTGATTGTAGAAAAATTAAAATACAACAAAAATTCCAGGGATAATGCTTATAAAATATTGCCATATTTGTGAAGCTCAAAAATCAGCTCAAAATGTAATTCTTACTATAGAACACAAAGGTCAGAGAAAGGGAAATTCTTTCCAGGTTAGCCATTTTCCCCTACTTATTTTCTTCTTGGGATGCTTTTGTTTTTGTTGTCGTTATCCATATTAACTTTCATTGTGTCTTAAAGGCCTGCCATGATGGGAAATGAGCAGGTCAAGAAACCCTTACAAAGAGGTCAAACTACTAATTCCCAAATGTGTGCGGGCAGCTACATTGGAGGAAATCACTGAAAAGGAAAGAAAAGCCATTGGAGCACCTCTCCCCAGTGTACTTGCAATTCCAGGCAAAGGGTACTAATTCCTTCCAGAGCTGACATGCTAGCTTCGTGTTTTGGGGGGAAATACTTTCCTTGCAAGGGTGATCACTGTGGTGGTGAGATCCGACGCCCGGCCCATGGCCAACTTAAAAGACAGGGATGTGGTAGTGGTGGTCATTCTCGGTCAGCAGAGAGATCTCCGGCCACTCCCTGAGGGGCTCCTCCGGGTAACAGACCGTAAAGTCTCTGGAGTTAAACTTGAAGAGTCGAAACACTTTTATCTTCACTTCAAGGGAATATCCAAGTATAAACATATCAATCTGAGGATGAGATGAAAGAGAGGCCAGCAACATAAATTTTAGAATTCCTGTCTCCCACCACCATGAGGAAGGGGCGAAGGGGTAGAGTGAAAGGGGGGGATCCAGGGTGTACTGCAGCTTATGAAATGATCTACTTGTTTACAGACCCACCCAGAAGCCCTTGAGTGGGCAGAAACTTGGGGACAAATGTCCATTGTGTGGAAGGAAGGGGACATCTCTCTAGTGTGATGAAGTCATAGGAAAAAACTGTTGGATTGGGGGGAAATTAATGAAAAGGAAAGGAATGTTCACAATTACCTTGTTTACTGATTGCTCTGTGTGTGCCCATACTGGAGCTTCAACTCACAGCCACGACACTCCACCTTAACTTCTTCACTCAATGCTAGCACTTTACTACGTGGGCCACTGCTCCAGTTATAGCTTCTAGAAGCTTCTAGAAATCCTTTCCAAGGGAGTAATACATTTCTTTTATCTAATTTTTTGATAATTCTGCTTTATCGGCAATAAGTAACCAAATGCTTTCAAGAAGTTATACAGCTCTCAAAGTGGACTTTTCCCCAGCTAACTCGTACATGAGAGCCATGCTGCCAGAGGGTGGATCATCAGGATTCTAGATCTAATGCCTTAGACAGGGAGGGGGACTGCAGACAGGCAGCTCACAGCAGAGAGGTTTGCTGCTTCTTCCCCTGATGGGGCCAGTAATTCCAGCCAGCCACTTCCGTACCGTGGGCTTTATCCCAGCTGCACGTAACCCCGAAGGTCCACATGTTCACAAACTGCCTAGATGGCCATCCTTAGGCAAACACAGGAGCCCCCCACTCACCTGCTCTAACCCACAAGTGTCACCCACAGAATTCAGGTGATTCATCATGAAGCTCAAAGGATCTGTGGATGTCTCCCTGGAAAACAGGAGTCTGAAGAGACGGGGGATGATCTTGTTAGCTTTCATCTGTTCATAGACTTCAGTCACGTGATACAGCATGATGAATTTCAAAGCTTCATAAAGTTTATACTCCAACATGGCGTCAGAAAAAAGGACGTTGCACCTAGTTCCTCGCTGGTGATAATCTTTAATTCCACTAAATTCAGTCCACTAAAAGGAGAGATGCAAAAGTAAAATTGAGTAGAGAGACATAGCACTGTCTGCTTAATTGTCCACGTCTACATCTTCTATTAGCATCCATTAGTGGTACAAGGTATTTTGTTTTGACACATCCATATATGTGTGTGTAAAAATACACACACGCACACACACACAAACACACATAATGTCCCCTGGCCACACTCCCTCCCTCCGTCACTGTCTCTCATCCCTTCTACCTTCCCAAACTAAGTCCAACAAGCGTCACTGTTCTCTCTTCACACAGGTAACACAAAGTATTTGACCACATCGCCCTCCTGTTCACTACCCCTCTCATCAGTACCCATACCTCGGACAGGGACTGTCTCCCATTCCTGCCATTCGCTGTTTAAGTATATACACTTCCAGCCATTTCACCATGGTATTTCACACTCACACATCCAGTATTTTAATCAGATTGACCCCTGGCTTGCTCTCACTTTCCACATCTATACTACCCCTATTACTCAACAGCTTTCAGTGAGGTCTGTTTTGTGACCTTTATTCATTTGTGTAATATTCTAATTCTCTCTAATTCTCTCACATCCTGCAAACAATCCCCATTCTAGTAAAATAGTAAGATTCACAGATGAAAGTAGGACTTTGTCATTTTCTCGGTTAATACAGATTTTTCTAACCAAAAGTATGCTGTAATGGACCCACTTTTTTTTTTTTTTTTGGTGGGTCATGGGGCTTGAACTCTGGCCTGGGCGCTGTCCCTGAGCTCTTCAGCTCAAGGCTACCACCCTACTCCCGGGCCTGGCACTGTCCTTGAGGTCTTCAGCTCAAAGCTACTGTCTTATACTTTGAGCTACAGCACCACTTCTGGTTTTCTGGTAGTTAATTGGAGATAAGGGTCTCATAGACTTTAGTGCACGGGCTGGCTTTGAACCGTGATCCTCAGATCTCAGCCTCCTGAGTAGCTAGGATTACAGGCGTGAGCCACTGCACCCTGAGCTCAAATATCCAGCCTCCAGAACTGGAAGCAATAAACATTTGTTGTTTTAGCACTTTTATTTAAGCCACATTGCTATAGCAACCTGAGCTGTACAAAACACACACACACAATTACTTCTCCAACAAACCAGTTTAAAGTGTTTTGCAAGAGCATTACCTATTATATAAAACACTAAAAGAGTCAGTACTCTACAAATGCTTAAGACAGTTGTATTATTAAAAAAGATATTCCAGCAAATAGTGGTAGCATTCTTTAACCCTCACCCTATACCAGGACATAGTTGAAAGCACTCCTTGTGTACTATCTCACTGAATCCTCCCCCACAAGAGCAACCCAGGGTATACACTGCTCATATTTCTCTTTTACAGAGTGGAAAATGATGGTTCAGAAAAGCGAAGGCGTTTTCCAAGATAAGCCAGCTCTTGTGCTAAGAGAGTCACACTGAAATGTATGTCCTCATGAAAAGGCAGGGAGAACTTAAGAGTCAAATGCTGCATCTTTGCCATCTCCAAGTTCCACATTCCAGATGCATCTTTTCCAGTACCTTGTCTGAAACTGGCCACACTTTTTCAAGAAAAACAGACACATATGATTGCCTGGGCTTCTGGGCCAGCCCTTTGAAGCCCCTAACCCTACTACAGCCCTAAATATCATGCAGAACACCACTGCTCTGAGTCAGTGTGCCACAGGAAACTTGTTCTTTCAAGAACAAGCCCCGGAAACTATTCTCTACTGCAGGGAGGATTCCCACTTGCATTTCTTACTGGCTTACTTTTAGGATATACGCTTTTACATGCTGAGTCTTTGCTTTCTCCCCTAAACACTCACCTGTGTTTTCAATAATTCCACACATTTACGTAATTTCCCATACACATTGGAGCCTGTATACTTCTCAGGACCAAAACTGTATTGCTGGATCCAATTACAGCCTTGAGAAAATAGCAGTTTCTCGGGAAGCTTGAAAAGGAAGTACACACCAACACTGGTTAGTATCTCCACAGCTTACAATCTTATGTCACTAATAACAGGAAGTACAAAGCACGAATTTTCTGGGTGCTATGGCACATGCCTATAATCCCAGCCTCTGAGGCAGGATGATCCAGGACTCACGGCCAGCTATATACTAAGACCTTGTCCAAAAACAAAAACAAGATAGCATGTAGTTGTCATATATTTCAATTTGTGGATAAAGTGATTTTTAAATGACATTCTTCATCATTTCATAAGTGACAAAACTAATACAGGATTATACCCATAAAGTAATCTTTTTGTATAAAATGCTAAATTTCTGATACAGTCCTTTGTCAAGTATTATAGGCAAATATTAGAGAAGTAGAGAATATTAAATAAAAAGGTTGAATTATCACATATTCTGGTTCAAACTCATCTGCTGAGAGGTGATTTACCTGGCATGGATTATTTCATCTTATTGTTTCTCCTTCATTTCAAATTAAGCACAGTGCTATTAAGTTTGTCGAGCTCTTGTTAGGAATTTGTCAGTATGTAAGAATTCAGTTATGGTGTACCTAAGAATCTAAGCCATCACTGGTATCTAATATATTTTCACATGTAGATTACATTCTTTAGCTTCAGTGGCTTGCAGCAGAACAGGCATACCATTTACATTTAACAAATATTTGCTAGACAAAACCGAACTAAGTCACAGAAGTTTAAATTTTTTTTAAATGTAAGGAAAAGCTGGCTGCTGGTGGCTTAGGCCTGTAATCCTAGCTACTCAGGAAGCTAAGATCTGAATATTGAGGTTCAAAGCCAGCCCAGGCACAAAAGTCCTTGAGACTCTTATCTCTAACTATCCACCAGAAAACGGGAAGTGGTGGTGTGGCTCAAGTGGTAGTATACTAGCTTTGAGCTGAAGAACTTAGGGACTGTGCCCAGGCCTAGAGTTCAAGCCCCATAACAACAACAACAACGAAAAAATTAAGGAAAGAGAACACATTACAGGCACCTATGCATACAAATACTATTTCTTCAATGCTCATCCTAAATGAGAAGTACTGCATTCAAAATCAAAGTTCAATTGCACATCAAAAACAATGTACAAAGAAGTCCCAGATGGAGAGAAAATATCTGCAAATAACGTATCTGGTAAAATATTTGTATTCAGAATATATAAACAACTCTTCAAAACCCAATGACAAAAAGAAAACAAGCAATGCAGTCATTGTATTCAACATACATTATGTAAAGACCAAACTAGGTAACTTGAAGGCCGGGATGGGAAGGGGAAAATGAGGGAGAATGATGAAAGATCAAGATGTAGCATAACCTGAATGATAGAATTATAACTTCTCTGTATAACTACTCAAAATTAAAAGTAAATAAAATAACACAACATAATATTTACAACAAAGGAAAAAACAGTACATAGGGTGTGACTCAAGTAGTAGACCGGGCACCATTTAAGCCCGAAGTCTTGAGTAAAAACTCCAGTACCACTAAAAAAAAAATTAATTAATTAAATGAAACAAAGTTCCAAGAAGATAACACAGATTGCAAATAAGCACATGATAATATACTCAACATCAGAGAATACAAACTAAATACTAAAACACTAATAACTAAAAGATACTCGGGCCAGGAATTTGGCCTAGTGGTAAGAGTGCTTGCTTAGCATGCACAAAGACCCAGACTGAGATTCTTCGGTACCACATACATAGAGAAAAAGCTGGAAGTGGTGCTGTGGCTCAAGTGGTAGAGTTCTAGCCTTGAGAAAGCCCAAGGACAGTGCTCAGGCCCTGAGTTCAGTCCCTATGACTGGCAAAACAAACAAACAAACAAAACCCTAAAAGATACTCACCAGAGAATGCAAACTAAATACCAATGTATACCTATTAGAATAGCTTAAAAAAAAAACTTGCCAGAGACCATTGACTCACACTCATAATTCTAGCTATTTAGGAGGCTGAGATATAAGGATCACAGTTCAAAGCTAGCCCAAGCAAGAAAGTCTGTGAGACTCTTATCTTCAATTAACTACCAAAAGAGCCAGAAGTAGAGCTGTGGCCCAAGTGGTAGGGTGAACCTTGAACACAAAAAAATCTCAGGGACAGAGCCCAGTCCCAGAATTAAAGCCCCAGGGCTGGCTTAAAAAAAAAAAACAAAACTGAACAACAATCACTGTACTATGTGAAGTTATTGCTTTTCTCTTTTTTTTCCCTTATGGTTAATTTCATGTGATTACTATATCTGACTTTGTTACCTGGTATATTGTGTGTGTGTGTGTGTGTGTGTGTGTGTGTGTGTGTGTGTGTGTGTGTGTGTGTGTGTGTGTGTATATATATATATATATATTTGTTCATTTGAAATAGGGAAAGGAATGGGGAAAACAAGATGATTGAGAGGAGGTTGGAGGAGGAAAAGGTGCACAAAACATGAGAAGGAGTATCAAGGCTTGAGAAGCAATGCACCCATTACCTGACCAATGTAAGTGTAACCCTTCTATACATTATCCCCACAATAAAAGACAATTTAAAAAACTGATAAAATTAACTGCTGTTGAGCATATGGAGTGCTTGAAAATTTTACACAGTGCTGGTTGAATGCAAAACAGCCGTATCGCTTCAATTTGGTAGTTCCTCATAAGGTTCAACATAATACCTACCATAGCACCAGGCTAACTCCTAGGTATTTTTACCAAAAAAGTAAACTAATATTCATACAAAATCATATAATAATATTTATGACAACTTTACTTATTGCTGCCCAGCACTGGATAAAATCCATGAGTCCTTCAACTGTGAATGAAGAGTTATATTTGCTAAGTAATATCACACCAAACAAAAAGGAAAGATTACGCATTCTTGGAACAACATAATGAAGCCGCAAGCCACAAATACACGTCACTAAGGAAATAAGGCAGTATCAGAAGATTGGGTACTGGGTGATTCAAGGTATATGACATTTGAGAAAGGCAAAACTATAGAGATCAAAAATAGATTCAGGGATGCCAGGGACTGGAGATCTAAACCAACAGACCACAAGAGGTATCCCAGAGCATTTGGGGAGGGTGGCGATGCACTGTGTGTATATGTATGTGTGTGTGTGTGTGTGTATGTGTGTATGTATGTATGTATGTATGTACGAATGTATGTACATACACATGTGTACATATGTATGTATTCCTCCCATCTCTTTTCTACCAGGACAAAATCTTGAATTCAGGGCATCATGCTCTTGTTTAATATGCACACTCACTACTTGAGCTATAATTCTAGTCTGACATTTTGCCGATTAATTGGAGATGGAGTCTTGCAAACTTTCTTGCCCAGGCTGGATTCAAGCTGTAATTCTCCAGGTCTTCGCTTCCTGAGAAGCCAGGGTTGTAGACATGAGCAACCAGTGCCTGGCCCCATGCATTTATTAAAACGTACTTACAGGCCGGGAGTTTGGCCTAGTGGTTAAAGTGCTTGCCTAGTATGCATGAAGACCCGGGTTCGATTCCTCGGTACTACATATAGAAAAAAAGCCAGAAGTGGTGCTGAGGCTCAAGTGGTAGAGCTCTAGCCTTGACAAAGTCCAAGGACAGTGCTCAGGCCCTGAGCTCAAGCCCAGGACTGGCAAAAAAAAAAAAAAAAAACACGTACTTACAGCTGGACGTAGTGGCTCACATCTGTAATCCTAGCTATTCAGGAGACTGAGCTCTGAGGATTACCGTTCAGTGCCAGCCTGGGCACTAAAATCTGTGAGACTCTTATCTCCAATTAACCACTAGAAAACCAGAAGTGGTGTTGTAGCTCAAGGGGAAGGGCGGTAGCCGTGAGCTGAAAAGCTCAAGGCCCAGAGTTCAAGCCCCATGTCTGACAAAAAACAACAACAAAAAAAAACAACCCCCCCCCCCAAAAAAAACCCCACCTTATTTACATGCAGACTGCCACACTTACAAAGGACAGATGCTCCTCAAGGAAAGATAAGAGCATTGAAAACTAATGAATGGGGGTCTGAAGTCTGGCCTAATGGTAGAGTACTTGCCTAGCATGCAGAAAGCCCTGGGTTCGATTCCTCCATGTCACATACACAGGAAAAGCCAGAAGTAGTGCTGTGGCTCAAGTGGTAGCATGCTAATCTTGAGAAAGCTCAAGGACAGTGTCTAGCCCTCAGTTCAAGCCCCAGGACTAGCAAAAAAAAAAAAAAAATCAATAAGCTCAACACTGGAAGTTTACAACCTTGAAGCTCAAGACGCTGAGATCTGAGGATCAAGGTTCCAAGCCCTTCCTGGCAGGGAAGTCCAGAGACTCTTATCTCCAATTAACTACTAAAAACAGCTGGAAGTATAATTGTAGCTCAAGTGGTAGAGTGCTAGTCTTGAGCACAAAAGCTCAAGGATAGCGCCCGAGCCCTGAGTTGAAAGCCTTAGGGGACACACACACACACACACACACACACACACACAAACGAACTAATGAAACTGACTTTGACTCTCTTTCTGAAATGGCTTATTTGCAAACTGAAGAGACACAAAGGATTAAACTGAAGGACCCCTCTCTGCTCCATCCAGCTCTTTGTCCTCTGAGAACCAAGCAGGCCAGGGAAGACCAAGAGTAACGGGTACCAGGTGGAACATTCTCAGGGCCCCAAAGTGAAGGCATACCTTCACAATGTCCTTCTCCTTCATCCAGGAGGGAAAAGAGAGGCCCTGGCTGAAGATCTGAAACAGCACGGACCGCAGGGCATCATAGTTGTCTCGCTTTACCTGCCGAACACATTTGATGTGGTGCCGCCAAAATAGCTCCTCATAAGCCTATAAAGAAAAGAATCAACTCCACTGAGAAAGAGAATTCAGTGAACTCAGTGACCACATGGAGAATGTTCGTTTTCAGCGTGATCTCAGTCTCCTGAGTAGCCAGGAGGCAGAGCCACCAAGGCGTCCTTGAAGTTGTATTGTACCCACCCCCTCACCCCGTGTTTGTGTTTTGCTAGACAAGATAGAGGCACACTGTCAGGAATGCTACTAAAATTAGTTCAATGGAAAAATCCTAAAACGTGTCCAAATATTTATATTCAGGAAACTGAACCTTCCCAGGAAGACTCTCCCCTGCACATGTGGATGTTATGCAGGCCAGGAGAGACAGAACACGGAGTTTTCTGAAATTATAACCTAATCCACCTAGGTGTGCAAAAGCACAAGTCATAGGTCGAAGGCCAGAGCCTAGTGGCTCTGGAATGAGAGCCACAGTCGTTACTTGTACCCTATGGGGCATTAGTGAATCTCAGGATTTAGTAAAGCAGAATGGGATGTGTGTGGAATTCGCTTGTCTAGGTTTCCTCGACCTCGCAGACCCACCTTCCTCATCAGCTTGGCACGGGGCGTGTCTCCCTTCCACTCTCTGGCGCAATAACTGAGTAAGTCAACTTCTGCTTCCACGCTGAGGTTTCCTGGCCAAAACAAAATAGAAAGGCAGTTAGCTATTCCTCTCTCCTCTCTGTGAGCCTTCTCCATGCCTTAAACATAACAAATACTTACTTTTGAATTTTCTCTGCAGATATCCAATCCACCTGAAAGATAGATGGAACAATATCAAAATTATGCTCTGTACAACTAGGGTATTTTGAAATTTAGTGATGGAAAATAACCTACCATTTCAGCCAGTGGCCTAAACACAAATGTAGGCGTCTGAAGTAACAGAGAGTGGCCGTCAGAAAACCAACTGCCAGCATCAGAGAGCCGCCCACCACTCTCCAGGCACTTTCAACAGCTTGGTTTGTGACTAGTGTCCAAGAATGTATCTGGTCATTTCCTACAAAAAATAAATAAAATAAAAGAAGGGGGAAAAAGCATATTATAACTAGACAAGTCAGCTTTAAGTTGTGTGTATGGGTGTGTGTGTGTGCACATATGCACAGTTGATAATAGACGCACCTTCTATAAGGTATACATGCATACACACATGCATGGAAAAGTTTGCCTAAAAAATGTCTATCATCGGGCTGGGAGTTTGGCCTAGTGGTAGAGTGCTTGCCTAGCATGCACGAAGACCCAGGTTCGATTCCTTGGTACCACATACTTAGAAAAAGCCAGAAGTGGTGCTGAGGCTCAAATGGTAGAGTTCTAACCTTGAGAAAAATCCAAGGACAGTGCTCAGGCCCTGAGCTTTAGCCCAGGACCGGCAAAAAAAAAAAAGTCTATCATTAATCTACAGACATATTTCTAAAGTATTTAAGTATTCAAAGATTCAATTCAAAAACTCAAATAAATATTCAGTTCTTCAACAATCAGTGTCCTGAGTAAGAACATATTATATAGAATATAAAATTTAAAAAAAAAGAATAATGCAAGCCAGGTATGCCAGTGGCTCACATCTGCAATCCTAGCTCCTCAAGAGGCTGAGATCTGAGGGATCAAGGTTCAAAACCAGACTGGACAAGAAGTCTGTGAGACTCTTACTTCCAATAAACCACTTAGAAAAAGCCAGACGTGTCATTGTGCCTCAAGTGGTAGAGCCCTTGCCTTGAGCACAAAAAGGCTCAGGGACAAGCACCCAGGCACTGAGTTCAAGTCACAGGATTGGCAAGAAAGAAGGAAAGGCAGGAAGGAAGGAAGGAAGGAGGAAAGGGGGGAGGCAGGGACAGAAAGAAGGAAAGAAGGAAGGGGGAGGAAGTAGGAGTGCTGAAGCTCAAGAGGTAGAAAGCTAGCCTCGAGCTGAAGAGCTCAGGCCCCAAGTTCAAGTTTACAACCACCACGACCACCACCACCAACAACAAAAACCTAGCTGAGTGGAACAATTAAAAGGGAAATTCACAAGTGAAGCAATGTGTAATCGTGGTAAATGTCTGTAATCCCAGCCCTCGGCAGGCTGAGGCAGAGGGTGGGAAGTTGGAGGCTTTCCAAGGCTACATAGCAATACCCTGTCTTCAAAAAGCAAAGCAAATGCTGGCAGAAAGAACGACATCTCCCCATTTGTAAGGAAATGAAAAGACTTAGAAAAAAATCATATGAAGTGAAGTGAGCCAGACTCAAAGGAACACAGGCTCAATGGTTTCCCTCATTTGTCATAATGAGTAGAAACCTTGGGCTCTACTAGCAGAGATTTACAATAGAATAAAACCTAGATACATAAGGCCTAGGATGAGGCTAAATGAAAGGGCCTCCAGGATATAGAAACAAAAGCCATATAATGAGTGACTGTTGTCCTCAATGTACTATGTTATCTCTCATCTCTTTTGCTGTTCCTTGGTTATCTCATATTGTTACAGTATTTCACCTGGTTATCTGATATATTTTATATATATGTGTATTTGGTTATTTGAAATAGGATAGGGAAGGGGGTAAAACAAGATGAGAGGCAGGGGTGGTGGGAGGGAAATGGGGACCAAGACATGAATGTTTGTGAAGTAATGCACCTTTTATCTGGTAGATATAATGTAACCCTCCTATTAATTACAATAAAAAATATATGAAAAAAAACTCTCTCGGTCTTTAGTGCCCTGGCTGGCTTTGAACCACGATTCCCAGATCGCAGCCTCCTGAGTAGCTAGGATTACAGGTGAGAACCTCCACACCCAGCTGTCGCTTAGCTTTTAAACTCAAGCCACAGGTCCTCTTCTGGCTTACTGATGGTTAAGTGGAGATGACAGTCTCATAGACTTTCCCCCAAGCTGGTTTCAAACTTACTTGATAATGCAGAAAGAGAGGGAAGGCTCCACCTCCAGGTTCAGTCATCTCACAGCATGAAAAGAACACAGAGTGGCACGCGCAAGCTTTGACAAAGAATGCGCACTGCAAGCAATGGCTGAAAAGTGTTGCCAGGAATTAAGGACCTTATCTCTGTTGTGCCTGTCAGGAGACACAAAAGCTGAAATTTCCTTGTCATCCTTTTGCTCCAAATTGCTTGGGTGCTAGCTAAAGTGAGTGTGCAATATAGTATAATGCATTATTATACTGGAATGCTTTTTTGTTTTATTGCCAGTCCTGGGGCTTGCACTCAGGGCCTGGGCACTGTCCTGGGGCTTTCTCAAGGCTAATGCTCTACCCTTAAGGCATTGCACCACTTCTGGCTTTTTCTGTGTACGTGGTACCAAGGAATCAAGCCCAGGGCTCATGTATGCAAGGTGAGCACTCTACCACTAGGCCACGCTCCCAGACGTACACTGAACTCTTATTAACTAGGCCTCATACTTCACCTCCAACCCCCCAGTGAGGATGCCAGACCCCACCCTGAAAAGAAGTAACACCTCAGGGTTAAGATGCTGTTGAGGAATTAGTCTAGGTCCTCCTAAAACCAACCAAGCAAGTAACTATCAGACATTGCATCTGATCTGGGATCGCTCAACTAAATATGACACAAAAGAACTATTGTAACTACAAGGAAGTACTGCTTTTATTTTGTGGTAAAATTCTTTGCGGTTCCATTCTCTACTACATTTCAAAGCTGCAATATTTTAAACAGAAAAAAAAAAAACCAAAACTACCAAATCCTGAAAACAAAACGAAAAGTTACTGAAGAGCTGGACACTCCGTGATAAGGAGACACCAGATCTCCCCAGGGCCCTGGCCTAGACAGCACAGTCTTTCCAGAAATTCAGCAGGGGCTGATTCACCTCTGGGGCCTCTAGTGCTGTTTCTGGGTCCATGGTTTCTGGATCCATGGTGGCTGTTTCTTTTGTTCGTTACATACCCATGGGCTACAAAGTCTTCTTCCCCTCAACAGCTTCCTCTGTCACAATCTTATTTGTGGCATAGCATCAGCACCCTGGCACTGCGTCTCCGCACATGATGTTGTCAACACATCCAACCCGAGGACGTTCTCCTAAACAGAGGGCGTTTAAGGAGCCACCGAATGGGCCAAGAAGAGAGCATCACACTGAGCTAGAAGGATGGAAAAGGTGACTGAATTTACAGGTCTAAAGTATCAGACAAAGAAACAGACGCTGTTTAAAAAAAAGTAAGGTAAAAACAAATAAGCAACAGATGTTGCTGCCTGCTTTGCTGCCATATGATGGTTAGAAGTCAACACTCCTTAATTACTCTTGGAAATGGTGAGGTCAAGAAAACGAACTTTTGTATTTTAGACATTAACTATGCTCAATTAAGCAAGGACAGCCCTTTCACTTAGATATTAAAGCCAACTACAAGATCATTATCGCTGAGGAAGAGAACGACCCAGTGGAAAGTTTTTATCTTGAAAGTCATGAGCAATAAGACATTTACCCATGGCCTATCACAAAAGCCTACTGAAGCTGTTAGCACAACCCCACAGACGGGCAAGTCTCACCCAGGGTTCCTGAACACATACATAACCTAACAGGAAATTGCTCCCTGCCTAGCAGGGAGAGGATCTGGTACATGTGCTTTTTATAACACCCTAAGTCAGAGCTGCCTTCATTTTACTGAGTACATCCTGTAGGCGTGTTAAAGGCAATTCAGCATAGGAAAAGGTAAGCTTAATGTTCTAATTGTGTTCGGGATTTTAAAAGCCCACCCACAATAAAACCACAAAAGCTGTGGAGGGGATGTGCTCACAGAATTCCACTTTCCGGTCACAGAACTATTTTATCCCATCATGCAGGCCTACCAGCCTAAATAAAAATCTAATTTTTAAAAAATAAGCCAAAATATTTTGTCTTCATGCTGCCACTTTCTAGTTCAGGATCTGGAACAAACCACTAGGCCTGAGTACCCTAAAGAGCTGACCACTGGCTAACCCTCCATGATAAAAAGAAGGTTGGCACAAAAACTAAAAAGCACTATCTATAACAGGTGCTGGGAGAACACACCTATTCAGGAGGCTCTGGTTGCAGTTCCAGGCCAGCCCAAGCAGACATATCTGAAAGGCTCTTAACTCCAATTAAAAACAACTGGTATTGGAGGTAGAACGCCTGCCATGAGCTGATAAAAGTTGGGCACCAAGCTGGGAGTTCAATCCTCAGTACTGGCACAAAAGTAAATAATTAAAACACACACATACACACACACACACACACACACACACGCACAAAACAAGCTGGGTGCGGTGGCTCAGGCCTGTAATCCTAGCTACTCAGGAGGCTGAGATCTGGGAATCATGATTCAAAGTCAGCCAGGGCACAAAAGGACCTGCAACTCTTACTTCCAATTAACCTCTAGAAAAAATGGTAAGTGGGGCTTGGCTTAAGGGGTAGGGTGGTAGCCTTGAGCTGAAGAGCTCAGGGACAACACCAGGCTGAGTTCAAGCCCCATGACTTACCAAACACAAAAAAAAAAAGTGAGAGAAGTAAAGCATCTACTACCTAGTGAAAATAACTGTAACCCCTCTATATATTACGATTAAAAAAACTGGAAAAAAATGAGGAAAAAAAGCACTATCCAAATGTACACTACAGCTGTCATGGACCCCCACTCCCTTTTGCAGTTCATTTCCGTGTGTGTGTGTGTGTGTGTGTGTGTGTGTGTGCGCGTGCGCGCGCGTACTACGACCAACTGTTTACTTGATTTTTTTTTCCCAAAATCTGGCACTCTGACACTTGATCCACCCACCCCTTTAGGTTTTTGCTGGTTAACTGGAAATAAGTCCCACAGATTTTTCTGCCTGGGCTGGCTTCAAACTGCATTCCTCATGTCTCAGTCTAGGATTACACAAGCAAGCTACCAGCACACAACATGAGAGTCCATTTTCCTTCGCAGAATATTTCTTCCCTTTTTCTGCTTTCCTTCATTGCTCTTTCCTTCCTCTTAATACTGCTAAGACCCAAGTATAGGGCCTTATGTATGCTAGACAAATGCTTTACCACTAAACTACATCTCCATTCCTTCACAACATTTCTGGTCCATGCATCAGTATTTATCCTAACCCTAAAAGCACAGACCAGGCTGCCCTTGTGTCAAGAGCTGATTCTCCCACTGAACTCTCCTGGCAGAGATGCTTGGAGGGACTCTCCTCATGGAGTAGAGCCCACCGAGGCAAGCCCACCAATGCAACGTCAAGAACAAAAAGAGAGAGAGAGAATCGAACCACAAGGTCAGAAGGTGAAGAGGCTTCCATAGGACACAAAGCTGGGCTGAGAACTGAATGAGGAACTCACCAGGCTAGAAAAGTGAGGGCAGACCAGGACAGCAGACTAAGGCAAATCAGTTAAGATGCTGACATTTAGCAGCGGAGCCCAGAAAGGCCCTGAAGAGTTTTAGGGAAGAAGCTGACGTGATCAGATCTGTGACCACACCCAAATCATTACCAGTAAGGGCTATGAAGAACAAGGCTGACTCTTGTTTCATAGGTTTGACAACCTTTTCCATCTTTCACAGAAGAGTAGGCTATTGAGTGATGCAAAACACTGGATTCTTCTTCAAGGCCCTTTTCCACCCAGCCCAAAGCAGAACTGGGCAACCCTCAGCCCTTGTCTGCATACAGGCCTGGTCCTGCAGCACCACTGCGTCCTCTACTAGCTTGTAAACACCACGAAGCCTGAGACAGAGGCTGTTTTATTTTTCCTTTATGAAAAAAAAAAGAGATTTAGATTGGAAGGCAAGGCACTGGCTCAGTTCTGATGAGGGTCCCCCGGCAGAGGGGGGACAGGCAAGAGCACACAAAGAGGAAGAGGTACACTGCAAACAGGAAACCAGAGAGAACACTGAACTTCACTCAGGGTAGACCTAGTCTTCTGATGAGCTGTCACAAATACGTGTCATTTCTGAGACAACCATCTGAAGCCAGAGAGCACAAGACATCTGAAGCTGAACCATGGTTGAAGACAGTGTCCTTCAAACTAACCATATTATTGCCTTCCTGAGTAATTCCTCTTCCAAGAATAGTGACTAATTTTCATTCATAAATGACCAATCAATTGGGCTGGGAATGTTGGCTTAGTGATAGAGTACTTGTGTAGCATGCATGAAGCCCTGGGTTCAATTCCTCAGTACCAGATGCACAGAAAAGGCCAGAGGTAGCACTGTAGCTCAAGTGGTAGAGTGCTAGCCTTGAGCAAAAGAAGCTCAGGGACACTGCCCAGATTCTGAGTTCAAGCCCCAGAACTAGGAAATAAATAAATGACAAATACATGTCACTCATAAATGACCAATTCTGAAGTTCTGTTTTTTTCCATTCAGCATCTTTTTTCTAGGTTAGACATCACTAACCCTCCCGTAAAGTATTTTGTTAATTGGGGTTGGAGCTCTTTATGTCCCGAACTGAGACCATGCTTCCTGAGTCCCCATGTGGGATCTGACCAGGACAGGACTGGACAAGGGGGATCACTTTCCTTCTCCTCTCCTAGGAGACAGGGAGAACCTCAGGCTCCATCAGCCATATGGTCTCTGTCCCAGTCACTCGACTGCCTCACAGTGGAGAAGTCCCATGACAGGAGACCACAGGGCTAGGTTCCAATAAACCTTTACTTATTTTCAATGAAATCTGTGCATTTTATTTATTTTCTTGTCAAAAAGCATGTATTCTTCTTTGACCATTCTTAGGTCATAGGCCATAGAAAAACAAAGAGCAATTTAGCCCATGAGCTATGACTTGCCAAACACAGCTACAAACCCACAAGGAAGCCATCCACTAACGCATGTTCCACCTGCGATCCACTTAAAGCCCTTTGAACCTGGGCTGGAGTCTGAAGGCAAAGAAGATTCCCAGAGGTCAGGCATGGCCATCTCACCTCACTCTTACTCCCCCCCTCCATGAAGCTGGGAGGTTTACAGGACCATCCTGGGTTTACCCAGCTCTGCCTGTCCCTTTCCTCTCAGGACCTGGACCTGCCTGCACAGAGGGGATGCTGGGCCAGCTTCCTCCTAAGGAAGCAGGAGGCCCAAGCTTGACTTGTATGGTGATAAAGCCCACGAGCCTCACAACTAAGACACACATGGGAAAGGAGGCCAGGGGTTGTTCGGATCACATGTGAAGCTTTTGTACCTGCAGGCCCAGGCAGAGCCTGGTATCATGTGACCTGAATGGGATCACGGTTTCCATCCAGCAGGCCTTTCACATACGACACCTATGTGACATCATGAATATGTTCACTGAGGTACTCACCCTGAGGCAAGCCACTCTCCATTTTCACCCCAGCGGTAGCAATTTTCCCATTAATCAGAATCATCTGGGCACTGTTGCTAATGGTTACCATTTCTAATTGGCTTCCCCAATTGTTTTCCATTCTAGCAAGAACAGATTGGTACTTAAAAAAAAATGGATTGTATCATCTATTTAAAAAAATCTTTTCATTGCTTTTCTTATGGATAGGAAAGATTCATATATTGGCAACCACTGCCTGGGTTGTAAGGGACCCTAATCAAGGGGTGAGAAAATTAAAGGGACATCAGAGCCTTCCATATCATCCTAGCCAGAAGCCCCCGCACCTGTCAGAGAATACAGGTGCCAATCATTGCTACTATAAGCCAAGCCAAACCCTCTAATCCCCAACCAGTCCCTGGGACCCACTGAGAAGTTAAGGCCTCACCTGAGCCAATCTAACTTTATACAGGCCTAAAGAGAGTGCCTTCAAACACCAACTCCTTGAACTTGATAATGCCTTGCCACTCCAATCTGAGAAGGCTAAATTCTGAGAGAATTCACTCAAGCCATATCTGTGTCATGTCAAGATCCCCAGGGGATGTGCAGTTCACACTGGTGCTCCCTGTGGATTCTGTGACTCACTGGGCTGGTCCGGGCATCCTCTCCAGCCAGGCATCCTCTTTTCAGGTTCCCAGGAGACTGAAAAACTGCCACAGACTCAGGACACCCCCAATCCCTGGTTTCTTCTGTTATCTCAAATATCTCATTGCTGCTGATTCACGTCCAAAGTCAAGATTAGCAGAAGTCAAGGCAGATAAAGAAAAAAATATCTCATGGGTCTAACTGGTCCAGGGTGGTTTGTTGTGTGTGCCCTCTGTGGGGCAGCTTTTCTTCGTTGACTGACTGCTTTCTTCTGTTTTCCTTTCTTTAGCAGAGTGATAACCCTGTCTTTAAAAAGACATTAATACTGAAGAAGGAATCTGGGCAGTCACTCGATCTCCAGGGAGGGTAGCCAACTCATCTGGTTTGCCTGGAACTCTCCCAGTTTAACAATGGAAACCCCACACTCCAGGCCCTGCCTGGGTTCCGTCCAGGCAATCTGGGAAGGTGGCCTGGCAGGCCCACCTTCAGGTCTGTCCTGGAGTCTCTCCTCTTTTCTCCTGTGCATACTACAATGTCCCCAGGCCTGGCTCTGTTGGCTTTCCATAAATCTAGAACATATGTCCTCCACATGTGGCCCAGGTCACTTGCCTGAGTTCTGCTGTCAACTTCAAAGCATCTTTGGTCTGGCCCATTCCCAAGCCTCGGCTAGACAAATGTTTTTTTTGTTGTGTTTTTTTTTTTTTCCTCAGAGCAGGAGGGGTTCCTCACTGCCCCCCCCCCCGCACTTGTCCCAGCTTACACAGTTGTCTTTGTGTTTGACTTGTGCCTGACCCAGCACAGGGACTGTGTCTGTTTTCTCCCCACTTTCCCCATACTAGGGAGACCAGCAGAAACTATCTGCTGAACAGATAAGAGTGAGTCTGTGTAGTGAGCTGGCCACAGGGTCTGTTCCCTCCTCTGTCCACACAGTCACAGCTGGGCACGGGAGCTAAGGCCCATTTCACCCTCCGTGGATGCCGGGCATGGTGCATGAGTGGGCTCTAGCCATGAAGTTGGAACGTGCACTGTTCAGAAAGGTTCCTTCTAGTGGTCAGGAGTGACTTGCTCACTTTTCTTCCTCCTTGATTACTGGAATGTAAGATGGCAATACTCCAGCAGCCATCCTGAACCAAAAAGTGAGTGTGGGCATGGGAGCCACTCCAGTGTGGCCAGCCCTGATTTGTACCCATCCCTGGGAAGCTGTCTCTAATCCCTGAGAGTCTCTCCTCTCATGTTCCCTTCCAGCTTTTAGCGTGCACGCTGGAGACTGCGCAGTGCCAGCACGTTTGTGTGTTCTCGTCCCTGAATTGTACCACACACACACAAAGCAGGAAGTGAGAATGGGAAGCGGTCACCTGGTGGGACACATTTCAAGGTAGTGGCAGGAGGAAACTCTGAGCCTCGTCCTAGACAGCTGAGCAAGCTGAACCTCTGTGAACACAGCAGGAGACCAGGCCCTTCACCGCCACTTCCCTCCCTTCTCCAGAGCCTCTGTGTCCCTGTGGATCGGCGACAGTCCCATGGGGGAATGGCATCATGGGGTCCTGTGAGATAATGATGCTCACCTAATCTCAAAGCATTTCATACAGTCAGCACATGGGCTGGGGCATTGCTCAAGCAGCAGAGTACTTGTCTTACATGTACAAGGCCCCGGGTTCAATACCCAGTACCACACACACATAAAAATCACACAGCAACAACATCCTATGCATAAACAGAAGATACATACATCTTGACAAATGCTGGCAAAACTCCAGTCCTTAGAATTTATTCAATCAGTTCTGCAGAAAACACAGTTCTGGAAAGAACATTTTCACAAGGACTTCACAATGGCATGAGGAGGAGACAGGATGGAGCAAAAAGAACAGGAAGAACCATGTGTCCATGTGTTACAAGTTCTAAAACTTGAATAAATGAGGTGCAGTGTAAATGGGAATGTTCTAGAATATGAAGCCATGAAGGACAAGAATAAGCTATAAAACTCTTCTATCCTGATAACCAGTAACCCAAAATTTAGTTATATATATATATGTATATAAATATATATACATATATAAATTGCAAAGGAATATTCTATGAATAAAACTGATCAAGCAAACTCGCTTGGGTAAAGCAATTTTTTATCGATTTCAGAGGAAGGCAATTATATGCCCATTTTGCACTGTGTCAGGCAGAAGGCTAAAGGAGTCAACCTCTATACTAATAAATCCACTTGATATGCTTCCATTTCACATGGTACAGCCAACCAAATCCTTGGAGAAAAACTCAAGTCCAAGTTCATGTTGCAAATGTCAAGTCAGATGAAACCGAGCTCATCTTGCTGCTGACAGTGGTGCCATCCAGCACTGGATCTGAGATGGAAGCCGAGCCCTTCACCCATCCAAGCAGCCCAGCCAGCAGTGCTCGGTGTCCCTCAACTTCACCTGGAATACAGGCAAGTGGAAGCCTCTCTGTCAGAGTAAGGAATGATCCACCAGGTGCTGGGGGTCTATGATCTATGGATGGATTCTTTCATTACTAAGTAAGAAACCATTTCAGTGGGGCAAGGGGGCTCATGCCTGTAATCTTAGCTACTCAGGAGGTTGAGATCTGAGGATCACCGTTCAAAACCAGCCCAAGCACAAAAGGACCTGAGATTCTTATCTCCAATTAACCTCTAGAAAACAGGAAGTGGGGCTCGGCTCAAGGGCAGGGTGGTAGCCTTGAGCTAAAGAGCTCAGGGACAGCTCCCAGGCCGAGTTCAAGCCTCATGACCACTCCCATCCCCCCAAAAAAGAAACCATTTAATTCATGTCTCGTAAACTTGGCTGAATAGAAACCATAGCAGCCTTCAAAGAGCAGGGAACAAACAACTTGTTTAACCCTCGTGGACCATTTGGGAACTGGCTTGTCCCCACTGGTTTGCACGTAGGTGTAGGTGTATGGAGAGCTCTGCCCTGAGATAAGAAAGGAGAGGACTGCTCGCTTCTAATCATTTAATAAGTAAGTGTGACTCATGTCTCTTGACACAGTGACTTCCACTGACATTATTACTCCCTCCGCAAGAAGACCAACGCTGATAGCCATTAAAAACTCATTACCCCTCAGGAGGAGGTCGAGCTAATTGGGGCGTTTTAAACTACTGTGTCTACTCACGCAATGATTCCATACAGACTCCCTGCCACAGCTGATGGTCCAGTTGGTAACCAAAGATTGAGTATGACATTGTCAATTGAGAAATGTATGTAGCACAGTATTTTATATGCTAGTTTCTGGGATCCTTGTTTCCTAGGATTCCCAGAACAAGACAGCAGCCCCATATCTGCGAGGGAGAGTCAATCGCTGTCCTCCTCTACGCATGACTCCACCTGTCTGTTCAGGCTCAGTGGCAACCCACAGCTGCTCTCTTCTGGGCAGTGACCACTGCCAGCATGCCCGACTCACAGAGCAGCTACCTCAGAGCAGTGGCCCTGCAGGCCCTCGTCCTAGAATGAGCTCTCTAGAAGGAGATGACTGGCTGGTAGCTGTCCCTGTTTGCCTTCTCTCCCCATAAACCCACAAGTGCTTGCCAGGTAAACTTACCTGCCTGCCTAGTGACCACCTGTAATTACCCTGAAAACAGGAACGGGGCTGCTGGGGGGGGGGGTGGACCACCTGCTTCACATCCAGGACCACTTGGCACGAAGGGACCTGGAATAGCAGAGCCTCGGGCTGGGGAACTCTCCAGCAGCCACCAGCAGAACGCCTAGGTGGAAGGTACGCCACCTCGTAACAGGTCTGTGCATTACTCCGCTGACTGTGGCTGGGATAAATGTGCGCTCCAGAGTAAGGCAAGGACAATAAAACCCACAGAAACAGCTGGCACCTGATGCTTGCTATGGGGCATGAGGCACCAGAACTGTACTTGGAGTAAGTGCACCTTTAAGATATGAAACGGTCTGAAATCCAGCAGCCATTGCTGTCAGTGTTTGTTCTGCCAGTCCTAGGCCTTGTACTCCGGGCCTGAGCACTGTCCCTGGGCTTTCTCAAGGTTAAGAGCTTTACCACTTGAGCCACAGCACCACTTCTGGCTTTTTTTTTCTATGTATATGGTACCAAGGAATGGAACCCGGGTCTTCATGCATGCTAGGCAAGCACTCTACCACTAGGCCAAACTCCCAGCCCTGCTGTCAGTTTTTAATCTTGGGCTTAGCATTATCTTATCCCTCAATCTCACTTGGATGAGCAAAACTAAAAAGAAAAAAACCAGAGCCTCCCTGCCTCTGTGGAGACATCTGTGCCGGGAGGACAGCAGCCCACTACCCACTGCTCAGCGCACAGGGCCATACAGGAATGAGGAAGCTCCTTAGCCACGGTTGAAACCGTGAACACTGTTAAACAGGGCAGCGGTGGACAGAACCTCCAGGGCCTAAAGCACTCACTTTAGGGTGAAGGTGGGGCACACATTTCTCCTGGGCAGGGAGCTTGTGGTTACTCGTGAAGCTGAGATCTAAGGGTCGAGGTTTAAAGACGGCCCATACAGGTAATATGCAGAGACTTCACCAGCAAGAAGCCAGAAGAGAAGGGGTAGCTCACGTGACAAGAGAGCCAGCGTGAGCAGAACTCAAGTGAGGCTCCAAGTTCAAGCCCCAGTAGTGACACAGAAACAACAGAAAAATCATAAAGGGAGTTTGCCAAAGGGGCTGAGGACGGTGAGCTAGCGCTGAAGTCCCATGGACTTTCCCCCTCCTCCCTCGTAGTCAATGGAGTCCTCCCTCGTAGAGGTTTTTACCCACTGCCTCTTCCAGGGGAAATATTCTAATTCTGACCATGTCTTTTTCTAATAATGGTAGAAACGCTTAGTTCATGGTTCTTGCTATTAAAACGCTTTCAACAAGAAATAGTAAAAATACCTTTTCTCTATCCCTGTAGGTTCTGCTTCTTCTGTTTTTAAACTTTTGTCTGTGCTACTTGGTATTACTTGCTGTTATCTTAAAAGCACATGTATATCTCTAATCAGAAGTGAGATAAATTTTTTAAAAACTGCCTCTGTCCTAGTGTGTGTGTGTGTGCACATATGCCCAACTCGTGCCAGTCCTAGATCTTGAACTCAGGGCCTGGGTTCTGTCCCTGACCTAATTTTTAGCTCAAGTGTAGCACTCTACCATTTGAGCCACAGCTCCACTTTCCAGCGTTCTGCTAGTTAACTGGAGATAAGAGTGTCACAGCTTTTCCTGTTGGGGTTGAGTTTGACACCCACAGTCAGATCTCAGTCTCTGGGGTATTTAGGATTACAAGGCATGAGCCAAAGGCCCTGAGCTGAAACACTGACTTTTTTTTTTAAGTTGTTCTGTTTTAGTTTGGTTTTGATCAAACATAATCAGCAAAGAAGAGAAATTATGCTCCTAAGTCGTCAGGTATTTTGTTTGGGAGGAAAAGTTAGACATAATCCCATCTCGGAATCACAATCTATTCTGTCTTACACCAACTGCAGACCTTAGACAGGCTGGAGCAGCAGAAAGGCTTTCGTCCCTAGGCTGACAGTTCTGGCACACCTTGAACTTGATGCAGAAAAAGGAGCATTCTTGGCAAATCGGCACTTTTTGCCTTCCCAGGAGCTCTTTCCAGCCATGCCCCTACCTTTACTTCCAACTTTCCTTTCTCTGCCAGACTCAGGCAGGGAGAAGACAAAACAGGAACATAATAAAAAGTTAAAACGAATACGCCCCCAGGAAACATCTGACTAATTCTATAATAACTCAAGGTGCAGAAAGGTTTAAAAAAAATGAGTTCATTTCCCAAACTTTTCAGAGAGAGTGGATCATAGAAAGCTCGACTGGAAGAGGCCTTATGGATGAGCTGACCAGACCCCCTCGGTTTTACCCTCAGGACCCAGGGTCCTGGGTGAAGGCCCCTCCATCTGCCCGGACCCTCCAGACCCTCCAGGACGCCATGAGCTCTAGAACTGGCCTCAGTTCCAGCGGCTGGGCCCTGGGCCGCTGGCTGTGCGCCATCACAGGGATCAGAGCGCTGCACGGGGGCTGGGGACTCAGCACACGCCAACCCCACACACACCACGCTCCCTCTGGGGGCTCCTGAGGGCTGCAACTCCAGACACTCGCTAAAGACACAGCTGGGGACCAAAGGGAGTACACCGTGGGGGGGAGGGCCGAACCCCCACCACAGACCCCTATATCCTATATCCCACACCCTCCACCCCTATACCACATACCTCCCACCTCTGTACCCCATACACCTATACCCCATCCCACACCCTCCACCCCTATACCACATACTCCATATCCCCTACCCAATACCCGCACTCCTACCACATATCCCTACCCCATACCCCATACCCTCAACCCCTATATCCCCACCCCATAACCCCTGCCCCCACCCCTACCCCATTCCCCCAACCCCATATCCTCCACCCCTACATCCCATACCCCTATACCCCACCCCATACCCCCACCCCTACCCCATACCCCCACCCCTATCCCATTCCCCCAACCCCATACCCCCACCCCTATCCCATTCCCCCAACCCCATACCCTCCACCCCTGTACCCCATACCCCTATACCCCCTACCCCATTCCCCCAACCCCATACCCTCCACCCCTATATCCCATACCCCTATACCCCACTCCATACCCCCACCCCTACCCCATACCCCCACCCCTATCCCATTCCCCCAACCCCATATCCTCCACCCCTATATCCCTTACCCCTATACCCCCCAACCCCATACTCTCCACCCCTGTACCCCATACCCCTAATCCCCCCTACCCCATACCTCCATCCCTACCCCATTCCCCCAACCCCATACCCTCCATCCCTATATCCCATATCCCCCACTCCTACCCCATACCCCCACCCCATATCCCCACCCCATACCCCGTACCCTCCACCTCTGTATCCCATACCCCGTACCCCCACTCCATATCCCAATACCCCCAACCCCATACCCCATACCCTCCACCTCTGTATCCCATACCCCTATACCCTACTCCATACCCCAATACCCTCCCCCATACCCCTCCCTGGGGTCTCCAGTGGGGGCGGGGAGCTCCTTTTCTCCGGGCCAGCCAAGCCTGCCAGCGGGCCCGCGGGGCCGCGTCCTCCCAGGCGGCCAGTCTCCAGGGGGCCCCTCCCGCTCCCGGGCTGCGCCCGCCCCGACCACGACCCGAATCCGCTTTCGCTCCAGCGGTGTCCGCGGGGTGCGCGGCTGCTCCCTCACTCGCGCCCGTCCGGACGCCCCACGCCTGCAGGTGAGGCGCAGCGCCCCCGCCCCGGCCCGCACCCCCGGGCCCGGCTCGCTCCGGCCCTCGCCCCCGCCCACCCCGGAGGCCCCGCCCGCACCCCGTTTCCCCGCGTCCGCCGTCGCCCACCTGTGGCGGGGGCGCGTAGCCGCTCTCGCGCCCGCGGGGGGGTCCTCGGCGCCGCCATGCGGGCCGCGCGCCGCAGACACGCGCGCAGCTCCGGCCGAGGCTCGGTCCTGAGCGGGCGCGCAGCCGGCCCCGCTCGCTTCCCCGCGGCCGCCGAGGCCAGCGAGGGAGGCGAGGGCGGAGACAGCCGGCCCGACCCGCCCACCGTCCCGACTGACGCGCCAAGCGGCCAACCAGAAGCTGCGGCTGAGAGCGAGGCGGGGGGAGAGGGCGGGGCCGGGAGGGGGCGGGGCCACGAAGGAGGCCGGGCCTCCGTGCGCCGTCGGAGCGCGGAGCGCGGGCCCTCGCATCCGAAAGTGGCGCTGGGCGCTGGGCTTTGCAGCCGAGGCTGCCCACGGCTGAGCCCTGGACATTATAGCTTCATCCGGACGGATCCCGCGCCCTCCCTGGAGCGCTGTGTGGAAAGCCGGAAAACCCGAGGGTGGGCTGATGGCGAGAGGGCGGTGCCCTTTCCCCCGCCAGGGGCAAAATAGTGAGATGGTCCCGTTCCCTCCAGCCGGCCTGCCTGCCCTCGTTCCGGCCTTGGCTTGTGCCCTGGCGCCCTGGCGCCCTGACGCCCTGACGCGGGGCGGTCTCTGGGAAGAGACCGGAACCCTGGCGTGGCTGCGCGGGGCTGAGGTCCTCCGCCCCAGACCCGCTGGACGGTCCCCTGCGGGGAGGAAGGGCGGCCGGCGAACGGGCCTCGAAGATCTCGGTACCTGAGGCAAAGCCCAGGGCGGTGACGGTTCCCCCGCCAACAACCAGAAGACTGGGACTTGGCTGTCCAATCTCCCGGGCCTTCTTTTTCCCCCAGGAGAAACAGGGAAGGCGCGGGACCCCGGGAGAAACGGGGCCCCCGGGGAGGCGCGGGACCCCGGGGGAGGCGCGGGGCCCCGGGGAAGGCGCCGAACCCCCACCACTCCCGCGCGCACTTCCTCCCGTGAACTGCCGCCTCGGCAGAGCCCAGGGCGGCGGGGCAAAGCCTCGAATCGTTCCGCTCCCTTCCGAAGCCCAGCACCGCGGCTCGCACCTGGAAGAGGCGGAGAACAGAGGATGTCGTGGTTCAAAGCCAGGGAGGGCAGGAAAGTCCATGAGACTCTTCATCTCCAACGAATCATCAAAAAGCCACACGTGGAACTGTGGTTCAGATTGGGAGGCACTGAGCCCCAAGGGAGAAAGCTAAGGGACAGCGCCCAGACCCGGAGTTCAAGCCCCGGGACCACCACACTCACACGCGCACACACGCACTACACACCCGTGCACGAGCACACACACGCGCACACACTACACACATGCGCACACACACTACACTACATGCACGCACACACTACACACACGCACGCGCGCACACACACGCACACACTACACTACATGCACACGCACACTACACACACATGCACACACACTACACTACATGCACGCGCACACTACACACACGCACACACACTACACTACATGCACGCGTACACTACACACACGCACGCGCACACACTACACACGCACACACTACACACGAACACACACGCGCACGCACACTACACGCACGCACACACGTGCACACACACTACGCACACGCACGCACACACTACACACGCATGCACGCACACACTACACACACGCACACACACTACACACACGCACACACACACTACACATACACTACACACGCATGCACGCACACACGCACACACTACACACATGCACACTACACGCACACATACTACACACACGTACGCACACACACTACATACACACACACACACACAATTGCGCGGCATGGGTACTGAGAGTAAACTGAGGCCCTTAAGGACTAGTGCATTGTGAAGCTCAATCCCTCAACCATTCAGAAACAAGTTTCACAGAAGATAAAAATGTTCCCAAATCTACTGCCCATATGGGGGGAAGCGGGAATTTATTCGACGTGGGAGACTTTTCTACCATAAACCATCCAGTGTATAGTGCCTTTTGACTCATCTGAAATAAGGGACCTGAAGAGCAGTGAGCCTAATTAAACCTACACAAAGTTTTGAACAGTGATGAGTACAAATCGTTCTAAAAACTGAAAATACCAAGACTCCTTTCTTGAGGTAAAATAAAATGAAATGTACTTAAGCCTTTTAACCACAAAATAAATTAGCCGGCTCTCTTCCCTCTGTCCCCTACAGAATAATATTTATGGACACAGTTGTTTGGATTTAGTCTGAAATCAGTTAATCCACATCTAGAATGGCATGTTTGGAAACTGAGTGTCCACCCTCATAGTGTGGTACTTTGAGGACTCATTTCTCCCCAGTTGCCTGAGCACTGGCCACTTGGTTTTGCAACAGTAACTCAACATTTTTGCGTCTCAGTTTCTTCATTTAAAAAGTGGTGCTTGTAGGGGATTAAATCCATTCTTAGGGATCAAATGATTTGAATAAACTGGGCACATAACTACAACCTGGGAAGCCAGGAAAGAGAGGATCACAGTTTAAGCCCATCTCAACCAATAGCCAGTAGAGGTGATAGGCGTCTTTCATCCCATCTATGCCGTTGTGGAAACAGGAGGGTCTCAAGCCAGGCCAGTCGGGCCATGAAAGCACAGGGGAGTTTGGAAACATGACCCAAGTGGCAGAGAACTAGTAGGTAAAGGCTCCAGCTGCTGAGAAGGAAGGGGGGAGATATGTAAAACCCTTGACACATAAATATCATGTTGCTAATGGAATTAACACAGATTTGTGACATTCCACAGACTAACAATTATGAGGCTTTCATTTAATTTTGCTTTCCCCATCCTGGGGCTTAAACTCTGGATATAGGTGCTGTCTCTGAGCTTTTGTGTTCAAGGCTAGGGCTCTACCACTTGAGCCACAGCTCCACTTCTGGTCTTTTGTGGTTAACTGGAGATAAAGGTTTCATGAACTTTCCTTCCTTGATCCTCAGATCTCTGCTAGAATTACAGGTGTGAGCCGTTGGTGTGAGATGAGGCTTTCATTTTTTTTTCCAGTCCTGGGGCTTGAAATCAGGGCCTGAGCACCGTCCTTGTGCTTTCTCAAGGATAGAGCTCTACCATTTGAGCCACAGCAGCACTTTCGGCTTTTTTTGTGTATGTGGTACCGAGGAATTGAGCTTTGGGTCTTTGTGAATGCTAGGCAAGCATTCTATCACTAGGCTGAACTCTTTGCCCCAAGGCTTTCATTTTTAAAGAGATTGTGAGCTCACTGTGCACAAGAATTCTGACTTGGCACCCTCAATAACTAGCTCCAGATCCTGAATATTTATGAATGGGTTCTTAGAAACCAGGTGTGAGAAAAGCGAAAAATGGAGCTCCAAAAGACCTTGGTAGCAACAGTCTCTGATGAATGGTCACACAAATTGCTGTCACAGAGTATCCACCTAGAATGAGCAGGTCCAGGCAGCACCTGGCTTTGTGCTCAGAGCCTCCTGGCTAAGGCTCTGATGAGTTCAGGACCAGTGGTCAAGGTAGTGGCTACTCTAGATGCACAGAGGAGTGGGAGGGTTATGGGGGTAGAGGAAGAGAGGGAGAGCAGGAGAGCGTGAAAAAAAGTCGTTCCTTAAAAATGTTTATATTTTTTGTTTTCACGTTTTCTTGGTCATTTGAGCTCTGAAGACAGAATGTGAATATTCAAACCATTCAAGCTTGAAAAATGAAATTTTCTATGGCTTTGTCAAATCCTTCTTACTCAGAGGTCACCTATTCATAGCCTATCTAGCGATTATACTCTCCATTCCTATGGAAGGCTTCCCTGATGGACTGACATCCACTTACGAGTCCTCAGCTAATAAGAAATTTGCAAATTGGTATATCAAGAATGGTGCCTGGTCTAGGGAAGGTATGACTAGCATGGAAAGTAGACCATGAGTGAATATGAGACGAAGGCCTGACTTCCACTGAGAAATTGCGTGTGTGTCGGGGGGAGGAGTCCATTTACTTACATTCACTTCTGATTGTCCTTATCCAAGTGTGTGTGTGTGTGTGTGTGTGTGTGTGTGTGTGTGTGTGTGTGTAAATATACAAACCCAGAACTAGGCAGACTGATACATGCCTGTGATCTCATCTATAACCTCAGCACTTAGGATGCTGAGGCACAAGGATGGAGACTTAGAGGCCAGCCTGATCTAGCTAGCAGGACTCTGTCTCGTACATATACATTTAAATGCACATACATATATATATATATATATATACACATCTACATTACCATTTTAACCAATGGCATTAAGTATATTCATGCTATTGTACAACTCAGACATTTCTAAAATTTTCATCTTCTAAAATGGAAGCTCTGTACTCACTGCCCCTGGCAACCACTGTTCACTTTCTGTATCTATGCATTTGATGACTCTGGTACCTCAAGGAGTAGAATACTGCAATATGTGTTCTTTTGTGCCTGGTTTATTTCACTTGGCATCCTGTCTTCTGAGTTTATCCACGTAGCAGTGTCAGAATTTCCTTCTTTTTTTTAAGGCTGAACAGTATTCCTTTGTGTAGCTACAGAATGTGTGTTTTTTTTTTTTCTTCCAGTCCTGGGTTTGAGCTCAGGGTCTGAGCACTGTCCTTGGACTTTCTCAAGGCTAGAGCTCTACCACTTGAGCCTCAGCACCACTTCTGGCTTTTTCTCTATATATGTGGTACCAAGGAATTGAACCGGGGTCTTCATGCATGCTAGGCAAGCACTCTACCAGTAGGCCAAACTCCCAGCCCTGAGAATGTTTTGTTCAGGCATTTATCTTTCTGTCCATGGATGGCTTCTGCACTTTGGCTACTACAAATAATGTTGTTGTGGACATGGATGTCCAAATGTCTGTTTGCCTCTGTGCCTTTGCTCTGTTTGGGTCTATACTCTGGGGTGGGCAACCAAGTTAGAACACTGTCCTATCAGTCATGTTCACTTTAGCACCAGCAGGTCTGGTCTGGCAGTCTCTAAAGCCATTTGTACGTAGCAAGGAGAGTTTAAGAGCTGGCTACATGGAAAAAGAAATCCAGCGAGATCCCTAAAGGGAACTGAAAGACATGGGGGTGGTGTGTGGAGAGAACTCGTGACTTGCACAGGTCCAGACTAGAACATGGTATTTCCTCCCCTCCCCCGGCCACACCATTTTTAGCAAACTCAATGACTTCATTCTTCCCCAGATTCCTAACATCTGTCCTGCCTCAAGACTACTGGCACATCCCCTGTGGGACTAAATGGAGTCCTAGGAGAACACTGTACCCAGCCCCTCCTACAGAGCTCCAGCTTCTAACCTCCTGAGTGCCAGCAGAGCAAGCAAGCCAGATGGGAACAGGACACCTGAAGGTTTAAGAGGAGAGGACCCAAGGAAAAAATGGAGTTGGCTATTTATTAGTGCATTTGAGTAATTGGGAAAATATTCTGGGCACCTGGAAGAGCTGGTGGTGTACTTGGAAAAAAGAAATATGAGTACATAAAGAACCCAGCAAGAGAACAAAAGGAAACAATAAACTCCAAGGAAAACGGTGTTCAAGCTGGGAAATGCGGATTGCATTGCACTTCTTGGCTCACAAGTGAGCAATATGATCATAGTAACAAGGAGATTACAAGCTTATGACACACTAGATTAGAAGGAAGAGTCACAGACATGCCTCATCTCTTGTAACAGGAAGTCAAGAGATAATGTCTAAAATGATCAACGGTGAAAAAATGATAAACAGTGGAAAGGGGTGTATTACTTAGAAATATGACAAGAAATGCCATAACTCAAGAGTTGAAATTGTGCAGAAGGAATTTGAGAGCTTCCTGGTACAAGCTTTTAAAAACTGATTTTTTAAAAAATCACAGGTATTTTATATTCAAAGGTTTATATATAATTACCTAGGAGCATACATATATTATTTTTAATTACCCTTGTTTTTTCAGTTGTAGGTGTTGAACTAGAGGCCTGGGAGCTGTCCCTGAGCTCTTTTGCTCTACCACTTGAGCCACAGTGCCACTTCTGGTTTCCTGGTGGTCAATTGGAGATAAGAGTCTCATAGACTTTCCTGCAGAAGCTAGCTTCTAACCACGGTCCTCAGATCTCAGCTTCCTGAGTAGCTAGGATTACCATCTTGAGCCACCACCAGTACCCAGCACACTTTTTAAATATAAGGCATAATTAGTAACTCCAAAGCAATCACAGATGTGAATTGTGTCCATGATTTTAAGAGCCATTATTCTTCTCCATTCAAATATATGTTCAACACATGCTTTCCTCCAAACACAGTGCAACTTAATGACAGCTGTGGAAGAAAGGGGGGAGACAAACTTTAAAAGCAACCTCCTCACAGCAAAATGGCCCCAATTGCAAAGAGAGATCTTTGTCACGGAGGAGGGCCAGCGTTTTCAGCTGACAGGGAACCGATGGGGAGTGGCCTGGGAGCTGGCAGGAGCCACATTCCAGCCTCGCGTCCTGAACACTCTGTTCAGGGCTAGACAGAGATTTCAGTACAGAAAATTGCGGACCTCTTAAAAAATAATTAGCTATGATCACGAGTACAAGCATCGGCACTGAAGAAAAACTAAGTAAGCTTCCATGTTAAAGGAACTCAGTATTCCCAAGATTTCTTGGTATCTTGTGACCCAGCTTGTCAGTCCTGTGAGTCCTCAAAGGCCCTGTGCGAGCTGTTGGTGGGCATCCATCACCAGGAAGCATGGCTGCTAGTCTTTCTGCCCAGGCTCAACTGCAGAATCATGACTGAGCTAAGACTGAGATTCCCTGCCTAAACCACCACCTCTAGCTGCACCAGGAGAAGCCTCATCACCCGGAGTCCACGAGCACGATAGGAAACTTGAACAAGCATGGCCGCGTTTGGCAGCACCCACTGCCTGCTGGCTCCGAAGGGACAGAATCCCAGTTGGAACTATTTTAAAAGACAATTATTAGGTCCATTGACTGGAAGTCAGAGCAGAGGACTGGGAAGAGACTGGCTGCAAATGTCACTGCTTCTTCATAGTTCAATGTTGTCATTATTCTTTCAGTCTCTTTCTCTTTTTGTCAGTATTTCTGTCTCTGCCTGTTTCCTCTCTCCAGTAGCCATAGTAACCTGTAAGAATGGATTCTGGTTTCATATTAAATGCACACCTATATTCATTCCCCCTCCCCCCCCCACACACAGTTGCATGCACACATGTGAACATTCAGAACCACTCATTGCATCCTGAGCCTAGAGGATAAAGAGTACTGAGACATGGACCCTGTGTTTAACAGCCAACGGTTTAGTGATCAAGAGTTCCAAAGGTGAACAAGCCAGTGTAACCAGAAGAAATGGGGAAGGATTATGGGCCAGCAAGTACACAAATCCATGTGTTCCTAACTATGTACACATATATGTATGTATATATACACACACACACACACACATATATATATACATATATATATATATATATATATGCTTAAGCACACCACACAGAATAGTATTTAGGAATAGTACAAAGAATAGTATTTAGGAAGTAATAATCATTCGTATCTGGGAATCAATGAAATCTATTGCTAGGAAAAAGGCTACACTCTGAGCCTGTTCAGATTGCTCTCATAAAACCATATTCCAGGATATACACAGAGTTCTTTTCTACTGTTACAACAGCTTTTCTGCAAATGCTTTTTTTTTCTGGTACCATTGTTTGAGATCGGGTTGTGCTTACTTGACTTGTGTTGTACTATTTGAGCCATGCCTCCTGCCCCACTTACTTTTTGCTCGTGGACTTTTCTGAATGAGCTGGCCTCAGTCTGTGATCGTCTGTACCCAGGATTACAGTCATGAGCCACCATCCTCAGCTGAACTTTTTTTTTTTTTTTTTTTGCCTATTTGGCAGTGGTGAGGCTTGAACACAGACTCTCCCTCATTCTGAGCAGGTGCTCCAGTACTGGAGCTGTTCCTCCAGCCCCTGATTTGCTCCAAGTCCAGATGTTTCTCACCAGCTACATACCATGGAGGTGCAGAATGGAAGAGATGGCAGTCTCAGCAGATGGGGGCCCAGAAGATCTGGCAGAAGCTGCCTGCTGTGTGCGTGGGTGTTTCTCAGCGATGAAAACATTGCACCTAAGTTTCCTGTGGTTTTACTGGGAGGTGGGCAGCAGGAACTTGGGTCCTCTGGTAAGCCAACCCGCCCATTCCAGATTCTGTCCCTCTGGTGTTCAGACTTCATCCCCTGTGTGCCACCCCTGCAGTGGGGGTCTGTTCTGTCCCCACAGTGGCCTGGACTGACTGCAAATGAGAGCAGGCTGGATAAACGGAGTCCTAATTACTCTGATTGAGGTGAAGGACTTCAGCCAGGAGTCTGAGGAGGGGATGGGGTGGGGGCTGGAGGCTGGGGAGGGGATGGGGGGGCAGGAGAGAGGAGAAGGGGAGCAAGGGCTTCCCCCTTCAGTGCTACCAGGGACCCAGAGAATTGTGCTTACACTGACTCAGGGGACCCAACTGCTATAGAAGGAAAAAAATGTACACACACACACACACACACACACACACATAAAACCACGCAATAAACATCCTACTTTCTACTACTGAATATACTTACGTGTTAGCACCAAGTCTTACGTTCCTTTGTTTCATTCTTTGCTTTTAAACAAATAAACATGACAAACAAACTGAGCAGCTGTCCACCTGTAAAACTTCCACTTGGGGCTGGGGGAGGCTCTGCTCTGGAAGCCCTGTGAGTTCCCACAGATAACTAGGAGAACTATGGAGATGACAGTGTGGAGACGCCCTCTCAGGCTGTTGGGCAGAGGAAGGGGTGTGGCTGGCTGGAAGGTCATAGGTAAATGCCATTTCTGTTGTTCCTCACCATTTCAGTTAGCAGAGTCGCAGGCTTTTCGTGCACTTAGAACCTCTGGTGGAACAGGTTATAGGTAGGGCCTGGGGAATCTCCATTTGCCCTTGCCTGTTTCTGCCCATATCTCTGCTTTCTACTGCCCAGGATTATAATTTACTTCTAGTATGATGACATTTGATGTGGAGTACTCATAGGTATAGCTGCTTCTGCTTTGTTTTGGTTGTTCAGAATTTAAGTGAATATCTTCAAGAAGATTTTATGAGGTTTCCATATGGCAATTGGGTAAAAGTTTGTTCCCAGAAATGAGAATATTTATGTGCAGAATAATTGAAATTAATTTCTCAGGGACTGATAATTCCCCCTAATAAAGTAAGAATTTTAGAAAGATACTTGCTGCATTAGTCACTGCAAGATGATGCAAATACCATCATTAAAAAAAAAAAGTAAAGCCCTCGCCTATGAGGATGGGGAAAATGAATACAATACTGTATGTGTGTGTGTGTGTGTGGAAAACCACAGTGAAACGTGGGAACAGTTAGCATATGCTAAAGAAAATGAATGACAGGAATGTCAAACAGGGCGAGAGAGGGCTGAGGAGAGTGAATGGAGAGAGCGAAGGAGGTGACAATAGATGGAATACTTGATCCACCTGTGTGAAAAGCTTGGTGAGGTTGAGTGGGGGAGGGGAGAGTCTGATCATGGTACATTGCACAAACAGGAACATGGGGCTAGGAGCGCAGCCTAGTGGTAGAGTGCTTGCCTAGCATGCACAAAGCCCTGGGTTCAATTCCTCGGTACCACATACACAGAAAAGGCCAGAAGTGGCACTGTGGCTCAAGTGGTAGAGCACTAGCCTTCAGAAAGCCCAAGGACAGTGCCCAGGCCCTGAATTTAAGCCCTAGGACTGGTGAAGAAAAGAAAGAGGAGGAGGAGGAGAAGAAGGAGGTAGCGGCAGCAGGTGGCAGCTCCCTTATACAACCAATCAATACAACTGAAAAGTGCATCAATACAATAAACAAGTAAGCCTTCACAATAAAGAATGAAATCATGTAGCCAACTTTATATCTGAGGTTTTCTAAGAGAGTTTTGTGTTTGTGTGGGGGGGTGGTGTCATGGGGCTTGAACTTGGCCCAGGTGCTGTCCCTGAGCTCTTCAGCTCAAGACTACCACCCTGTCCCTGGACCTGGGTATTGTCCCTGAGCCCTTCTGCTTAAGGCTACTGGCTTATCCTTGAGCCAAGCTCCACTTCCTGTTTTCTAGAGGTTAATTGGATATAAAAGTCTCAGGTCCTTTTAAGCCTGGACTGGCTTTGAACCTTGATCCTCCTGAGTAACCAGGATTACAGGCGTGAGCCACCTTGCCTGGCTTCTAAGAGAGTTTTTAAGTCCATAGAACTTTTTTTTTCTTTTTGGTGGGGAAGGTGTTTTTTCCCTGAGCAAGTTCAGAGCTGTACCATTTGAACCCCAGCGCCACTGTATATGAGTCTCATGAATTTTTCTGTCTGGGTTGGTTTTCAGGCACATTCCTCAGATCTCAGCCTCCTGAGTAAGTGGGCTTTATAGGCATGAGTTACTGGCACCCAGCTCAATAGAGCTATTAATTATTTATTAATTGCAATTATGCAAAAGGAGGGCTAATCAAGATGAGAACCTGTTATCTTTTCCATGATGTAGTCTGCCCCAGGCTGGCCAAATTTAAACTTACTCCAACATCACCACACACACACACACACACACACACACACACACACACACACACACACACAGCGCCTTTCAGGCTTTCTATGGATTCTGCTGTTTTGCTGATTTTAACACGAGGCTATTCTTGCAGCCCAAGCTGTCTGGCTGAGGGGTGTGCAGGGGTACCTCGTGCACCTGTTCCTTTATAACACTGGCAGATGCTCACAGTCTGGCGCACTCCCCCACCTGGCCTGCACCCTCGAGAGCCTGAGCACCTGTGTCTCTATCATGAGATAGGTGACACACACCCTTCCTCAGCATCGGGGATGCTCCTAACCTGGTTACTACAATCGCTTTGTGAACATTACAGAAGCCACTGAAAGGTGGCTATTGAGAATGACGTCACCACACCCAGACAAATCTGTTGAGAATGACATCACCAAGGCTGGATGAATCTGTTGAGAATGACGTCACCACGCCCAGATGAGTCTGTTGAGAATGAAGCTTGCTCTGCCTTTTTTTCTTCTACTTTAGGTTTTCCAGCAAGACTAGCTGCTCAAGTGATCCTCCCTCCCTCTTTCCCTCCCTTCCTTCCGTCCTTCCTTCCTTCCTTCCTTCCTTCCTTCCTTCCTTCCTTCCTTCCTTCCTTCTTTCCTTCCAGACTGAACTCAGGATCCTGTGCTTGTTATGCCAGATACCCTAGCCCTTTTGCTTTTATTTCTCAGATAGAGTCTTGTGCTTTTGCTCAGGTGGGTTTTGAACTAGGATTCTCCTTATTTCTGCCTCCTGGGTTACAGACATGCACTACCATGCCCAGCTCCCAAATGTCTTTCCTAACACTCAAGCCTTCACGACAATCAGCAAAACCTAAGCACTCTCCAAGACCCCATCTTTACAGGGCTAAATCTCAACATACACATTTAGGGGATGCAAGCATTCTGTAAACAGCAGGTTCCAAGATCCTCCTCCACCTCTATTGTCATCTCCTCTCCAGTTTGATGTTCCCAACAACTCCAGGAGCTCCCTGAGCTAATTACTGGTCAAATAGGAGACAGATGGTTAGTAATTCCTCTTTATATCAGACTGACAGAAGGGTTCTAGGCCTAATGAAAGGTTTATACCACTAATTAGTATTAATACTATAGCGATTATAATGATAAATAATTTACCTACAAAGCATGAATAGTTATACCCTAATAAAGTGATTACTTTTAGGCCATTATACATGTAATTGCATATGGCAAGTGCTATGAAAGATGTGAGCTAAGTCAGCCTGCCATTGTGTCACACTCGTTAGCATAGACATGGTGATACTTCTGAGTCAAAGACCAAGGACTTCAGTAGTCACAGCATTGCAGGACCACACCACTCTTCATGCTCTCACAGTCCTATGACCTGGAGAAGGCACAGTTGGAGAACCCAGAATTTGGGAACCCCCATTTTATGAAGGGATTGTGGGCAGATTGGCTCAGCTTTCACCCCAGCAGGAGATGGAAAACAAATCTACCCCCTGCCAAGGTAAGAAACACTATCTGTCAAACAAGACAGCTTACAAAGTTAGTATACAAAGAGAAGGGGCAAAGGCCCTTGTTTATTACTGCCAAAGACCTGGTTGGCTGGACTCTTTTCTTTTCTTTTCTCTTTCCTTTCCTAGCATCCAGTAGTTGAGAAGGGGGTTTCCTTTTTGAGTGACACATTTGAGATTCTAGTCTCTAGCCAGACAATTTCTTTCCAAGTCACTGCTCTATTCTGTGACTCAAATGCTTTGCTCCTGTGGAGCACTGTTCCATGGGCTGTGTACAGGGCTCTGCTTTGTTTATCACTAAAGACTACAAAACACAGTGTGTTTACCATGCTAGAAGAAACATGGCTTTCCTGGGAAAGGACAGAGAAAGGGACACTCCCAGCCTTTCTGCTCTGACTCATCCCTACTCCCACAAATGGACTTTTCTTTGGGGCTCACCCCTGCTCCCAAATCCCCACTATTTATCTCAGGAATTACATTCCAAGGACATTTTGTGTCTTCCAGCTATCCTTCCACCCGATCTTTGTCACTTTAAAACCCTGCCCAGGAGTGGAATGATTTCCTCTCATAATGACCTGGTCCTCCTTACAGTCTCACCTTAATAAAGCCAAGTAAACACTCAAGATACCTCTGGGTACCACCAGGTTCTCATGGAGGGAAATATAGTTCCAGATCTTTAATTCAGAGTCTCAAGCTATGTGCTTACATCTCTTTTCTTATGATTGCTTTGCTTATTTTCCAGACATTGTCATCATTTCTGGTGTGAGTAGTGGAAGCTATTTGATTGGAAGGAAATGACCTCCTGCTCCCCTGGTAAGAGAACCAATAGGCATTCTACAGTAGATTCGTTTTCTTTTTTCTTTTTCTTTTTGTCAGTCCTGGGGCTTGAACTCTGGGAATGGGCGTTGTTGAGCTATTCGGCTCAACACTAGTGCTCTACTACTTGAGCTACAGCACCACTTCTGGTCTTCTGGTGGTTAATTGGAGATAAGAGTCTCATGGACTTTCATACCCTGACTAGCTCTGAACTGCGAGCCTTAAATCTCAGCCTCCTGAGTAGCTAGGATTACAAGGATGAACCACTGGCACCTGATAGATTTGTTTTCTTGAATGCTATTGAAGATCCTAAGGCAATGCTAGGAATCAAAATGAACTTGGAGTCTACAGTAAGCAGATAGACTTTTCCACTGAGCATTGCAAATTCCCTTCTCTCCTCTCCCCACCCCCTGCTTCTGCTGTTGCTTCCTCCCTTTTCCTTTCTCCTTCACCTGGGGACTGAACTCAGGGCCTCACACTTCCCAAAGAGTTGAACTCCATCCCCACAGAAATCTTTTTTCTAGTGTGGCAATTTTTTGGGGGGGTCATGGAGCTTGAACTCGGTCTGGGCTCTGTCCCTGAGCTCTTCAGCTCAAGGCTACCACCCTACCCCTGGGCCTGGGCATTGTCCCTGAGCGTTTTGGCTCAAGGCTATTCCCCTACCCTTGAGCCAAGCCCCATTTCCTGTTTTCTAGAGGTTAACTGGAGTTAAGAGTCTCAGGTCCTTTTGTGCCTGGGCTGGCTTTGAACCTTGATTCTCAGATCTCAGCCTCCTGAGTAGCTAGGATTATAAGTGTAAGCCACCACACCTGCTAGTGTGTAGTGTGGCAATTCTTCTTCTTCTTCTTCTTCTTCTTCTTCTTCTTCTTCTTCTTCTTCTTCTTCTTCTTCTTCTTCTTCTTCTTCCCCTCCCCCTCCTCCTCCCTCCCCTCTTCCTCCTCCCTCCTCTCCCCCCTCCTCTTCCTCATCCCTCCTCTCCCCCCCTCCTCTTCCTCTTCCTCCTCTTCCTCCTCCTCCTCCTCCTCCTCCTCCTCCTCCTCCTCCTCCTCCTCCTCCTCCTCCTCCTCCTCCTCCTCCTCCTTCTTCTTCTTCTTCTTCTTCTTCTTCTTCTTCTTCTTCTTCTTCTGCCAGTCCTGGGCTTGAGCTCAGGGCCTAAGCACTGTCCTTGGACTTTCTCAAGGCTAGACTTCTATCACTTAAGCCTCAGCACCACTTCCAGCTTTTTTCTATGTATGTGGTACTGAGGAATGGAATCCGGGTCTTCGTGCATCCTAGGCAAGCACTCTACCACTAGGCTAAACTCCCAGCCCAACTGTGGCAATTTTTTAAGCAAACATTTAAGGGTATTAACTTAATCACAGAAGTAATACACACAATGCAAACACAAGTGTAAAATATAAAGTTGTAGTGTCCTCACTGAGATTGCCCTACAGAGCCACTGTACCCGCAAAGAAAACGAACTAATTTCCACAGGTCTGCCATTTGGCTTACAGTTTAAGAGGTTTACAGATAATATTATGTTCAGGTAAGTCTAAAGCCTGTAATTCCCCCTCTCAGCAAAGCACAGCATACTCCAAATTCTAAGCCAGGGTGGGTCCAAAAGGAAGCTGGGGTGTGGATGAGGTTTTCTCTGTAAGCAATGGCTCAGACACACTGGAGTTTTCCAGGGCAGCCTGTAGCTCACTGATCCATAAAGCACGGGGAAGGAGGGCTCAGGCCTGTGTGTTCATTTGTCAAGGCTCTGCTGGAGCTGGGCTTGAAATAGGCCTCTGTGTAAAGCCCAAGGAGATGGTGAAAAGTGACAGCCCTGGCTAAGACTGACATGCTGTCAGAGACAGAAAGAAGAGTGCCTGGGACCCCAAGGACAGAGAACTCTATGTCCACTCCTGGTCTCCACATGGCTGAGCTTGTTCTGGTCTTACACTGACCTGCCATGGGAAGGAGGAGGAGGCCAGAAGGAACTGGAGTCATAGCAGGGGCTGGCATAGAGGCCCCCAGGGGCAAGTTATGGGACCGGAGGAGAGGAAATTCTTTGGCCTGGAGTTCTGGTGGCTGTGTGACCACAGGGTGCTTATCAGTCTTGCAGTGCTTATGGGGAAAGAAGCCACTGTTCCCAGGGCCAAGATGACTTGGACAAAAAGGAGTGATGGAAGAGTGACAGCTGCCAATCAAGTCACTGGGTTAATCACTCTCATCAACCCTTCACAGGTTTGAAGTACAAACCATTATGCTGGGCACCACCTGTAATCCTAGCTACTCAGGAGGCTGACATTTGAAGATCTCAGTTCAAAGCCAGCCTCGGCAGGAAAGCCTATGAGACCCTTATCTCCAATAAACCACTCAGAAAAACCTGGAAGTGATGGATGCTGTGGCTCAAGTGTTAGGGCACTATCCTTGCTTGACACACAGGCTCAGGGACTGCATCCAGGCTCAGAGTGCAAGCCCCAGGACCAGAAAAAAAAGGTCTGTTTTTAAAAGCTTTGTTTTGGGAGTTGTAGTTGGAGGCATTGGCAAAGACAGAAAGGGCAGGCAAAGACAGAACCCAAAGGCCAAGCTCTCTGAATGGTGTAATCTCAGATGTCCTATAGATGGAACACTCTGGTGTGTCTGCAGAGCTTAAACCCTCTGGGAGCATTTACTGCATAGGAAGTTCTGGGTTGGAAATGAGTGAGACAGGTGAGACTTGTCCTCCCAGAACTTACCATCTTGGAGAAAAGTCAGTCAGAAAACAAATAACCACAGATGTACAGTTAATGTACAGAAATGTAAAGCAGCAAAGGTGCAACACACATGCAGCCTGTGAGAGGTTGAGGGCTGCTTCTAGGAGGACAGGGAGGCTTTGCTTCCAAGACATCTCACCTGATGACAGAGGGTAGGAGGCCTGGAGGTCCAGAGTGTCTGGGTAGCGAGGGCCTCACGTGCAACGGCCCTATGAGAGAAGATGGCAGCCTGCGAGAGCCAAGCAGTCTAAGTGTTCAGATGGAAGAGAGGATGCCAGTGGGGAAGAAGACACAAGGTAGCACCCCGTCCTACAGGAGCCAGTTCATGGCAGGTGCTGGACACGGAGTGCATAGCATGGCATGAGAGGCTCCCCTGGGGTTTCAGGAGGGAGGCATGTGATCTGGCCTCTGTGTTCTGCACTGACAGAGCCACATGGGTAACAAATGGTACAAATACAGAAGTGGACCTAAGGGTCCAGTTAGGAGCTCTCTGTGGGGACTTGAGTGAAGTGGGCAGGGGCTGACGAGTCATTCTGAAGGGCCTGGATGGAACGTAGAAGGGAGGAGAAAGAGAGGATCAACAATGGCTCTGGACTACTGTTTAGAAGCATACAGATGAATGTTAGGTCTGGGGGAGACAGGCGAGCTGTGCTTTGAAGTATGCACAGAATTACCCAGGGGCCTGTGCTGGTGGTCAGGGCAGAAGTGCTGTGACACAGATGCCACCACTGGCTGAAAATGGCCTCCTGAAAGTCATGTGTAGCCTGATCCTGCAACCTGCACTAGTCAGTCATTCTTTCTGGCAAAAAAAGAGCGTTTGAAGATGTAATTAAGGATATTATAGAGAGATTATCTTGGATTATGCAGGAAAGTGCTAAATATTCTTAGGAAAGTGAGGAGGAGGGAGATTTGACACAGAAGAACAGCAGCATGGAGGTAGAATAAATGAAGATTTGAAGGTTCGGGCCCTGAAAACCAAACTCATGTGGCCACAGGGATGCCAACTATCAGCAGAGACTGGAAGAAGAAAAGATTGGATTCTCTCAGCCTCCAGAGGCAGAGGGGAGAGTGTCAGACAGCCCTTTACCTTCTTCCTAGTCATACTGATTTGTGGACTGTTATCCTCCAGAATCAGAGAGGATTTTCTTCTGTTTTAAGCCACCAAGGTTTGTGATTTTTAACAACAAAGGACTGAAATCAACTGAGGTCCCCGAGGGAGGGATGGATCTCCGAAGCTTGTCCGAGAAGATGGCCCAATGATCTGCTGTCTCCTACTGACGAGGACCACAGAAGTGGCCAAAAGAACACAGGACAGTCCATGAAGGGAAGTCAAATCAGTACCTGCACCTGTACCTGTCAATGCCCCTCCCAGTTCCTCTTTGGTCCACACACTTGGGAAAGGTAATCAAGGCTTGGCTTTTGGTGAGGTGAGCCCATGGAGACAACTCCTAGCATGGGAGAAGCCCGGTGCTAGGGAGTAATTTGCATGTTTGCAAAAACATTGATGCTTTGCATCTTTTCTCTCTTGGCATAAGCAATATAAAGTAAATATGAAAATCCTATCTTAACAATGTGGCCATCTACACAGTTCTCATATTTATCTAAAGGGTGTGTCTGGAAGCCCCCTTTAGCTCACTTATTCTGTCCTGGTCCTGCTTAAATGCATTAACAGGAGATAAATGCAGTCCTAAAGTAATTGTTGGATAGCATAAAACTGAGCAAGAGGCTTGTAGGTTCTAACTATAAGAGCAGAGATGTATATGTTTTCTAGAACACTGATATAAGTTATCTAGCAGTATTGATGAATGGGATGCTTTGTCTTGAAGTTTCTGTTTTTCTTAGTACCAGCAATTCATGATAAATGGAATAATTGGTTCAAAAGTTTCTACTTTCTGGTCAGGAGCTTGGCCTAGTGATAGAGCATGCACAAAGACCTGGGTTCAATTCCTTAGTACCACATACATAGAAAAGCTGTAAGTGGTAGAACTCTAGCCTTGAGAAAGCCCAAGGACAGTGCTCAGGCCCTGAGTTCAAGCCCCAGGACTGGAAAAAATAGTTTCTACTTTCCTTAAACTTTCACCTTTCATACCCTGTGGCAGGGAGAACTGGAAAGGCTCTAGGAAAGCCAGCAGTCCTGGAGAGAAGGATGAGAGCCACAGGCTGAATGATAAACCTCTAAGGTTTTTGAATTGTAAATAAGAAATCGCCAGTGCAAGGAGATGCCCGAAAAGCAAATGCTATGCTGACTCATATGAAAGTTGCACCTGCCTCACCCAACCGGAGGACTGGAGCAATTCCAAAGTCACCGCCTGGAGACCCTGACCGCCCTTGAAGACCCAGCTCCTTTTGTCTCTGAACCTCTGCTACATCATTCCAGTAATTATTTGTCTCAGCTTTTTGCCTCTCCCTCTATGCAGCCTTTTCCTGCCTTGCTATAGCAACCTGCACACCCTGTACACAGTGCCAAGAGCCATGGCACTCGGCAGTCTGTTCTGCCCACCCTCCCTATCATTTTATGTATATTTTGGTCTGGGTGGTGCAAAGGAGTAGACTAGTAGCACTGCTGGTTAAGAATGACTTCAAAAAAAAAGTCCACAACAGGATATAAAATGGAGAACTATGCAACGGGCTTACCTTTTCACTGTCAGAGGTATGTAGTTCTCCACTCTGAAGGGTGGCAGGAGCCTGCCTGGAGGTGCATAATGGTGGGCATGGGCGCGTGCACCAGTCACCCCGGTGACAAGAAGAGCAAACAGGATCACAGCCCAGCCCAGCCCAGCCACAAAGCGAGACCTTATCTTGAAAATAACCAATGCAAAAAGGGACAGACTGGCAGAGTGGGTTGGGTGATAGGGCATCAAATCCCAGTACTACCAAAACCCAAAACTATATGCACTCAAACCACATCTCGAAAACTTGAATGTGATATGGTGTGGTGGTAGATACCTCTAATTTGGCACTTGGGAGGTAGAGGAAGAACGATTTTGAGTTTGAGGCCAACTTGGACAATCTAGCCAGCAAGAGCTGGCTAGATAAAAGTTCCTAGACTCAATACTTGAAGCTTGATCTATAAAATGAAACTCTAAAAAGTTACTATAGGGCCAGAAGCGTAGGTTAGTGGTAGAGTACTCGCCTAGTAGCTTAGCATACATGAAGCCTTTAGTTTAATTCCTTGGTACCAGAAAAAGCTGAAAGTGGCGCTGTTGCTCATGTGGCAGAGCACTAGCCTTGAGCAAAAAGTATCCAAGGACCGTGTCCAGGCCCTGAGTTCAAGCCCCAGGTCTGGCATAAAAAGGTGGGGGGTAAGGGGAATTTATAGAAGGGGAGAAGTACTTACAAAGTGCCTTTTCAAAAGCTCAAACACAAAGCAATCCAAGAAAACTAATACAGTATGAGGCTAAATGAAAGGCCCTTTAGGACATAGAAATAAAAGCCATATAATGAGTGATTGTTGTCCTTAATGTACTATGTTATCTCTCATCTCTTTTGCGGTCCTTTGGTTATGTCATATTGTTACAGTATCTCACTTTGTTATCTAATATATTGGATATATTTGTATTTGGTTATTTGAAATTGGATAGAGAAGGGGGGAAAACAAGATGAGGGGTGGGTGTGGGGGGGAGGGAAATGGGGACCAAGACATGAGAAAGGGCATCAATGTATGTGAATTAATGCCCCTTCTATCTGGCGAATATAATGTAACCCTTCTATTAATTACAATAAAAATATATGAAAAAAAGACATAAAGAAGCAGTTCACTAAGAGGATATACAAAAATATAGTTACTAGGGAAAAAATAAGTAAAATCACATTGTCACCAGGCCATGGTTCATGTCTGTAATCCTTGATACTCAGGAGGCTGAGGTCTGAGGATCACGGTTTGAAGCCAGGCTGAGCTGGAAAATTCATAAAACTTAATCACACACACACAAAAACCCACTGGAAATGGAGCTATGGCTCACATAAGAAGACTCATAGATAGTACCCAGGCCCTAAGTTCAAGCCTCAAGACTGGCCCAAACAACACCACGCCCCCCCCCAAAAAAAAACTGCATTAGTGTCATGCCTTAGTCAAAATGACCAAATATTAAAAAAGGAAAACAGTGGCACCACCAATGCTGGTGAGACAGAGAGGTACTGGAGGACTCACAGTCTGGCTATCCTTAAGATGTTCACCTCTTATAGGATCTGTAAATTCAGAGATGAAAATGTCCATACAAAGACGTGTACCCATTTCACTGAAGCCAACAGCTAGAAAAACCTCAGGGATCCAAAATGGTTACATCACTGTGTCTCTCATCTGGGCTACTAGTCCGTGACAGAAAATAAATGACAAAGTCTCACTTAGGCAGATCAGGTTGGCCTCCAGCTATGATTCTCCTTCTCAGCCTCTCAAGTACTGAGATTCCAGGCATATACCACCCTACCCAATAAAATATCTTTTTGATTACTTGCCCCCCTCACTGAAATTTATAGTGACATGCAGAATGTAAAAACCATTGTGGTATTTGGGGGTATTTATAGGCCCAGATTCATCATCCAAACACTTCAGATTCCTCCAGGCCCCATGTTGTGCTTTGGGCAAACAGCAGGCTTGAATCCTGGCTCTCCCCAGTTCTGTTGTATAGCCCTGGGGTGCAGGAGGGCTGCACCTCGAAGAGCTGGATTCCCAGGTCAGGCTAGAAACTTGGGACATGTATTATCCTTCCACACTGGTCTCTGCTCAGGATTTCAGCAAATTGGTGCTGGGGCTTGAACTCAGGGCCTGGGGGGCAGTCCCTTAGCTTTTTCGCTGGACTGGCACTCTACAACTTGAGCAACACTTCCAATTCTGACTTTTTGCTGGTTAATTGGAGATGAAGTTTCAGACTTGTCTGCCTGGGATGGTATCGCTCCATGATCCTCAGCTGTCAACCTCCTGAGTAGCTAGGAGTGTAGGCATGAGCCCCCAGCACCCAGCTGGAGACCTGGTCTGCATGGAGTGCTGTCGCCATCCCATGTGAAAGGAAGAATCAAGACACGAGAGGTGATGCTGGTCCCCAGGGATCAACGGCCTCCTGGCAGCAGTGGGGCTGGAGAGCTGCAAAGTCCTGCCAATGGCAGACTGAGCACTGGGCACCCTTTCAAGTGGGGATGGAATCCCCAGGACTCGTCCACAGGAGCGGGATTACTTGTAACATGATGACTGAACCGAAGTCATTTATCTTCTTGAATATAGGAACATATTAACCTTGCTTTTCGGAGGCTAGGGCACAACTCTTCCCTCAACTCCAACTCCATAGTGGGGTGCTTTAAATCAAGTGGAGCTGCAGCCTTGCTGTAGGCAGCTGACATTCTTGTTCCACACCAGTGTCTTGGAAGCTCTTTCTGAGAATCCATCTTTAGGACGTAGAACGGCTCCTGCTACTAGCCAGACACAGCAGATTCCCACACCAGGGCATTCTGACCCTCCCGCCACGAGGGGACTCTGCTGGCCTCTACCTGAGGATCTGTTTCAGATGCAACGGTGATTATATGAAATAAAAGGCCTAACACAAAAATCAGGCAAATATGTTTAATTTTTTAAAATAACTGATGGTAAAATAAAATATTTACATCACATCATACTGTGTAAACATGTAAAGTCTCTGTACAAAGAAATATACATGCAAAATAATGTAAAAAATTAACCGAAATAAAAGAACCAATACACAAATGAAAGTTATGAGGTTATGGATACACATCCAGTTTTTGAATCCAATTTCTTTTAAAAAGCTTCTGTACAATTTTACAAGAAGAAACAAACAAACAAAAACCCAACAAAAGAATAAATAAAATACATTGGAAGCTGTGAAGCTTGATCATGCCAGTTTATGGCTCAAGACCCAGATGTCTAGCTGGCTTGGGAAGCAGGCTGGTGTCTTATTTTATTGTATTACCGTATTTCACACAAAGATACAAAGACATCCAGAACAATTCAAACATGCCAGAAACCAGCGTCTGTGATCCCCGTCCTCTCCACACCAGCATGGATTCTGCCACAGTGACACGGGCATTAGGTACCAGCCTCAGGGTGGCCAGTGCTAAATTGGCTTTAATTCAAAATCCAGCCAAGTTTTGTACAGAAAGTTGAATGTCAAAAAGTTTAAAAAGTAGTAAATGTTCAGACTGATTTTGGGAAAAATAATACTTTGGCATTCTGAATAATAGCATAATAAATTTAAAAAAAATTACCCTATTATCCAGGTTTTTATTCAGAGTATGAAATCACCTTTTACAGTTTTCAAAACTGACAAATTTCACGAAGAGTTAGGTTTCTCTGAAGTGATGGCACAGAGCTACACCCCTCCCCCCAACACACACACAAAACCATAAAGCTCACTGTACGAAGTATGTGCTTTTTCTATATATTTATTACAGATACAACGGAGGTCTTCATAAATAGTTGCATAAAATGTTAAAGCCACAACATTGCACATGATATGAAATAAAACCAAAAAACTCCCAACGAGTGCATTTACAGTATTTTCATCTGACTGTATACCGCTCAACAATCCATCTGATTGATGGCTTGGGGTTGGGATGGGATGCGGGTAGTGGTGCTGGACCGAACCTGATGTCTTCACTGAATGTCAGACCCTTGGGCCTCAAGGCAGGCCCGGGTGCCGGGTTGGGGACGGGAGGGGGAATGACAGACCGAAGGCAGGAACAGTCTTATATACAAGTAAGGCCTACATTTCATCAGAGCAAAACAATTCATTCTATTTTATGCAAAAGTTGAGGTTGAAATGCACACTTCAGAAGCCAAGTCGGGTGTGTCTGGTAAGACACACAGCCACAAGGCATCTGGAGAAGGTCAGTGCCAGGCAGGTGCTGAGGGCTGGCTGAAGGAGGCCACGAGTGCAGCGTCTACCTGGGCAAGTCTTCCCCAGAATGTACAGTGTCTTTGTTTTGTTCATTAACGCCAGTGGTCGAACACAGGCATCGTGTTTCCTTGAACAAATCTTCAAAATGTTTAAATTTGCAAAATTCTATCCATGTTCATTTAAAAAAGTATCTTAATTTTTTTTTTTTTTGCAGAAACCTGAATAAAACACTGTGATACAGCAATGCGATCTCTGCCTTTGCAGAGGTCACTGAAGTCCCTCCACCCCAGCGCAGCTCACTGAGAGCGCAGCGTCACACGATGAACTGAACGTCGGCAGCCAGTACTTAGGTTTGATTGTTTTTCTCTTCAAAATTCAAATTAGTTGATTGGCAGGTGAAAGAGAATGAGAAAGAACTTCAAGATAGGTCAAACTCTAGGCAGAAGCCTGCTCTGTAAGAAGTTTTTAATGCTACGAATAGGTCGAACATCATTCTGGTGTTTGCGCCGCTCAATGAAGGAGGTCAGTCTGGACGTATCGAGGACGCCCGAGCCTTTGCCATTGCCGGTGCCCGCCTGCAGCCACTGCTCCTGCAGGGCCAGTGCAGCCGAGGGACGCTTGGCTGGGTCCTCCTGCAGGAGGAAGCACACGAACTCCTTGGCCTTCTGGCTAACCCCTTTAAAGTAGTCCTCGGGGAAGCTAAAGTCTAATCGGCAAATGTTCAGGCAGGTCTCTTCCACGCTGTCGTCTAGGAAGGGGGACACGCCGCTGAGAAGCACATAGGTGAGCACTCCAACACTCCATGTGTCTGAGGTCAGGGAAACAGGATTCCCAAGGATGATTTCAGGGGCTGCGAACTCTGGGTTCCCCAGTAACTGGTGGATGTAGTAGGTCGTGTTGAGCTGGACAGCATCTCCAAAGTCGGCCAGCTTAATTGTGGGCTTGGCTAAACTCTGATCCACCAGGATATTCTCAGGCTAGAACACAGGATAACACAAGCATCATTTCCAAGTAAACGCAAGCCTGCTGTGGACTGTCAGGCTGCTCTGAAGTCACAAGAACGAACACAGCATGTGCCAGGCAGGAGCAGCCCTCTCCACAGGGAGGAGGAAAAAGAGATCGAGGGGCTGTGGGCCAGCCCAGCTGAGGGGCCATGGACCAGGCCAGCGCAGGGCAGCTCTGGACTGTGAGTCACAGTGCTGAGGGTTTAGTTTCCTTCTATGCTAAGAGCAACATTTTCTTCCTCTTTGTAGCATTTCACTGAACTAGGTGCCATACTAACTCAGCAGAACTCACAAGAACTTTCCAAAAGTCTCATGACAAGCTACAAGACTTAAATGAACCAGTGTTTCAACCGCCTTCCACTCCCCGCCATGTCTACCCAGCCCCAGGGCTCAGGCCTCACTTCAGAGGACCAACCAGGCTGGCAACTGGTTGTTGGTCTGAACCGTCCTTGTCTAGCCCCTGGTCCACTAACCTTTAGGTCCAGGTGTGCTATCCTGCAGTTGTGAAGGTATCGGACAGCTTCCAGAACCTCCCCCAGGTGTGCTCTGATCTTCCCTTCGGTGAGGCTTCCCCATCGTACCACACAGTCCAGGAGGCGACCCTGGTCAGCCCTACAGAAGGAGGCAGGTGGAGGCGAGGCTGTCATGATGTGCTTCAACTGCCAGACCTGTGCAGCTCAGTGAGGGGTCGACACCTGGCCTTGGCCCTCCCTCAGTATGTCAGGCATCACTTGACAGGGAGGGTGAGTTTCCACACTCTCACTGTGAAAATGCAAGTGGGAACAAGGATCTTGGCCATCAAGGAAAGCGGGTGGGGAAGAGTGGCCGACAGATGCCAACCCTCCCCCTCCTGTTGTCCATAGGATGAAAGGATGTGGCAAACTGCTGGATGGCACCTGGCACACAGCAGATATTCTGTATGTGACGATATAGGTAAGAAAGGGACACACTGCCTGCCCAAGCCTTGGTCTCCTCATCTGTAAAGAGGCTGGATGAAACAATGTGTCCTGAGATGGCAAGATGATGTAGTAAAGAGTCACATAGAGCCATATAGGAAGTGCTTAGTGTTCCAAATTTTCCTACTTTAATTAAAAACACATACCACAAACACACACACACACACACACACACACAACTTGGCATTATGTTCACTCAACTGCATTCTATTACTTTAGTTAGGCTTCTAGCCTTACAATTTGCTGGTTATTTTGGAGATGATATTTTGCAGACGTTTTTGCTTGGGCTGGCCTTGAACTGTAATCCTCTAGCTTTCAACCTCCTGAGAAGCTGGGATTACAGGTATGGCCAAGAGCAAGGAAGTGAATTCATTTTTAATGCTAAAAAAAGTATCATCCATGTGCTTGGAATAAAAGCTTTCTATCAATTCACTTTATTCTTAACACTCTCTGAAAAAGGGCATCTTTTGCTGCCCTCATATTAGAGGTGAGAAAACAGATGCAAGAAAAAGTACAGAATGGCCCACAAGTCCCATATATGGGACTCTCTGGGTCAAGGACCCAGTTTTTCAGGTCCTGTCCCTGAGATGGTAAACACATCACACGGCAAAAGGGAAACCCAGCAGTTTGCATGAAGAACAAGCCAGCTGGCCCAGGCCTGCCAGCTGGGTTTCTTGTTCAGTGCTCTCTCATTGGCTCATGGAAACTTCTGTGGATAGCTGTCCTGCAGATATACTGAGCCAATGCTCATGGAAAGCCAGACCAGGGCCCTTGTGTGCCCTTGTGTGTGTGTGTGGGGGGTAAGTCCTGCAGCTTCAACTCAGGGCCTGAACACTGTCTTTGGGCTTTTTCCTTATGGCTGGGGCTTTTCTATATATGTAGTACATGGAACTGAGGAATTGAACCTAGGTCTTTGTGCATGCCTCTGCCACTAGGCTAAACTTCTGGACCCACATCTGCTGTGCCTTTTCCCCAGGGATTTTAACAAGCACTGTTATTCAGATCCTTGAGATGTCTCAGTCTCTTCAGTCTCTGATCTAAAGCTGTTACTTTTCTCTTTTTTTTCCCCCACTATGCCAGGATAAGGCGCAGTACCCTACCATATGCTCATCCTGAGCTACTTCCTTTCATTTTTTTTTTTCTTGAAAACTATGTGGTTTGACCTCACCCTATACTATTGACAGAATTAATGTTAATAATATTGTTACTAACTTCATAACATAGTCTTATCAGTTATAGGTCACCAGTCTTCATATATATTACTGTTTGGCAAAAGGCAGCACAGACTACCAATCCTACTCTCTCCACAGAACAAGAGATAGAGATTTTCCCAATGGTGTGCTAGAGGTATGGCTCAACTGGTAGAGTACCTGCCTAGCAAATGTGAAGCTGAGTTTAAATCTCTGATGGATCACACCTATAATCCTAGCTATTCAGGAGGCTGAGATCTGAGGACTGTAGTTTAAAGCCAGCCAAACAAGAACGCCAGTGGGACTGTTCCAATTTACCACGAGAAAACTGGAAGTGGAACTGTGGCTCAAAGTGGTTGAACGCTAGCCTTGAGCAAACAAGCTCAGGGACAGCACTCTAGAGTATTCAAGCCTCACGACTAACAAAAAGCCAAAATGAAACAAAACAATAAAACCCCAAACAACCCCTTCCCCTTAAATGCCTCCCCCCACAAAAAACTTTTAGCATCTTTCCTCAGAGAAGAAATAAAATCAATAAAAGTGCTTGGAATTGAGGCGGAGGACTACGGGGCAAAGCAAGTCAGATGTACGCACATCTCCAAAACCAAGACGTAACTGGTGGGAGTCTCGAAGGTGTCAAGGAGGCCAACAAGGAGGGGGTGCTGGAGGTTCTGCAGGATGCCGAGCTCATGGGTGACCTGGTCACGCTTCATTAACTTCTTGTTCACAAACTTTGTGGCCACTGCTCGTTTTGTTCCTTTCTGATCACATTTCTTAACAACAGCAAATCTGCCTCTGTAAAATATATAAAAATCACCTTCACAGAACTCTGAAGAATGCTAAGTAGATAAGACTTATTTATGGACTGGATACAGGGAGAGTTCCATGGATCCTGCCCCAATTCCAATCCAGTCCACACTGTGGAAGAAGATACAGTGCCGTGAAGTCTCAAATCCTGTGTTTGTTCAAACCCCTGCATGGCCACAGGATCACCTTTCCTCCATTCTAAAGCCCCCATTGCTCATGCCAGGGCTGGGCAGGCCTGATGGCTTTCTGACCACTGAACATGACACAAGTGAAAGCACCAGGGATTCTTGTCAGTCTCTAGTCCCGTTCTTATCATAACTCTCATCATCACATCACAAGACATTGAGTGGCTCAGAGTCTCCTGGGAGCAGCCTTTGCACACTCGAAAAGAACATTTGCAGTTGGCCTGGCCTCGCTTGCTTTGGAGTGCAGGCAAAATGTCCCTGCAGCTCTCAATCAGGGACTCTGGAGCTGCACTCAATACCTACACCAGAGCCTTAGTAGCACTGTATGAGCACTGTGTAAGCACTGGATAAGGTGACCTAAGACATGATTCTCAAGCCTGCTGCCCTATGAGGCTGGGGTCTGGACACTAAGGAAGGTTAGTGAACCCGGTACAGATGAAGACTATGCTTAAACCTGTGACAGGGCCAGCTGAGGTGGTACTCCCACTGGCAAGTGGAGTCTCCTTACCTCCCCGGTTATGGGGCAGCTGCTGCCTGCAGAATACAGATGAAATCAGTTGCTGGTTTCTGAGGTACAAAGGATTTGTAGTTTTTACTTGTGCCATCACGTGAGAAAGTCCAGGGTGGGTGTCTACACAGAAAGAAGCTAGAGTCCTGCGTAGGGTTCCTTGAATCTATGAAGTATGGGGGTGCTGGGTGGCTGAGCTCTACAGAGATGGACAAGCTATCTTAGTTTGGTCTAGGGGATCCTAATAATCGATCTACTTATACAGTAATTGTTTTAAATATACACGCACAGGCTTTTCCAAATGGGCTTCCACAAGACAAATTACACAAGTGCTTGTGTCCTTCCTCCAAACTCTCTCAAGGGCACATCTAGACCGTACTCATATAGAAGCACAGAAGAGAGCCTCATCCATTTCACCCATGGAGAGCCCATGGCATACAAACCTCATTCTCCATGGGAATCAAGCGGAAAATCCCCAGTGTCAAACATCCAGAGGCCCTCACATGTTACTTTCCACACACAAGACACCATTTCCACTGATGGTAACAAATCCACTTAACTTTTATTAACCCAGGGAGTCTGCTTTATATCATACCTGCCGAGCTCGGCCACTTCACTGTAGAAGGAGTCAAAATTGTCCTTCCAGGTCACCATGATCCCATCACTCCCTGGACCTACAAAAAAAAGTGTCTTGGTGAGAAATCACAGACCTGTAGTGCCCACAACAACAGCCATGCAGGGCCTCTGAACATCTTAAATGCAGCTCACTGAAGTAAAGATGTGTTACAGTATAACATATACAATGGATGCTGGGATTTGGCATGTAGCAAGAATGTAAAATATTGCAGAGAAAATTACAAAATATTGATCGCATGTTAGAACCAAGTGGTACAAATATATCAGATTAAAATGTGCTGATAAAATTAACTTTGTTTTAAAAATATGGTATCTAGAAAAAATATAAAAATATCATATATGGCTTTGATTTTGTTACTAATGGGCAGTGTTACTTTAGATAGTTCCCTTTTGTTCACTTGGCTCAAAGCTATGCCTCCTTTTCTTTTCTAAATTTTTTTTTTGTTTCCCTCTGTGCAACCCCATTCAGTGCCAGTTGCCTACAGGCAGAGGCCAGGCAATGGTTCAGGACCACAGCTTGCTCTCGCATGGGACACTATGAAAGACTTAGGGGGACAGGCCTGCCATAAATCCAACCCATGCATGTATGCCTCCTTTTCATAGCCACTAGATATCATGGGAGTGTGACATGATTTTAGAGTTAACAAACAAAAAAAATACACTGCAGACAAGTATAGGATTGGATCATAAAAGTGGCAAATGAAAATGAATGCAGTGTTATATATACGTATAGTACAAAGAAAATAAAGCATTATTTCCAGGTGATCCATTTGCCAGATGACATTAAAAAGCACAGCTTCTATCACAGTCTCAAACTTTCCTCAGATTTTGGACAGTGGTCGCCTGGCCTCAGTACACTTGGTTCTTCTACCATCCTCTCCCATGCCCTGTGGTCCAGCTCAGCTAGAACATTCTCTCATCTCTGTCCTCACCTGAGCTCTTGCCAGGTCTTTCCTTAAACCACATGTTAACTAATTTGTCTTTCAAGGCTTTATGTGGTGAAGCCACTTCCTCTAGCACCTTCCCCATGCCATTCAGGCTGGAAATTATCTCCCCCATGGTAAGAGAGCAGCAGCCTGCTGGGGCTCTGCAAGCTCCTCAGCTGGAGATGCTGCTGCAGGATCCCCTGAGGTCACTACTCGACTGAAAAGAACCTACATGTGACCCAGAGTGGTAGCCTGAGAAGTGCCAGCCTAAGCAACACCCAGAGCCTCAACTCCTCACTGAAGCAGAGGACGTGATGCCTTCATTTCCGTTTCTACACCATCTCTGCACCAGAGAATCTGGTGCATAGTCTTTTTTTTTTTTTCTCCTTGCAATGAAAGGAGCAACTCTTCTTTATTCCTTTCAAATGCTTTGCTGACGTTGAGATTAGTCACTTTGGACTTTCTAACCACACACTTTCTGCCTTGTAGAAGAATTATTGCATGAGTTTTACCTAAAAAGTTAGTGCACCAGGTAATTTTGAAGCATCTATTAAATCTAACTAAGAAATAATGGATTTTTACCTAAAGAACACTTTCCCTTCCTCTATTTTACCTGTAATGGCTGGCATACTCTTCTGTTTTCAGCATTTTAAACATTACCTTTAGGTACTTGTACAAAGGACATGACATTTAATAAAAAGTTTATGGATATAATGCACCTTGATCAGTGTCACCCCCTCCAATATTCTCACCCCCTTTGAACCAGCCTTTTTTTCGGCTGGTCATGGAGCTTGAACTCTGGGCCTGGGTGCTGTCTCTGAGCTCTTCAGCTCAAGGCTACCGCCCTACCCCGTAAGCCACAGTGGCAGGCACTTCCGGTTTTCTAGTGGGTAATTGAAGATAAGAATCTCTTGGTCTTTAGTGCCTGGGCTGGCTTTGAACTGCGATCCTCAGATCTCAGCCTCATGAGTAGCTAGGATTACAGGTGTGAGTCATTGCGCTCTGCTCTTCATTTCTCTGCTCTTCATTTCTTAAAGCAATATTTTATTCAAATATTGAGTACATGCAGAAAAGTGTATCAAACATGTGTCTATTTTGACTACAAATCAGTTCAAGAAACAGCTGGAGAGCGAGGTGCTGGTGGCTCACTCCCGTAATTGTAGCTACTCAAGGCTAAGAGCTGAGAATCACCTTTCAAAGTCAGCTGGGACAGAAAAGTCCCTGTGTGCCTATTCTCTCCAATTACTCACTCCAGAACTGGAAGCGGTGCTGTGGCTCAAGTGAGAGAGCTAGCCTTTAGCACAAAGAAGCTTTGGGACACAGCCCAGTCCCTGAGTTCTAGTCCCAGCTGAAGCCAGAGCCCTTGGTCCCTCCTATTCACAGCTCCACTTAATGAGGGAGACATATTCCCGACTTATCCTCTTCCTACCCTCTTTGAGCCATGGGACTTGCTGAAGTCCAAGGTGACAGGCCAGCACGCTAGCCTCAGAATTGTCTCTTGCAGCTGGGCACTCCTGTAAGCAGTGTTCCTTCAGCTGTGCCCTGCTCTGAGCCAACCACAGGGCACAGCACTGGCTTCCAACTTGTTCAGGAAGACAGCAGGGCCAGAAGGAATTTACACACTGAAACTGGACAGGATAGGTGCCACTAGTGTGACCTGACTGCATTATATCATTAATGTCTGTAAATAAAACTTCTTACAATAGGCAATTTGGAAATAGAGGTCTTAACATCTGCTGTTCTTAATTTTATGGAGTAATTTATTAAAAACAATTTATTAAAAACAATATAACATCTAAGATTAAAAAAAGACAAAGAGCTGGGCCTGAGCATGAAAGTCCCTGAGATTCTTATCTCTAATTAACCATCAGAAAACTGGAAGTTGCACTGTGACTCAAGTGGTGGAGTAATAAACAGCTTTGAGCTGAAGAGCTCAGGGACAGTATCTAGGCCAGAGTTTAAGCCCCATTAGCAACAAAAAAAGAAAATAATCTGTGACTTCTAATTTTCAGATTCCAAATTTTGTTCTTTCTTTTGCCATAATCCAAAAAACAGAACATGTCTTTAATTAGTAAAGTTCAACATCAAGGATTAAAACACAAGATTACCACAGTTCTACTGTTCTAGACAATTCTACTTACTGGCCATATTCAGGCTAAGGTGCTCTAGACCTCATTCATCTTTCAGTTGAGACATTATTTTCCCTGTTGGAAGCAGTTCCTGTACCCAGAGTAGATGAAGGGTGGACAAGAGCTCCCAGCTACCTACCTTGTATTGCCTGTACCTTCTTAGCATCTACCTGCAACAAGCATAACTGCAGGGGTCTATTAGCATGTCCAAGCTGGCTTCTGTACATTTAAACTGAGAGGTCACCAGCTCTCCTGGGTTCTGCCTTCTGGGGGTGCCAGGTTTTCAGGATGAGGTGAGTAGGTACTGTGGGTACCTCCTAACTCAAAGTTTGGGGTACCCAGGAGCCTAGCCCTCCTTGAAGGCTGGCAGGAACCTCCCCACTCCTACTTCTAGCCCCAAGACCTACTGTTAAGGATCTTTTGTGTGTCAGTCCTAGGGTCTGGGCACTGTCCTTCCGTTTCTTTCATTCAAAGCTAGCCCTCTACCACTTGAACCACAACTCCCCATCTGGCTTCTTGGTAGTTTACTGGAGATAAGAGGTTCACAGACTTTCTTGCCCAGGCTGGCTTTGAACCAGATCTCAGATCCGCAGATCTCAGCCTTGTGAATAGCTGGGATTACAGGCATGAGCCCCTGGCGCCCAGACCCCTTCTCTTCTTTTTTACTTATATCCTTGTTTTACTGTGCTCCTGCAAGGTGCTAAGAGGGCCTTTCCCCGTGACACCTGAAACTGGGATTTGTCTTGTTGACTGTACCTCTTCTGGAAGGCGCTCTTTCAACTGGGACCTGGTTTCTATCAGTTAAAGAGACTTCTTGTTCCACATGTCAAACCACTGAAGTGTGAAGCACATAACGGACTTCAGGAGACAGTGCAGAAGAGCCTGCCAGCCTGGGGGACTTACCTAGAACTCTCACACTGGCTGAAGATGAGGTGGACCCCATGTCGTTTACAGCGATGCACGTGTAGATGCCGTCATCTTCTGTGCTCACACCAACAATCTTCAGAGCAGCCTCCCCCAAGTCACTGCCACATGGGAGAGCACATTGGGTACCAGGAAAACTTGTTACCTGGGCACCAGCTCCGATCTCCCCTCCTAAGTTCCCACCACAATTAAGAGCTCAAGAATCATGGTTCATACTTCATGCCCAGGTATCAACTGTGTCATATGGACAGTTCCAGAGTCAATGGTAACTGAGGAATGGACCATGTCAGGCACAGTGAATGGGGTCTTTCTAGTTACCATGTAACAAGATCACTGCATTCCCTTCGAGTGGCTTCCTTACCTGTAGGAGATGCTGTAGTGGCCATCGTTGTTCAAGGTGTTATGTTCGGGGCCCTTCCAGGTGATTGAGGCCTTGGGACGGCCACAGACACGACATCTCAGAACAACTGTCTCCCCTATCTCACACGTGACCTCACTCAATGGGATGACGAATTCTGGGGGAACTGAAAAGGAAAGGAGTTGGTCAACACTAGTCACCTTTGTTCCTTCCCATGTCCTTCCACCCTCACGACCCCCTAATGAATCAGTAAGACTTAAGGTGCTGTCAAAGCCCAGAATGACACAGAAGTCTGCACCTGATGCTATTAAACAGGACCATAGAACTGTGATCACTAAGATACAGTACTCACCGTCATAAATGTAGTTGGGGTTGAGAAGCTGAAATGGAAAAGGCAAACAGGTGTTAACTAAATACCTGAGATACTTTCAGATAGGTTACTAAGGTTCCAGGGCTACAATTCTTGTTCAAAGAACTCAGCATGCTTGTAAGTCAACAGAGCACCTTTCACTGTTGTTAAATGTGTCTGAAAAATGGTGAGCTTTACTTTTCCTGCCCACCAACACACAGGCTATTTAAATCTCTCACCCAACAGGCTAAGTTCAGTTGGGGCTGAATCTCTTCTCAAAGTGGAAGAGACTCTGACCCAGGATGCTTTCAGCTTTTTACTTTTTCTCCAGGCAAAACAGCATGATTTTTAGAGATGAAAGCTAGCTAAACCTGTCCTCAAAAAACTTTGTAAAGTTTATGACCCTGCATGAAACATCTCATCACTTCCCCTTCTGCCTAGGGAGAAACAAGGAAGTCTGAGCCACAGCTTCTTTACATTCTGTTTCCAGAATCCAGGGTTTTTCCCCTGGGAAGGCAGCCGTGTGGGCTGAAGCCAGGTGGGCACCTGGCTCCGGTGACACATACCTCACGTCAACAGTACGGCAGACAAGATGCTAGTGAGACCCTGCAGGACGTTGCTTAGGGGTGGATGCGAGGCAAGGCAGGAGCCCAGCTCTGGTATAGACATGATCCCCCCACCCTGCTTTGCCTTCCTGCCCTCAGAGGGATCTCTTACACACCTTCACAGATACCTTGTTGCTGAGTCCTTCCCGTGATTTCCGGTAACCATTCTCTAACTTGCCTTCCCTTTTGCCGTCTTTGTCCTTTTTCTCAGATTTTTTCCTTAAACGGAGTGCTGTGTGCCAAGATGTTGATTTCCTAGGGAGGAAAAGCACACACTATTTGTGTTACGCCTTGTCAACAATACTGAAAGCACTGAATCTTCAATTCATGCTGTACAGAGGAACTGAACAGCAATCTTCATCAAACAGAACTTCAGAACAATACCTAAGAAACAGGAGATTTTCTTAAAAGAAAATATTAAGAATGTATTAAGAATAAAAAGGGGCATGAAATGGTTAATTTTGCATGCCAACTTGACTGGGCCAGAGTATCCAGATTTCTGGTCAAACATTCGGGTGCTTCTTGGAGGATTCTGGGGTGAGATGAACATTCTTATTTGTGAAGGACATCGCCTCCCTTGATGATGTCAGTGAAGGCATGACTAGAAATAAAAGCCTGGCCTAGCTTGGTTGCAGCTAAGTGGCACAGCACCTGCCTAGTATCCTTGAGAAGCTGAGGTCAAGTTGGAGTACTGCAAAAGCAAAACAAAACAAAAATCAAGCCTCCTTCGCAGGAGGAGGCTCTGTCTCGCTAATGGCAAAGCTGAGCCCTCAAAGTGAGTCTACATATTTCGCTATATACATGGACCCTACTGGTTCTTTTTTCCTAAAGAGCCTTAATGTAAGGTATAGGAATATAATTTGAAGCTGGGTACCAGTAGCTCACTCCTAGCTACTCAAGAGGCTGAGATGTGAGGTTCATGGTTCAAAGCTAGTCTGGACAGGAAAGTCCCTAAGACCCTTATCTCCAATTAATGACAGAAAAAAGCCAGAAATAGTACTGGAGCTCAAACAGTAAAGTGCTAGCCATGAGCAAAAGTAGCTTAGGGATAGAGTCCAGGCCCAGAGTTCAAGGCCTAGGAGTGGCAAAAACAAACAACAAAGCCCAGAGGTTCTTACTGAGACACTGGTGCAGCTATACAGCAGACTCCTGACCTCTGTCTGGTCTTTGTGACATCAAAAGCACAAAGTAAGCCAGGCACAATGGCTCACATTTGTAATCTTAGCTCCTTGAGAGGCAGAGCTAAGGAGGATTGTACTTTGAGGTAAGCCTGAACAAAAAGTGAAGTGCCCATTTCAACCAATAAGTTGGGGCATGAGAGGATGTTTGGTACCAACTCTGTGGGAGGTATAGATCACAGTGTAAGGCTAGTCCCAAATGAAAATGGAGACTTTCTCAAAAAAGAAAGCAAGAAACGTTGGCTTGAGTAGTAGAATCTCTACCTAGCAAGTGTAAGACCCTGAATTCAAACCCTACTTCCTGAAAAAAAGTTACAGAATTCTGTCAACATAGTCCTATTTAGCACAGTTAAGCCTTTTAGGGACATTCAAGGAAGAGAATAGTTTTAAAAATCAGCACTGACATATATAGACAGACAGATAAGTGTCAAACATAACAAAACCATTTCAGTTTGTTTCTTCTTCAGGACGGGGACCCATTATGAATGTTTCCTTGGAACATCCATGACAGTAAGTTAGGGGTGCTTAAAAAGGCTTCTTTCTCCACCCAAGAACTACAGGGACTCCTGCGTCTTGAGAAAAACTTTCAAAATGTAGGTTATCTAAAACGTATGAGGCTAAGTCTGAGGGGCGGAAGAACACTATGCCTTCACCCTGAAGCCAGGGGACCTTTGGAAGCTTTTCCTCACAGTGCTGCATCTTCCTGAGTCTTTCTCCTCCCAGTGCACAGGACCCTGCCCACGGCTGGCTTCACACTGAAAACTCACTTGAGAGTCCCATCAGGGTTCTCCATGATGACTGCACTGGTGTGGCCCAGGACAAAGCCTGGAATCCAGCCCTCGGCTGCAGGGCACTGGTCAGTGGCGGCTCGGAACACCAGAAACATGTTCTGCTGGTTGCTGGCCAGAATTTGAACGACCTCTCCTTGATAGACGTTTATCTCATCCTCCTTCACTGCCGTGTAATCGTGTGTCACCAGCATGGTGGAGATGTTGCTACTGCTGCTACTTTCACTCTGGAGAGGAAAAGATGAGGAAAACAAGGCAGATAGGTACTGAGATGAGATCTGATAGCAGAAGTCTCTGCCCATCAGGGGCTCATCAGACAGGGAGGGCATCAGCTCGCCCAGCACCTGTTTTCCAGTAACCGAAAGCCAAGACCACTCTATAGACAGCATTTAGAAACCACCTTCAAAGTCACTGCAAGGACAACAATTTACTCTGGGAGTCTGATAACCATTTCAGTTCATTTCCTTGTGCTGTCCCAGGAGTGGCCGAGTCATCATGGAGACCCCAGGATGGAGAATGTCCAACCCAAACAGAAAGCTATGAAGTCTACAAACTGCAAGAGGAGCACTTCAGCTCACTGACAGAGCAGATCACAGGAATACACCTCAATCTTTCCAGTGAAACATCTACTGGGAATGCCTATCTCAGAACCACAGGCTGCTGGCCTGCCTAACCTCTTCTCTTCAAAAGGAACAGTGTGGACCTGGAAAGCACATCAACTGCTCTTCTCCTAAGAATAGTTGCTGTCTCTACTATGTCCCTGGTGGGTGATACTCTTACTGAGCTTGCCACATTCAAATGTCCCCAAGGTACTGATGCCATAGGAGCACAGTGTTAATAGTACTGCTTGGTTCTGGTGTTGCAGTTTGGACTTCAGGAAGACATCGTCATGTGGGTATGTGGATGCTCTATCCTGCTCTTTTCCTGTAGTCCAAGTACCCCATTTTTTTTTTGGTCACAGTGACGGACATACAGTCAGTACTCAATCACTGTTCAGTGACTCAGTCAATATGCAAGAATGCAAAAATAAAACCAGGATGACTTCTTAAGGCCACCTACCTAGGCCTATAAGCTGAGTAAAAGCAATATGAATAGCAGGTATCTGTTCCAAAGTCTTATCTAATGAGCTTTATCTACTCATGTCCCCTCACAACTGTACAGGAAACAACCCTGATACAGATACTCTCTTGAGCTTCGGTGCCATTGAGTCAGCTGAAGGGACAAGTAGGAATAGACCTCTCTGTTATCTTCTGTGAGACCAAAGCTGGGAACTACATAGAGACCAGGGTTGTGGACATGACTTTCAGTGGACATCCATGGAGAGCGTCCGTGGCTTGTTCCTCTCCCTCATGGATATCTATTGCTTGGTCTGTGACCCTTCAACTCAAAAGAGTGCCATACATGTCAGGCTTCAGCCTCTGCCTAGACAATCATTCTGAGATTACACAGCCAAATGTACTAGAAAATGTAAAGGCAAAACTTCTGTGGCACAGCTGCTTTGCTTAGTAAGTCATACCAGGGTGTATTTCATAACTTCAGTATTTGTTCACAATAATCATAGCTATTAACTTTCCCAAACACAACTTATATGCTAGGCTGTGTTAGTCATTTTGAATCTATCAACCTCAGTTCTATAACCACCCTGTCAGCAGGCCTGGTCATCAGTCCTTCAGTGTGGGAGAAGCAAGCAAAGACTATTTGCAAGTGAAAAAAAGTCAAAGCCTTGAGTGGCTCCAATGTGCAGGCACTTTTATAGCTGCACAGGAGGGAGCGGGAGGAAAAGACTACAGAGCCAGCAGAAGAGGGCCTAGCCTCATCCATTTTACCCTGCTCTCAGGAGAACTTTGCAGAGGAAAGATGCAGTTGTGGGTCATACTGCTGCTAGGCTGTGACCAGAGACAGCTCCACAGAAGTAGTTATGGGGAAAGAAGGCTCTGCTGATCTGCCAATGGCTATCAGCTCCACTGGGTGAGGAAGCAATTGGTTCTTTTAAGAAAATACTGAAAAGTAGTGTAGGACATTTAAAATTTTTTACTTTGGGCCTTTTCTTTTCCCTAGGCCCTCCAGCTATTTCTATGAGGCAGTCTGATTTGTCTAACCAGACAATTTCCCTTTCCTAGTTGCCTATGGCATAAGAAAAAGTAGGAGGCAGTTGCTGGACCATTCTACTGGAAGACCATGCCTTTTCTCAGGATGGAGCATTCACAGCTAGAGCTGGGATGTGGTCTTCAGTCCATGTCTATTCTGTAATGTCCAGAGAATACCAGCACTGGCTCCTGTGTTGAACAGTGATTGATTCTGAGACACATAATTCTGAAAACTCCTCTTGTGCTTACTGGAAACATGTCCAGGTTAGGATAAAGTAACAGATGATAACAGACTGGTTTTGTATAGGTTGTAGCTGTAAGAACAGGCCTGTGTACCGAGGATGGATGTGGTTCATCACTAGATTGTTTGAACCTTCTTTTCTGGTTGACACTGCATTGGATGCTCACTGCCTACCTAGCACTTGAAATCTACCTGGGGTCTCTCTTGCTTGTGAAACAGAGTGAGGCTTTAATAGCATGTCCACACCAGAAGATACCTACTCAACTCTTGCTTCTGAGGATAGGATAAAATGTAAATAAAAGTGTCAATACCCCCTTCTTAGTTTCTGTCTCAATTAAATATAAAATTTAACAAAACCACGGTTGATGTTAATTTAACAAAATACCAAAAATGGGAGCAAAGGAGAAGACCAAGTCAGTCCGAATGAGAGTTAACAGAACTCTGGAGGAAAGAGGAAGCCATACAAAAGCTAGATTTTTTTCCTCTTATGTACAACGAGATAAAGACACAGACCCTTTCTGGGGAATATATTTAAGAATTTATAAAAAGATTAAACATTGACTCATTAGAACACTTGTGCATGCCTTCAGGAAAGGATTATGGGCCAAGTCATGTCCCATGTAGGAACGCAGGAGGAGGACAGTGAGGAAGTCACAGATTAGGGGGAAAACCCAGCACAGACACCTTTCTGCTTGAGAACACAAGGTAAGTGACAGCAAAATGAGCAGGAGCACCATCACAGAGGCACTCACACTATCACAGCACTTCCTGCTGGAGAAAAGCCTGTCTTGCTTGGGTGCCAGCATCCTCGGCCAGAACCATGTTTCTTTATGGCTCAACTTTGAGTAGACAGAGGAAACATTCCCGCTAGGCAGATTATTCCCACCCATACCATTCTGCCAGCTTAGTTTGCTTTGAGTTGCTGTTAGAAGGTTTCTTGAAGGAATACTGTTTTCATCAGATGTGTCAAAAATGCTCCAAGGATAATTTAAGAGATAAAAAAAGAGACTAAGCACTGAAGAAAAAGCTTGCTAATCTACGAAGATTACAATTTAAATTGCAGGTAAAAAACAGAAAAAAAAAAAGATCTTTCAGTAACAAAAGCCAAAAAAAACCTCAAAAAACAAAACACCACGAGTGAGGCAGGGGTTAAAAACAGTTCCAAGATACTTTGCTGCTTGGAAAGATGAAAGTACTTAAAGCTGCTACATTGAGAGTGTTAATGGTCAGCCATTTCTTATTAAGGAGACAGGGACAAAGCAAGGAGCAAGTTAGTAGAGATGAGAGCAGGTGCTGTCCACAGTCGCAGCAGGGGTTAGCGGCGATGCATTCACTCGGTGGCTGTGTGCACCTGTCCAGGCCTGCAGGGCATGGACACACACGCACATACAGAGATGCCACAGGCGTGTCTACTTGGGCAGAGCATGGGAGTGCTGGAGGAGGCAACTACTGCCACGGAGAGCTGGAGAGCTGGAGTTAGTACGGAGGAGGGCGGCGGCGACACAGAAGGCTTAGAAGAGTTGGTAGGACAGAGGCGGTAGAGTGCTAGGCGCAGGCTCCCAGGCGTTCTTACCCCGTTGCTCTGTGTGGACTGCACAGACTGCTCACTGGCCGAGGAGCAGGTGCTCATGCGGTCTGTGTCCTTGCTGGGGGCTGCGTGCCGGTGTGTCTGCCGCTGGAGGGAGTCACTGTCCCCCGGGAAGGTGAAGGAGCCAGGTCGGCTGGCGGGGGAGGCAGGAATGGAGCTCCAGAAGGAGCCCCCCTTCTGCAGGGGACTGCTGGGGGGAATGGATTCCTTGCCCAAAGGAGAAGGGAAGGTGGTGGAAAGAGGCGAGTTCAGCGGGGAGATGGCACCAGGCCTAGGTTTGCCCAGGGGCAGTGGGCCCAGGCTGCCCCGTGCTTCCTTGGCGTTTCCTTCCTGGCTTGAACAAGAAGCATTCGCGATGGTCTTCCTGGGGCTTTCCATGACCTTCATCTTGGGGATGGGCTCTGTTTCTTGTTCAGGACCTTCACAGTCACCACTTGTGGGGACCCGGCTAGGCTGGCTAAGGCCAATCTCAAGGGCCGGGCTGCTGGTGGAGGGAGGCAGTGAGGGACTGGAAGCGGACATACCTGACATCTTGTCTGCCTCTGCCTGGCTGGAGGCTGCAGAGGAGACCAGGGGGGGATGGTGTCTGACAGGCTGCGGGATCCGGGAGGGCCTGCTCCTGCTTGAGCTGGGGATGCTGCTGCAGCTGCTGAGGCCACCGCCATGACTGCTGCTGCCACCACTGGAGGCCCCACTGCCACCACTGCCCCCACTCCCGCTGCTGCCACCCCCGCTGCTGCTGCCACCGCCCCCGCTGTGGTTCCTCTGGTACTCGATGGGTGATGTCAAGGCTGTAACCATGCAAGAAAAGCAGAAGAGACTCAGTTAGGGCACCAGGAGAAGGTGAACTTCAGAGCATGCAACACAAGGATGTGCCAGGCTAGAGCATCTCCCACAAGTCAGGCTCACTGAGGGACTGTGCAGTCACCATGGCCTATGAATGTCCACACTAGCAGTAGTGGGTACAGGAAAGCTAGTGCCGCTGTCTCGTTTCCTGAGGGTGAAGTAGCACCTCAGCTACCATACATAGGCACAACTTGCAGACCACCTAGTTCTTCAGGCAAAACAAATCAAGCAAGGGATGTTACACAGCACTATTAGGTTGCTTGCTGGTCCTATCCCTCAGCTTCAGCAATTTTATCACATGGTCTTCTGCAGGAAAATAGGAATCAAGGAAGAAAGAATATATGGAAAGCCACATGCTGGTGGCTCATGACTATAATCCTACCTTCTCAGAAGGCTGAGATCTCAGGATCAAGGTTTGAAGCCTGCCCGGGGAGTAAAGCCCATGAGATTCTTTTTTTTCTTTTGCAGTTAATTTAAAATTGTGGGATAATGTATATAGAGAGGGGTTACATCACATTCATCAGGTAGTAGATGCATTACTTCTTGCACATTGATACTCTTTCTCATGTTTTTGTCCCCATTTCCCTCCCCCTACCTCTCCCAATCATCTTGTTTCCCCCCTTCCCTTCCCTATTTCAAATAAGCAAATAAACATATATACAATATACTAGCTAACAAAGGCAGAACAGTAACAATATGAGATAAACCATAGGGCAAAAAAAGAGAAAAGAAATAACATAGTACATTAATAACAATAATCACACAACATAAAACTCTTGTTTCTACATCTTAGAGTTCTTTTCATTTAATCTCACCCTATATGACCTTATGTACATAGCTTTTGAGCTATTGTAATCCTCTGCTAGGAGAGTCCTAGATGTGTACTAATTATTACAAATGAGGGAAACCATGGAGTCTATGTTCCTTTGGGTCTAAGCCCATGAGATTCTTATCTCCAATTAACCATTTAAAAGCTAGGAGTTGTTGCTCAAATACTAGAGGCACTACCCTTGAGCAAAGTAGCACAGGGACAGGACTTGGGCTCTGAATTTAGCCTTAGGACTGAAAAAAGATACATAGAAAGACTAACAAAAATTCTTAGGTATTCAGACTCTGAGAATCACAACAATCAGATGTGTGCCCCTACATAGGAAGCCTAGCATGTGTAAGGAAATACACGAGTGCCAGACGCCCTTTACAAACTGTGCTGGTCAGGGTGTAGCACAGGACTAAGTACAATGACCACGAGGCTCTTCTACCTAGGGCTCCTGTCCAGTCATGATTTTTGTTCCTCAGGAACTTGTGTGGGTATCAGTAAACCAACATCATAGCTTAATCGTGCTTGTAATTTGAGTTCACTATTTTTGAGTGTGTGTGAACCAGTCCTAGGGCTTGAACTCAAGGCCTAGGCACTATTCCTGAGCTTTTGTGCTCAAGGCTAGAGCTCTACCACTTGATACAGATTTATCTAGCTTTCCTCACCCCCTCTCTCCCAGCCCGGGATAATAGGAGAAAAGTATTGCAGACTTTCTTGCCTGGGATGGCTTTGAACCATGATCCTCAGATCTCAGCCTTCTGAGCAGCTAAGGTTACAAGATGTGAGCAATGACATCTAGCTTTCAGTTGATTTTTTTTTTTTTTTTGTCAGTCTTGGGGCTTAAACAGAGGGCCTGGGTACTGTCTATGAGCTTTTTCAAGGCTAGAGAGGTCTACCCATAGAGCCACAGCACCACTTCAGATTTTTTCTGTACCAAGGAACTGAACCCAGGGCTTCATGCATGCTAGGTAAGCACTCTACTGCTAGCTCACATTCTCACTCTGAGTGAATTCTTTTGAAAGACAAAAATACAGGAACTGGGAGCATGACCTAGTGGTAGAGTGCTTGCCTAACATGCACAAAGCCCTGGGTTTGATTCCTCAGTACCACATACATAGAAAAAGCCAGAAGTGGTGCTGTAGAAAAAAAAAAAAAAAGAAAAACTCAGAGATTTTTCAATCCTATATATTAATGTTTAAAGACTTGTGTTAGTTGGACATGTTGACTCAAGCCTGTAACACTAGATACTCAGAGAGCAGAAGTTGGGAAGAGTGGAGTTCAAGGCCAGTCTGGATAAAAAGTTAGCAAGATCCTATCTCAATCAATCACAAAAAGTGTAGTGGTGTATGCCTATGACTCCAGATCCATAGGAGAAGTTAGACAGAGGTTCATAGCCCTGAGTATGAGATTGTATGTGGAAAATAATTGATAAAAAGGGGTAGTGGGACATAGTACAAAGCTCTGATTTAAACACCAGTACTAGGAGAGAGAAAGAGAACATAACAGACAGACACACCAGTGTTCACTGACAGCCATTGGATCCTACCTGAGTACAAGTGTAAATGTAATTAGCCTGTGAGTTGTAATCAGCCTAGAGTAAACACAAGGCTTCCGATTACCATTGGCCAAAAATGTCCAGGCTTTGATTTTATACTAAGCGCTTATGTACCTATGTTCCTAGCTCTAGAACATACATAGCCTTGTGGTGGTTTTTTTCATGAGTGAACATAACAATAAATTAGACTACAGAGAAAGGAGTGTGGAACATGGGCACACAGAAAACATAAACCCAGTGATCTTGGACTGAATCTGCCACACTCTTCATGACTAACATAGTAACAGCAGAATAGGAGCCAGCAGTTACAGGGGATTATCACGTGTATTAAGGGACAAAGCAAGACAGTTGACCATTCTTAGTTTTTGAGACATGGTCTCACCATGTAACCCAGGCTGACTTTAGGCTGATCTTCCTGCCTTAACTTTCCGAGTGCTGTGATTTCAGATGTATGTACCTTACCTAGTCATGTCTTTTTTTTTTTTTTTTTAAAGTAGACAAGTGTGCAGTACAATCTTTGGTTGGTTTTATCTGCCTCAAGTTCTATTTGAATACTCACTTTTCCAAAACAGGATCTAGTGTGTGTTCTGTGCATGGCAGAACCAAGCAGTATACTCTGAGGGTTATGTGCCAAGAGTTCATGGCTGCTTCAAATCCTGACTCTGTCACCTACCACCTGTGAGACTTTACACAAATTATCCACCCACTTTTATCGCATCCATAAGATGGGGACAACGCTAATGCTTGGTAAATAGGTTAGGACAGTACCTGACATATGGTAATTGCTAAGTTATATCATTATTACCAATACATGATGGGAGGGTGGAACAGACAAGAAAGATAAATATGCGGGCTGGGAGTTTGGCCTAGTGGTTAAAGTGCTTGCCTAGCATGCATGAAGATCCGGGTTCGATTCCTTGGTACCACATACATAGAAAGAAGCCGGAAGTGGTGCTGAGGCTCAAGTGGTAGAGCTCTAGCCTTGAGAAAGTCCAAGGATGCTGGGGACCGACTGTGGAGTCAATGACCTTGGACCTGACCTTGGACCTACACAACTGTATACACAAGGAAGTAACTCTTATCAGGATAACTTTAAGCAATGTCAATCAGTTCTTATCAGGATAACTTTAAGCAATGTCAATCAGTTCTTATCAGGATGACTTTAAGCAATGTTAATCCTTTCTCATTTATCCTATATGTGACTTGTTTACTATTTTGTATGAATGTAGCCTCTGGCAGTTCCCTAGTTTTAAGAAGAGTGTTTAAGGTCAGAACTTAAAATAAACAGGACAGTCTTAGGCGGCAGTCTGGAGCTCACAACCTTCTTGGACTGCTGACTTGGGCTGTAGTCCTCGCGAACTCCATCTGTTTTGTCTCTCTTTTAATTTTTCCTAGTCCTTGCCCCTATTTCAGGAATCCCAATCTGCAAACCCTGGTTTGCTGCCGGCTGGCCCCGGCACAAGGACAGTGCTCAGGCCCTGAGCTTAAGCCCAGAATTGGCAAAAAAAAAAAAAAAAAAAAAAAAAAAGAAAGATAAATATGCATTAAAGAGATACAAGGGAATTTGTGAGTAATGCAATGTACTTACCATTTAAAAAATTGCGCTGGTTTTCTAAAATCTGGTTGATTTCATGGATCCATGTTTGCCGGACACTTGGACTGGATGAATGCAAAATGAAGGTCTCTACCACATCACCCGTCCTTGATGTCAGAGCAAATTTACAGGGATCATTTTCCACATTTTCCTCCAGGCAAAGGCAACTCACCTTTAAAAGATTAAGATATTATTTACAATAGCTAAGAGGTAGAAGTAACCAAGTGATGAATGGATAAGCAAAATTTTGCATAAGGAGAAAAGTTCTTGCATATACTGCAACATGAACCAACTCTGGAACATGCTGAGTGCAATAAGTTGTACAGAGAAAGAGATCTACTCTCTTGTGCAATTTCTATAAGGTTCCTAGAACTGTGAAGTGCATGGAGACAGAAAGTAGAAGGGAACAGCAGGGGATGCAGGGCAGGAATGGGGATTTAGTGTCTAATGAAAACAGAACTCCAGTTGGGCAAGATGAAGAGAATTCTGGAGTCTGATGGTGATACAATGCAAACATTCTTTTTTTGGGGGGTGGTAGTCATAGGACTTAAACTCTAGGACTGGGCACTGTCCCTGAGCTCTTCAGCTCAAGGCTAGTGCTCTACCACTTGAGCCACAGCATCACCTCCAATGCAAATATTTTTAATATTTCTAAGCAGTACAATTAAGACAGTAAACTTCATGGTACTGTTTACAATTATTTTAAAAAAGCACATTTATCACTAAGTGCACCAAGCACAAAGTGAAATTTCATCCTATATCAGAGTGGAAACAATCACTTTTGGATGAGTTGTCATTTTATTTCCTCCAAAATTATGTAGAGCGATCCTGAACTAAGCATCTGAAATCCAAAATGTCTGATACATAAAACTTTTTTTTTTTTTGGCCATGTCCTTGGGCTTTCTCAAGGCTAGAGCTCTACCACTGGAGCCAGCGCACCACTTCCAGCTTTTTCTGTGCGTGTGGTACCGAGGAATCAAAGCTGGGTTTTCAGGCAAGCACTCTACCACTAGGCCAAACTCCCGGCCCTGACATGTAAAACTTTGAAAACCAACATGATATTGAGGAAAATTTTATAGCTGACCTCACATGATGGGTTGTACACATCAAAACACAGGCACTGATGGCTCACACCTGAAATCGTAGCTACTCAGTAAGTTGAGATCTGAGGATTGCATTTTGAAGCCAGCCTGAGCAGGAAAGTTTATGAGACTCTTACACCCAAGTAAACTATCTAAAAGCTGCAAGTGGAGCTGTTGCTCCCTTGAACACAAGAAGACGTAGACATAGTAAAAAGTACTCTGCAAAATTACTTCACGGTATTATATCAAGGGTGTATGAAATATAAAGTATGTTTAGAATTAGAACTAGGTCCTATTCTCAAATCTCTCATTTTGTGTATTTGTGTGTATATTTAAATATTTGAGTATTCTCAAACCAGAAAAAAAAATTCTCAAGTCTGAAACACTACTGGTCCCAAGTACTTCCTATAAGAGGTGTTCAACTTGTACAATGAAGCTTTTCAATGCCATTAAAAACTTGTTAAGTGGGGATAATCTGGAAAAATACCAGGAAAAAGCAAGGATAGGGGAGGGAGTGGTGGGTCAAGGGGTAGAGCATCAACAAGGTAAGTGTGTTGAGCAAGTATATAAGGCCTTGAGTTCAAACCCCAGCACACACACACACACACACACACACACACACACACACACACACACACACACACAGAGAAAAGCAAAAAGAAGGTTTCAGTAGACTGTGAAAATGATGGATGAGAAGTTCAGGTGACAGGTATGTGTGTTCATATGAGTGATAGGAGGGGTGGTTATGTTTCAATGCCTGGCCCTGAAGCTTCTGCAGACACTGGTAGGCAGGAGTCCTTTAGCTCAAAAGAAACACTGCAGCCAACAGAAATCCTGGCAGTGTGCCAGAAGGAGGAGGTATAAGGTCCTACCACTGCACTGTGAGGTCTGCAGGCTTGCAAGGGTCTAAGATGTTACCTGATGTCCCTAATGGGCATTCTACTGGCTTAGTGTATGAGACCCTCACAAAGAAGATCCTCTGACCCCAGGCCTACACAGCTGCAGAGGTGGCAGCAACTTGAGACACTGACACAGCCCAGTGACCATCACCTGGGACCTCAGCCTTCCTGTTTTTCTTTGTCTCCCTTTGGCTCGTCTTCTTTACAGGTGTATGGTCATTTGAAACTATTTTTATCTGTCTATCAGAGGCCATGGAAGGGAAGGTATCTGCCTGATCTATCTCTGTCCTGTGCATAGCAGAGTACTTATACCTTTTTTTTTTTTTTTTTTTGGGCTTATACCTCCTTGTTGAATGAGGAAAAGAATGAGACAGGGAGCTAACTATTTATTTATATTGGTCATAGAGTGATACTTCAAAGCTGTGAGAGTCTAGAAAAATATTGGATGTATCCCTATAGAAGGTGGTTCATAAACGCTATTTATGAATGGTGTTTCACACAGAGGTGTATGTGAGACATTAGTAGCTCCAGAATATAAACAGAAAAGGGATGGAACAAAGTAGATTTTCAAGTATATTAGTAGGTTCTTTACATATGAATAAAGCTACTATCAGATTTGTTATTAAAATAAGAAACGTTTCATCAGTAAATGCTCTGGCATATAAAGAAAGTCCTACAACATGAGAAGGGGTATCAATGTTTGTGAAGAAATGCAACTTCTATCTGGTAAATATAATGAAACCCTTCTATTAATTACAACAACAAAAAAAAGAAAGTCCCACAAACAGATCTTACCTTGATACTGTTCTTGAACAGGAACCCTGGCATAGAGAAGCCCTTCTTCTTATCAAGTGGTTCACTGAATATGACAATCTGCTCAAAGAGGAAAACCCGCCGCTCTCTGCAGCGAGGGAGAAGTCCTGAATCTTGATCTGTGACCAAGAATGTGTCCTGCAAGAGCAGTTTACCCTGCGCAACAATTTTACCCTAGAACAAGAAAGGAGCAAAGGGATGGAGAAAAAATTGCATTCTAAGGTATCAGATGCTCTGCTTTCTTTAGAATTCATGCCACAGAATAATATATTTTTTTCTATAAGTTTACAGATCTTCTCTCTCCCCTCCACCCCGTGCCCCATACTTCTTTTACTATGAGGAACTATTCATCCCAAACAGAATGACTCTAAAAATCTTGCCAACATCTGTATACCACTGGCCTCAGTTAAAATCAGAGTAAAAACAGTGGCTCCCAAGGAATGTCCTGAGCAGCAGCAGCCCAGGCAAGAACAGACAGAGACAGCTGAGGAAGGCCATCGGTGACTGTGCCAGATTCATGGAGACCCGTAGTACCAGACCTTGAAACCCCAAACAGGTGGAAAGCAAAGCAAAAACATACAATTGCTTTAACAGTAAGAAAGAATCTGTTCTGAACTTGAATTATCCAGACGTCACAGCATCTGGCAACCAAAGAAAAGTGTGACCCTAAACTCAAGGTCCCAGGGGAGACAGAAGTGTAAAGGCTACCTAGGTTATTTGTTGCTAGTGCCCATGGCTTTAGATGCCAAGAAAGCACAATCTTGCTTGTTTCTGCCAGTGGTGGCTGGATTTTTGAGTAGAGAAAAGTCCCTAAAAGCAAATCAAACACACTGAAAAAGAGGTTGAAAAAAGTCCAGTCAGGTTGAAAAGAAGTGAGAGAAGATATAAACCAAATAGAATGCTCTTTCTACATGTGAAATGAACTCAAGACAAAAGAGGAAGGGAGCGGAGGAGCCATTCAGAGAACAACATCAGAATTACATCGAATCCTTGGAGGCGCCCAACATTCATCATGTCGTTGCACCGCTTCGGTACTATGCACATGACTTCCACGGCTTTCTGTGGGTGAGGACAAAGCAAAGCAAGAATTTACGTTCTTCTAGGAGAAGTCTGAATGCTATTCTCCCACTGGGCTGCCAAGCTCAGTTCTCCTCCCTCCCCCTCTCAGCAGGCAGAAGGAGCATCTGAATGCCCTGGGGAGACCTGAACCCCTGCTGTGACCCATTTCAAGGTCAGACTCCTGCCTGCTGCCCCCACCATACTGAGGTACAGGAATTAGAAGGGGTTTGTTTGCAAGGGCACAACTAACATGAAAAGTACCTCTAATTCTGATGTGTCCAGGCTAGCTTTTTTGGAGTACTTGAGGAAGTCCTGTGAGGGAAAGGGAAGGATAGAGTGAGGCTCAGAGATTGAATTCCATTTCCTGATGGCAAAGCCAGACCAAATGTAAAGGTTCCATTTTCAAAGACAAGATCTTGTCTCTCTTCACATGCAGATCCTGAGGTTCAAGTGCAGTGCCTTTAGTTGTGCTTAAGAATTTTAAATGATTTAGTGCTTTTGCTAATAAGCCAGTTTAGAAAGATAAGCAGATATGAAAAACTTAAATTTTTTCCAAAGCTCCAAGATTAAAAAATACTTTAGGCTGGCAGAGCTGAAGAAAAATTATTAGCTTTCCAAGGTTGATGGCAGGGAGACAAAGTATGCCAATTTCATTCAGAACTTGAGGGAAACAAAACATTTTGTAAACATCTCAACAAATTGCCAAAAAAAATTTTTGAAATACATAAATTCAGGAGTAATGAGGGACTTTGAATTTCTTTCAGAAAGTATCCCGTAACTTGTCAATCTTTTCCTGCCCTCAGGAGTATAACACACATACCACTTCTGCTGAGTGTCCCCTATCCCGGCTTACCTTTAAAAGCAGCTGGTATTTCATAATTCTCTGCACAGGTTTGATCAACAAATCTGTGAGCTGTAACCTGTGGCCGAGACGTTGTTTTAAGTCCTGGAGTTTTTAAGGAGGAAAAAAAAATCAAAACATGTATTATTCACTAAAAGGCAGTTTTATATTCCTTGTAATATGACTATTGGTACAAATAGTAAGAAGTCTTTTATATTTGTTCAAAGACCTTTTTTTCCTTTTTGAAAAAACAACCCAAGTCTCACTATTAATTCAGGCTGGTCTAGAACTTGCAATCCTCCTGCTTACTGAGTTCCAGGATTATAGAGGCCTTCTTTTAACTGTTTCCTTAATATTCAAACACATATGTTATTTTTAAAGCTTCAGATGAAAAGTTCAGATCATGAATTATTCTCAATTTACAATTGGCCTTTGGTTTAGAATGTTTTTTAATGACTCCAGTCCTTTTCAAAGACTAAAAATTCAAGTTATTTATTTCTAAATTAAAAGTATATATTTTCCATACTTTTTTTTTGGGGGGGGGGGTCAGTCATGGGGCCTGACCTCTGCATGCTATCAGTGAGCTCTTTTGCTCAAAGATAGTGCTCTACCACTTTGAGCTGCAGTGCTACTTTGGGTTTTCTGGTGGTTAACTTGAAATAAAGGACTCATAGGGACTTCTCTGTCCAAGCTGTCTTTGAACTTTGATACTCAGATCTCAACCTCCTGAGTAGTTAGGATTATAGGTGTGAGCCACCAGCAGCCAGTTTTCCATACTTATGGAAAATTAATCACCTGTATGAAGAGGTTGCATTTTGACATATCCACATGTACATACAATGTACCTTGATCAGACTCACTCTCCCCTCCATCACTCTCCTCATGCCACCTATTCCTAAACCAATCCAGCTCATATTCATTTGCCCTCTCCATTTCCCCCTTATTGTACCAGTACCTATATCCTAGATAGGATCTGTTTTACATTCTTGTCATTCATTTTTTAGTGTATGCTAACTGTTTAAAGGGTTTCACTGTGGTATCTCACACATGCATAAATAGTACTGTAACCAGATCAACCCTCTTACTTATGTTCACTTTCTTCATCCTCCTGCACCTTATTATTCAGCTTATTCTAGTACTCCAGGGGGAGGATATCAAATTGAATTAACTTCAGAAATCTTATGATTCAGGCCAATATTCTGAGGATTATTTGGTTTCCTAGTAAAGTATTCACTATATATTCATTCTTAAAAATCAAAATATAACAAAAGATTCAGAAATAATTTGTTTATATCTTGTGTCTTACCTCAAAAAAAGTATCTATGTATTCTGACACAATGTGCTCAGACTTTGGTTTATTTTGACAATAAACTATGTACATGTGCAACCTTCTCTCCTAGGAACAAAAAAGGCAAACAGACGTGTTAAAGGATATAATAGGCATACACTCAATGACATTCATAAAGGGAAATGTCTTAAAACCCAGTTACACATGGCTAAGACTCTCATGGCTCTATCACACAAATCAAATCTTTTACTTTCTAGTACTAATACTAGTTCTAATACTGCTGGCAGCACAGTTATTTCCCTTCCTCAAATAGTCCTGGTCCTGGGTAAGCTTGTTTTTTAGTAGGTGCTATTTCTTTCTTTTTTGGTGGTACTTTTGGAGGTTTGTACTCAGAGCCTTGTGCTTGCTCAGCAGGTAATTTTCTACTGAAACATAACTCAGCCCCTGTGTACAGCCTTTTATTGGCTGAGATGGGATCTTGGGAACTTTGGGCCAGGAGTGGCCTCTCAATCTCTCAATCTCAATCTCCAAAGGGCCTGGCCCTTAGTATGTTGTGTGCGTGTGTGTCTGTTGGTCATGGGACTTGAATTGGCTTGAGTGGTGTACTGGAGCACTCTAACATTGGAACTGTAGCTTCTTTTGCAGCTTCGTGGTGGCTAGTTGGAGATAAGAGTCTCATGGACTTTCCTGCTCAGGCTAGCTTTGGACCACATTCCTTAGATCTCAGCATCTTCAGTAGCTAGGATTATAGGCATGAGCCACTGGTGGCTTACTGGAGCCTGAGTAAGTCTTTAATCTTAAGTCCCGCAGGCAGGGAAAGAGAAGATGATGAATGGCCCCTTGATTCACAGATTCCCAAAGTAAGGTAAGAAGACACTTGAGGATTCCAAGGGTTGTCAGTGGCCCCATTAGATCAATCTATTTTCAACATAACAATATGGCTTGCCTTTTTTATTGTGTTGACATCTGCATTGATGCACAATACCAACCATGGGTGAAACTGCTTGGCACTCATTTCCCACTACTGCAAGTCTGCACTTTAATACATTCTTCTGATAAGATGGCCTGTACAACTCTTCTGCTCTCTGAATCACTGACTCAAAGAAAAGCACTTTTGTGACTGGTGCTTTTTTAATGGACCACCAGTTCACTTCAAAGAATGATGGTGAGAAAGTATAATTGCTTACATCTGGGTATGTGGTAGACACTATTGAACATGAACAATGCAAGCCTGTCATTTCAAGGTAAATAACTAACAATATATGTGAACAATGAAAATTTCAGTTAAGGAAAAAAACAAAATTTGGGGGAATGTGTCTAACACTGTGAACTTGACAGTTCTTAAATAGTTTTTTTGGAAGTGATAGGGAGCAATATTAAATTTTTGATTTGTAGGTAATGCGTAAAAAATGTATCAACATCTAAAAATTCTGCCTAATTCATCAAGCTATGATGTTACAACATAGTGCCCAGGGAAAGAACTTTGGAGAACAGTTTAACAGATTTTATTTAACAGTAAGGGAGAAGTTCACAGACATGTTTCCTGACTCTACACTGCAACTAACCTTTAAGAAATTATCCCTTATCAAGTTTTGGTGGAGTACCTAAGAAAACTATCAAAACACTTTATTCATTGCTAACTAACTTCATTACATTAAAGTATATAAGAAGAAAAAACTCAGAATAGGCTGAATATGGAAGACACAAAAACCCAGTTTTTGAAGATTCAGGACTTCATTCTTGGCTAGACAGTGCTTACTATCTGAGCTACACCTGTATCCTTGCTGTCCTCTTTAATCCAGAAATTTATAAAAGGCCTCCTCCTCCCCTCCACCCCATCGTGGGGCTTGAACTCTGGGTTTGGGTGCTGTCCCTGAGCTCTTCAGCTCAAGGCTATAGCTCTACCTCTTGAGCCACAGCACCACTTCTGGTTTTCTGGTGGTTAAGTGGAGATAAGAGTCTCCAGGTTGGCTTTGAACCATTATCCTCAGATCTCAGCCTCCTAAGTAGCTAGGATTACAGGCATGAGCCACTGGTGCCTTGCTACTTTTTATTTGAATGTAGCTTTTTTCATAAAAACTTCAATGCTAACTCATTTACTTTAGATATAAGTTTATAATTGACCGTTCCATTAGGCCCATTATAGGTAGAGATGCAAGTTCACTAAACTACTCTGCCCACAGATACTCAAAAGGTTCCTGCTTCAGGCCCCTTCTAACCAACTAGCTGTATTGTCAATCAAATAGCAAGCTTCAGCCTGAACAGGGAAAGTAGTTAATATATGGGTAGACAAGTCAGAGAACTTGACATTATTGCAGAACACAATATAAATAATGCCATTGTACTTACATGTTTAACAAATAAGGATCCTAGTTTTTCCGGATCTTCAAGGCACTTCTCTAACTCTCCTAAAAAAAAGCTAAAAAGAGAGGAAAATATGAGAAGTATTTCTAACTGGCTTCCTAATTTTAGGTGTGTATTTTCCCAATAGCCTGTGTAGACAAGGGCAGTGGGGAGAGAAAAGTATATACTTGTCAGATATACACCACACAGACAACATTATAAAACAAAAATACATACAGTTTAAAAAGTTAGGGGCCGTGAGTTTGACCTAGTGGTAGAGTGTTTACCTAGCTTGGACAATGCTTTGGGTGATTCCTCAGTACCAATTACACTGGGAAAAAAAAAAAAAAGCCAGAAGTAATGCTGTGGCTCAAGTGGTAGAGCGCTAGCCTTGAAGAAAGCCCAAGGACAGGGCTCAGGCCCAGAGTTCAAGCCCCAGGCCGGCAAAAAAAAAAAAAAAAAAAAGCTATGGCAGAATGAGATGATTCTCCCTTGATTGGTAATCTTTCCTAATGCTGGAAAAGTAACAATCATAGTCTCAATTTTTTTCAAGAACATACACAGTAATATCTTTGGCTGAATACTGATTAAAAAACAAATACTCCAAAATATAGTATCAATTTTCATTTCTGAAAAGTTGGTCTGCATACCTGTAAGTTTCATACTTTTTCTGATAGTCTTAAGGACTCTTAATTGGATAATAGATATTAAATACTGGACATATCTGTGAAATAATGAAATTTTCTCAAATATCAAAATAAACGTGTAGGTTTTAAGGATTAGGAATGTTGTGTTTATGGCTTTAAAGACAAGCCTTTTGAAAAGACTAATAATACAACATATCCCTTTCAAATTGGTTTCATTGTGCTTTTGGTAAGATCTATACATTGGAGTCTCATTTTTTTAAAGTCAAACAATCAAATATCTATGAATTCAAGTAAATTAGTTAGACATTCTGATATGAAAATAAAGATCTAGGGACTGGGAGTTTGGACTAGAGGTAGAGTGCTTGCCTAGTACATATGAACACCTGGGTTTGATTCCTCAGTACAGATACATAGAAAAAGCTAGAAGTGGTGCTGTGGTTCAAGAGGTAGGGCTCTGGCCCTGAAAAAGCCCAAGGACAGTGCTCAGGCCCTGAGTTCAAGCCCCAGAACTGCCCCCCCCCCAAAAAAAAGAAAGAAAATAGAGATCCCACATTTGGGTTCATAGGCTTTTCATTTTATAAGGAGAGGCAAGAGCAGAGATAACAAAACACTGCTTGATGCTTATCATGGCAATATCTTCTTATATCTATATATTTTAAAGGGCACAAATTGCTAGCTGTAGGGGAAAGTGAACCCATGGATGGCATGCCAAGTGCAGGCCTAACGGAGAAGCAGCAGTTGGCTTCAGCTTTAAAGAGAAAGCATGGATTTGTATGCTTTGATAGAGGAAACAGCCATGCCTGTAAACATAGGACAGCAGGAGGCCTGTCCAAGTCATGGGCATGGGAATCTGAAGCTAGAATATCCTACTGCATCCTTCAGTTGCAACATTAATGTGTTTGGTGGCAAGCTCTGGCAAGTGAGGCACCAATCCCATGTGGCCCTCTTCCTGGATAATGTAAGAATGGACAAGATACTAGGAACAAGTTTCATTTATGTGGGCAATGGTGTCTACTTTTCCCATTAACACTGAGTTGGACAAACAGATTTAGAACTCTCTAATAGTAACATACTCAAAAGAGGTTGCATTCCTTCCTTCCTTTCTTTCCTTCTCTCCCTCCCTCCTTCCTTCCTTCATCTTTTCTTTTTTGGTACTGGGGATTGAACCCAGGATGTTGCATTTGCTAGACAAGCACTTTGACCCTGGGCTACATTCCAGCCTGAGGCTGCATTTCCAATTAGAGACATTTACTAAGGCTTGCTCTCTGCAGATGTCCTAAGTGCTTTGCAAGTATTAATTCATTTGCTATATAAAAAAAATCCCCATGAGGTGATGCAGACAAAGAAGATATATTCAGAGAGGGAAGCAAATGCCTTAAGGTCAGAAATAGTCCACAGCCCAGACAGTGAATTTCCCACTTACAAATCTGGTAGCTTGGCAGTAGTAAAAGGTTAAGATTTTCTCCCAAGCCTTGAAATGCTATTATTAAATTCTTTAGTACCTAGTATGTCCTTTGTACAGGTTTCTCCATGAGGCTACCCAGGTAATAAAGCAAAATGAATCCATAAATCTCTACTATACCACTGGCCTGGCCTGAGGAAGTTTATCACACGCTGATGTTCCGCATACCATCTAGTATGACATGTATCTTACGTACTCTCTGTGCCAGTCATAAATCTGATGGATGTTGCCAAATACAATCTTGTCTTTTCCCTTCATGTCATCAGGTACCCCATCTTCTTTCATAAGTGCCATGTAGCCCTACAGTGGAATATTTAGAAACAATTACTATGCAGTATGTTTAAATCAAGTAGCACAGTATTGCTTAGGAAAGGACAAAATAAGCATACACTGTTTTATAATCAATCCGCAATTTAAAGATAAAAAGGTATTTGAAAAGTGCACTACAAATACAGTTATATCCTATTATAATTTGCTCTTCTTGAACTCCTTAACATTAATAGATCCAAATTCTTTTCTTTTCTTTTTTTGGTCAGTTGTGTGGCATGAACTCTGAGCCTAGGCGCTGTCCCTGAGCTCTTCAGCTCAACACTAGCACTCTATCACTTGAGCCACAGTGCCACTTCTGGTTTTCTGGTGGTTAATTAGAGATAAGAGTCTCACAGACTTTCATGCCTAGGCTGGCTTTGAACTGAGATCATTAGATCTCAGTTTCCTTGAGTAGCTAGGATTACAGGTGTGAGCCACCAGCGACGGGTTCAAATTTCTTATAAGGAACTGACATAGATTAAAAAAATATACATGGTTTTATTCGCACTAATAGTATTAGCTAATAAATTTTAAATATTTGATCAGAACCACACTTTCTACCGTGTTTTTATCTCAAAAGAATTTTGTTTTTGATTACATAATTTTAAAGGATTTAACAAAATTATTCTTATAAAATGATTTTTAGCAAGAAAAATATATAGATAGCCTGTGATTTAAACTTTCCATTCAGTTAGGTGTGGTGTTGAATGTCTTGCTATTCCAGTTCAAGCTACATTAGCAGACCTTCCCTTAAAACTGAACCTCCATTCAACTGAAATGAGAGCCTATACCAGAAGCTTTTTCATATTTAAGTTACACATGCCTCAATGACAACTTGTTAAGTATGTCAACATTTTTTTTTTTTTTTTGGGGTTCTGGCTGGTATTGGGGCCTGAACAGTCTGGCAGTTGTCTCAGTTTTTTTCTTAAAGTTAGTTGTACTTCCAGTTTTTGTGCTCCCTGACTGGAGATAAGAGTCCTAAGGACTTTATTATTCCAGATGGCTTTGAATTTTAACCATTAGATCTAAGCCTTCTGAATAGCTAGGATTAGACGTGTGAATCCCACTTCCAGCTGTTAAATCTTTCATTAGCTATAATGGCTATTACCCTTTTGCTATCTGTCTGTCTGTCTTCACTGAAGATTCAGGGAAAGAGCCCAGGGCTTTGTATATGCTAGGTGAGTAGTCTGTCTCGGAGCTAACTCCACCATCCCTACCTATGGCTGTTACCTTTTTTTTTTTTTTTTTAGTGCTTGTACTGAGGCTTAAATTCTGAGTTCTGAGGTCTTGGATTTTTTGCTCACAGCTGGTCATCTACCACTTGAGCTATATGTCTGGTCAGTCTTTTTGCTGGTTAACTGGAGATAAAAGTCGATTTATCAGACTGGCCTTAAATTAGGTTCTTAGGTATCAGCTATCATTCTAGGTATTAGGTATTAGCTATCATTCTAGGTGGGAGCCACCAGCACATGGCCCACAGCTGTTACTTTCTTGATTGGACATGCACTGAGAGGAATTGTCTTATACATATCTGCAAACTCTAAAGAACAAAACTTTAAAAATAAAAAATAGCTTTTTTTCATATATTTTTTATTGTAATTAATAGAAGGGTTACATTATATTCACCAGATAGAAAGTGCATTTTTTTACATACATTGATACTCTTTCTCATGTCTTGGTCCCCATTTCCCTCCCCCCATAAAAATAGCTTTTTGATGAAAGAAGTTTATTAATATGATTATACTCTTTACTTACTAGTATGAAAGGCAAAGCTCAGCCATTTCAGCTCAATGAACAAGGGAACACAGGTAATCTATGCAAAACTACACGGAATTGATCAGGAATAGCCGCAGGCCAAGAGGAATTAAATGTACAGCTGGGCCACATTGACTGTCCAACCAATGATGCTCTCATTTTTATAGTGGCATCCATTCTTGTAAAATAATAAGAAAGTCAGATCCTCCAATAATAATCAAGTTGTTAGGTACATCAGTTAAAAAACCCAAAAATCTTACTTGTTAAGAAAAATTACTTAAGGATGTACTACAAAAAAGAAGTCTTTACAACTGAATACAGATTGCTAAGATAACTGGCCAAATTGAAATATTTTGTGGGCTTTTTAATTAGTAATCTGATCAATTAATTAATTAAAAAGTATTTTTAAGGTTTCTGAGGAAATATCACTGCTAAATTGTCTAATATGACTTTTTTCAGCTAAATGCTGTCTCATACAAGGTACATACCTCAACCACATAGCCAAGATCGCGTACATAGTCTCTTTCTGTCTCTACCAACTCCTGCAAAACATAACTAGAAAAAAGAAAAAGAGTGTTTACAAACTAGACTCTTTGCCTTCTATTTTTCACTCTTCAGATAATTGTTTTAGGGTCTTATAGCAATGTATCAATTTTACACAAATGGGACTTAAGCTTTCTGAGTGTTCCAGTCATTTCCAGGTTCATGTCAGTGACGGACAAGAACTCTTTGGGTCAAAAACATTCATATGCATTTGCATGGCTACAATCAGCATTCAGCCTATCTCATTGTTAGTACATGAAAGGAAAAGAAGCTCAGACACCACTTTGTTATGAAAGTATGACATTAGGGGAAACATTTTTTTTAAATGGTTGTTTGAAGCTATAATAAACATATAGGAAAAAATATATTTTTTGGTGGTACTGAGTTATTATTTCAGGGTCTCTTGCTTTCTAGGCAGGAGCTCTATCACTTCAGCCACTCTACCAGCTGGTGTTCTAACACTTAAGCCTTACCTCTAGTTCTGGCTTTTTGTTGGTTAATTGGAGTGTCACAGCCTTTTTTGCTTGGGCTAGATTTAAGAGTAAATTAAACTTAGCTTTTTAAATAGACAGGATTGTAGGAGTGAGCCACCAGTGTTTAGCTTATGCTGGTTATTTTCAAGAAAGGATCTTTATTGATGTGTGCCAGGTTGAACTGTGATTTTCCTATTTGTACTTCACTATGAAGTAAGGTGCATACTACCACACCTACCCAACCACTATGCTTCTACAGTAGCTTGGGGTGACAGGCAAGCATTACCATACTGAGCCATTTCTTGAGATGGAATCTTGTGAACCACCTCCTCCACCTCTCTTATTTGTCCAGGCTAGCCTCAAACCTGAATCTCTCTCCCAGGTGGCTCTGATTATAGGCTTAAGCTTATATAGAAAAAAATATTAATCCAGATGTTCAACACTATGGGACTGAAGTGTTTTGGAACTAAGGGCACTCAGATAATAAGAACAATCAGTGATCAATGTGGACAAGATCACAACTAGCCTGAAAAAATTCATTTGTTAGTTCATTCATTCAGTGAACATCAACTGGTACCTTTCATATGCTGAACACCATTCATGTCATGGAGATGCACTAGTGAATAAAACCCAATCTCTTCCCTATGCATCTTGCAGTTTTTCTTCTTCTCTAGAGAACAGGTTGTACTTCTGAAACCTTTCGGGTTTCTTATTATCATTAGCCATTGTACTAGAATTGAGAAATACTACCACTGAAATTATATTTGAAACCTACATATGTTTTGGGGACTAGTTTTAATCTAACATGGCCTTAAATAAATCCCCAACTACCTATATAATAGAAACTCTAGGAGTTTCTTATCACATATGACAAGAAAATTTCTTCCTGTAGCATTATTATTTACAAATGTAGTAACAGAAATTGAAGCTATGGTTCACTGTACCCTTATATGAGTTTCTGGGTACTTGACATTCTTTCTCTCTCGTTCTGTCTGTCTCTGTCTCTCCCTCCCTCCTCTCTCAATGAGATCCTTGATCTTCACTAATTCAGAGATGAATCCCAGTCTTGAATGAATCTCAAGTTTGAAGGAGTCAAAGATAGGAAAAAACATGAAAAATGAGAACAAAAATGTTTCTGTCTTACTGCCTTCTCTTTAAAGAGCTGGATTTCCTTTCTTCCATTTCATCAATGGGCGAGGAAGAAGAGAGAAGGGAATTGTCTGAAGGGTTGAAGGAAGGGCTACTACTGTCTCCTTGATCGACAAGGAGTGAGCTAGGTCGATCCTCCAGCGCCTGGAAGAAATGTAGATAATGAACAATGCTTACTGCTCACAGTACATGACAGCTGAAATTAAGATAACACATATATATTTTTAAACTTATATAATCTACATGTTGAAGTTACACAACATTTAAAAGCAAAAAAGTTGAGTACTAAAAAAAATGAGTCAGAGGAGCTAGGTAAAAAAGCAAAGTTAAAGTGAAAATAATGAATTTATATGCATTAATATTTCATTCTTGGTTATTTATGAATGAGAGATGCTAGAACTTCTTACATCAGAGTACTGTACCAATTTGTGGGTATATGGCTTATTTTGCAATTTTCTTCTTGGACAAATGAAAGCACAGGCATTTCATGGCATTTCATAAGTATGTGTAGGTCAAGCTAGTGTTGTCTCTAGAAACAGGCCTATGCTCCTTGTTGGTAGGCAACATTTCTATAGTTCCAACACATTTGGGTTGTTCTTGACCATCTAGGATGCCTATGAGGCATACTTCAACGTATACAGACCATTCAGCTAACAGCTAAAATTAACCTTTACTTTGTAATTTCCGTTCAGTCCCTCCTGTAGGAAGCAGTGATTATGCTGGTCTCAATTTCCTCTCTGCAATTCTTCCTTCCTGCCTTGCTCTGGATAAGCACCCCCCCCTTTTTTTTTTTTGCCAGTCCTGGGCTTGAGCTCAGGGACTAAGCACTGTCCTTGAACTTTCTCAAGGCTAGAGCTCTACCACTTGAACCTCAGCACCACTTCCAGCTTTTTTTCTATGTATGTGGTACCAAGGAATTGAACCCGGGTCTTCATGCGTGCTAGGCAAGCACTCTACCACTAGGCCAAACTCCCGGCCCCATAAGCACCCCTTTGTCCCTAGGTAAAGGTTCGGTCTCTTGCTGACAGTACTGTTGGGAGGTACTGGAAATTTGAAGAGGTCAATATTGGAGGATCTCAAGTCATTGGGAAAATGTTCTTGAAGGAGACTGTGAAATTCTTGGTATTTGAATCCCTTTTTATGCTGAACCATGAGGTGAAAGACATTTCCTTCAACATGCATTTCCTGCTATTACATGTTGCCTTGTTACAGGCCCCAAACAATTGAGTCAGTTAACGTGAAATTAAGTGTTCAAAATTATGAGCAGAAATAAACTTTTACTCTTTTAAAGTTAATTATCTCAGGTATTTTGCTATAGTAATGGAAGATTGTCTAATACATTCCCACACTGAATCTTAGTTTCTACAGGTGATTGTCCTTCTTATACTACTTGCGGAACTTTGCATGGAGCTTTGTAGGTATACAAAATAAAACTCTTGAGTTAAATAAAGTGACACTGGTTAGCGATCACTTTCTTTTCTTTTTTTAAGTTTCCTTTTCTTTTTTCCTTTTTGACTGGTTACTTTCCAACTGGTATGCATTAGTTTTGTTTTTCTACCTGATTTGCAAAGTTCCTAGGAATTATAGGAACTTTAAAATTTCCAAAGCATCCAGCAAGATATATAAAATGCAATTAACTTATCTTTGGACAAACAGCACAATGCAAAATCCAAGAACATTTATAACCGACTTATTTGATACTAGTAAATTAAAGCTACTTTTTCTATTTTCAATGCTATTTTCTATGTACAATGCTCTGTACATGTAATCTTGTTAAATGAAAGCCATGAAGCAGTAATAACAAAAACAAAACAACATTCACAGCTGCTATTTTTAAATAGGGCCCATGAGTCAGAAAAAAAAAAAAAACCCACAAAAAAGCAGAGATCTCCACTGTACTCCTTTATTGGATGCATATGTTGGCCATGAGCAACAGAACTGGTATCACAGCTCATCAGATCATGACATTCACGACAGAAGCCCAGATCTACAGAGTGATAGAAGACATTCTGCCATGTTGCCTACGTAGCTGGACTCTGTTCACTTGAATACTAAGAAAAAAAAAACGCTATTCGTCCTCCTGCATAGGAGAGAGCAAGGAGAAAGTCACAGATTTCACTGGTATCCATGGGAACCATTTTTATAAACTAGATGATCATGCCAGGATCTAGAACAGGATCTCAAAGCTCATTCTAAACTGGCTGTTCTCTGTCCTCAGTTGTGACCTGAACAAGACAGGTGATCTGCAAAGGTGCTAACAGTCTGATAAGGACAAGTGCAATTATATGTTCTTTTCACCTTGTGACATTCACTGCCTCTCAGCTATCCTCTAGTTTCTTATAATGGTATGTGAGTACCAAGGAGGTCACTAGTACAAAGCTGCCATAGAACTTGCAACAACAGGGGCTAGAAGTTTGGCCTAATGGCAGAGTATTTGCCTAGCATGCATAAAGACCCAAGTTTGAGTCCTTGGTACCATGTACACAGACAAAACCAGAAGTGGTGGTGTGGCTCAAATGCTAGAGTTCTAGCCCTGAGAAAGCCCAAGGACAGTGCTTCAGGCCCTAAATTCAAGCCCTAGGACTGGCAAAAAACAAAAAAACAACAAAAAGAGCTTGCAATAACAGGACTTTAATACAACGATACAAGACTGTGGATGAATTAATTAGCTACAGAACTCTCTGGCTTTGTTGTGTTGTATAAGGAAGTCAATGTCAACTTTATGTCTATATGAATATAGGTCTACATAGTCTTTTCTAAGTTTTTTTTTTTTTTTTTGGCCAGTCATGTGGCTTGAATTCAGGGTCTGGGCTCTGTCCCTGAGCTACTCTGTGCTCAAGGCTAGTGCTCTAGTACTTGAGCTACAGTACCACTTCTGGCCTTTTCTGTTTATGTGGTACTGAGGAATCGAACCCAGGGCTTCATGTATGCTAGGCAAGCACTCTATCGCTAAGCCACATTCCAAGCCCTTTCGTAAGGTTTTTAAAGAATACTTTCATTGTAAACTTCACATTTCATCAGTTCAAAACTTATTTTCAATGAATAGAACAAAGTAATGTATGATGGAATTTTCTTAATTTATTCCACACTTAAAGCTTCTTAATTTTGTGAACTTGTTTCTGTTGGTTATCTGGGACTGTTTAAAGGGGTGACACTGATCAAGATGCATTGTATTCAAAGTGCTTTGTTGAACTACTTAAAAGTATTTAAGAAGTGTTTTGTTGATCACTTAAAAGTATTTAATCCATTTATTCTGTTTATGATTTGTTTGCTGCCTAACATCTTGAAATCTAAGTCTTATTTACTTCCATTCCTTTATCTCCCTCTATGTTTTGATTAAGGATTACTGGAAAAATCCCAAGTCAAATGCAAGCAGTTACTGACAATATTATTTTATTGTCATTGCTCAGGAATGATACACAACTCTAAGACAATTGGAATGGTTTTTCCAGGAATGCTATGTCAATTATCTGTCAGACTGTGGGATATTATTCTGCAAATATTCATAAACTGCATTTCAAGTGAGTATACCTCAAGAACACAGAAAATTTTCAGGGTGGATTTTTATTTTTCATATCAAAACTTCAGTTTTAGAAAGCTTCAGTTTTTTTGACATTGTACTACACAGTAACTTCCTTATCCCTCCTTTCTTCAATACAATGAATTAACATAGCTCTTAGTGGACAAATAATTCAGCATTCAAATTCAAGCACAAAGGTGATTTAACTTCAGAACTACACATAAGACAACACAAATGCCTACCGGTCTGCAGTAGTTACCAGGACCAAGGCAGGTGCAAGGGTACAACAAAGACTCAAGACAGTTATCACTGATGAAAATTCCCACCTTACACCAGAGAATCAGTGATAGGAAATCCATTCAGAATTGATTTCTCTGAATCAGAGGGCAGACTCTCTTACATTCTGTGGTAGAATGAAGAGGGGCTGAGTCTGCTGCACACAGTATAAACATGATTCTCCCCAAGGAAAGAGAAAGCAACTCTTCCATATACAGTTTGCAGCTGAATGACCCAGGTTCATAGAGGCTGAGGCAATGGCTTGGCAAAGCTCACATCAAAATAAGTGACTAGTTATGTAAAGTACCTCATATAAAAAATATACCTAGAGGACTGGGAATGCGGTGTAGTGGTAGAGTACTGGCCTAGCATACATGATGCCCTGGTTCAATTCCTCAGTACCACATAAACAGAAAAAGCCAGAAGTGGCACTGTGGCTCGTGGTAGAGTGCTAGCCTTGAGCACAGAGAGGCTCAAGGACAGTGTCCCGGCCCTGAGTTCAAGCCCCAGGACCGGCAAAAATAAATAAATAAATAAATGTGTGCGTATGTATGTATGTAGTTATGTTTGTATGTATGTACCTAGAGCAAAAAAAAAAATAACCTCCCTCTCCAATAACAAATTCTTAAATAACCACCCCATTAACAAGTGGGCTAACGACTTAGACTTCTCTGAAGGGGAAATAAGAATGGCCAATAGACACATGAAGAAATTTCAACATCTCTGGCCATTAAAGAAATGTAAATCAGGGGCTGGGAGTTTGGCCTACTGGCAAAGTGCATGAACAAAGACCTGGATTCGATTCTTTGATACCACAAACATAGAAAAGCCAGAAGTGATACTTTGGCTCAAGTGGTAGAGCTCTAGCCTTGAGAAAGTCCAAGGACAGTGCTCAAGTGCTCAGGCCCTTTGTTCAAGCCCCAGGACTGGCAAAAAAAAAAAAAAATGAAAAGAAAATCAAAATTACATTGAAATTCCACCTCACCCCAGTTAGAATGGCCATTATCAAGAAAACAAATAATAACAGATTCTGGCAGGGATGTAGCCAAAAGGGAATGCAGTTGGTGGGAATGTACACTGACTCAACCACTCTGGAAAGAGGTATGGAAGTTCCTTAAATGACTAAACATAGAGCTCCCCCTAGGACCCAGCAATCTAACTCCTGCGCATTTATCCAAACACTCCTAAACAGGGCCACACTAAAGCTACAAGCACAATTACATTTATTTCAGTATTACTTACTATAGCCAAGATAGGAATCAACCCAGATGCTCCTCAATGGAGGAATGGATCAAGAAAATGTTATTTATACACAATAGAATTCTATGCCACCACCAGAAAGAATGACATCGCCTCGTTCATAAGGAAATGGAAAGACTTGGGAAAAATTGCATTAAGTGAAGTAAGCCAGACCTGAAGGAACATAGGCCTCATGGCTTCCCTTACTGTAATGTCTAGGATAGTCCTAGCAGAGGATCACAACAGCTCAATAGCTACATACATAGGACCATATGAAATGGTGCTAATCGAAATGAACTCCAAGATATGGAAACAAATTATTATTTTTTAATGTGATGTGAAGTTATGCTTTTTTCTTTCATTTTTTTCCCCTTTGGTTTATCCTGCGTTGTCACTGTTTTTGAGTCTGGTATCCTGTGTCTTACACGTACATTTTTCTGATTTCAGGAAGGATAGGAGAAAAACAAAATGGTGAGACAAAGGACAAAGGGTGAACTAATGAACCAGTGATACTTAGAGACATTGTGTTGGAAATGAACGTTACAACTTGGGAAGAGGAGGGAAGTGAGAGATAAAGAGGGGGGTTAACACTGTTTGACAAGAAATGCACTCATTACCTTACTTATATAACCGTAACCCCTCTGTACATCACCCTTATAATAAAAAAAATACAATTTAAAAAAGTGATGATGCTTGTACCCAAGTCAGCCTGCCTCCAAACTGGGACCCTCTTCACCAGGACAGCAGCTTCACAACCTACAAGGGCACATACGTGATGAGAAATAGTTTCTGTGTCTACTAGATAAGCAGACACTGCCTGCCTCTTGGCATTTCGGAGGAAACTCACTTCATTTTTAGGTAAAAAAAGATTTTAATGATCATATAATTGATAGCATCAATGGTTTTCAAAATATTCAAATATTCTTAGAAACCCACTAAATATAATTTAGGTCTCTTTCATTTAAACTGTGGTTGTAAGTCAATTTTTACTGGCATAATTTCAAATTCTTGGTCCAGTGGAGTAACAGTAAAAATTTCTAAATTCTCTACAAAATCCTATCAACCTTCCTGTCTAACTTAAGTTTGAGGGTGTGTTTGCTGGTACTGAAGCTTAAACTCAGGGCCTAGCTAGTGTATACTTCTGACTTTTTGGTGATTAATTGGAAATAAGAGAGTCTCATGAACTTTCCTTCCTGGGCTGGCTTCAAATCTCAGTCCTCGGACCTCAGCCTTCTAACTAGCTAGGATTACAGGTGTGAAACCTCAGCATTTGGCTTCCTGTCTAATGTCGCTGTTTCTCCAGAATCCAGTGACTGCTCAGGGGAAGGTTCCTAGCTATGGTAGAGCAACATGTTTCCTTGATTTTTTTCTTATATATACTTCCTATTTGACTCAGTCAGCCATTTCTACTAGTGGCCATTTAAAGGCAGACGAAATAGGAAAGACGAATCTGTTATTTAGTTAACATCCAAATACAGAAAAACAATAAATATACAAATATAGATAAACTATTTTTGAGGTACATTCTTTGTTCTAGAAATCCCAAGGTGGAAATTTTGCTTACAAATATAATACTATACATATAATGAATATAGGTATTTATAGAAGTGAAAACAAAAACAAAAACTGGAAATAAACAAGTTAGAAATCTGCTGAAATAAACTATAGTAAATCACATCTTTGACCCTGACTAGCTGGTCAGTTTCAAGTAGTCTGGTTTTCTCATCTTCAAACATTCATGCATGTTTACCTCAAAGGTTGTTATGGGGACTGTACTAGTCAGTTGTGCTTATTATCACTTACAGCAAACCATCAGAGCTGTTATAATCCTAACACCCATATAACAGTATATTTCAGTTATGAAAAGGAAGCAGCTAGTACATACATTAATATGTGCCATGCACATTAAGTCTTAGAATCTTAAAAGGGAAATTAATTTTGAAAGGCAAAGTGACAAATGTGTATTCCTCCTACATGTTTGTACCAGAAGGAAAGTACCTGCCAGAGGGGCAGAGACTGTGCTGTGGAAAATGCACTGGCTTCTCCAAGGAAAGGCTCAGAACTGACACTCCAGGAGGGGGCCTTTCCAAACATAGGGAGTTCCTTCACAAGGGTAATAGGATATAGAATCTAAGACGCTGCCATTGCTGTTTTCATCCTTTATTGTGAACAGAAATTAACTGATTTCATTTAGCTAGAGGCATAGAACCTACATTTAATTTGGTACTTTCATGACAATGAAAATATGATAATTTTCATAAGATATATATTAATGTAAACTCTTTTCTCATCAGCACTCCAAATCCAAGATGGGAATTTTGGGGGCAGCCCCAGAAGCCTACCTGTGTGTGCCACTGACCTGGTCACATATTCCAGGAGGACAGAGTTTACACTCTTGCAGTGGTTGCAGCCAGTGTATGTGCAGTGAGGGAGATGGCCATACTGAGATGCCTTTGCTTATCTGGGCCTCCCTCAGGCCAAGCCCAGAAGCATGACATTGATGGGGACTATGTATCACTTGGTATCTCCAACTGTCACCTACCAAAGTAGTGGACCAGTAAACAAGACAGCTCAAACAACAAGTCTGGACCTCAAGGTTTGGTGAATGGCTGACAGTACTCGCTCCATAGTATGCTGTCTCAGTGTTACTGTAAAACCCTAGAAGAGAAGGTTTTTGAAGCTTGGACTTCGTGTCTCCTCGCTGCTTCCCTCTGTAGCTCCTTCCTACATTGGTGTTCATTTGTCCTCTCATGTGGGAGTACAGCTCTTCAAACCTGAGGGCAGTGTGTGTGCAGACTGTTAAGTGAGGGTACTATGGGACTTAGATCATTGTCTGCAGAACATAGCAAGACCCAGGCAAGACTGAGCCCATTTGTAGCAGAGGAGAGAAAATTTCAAACATCCAGCTTTATACAGGAAGGCTTACCATCTTGCTTTTCACAAGTTCTTCAATGGCACTAACGAGCTCAGCTGCACTTGGTGTTTCGGAGCTGGTGGGACGGACCAGTAATCGAGAAGAGGCCTACAGGAGAAGTTTACAAGAGGAAGGGGGAGGAGAAGCCACAGGTTAATAACTGGACAGACAGCAAGTTCCCTTGCAAGCTCCAACTCTTTTTAAAAAAAGGAATTCCAGACAAAAAAGACCACAGTTTGTCTTTGTTTGCATTTATTTAGTCATTCCTTAAAATTTACAGTAATCTGACATGAAACATTAAGTAAAACCTGTTTAGGATACAAGTGGAAAGCAGACAATGTCTGTTTTTAATCTGTAGTCATGTAACACTGTAATGTTTTTTCAGAGGGGACTGGGCTGCCCTAACTGTAACATTGCCATCGAAATTGCTGGCCAGGAATCAGAACCTGGTCAACAGAAGAGAGACTTAAGTCTAATGGGCTATTCCTCAAATAATCAAGAAACAAAACAAGCTACTAACAATGGCTTTACTGTATTCATGTGATTAAGAAAAAAAATTCAAGAGAAAAGGAAAGGAACCAGGGTGTGTGACCAGACAGGGAAGAGAGGGGGACAAGCTCACCATTTTCTGTGCCATCCATTTCCCCAATGTTTAGTGCAGAGTACAGAAGAGCTGAGGCCTCACAAGCTATCAGATGCCACTTATGGCTAGAATCAAGGGTGTAACGAGTGGACATTAAGGAAATCTCAGGGAAGGGCTACTGATTGCCAGTTTCAGTAATTAGCAAACACAGTGGGTTTGCAGATTACTTGCACTGTTGATTTACTGGGAACTAGAAGAGGGGCATAAGTAATATGAACCTTGCTTCATATTATGGACAGCAGAGATGCATGCAACACATGGCTAGCTGTCCTAGTGATGCGTTTCTCACAGTAGACAGATACGTATTTATACATTTACAAGGCTTGTACATATGTGGATCCAAATATGCACTTTACAAAACAAATACTGGTTTGGTTTGATGAAATCTGGACTATGAAGTGAACAAAAGAAAGAAAAATAATTCAGATGGAAAGGTAAGGAAACTGAGCCAAAACAGACACAGAACACAAATCAACATAGTGCTACAGTGAAAGTTTACAAAAAGAGAAAACAAAACAAAACAAAAAATTAGTCAACAAGATAATATACTGTTTTGGAACTTCACTAGCTTTGTTAAACAAAAAATTCTTATTGATAATATTCAATGATGTAACACAATAATCAGTAAGTGTCCAAAAACATTATAGAATGCAGTGCAATCAATTCTTTAAATGGAGAAAACAATTCTTTATTTTCGTGAATAAGCTAACAAGCCTGGTCCCTCACTGTCTGGACAACAACCCAGACTTAATAAATCCCAGTTTTATGCTTTAAAAAAAAGGCATAGTTGAGTGTTACAAAATAGCTTAGTTACTGACATAAAACCCATATAGCCTTTACCTTGTTCCAGATGCACAGGGCCTGAGGGCCTACAGTGATGATGCACCCACAACTCCATAGATAGACCCAAACTCAAGCTAAGCTCTGTAGTGCACAACCCTTGGGCCCAGACCTACAGCACCCTTACCACACTGTACAGGGCCTATCTGTTAAAAGGGAAGAGGAAGCACATTCCTGTAAGTAAGGGGCCATAGAAATGTCTGCCTTGGGTTTGGAGTACAGTGCCACAGGCTCACCAGTGCCAATCACTACTGGAGGCAGATCCGAGGTAATCAAACACAGGGTAATTAATGCAGTGAGTGACTGCCAGGACTGACAAGGGAGTCAGGGAAGGAAAGGGGGAAAATATTGAAGCACATCTGTTTTCTTCAGAAAACTGAAGTTACTGCCAAAACAAAAACCCAGCAATGACTTCAGAGCATGATTTTCAACACTTGACAATTTTGATGGGCACTACAGGGCTAGAATGCTAGAGTGGATAAGTGAGTTGTATTTATCAGGTTTCTTTTTTGATATGTTATTTTTAGGGTTCTTCAAATGAAACAAACAAAATAATTTAAAATTATGCAAAAACTCAGGACAGAAAGAAGACTCACGTGGCTTGAAACTTTCAAATGTGTCCAAAAAGTAAATTCATGATTTCTGTACTTCGATAATTATGCCCACATCTGGGGTGCTGGTTCTATAAACACTTTGGCATATTGGGAAAGCAGTTGGACAGCCACACACCTTCTTGTAAACTGAAAACAGTGTGCAGAAGCACTTCACAGAGGCAACTAGGTAGGTAGCCTATTGTTTGCTTGGCTTGGGGTTCCTCGGTTTGTCCTCTCAGAAACTCATCAATGAATTTGGAAACTTATAACATTCTTTAAAAGCAACAATTACTGATATGTCACTCAAACACGCTAAACATTTTTTTTATTCAATCCATGGGTATAAGAAATAGTCCATATTTCCCAGTGCTTAATCTAAATGGATATAAGGTGCATATAGTCTGACTCTGCCTGGGAAAGCACCAGGCTGCCAGGCACTTTGTCCACAACCCAGGGTCTTATAGCTCCTGAAATGGGGCTGGTGTGGAGCAGCTACTGGAGAGTTCCCACCCCTTGGCACAGATGAGTATAGACTCCCCTTTACCTTGTCATCCTGTGAGTCTGGCTGAAGGAGGCTATGCTGCTGGATGGCCATGGGTGGAGGCAGCGGCACGGCATCGGCCCCCTCCTCCCCTTCTTCTTCTCCACAGCTCTGCATCCCCGAGGAGGAGGATTTAGAGAGTGTGCCACTGCTGAGGCCCTCGTTCCGCACTCTCTGAAATCAAAATCAGCAGTTGTCCATTAAACTGCAGGCCTTGATTTCTAGTGTCAGCTCATAAACTTGGCTGTAAGTGGCCAGAAATCAAGATGACAGAAGTCAACACAAGCTCTTTCTGACCTTGGTAGTAGTTCTTTCCCTTGCTGCAATCCAACTACTCTCCTTGCCAATCATGAACAACATATGTTAGTTCAATTCTATTGATAGATGTCAATATCATCTATCAGGTTTTGTACTCATTACATCTTCAAGAAGATGATACAATGATGATGATAATAATAACAATAAGAACAGATTTAAGGCCGGGAGTTTGACCTAGTGGTTAAAGTGCTTGCCTAGCATGCATGTAGACCCAGGTTCGATTCCTCGGTACCACATACATAGAAAAAAGCCGGAAGTGGTGCTGAGGCTCAAGTGGTAGAGCTCTAGCCTTGAGAAAGTCCAAGGACAGTGCTCAGGCCCTGCGCTCAAGCCCAGGACTGGCAAAAAAAAAAAAAAAAAAAAAGAACAGATTTAAAAATCTGATCATTTGATCTAATTGATTGCATTTTTGGTACCCTGTTAGAGCAAAAGTTACTAGAATAATACAGGCATAAAGAAAATCACAATCCAAGATGTTTCAGAATGTGGATTAAACACCATATTCATTGTCATGTATTTGAACTTCTAAAAAATGTCAGTTTTACTTATTCTGAGAGGGCACACATTTATAAAATAGAAATTCAGGTCTACATGACCCATCCACTCTAGTTAAAACCTGTGGCTCAAAAACACGTTCAGGAAAAAGCAACCCAAAACACATCTACTAAACTAATGAACTGAAACAAATCTGATCCTGTTTCCTTGTGTCTGGATGTTTTTGAACCTGTGTGAATTTTGAGGAGTCCAAGTTAAAAAGACGGAGGGCCGTTCACCAAACTCTCCACTTGTTTTAGGGTTATGAAGGAACTTAGCTTCTTGCAATATAATTTAAGGCCTCTAAACAAAAGGGAAAAAAAACTCAGTCACTAACTTTGGTGACGTGGGAATAACTAGTGTTTCCTGCATGGTCAGGGAAGGCAATTATCAACTGGATACTTTCAACTGAGGAAAATATTAACTATAAATTGTGGGAAAAGAACTGGAGGATGTCAACACTCCATAAGTTCTTCAATGAACAGTTTCTGCAAGGAAATACCATGGTGATTGGTGCTAACATCAGACTGTTCATCATCACTGAGTAGTACATAGCATGGTGACAGTACACAGTGGCTGCTGGCCTTGCTTGGAGGCAGAGTGAGGAAGAGAAAGCTGAGTGCCACAGTACCCACTTCCGTATGGTGCATCTGTGGAGAGCTGATCAGCTTGGATGAACTCAGTTTGATCTGATATCTTTTCAGAAGTCACATGGTCTAACTGTGCTTAAGAGAAACTGTTTCTAATGGGTTTTCCTTCGCTCTTCAATTCTTTTCCTTTTCTGTTGTTTATTTTTCATTTTCTGTACCAGTCCCGAGACTTGACCTCAGGGTTCTGGCAATTTCCCTAAGCTTTTGTGCTCAAGGCTAATGCTCTGCCAGTTTGAGCCACAGCACCATTTCTAGTTTTTCAGTAGATAGTTGGAGATAAGAGTTTCATAGACTTTCTGGCCTAGGTTTGATGTGAGCCTGGCTTGCTTCATTCATTCGTTCATTCATTCTTTCTTTTTAAGGTCTGATATCAGAACTTGAACTTGGTACTAGGATGTTTTCACTCATTGGCTAGTGCTCCACCAACTGAGCCATGCCTCCAACCTCTTGTGGTTTTACTTTTGAGAAAGGATCTCACTATATAACCCAGGATTAGCATCAAATGAAAGCCATATAGGTATAGGGTGCTGGTGATTGGGGATAAAAGCAAATTAGTCTTGTCTGGCTTCACAAGACAAGCAACTATTCCTAGCTGGAAAGAAAAGAAAATGTTAGAAATCTGTCTCTAACCTTTGACCACCCTCAATTTAAATAGCTAAAGTCACAGGCCAACTTTATAGACCCACCTCTTCAACGGTCTCATCCTGGGGGGTGGCTGCGCTGTCATCTGAGTCCTTCTGTGAGCCAGCATCAGTACTTTTACGGACTTCTCTGCTCTTCTTGTGCTTGTGCGCAAGCTTCTTCACATGCCCATCGGCTTTGCCACTGCTGAGCCGCCTCACTGGGCTGGTGAGCCACTTGCGCAGAGTGTTGCCAGGCCGCTTGGGACCCGGTGAGCTCTGGGCTCCGATCATGTGAGGCTGGAGGGAAGCTACGGAGGCAGGTGGACTGGCGTCATTACTGGACACTGAGAGCGAATCTAACAGGAGAAACAAAGGAGGAGTCTTACTGAACATGGCACAAATCCCTCAGGGAGAATGTCTATGTCATTCCATCAACATGCTTTTCAGGGCCTCTGCCTTGACAGAAGCTCATGCTGCCTGGAGCTTGCTTGCTGGCTTTACCTTTAGGGTGGAAACATTGAGAAGGCTGATGCCTGCCTGCCTGCCTGCCTGCCTCCTGCCTGCCTGCCTGCTTCTCTGTACTGGGTTTGAAGTTTGACTGGTGACTGACTTTAGGACCTGTAAAGTGATTTTCCTTAAGCTAATCTTTGGAAATATTCCTTGAAATACACACCTGTGTTTGCCTCTGTGGCCTCAAAGACCAAAGATGGGGCAGTTAAAAGGCATGAGAAGTAATCCTGCGAGCTGTGATTCCACACAGCATCAGCAGTATTTCCCAGGGTATCTAGGTGCTTGCCTAGACAATGACGGTACTAAAGTCCGTGAGACTCTTATTTCCAGTTAACCACCAGAAAACAGGAAGTGGTGCTGGGGCTCAAAGTGGTAGAGCACTAGCTTTTAGCTGAAGAGCTCAGGGAAAATGCCCAGGCTCAGAGTTCAATTTTTTTATCCCTAGTTACCCACCAAAAAGCTGGAAATAGAGCTGTGGCTCAAATGGTAAAGTGCTAAACTTGAGCAAAAATGCTCAAGGACAGTGCCCAGGCCCTGAGTTAGAACCCTAGGACCAGCACATAAAGAAAAAAAAATCTTCATTTTTCCCAGAGGCAAACTTTGGTTCAGAGCTAACCAGAGATACTGAGGAATAATACATGTATACATGTTTTCTGTACATACATATATACTCACACATATTTTTCACTCACACCACTCTATTTTCTTAAGCCAGAGAGCCCATCTCTCTCCCTGCCACTTCGTCAGGGTTTACTTAGGATAAAGAGCACAAGAGACTAAGAGTTAGTACTCTATTCAGGACTTACAGTGCAGAGAAAAGAAGAAAGACAAAGAGGTGGAGGGCCTAAACAGCACAGGCTGGATGACACTTTAGTTCACTAGTTCTTATTTTGACACAGTAAAAGTGGTAGATAGCTTATCTAATATCTAAGTTCACTTTTCTTTTTAACTTTGGGGCCAATATGGCAGGGAAGCAGTACATAATGTGAATCCTAAGTTAAAAGAAGATGACTCAGAAATTCTGCTCCAGTTTCTTTGTCCATGCTCACTTGCATGCTCAGAGAAGCCAGAGAGGTCTTTGAGGAAAGAAAGTATGTGGTACAGAGTAGGATGCATGGCTCCCTGAGGCACTGAGAACTCTCTGATACTCAACAGATTCTGTGGCCTCTGCATACATGCATGCATGCATGCATAAAGGAATGAACAAATCAATAAACTGCAGCTAATAACAATTGTGGGTCTCCACCGCAGCTTTATTAGCGGCATTATCTGTGCCCTTTAGGCTTGCCTGGGATAGGAGCTGGTGCTCAACGAAGTTTCAAAACAGAAAGAAATTAGAAATATCATTTCCTAGTGTCTCTATGGATTTGGTCCTTTGTCCTTTGGGAAGCGAGTCAAAGTGATTTCCTGCTCTCTTGGCAGGTCAAGTGTGGGAAACATGGCCACCCAAACACTCTATCCTAGAGCTAAGAAGGTTGTGGCCATAGATGGATGCCAAGGAGTTGGGCACTGAGAAAGTTCAACCAATGATGAAAGATACATGATCTTCCTTTCTTTCTCCACCTCCTCCATTTCATGCTATAATGTTTAATTTTTTGTGCATGTTGACCCACCCTCTTTGGAAAGATAATAAATTTAACACTTTTTTTCTTTCAGTACAAACATTCAAGCCCATGGATTCCAATAGCCTTATGCTGGGTGTGACACAAAACTTTGAAAAGCTTAAAAAGTATGGGAACTTCAGTATTAACAGGAAGAAAGTAGCTGTTTTTAGTTATATGAAGAACAAACTTGCCCATGAGACCAACTGACCTGTTGCAAATTTTGTAATAAACCAGGTGTTTCAGTTGGATGCCAGTGGATCTTTTCTGTAATCTCAGTTGCACAAGGAAGATGGCAATTCCAAGCCAGGTTAGGCAGAAAAACCCGAGATGCCATCTCTAAAATACCCATCAAAATGTTGTATTGGAGGTAGTAGAGCACCAGTCTCAAGTTGGCTGAGCAAGTCAAGTTGGCTGAGCAAGTCTGAGTTTAATCTCTAATTCTGACAACAAAACAAAACACACCCTAGTCTGGCATAGGTGTCTTACCCCTGTAATACTAGCTACTCAGGAGGCTGAGATCTGAGGATTACGGGTCAAAGCCAGCCTGGGGAAGGAAAGCCCATGAGACTTTTTATTTCTAGTTAACTAGTGAAAAGCTGAAAGTGGAGCCACGGCTCAAGCACGGTAGAGCACTAGCCTTGAGCACAAGAGTTCAAGAACAACATCCAGGCTCTTATTTTAAGCCATTGGACCAGCACAAAACAAAAAGCCTAAAATATAAAACCACATCATAATGGCATCTCTAGTGGAGTTAAGCGTGAATTCCACACTGAAGTTTATTATTTGCAGTGTCCTTGAGGAGATCTCGAATTACTGATCTACACACAGTTGTCTTTCCCAGAAATAAGTCCTGATGGCTATAGCAGACAGAGGGCTGTCAGTATGGGAGCCCGAGAGTCTCCTGTGGAACATCAACCAATTCAGGCCCTGTGTGCTCATCTCCCTTAGGCATTGGCTCTTGCTCTTATCTCTCATGATCTAATTGTGCACAGCTTTTCTCAACAGCAAGGATAATCCTCAGGAGGAGTCCTGTATCAGAACCCTACATGTCTTAGTTCCCAACATTTTTGCCTAGCTGTCAAGATAAGAAGCTGACTATGATCACAGACTCTAGGTTTTGTGGGGTATTATATCTGGCTTGTTTACTACCTAGAGGCTCAACCACTAGTCTATCGTTCGAGCTGTATGTATGTATGTATGTATGTATGTATGTATGTATGTATGTATGTATGTATATATGTGTGCGCACACATATGTGAACTCACACATGTACTGGATGAATGGTGAATAGGAGAGCATATGAACCAACTACATGCCATTTCCACTTCTCCTTTCCTAGCTGACAATTCATGTCAACTACTGGAAGCAAAGATGTCCTGAGTCAGTTATATACCCTAATTAGTTTTGTGACAAACTATGTTAGCTAATTTTAGCCAAGTTTGTGAATTATTTACTTCTCAGGTGGCAATCAGAGTAGACCAAGACCTTCTTCTTGCAGCCCAACTCACTCACCTGTTACAAGTTGTCTTTTTTTCTCACAGGGCAGAACTCAGAGGCCTGGTACCTGGCTCACCCGTGAAAAGAGACATGGTACAGGACCATGCTCTGGATCTAGAAGACCTGAGCAATACTATGGTAGGTCTATTTGTCTCTTCCTGCTTCCTTTCCATTTCAGCTGGTCTCTTTTACCTTTCCTGCACTGCTGATCTTCTTGGAAGAAAAAGTCTTCCCTCAGCATTGTCTTGTCTGCAGGAATGCCCTCAGCTTACACTATGCTAGAGTGGAGAATACACTTACTTTTTTCAGTTGGGGAGAACTCACTGTTTCTAGGTGAAGGAGAAGGACTGATAACCCATGTTACAAAGAACCCTGGACTCATTAGCACTGCATCTGAGCCAGGTTCTTTCATTTGACACCTATAAACCCAAGCAGACATGGTGACACTTGTTTTTTACCTGTAACTAGAGTAATGGCACTGAACTAGCTTTATACACTGTAATGTAGGGCTGAGGCATCCAGGACTCCTCTTGTACAGAACTTAGGACACCACATTAATGCAATCCATTAATATACTAACAGAAACAGGAATTAGGTTCATAATCATAGGCCTGGAAAGGTGTCCAGAAAACACTGAAAATAAGTTAAATAAACTTGATGAGTGACATCATTCTATTTGTTTTAAAAATAATTTATCTCTTATAAGGATGGTAAACGTCAGAGCAAGAAATATTATTGACTCACCAGTCACTTAAAAAGATACTCAACAATTATCTGCTTGAAGGTTCAGGAGAGAAAACTAAATAAAGTTTATCTCTTCTGACCGTGAAGGCAAAAAATCCTTAGAAGGTTTCTTTGTGAAGATCAGAGTTCATACAAAGGCTATGCTAGATTCCTTTCTAAAATGAAGCAAAGAGTTAAAGAAAAAGAGGAAAGAAAGAGTGCTGACCGCCAGCCCCACACAGAAGAGTCTCACCATGTGAGAGCATACAGTGCCAAAATTGCTGGGAGAAGAGAAATCTTTCTATTCCCAGTCTGTAAATCTGGACATCTGTGATTAATAAAAGCACTTAAAAAAATCCAGAAAACTGGGGGGGAAGGGGCCATATCCTGCTAGTTGCAGACTAAGGAAGATCATGTTTCACTTTAACTCTCTCTCCTCATTTTCACAACAGAATATCTTAGACACCAATAAGCCTTCTAGAGTAACACTTGGATTGCTAAGTACCACAGTAAACTGAATTAAAGCCTGTAGACCCTGAACTTAAAAATGTTTCACCCGAATCTGCATTTCTTTGGTTTTACAGTACCAACAGCATATGTGCTCCAGGGAGGAGAGACTTGATTTGCTTTATTCATGTTCTGTACCTGAAGCCTGACCAACACAAGCAGGGGTTCTGCAATACTTGCTAAGTGGACACTTTTCAGGCAAATGGCAGTAGGGCCATGAGGCACAGTTCCAATCCTGCCTGCTACCTGCTGAGTATACTATCTTCAAAGTCAGTGATCTTCTTTGGTTTTAGTTTATTTTTTATAGGTAGAGTAGTAGCGATTCATTGGCTTGGGGTGAGGAAGGGAAAATACACATACATACATACATACATACATACATAGCACACATACATATATATGAATATATGGCTTCCATAAAGATAGCCTAATATAAATATAAGGCAATAGTTACCTTTTAGCATAAAAAAACAAGAAATGGCAAATAGAAAAAAAAAGTAGCACAGAGAGATGAAGTGATTCATCTGAAAACTCCCCAGGTTTAGAGTGGGAAGAAAGAACAATGGGGCTGCAAAGGCCCGGCCCTACTAGACAGCTGGTGTTGCAGGCTTTTCCATGGTGCCTTGAGACTGCTATGATAGGCATCAATCACTCACAGAACATAACTCTCTGTCTCTGTCTCTGTCTCTCTCTCTCACACACACACACACTCACAGCCACAGTTACCCTGGGACCACTGCTGACAGCCGAGTCATGTCTTGATGAGGTATGGCCACCATGCAGACGCTTGCATGCATTCAGTACTGGGAGACTTCCAATAAACATCTGTCTTACATTTCAAATTCTTCTCTGTAGAGTCTCCCTAAATTTACATTTTTTTTCTCCTTGAAATACTCCAGTATTGAGCCAAATTCCCAACCCCTATCTAGTTAGTTTTAATAGTTATTCTAATCTTTGTGTCTATCATAGGTATTAAATGTGACAAATAAAGAAGGAATGTCTTCAAAATACTTTTTTTTTTGGCCAGTGCTGGGGCTTGAATTCAAAGCCTGGGCATTGTCCTTGGACATTTTTTGCTCAAGGCTAGAGCTTTGTCTCCTGAGCCACAGTACCATTTCCAGCTTTTTCTGTGTATGTGGTACTGAGGTATTGAACCCAGGGCTTTGTGCATGCTAAGCAAGCACTCACCACTAGGCCAAATTCTTGGCTCCTAATTTCCAATTCTATTTTTAAGGACTTGAGGAAATGAAGGTCAGTTATGTGTTAAAATAAAAGAACCCAAAGGCATTTTGGGATAGTTGCCTGTAAAGTCTGGAAGTAATTCCATCAGCTATCTGAGACCAGCTTGGCAGGGTTAATGAAATGTACTTGGCTGTGGCAGTTTTTCAAACTTCTGGCTTATCAAGTATTCAATGTAGCAAATTGTTTTTAATTAAGCTCTTTACTATAATAGGAAGGTAGTAACGTATGCATGGAAATCTAAATTACTTAGGAAGAACAAATAAATTGTTAGCTGATGACTACTAACTGAATTAGATCACAGAGAAAAAAAACTACTTAAAAATTATTCTGAGCAAAATTTCTGTGTAAATGGTTATCATCTTTACTTTCTTCAAGGCAGATTTTAATTCTCTGGTTTTGGAATCAAAATAAATGAAAAAACAAACAAAAAGCAGCCAGTGTCCCAGATATTCTTTCCATCACAGTAAAAGCGAGTGAGCCTGTCTATTAGAGGCTTATTTGTATTTTAGGGATCACTTTTTGTCTTCGTTTTGTACAATGATTATCGTTGCCTCAGAGTCTACAATATTAATTTAAGATCATGAAGGGTAAGACAACACTGGATAGTATCACTGGAGAATGCATGATGAACAAGAAACGGACTGGCCTAGTGATAGGATTATACTTTTGGTGGTGAAGGATATAGAAGTTAAGTACTTCTATAGCACTTTTCCAAATTAAAATTGATAGTCTACTTGTAAATATCTAAAGCTTTTTCTTTCTTTCTTTCTTTCTTTTTTGCCAGTCGTGGGCTTGAGCTCAGGGCCTGAGCACTGTCCTAGGACTTTCTCAAGGCTAGAGCTCTACCACATGAGCCTCAGCACCACTTCCTGCTTTTTTCTATGTATGTGGTACCGAGGAATCGAACCCGGGTCTTCATGCATGCTAGGCAAGCACTTTAACCAGTAGGCCAAATTCCCGGCTCCTAAAACTTTTTCTTAACTGCCTTCCATTTCCTTGCTCCTGTCCCCTTATCTTTACTGTGCTCAGGAGTGCTTTTTCCATGACACTACCAACCCATGGCTTATCTCCCAGCAATATGACCCATTAGGGTGGAAGAAGCAGCCTTTGACTGGAAGCTGTGTGTCCACTCAAGTCTCTGTCTCTACACACACACCAGGGTCCTGGACTTCATTCTGGGCTTTCCAAGTTATGCTGATGTCATTTCAGCACAGGAAACTATTTTTCATATGCCAGAAGCTGTGGAAAGTCACTGAGCACAAGGCTGGAGAATGGTAATAGTGACAAAAGAATGTGAAAAGTAAACTCTACATACTTTACTGTTTGGTGCAGAGTAGGTCTGTAATGCAAAAAGAATTGTGAATTTTATATCTGATTTCAAATATGAAATTAAACCCAGAAAAGACATGGGTAAAAAATGAATGCCCTAACATAGAAAAAAAAAAAAAAAAGTAATCCCTAGCTTCAGCCAGAGGCCCAGCCCAGAACTGCCATGGCTCATGCTATAATGAGGAACATCTGGTCTCTGGGGCTGAGAAAACATACATAAATGACCACTGTATCTATTGTTCCCTCCTATACGTCCACACAGAAGACGGGGTGACTCCTGAAAGCCACAATGCAATGTGCCCACCAGAATCAATGAAAACCAACGCAGTGAGATCTGTTTTAACTTTTTCTTTCTTTGTGAAGACTTAAGAGTGAGCACATAACTGAGTGTGCGCCTGCACATGCACACGCATGCACAGACACACACATAGTCTTAGTTTAGTCTTAATGAGTCAGAGCACTATAACCTCCTCATTAACACACCAAATACTCCTCAAAGTGGTTGGCTTGGAGGGACTATCCATTCAATTACCAGTGACAAGACACATGTGCGGAAAAGCTTTGAGAACTCCAAGAGAGTCTTTAATGCTATTCTTAATGTGTCTTTCCAAACACGCTTAAACGTTACATACCAGAAAATGTGCCTGTTCCCATAAATACAACACATCAAACATCATTGTTTCTCTCAAACTTATTCCGGAGTGTGAATTCTGACTGTCAGTATTTCTAGTCTGGAAGCCATTTCATTTTAAATGTCATATCCTTGTATTTCTCACTAAGTATTTTAATAGAGAAATGAAGAAATTAAATTAAAAAATCAAGCAGATAGCATAATCCTTAGGCTAGTCAGAGGAACAGGACCTCACAAACAGAAAATTTAAAAATACTTCAGAGATGTGGATAATAGAAATGATTGATAGTACTGATGTAAGGAATTCAATCTACCAAATAGTTGGGAGTAGGAATTCTCGGCTACAATTTGATTCACAATACAGCCAGGATGTTGGCTTCCAAGAAAATAAGTTTGGTAACTGCTGGGCCTTATGGCTGAAACAGGCCATCTAAGATGGTAAGAAACCAAGATAAGGGCCGGGAGTTTGGCCTAGTGGTTAAAGTGCTTGCCTAGCATGCATGAAGACCCGGGTTCGATTCCTCGGTACCACATACATAGAAAAAAAGCTGGAAGTGGTGCTGAGGCTCAAGTGGTAGAGCTCTAGCCTTGAGAAAGTCCAAGGACAGTGCTCAGGCCCTGAGCTCAAGCCCAGGACTGGCAAAAAAAAAAAAAAGAAACCAAGATAATACTAACTGGTGCCTCTCAGGACTTTCTAGGCTACTCTCTAGCAAAGGCAGAAGCAAAAGACTGAGACAACACCCTACAGGTAGCACCTGGCCTGACAGCCATTCTTCCATCTCCTTCCAGAAGTGAGAAAATATGAACGCGGTAGCCCAGCCTGGCAGACTTTCAAGTATTTTTCAAATCACACCGTTATGAAAATCCAGCTAGTAAAAGTTGTTTTTGCTGGACTTGGGACTTACACTTAGGGCCTGAGTGCTGTTCCTGAGCCTGTTAGTGCTCAAAGCTAGCACTCTATCACTTGACCGACTGTATCCCTTCTGGCTTTTTGAGTAGTTTATTAGAGATAAGAGTCTCAAGTCTCCCAGGGACTTTTCTGTCCAGGCTGGCTTCAAATTGCAATCCTCAGATCTAGTCTCCTGAGTTGTAAGGAATACAGGTGGGAGCCTCACTGGTGCTTGGCTAAGTTTTTGTTGTTAACTCTATTTTTAATCTTGGAGCTATTACTATAAGCCTTTTCTATTATGGACAAATACTTTATTTGAAGTTTCTAGTCAATATTTCTGTTCTGTAACAACAGGGCCATTTTCAGTGCTTTTGGTGTGAAAAACCCTCTCTCTCTATATATATAAGGCTGTGTGTGTGTGTGTGTGTGGAGAAAGGGAGAGAGAGAGGGAGAGGGGGAGAGAGAGAGAGAGAGAGAGAGAGCGTGCAAGAAAGAGAGAAGAAGAAGAAGAAGAAGAAGAAGAAGAAGAAGAAGAAGAAGAAGAAGAAGAAGAAGAAAAAGAACAACAACATCAACATGAGGCCTATTTTTTTTCCTGCAACTTTGTGAGTCTGAGCTGTCACAACAGGGAGAAAAATCCCCAAGTAACTATCATGCCAGTGATAAATGGGAGGGGATTTGGACTCCTTCCTCACTTCTATGTAAAGACAAAAGCAGATGTTTCAAGATACCCTTGCTGGATCAAAGAAAGGCATTCATAAAAATGAAACTAGAAATGCACACATAAATCTTGCAAGCCCAAGATACTTTTGGCTGACCATTTTCTGCCACCCATTTCCAACCAGGACACAAACTCTTCATGTGCCATCATTACGTGGCTATTTGTGTTGGCAGGGTGGGTGAAGGATGAAAGGAGCTTTGGTAATACCTCTCACTAGCCAGCAAGAGACTCACTGCCTACATGATGGGGCCCAGGCGCCCCTCCCCTCCAGTACCCAAGGTGAACAATAGAAGCCCAGGAGGAGGGTTGCTCTGGAGGGCTGCCACTTCCTCAGAAGTCTGCAGGAGAGGCTGCTATATAGAGTCCCAGTTCATACAGAAATGAATGACAGCCTGTAGGGCAAGATCCTATGCTTTGGTCTGTTTAAATGCTCTGAAACCAGGAGTTCTTTTAAATTTTCCTCTGTTTATAAGAGGGTACTAAAAAAAATTCAGTGTGCTTATTAGATTACTCAGGATTTAGTAACTATTCGTTGACTTAACAGTAAGGAAGTTCTCTGTTACAAAAAAATAAGTTCTTGGCCAGGTATGGGAGGCTCATGGCTATAATCGTATTTCTTCAGAAGGCTAAGATTGAAGATCTCAGTTTGAACAGTCCTGGTAGAAAATCTGAGACTTTTTTTTTTTTTTCAAATGGGTCATGGGGCCTGGGCACTGTCCCTCTTCAGCTCAAGGCTACTGTCCTATCCTTTGAGCCTCGGGTTCCCCCCCTCCCCCCCCCCCCCCCCCCCGTTCCCGTTTTCTAGTGGTTAACTGGAGATAAGAGTCTCATGTTCTTTTGTGCCTGGGATTTCTCTGAACCGTGATCCTCAGCTCTCAGCCTTCTGAGTAGCTAGGATAACAGGCTTGAGCTACTGTACCTGCACCTGGCTAAAATCTGAGACGTTTACCTCCAATTAGCCACAAAAGGAATAGAGCTATAGCTCAAGTGGCTGAATGTCAGTCTTGAGTCAAAAAAAAAAAAAAAGTAAGCAAAAGGCCCTCATTTCAAGTTCTGGTATCAGCACCGCACACACACACACACACTCATACAAAAGGCTTCTTGATATTTAAATTCTGAGAAGTTACTCCCAAGTCATTGCAATATTTCTTATTGCGATGAATAGGCAATCATGTATTATGGGAACAAAGAGTTAATTTTGGAGGCAACATGCAGTCAGTCACTATGATGCTCACACTGTTGTGAAGTCTGATTTTGCCTTTAAAGACTCCAACTATGTTAACCATGAATGTTTATTAACTTATGAGTACAATGCTTCCTGGTATTCAATTCAAGATGCTTTGTTACTATCCTATTATTTTTTATATATTTTTATTGTAATTAATAGAAGGGTTATATTATATAGAAGGTGCATTAATTCACATACATTGATACCCTTTCTCATGTCTTCGTCCCCATTTCCCTCCCCCCTATCCTATTATTAATGTTGAAAAATCAAATAAGCTAGAGGAAACCAATACTGCTTTTGTGTCGGGGGAGGAGTGCAATTTGTGTATTTTTTTTCAAGTTGAAAAAAAATCTTTAATGAAATGAGACACACAAACACCATATAGTGCAAAATGATTTAAAAGTACATTCTACAGTTAGTAGTTTAAACTACATGACTGATTTATCTTATGTAGTGACAGATTTCTCTTCATTCATATATAAATTTTTAATATTACTATTTTAAAATTAAGTCCAGATTCAGAATGTCAGCATGGAAAAACATTTCTTTTTACTGCCTTAAAAGTACGAATTGCATACAGACACATAGAATCAAAACATGAAAACTATAAATGTCACGTAACAAATATGCTCATTTTTATGGAGCATTAGGGGAAAAATCTGGCTCTGGAATGCCTGTAATTAGTTTGCCAAACACTGCACTGTCCACCTCTCCACAGGGCTAACTAGTGTTACTCTCCAGGGATGGAATTTGAGTTCAGAAAGGGTTACAGCTGTGCAGAATGAGGAAGTACACTGTTTTTTCCCCCCTAAACCACAAAGCCAATACCTAGTATGTTATATTCTAGAGTTCTTAGTTATTACAAAAACAAAAGAAGAAATAAAACACCCTAAAGGTCTTAGTAATGCTTTTTACAACTGTACTTTAGTAACACTCTCACAGAAGTATGATGCTCCGCTCAATAAAGCTAATAAGCCTGTGTGTATGTACGTGTATGGGGTGAAGGGTGTCATCAATTAACCACTTTGATTAGGAGGCAAAGCCCAGTATGGTCGGCACTCACTCATCACAGTCCACTCCACTCCCAACCACATAAAAGGTTAGGGTCGCAATCCATAACTTTATGACATGTTGTTCTCTGCCTTTACTATATACTGAATGATATTTACTGCTGTTTTCTAAATCAACAATTCAGAGTTTCTTGAAGATTTCTTCCACTTTGGTGGGATATTACATATCAAACATCAAAATCCAAAGAACAACAAAGAAGACAGGGGTAAAGTGGCCTGACTTTAGAGTAGAAGAGCTTCACATGCTCTGGTACCTTAGGCGTAGGCAGCTTTCTAAAGATACATATAATATCAGTTCTTTCCTGCTCATCTGTTGTTCAAGCCACTCAACTAGTAAGAAGGAAAGAGGCAAGGGTGGCCTGGAGTTGTTCCAGGAAGAAACAGTTGTTCCAGGCTGGGTAACAAAGGGAATGAAAAGAACGCCTCTGCTTGGAACACCAATTAATACCCAATCCTGTCCTTGGCTTTCATTAATGCCAGTGTGATACAATGGCACTACCATCGACAGGGAGGCAAGCCCCCACAGGAAGTAAGTGAACAGCCTCTGTGTAGGTGGAGAAGGACTGTGGCAGGCACTGTAGGCTGTCCTTTTCAGCTAGAAAGAAACAAGGGAAAAAGCACTTGAGTTTCAGTTTTCAAGTTACCATTAGCACAGCACATTCCCATTTTTGCCAGTGAGGAGTCTTTTATTCAACCTCACCAACTCTCTCAGCCCTTGGACTACTTCTTAAAATAGCCTATCAGCTTTAAGAGATAAAAGAGAACAGGGAAATGGCCTTAGGACTTTATTAATAAGCTTAGGTCTTCAAAGTCTTTCTATATAAACCTTGCATATAAGAATAGCTAACGATTTCCTTTTCCTGCTGATTGGTATAAGTCTATTTTCACTGCAGGAGAAATGATTAACAAGATGTAATAACAGCTTTTATTTTGACCAAAGATCTGAGAAAATAAGACAATGACATAACTAAAATGATTTATGATCAAATATTAAAAATTATCAATAAAAGGGTGTGTGTGCGTGTGTGTGTTAGTACTGGGGCTTGACCTCAGGGCTTGGGTCCTGTCACTGAGCTTTTTTTCCCCCTCAAGCTTAGTGTCTACCACTTGAGCCACAGCTCTACATCTGGCTTTTTGGTGGTTTATTAGACAAGAGTCTCACCAACTTTCCTGCCTAGACTGGCTATGAAGGCAATCCTCAGATTTCAGTCTCCTTAGTAGCTAGGACTAAAAATTGAACCACCAGCACCAGGCAGGGAGATCAATTTAAAACTCTTCAGATTAGAAGAATATGTGTTGAAATTTTTTACTCTGTGGCTCTGTATCTTTGAATTTTCTAGTTTTGTTCAGTTTTACAGAAACTAGGTAAGCATGAGACACTTTGTTCACATTGGCGTGATTTTATGTGAAGGGGAAAAAAAGGAACATCTGGACTGCGGCTGCTGGCCCCCGTCCCACCCCTGGTGGACAGGAACAGGAAATTGAGGATCTCTCTCTGGACAAATTCCATTGCTCATTACCCTAAGCTCCCTAAAGAATCCTTGTATTTTTGAACTAGCTCACTCACCCCAGAGGCCACTTTGAGCACCTGGAGGAAGTCCTTCAGAATAAAAATCATAAATTTATGTTCCTAATGGAACCTCGTTGAAGAGATACACCGAAGAGATTGTAGCTCACCGGCAAGATGCTTGGAGTCTAGAGAGAGGATAGAACTCTAGAACTAGGAAAGGTCATTTTCCCTAAGGCATCTCACTAGGGACCAGTGGGTTTCTGGAACTCTTTAAGGTAGCACTTCAACTCTCTTTGAAAGTGAGGAAACAAATTAAAGTAAAACGCAACTTGTTTTTAAAAGGCCCCTGTGTGTGGAAAAAACGCTGGTCACTAAGACTAACAAAGTTTTTTTTTTTTTTTTTTGCCAGTTGTGGGCTTGAGTTCAGGGCCTGAGCACTGTCCTTGGACTTTCTCAAGGCTAGAGCTCTACCACATGAGCCTCAGCACCACTTATGGCTTTTTTCTATGTATGTGGTACTGAGGAATCCAACTCGGGTCTTTATGGATGCTAGGCAAGCAGTCTCCCACAAGGCCAAACTCCCAGCCCTCTATGACTTTTTTTTTTTTTACCAGTCCTGGGCTTGAGCTCAGGGCCTGAGCACTGTCCTTGGACTTTCTCAAGGCCAGAGCTCTACCACTTGAGCCTCAGCACCACTTCTGGCTTTTTTTCTATGTATGTGGTACCGAAGAATCGAACCCAGGTCTTCATGCATGCTAGGCAAGCACTTTAACCACTAGGCCAAACTCCCGGCCCCAACTAACAAAGTTTTATTCCAGGTCATGTGAGTGGAGTTGCACAAAATAAACTATGTCTGGGCTTCTACAGAAATGTACTCTTATTCCTACACAATAATGCACGAATACTTTAAAATTTAAAATCTGGCTCATGTAGATACTGAAAGGGCAAAAAGATGGTGTGAAACCTGTCATTATGCCAATAACTCCTGTTGTCGAAACACTGCAGAGTTCACAATCCTGTAAGAGTTCACAGCGGAAGACTGCAATTAACACAAAAATAATTTAAGTCAAGACCTAAGGAACAAAAGGGGCATGGTATCTCTAATATGTGGCTATTAAATTCAAAGAGTACAAGAGCGAGGACTCAATAACTGCATACCCAAAGCTATGAACATGATAATGGAAATATAAACATAACTATATAGACATAAAAACCTATGACTCTATAGACATAATGTTTTATTTCTTAAATTACTGTTTCTATGACATACAAATCCTTAGCCTAATTTTGATTAAGTTCTAAATACTAAGTCCCAGTGATTGTAAATAGAGATTCCCTTGAACACTTGTTTGTTAAACTTGTCATTTAAAATGTGATGTAAAATCAACGTTAATAAATTCTTTAATAAAAAAAGTATTGTTAGTGGCTAGTTTTATGAATAGAAATATGAAGGATATCAAAACATTATGTATACAGAAGCAATTCAATAATCAACACTTCCTTAATGAGGAACCGTGAATCAAAGATAATTTTGTTTTTCTCAGGCATTCAGAGGTACACACAGAGGTAAGCAGTGTCACTTCCCTTTCAGATCCTGAACTGAATGTACTCTGTGCTTCTATTTGCTTGATGTGCTTCTCTTCAGTGGGTCTCTCTGCTCCAAGTTAGGCTTCTAGTCTATAAAGCTCGGAAGGACCAGAAGCGTACCAGGAAATCTTAACAGCTCCCTGTCCACTTCTCTCCTGGATATGTGAACAGCAGAGTTCAGGAGGCAGAAATTAAATGTAAACCAGGCCAGGATAAAATTCTGGCAGAAACCATCCTTGTTTGTAAGTAAGGTGATGGACTAGGAGAAACCCATTTTGTTGGTTCTAGGCTAGACAGACATCCCAGTCACTGATAAAGCTGGCTGCTTCTAGGATGTCACTGGCAGAACTCTTGTGTGAATCTGCACATCTAATTCTTCCCTTACCTTGGTTCTTCTGTATATTCCTGTTCTTTCCTCCTTGAGGAAGTAACTCTATTTCCCTTTCTCTTCTCAAGCTGCAGGTACAAAACCAGAACCTAGTACATGCATTCTTTGATGCTGAGAGGCCTGCGCTGTTCCATCTCACTTTGTTTACCTTACACTGCTGCAGTTCTTATGAGAAAGAACTACAGAACTGAAGTTTTGATGTCAGAACATTTCTCAAGTTTGAAAAACTATATAAAATCAAACCTGAAACTGACATAAAATCAACTAAAAGGCATACAGAATATCTGAAAAATACCCTGTGTTTCCTGATAGTTTGATAATTATCAGAACAAAAATATACATAGGGAAACAAAAATATAATAACCTTTGCTCCAACATTAAAAAAAACATTCCTTTATAGAAATTTTGAAGAGATAGAAACACTACTGAAAGTCAAAGTTCTGTCCACAGGAAAACCAAAACTATGTCTCAGGATATATTTACCCTTTATCAAAAGTCTGCTCACTAACAGATAATCAAAAGAAATACTCAATATTTAAAATGCCTTGCATGGAATGGCTGAACAGAATACTGCTCTTAGTCTCTCATCATGTTCTCAGTGTCTCCCATAAACACAGCCCCTCAAGGGCACGGAACACATTTCATTCAGTTCCAGAGGAGGAAGCATTTCTCTTTCAATCCCTTGAGCAGCCACCTGAAAGAAAATAGGCAGAGAAAAAAGTACAGGCTGAGCACCAAGAAAACTGTGTACCTAGGTCGAGGATCCAGTACTTGCAGGTGCCTGGCTGTCCGCCACTGCAGTAGGCTGTGCCGACGGAGGAAAGTGACTCCAATGTGTCAACTGGTTTAGTTCCGTTTGGCATGGTGAATAGAGAGATGACTTGAGGCTAACGGTCCAGAGCCCCAGCCCTAACTCTCCATAAAGCCAGTCAAAGTAACACACTAGGCAGCAAAATCAGAGAGCGCTCCCACAGACACTCAGACAGATGTGGAACACAACAGAAATAGGCACGCTGAAGGGGAGTCGGCTGCCTATGGCCACATCCTGTGCAGTGCCGTGTCTCTCCTCCGCTAGCTGAGCACTGCCTTACAGTTGGGCTCACATGTGGGAATATCCAGACCAAGGAGATTACATCTACCACAATGACTCTAATTGGAGCTCAAGAAAAATTTTCAGGCACTCTGGAAGCCAGATGTCTCTCCTCCCCTGCACTAGCCAGAACTGCAATGTCCTTACTCAGTGAAATGTAAAGTGACAGATGCCCTCCCTGCGCCAGGCTTTCTGGCCGGCTTCACTGACTTGGGTTTTGTGTACATCTGGAGGGAGGTTCTCTCTGAGACATACAATAAACACCACCTCCCAATGTGACTTGATAAAAAAGAGATGTAATGTGGTCAGAGAGCCAACTGATTACATCACTATGCTGCAATGCTGCTTCTCACTTATTAAAAGCATATCTTCATTCTTTCTTCCAGGAAGCAGCCACATAGATGAAATTAAATATCCTTATATGTTATTTTTAAAGGCACATTTAGAAAAGTGTATCTTAAAAAGCTCATTCTTGTCTTCTTTGGAAACTTGACATGTTCCTTCGCCTTTATAAATTTTTACTGCTATTTGAAAGTTTCCATATGTTCTCTCCCTTGTCACTGCAGTGGCTGTGAGGGAGAATATTCATGGTGTAAGAACCACGAGGTTGAATTTTTCACTTTACAGCAAATCTGTAAACCCTTTTGTTCTTGTGAAGTCACTCAGCATTCTCGGTACTCTCTAAACTACAGCTCAAGGACTCATCCCTTGCTCTGAAATCACCAGGAAGATTCTTTTTTGTGTTTTTGTTTTTTCCTTTCTTTTGCCAGTCCTGGGGTATGAACTCAGGGCCTGGACACTATCCTTGGACACTTTTTGCTCGAGGCTAACACTCTGCCACTTGAGCCACAGTACCACTTTTGGCTTTATCTGCGTATGTGGTTCTGGGGAATCGAACCCAGGGTTTTGTGCATGCTAGGCAAGCACGCTACCACTAGGCCATGCTCCCAGCCCACCAGGAAGATTTTTAACGCTCATGTCTGTTAAACTTTAGCCTTTTACTGTGTTCTTTTACTGCTTCAAAAAGAACATTGTTTTCTTTATTTCCCCAGTTACCATAACCTCCTTTCATTTGCTGCAAAGTACAGTTTCAAAAATTCTCAAAGGAAAAAGAATACAAAATTATTCTGGTTTCTTTCTGAGCAGAAGACAACTAACTCTGTAAAAAAAAAATAGTAATAACATGTCATATATCCATGACACCCAAAGAAAATGATTTCTGATACTGGAAGGCCTCTCTAACATAGTCTGTCACAAAGTGAGCTTTGGCATTTGTGGCCCATAATAGGCCTAAAGTTTGTCTTAAAAGACAAAAAAAAGGCAAAGCATAGGGGTGTTTTTCCTAACAATCAATCCTATAATAGATCTGGGACTTAACAAGTTTGTACAAAACACATTTTATGTAAGAAAATGTTATAACCAAATAAATCACATTTTGTTGGTTAAGAAAACATGAAATCACGACCTACAGAAAATCAAGTTAATTGACATTCCTAAGCTTTATTATCTTTATTAAATAGGTTACTTGGTCTCTTTCTACAAATGCAGACTGCCAAGAAAGGGCTATTACTTAAAAAATAGAAAATGAGCTGTCAAGAAAATGAAGTACCTTATGTACTTCATGTACCTTAAATACCTTATAAGTGCTGTGTGGAAGAGGAAAAGCTGAGGCTTAATGAGTCTAGTGATGTCTAAAGATGTATGGGAAATTTCCCTAGTGATAGATCTCTAACTTTCAAGCTCACATCTGTCAGAAAGCTGCAGCACAGCAGGTAAAGCAGTACACAAAGGAGGGAGCTTTCTTATCCCACCTTCCTTGTGTCCACAACAGTATGGGCTACAGGATGTTTCAGGGCATTTATACAGTATGTGAATATAATACCTACTCGGTTGAGGTACCACTGATCCTACTTTAAATGAAACAGCTAGCCCATAAGACAGAAATGCTAACCAGCAAAAATGCACAGGTTGGCAAATGAAAGGGCTAGAACTGAGAAGTAGGGTCTAGATTTCAAGGTTTCCTTTTTTTTTGGCCAGTCCTGGGGCTTAAACTCAGGGCCTGGGCACTGTCCTTGGGCTTCCTCAAGGTTAGTGGTCTGCAACTTGAGCCATAGCACCACTTTTTCTATGTATGAGAAACCGAGGAATCGAACCTGGGTCTTTGTACATGCTAGGCAAGCACTCTACCACTAGGCCAAACTCCTAGCTCTTTTTTTTTTTTTTTTTTTTAGTATTCAAGTTTGGACTTTAGTTAGTAGGCAGGTACCCTACCACTTATACCATGTGCCCAGTTCTTTTTATCGTAATTATTTTTCAAATAGGGTCTCCAATGTTTGTGCCCAGCCTGATCTGGGCATACCTGAAATGATAGGTATGTACACCCATGTCTAACTTTTATTGGGTGAGACAGGGTTGTTTGAACTTTTTGCCCATGGTAAACCTGAATTGCCATCTTCCTGATCTCCACATCGGAAGTAGCTATTATTATTGGCATGAACTATGATTACAGGCATGAACTACCAAGACTGGTCTCCAAGGCTTCTTTTTACTTTATTGAGGTTTGTGTATGACTAGGATCCTCCAAGTCTAAAAGGTTCATACCAGGACCTCGAAGTTAGTGCCTTCAGCAGATGGTGGGAAGAAAAGCAGCAGAAACCATGGCTGTGGAAGATGGGATCATCAGTGAACATGATGTGACTGGAAAGAGTATATTTGCAATATGAGAACATTGTCAAGTCAGGAAATGATGACAATAGTCTATATTTCAGATGATCAGGTCCTTGAACAATGGAGGCAAGTATGAGGGCAGTTGACTTTTACAAAGAAAGAAGATAAATGAGAGAAATGACTAAACCAGGTGAGTACAAGATAAACCTGTCACACACTTGGCAGAAGAGATGTGTATTTTGTGAAGGAAAAGGAGAAATTTAGGGGTATATTTCTTATATTTTTGGACATAAAAGATGAGCTGGGAGCATCTAACAGCAGAAAGTCAGGGAGCACTTCACTTACTTAAGTGAGTACATACAAGAAGATAGAGAAGGAGCTCTTAGTGTCCCAAGCTGGGGGTGGGGTGGGAGCAAAAAAAAAAATGGAAGAGTTACTTTTTCACACATTATGAGGCAAAAGCAGTTGCAAAATAACAATAGCCAATTTGATCCTTGTGAAATTAAAGATAATTCTATTTAGACAGTTTGAAAGGAAACTCATGGGTTCATGCTCAAAATGAATACCAAACAGCATGTTGTAAAACTTCTATTGTAGCATTTATTCCTCAATACTTAAGGTTAGGACTGCAATATCAAGTCCCTGTTATTAGTTACCTATGAACTTATAAAGACAAGTCCTTTTTGTGAAAAGGTCCAATGTCTCAAAACTAAATTACTTAAATGGATCAAGTGCTTTTAGAATGAAGACCAGAAATGTATTTAAAGTCAAAGTTAGGATGAGCCAAAGGATCTGTTGTCTTTATGATATTATTAGGGTACGCTGCTTGAAGAGAAAGCATATATATGTTTTTTGTTGTTTTTTTTGGTGGGGCTTGAACTCTGGCCTGGGCCCTTATCCCTGAGCTCTTCAGCTCAAGGCCAGTGCTCTACTCCTTGAGTCACAGCACCACTTCCAGTTTTCTGGTGGTTAACTGGAGATAGGAATCTCTTGGACTTTTGTGCTCTGGCTGGCTTTGAACCGTGATCCTCAGATCTCAGCCTCCTGAGTAGCTATGATTACAGGTGTAAACCAACAGTGCCGGGCTGAGAAAGCATATATTGTTTGTTGTTGTTGCTGTTTGTTTTCTTTTTGCCAGTCCTGGGGCTTGAACTCAGTGGCTGGGCACTGCCCTTGGACACTTTTTTGCTCAAGGCTGGAACTCTGCCACTTGAGCCACAGTGTCACTTCTGGCTTTTTCTGAGTATGTGGTTCTGAGGAACTGAACCAAGGCCTTTGTGCTAGGTGACCACACTACCATTAGGCCACACTCCCAGCCTGAGAAGGCATATATTCTTTAGGCAGTTAGTGATAAGCTACACAAAACACCAATTCATTCAGCCATTAGTGCATGAATAGCATAAGTACTGTCTTTCTCTGAAATGCAGGACCACTCTGTTAGAGCAGCCATCCTGGACTGCTCCCCTTCACCACCTCTGCAGCCTGCCCCTTTCTCCCCTGTGCATTTCCGCTCTGCACAATAGGCCTACAGAGTTGGACTCAAGCACAGCTGCAGCCCCATGATGGAGTCTCTCAGGTTCCATGCACAAAGATACTCCTGTTCTGAGGAAGTTTTCTCTGGTTTCTTTACTCCACAGATAATACCTCCTGTTCTGGAGGGCCTGGGATGATGAAACCCTTGCTTAGGGCTCCATTCAGCGCATGAGTTCCTGCTACTTTCTAGCAGTTGTCAACCCACAAAAGCACCTTTATCAAGGCATTCAAACACTTCAGTTGGGTGCCAAAAATTTGATAGGCCCCCTTTCATTACTTTATTTACTATCTTTTCACAAACTATGTGAATTTTTTTTCTTTAACAAACACTCAAATACCCTTTTTAACTTTAAATCACTATGTGACATTCTCTGTTTGCATCAGCATTGTGCATTATTTGCAGAACTGCAATCTGAGAGGATAACCACCCAAATAATGTTCTCTAAAAAAACCAAACTCTAGTTCAGCAAATTAGAGCAACAAAGCCATCTTTGGATAGTCAATAAGTGTTTCTGGTCAAGGAAGTATACGTGAAGAGGAAATATAGAGAAAAGAAGCACAATGCTTGGAACACTGAAATCCTCAGCAAATTAGCCTTTATCTATTGCTACTGTTAATATTCTAAGCTTCCAGTAGCTTCTTTCTTATGGGCTGAGTTATGTCTTCCCAAATTCTTAGGAAGTTGTAAACCCTAGTATCTCAAGATATGACTGAAGAGGATTAAAACAAGGCTCATAGGATGGATTCTAACCTAATCTGATGGTGCTTTCACAAGGACAGGAAAGTTGGATGTAAAGATAGAGAAGTTGCACTTGGGAGAAACTTTATCATGCAGCAAGATATGGTTTGGTTACTTGCAAACCAGTGCCTAACGTCTCAACCAACCTGTGAATGCCTGAATATTAGACTCTGGCCTTTTGAACAATGAGAGAATAAATTTCTGTTAAAGTCACATAGTCTGGGTTCCTGTTCTGATGCTCAGAAGAGGAATAAACCTTCCTCTCCCACCTGATAACCACATGCCCCATAATCCAGGACTGGAATGCTGTAATTATTTTTAAGCCAGTAGAAATAAATTCAATGTGCCACAGACTAAGAGAAAAATGTAGGGGAGGGAAGGATGAAGTCTGATAAACAGGTTTATTTCTATAAGCCTTCTTGAACAGAAAGAAAATAAACCTGTTTACCACTATCTTTTGAAAGGTTTGAAAGGCCTTAAAAAAAAACGAATACCCTTCACCTTCTGTCCTATACAAGGTTAGAGAAATTCTGAGAAAATGATGACCATCACAATAGCCATGTACAGAGAGAGTGCTACCCAAAGGACCCCAGACACTGCTCCTTATAACACAGTGCCCCATGTCAGACTCAGGATTCCTGAAGGTTCCAGACAGTTGCATTTGAAGCTGCATAAGGGAGCTCAAGGGTCAGTCACTTTGCCCCTAGGATCTGACTGCCAGCCTTCCACCCCCTTCAAGTCTCTCGACAATGTTAGTAAAGAAAGAAGTCAGGTCAGGGAGAGTTTTGTAAACTGTATTTTTCAAGTGTGAACTGTTAGTGATGAGACAAGGATTGCTTTAGGAATTACTGGGAGACTTATCAAACAACAAAAAGAGCTACAGATGACATTGTCTCATGAATGTATTTCTTGTAGGTGATGATAAGCAACTGTGTATGGTTTGGATGGAAGGCAAAACAGTACTCCATAAAGGTATTTTTATAAACATGCAGAGGGAAGGGGTGTTACTTGTTTTTTGGAAACTATTGATTTTTTTGTTTGTTTGTGAAGAACTTCTAATTTGTACTTGTTTGACTAAGTCTATAATAAAAATGAAAATTATTGAACATTTAAATGTTTCACCACATGCTCCTGTTCTAATTATAAATCCCCATCAAAATCTCACAATGGGTAAGTCACATAGAGAGACTCATGACTTAATGAGAGATTTTAGAAAGTGACCTATGTGAGGGGAACACATTTCTTGTTTTCTTAAGTGGATAAAATGAAGTTCAAGAACTCAAGATGAATAGTATAGCTCAAATATCATGGATCTTATTGAAGTAAAAAATATATGAAAGCAATTATTGTATAGCAGGCTTGCTGTGAGTTTTACTGGCTCACTTAGCTTTAAAAGCTGATTTTCCTTTTGAATAACCAATTATATGTTTGGAATGCTATATTACATATGCTTGCACACAAATCTGACGATTCATGTACTAAGTTATCCCGTGCTGCACTATTTGTAGTTGACTGGCTACTCAAGTACCCCTATGTGGGGCAACACTTTTATAAAGTAGGCACCTTGTATTCTTTAAGTACTACACATCTGTGCGAACAAAGGAGGCAGATCCCTGTGAGCTGACGGGAGTCAGGTGGTCAAGGCCAGGAACAAAATAGGGGAAAATAAACACATAATCATTTGTATTTCCTGACTAAAATACCAGAAGCATAAGGCAGAAACAGAAGAAAGGCTTACCTATTCATAACAAACAGCACTGTGGGAATACAATTTCTCAATTTATATCACTTCATGTTCTAGTTCTGAAATGTGAAATATCTCAATATCTCTTAAAATCTGTATTTTTTTTCCCGGCTCTTGTCCAAAGAGAAATTCTGAGAGTGGGTGTGGTCTCTAAGTTGCATATAGAAATTTTGAACTTATGTATGTTTTCCGGGGACAGTTCCAGTGTTGCCATCAGATTTGCTCAGGGATATGGGGCTCAAGACTTCCAAGGCCCACTGCTCCAGAACCAGGCAGAATTATTTAAGGCAGCATTTTTGCTTCTCTTGTTCTTTGAGTATGGCAATCCAGATTAATAGCCCAATCTATCAAAACTCAGTTTATGTGAAAGTTAGATCTAGGAACATAAAATAATATTAATGTCACACTTGCACAAAGACACTGAGGCCAAAGTCAAGCCACACTAGTACAGGCAAATGGCTGCTAGTTTATCAAGAGCCTCCAGGGCCATGGTCTGCTAAACTGTTATCAGGAAGCAAATGTAAACCTAGATGGAAACATTTCTTGCTTTCCCTCCAGTATAGCATTTATTGATTTCAAATTTAGTCACAACAAACCTAGAGCATCTCATACCAAATACACCCTTTCTCTAAAACTTGTCACAGCTTATGCATTTGTATCAGAGTAAAATTGCTTTCTTCCCTAATTTCTCTGAAAAATAGCAGCCTGGTATCTAAAAAATATGGTATTTAAGGTAGCTTACAGAGTAAAATTTGGTCCTAGAATGGCCACAGGCATTCCCTGCATGTTCCTTTAACTAACTGTTCCCCTAACTCTGAGCCAGGGTCCTTTTTATTGTGTTGGTTTTTAATTTTCATTATTTTTAAGTAGCTGTACAAAAGGTATTTGTGAGACAGTGTCTACCTATGTAGCAAAGCTTTAACTCTTCCTTTGGCCTCTACTTCCTGAGTATAGGTGTGCTCCATCACTCATACCTGGCAAGCCATGGGCATTTGAAGTAAGTATGGGAAGACAGTTTCTCATTCATTGTTTATGACTGTCATACATATAATTTTGTGATGACTTAATATGGATAGTGTCAATACCTACTCATAGATTTTTTTCTCTTTAATAAATACTTTAATGTAGAGTTGGAATGTAAAAATACCTCAAACACAAAGCACTAAACAGAATAACAGCCTTCTTGTGTGGTTCCATAATTATATGCTCACAGGAGATATGTCTTAATCATAGGTCTGGGATGGATCACTTAGTCTTGGAATCACACAGCTCAAAAGAGGGACCACATCTTTGTTTGTAATTCTTGGTCTAACTCCATATCCTTTAGCTTTTCTTCCCACAGGGATTTACATTAGCAGCTGTTCAAACAGAGTAAAATGCTTTTTTCCCAAGTGAATTGAAAAACTTTACAAAGATCCTCCATTATATATGTATTTTCAAAATGTATGGGCAGGTAAGTGTTCGAAGTGTCTGTGTATTAATGTGCCTGCAGAGTGTTTTCTGATCCCAGTGGACTTTTGGTATGAGATCAGTGTCTAAATACACCAGAATTACAATGCTGGTTGATGCTGCTACAGCCTTTTCAATACTTTTAACATTTATTTGGTCATTGAAAGTCCCGAGCAGTTTCAGTCTCTGTCATGGGAAACTTAAGACTCATCATCTGGGGCACAGCATGTATAAGCCAAATCATCTGAAATATTCAAGGGAAATGGTAGATGCCTCAGACTGGGGATTGCTGGGTTTGGTCACAAAAACTTCTAGCAGTAGAGAAGCACCTTGGCCTCTGCAAAGCTGGTGCTTTTTGGAGGTGGTGTGAACAGGTCTTGATGGCTACAGATGAGAAGTTACAGTAGATAGCCTCATTTTGGACAAAAAGGCACCTGGTCCTGACATCCATCGTTCAACCTAGACTGACTTTATGCCATTTCAGACTCAAGAACCTAGACTCACGATAGTAGACATCTCCATTGTGACCTGAATGTCTAGGAAAGAACAGATGGAGCCACATCCCTGCAAGTAGGAGTAAGAGTTTTCCTCCAAGGAGACAAAGTTCCTTGTCAACTGTACCATGATGATAAATGGCTGCTTTTATCCTGGGTTGAGGGGGTGGTGGGGGGGGTGGAGAGAAAAGAACAGTCTTTTGGAACTGCTTATATTCTGGATGGGGAGATACCTCGGCATTTCCTCCATGCTGGGGATTAGCTAAAGGTAAAAATGAAGCCAGGGTGTGGCATGACAGCAGACATACCAGTCTGAGACTTATAAACCTCAAGGGACAATCACAGTCACCTGCTCTCCTCTGTACCACACGGGGAAGCAGGAGCTATGGTGAAACCTGGCTTCATTTCAAATTCAGGGAGGGGTGGGGGACCTCCATGATCAGATGCAACCATGACCTCATAAGACCCAAACATCAGACAGGGAGGTGTGAAAAAGGTGGGGTAGAGGAAAATAACCCTTGGAGTGAGAATATCTAAGGCTCAAACACATTGTAATTTTGCCCTTAATGGAAACACACCCTTATTTTTATATTCACATAGTGCTTATTCAAGTGGTTATCATTAGTCAGATGTAGTGATCACTACTTCCAGGCAGTGTCCAGGTTGATCCAATCATTCATAAAGAAATTTTAAGTGATTGTGAGGGACAGCCCCTGGCACTGTATGCCTATTTCTTTTAATGCTGATAATAGCTCCAGTAAAAAAATCTATAATGTGTGACTTTAAAGTTAAAAAACAATTGTACTCAAGAGGCTGAGATCTGAGATCATAGTTTGAAGTCAGCTGGATGGGAAAGTCCCTAAGACTCTTATCTCCAATAAACTAACAAAAAAGTTGAAGTAGTGGCTTAAGTGGTAGAGGGCTAGTCTGGAGCAAAAGAAGCTCAGGGTGCGTGGTCAGGCCCTGAGTTTAAGCCTCAGAAGCAGCACATCACATAAAAAGAACCAGACAGGGACCGGGAGTTTGGCCTAGCGGTTAAAGTGCTTGCCTAGCATGCATGAATACTCGGGTTCGATTCCCCGGTACCACATACATAGAAAAAAGCCGGAAGTGGTGCTGAGGCTCAAGTGGTAGAGCTCTAGCCTTGAGAAAGTCCAAGGACAGTGCTCAGGCCCTGAGCTCAAGACCAAGACTGGCAAAAAAAAAAAAAAAAAAAAGAACCAGACAAGTATGATTCAAATAAACTACACTCACCTGCCCCACTATCTCTGCTAAGATGTATCCCAGCAGAAAAGCTCCTAAGTTTATAGACCGCACTTTAAAATTCATCTCTAGGCACTCAACCTTGGGGCCCCTCTCCACTACAGTCTGTTTCTCTGCTTTACTTTAGTCTGCTTTAAGTATGCAAAATACCTACCTGCAAACAAAAACCCCTCCCCTAGATTACCCCTATTTTCTGTTAACTCAGTTCATTGCTGTCATCCAGTGCTGGCTATGTGAGGGATGTTTCTCTTTGTGAACTCTAATGATCACCTATGTAGCTCCTCTGATAAGCTTCAAACAATACCTGTAAGCATCATTCCTGTTAAAAGACTGTTTAAAAGACTTCTACACAAGTTTGTATACAGTTCCTTGTAACTTCTTTAGGAGTTTCTAATTGCGATTGTCTTTCTTAGGTCGCCCTAATGTTAACTTTTGCATTGAAATACTTATAACTAGACCAAGACTAATTGTGTTTTCTCCATCAACTCACTTTTTTTTTTTTCCATTAGGTTTTTTCAGTTTTTAACATCTTATGAGATGAAGATAGTCACTTCTGGATAGGGAGTGAGTGAGCAAGAAAACCCCCTTTCCTCTTGTCTGATGCAGTGTACGAAGGGGAAATGTGTTTGTATGCTCACATGCATGTACATGTGTATGCATGCATTCATATGCACAAATGCATGAGAAAAAGCTCTATAATGGAGCACGTTAGGAAAATGGATTTTATAGTGTTATCAATAAAAATTATTGAGAAAATTTTATTAAGTCTTCTGATGAGATTTATGTTTTTTTTTTGGGGGGGGGGGCTGGTCACAGGGCTTGAACTCTGAGCCTGAGCCTTGTCCCTGAGCTCTTTAGCTCAAGGCTCTACCACCTGAGTCACTTTTTGATTTCTAGTGGTTAACTGGAGATAAGAGTCTCTTGAACTTTTCTGCCCTGGCTGGCATTGAACCATGATCCTTAGATCTCAGCCTCTTGAATAGCTAGGATTATAGACGTGAGCCACCGGTGCCCGGCGATTTGTGTCTTAGATATAATGAATTAGAGAAAAAAGTGGGATGTGGAAGCAGGAAATGGTCAACATGAGAAATAGAATATATTTGAAACATGTTGTTGAAACAAAACTAACAAAATAGAGTAGGCATCCCCCCCAAAATTTAAAGAAGGAATTCATCAATTCCACATTTGGGTTTATACAATGTCCCCCCACCCCAATTGAAAACAGAGGAGGGCATTTCTGTATATTTGTGGTTCACAGTAATATTGTATAGAATAGACAAAAAGTGGAAGCAACCCAACTGTCAATCAACTAATAAATGGATAGCGAAATGTGTAATGTTCCTCAGCATTACAAAAGGAAAATTCTGACACATTCCAGAACACAGATAAATCCTGAAGAATATAGATAAGTCTTGCTAAATGGACCAGTCACAGAAAGATAAGTCCTGATACGATTCCATTCATATGAGGTACTTTGTGTAGTCCAACTCAAAGAGCAAGAAAGCAGAAGGGTAGGTAGTTGCAATTTAAGAGAAGAGTGAGGAATTTTATTTGATGGTTACAATGCGTCAGTTGTGTAAAATAAAAAGGGTGCTGTGGATGGATGGCCAGGATAGCAAAGTACTGTGAAGGTCCTGTGGCTACATGATAATTTTTATGTTGTGACTTTCCTGCAGTTAGTAGGGGCCACTATGAAGAGAGCCACAGCTCTGTGGCCATTTCTGGGTAAGCCAATAGAGAGGTGATGGAAGAAGTAATCTGGGTATTTCAGATTTGAATAAGTTGATAAGTCAGTCAACAGAGAGGTAAAATATTCAAGTGGATAGAGAGAAGGCATAGAGCCTTGTGGCTCCATGACTTAGACACGGCTAAGTCCAGAGAGATCCCGGATTTCCAGTAACTGCAAGCAAAAATAGCTTCTTTCTTACTTTTCACTTGGATTCAAGAAAACACCTCAGGTTAACAATGACAACCATTTATCAATGTATTTATAAGTGGGGATTCTTGTATCTTTTGTCCAATGACTGCAACTAGCTTGTCCATGCCTGATAATTTTGGGTGCAAGCTTCACTACAGTTGAAAAACAAAAACAAAAACAGCATACTAATTTACTACCCCTAGGCTACAGGTTCAAGTCCCAAGCAAACAAAAGGTTCTGTTTCTTGTGGTTGTGTAGCCTTTGTTTTTTTCATTTACTGTAAACAAATAATTCTCTTACCTCTTTCAAAAAACCAAATAAGACAGGTTCGGTGGCTCATACTTGTAATCCTAGCTACTCAAGAGGCTGAGATCTAAGGATCGAGGTTCAAAGCCAGCCAGCCTGGGCACTAAAGTCCATGAGATTCTTATCTTCAATTAGCCACCAGAAAACCAGAAATGGCGCTGTGGCTCCAGGGATAGGGAGGTAGCCTTGAGCTGAAGAGCTCAGGGACAGCACCCAGGAGAAGTTCAAACCCCATGACTTACCAGAAATAAATAAAACATTTTAAGATACAACTTTAAGAGAGGAATGGCAAGCAGTAATACTGTAATACTGTCTACTTCAGAGACGGAGGTCAGAGAATTGTGGTTTGAGACTGACAGGCAGAGAATTTCCTAAGATTCCATCTCAACCAATACTATCCCAACTATAGGGAAAGCACAATGGCTGGGTGCAGTAGCCTATGACTGTCATTCCCCGTGACATGCAGAAACACAAAATAAGCTGAGTGCAGCTCAAGCCAGCATGGGCATAAACAAAGTGAGATTCTGTCTTCAAAGTAATAAAGCAGAAATGAGACTGGAAGTGGGGCTCCACTGGTAGAGTTTAATCCCTGGTACTGAAAAACAAAAACAAAAACAAAACCTTATTTGGGAAAACTCTGTTTTAAAGAAATAAACTCATAATGTCAGAGTTGTTAAGGGCCTTAGATTCTATGAATACACTGTCATCAGAGACAGAAGGAATCAGAACTCAGGCCTCCTACTGAAGAACAAATTTAACACAGCCCCTCCACAAGGCTCTAACAAGGCTACCTTACTATAAAAAGGTTTAAACTTAATTTTTTTCATCTGTACAGGGGTAAACACACTGTATTAAATATGTAAGGTCTTATCTACGTGGGTTTGATTACAGAAACTAATAAAATATTCTATAAATAATGAAAAAAAAAGTCTTCACCCAGAGATAGGAATGCCACCTACATAGGCCACCTATGAGGCATTTAAGTCATTTGGCATATGACAGGACAGATAGGATTCTTGTTATCTGTCTTCAGCTGCCTGACTATACTCGTAAATTTCTATGGCCTGTACTGATGATATAAATATTCAAATGGCCTTGGCAGAAAAAAAAAAAAAAAGAGTACCCTACCCCCATTAAGCCTCATTTTGTCAAAGCAGTTTTGTGGAGGTGAGAATGGTCTTCCATTCTCAATTCAATCCAATATGCTATCCACTCTGTTCAGCAGAAGGCTGAGGTGGTGAGCAGGACACAGGCAGTCCATTATGGAACACAAAATGAACCTGGTGGTCTTGGTGGTTTCCAGCATGCAATCAACCAGTAAGTACCATGGAAGACTGCCCACAACTAATGACAAATTCTCATTTTATCAGAAAAACAAGCTAACAGACTGAAGAGATGTATGTTTTGCACTCCAGACACAAGCTGTACAAAGTTGGTGATACTAATTTGCCCAGGTGATTGACACCAATCATTCTATCTATTTTACTGAATATTTTCAATTCTGATCATCGACATTAGGTTCTGAGGCCATTTCAGTGCCCCTTGAACTGTTCCAGGCTACTTCCCTGCAGAGTAACTATATGGCAGCTCTGGACTATGAAAAAAGGTAACAGCAGTGGCTCAAATGGGGAGCATTTCAGATTGGCCTCATTAGAAATATAAACACTTTAAGTAATCCTGTTTACTCTGTGACCAATAATAAGTAACAGACAAAAGTTTTACCAGTTGAGACAGTGGGGAGGTGTGGAATCATTTGGATCTGCAGGAGATTGGAGGCGACTACCTGATATCTATTTCTATAGCCAGTAACCACATATTCCCAAGGGAGGGCAAGAAAGGAGGTCAGTGGTTCTCAGAATGAGCTGCGCCTCAGGAAAGCTGCAGGCATAGCCAGGCACTGCTATGCTGGAGCCCAAACCCAGATTCTGAGGTCACAGTAAACAGCACAAACCCCATACAAAATAAGACTGGTGAAGCACAAAGATTTGTTCAATCTGTTTTATTTAGTCTATTTAGCCAGTGTCTGCTGAATGTATGACTAAGGTGTGTGAGGAGGAAAAGCAGTAAGGCCAAAAGAGACAACCATCTGATGGTCATCTACAGCAGTTCTTCCACAGTGGATACCCTAAACGAATTCATATAAAATAAGCTTTCCGCCCAAGGACAGTGTTCAGACCCTGAGTTCAAGCCCCACAACTGGCAAAAAAAAGCACGAGCTTTCCTACACACTGCCCTTCTCAATGGAGTAGTTTATATGGAGTCTAGTTTCAAACTGAAAAATATCTTCTTATAAAGAACAAATTATATAAACATAATACACTGAAATGTATAAATAAAATAGAACTAGGAAAATTGACAGATGATTAGGAGACATGGGGGAGGAGAATGATGAAAGGGCTGACACTGATTATGGGGCATAATACTCAGCTGATAGGGTGAACTGAAACCTCTCTGCACAACTACCTTAAAGATAATAATAAAACAAGTCCAGGACTGGCAAAAAAAAAAAAAGATAATAATAAAAAATTCCTCACCATCCAACAGAGTCCTACATCCAGCCAAGCTTCCAAAGCCACAAGGGAACCTGAGCACAACACACTGAGAATACTGTCAGAAATGCAGAAATCTAGGAAACTAGCTTTGGAGGAGGGAGAAACAAAGTGCGACAAGTGACAGATGCACAATGGCAGTGTCTTATGCTCAGAGGCTTTGGGGTATAGTAAATGAAAGACTATTTGCTTATTTGACACAGGTAAGAGAATGATGTGAATTTAATTTTGTGAGAGGAGATACTGCATTTCCTTTGGTTCTTCATTTCCCTTGCTCATTGCTGTATTCTACAAGTCAAGATGCTTCCTAACATGAAAGAGGACTCCAAATGAGGCATAAGGCACCAAGTGCTCTTTACACATCAATGTCACACCAGTCACAGCATCATGAACCCATTTCCATGCATGGCTGAAAGGGATGGATGGGTTGCAAGCTTCAAAGTTGTAAATCAAAGTTTCATGCTTCCCAGGTGGTAGAGGCCTTGGTGAGTTTGTACTTCATAATCATTTCTATATCCTCACCGCTTTGTTTCCTGACTTTTTGATAATGGAGGTCTGGTCTGCTAGACAGATTCTGGTTAAGGGTGCCTGATTTCTTGGACTTGAACTTCAACAGAATTCTCTGCTAGAGGCTTATTCAAAAGCCTGAAGGGGGTGTTTTAGGCATAAGGAATAACTTTTCAGACATGAGAAAATCCATTACAGAATGCCAGAGAGAGAAACAAAATGGCACTGCAACTTAAAAACAAGTAAAACCTAACAACCACGAGAAGTTTCTTAGACAAAGTGTGGTAAGTGCTGACTTAACTACGGAGTTTGCACAGCAAATACCAGGAAGGAACATGCCGTCGGAAAGGCACCTAAAAACGCAACCTTTCCAAACAAGTGGTGTTTGTAGCATGCTTGGACTCACTAGGTCTCTTCTGGAGGGACTCAGAAGAAAAAACAAGTCATATCTTATTTTCAGCTTAAATTCTAGGACTTATACATAGTAGGTAACACAGAACAGCTGTGAGTTATAAGAGAGTTGTAAGAGTGAGCTGTAAGAGAGCACAGCACAACACATGCTTCCATCTCAATTCAAGTACCCTATCATGGGAAGGTCAGCAATGCACTAACATACAGACAACTTTGCCAGACATGAAATTTAGCACCTCACCTTTTGGCTGAAATGTGAAAAGTCTCTCTGGCTCTTTGGATAAATTATAGTCTCATTCTTCTCATTTCTTTCTGAGGGGCAGTAGTCCATATTGAGGCCCCAAGAAATCCAAAACATAGCTTGTCCTATGAACTCAAGGGCTCAATAAACTGAGCCACCAATGGTGGCCCTACTATGCAGCGTGAGTTACTCAAGAGAGGAAGTAAACTGATTGCAGCTGGAAGATGGCCCCAGACTGTGTCACCAAAACTATATGAAAGGGCTCAGAGGTTAAGGGGAGGACACCACCAGAATGCTTTAAAATTAACAGAAAAGAAACTGAGTATGACAGAATATAACAATGTTCTCTCAGGAAGTGAACCAATGTATGCCTCAAATCTCAAGACTGTGCATTAGCAAGTATTGTAAAAATGAGCACTATCACAGAACAAGGTACAGGGACCCATGACTACTTTTTTCTAGACATTACTAACAGTGCTTTCTTCAAAGAACACCCAAGTTTCAGATAGCTTTTCACTAAGATAACCACTGAACTAGTATTATCCAACAGACATATAATATGAACTGTACTTAAAAAGTATATACCATTGCTAATAACTTTAATTGCTTGCTAGTGATATTCTAATATATCTCAAGTTGCCTTTAAAAACTAACATTAATAGTCTGGGATCATGTGGTGAGATATTTAAAGTAAAATTATTTGATTAACAGAAAGGCATATATTCTCTGAAATATAATTTTAGCATATAAGGACAATCAAATAATGACACAATACTTTTTGCATAAAAATCCAGTGTTATATTTGTTTACATTGATACTTTTAAATGGCTCAGTAATCACACCTGTTTCACAGCTGCCATGGTAGGCATTCAAGATTTGCTGGTTGCCAGTGATTTACACTTACAACCCTAGCTATTCAGGAGGCTGACATATCAGGGATCGTGGTCTGAAATAGAGCTGGCAAGTGACTCCATCTCCAAAATAACCAGCAAAAAGTTGGGCTGGAGTTATGGCTCAATAGTAGAGGGCAAGCTGAATGATCAAACCAAGCCCTGAGTTCAAACCCCAATACTGGCTTCCCCCCACCCCTCCAAGACTCATACTTATTACAGGAGCGTGCCAATGACCCATCTAGATATACACATAAAAGAAATACTGCTCTAATTTCCTTAATCTAAAAGAGATGCCTGAGAATATCAAATGTTGCTTTGTTCAAATACCTTAGTACTTTAGTTTTGAAGTACTTTTTAAAAGTTGCCTCTTGCCAGGTGCCATTGACTTGTGCTTGTAATCCTAGCTCCTCAGGAGGCCGAGACCTAAAGATCACAGTTTGAGGCCAGCCTGGGTAGAACAGTCCCCGTGAGACTCTTAACCAGCAAGCCCGGAGCTCAAGCCCCACAACTGACCAAAGTGGGGGGAAAAAAGGCTGCCCCTTAGCTTCTATTTAGGAATCTAAAGGTATAACTCTTTTGAACAACTAATAAACTGCTTACCAAAATGAATACCAGGAAGCAGACACATGTTTTATGAGGTGGGCAATGCAAGTGGGGATGTGGGAAAGGAACTAAGGGAAAGAGGGGAAGCAAATATAGTCTTCATATATTCAACATCCATTACATAAAAAGTGAACTACATAACTAGAGGGTAAGTTGGGAGGGAGGAAATGGGGGAGGAATGATGAAATGGTGACACTGATCAAGATGCGTTTTGCCCCAATCTGACTTACGGAAAATGCAACCTCTTGGGCCAACTATTTAATAATAAAGCTTAAGAAAAAAATTTTCCCTTCTCTTACTCATGGAACACATCATTGAATGCTTCATGGTGGAGCCTCCCCACTCAGAATTCAGAGCTCCATTCCCTTTTCAGGAAGACATCTGTGGAGTTGGGATGCTTGGAAAACCTTGTCTTCCCAGGGCTATAAAAATGAGTTGGATATATTCTCAGGCCCGAATTTGACTTCTAGAATTTAATGTGAACAAAGACACTACCATGAGTAAATCTAACTGAGGAGAGATTGAGTAAGGTGCTACCTTATCTCCGTTATCTATCCTTATCTATTACTTCTCTTATTTCTTTTTCTTTTTTTCTTGCCAACTCTGGGGCTTGAATTCAGGGCCTGAGTACTGTCCTTGGGCTTTCTCAAGGCCAGAGGCTCTACCACTAAAGCCACAGTACTACTTGTGGCTTTTTCTATGTATGTGGTACTGAGGAATTGTACCTGGGTCTTCATGCATGCTAGGCAAGCACTCTATCACAAGGTCAAACTCCTGGCCCTCTTCCCTATGTCTAACATATCTTCTATTCTATGCCTTCTGTTTCTTTTGAATGATAATGTCCTCTAAGCTGATATTAAGACTCCTACCACTTCAAGAAGTGAACGGATAAAATTTATGTAATGGGTAAAACTCTTATTTTCTTCTGCAGCTTCTATGAGATGGTGATACACACTGAACATATCACTGACCAGGAGGATCATTCTCAAGAATTACATGGCAAAGTGTGCTTTCGCTTTACGCTCTCCAGTCTTACCTTTGTGATTAAAGATGCCCTCCATCTCCATGCTACTTCTAGAGTGGGCGATGCATAGAGAGCCACAGGGCACTAGGCCTTCCGCTGCAGGGGAGCGATCAGTGGTGCGCACAAGACACCAGTCAGGCTTATCATGGGGCCGCTCCAAAACCTCCACAGTCTGGCCACGCCGGATGGTCAGCTCGTTGCTGTTACAAGCGGTAAAGTCATGGATCACCACTGTCAGCTCACAGCCACCAGAGAGCTGGGTAGAGACAGAAGAAGAAGGATAGGTCATTAAGTGGAAGTTACTAGACCTGAACAGGCACTGCTATGAACTCTGCTTAAAGGCTAGAAGATTACTGTGAGATATGATGATAAAATCTCTGCTCTGGCATGGTAACTGGGCATTCCCAACTTAGGAGGACCCCAGAGACTAAGCATCATGTGGAATAAGAAGGAGTATGGTGACCCTAAGCATCTTCCTTAGTATCCTTGGAGGGCTCTCTCCATATTCATGCATTTGTCCCAGTTCACAATAACTCCCAAATCGCCTTTCAATACTTATTAATTTGCTATAGTTAAAAGATGAGTATATAGCACTTTCTGAGGAGGAAGAGAGATTGTCTCAGGTAAAAAGAGATTTGAAACTCATGAAAAAAAAATCACACCTCTCCTTGGTGAGTCACACCAGGCAATTCAGATTTTGAATCGATTTTCAGGCTGTCCCATATTTGCCTGGGTTATTTCAATCTGAAATGCCCTTCTTTCTATTCTTTCCTCTTACAACCATGCTCACTCCCGTTTCTTGTCTAAAAAATCTACTAATTCTTAGGTCTGGGGAAACACATGTATAAACTCCAAAAAGATAGAGATTATGATTTCCTTACTATTGGACATGCATGGTTTGTGTGCTGGTGTGTCTCCTCTTGGACTGTAAGCTCCTTGGGGATAGGACTGATTAGCATTTATGTAAGAATCTTGTGACTGACTCCCTGTCCTCAGGTTTTGTCTCTGTTTCTCCATGTACCCACTGTGGGTTCTCTCAGCTGCTGATTCCTGCTGGGCAACTTGGCACATATCCCTCTTCCTCCCACATGGAGAGGCTAGGACATGACTCATTGTGTCCCCACTCCCATCTGTTCCTCTTCTAGTGCTGTCTCTTGGATGATGGCATCACTAGCAAACTACCCAAGCTAAACAAATCTTCCTCTTTCCTCCTTCCTCCTCCAAATGCTATAAAACAGACTGCCGAGTGGCTTTCTGACTACTTGCTTTCCCGGCGCACTGACACTCATCACTGCATTTGGGTTTCTTACTGTGACCTCCTGAGTGGCCTACCTAGTGGACCATGGTCTCCTTTCCAGGCCATCTCAATGCTACAACCAGGGTGACCTTTGCAAAATTTGGAACCTGCTATTCAAAATCTTAGGACCAAAGTTCCCACAATGGGTCGGTCCCCACCCACATTGCCCGGTTCATATGCTCACTGCTAAAAGGGCTAGCTGGATTCTACATGTACTTGGTCCATAGCACTACAGTGCACAGAGCCCCCAGGTGCTCATCTAGTTCTTTGGGGAGTTTATTTCCAGTGCTTTGGCCTGTGACAACTTGTACTTTAGTTCTGAAGTAAGCTCTGTTTATGTGTGTGTGTTTTCTCTCCTCATCACCAGAAAGTAGGTCTATTTCATTCATCTGTAGACCTTTATGCTCACACATAGGGAAAGAGATGGAGCTAGTTGTGGTCACTACTGAACTTTAAGTATCATCAATGACAAGCACACAGCTTTGTACAAAGTAGGTGGTGAATAGCAGAGCCTGCTTTGCATTTTGTAAGCTCTTTGTCTCTCATAAATATTCAAATGCTTACCTAAGTTTGCTCCAACAGTGAGGGTAATGACACTGAAAAACAGTATAAGACATGGTTTTTTATCTATAACCAGATCACTGTGCCTTAATTCTATCTGAAGAACACTTAGGTGTCCATGTCACATGAAGGGTAACAGCCACTGAAGCTTTTAGCACACTGGGGACTCAGTGCCATGGTAAGTGAAAGTTTCTTTGAGGAAGGAGTGCTTTTGCCATATGCTGGGAAACACTCTTATCCTGTCCAGTCATACAAACACATACTCAGAGAACTAGACCTCTGTGGAGGTCATACTCCCGAGTAGCATCCTGGTCACCTGCCATGGCGAGAAATGTAAACTGCTTTGTCTTCATCAGAACTGTCAATCATCCTCCTATTCTAAAAGTCTGTTTCTGAACAGAAAGTTTGGTGATTTAGAAAAAGAACCTCAAAGAACAAAACAAAACCTTTCCAGGCTCAACTGCTACCGATGATAAATGAATGACCTTTCTTAGGCCACAAAGAAAGCATCCACAAATGTTTAAACCCCTTCTTTTCTTTCTTTCTTTCTTTCTTTCTTTCTTTCTTTCTTTCTTTCTTTCTTTCTTTTCTTTCTTTCTTTTTTTTTTTTTTTGCCAGTCCTGGGCTTGAGCTCAGGGCCTGAGCACTGTCCTTGGACTTTCTCAAGGCTAGAGCTCTACCACTTGAGCCTCAGCACCACTTCTGGCTTTTCCCCCCCTAAGCGTGTGGTACTGAGGAACTGAACACGGATCTTTGTGCATGCTAGGCAAGTACTCTACTGCTAGGCGAAACTCCAGGCGCTAAATTTTCAAATTTTTATGTGGGGAAATCATGCAAATTCTCTACTTGCCTCTGAACAATCAAAAGTGCTAATGTTAAAAAGCCAAGGCCAGTGGCCCAACCTGGAAGAGTTTTCTCTTACAGAACCCACCCCAGATTATGGAAGTAGTTATCTGTTAACAGAGAGAAGGAGGAATGTTTCCTGTTCCAGGAAAAACAGTATCAGTGAACAAACCCTAGGTTTCAGTGGCCTGCCATTCCTAGAGCCCATTGGCCCTGTTCTCAGTTCTTCATCTGGCTCCCTGACATGCCTGCATGGACCCCTGGCTGGGGATGGGAGTGGGAGAGGCTTGCCTGCTTTGCCTTCCCTATTTTCTTTTTCAGGGTCTCAGAGTCTTAGCATCTTCAGCCAGCTAAGCTGAGGAGGGGTTTGTAAAGGGAGGAAGGAGAGAGAGGGAGAAGAGCTGCTCAGAAGAGTGAATTGAGCTAGACTTTATTTCTGGCACAAATTTAAGTTGTTTTTTTTTTTAAAGTGCTTTACAGAGTAACTAAAAGTGATTGAAAACATATGTGTATTTGACCAAGCATAAGAAATAAAAAATCAAGCCAAGGTCTGACAAAGAATCATATACTGAGTTAAAAAAAAATCTTATTAGGAAAGTGAAGGGGGGAAAACAAGTTGATTGGGAGAGGCTAGCAAGAGAGAAATGGGGACAAAAACATGAGAAGGGGTATCAATGTGCAAGAAGTAATGCACCTACTACCTGATGAATGTAACTGTAGTAACACCTCTATACATTACCTCGACAATAAAAAATAAAATAAAATTAAAAAAAATGTCTTAAAGGCCTTCCAAAACTTAATGGCAAAACTCAGTCCCAGAAAATATTTCAAATAGTGCTGAAAGTACCAGTATAATATATATTTGCATCTCTCAATTAGTCAGCTAGTTTTGTCCATAAGGAGAAATGAGAGCCATATCATAAAAGGAAGGAATAAATGTTTTTTCTCAGAGAAAAACTGTCTTGTGTATTTCTGTCTTAATATGAAAATTTAAATAAAAAATTCAAAGAGGTGTTTCTTGTTAGGAAACACCTCTTTAAGAAAAGCTTGCTAATTAACAAAAAATCTCCTTTCTTGGTATAAGATCATTTGTAATAACTACTTTGAGAAGGTAATGTGAATGACTACTACTTTTTTTTTTTGGTGTCAGTCCTGGGTCTGGAACTCGGGGCATGGGAACTGTTCCTAAGCGTATTTTTAGTGAAGGCTAGGACTCTACCATTTGAGCTACAGCTCTAATTCTGGCTTTCGGGTTATTGGAGATAGGCGTCATCGACTTTCCTGTTCTGGTTGGCTTTGAACTACAATCCTCAGATCTCAGCCTCCTGAGTAGCTAGGATTACAGGTGTGAGCCACCAATGCCCAGCATGAATACTGCTTTTTTTTTTTTTTCTTGCCAGTTGTGGGGCTTGAACTCAGGGCCTGAGCCCTGTCTTTGGATTTTCTCAAGGCAAGAGCTCTGTCACTTGGGCCACAGCATCACTTCTGGCTTTTGTCTATGACATGTAGTACCAAGGAATTAAACCTGGGGCTTTGTGCATGCTAGGCAAGCACTCTACCACTAGGCCACACTCCTGGCCCCAGCTTTTTAAGAAGAATTCAATTCCTAACTAAAGAAGTTTGGATGATGTTATTATGTATCAGTAAGTTGGTTATGTGGACTTGTCTACCCCCATAACCCAATGTCTTTCTTTTGCTGATTAGTTTTTTTTTTTTTTATCATTTTATCTATTTTAAAATCTTGGTTTCCTTTTCCAGACATACATCATTAAAGGCTCCACAGTATCCTTTTCCTTTAATATAGTTTATAGACTTCTACTAATGGTTTCTTGCCATATGCATTAGCAATGTTAACCCAGGAACTGTTACTCACATCAAAACTCACATAAGAGATTTAAAAAAAAATCTTCCAGCTTTTTACTTTTAACATATTAATATGGTAAGTAATGAGCATGGCAATAAATTAGTCTTAATTGGGTCAGATATCATCCATTATATGCTTCTTCCTAAGACCATTAGGGCTGGCAGGAAGCACCAATGGCCCAGACCATGGACAACTAGCAAATAGTTTAAATTCGTTCCAGAATGACTAAACATAAATAATGGCTGTGTTTCACTCAAAAGAATAAATATACAATAATCAGAAAACAGAATTTTACTTTCTACATTTTCCAAAGAAACCAGTTATATGATTACCTTGTCTCAACTCTTAACAATGTTAACTAAAACAGGTCCATAGGGGTTCTCACTGTGGACCTGGCCATAGCCTTCCCTTGATACTCTGCATCAACCCCTGGTGTAATGTAATGAGGCAGTTTTGTGTTATAAGAACATGAATCTCTGATGGATAATAACAAACACCTGGATTGAATTATCAAGCTCCAAGATGAATTCTGAGCAAGTTCTGCTTCAGGAGAGAGCGTGCTTATAATGGTGTGATGGGCTGTCTTTAAAGAGATTCTATTATAAGAATCTAAGGATTAATGGGTTGAAGATTTTACAGGTAGGTATCTGACCAGTTCTATGAGAACAACTCAAAAGGAATAGAGAAATGTAGCTTAATAAAAGCCATTATTCACTTAAAAAACAAATTATATCATCTCTTGTATAGTCATACCCCATACCCTTCAGTCAGTTACATTTAGAAGCCCTAGAAAAGGGTCCTGTGGTTCTGTGAAGGTTTCACACAGAGTAGATAAAAAATGAGTATTTGGTTAAGGGGGATTAGAGTACAGCTGTATTACTGGTGATGGTCACATACAAAAAGGTAACCACAGTTCTCTGAATAAATGCTAATATATCCTGAATTGTTATTACTGCTGGGTAGCCTCAGGAAAGCTGGGCTGGTCAGTAGGCATCTTAACAATACAAACAACAGGCCTCTCATGCTCACACCAATGCCAAAGATGGTTATGTAAAACCAAGTTTAAGGAGAAGTGTTCATGCAAATCTGCAACTCAAGAGTTTAAAAGAAGACTATTGTGATAGGCTCATACACACAGGGTCCACTTATAAAATCATCAGTGAGAACTTAAAAATGGTTGAGATCGTAAATTTTGTGTTACAGCCTTTTAATCAAAATGGGGGGAAAAAAGCCCTAAGATAGTAGTAACAACACCCCCCCCCCAAAAAAAAACAACTGAGAAGCTGGGTGTTGGTGGCTCATGTCTGTAATCTTTGCTACTCAGCAGGCTGAGATCTGAGGATCTCGATTATAAGCCAGCCTGGGCACTAAAGTCTGTGAGACTCGTATCTCCAATTAGCCACCAAGAAACCAAAAGTGGCGCTGTGGCTCAAGTGATAGAATGAATGCTAGCCTTGAGCTGAAGAGCTCAGGGACAGTGCCCAGGCCCAGAATTCAAGCCTGATGACTGACAAAAACAAACAAAACTTGAGGAAATAGCTCTCAAAACTCTATGTTTAGGAGACTCTACATTTTGTCAATCAAAGAATTAGTGATTGCAGTATTTGGGGATATTACTTCTACTCTTACTAACGTGATCACAAATTGGTTTTCTGATGTGAAAAGAAATCCTGGAAGGCCTCCTTGGGTGAGTTATACATGAATTAGAACAGAATACTAGATGAGAAAAGGCAAACTTTAAAAATAAGAGGTAAAATCAAATAAGGACAGATTATACATACAGGGATTAAAGGGTTTATCCTTCACTCCTAACATACTAGAATGAGAGATGCAGTGTTGTGCTGTGCTGTGCTGGCCAGGAGCTGCAGGGGGCACTTAGTAATTTAAAACCCTGTTCCTGTGATTGGGGGTTGGAGGGAAAGGAACAAAGGCTGAAAGACGTGCATGGTTGAAAAACCTCAGTTTTTGTGTAGTTCTAGGCTCTGGAAAGCAAGAAACTTCTAAAGATAACTTCACCCAAATAAACCTATCTTCTGGATTTCCTTTCCATTTTTAAGGAGGGAAACAATTCTAAAGAACTAACATTAACCAAGTAACACTTCCCTGGTTGACTGAGTGCCTTAATCACCAAATAAGAGCCTTAAAACTAAATCAAGCTTCATCATTACCTTCAACAGTCACTTTGATCATGTGTCATGTGAAATTTACACTAAGAAGCACGTTTTAGTGCCTTATCATTTTTATAAACATTTTTAATTTGTTGCATTTCTTAATCAAACTTTTTTTTTGTCAGTCATGGGGCTTGAACTCTGGACCTGAGTACTGTCCCTAAGCTTTTCAGCTCAAGGCTACTGCCCTACCCCTGGAGCCACAGTCCCACTTCCCGTTTTCTAGTATTAATTGGAGGTAAGAGTCGCACAGACTTTAGTGCCCAGGCTGGTTTATAATCGAGATCCTCAGATTTCAGCTTCCTGAGTAGCTAGGATTACAGGTGAGCCACCATGCCGGACTTAAACTTTATTTTCTTAAACATTCTGTCTTTACTTAGATATGAGTCTACTTCAATGTGGGAATTTTTTTATTGGGTATAGTTATCAAAGACTACATTTATTTTGTGGTTCTATGAGAGTAGTTAAAAAGTTAAATCAAGAAAATACTATGAAAAGCCATTGTCACTTAGAACAACAGAAAAAAATGATTAGTGAAAGGAAAAATCATCAGCTCTCATGGTGGTCAAAAACTGTGAGCTATGGGACCTATCTTATAACTACTTTCTGTATGATTCTGTGGAGACAATTAGTTCAGTAGATTAAAGATGAACAGCTAAGGGGCTGGGATTTTGGCCTAGTGGCAGGGTGCTTGCCTGGCATGCATGAACATCTGGGTTCCTCGGTACCACATACATAGAAAAGCTGGAAGTAATGCTGTGGCTCAAGTGGTAGAGCGTTAGCCTTGAGGAAAGCCCAAGGACAGTGCTCAGGCCCTGAGTTTAAGCCCTAGGACTGGTTAAAAAAAAAAAAAGGAAAAAAAAAAAAGAAAAAAAGATGAACAGCTAGGAAAATTCCATATTCAAATCTCCATCTTCTGAAGTAACTGTGCCAGTGCAATACATAGTATATTGTTGATGAGTCACCAAAGTACATGAGGCCAGGCACTAAAACTGAACAATTCATTCTTGGGAAAGATGCCAGATCCCAACAATCAGTTTCTAAATCCACTGTATCTCTGAGTGTCCAGTTAGAGGAAAATTAGATTGACACAGTAACCAAGGCCAACTGCTCAGCAGGGACGAAGCAGTCAACCATACTTACCACAAAGGCATCACAGACAGAAGCTAATACAGGGGGCTTCCTTCAATTGTTCTAGATGCAGGCTCACCGTCCAAGGAGAGGAGGAGCATCGTTATTCCCATTAGCAGATAGGGAAACTGAAGCCCAGAGCCATTAGGTAATTTGTACAAGATCACTAGCTGTTGGTGAATGCATCCTTGTTCTCAATCATCAGCTCTCTGACAAACTACATATTCTCCATTACTTCTATGTATACTTCGAGCATAGAAATATCAACTGAGATCTTAGTACTCTGAGGAGATGAAAACCATACTCTACTCTGTGAAAGACTTCTGAATTAAATGACTCACTTTTGTGCTTATATCAGCAAACCTACATGAGGTCCTGGAAAATGCAAAATTGAGAAGGTTAGGAAGTCAAGTGCCTTCTTTCTGAGTAAAAGCAGGATCCCTGAGCTCAAGTTGCAGAGTGCAAGCACAAAGAATGCAGTACTTCCTTGGGCAAATGCCAGCATTTTAAAACTGAGATATTTCATTCTTCAAGATCATGAAGTATGGATTATTTTAAAATTATGGGCATAAACTGTTTTACAGACTAACTTGACTATAATTCACAGAAGTCCAACCAAGTTTTTGTAGTACATAGAATATCATTTGACAGAAAAAGCTGACTTTACAATGGCATAGAAGTTCATGTTCTCAGCATGAAGCTACAGCTTAATAAAGAATATCTTGAAGCTGGGCATGGTGACTCACTGTAATCCTAGCTACTCAGGAGGCTGAGATTTGAGGATTATTGACATTTGAAACCAGCCCAGGCAGATAAATTCTTAAGATTCAAATCTCTAACCAGAAAAAATCTAAAACTTCAATTGTGGTTCAAGTGGTACAGCCCAGCTATGAGTGGAAAAGTTCCTACCCCTGGAAAGGGGTGGGAGTGGGGGCCCTCTGGAGCCTTTCCTGAATGCTCTTATCCTAAACCTTTTATGCTTCATCTGTGGATTCATCTGTTCATGCTACATGCTTAGAGGTGGAGTTAAGCTAAGTATGGACTGAATTCTTCCCTCCATAGAAAGAACTGTTACCAGACAACCTGGGGCTGCGCACAGTGGCCCTATTCTTGGGTGTGTGCTACCTTTTTGGTGGGACACTTCACTTCACTTGGGTGACACTGATTGTCCCCACTGACTCTCTCTCCCTTTCTTCCCCTACCCTTCCTTTGTTTCCACGCCCCTCCCATCTCCTCATCTCTCTTCTCCCTTCCCCCACCTCCACATTCTTTAAGCAGAATTGGATTTGAACTCAAGGCTTATGCTTGCTAGGCAGGCAATCTACTGCTTGAGCTATGCGCCCAGCCTTACACTATTTTTCTCATATCATAAATTTTAGTTAAATGATCACAGACTAATAAGATAAGAGCTATAAAAATTATAATAAAAAAACCCACTCCAAACACATTTAGTTCCATATTCAGCTTTAGTATGAAATAATAAAGTCTGGAAGATGACAGCTGATTTAATCCACATTCCAATTCTAGCTCTGGCTTCATCTGGCCTCATCTCCTCAGTGCCCCAGGGCTGGTTCAGCACTCCCCTTCTTACCTCAGGGAAATGTGCTCAGGACAGATGAGATAAGAATCTGGAAACCATTTGATTTCTTTGGAACTCAAATTACATTTTCATAAGATCATTTTGTCAGCCCAAGTGCTATGAATATCAGCAAGAACTGGTATGAAACTCACTTTGGGAACAAAAAGATGGAATATTTAAAACTGTTGTCCTCAAATTAGGAAATGTGCTCACAGAATCTATGGCTTGTATCTTGAGCAACCCAGCAGAGAGAGCTCTGCTGACACTGCTCCCAGGAAAGGGGTAGGAGTGGGGGTCCTCTGGCGCCTTTCCTGAATGCTCTTATCCTAAATCTTTTATGTTTCATCTGAAGATTATTAACAGCCCTGGCAGATAACTAACTTTTCTCTCAGAATTCTCCCAGAGACAGAGTAAGAAAACATCCCTCCACCCAGTTTCTGAAATGAAACCAAATTCCATGATAACGACTAACTCACAACAGAGATGACATAAATTAACTCGAACATGCAAAATGTCATTAACTTCCCTTGCCAGACCATCTGCCCACATCATCAGAGACTGCTTAAACTTTAAATATGCAGGGTGGAGAGAACCTTGAGACTCAGAAAAAGTTGCTGTTCCTGGAGGAAGGGTAGTGGATAAGCCTTGTTTACAGAAACAAAGCATTTCACACACTGACATAGGGTGGGGGACAAGTTTCTAATTCTCACAATACATTCTCAAGTCATGTACTAACACTGAAATGTACCACCAGAGAAGAACAAATTTGGAAAGGACTAAAAGAAGGCTTTTAAAAGGTAGCAAACACAAATGAAAGCTCAGTGGGGAATAAACACATTTCTTTGTGAAGGTCTAATGGCCAAGATCTCTTGAGGGGTCTAGTCCTTAACATAGAACTAAAGACAGCAAGCTAATTCTAACATTTAGGCAGATGTGTCATCCTTTTTCTTTTTTACTTTAGAGCCTGTTAAGAAGACCTCTGACCAATGGACTTAACTCTCCAATTAAATGGCACAGACTGTCTAGCTGGGTCAAAAAGCAAGATCCATGGTTCTGCTGTCTCCAAGAGATACATCTTGCCCCTCAAAACAAACATTTTTTTGAAAATGAGAGGCTGAAATAAAGTTTATCAAGCTAATGACCCCCATAAACAGGCTGGAGTTGCCATCTTCATATCAGATAAAATATACTTTAAACTAAACTTAGTGAGAAAAGACAAAGGTTATTACATACTAATAAAGGGATCTCTCCTCCAGGAGGACATAACCATCCTAAATATTTACACCCCTAATCCTGGAGCACCGAACTTCATCAAGCAAACTTTACTTTCACTGAAACCATACATAGATCGAAACACAGTGATGGTTGGTGACTTTAACACACCACTTTCACCTATGGACAGATCAACCAGGCAAAAACTCAACAGAGAAACCTCAGAATTAAACAACTGTACAGACCAACTAGATCTAACAGACTGCAGAATATTCCACCCAGCAACATCACAATATATGTTTTTTTTCAGTAGCACATGGAACATTTTCCAAAATATACCACATTTTAGGGCATAAAACAAACCTGGGCAGATTCAGAAACACTGAAATTATTTCCTGCATTCTCTCAGACTACAAGGGCATCAAATTGGAACTGAAAACCAATTTCCACTAACGAAAACCCTGTAACTCATGGAGATTGAACAACACATTGTTGAATCACCAATGCGTCATCAAGGAGATCAGAACAGAAATTCAACAGTTTATGAAATTCAACAAAAAGGAGCACACAAAATACCAGCTCCTTTGGGACACAGCCAAGGCAGTACTCGGAGGAAAATTTATAGCTCTGAGTGCTTACATTAACAAATTGGAAAAATCACAAACCAACAACTTAATGTCCCACCTTAGGCTCTTGGAGAAAGAGTAACAAACCAACCCTAAGCCCAGTAGAAGGAAGCAAATTATTAAAATCAAAGCAGAATTAAATGAATTGGAGTCCAAAAAAACTATAGAAAGAATCCATAAAACAAGGAGTTGGTTCTTTGAAAAAATTAACAAAATTGACAGACCCTTAACAAATCTTACCAAAAAAAGAAGGGAGCGCACCCAAATAAACAAAATCACAGATGAAAATGGTAATATCATGACAGAAATTACCAAGATCCAGAGCAACATGAGGGAATACTTTTCAAACCTTTATGCCAACAAATTTGAGAATCTAGAAGAAATGGATGAATTTCTAGCCAATATTAACATACCCACACTGAACTAAAAAGACCTAATCCAACTAAACAGACCTATTTCAAGCACTGAAATAGAAATGGCAATAAGAAAGCCCACAAGAAAAGCCCAGGGCCAGATGGATTCACAGCTGAATTCTATAAGGTCCTCAAAGCAGAGCTCACTCCTCAAGCTCTTATCTCCAAAAAATCTATTGACCTTGGTTATCTCATATTGTTCCAGTATTTCACCTTGTTATCTGATATATTGTATGTATGCTTATTTGCTTATTTGAAATTGAACAGGGAAGGGCGGAGAATAAGATGAAGGGCGGGAGTGGGGGGAGAGAAATGGGGACCAAGACATGAGAAAGGGTATCAATGTTTGTGAATGAATGCACATTCTATCTGGTGAATATAATGTAACCCTTCTATTAATTATAATAAAAAATATATGGAAAAAAAGAAGGCCTCTAGTCTCAGTGACAAGTATTAAAGAAAATATATGCCACAACTTTAAGATTGCAAGGATGAGTATGGCTGCACTAGATGAGGAAATTGGAAAGCTATTTTCACAGATAAAATATACAAAGGGAAGGGTTTTTAAATTCAAATATCCCAGAAGATCCTAAGGTAAAACAATTCATTTCTGCAAACACACTTTTGGTAGTGACTATTCTTTCTGTTATACTGAATATAAATAGAAATTGCTGTTTCAGTTCATGTAAGCCCTATCATGTTATAACAGACTTGAGATAATGCTAGTTTTATTATTCCTAACTCCAGAATAGAGCCTTTTCCCCATGATTTCTAAGCTGTACATGTCTCTCATACTTGGAGATGAATTTTCCATCTGATAGCAGGCAAGGTATGGCATGGCATTTATATATCTACCTCTGCATGACAAACTGGAGACTCAAGAGTCCCTTATGGAATGAAGAAGCAGTCCCAGACTTACAAAGCAACCCATTTATCTATATGCTACCTAAAAAAACAAGTGACCTTGCTTTCTGGGTTAACCTTCCAAGATCTATCTCATTGGCAATTTTATGCCAGTGACTCCCTAAGTGATTTATGAACTTATAAATTTATTTCAGGGCAAATCCAGAGTAGATCCACGTAAACTTACCACTCCCCCCTCCCCCCCCTAGGTCTGGTCCCGAAGATTGAACTCAGAGCTGGGGCATAACACAGTTCTTGGACATACTGTGACTGACTGGAAGGGTAAAGAAGAAAAAGTTGAGTGGTAGCTGGTGAGTCCTCAGGCCTAAAGTAGTCTCACTCCAGCCTTCACTATGGGTGCATGCAGTCAGTGACTATTTGAAAATGGTGTTGAAAACTTGTCATGTTTAGAGAGAAAGCTACACTAGTTGCCCCAAAGGTAGTGCAGGTGGTAGCTCACCTTATCACTATCCAGTGTGTTCTGAGATGTCCGGGAGGCAATGGAAATCGTATCAGGCTGGCTGCTGCCATCTCCTTGGCTGTCCAGGTCTTCTCCATCCCTGGTGACACAAGGAAACTTTCAGAAGATAAGTTGCCACTGCTGGACTGGTCTTCTCAGTCATTGCAAAAGTAATACATTTGCTAAATATATTAATTGTAAACATTTCTTTGAGAAGAAGCATAGCCTAGTGGTAGAGTGCTCATGTAGCATGCACAAAGCCTTGGGTCTGATTCCTCGGTAACACACACACAGAAAAAGCTGGAAGTGGTGCTGTGGTTCAAGTAGAAGAGTACTAGCCTTGAGCAAAAAGTGTCCAACAACAGTGCCCAGGACTGGTAAACACAAATAAATGAATGAATAAACAAATGAGAAAACAAAAATATCTAGATGTTTTGTAACTTGTCCAATGCCACATATATGATTTACACATGTGCTCAGAATAGTGAGGACAAGGAAAACAATGAGGGAATTGCACAAAGTTTTTCATTTATCAGTGCAACTTCCTGTCTTAAAAAAAAGCCTTGTTATCACTAAGAGTGATCCATCACATAGTAGTGTTTTAAAACATATATCTCAAAATGCTTGAGAAAAATCATAAGCTAACTGCTTAATGGGGCACTTACCTCCTTCCCTTCTGTCTAGTAGCTGGTGCTGTTTTGGGAATGTGAATGGGCTCCTTCAGGGCTCCTTTCAGATGAACTGTCCTCTCCTGTATGACCTCGCGGATGTGCTTTATCCAGTCCTGCTTGTTCTCAATACTGGAAGCCTGAACAAGGTGGTAAGAGTCACTTGGGATGCATTTCCAAAAGAACTCAGCAGAAAAGCAGCATTCTATGTTTAACCTGTCAACATTACTAATTTTAAGAAGTTTAAATTAAAATTTTATTTTACTGTTTTTTTTTGTTTTTTTTTTGTACCAGTTCTGGGGCTTGAACTCAAGGCTTAGGCCTGGTTGTTGCCCCTGAACTTTTTTGCTCAATGCTAATGTTCTACCACATGAGCCATAACCCCATTTTTGGCTTTTTGGTGGTTAAGTGGAGGTAAAAGCCTCATCCATTTTTCTGCCTATGACGGCTTTGAACTGCAATCCTTGTATCTTGGCATCCTGAGTAGCTAGGATTAGACATGACCAGCTGCACCTGGCTTATTTTAAGATCTGTTAGGCAGCCTTAAGAGAAATGTAAAACCAGGTATTCCCAAACACAACACTTTTAAGACCAGTTGAGCAGACAGTGTTGCAGTATATTTTGAGCAGGAAAAGTGGGCAAATCCTACAACCTTGCTGCCTCATCCACTGAACTCTGAGATGATAGTTGGCCCTCCACACTGCCAGGCAAGGTAATTCACAAACATAGGAACTCTGCAGAGGGGATTTGTTACCCTCTTACAATTGAAGAATCTGGGGGTGGGTACAATGAAAAATGTGTTCAAGACCACATGACCATGAATTGTCAGTCACAAGGTAGATAGATCTACCTTATAACAACAAGGAAAGGGTCTCTGGAAATGGCACACACAGGTGCTTAGAAAGCACAGTCAGAACAAAGGTACATGGCGGCATAGACTCCTTGGTTTTCATTTCTTCTTACATGTTCTAGGCATTAGCATCAGCTTTCTAACTTCTTACAGAAAACCATCTTCCTTCTACGATATAAGCATCATTCTTTATAAATGATGAAAGTCATTATCAGGAGGATCAAAGATGAGATCATGAAGGAAGCAGGGGGAAGGAACCCAACACTTTTTACCAAAAACCTTGTTTTTGCAACAAAATTCATGATGGGAACAAAATAATCCCCCCTTCTATATAAAACATGTTCACCAGGTAATATGTCTTCAAAGTTATTTAGAGTAGTAACTGGGAAAATGATTAGAGATGTATTGGGATTTAAACACCTCAACCTAATATTTGGTGATTAAATGAAGAATAATATCTAGGAAAGAATATTTTGATAGCATTAACTGTGGCTCAGAAATGATAAAATTCTTGCATCAATTGATCAATATATTTACAGAGACTTGTTAGATGTAGCTAATTTTTCAGAGATAGTAAGAGAAACTCAAAACTAAAGTACCAAGTAAAAAATACCACATGGCAGAGATTAGGGAATAATTTATTTCATGCTCAATGTCAACACAAACTGTTTTAAGTGAGGATTTAGAGATATACTTTTTCTTTCCAAAATACATACATTAAAAAAGACTCAAATTTTGTTTTAAAATTCCTAAGCCATCACCATCATTGTCACTATGATGATTATAATCACCTTCACCACAACTGTTATTATAACCCATCTTATCCTAGCACCTCTACATCACTACTACTACACTAGAGGAGCCATCATTTACTAATTCAGCTATCACCACCTCTACCACCACTACCTGTACCCATTCCCACCATTTATATCACTCCCCCTTTATTGGCACTAGTGTCACCATCCATACTACCACTATCTTTACTTTTTTATTTTATTTTATTTTTTGCCAGTCCTGGGTTTGGACTCAGGGTCTGAACACTGTACTTTTTTTTTTTTGTTTTTTTAAAATCAAGGCTAGAGCTCTACCACTTGAGCCTCAGCACCATTTTTGGCTTTTTTTTTTTTTTCTATGTACATGGTACTGAGGAATCAAATCCAGGTCTTCGTGCATGCTAGGCAAGCACTCTATCACTAGGCCAAACTCCCAGCCCCCTATACTACCACTATGTATACCTCATCACCATCTATATATCTTATCTGCTGTCTCTACCATCATCACCAAAATCTACCATCACTTATATTTATGTCATCAATAATTATCTACTCTTAATTCCATTACCATCTCCAACACCAACACCTCAAAGAAATTTCTGAAATTAGTGTTCCTGTCCTTTGTTCTAGTCCTTTCTTAGAAGTTAGAAAGATGATATCCAATTCCCCAGGAAATTTGCATCTGGGATCAGTTCATATCTGGCATTGTTTCTAATAAGGGTCTGTGACATCTGCCACTGAAGCTTATCTGAATTCTTAATTTAAAATGGAATTTTAGGGATTTAATTCTAGTTTAATAAATTTTATATCTTAGAAAAATCTATTATTTAAAATATACCTATCAGAGCCATTTATATTTCACAAGGCTTTATGTTAGCACTTAAGAGATTATATTAGTAATCATACTGACTGCCAACAGTCCACTGATTGCATATAAAAAAGACCTTAGAAAGATGATGGTTTCCATAGTCTCTAATTGTAATCTCTTAAAAGAGCACTGTACAAACAACTCAAGAGTTTCTTCAAATATTTAAGAAGGCTTTAAAGTGATGTAAAAACATAATAATGTACATGCAAGTTCACATACTGAGGTTCCTCTCCAATATTCTCCACAAATCCAATACCCTCTACAAACCTTTAGCTACCTACCTCTTCCTTATAAACCTCCTAAAGCCACTAATAGCCTTTCCAGATGCTTAAAGAAGACAGTTTTGTCAGTAGTTTTTCAAATAGAGAAGGCAAGAAATTGATAAGACAGCCTCAGAGTTATTTGGTACTCTTTGGGAAGTTTAGTACAATCGAAACAGACAAAGTTAAACTTTTAAAGATATTTTCCTCCCTCAAGACTATTTATCTAAAAGCATCTTTCATGTTTTTGAACCTCAAACAGTATCAAATCCTGTCCCTGATACTCATAACCCCCTTTTCTCTACTCACAAACTAGAAAGATAATGAGTGGCAACTCCATGAAGACTCACTGAATGTGGACCAAACATCCTGTCAAAGGCCCTCACAAATGTACAGGTAATTTTTTTTTTTAATTTTTACTTTTGAAATTCAGGGTCGTGTGCTTTGAGAGTTGTTGCTTTGTATTTCATGCCTCAGAAAACTTTTTTTGCAGATTTAAAAAAAATTACTATTACTTTATTTCAAATAGCATACATTGATACATTCTTAGAATCATTCCCTAAGTGTCTACAGTGTACTTTATCAACTAATAATTTCTAAGAGTAGAATCTCTTACACTAAAAATTTACTTTAACACAAGAGTACTAAATTGAATTTTTTCCACTGTTTTTTCTTTTGTGGTAGTCACCAATCTCAACATATCATAAAATAGGACAAATTATATGGAAACATATATGCTTTAACAAAAAAGAAAAATAAAATTTCACAGCCACAGTAAGTTTTACATAGTGCATTTCTCAGATTTAAATGAACATACCTTAAGGACGATTTTATTATCTGAAGTTGGTGTCCTTCCAACCCACAGTGCAAATTTGCAAGGATCTCCTTCAACATGTTCTGTGACGCCCAGCTCTGAGGTCTGAATAAAAAAAACAATTACAGAATTAGGTGACCATAAAATTCTGCCAGGATGTAGAGCACACAGCACAGTTTGGGTTTCTTATGGTCATAATAGGCTCTAATAACGAATTCCATTGTATTAATTCATAATCTTAGACTTCCTTTTGGTAAAAATGAGGAAATTCTGTTACTAAGACAAACTAAATAGTTTCATCTTTCAAGTCCTGTCCACATCTGGAGCTCTCAATGCAGGTTTTTAAGTAGAACGTATAGAAGGAAACCAGATGATCTGAATATCCTATTGTACAAAATCAAGAGGTAACAATTTTCAATCTTGCAAACAAAACAAGTCTTTCCTAGTTGTAAAGCTGCCACCATGAATTACCAGTATTATGATGCAATCTCACAGAAGGCAAACATTTTAGTGATTCAGTTCTCTTATTTCTTTGTCAATGGTATTAATTTTTAGTTATTTCAGCAGTAATTTAAGGGCAAAGAGACAAAATTGCTTTGATATACACAGAATGTGGGCATGTAGAGATGAAGATTCAAGTCTTCCCCTCCTCCCCCGTAACTGAATTCTTCCCTAAAAGCTCTTCCCTCCAGCCAAGGAAATGATTCATAATGTTGATCACCAACAAGTGACCTCTGAGGGAATATTAATTTTTAAAAGAAAAATTACGTGAAGATGTATCACCTTCTAAAACAGACTAGCTTGGTCTCCAAGGGCAGTTTAAGCTAACTAGGGCAATTTTCAGCCAACAACTTTGCACTTTTTTTCTTTCCTATCAAAATGTGACCTAATATGACATAAGGCAAAATATGGCCTGAAAGATGATCTAAAACATAATGTGAGTCAAAGAAACTGGTATGAAAATCATCAGGATGAATTTATAAAGTCCAGATTATTATTCAGATGATTTGTATACTTGGGGGCACTTTTTTGGGGGGGGAGGAGAGTCTGGCTAATATACAGATATAATAAATATTCACAACATACAAGTTATCCAAATTATCTACCAACACTTATTATCAGTCTTAAGTGATTCTCATCCTATTTCTCTACCCCACTTCCCGTGGCTTGGCTCTATCCAACAATTCTGCCTTGACAGCCTTCGAGGGTGAGTTGAGGACTTTCCTGGCCTCATGGCTTTTTTTTTTTTCTGCCAGTCCTGGGGCTTGAACTCAGGGCCTGAGCACTATCCTTGGGCTTTCTCAAGGCCACTTGAGCCACAGCACCATTTCTGGCTTTTTCTACGTATGTGCTACTAAAGAATCGAATCTGGGTGTTTGTACATGCTAGGCAAGCACTCTACCATTAGGCCAAACTCCCAGGCCCTGCCTCAGGTTTTTTTAAAGAACATGTATGGTTTTGTAGAGGGTTGGATAGGCCAGCCAGTGCAGTGCTTTTTACTGGAAGCACTTTGACAGGCTAGACAGAAATTATACCCATCAATGGAACATTCTGGGAAGGTAGTCTATACATAGGGGAGACATGTTTTTCAAACTTTATTTTTGCTGCCAGGTGTCGTGGTTCAATCCTAGCTACTCAGGAGGCTGAGATCTGAGGATCAAGGTACAAAGCCAGACTGGGTACAAAAAGGACCTGAGACTCTTATCTCCAATTAACTTCTAGAAAACGTAAAGTGGGGCTTGGCAAGGGTAGGGCAGTGGCTTTGAGCTGAAGAGCTCAGGGATAGTGTCCAGGCCTAGTTCAAGCCCCAGAACCCACCCCCCCCCCACACACAAAACAATTGCTAACCCAGCTTCTCTAATCAGGGTATTTTGTTAGTATAAGAATTGCAAATTTACTTATACATTTACTTTATATGTTTATTTTTAATGAAAGAAAGTCAAACCCTAGTTCAAGCCCCAGAACCCCCCCCACACAAAAACAATTGCTAACACAGCTTCTCTAATCATAGTATTTTTTTAGTATAAGAATTGCAAATTTATTCATACATTTACTTTATATGTTTACTTTTAATGAAAGAAAGTCAAACCCAATCATTAATCTAGTGAGTCACCCAGTAAATCTATATTAACACATTCTAATGCTTATAGCTAACAATATAGTGAGAGCTTAGTTATAGCACAAAGGAGAGATTAAACATTATCAAGTATTTTCATATCCTTCTTAGGCGCTATGGGATTTTGTTTCCTAAGTCTGTGAAACTCTAGCATGCCCTCTAGTGGACGCTGGGAGTAGGGGTGGAGTAGCAGAGACTCACTAAAGACAAGCCTTTTAAAAAAAGGTTATACTTGTGTTATCTGGAGACAGAATTGTGAAGACCTATACTTACAAACAATTTACTTTTGTAAAGGTACTTGCTTCTCCCACTGGAATCTTTCACTTCTTTACTAAATACTAGGGACATTTCAAAGAGGAAGAGATGTCGTTCTCGACCCTTTCGAATTAAGGTTTTTGGGTCCCATACTTGGAAGGATTCCTGAAGGATGAGTTCTCCCTGAGACTCAATGTTTTCATCAAACCCTACAAACATGAAAAAAAAAAAGTAGGTGAATCAATTTAAAATAGATCATGCAGAAATATTTTTAGTCCAACATTGTTAAACGTCTATTGATTAGACCTCAGTGTAATTTGCCATCTGACTCTACTCTGTGCATCACTGACCTGTCATAAAGGATAATTCTTTCTAAATTACACATTTGTATATATTTCTCATATTAAAAAATTCAGTGATTCTTCATAGCTTTTTTCCTTTGGCTTCTACCCCCTCACCCTTCAGATAGAACTCAGACCACTTGACACCAGGTAGAACTCGCTACTTGTCTTTGTCCTTTGCGGTATTCCTCATGATACCATCTCTTTCACCCAGAATAGTTCCCTTAAACCCACAATCCAGACTCGGTCTTGATTTTCTCTGCTTCCTCAGCCTGAACTCTCTTTCTAGGCATCTTCTCAAGCCCCAGTCTGTTTTCTCCTGTTGGGTACAACCACGTCCTTGTCCACCTATCCTCTGTAACAGTGGAATGCTGTATGTAAGTTAGCCTTGCCCTGGCCTTATATGAGTTTTGGTGGTTCTTTTTCTCATTGTAAAGATGACCAAAGAGATACCAGGAGCACAGGCTCACATCTGGCTAGGACCACTCTAAGTAAGTTCTGTTATTCTCTTACTCCTTTATACTTAGGAAGAGCCATTTACTCCTACTCAGGGCAAGTGAGGAGAGTCATGTGTATAACCAGTAGTCTCTGCCTATGGAGAGGTTTTCTACCCATTCTCCTTTCCAAGTTCCTGGGACAGTACAACAGAGCACATCATCTTCTGAAATGGAGAGAAATGAACTGAACCACGGTCTGTACCCTTGAGGATACCATGAAAGGTTGCCATACAATCACTACCTTTGATATCAGAGAAAGAATAACTGATGTTGCTTGGCATTTAAGGCCCTGACTAATATTATGCTCAATGTTACCCATGAAATGATATAGGCTAGCGAAATTTGAATTATTTCTTACAAATGATACCTTGTAATCTGGCAAATATAAGCTTTGTGATGTTCTACTAAATACACAATCATCATCCCTGTAAATAGAGAAGCATCCATGAAAACAAAAATTGCTATAATTTTAATTGCATCTATTTTTATCATGTTGCACATCACAACAACTGCATTAGCAAATCATTTGTGCCCACTGTGTCTAAAGCTCAGCAACACATACAGAGAAGGGAGGGCTCTTTACTTTTATAATTTTGATTTTGATCTATCTGTGCATCTACTCCTCCATTAACAGAAGGACTAGGTAGCTCAAGGCAAATGACACCAAGTACTACTGGAGTACACACTAGAGAGCCGCTCTTTTCAGGTTGGGAGATCAGGAAATCCATTTTTCAGTAACATTAATAGAAATCATACACATGCGTGTTAAAGACACGGCGAGTCTTGTTACCTTCCAGCATGCTGAGGTGCATGGCATCATTGGCTCGCTTTGGCACACTGAGCATCACCTCGAGGCCATCTTTAATTTCCCCCTTTCCTTCTTCACAGCATGTGAGCAGTTCCTGTAGATGATCAAAATAATGAACAAGGGTAGAACTACAAAATGTTCTTCTAACAAGATCTTTGCAGATAGGGAGGAGTCTATGAAAACTGATGATTGTCAAGACAAAATCAGACTGTGTTGAACTAGAGTATTTTCTCATTAACAATGAATTTCTGACTTTTTATTTAATGGATAAGTTTCTTTTTCTCAAATGAGGAAATCAGAGTAAACTAGATGTTGTCATCACTCAAGATAAATTAGGATACCTGTCAACTTCCAAGACTCAAAAAGGGTAAAATATTAGTACTGTAATGTGTAATTGGTTCTAGCTGATGGCTACTCCAGAGTCCAATTGCCATGCTGACCATGCAATAACAAAATGAATCTGAACTCTAGTATCACTGAAACAATGCCTATCTACTCTGGAGCAGCCATACCCTGTAAGCAGACCAGTAATGAGCATGAACACTTATGGTCAAACACCTTTCCTCTGCATCTAGAATGTTTAGGAAAGTTCTAATGGGTGATATCTCTGGGGTATCTGGTACATGTGATTACATTTCAAGGCTATTAAGGGGAACATGAACTTTTGTTTTGTTTTTATTTAAAAAAGATTTTTATTAACACTGATATTTTACATCATATTTCAAATGTCATGTTTAACAAGTATTCAAGAAGGGAATCTATATGCAATCACTGGCACATAAATTTTAGAACAGAATCAAAATTAAGCTGAGAGTTTGTATGTCATAGATACATATCTATTTATATAACATTATGTCTATAGAGTATATATTCCATCATAGATTTTTATGTGTATATAGTTATATTTATATCTCCAAGACTGTGTCAATGACTTTGGGTACCCAAATATTGAGTCATTGCTCTTGTACTGTTTGGATTTAATATCCACATATCAAAGAGACTTGTCTGTTGGCTATGCAGAATTCCATTATATGTATGTATTACATTTTTTATATCCATTCATCTGTAGTGGGGCATCCAGGTTGTTTCCATTGCTTGGATATTGCAAATAGTGCAGCAATGAACATGGCTGTGCAGGTATCCTTGTCATATTCTGGGTTATGATGCTCAGGAGAGATGCCCAGGAGTAGTATGGTGGGATCATAGGGAAAGTCTATTTTTAGTTTTTTGAGAAATCTCCAAACAACTCTAAGATTCCACCTCACTCCAGTTAGAATGGCCAGGATCAAGAAATCTAATAACAACAGATGCTGGAGGGGATGTGGCCAGGAGGGATCACTACTACACTGTTGGTAGGAGTGCAAACTCATTCAACCACTATGGAAAGTAGCATGGCAGTTCCTCAAAAGACTAAGCATAGAGCTCCCCTATGACCCAGCAATTCCACTACTTGGCATTTACCCAATCATCCAGAAACAAAGGCATACTAAATCCACTAGCACAACGATGTTCATTGCAGTACTATTTACCATAGCAAAGGCATGGATCCAACCCAGATGTCCCTCAGTTGATGAGTGGATCAATAAGATTTGGTATCTATACACACTGGAATTCTATGCTGCTGTCAGAACGATATTGCCCCATTTGTAAGGACATGGAAAGACTTAGAAAAAAAATAATATTGAGTGAAGTAAGCCAGACTCAAAGGAACATAGCCTCAATGGTTTCCCTCATTTGTCCTAATCAGTAGAAACCTTGGGCTCTCCTAGCAGAGATTCACAATAGAACAAAATCTAGATACATAAGGCCATATAGTATGACGCTAAATGTAAGGACCTCCAGGATATAGAAACAAAAGCCATATAATGAGTGATTGTTGTCCTTAATGTACTATGTTATCTCTCATCTCTTTTGCTATCCCTTGGTTATATCATATTGTTACAATATTTCACCTTGTTATCTGATATATTTTATATATGCTTAATTGGTCATTTGAAATAGGAGAGGGAAGGGGGGAAATCAAGATGAGCGGGGGGAAGGAGGGAGGGAAATGGGGACCATGATATGAGAAAGGGTATCAATATTTGTGAAGTAATGTACCTTCTATCTGAGGGATATAATATACCCCTTCTATTAATTACAATAAAAATGTATAGAAAAAAAATCTCCAAACTGCTTTCCAGTGGCTGAACTAGTTTACATTCCCACCAGCAATGCAGTAGGAGGAACATGCATTATTAAGTGAATGATAGCAATAATAGTAAAGGTTACATAATGGTGGACTTCGAGACATTTCTCACTTGGGTATTATTTATGGGTACTGAGTAACAGTAACATTTCTTTTTTTTTTGGCCAGTCCAGGAGCTTTCTCAAGGCTAGGTCTTTTCCACTTGAGCCACAGCACCACTTCGGGCTTTTTCCAAATATGTGGTACTGAGGAATCAAATCTAGGTCTTTGTGCATGCTAGGCAAGCACTAGGCTAAACTCCTGGCCTTAACAATCTTTTGAATCTTATTAATCAAGAGCATGGACAGTTCAGAGTAACTCAAGTTTTCTGATAAGCACCTTTATTCATACCCAAATGATTATCATTCTGAGCAACTGGGACAAAAACAGCTTTAAAGCTCAAGTGACTGAGCAAAATACTTTCCTTTTGGGGGAGTTTGGTATAGCTAATTATTGTTCCCTTGAATAAACATGTAGGAAAAAAATGAGTACAAGTTTAGAAACTAAAGCATGAGCTTAGTAGAGCCACATGTTATAAACAAAAATCCTTAAATGTAAGCTGGGCGCAGTGGCTAACATCTGTATTCCTAGCTACTCAGGAAGTTGAGATCTGAGGATCAAGGTTCAAAGCCCGCTTGGGCACAAAAGGACCTGAGACTCTAGGGGAAAAAAAAGGGAAGTGGGGCTTGGCTCAAGGGTAGAGTGGTAGCTTTGAGCTGAAGAGCTCAGAGATAGTGTCCAAGCTCCATTACACACGCACACACACACACACACACACTCTTAAATAAAGGGGACAATAAGTTTAGAAAGCACAGGGAAAATTTAGATATAATCATATAAGGCCACTGATTTATACTCATAGCAATATGTTTCTCTAGTGATGGCAATAGGCTACTGACTTACACTCATAGCAGTATGTTTCTCTAGTCATGGTAATTATATCATTGAATAAAATGTGAAAAAGTACAAGAGGGTCTGGGTGAGCAGTGCAGTGTGGAGCACTTGCCCACAATGTATGAGGTTCTGAATTGGAGCTCTAGCACAATGGGAAGATTCAACAAAATACAAAAGCATTTTCCTAAGAGAAATTCCCACGATAATATTGGATGAAAGAATGTGACCACTTCTTATGGCTGCTAGGTTTTTCTTCTTAAAATAAGGGTAAAGGTCTTATGATACAATGAGTCTCATTATAATATAAATTTATTCAGGACAATTCAGGATAACAGAAAAATAACATGATCATAAAGAATTGTTACTGGGGTCAAGAGTCTGGCCTAGTGGTAGAGTGTTTGCCTAACATGCACGATGCTCTGGGTTTGATTCCTCGGTACCACATACACTGAAAAAAAAAGCTGGAAGTGGTGCTGTAGCTCAACTGGTAGAGCACTAGCCTTGAGGAAAGCCCACAGACAGTGCTTAGACCCTGAGTTCAAGCGGCAGGACTGGCAAAAAAAAAAAAAAAAAAAAAAAGTACTGTTCCTGGAGTTAATGATTTCTATATTTTAATGTTTAATAAAATTCACCAGTCAAGTAACTGGTATGGTACATTACCAGGCAGAAACTGTAAATAACTTTATATAGTTAAGAAAGTATGTACTGATAATTCATAATGCTTCTATGACAAGTTTTTTTAATCTCTGCATTGTTGAAACTAATTCTTACTGGGTTTTTGCAAGTGTAATTTTAGTTATAATCATTCAAAATCAAAGAAAAACATAACTCTGATTGGTATGAACATATTCTTTAAAGCATGTGTGTAATAAACGGATAGTAGGCAGAATGATGTATGTGATGTTAGATATTCTAGTTGAAGTGGAAACTGTCAAAAGCTGAGCCTGGATGACAGGTATCAATGATGATTCTGGGCACCTTCCTAACACTCCTTTGCTTAGCACTGTAGATGAGCACTGGTGCAAAGCACAGCAGCAGGTTCAGAGTCAGTCTGTACATTTAGGGACTAGGGTTACTACAGGATCAAAATCTGACAATTTTGCACTAATATTTCTTCTTACCTTCCAGAGAAGGGACCACTCGGTGCAGTTCTGGTTACAATCAAGGAATGTGCTCTTATCTCTAACAGATTCAATAAGACACTAGGCATGGCAAGAAATGGTTGTAAACAAACAAACCAAGTTGCAAAGTGTTATTTCCAAAAATTCAGGGTAATAAGATATATAGAGAAAACCCCCATATCAAAACAGCAATCAAAATTAATTGAATTTTTCAGGCGGAAGATGCTTCATACGTACTTTTAAAAGGAGCTGATATTTTGTTATTCGTTGGACAGGTTTAATAAGGTAGGAAGAGATAGAATTGGCTAATCCATGCCGTTGCTGTATTTCCTGTATTTAACAAAGCAAACACAAATGTTATTATTTAACCATAATTCCACACTGACTTTTCAAAGAACTGACAAATGATTAAATCTGTAGACACAATAAAGTTCTCTCTCTCTCTCTCTCTTTTTTTGTCTATCATAGAACTTGAACTTTGGACCTGGCCGTTGTCCCGGAGCTCTTCAGCTTAAGACTAACGCCCTACCCCTTGAACCACAGCATCACTTCTGGTTTTCTGATAGTTAACGGGAGACTAAGTGTCCCACAGACTTTAATGCTAAACTGACTTTGAATAGCAATCCTTAAATTTCAGCCTCCCGAGTAGTTAGGATTACAGGCGGGAGCCACTGCAGGCCAGCTTAAAGTTCTCTTTTCCTAAAAGACTATTAGAAACTATTTTGCTTCTGAAACTAGACAGGAGAAAGGCAGAACAGCATGAAGGTACAGAACGATCTATATTGTTGGTATGTGGTCCATCTAACATGGGGATTACTGCCTTAACTCACGTATTATACACGTGAAGTGGGATTCTTCATGGAAAGTTGGGAAGCCTGCCTGTGCTATTAGCACTATGTTGACATCAATGACAAAGCACAGTTTAGAACACAGTATGGGTGTTCAATGTAGCTGGATGACAGAGAAAAGCAACTGAAGGAGAACAGAAAAGTTAGACCGGAAAACTATTTTTTCAAATAAAGTATTAAATATTGAAGGTATATGACTTGCGACCTATGTCAGACTAAAATACCTAAAGACATGTTCCAGGACAAAGGTCAGGAATGTCTTTGATTCTTTTTTGTTTTTAATTTTTTAAAATTATAATTAGTAGAAGGGTTACAGTTATATCTCCACATAGAGGGTACATTACTTCACATACATCGATATCCCTTCTCATGTTCTGTCCCCATTTTTCTCCCCCCACCTTGTTTTCCCTCTTCCCTTTCCTATTTCAAATAAACAAATAAATGTATAGACAATATACCAGATAACAAGGTAAGATACTGTAACAATATGAAAATAAGCAAGGAACAACAAAAGAGATGAGAAACCACATAGTGCATTAAGAACAACAATTCCACATTATATGGCTCTTGTTTCCATATCCTAGAAGTCTTTTCATTTAGCCTTATCCTATATGGCCTAATGTATCTAGGTTTTGAGCTACTGTAATCCTCTGCTAGGAGAGTCCAAGGTTTGTACTATTACAAATGAGGGAAACCATTGAACCTATGTTCCTTTGTGTCTGGCTTACTTCACTTAATATGATTTTTTCTAAGTCTTCCATTTCCATACAAATTCTATGCTGATGGCAGCATAGAATTCCATTGTGTATAAATAACACATCTTGTTGCTACAATCATCTACTGAGGGGCATCTGGGTTGTTTCCATATCTTTGCTATGGTAAATAGTGCTGCAATGAACATTACTGTGCTAGTAGATTTAGTATGACTTTGCTTCTGAACAATTGGGTAAATGCCAAGTAGTGGGATTGCTGGGTCATAGGGGAGCTCTATGCTTAGTCTTTTGAGGAACTGCCATGCTGCTTTCCATAGTGGTTGAATGAGTTTGCACTCCTACCAACAGTGTAGTAGTGTTCCCTCCTGGCCACATCCCCATCTGAATCTGCTTATTAGATTTCTTGATCATGGTCATTCAAACTAAAGTGAGGTAGAATCTCAGAGTTGTTTTGATTTGCATTTCTTTTATGGCCAGAGATGTCTAGCATTTCTTCATGTATTTTATAGGCCATTCTTCTTCTTCAATGAAGACTTTAAGTCTTTGGCCCATCTTTTGATGGGATGGTTGTTTCTTTGAAGGTTAGTTTTGGAGTGATCATTTTTTTGAGCTGTTGATATATTTTAGATGTGAGGTCTTTGTCTGTTGTATGTTTAGTGAAGATCTCCCACTCTGTGGGCTTTCTATTTAGCTTGCTAGCTATGTCCCTTGCCATACAGAAGCTCTGTAATTTAATGAAGTCCCTTTTGTTCAAACTTTCTTTCATTTATTGTTGATTCTTAACATTAAATGTACCACAAACTCATTACTATGGTTTTAAATAATTCCAAGTCTGAATATAACCATTTCATCCATTGGTAAAGGGCAAATAAAATATTTAAAGGAAAATATTAGGATGGGAATGAGCTTCACATTATGAAAACTGGCTTCAAACAGCAAACCTCAGATCTCTTAGCCTCCTGAAAGGATGACAGGCGTGAGCTACCAGCACCTGTCTTTACATTTCGTTTTTGCTCAATGTCATCTAATCCTTCCCTAGTTGCCCCTTCTCATCCCTGCCCACAAACTTCACAGTTCTTTTCCCACATAGTGTATGTTGAATACCATGACAGCGTGGCAATTCCTTAAAAGACTAAACATAGACCTCCCCTATGACCCAGCAATCCCACTCCTTAGATTTACCCAAATGTCCAGAAACAAGGGCACACTAAACCTACTAGCACAATAATGTTCACTGTAACATCACTTACCATAGCTAAGATATGGACCCAACCCAGATGCCCCTCAGTAGATGAACAGATCAAGAAGATGTATTATTTATACACAATGGAATTCTATGCTGCCATCAGAAAAAATGACATCACATCATTCGTAAAGAAATGGAAAGACTTGGAAAAAATCATACCAAGTGAAGTAAGCCAGACCCAAAGGAACATAGGCACTATGTTTTCCTTCACCTGTAATTATTAGTACACATCTAGGACTCTCCTAGAAGAAGATCACAATAGCTCAAAGCCTATGTCCATATGGTCATACAGGATGAGAATAAACAAAATGAACTTTAGGATATGGAAAAGAGTTTTATCTTTGTGATTATTGTTCTTAATGTACTATGTCATTTCTTTTCCCCCCTTATGGTTAATCTCATGTGGTTACTGTATCTGACTTTGATACCGGGTATATTGTATATATATTTATTTGTGTATTTGATATAGGGAAGGAAAGGGGGAAAACAAGATGTTTGGGAGGAAAAGGAGGACAAAATCATGAGAAGGGGTATCAATGTGCAAGAAGTAATGTACCCACTACCTGATGAATGTAACTGTTATCCATCTATACCTTACCCCAACAATAAAAAAGGAATAAAAAAATCCATAGAAGATAGAAAACAAAAAAAAGAACAAAACAACAAACAGGGCAATGTATTCACACTCAAACTGACCAACCGAGGGTATACTTAGGGTAAATTTAAAGGCAGTAAGTCCTCTGAACAATTAATGTACTCTTTATAAAAATGAATACCAGGGAATGGAAACATGTTTTGGAGGGTGGACAAAGTGGGGAGAGGGCACAAAAATGGGGGGAGGAATAGTGAGCAAATGCAGTCATTGTAATCAATGTGCATTATATAAAAATGAATCAATTGAAGATGAGACAGGAGGGAGGAAATAGAATGAAGAAAGGGGTGACACTAATCAAGAAGCGTTGTACTTATAAGCTGACTTGTAAAACTGTAACCCCTTTGTACAAATACATAACAATAATGATATAAAAATAATATTCCAGCACAAGCATAGAAGTTTAAAATGAAAATAAAATTTATGGGTAATACTACACTTATGTATACTAAAACAATCTGAAAAATTTCACAGCTTCTTTAGTAATCTATTACTTACATCAAAGTAAGACCCTGCATGTTCCAGTATCAGCTGAGTAGAATCAGGTTTATTTTTGCAATATGTGACATACATCTGAAATTTGTCTGCCTATAGCAAAAACAGAACAAACACAAAATAAGCAATCTTTTAGAATGTCTAATTCAAACTGCAAGTCACAGTATGAAATCTTTTGTAAAGTCTAGAAAATAAGTATGTGAATTAAGGAATGTAAGCCCGAAGAAAAGAAATAGTACTTTAAGAATCAAAGCTAGCGAACTAAGAGGCTCATCTTACACATCTTCCACCTCCAGAAGGACCTCTCCCTGGCAAGTCAACTGGGTACCTGACTGTCCCTTCTCATAGTGATTTGCACAAATTTGGCAATAGGTTTTCAAGATCCTTTGCTTGCCTATCTCCCCTATTATCTATGGATGAACTCTTACATTAAAGCAGCAGCCAAGAACACTAAATGTTCTTCTATTTCAAATCCTCACTACTACCCATGAAAACACATTCCAGGACTTTTGCCTGTAATCCTGGCTACCTAGTAGATAGAGGCAAGAGGGCTGAATATACTAAAAGAAAAGGGACCTGGGGTGTGTACACAAAACATCTGCAGATCAAGTGTGTGGCTTGTGTACAAAACATCTGCAAATCAAGTGTGTGGCTAAGTTCTATCACAAGTATTCCCAAGGTAAAAGAAAATAAAACCAAAATAAACCCCCCAAACTCATTCCCTAGAATCAGCTAGTAGGTGAATAAGGTAAAGTGTGTTTCTCTAGATGTACAGACATCAACACTTAAGATAGCACTTAAAGAAATGACCAATATCCTTTCTAACTTCCTTCAGTGTCACCACAGAATTGAGAAAGAACAAGCAGCCTAAGCCTCATTACCCAGGTTACAAAGCAATGTCCAACATCCTCTGGCAGCTGTTCATATTTTTCCAATTCCTTTAGAAAGATACTGTAGAAAATAAAAACATCATATTAAGAAGGTATTTAAAAAACATTTTACTAGTGAAATACATAAAAAAACCCTGTTACATACAGATTTTTAGAACCATCAGAAATTATAGAACAGCAAGAAATCCTGTCATTTATGACAATGGGTAGATGCAGGGGATATTATGTCAGGAGAAGTAAGCGAGGCACAGACATCTGAAGCTAATCTTACAGGAGGGAAGAATAGCTTAATAGTCACTAGAGGCTCTTAGTGTACAGGGGATTGAAATGAGAAGGTCAATAGGTAAAATGCTATTGTCCTATATCAGAGTAAGTTCTGGTGTTCTATGGCATGGCAAGATGCATATACTTAACAACAATTCCTTATGTACCTCAAAATAGAAGAAAGGATTTTGAATGTGCTTACCATAACAAAAGGGCAAAAGTCTAAGACAGATATGTTAAGTACAGAGTTGACCACTACCTGATGATGTACACATGAAAGAAACATGACATGTTGAGCTCATAAATGTGTAAATACTGTGTCAAAGAAAAATTTAAATTTAATTTAATAAAATGAGGTACTGCCTATGGTGATGGAAAGTGTCATTGATTTTAGTTAGCGCACAGTGATCCTTCTTTAGTTTCTCCTTCCCTTTCATGGTAAAAGTAGCAGCAGCCTGCAGGTAGGCCCACTGGAAAGCTCTTTTCCTCTACCTCTATTCAGTAACTTGAAAGAATTTAATATTCCTGCACACACACTTTCAGTTTTCCTTATGATTCTGCAGGAAGTATTTATAAAACTTTATTTCAATTGTAACAAAAATCACTGAAATCAAGAGAAAACTTATTCTTGTGATGAAATTTCAGCAGACTGTCTAGATTTCAAGAGTAATCACTTGGCAAAGTTAATGCCACTCACTTATTATGAAATTCATAGATTTCCTGCATGTTCCCGAAGATAATGAGCTCTTTGTTTACAATGCCAGGTGGAATCTCCTCCACTCCACTTGTCATTTCCCACAGGTAGGTCTGGCCAGGAGGGAAACAGAGGGATTAAGCAACACTCAACACCGAACTTTCAAGAGACAGCTATTTTTGACACCTGTACCCTTACCCTTAGAATATACTCAGAATTAATGCATAAATATAATTTGAAAAATGAAATCTTTCATAAAACATAGCAAATTATAAAAGAATATTTTCAGTTGCTATTAATTCCTAAGAAGATTTCCTATTCTTTTTACTCTAAGCTTCAAATTTGGGAATGAAGCTATGTCAAAAGCTAACAAACATTTAGGACACTACTAAGTTCAGTGGCATTATAATTAGCGGGCTTATTTCTCTGAAGCTGCTGTAACATTCTGTGCAGAGAGAATGTGAGCCTGTCATCATGTGATATGCAGCATGAGAAGTTACTGCTGGGTCATCTCGTGATTAACTATGAGCCATGAACTCTAAATTGTGCCTGTTCTAAGAACCATCAATAGGTAGGAATAAAACACCAAAATTAAATTCAATCTAAGCACACAAGGAGTCTACTTACATCCATACACTCTCGGAGATCTCTTACATAAGCCTTTTCAGTTTGAATTAGCTCAGCCATTATGAACCTTAAAGACAGCAAATAAGTTAGTTCACTCTAGGATACATGCTTAATTTTCTAGGTCCTTTTATGGAAATTTATGAAATAAGAGGGAGAGCATGCAAGTTTTAGGACTAAAGTAATGGTTTAGTAAACCAAGGGCAGACAGAATAGTATCCATTAACTAAATCAAAGGAAAAGAGCTTTCTGAAAATATCAACATAGCCACAGGTCAGGGTTTCTTAACTCTGCTGACTTTGGACTGGGTAACTCTGTGGCATGGCTGGAGGATGCTTAGTAGCTCCCTGGTCTCTACCCACTGGATGACATGTGCACCTCTTTAATGACTGGCAACCAAAATCTCTACTCTTCTCACACTGCCAAACATCTCGGGGTCAAAAGTGCCTCAAAGTGGCATCTACCGAGTAGAGCAATCTTTTGTCCTACATACAGTATAATCAACGAACTGGCAACTTCTAAAAACCTATACTTGTGTTACTAGTTTCTCCTCCTAATGTGAAACAATTTGTCAACTTCAAGGCAGAGTGAGGTACCGAGAAACAAATTAAGACACTGTGTGACCAGGTGATAAGGGGAGAGTGTGTGCTGCAAAATTTAAGCACTCCTGGAGCCAGTTTCAGAGTCACTCAACTGTTATGCATACACAGAAGACTGTGCAAATACATTTCCTTTACTTTTTCAATCAATGATAATAAACTCTTACTCTTTCCTGCGGGCAGACTTTCGTTTTTCTTCATTGAGTTCATGAGCAGCATCACGAAGCTTCACTTCTGACCCAGGGATACTGGCTGGGATGATATCCAACTGAAGACTTTTACTCTGGAATAAGTCAATGAGGTCAGTCAATTAAATCAGCAGACAATGACACTGGGGAGAAGACCAGGATTTGATCGTTCTGTACAAAGTAATTCACCGATTTGTTGGAATCTGAAGAAATCCCGAGGGCTTTCTCCAAAGAGGACCGGTACTTCTCCATCCGCAGAGAGAAATCTCTGTATCTCTTATCCACTGCTGTGACACATTTTTTAATCTCTGCTGCATGGGCATGCCCCTTTTCACAAAAGCCATCAGCCAACTGTATCAATAGCTTTACTCTCTCTTTGGTTTGCTGCAAAAACAACAGGAAAGTATTGTGAAGCAAATGAACCCAACTGTCAGAAACCAGAACAGTGGCAGGGGAGACCCGCCTGAAATGAGGCTAACAGAAAAGATGGCTTGTGGCTTCAAATCCACTCAATTTACCCTGAGTCTCGACTCTTCATCTTTCTTCAGCTCTTTCACAGTGCATGGCTTGTTTATTTGAGGGGGTGCGGAGAGGCGGAGCTAATACTGGGGCTTGAATTGAGGGCCTGAGCACTGTTTCTTGCTTGAGCTACAATTCTTCCATCTTTTTTGTAAATAATTGGAGATAAGAGTCTCATGGACTTTCCTGTCTAGGCTGGCTTGAAACTGAGATTCTCATATTTCAATCTCTCAAGTAGTTTCAATTTCAGGCCTGAGCTACTGACATCAGGCTCAAAAAGCAGTTTTTATATTTATATTATTTTCTTCAAAAAATGTAGTTAAATTAAGAGAAGACAGTATGAAATAAATTAAACAAAATGAGGTGAATGTTTGTGGTGCTGGCTTTGAATTTTGATCCTCAGATCTGAACCTCCTAGGATTACTGGTATGAGCCACCCATGTCTAGCTAGTGAATGTAATTTTGAAGAACTCAAAACAAACACAAATACAACTCCCTCAACCCACTCCAACTCTAGAATACCTATCATCAATAAGGGCCTCATCGACAAGGAGATCAGTTCCAATATGAAGAGTGTATATGGCCGGGAGTTTGGCTTAGTGGTTAAAGTGCTTGCCTAGCATGCACGAAGACCGGGGTTTGATTCCTTGGTACCACATACATAGACAAAAGCCGGAAATGGTGCTGGGGCTCAAGTGGTAGAGTGCTATCCTTGAGAAAGTCCAAGGACAGTGCTCAGGCCCTGAGCTCAAGTCCAGGACTGGCAAAAAAACAAAAACAAAAAAACCTTTAAAAAAAATAAATAAATAAAGAGTGTATATTCATTCAGGAGATTTTCTAATGCTCCTTTCCTACGGATGCCCATGCACTCTTATGAAGCACATGTGCAGACACATGTGCTCCTTGCCTCCTCGCTTGTTTACTCTGCATGCTCCCTTAATCCACAACCCAGAGGGCAACCAGGCAAAAGGATTTTTATTTTTGTTATGTTTTCCTGATATGTATCCATGGCACATCTTCAGTTCTTTTTAAACTTTAAGAGATATGAAGGAAAGTTCTTTAGTCAGAAAATTATGCTCATAAAGGTATTTTCAATTTTATTTTGGTTGAGAACACTCATCACACAGAAGTTATTTCATTTTATACCTAGGAAAAATCTTTGACTTAAAACTTCAGACTATTCCTAAAACTCAAGAGTTATACATACATGGCAACAACTTTACTCAGTTCTGATTTCTTAACCCATCTTTTACATGAAATCACAGTCATTCCACTGATTATTTTTACTACAGGCTTTGAGTCTGCTTGCGCTCTCTCTCTCTCTCTCTCTCTCTCTCTCTCTCTCTCTCTCTCTCTCTCTCTCTCTCTCTCTCTGTGTGTGTGTGTGTGTGTGTGTGTGTGTATAAGTACTAGGATTTGAGTAAAGGGCTTCAGGCACTAGCAATATTTCAGCCCTTTTCTATACAGAAAAGCCCTACCAAAATACAATGGCTTGAAACTTAAATTCCTAAAACTTTTTTCTTGGTAGCAGAATGGGGGGGGGGGGGGGGGGCGGAACTCAGAGTCTTATAAGACAGGGGCTTTATCACTTGAGCCTCTAAGCCTTTGGGTCTTTCTTTCTTTTAAAAATATAGCTCCTTGTTTTCTCCCTAGGTATATGCCTATATTATGATCCTTGACTTTTTGTTTCCTGCCAGAGTTGGGATAACAAGATATGTACTACCATATCCAGCTTCTTCTATTGATACAGGTGAAGTCTCACAGACTTTGCTCAAGCAGCTAGGATCACACTATGAGCCAATACTTGGGTACTTGCATTTTCAAAGAAGTATATTAGCTTTGTTATGGAATCTGGTTTTCTTGGCTAAAACCTAACTAGAAAAATTTAAGCAGCATTCAAGAAACTGGAATTATCTAAGCTATGGACTCAGGCATATAATCCTTGCTGCTCAGGAAGCTGAGGTCTGCGGCTCACACCTTGAAGGTAGCCTGGGAAGAAAAATCCATGAGACTCTTGTTTAGCCAAAAAAAAAAATAAATAAATAAAAAAAAATGGTATTTTAAGTGGTAGAGTGAGAGCCTTGTGTGAAAAAGCTAAGGATAGAGCTTTGAGCTCAAGTCCTAATACTAAAACACATACACAAAACTGACTTAAGTCACCAAATGGTGTTGAAATTTAAAATAAATTTCTCAAATCACTGGAACTTGCAAAATGTAAGTTTTGAGCCAGAGTTCATTGGGCACCCTGTCAAAAAGATACTTCAGACTTCTAGCAATACCGAGAACAGAGTGTTTGGTCCTCACATCATCATCTGCTCTAGGTTCATATCCTCCTCTGGTCCTTTGATCAATGCTTTTGTCCAGAAAGCTGTCCTAGATACCTCCAGGGCTGGCTTTTATGTCTCTGCTCAGATAAGAGCTACCTCCCAGCCAGGCACTGGTGGCTCATGCCTGTAATCCTAGCTACTCAGATGGCAGAGATCTGACTGCAGTTCAAACCTAGCCCAGGAATGAAAACCAGAGTGGTGCTGTGGCTCAAAGTGGAAGATAGCACCCAGGTCCCCATAGTTCAAGCCCCATTTCTGAAGAAAAAAAAAAAAAAGAGCTACGTTTCTATCACGTCAACCCTAACAACCTTAGAACTGCAACTAACCTCTCTCCTGACCATCACCCCTTGTAATCCAGGGTTTGGTCTCTCCTCCCACCCATGGGAAAGTCACCTTCAGAGTCGAAGGGTTTTGCTTGCTTTGCTTACTATTATCTTTCCCATAATGACAAAAGACTGATGGAGGCACTGTATGTATATCTTTACAGGGATGTGAACGCCATTTAAGTGTTTTAAGTGCAGCATACAAAGAAGATTTATAAAACAACAATGTAGCTTGCCTATGTGAAAACAAAGAGCAAAAGACACTAAAGGAAGATTTTTGTATATGTTCAACAGGTATCACAAATATATTAGTTGTCAACACGCAATGAAAACAGGCTGAAATTAATTATAGAAGCTAGATTAAAATATGAAAGACTTAATGTAGTCACTGCCTTATGAATGTAACTGTAACTTTTCTATACATCACCCGACAATAAAATAAAAATTTTTTTAAAAGCTACAAAAATAAATATGAAAGATTTCCTAAAAGCAAAGCCTAGTGGGCTGACAAGTCTTTTGTTCATAAGTTTCATTTAAATAAGCTAATCAAATGGTGAAATGGTCAAAAGGCTTTTCAAAGATGCCTCTCCAGGTTGCTGTATCAGCCTTTTCTTTCCCCATGGCTTTATTTTTTGTCTTACATAATATGTGCCTGTAGATATGACTGACTCATTTTTCCATATTAATGTCTGCATCTCTAGCATGTATAATTCCTGAGCTCAGCTCCCAATAGTTCCTGGCAAGGAGTGAATAGTTTCTGGGGCTACTTGAGTGAATGAACAATATGATTTAAAATTAAGTATAATACATCTTCTAATCAATGAACCCATTTTATCTGGATGCATTTTAGTAAGTACTTTAAAAAATATATTCAGAGGAGTTTTGAAATCAAGTCCTTGTGCTCATGGGCAAGTACTCTTGAGACTTTGCCCTAGTCCTTCACACTCAGTCATTTTTCAAACAGGATCATGTGTTTTTGCCTGGGTTAAGCTTCACAGAGATTCTCCTAGTTATACTTCCCCTGCAGCTGGAATGAGAGATTCATGCCACCATGCCCACTTTTTACTCGCTGAGATGAAGTCTCTCCAGTGTTTTGCCAATGTTGGTCTAGAGCTATAATCCTTTATACTCCACCTCTTGACCAGCTGGGATTAGAGGAGTAAAGCCTCCATGCCCAGCAGATTGAGGTTTTCATCCCCAATCAGATGATTCATTTAGGAGATTTGTTACAAAGATAGGTTTTACTTACAAAGTACATGAATGACTATCACAATGGAATACACTTTTCTATTGACATAAGAGCAGGAAGGGGGAATAAAAGCAAACTGAATTCTTAAGTCCTCATACACAAGGCACTCAAGAAGCATACACAGTCAACGGCCTCAGATACTCTCACAAAACAAAGCATTTGCTACTGGGTACACTGCTGACTAGGAACGAGGCTAACTGTAGGCAAAGAAAACTACAAAAGTTCTTCTTAATTTAGCAAGCTGTTGATTTTAAACTTCAATGTGACAATGACTGTAAGCTGTTCAGACTGCTTTTCCTCTCATGTTTTATTCCTAGACAGCCTAATGATTGTCTAAGTTGAAATACACACACACACACACACACACACACACACACACACACACGAACTCCTTGAATATACACCTGGAATCTGGATGTAAGTGGTGCTTGTGTAACACCTGGAAAAAGTACTTCATTAAAAACCAAAGGAACTGAGTCAAATATTAGTAAAACAGCCATCAGAGAATTTTGTTCAGCTTTTATAGCTTTAAATTCACAAAGACTAACAACATTTCTTTTTTTCCATCCCCCTCTGTAACAACATTTCTTAATGGGAATTATTCTAGCAACTAGAATATTGTTCTGTCAGAGCTAAGAATTCTCCATTGACAAAAGAATAATGGTTTCTTAGAGGACACTAAGAATGAAAGCCATAAGCAAGAAAAACCAAACAATATCTACCACCACCAAAGTAGGTGCTCTCTAATCCTGAGAAAAGCAACAGGAAATGAATGAAAACAAATTGCTGGGGGAAAAAGGTGAGAAAGGAGTGCTCACAAACAAGACAGACAGACAGACACACACACACACACACACACAGAGTGAGATCAAAGGAGGATTCTATTAAGAGAACACTAGGCACAATGCCTATGTGCATTTGATCACATATAATAGTATTTATTGAAGTGAGCTCCAGGAAGTGAAAACAAGAGGTTTTTCTTAGTTGCTGTCTTTGTTTTCTTTTCTTTTGCCTTAACTGTCTTTGTGGGGGTGGGGGGACGGCAGGAAGAGCACAGAAATGGAGAGCCAAAGCGTGAACAAATGCAGCAGTGGTATTCACTAGACACTGCTGAAAATGAGCTACATACTTGTAAGTGGTAATGGGAGAGAAAAAACTGTGAGTGAGGGATGGGGAGACATTGTCCTCTTTTGTGACATAAAACTGTAACCCCTTTGTACATCACTTTTATAATAATAAAAAACTCCAAACCCCCCAGTTCTTCCTGACATAAGTAATCCAAGAAATCTGACATAATAAAGTTATTTATATTTTGGAAGAGAAAGATCAGATTTTATGTGCAATTTTATGTTTCTTATAAAATTCAAGAATAAAAACATGCCTGAATAAAAATATGACCTGAATTTCCAATAACCACATTCCAAACTTAAGGGAAAGGAACATTTAGGAATGAGAACAGTCTTTCATACACACTCCAGTAGTGAAATGAATCTGTCCTGGTAACCTCATATATGCTCTATATGTATATGGATTTCAGAGTTGCGCAGGGAGTTCACTACTGAGCTTTCGCAAAGCAATAGGGTAAAAAAGAACAAACCTTAGATCTACCTCTGGGTGCTACATTTGGCATTTCTTAATGACACAAAGGAGAGGAAAAAAAACCCACCTCAATATAAATCTTATAATATAACTAAGATTTTATATCTAAATACTAACAAAATAAAATTGTAGTAGTACTGGTAAATTCCATGTACCTAATGGAAGGAAATGCCAGAGCAGGACAGATCAGCTGCTTGAGTACCTCTGGGAGTGGCCATTTTTCCTGGCTTCCCTGAGCCTCACTCTCCCCAGTACTTTGAAGAGCCCTGCCCAGGGGCAGATCTTTTCACCATATGAGTTTCTCTGTAACCCTATCAGATTATAATCCTCCATATTAGGGAAAAGGTATTCCCAGAGTCCAGTAACTTCAGAGCTACAGGGGAACAAACTTACAGCCTGGGAAATAGGGAGCAGAGAATAGTGAAGAATACAGGTGTCAAAAATGGTCCCACAAAACAAAATAGAAAAAAGCACAATACAAAGTGGCTAATTTCTCTTAATGTTCTTAAATTCCTATTTAGTGTGTTTTCAAAGCCAGGTGATGGGCCACACAAAATAGTCATTCTTGTTACTTTTCATTTTTTTGTGGGTCATGGGGCTTGAACTCTGGGCCTGGGCGCTGTCCCTGAACTCTTCAGCTTAAGGCTACCAACCTACCCCTGAGTCACAGCCTCACCTCCTGTTTTCTAATGATTAACTGGAGATAAAGAGTCTCATGTTCTTTAGTGTGCAGGCTGGCTTTGAACTTCGATCCTCAGATCTCAGCCTTCAGAGCAGCTAGGATTATAGGTGTGAGCCACCACATCCGGCCATTCTTGCTAACTTTATAAAGATACTCCTCTTTAATCAAGTCTGATCATTTTTAAAAAATCATTTTATCAATTTTATCTAGTCTGATCATTTATTTTCCACACTTAGAAATAGTTTTTAGAGGGGCTGGGAGCGTAGCCCAGTGGTAGAGTGCTCGCCTATCACGCATGAAGTCCTGGGTTCCGGTACCACATACACAGAAAAAGCTGGACGGTGCTGTGGCTCAAGTAGCAGAGTGCTAACCTTGAGCAAAAATTGTCCAAGGATAGTGCCCAGTCCCTGAGGTCAAGCCCTAGGACAAGCCTTAGGACTGGGAGAGAAAGAAAAAAAATAGTTTTCAGATTCTTATAAAAACAAATCTACTATGAAGACTAGATAACTTCTAAATGTATTTCAAAGAATATTCATTTATAAACTCTGAAAAACAGAAACAGCACAGGTCGAAGAAGTAATACTGAGAGAACCTAAATTCTGAGGTTAAAAAAGTAGCAAAATGGGTGCTTTGGGGAACCAATTAAATTGCTGTGTATTTTCTTTAAAGTTACTATGTATTCACAATACTGTACTTATATAAAGATAGAATTGCATCAAATATTTAATTCTATTATTTTCAACAGGAAATTGACAATGTCTCCAGGATCACAAATCTAAGAAGACCTCATCAGGGAGATACTGACACAAATTCTGCCAGTCATAAAACAGATCTTCTTGAGTGTAGAGGTTAAGGGATGTTACTGTGACATTTCCATCAAATGAAGACAAGTAAGGGCAACACAGAATACATAGAAATTAAGGTGTCACAACCAAAGAGTGTTTCACAAACTCAAGCTGAGAAAATAACTTGGAAAAGGGAGAATGAGATGGCAGAGAGAGAAAAAGAAGAGAATAAAAATGACAGAAAGGATCAAGGCAAAAAGAGGAGATAGACATGTTCATATAAGTTAAAAGGACAAAAAAGACACAGAAATGAAGGAGAGGTGACAAGGACAACTAAAGGGACAAGTGTAAGGAGGAAGAAGCATTACCTTATTCCCACTAACAACCCACTTTGCCCATCTTGTTTCTCTGCTTTTGCAGTGTGTTTTAAAGATGTCTCTGAGAAATAACTCACCTACCTGAAATGCCTTATTCTAAATTATTTTGGAAAAAATCTAGAAAACCTTCCAGGTCACTGTGCAAAGTCCACTCCAGAAGGAATTTACCTTTGCAGTTATTTGAAACTCCTCATGTTCTTTCAACAGCTCCTGGGTGTGCTGTATGCTGGACCCTGTAGAGGTATGTGTGGAAAGGTAGAATTCCCCATTGTCATGGATCCACTCTAAAGCCTATTGAGGGAAAGAATGGAAAAATATTTAACAAGAAAAACAAAATTACTGAGTATCCTGTATATACAAGCTACCCCCTTGGAGAAACATCTTTTTTGAATGAGAAAATCAAAATTCCAAAGGGGAAAAAATAGGGCATAATCTTGTCACTTCTTGTTGCAACAATAAAAAGTTAAGTTTCTTATAGCCATGAATTATTCTAAAGGCAGATAGTACAGTGAAAGAAATCACAACCAAGATGACTTTTCAAGAATACAGAGAAGATCTGAATAGTGAGTGGTCTGTGAACCTTACAGTGTTAAATGTCCAGTGTTTGGGACATGTCATAGCAAAAATGAAAGTAAATTGTAACCACTAGGAAGTTTAGCTTCCAGACGGGCAATTTACTTCTGTCATGCTTGCCCATGGCTATCCTATCTTTAAAACAGTATTAATACTGATATGAATCAAGGTCATCTCTGCCAATTTCTCTAATCATGCAGCAAATTTCTTAAGCATGTACTGTGGCGCCAATGCCAGGAGGTCTTTGGGAATAAAAGCCTGTTGCAAATTCTAAGCCTGTAGATCAGAAAGGAAAACAAACAAGAAGGAAATTCTCAGAAGACAGTTGCAATGGCAAAGACAATTAAGAGACCATATCAAAAGGAGGTCGAGAAAGTATTCCAAGTGAAGACCTGAGGCTGTGGAGTAACAGAGAGATCCATACATGACATGGCTATGAGTGGAGCGAGTTTGGCTTGACACAGAGCAAGAAAGCAGGAGACTGGAGGTGAGATGTGGAGGGTAGCACAGATCATAAGATGTCACAGCCAGAGCTTAGATTTCTTTAGAAAAGCAAAGGCAGCTGCTATGTAGAAAAGGAATTAAGAGTTAGTAGAAGGGGAAGAGATCCAGATTAGAAGACAATATAGAACAGGGAAAGGCAGAGATGAGACACTTCTAGCATCCCTCAGACTCAAAGAAGTAAAAGTGGGAAGATAAGGAAAAAGGAGTATAAACAACACACCTGGTCCCTCTTAAATGAGTACCGAGCAGAGGCTTCTGGTGTTTTGCTTCTGTTCAGGCCAAAGTAGATGTCAAAGAGAAATGTCAAGGAGGTACCTGGGATTGACAATTCTGAAGACCAGAAATGAAGGTCAGGGCTGAGAGATACCCCAGGGAGGGAGATAAAAAGAATGGAAAGAGAAACAAAAACAGCACAAACTAAGCCCCAGAGAAAGGCAGCATTCAGAGTAGAGATAAGAGGAGAACCTGGAAGGAGGGGCCTGAGATGCCCAAGAGGAAGAACATGTCCAGAAGCAATGTGGGGGGGGTGTGGGGGGGACAAGTCCCTTTCCATACTTCCATCAGGGACAGTGACATAGACTTAATAACCTCAGTGTTCTACACTGAGAATATGAAATTAGTGAGGGAACTCAGGCTGTTATCAGTAAGCAGTAATTACTGGAATGCAGTGATTGTGGTATGGAGCAGAACTTGGGAGGGCTGCAGGACTAGCAGGTCATCATCAGTAATGGTATAAGCTTAACTTCTGCGCCAAGACAATTAGCATTTTTGCTTCTCCTGAGTGATACCTTGTCTTTTAACAGTTAATAAAGACATATGTGAAAAAATATAGAACCATTTCTAGTTAGGAACCAAAGCAGTCCTCTAATTAGTCTGAACTATGTTTGAACAATCTTTAAAATCAAAGTTAAGAAAGTACAATTCAGGGCTGGGAGTTTGGCCTAGTGGTAGTGCTTGCCTAGCATGCATGAAGACCCAGGTTCGATTCCTCAGTACCACATACATAGAAAAGGGCTGGAAGTGGTGCTGAGACTCAGGTGGTAGAACTCTATCCTTGATAAAGTCCAAGGACAGTGCTTAGGCCGTGAGCTCAAGCCCCTGACGGGCAAAAAAAAAGCAAGTACAATTCAACATCAACAAGCCACCTCATTGTTGTTTCATTAGTACTGTATCTAGTAAAGTCAAGTCATGATGAGAAAAAGGCCACCAGAGCTCCAGATCCACAACCAATAAACACTAATTTACCAAACTCAGGGTAAAGGAGCAGTGGTGGCCAAGTCCCTCTGTCCCAATTTCCCATAAGACTAATGTATCAAATGGTAATCAAATCTATTCCCTAGGTATAAAAACTATGGGAGGAAAATCTTCAAAATGTTTTTACTGATTGCTTCCTTCGTGGTAGGCTCAGAGTGTCACATATGGATTTAGAGGACAGTTCAGGTCTGAGTGAGCCTCCAGCTAGGACCTTGTCTCCATAGGTATAGTAGAAGTATGCCTTCTCTTCTGCATTTTCCTCCTCATAGTAATCCCCCATTAGGGATTACTAATATATACATTCTTACCCTACTATGAAGGCCAAAGGGAAGTGGCTGGAATTTAGACAGAATGTTTAAACAGACTGTACCCTAAACTATCTTTCATGACTAATGATCTTGACAAAAGCAATTTACTCCCAGTGACTTTACTCCCAGAAGGGGACATGCCAAATATACCCCTTTATCTTTTTTTTTTTTTTGGTGAGTCATGGGGCTTGAATTCAGCCTGGGTGCTGTCCCTGAGCTCTTATCGCTCTACCCTAGAGCCAAGCCCCACTTCTCTTTCCTAGAGGTTATGAGTCCCACGTCCTTTTGATCCTCTGATCTCAGCCTGAGTAGCTAGGATTACAGGCTTAAACCACTGCACCTGTCCCCCGCCCCCCACCTTTTATATCTTTGTCTCAGCCAAGCAAGAACCTTTTAAAACAATTTCAAATTAGAAATTTTGTCACAATTCTAACTTAATTTTAGACTGACTTTATCTAAAAGATAAACCTGTCTTAAAAATAGAGCCAGGTGCAGTGGCTTACCCCTGTAATCCTAGCTACTCAGGAGGCTGAGATCTGAGGATCAAGGTTCAAAGCCAGCATGGGCACAAAAGGACCTAAAAGGACCTGAGACTCTTATCACCAAGTAACCTCCAGAAACCAGAAGTGGGGATTGGCTCAAGGGTAGGGCGGTAGTCTTGAGCTGAAGAGCTCAGGGAAAGAGCCCAGGCCAGAGTTCAAGCCCCATGACCACCCCCTCCCAGAAAATGCGAATAGATAAATATAAAAGCAAATCTTGATTTATATAATCACAGGGCAAAGGCTTTTACAACACACACACACACACACACACACACACACACACACACACACACACGAGTGTCCTGGGGCTTAAACTCAGGGCACATGTGCGCGTGCACACACACACACGTCCTGGGGCTTAAACTCAGGACACACACACACACTTCCTGGGGCTTAAACTCAGGGCCTGAGCACTGTCCTTGGGCCTTTTCCTCAAGGCTAATATTCTACCACTTGAGCCACAGCACCACTTTTGGCTTTTCTATATATGTGGTACTGAGGAATTGAACCCAGGTCTTGATGCATTCTAGGCAAGCACTCTACCACTAGGCCACACTTCCGGCCCTGGCCCAGCTTTTACAATATTCTTTAAGTAATAATTTTAATTATTAGTTGTACTTGCCTTGTCTTAAATGTGAGGTAAAAGTAGCTGAGACTATATGGCACATTGGTTGAGGGTCAAAAATACCAAGTGTCATAATTTCACCACAATGTGAAACTGTTATTTAAAAGGCAAGATGTTTTTGAATGGCTTTTATGACAAAATCTGGCTATCTGATGTAGCTTTGAACATGAGGGGGAAGAGGAGGAGGGAGAGCTTAACCTGCTGACCTGCTTGGCGCTTCTTTCAAAAACAACATACTGCTGGCACTGGTCTAGCCGTCTCTTCCTCATGGTCCAATAGTGTAATACCCTGTTTTCCCGCTGGAAGAGTTCATTCAAGATATCTAAGAGAAAAAATGGGAAAGGTGTACATTGGTGCTATTTACTATCCATTAAGACATCTAAAAAAAAATCTCACATTTTTTTAGACATTTATACAAATGCCATAGCAATTATAACACCAGTAAAAACTTATGATTGGCCTGTAACATCTCAGGCTGGTTGTATTAGTGGGATATGCTAAGAAGAAAGGGAGAGGGAAGAAAGGAAAAAGCAAAATGGTAGAGCACTACATAGATACAAGTTTTTCGTCATTGTTTTTTGTTTGTTTGTTTGTTTGCCAGTTCTGGGGTTTGAACTCAGGGTCTGGGCACTGTCCACTGTCCTTGGACATTTTGTTTTTCTTTTCTCAAGGCTAGTGCTCTGCCACTTGAGCCACAGCACCACTTCCAGCTTTTTCTGAGTATGTGGTAGCGATGAATTGAACCTAGGTCTTTGCACATGCTAGGCGAGCACTCTTACCACTAGGCTATGCTCCTTTCCCTGAATACAGGTGTATTTGTTTGCTATAGCTATTTCATTTTCCATTCTCACAAACCTTTATTTCAAAGCATGAAGATAGAAACGAAGAAGCAGAGAAACATGAAGCTGAAGGAAAAATTTCTTAATACAGAAAAACTAAAAATGTCATAAGCAACCAGGACCACCATCAAAATGTGACATAAAAAGCAAAAAGAAATTATTGGGGCTGGGAGCCTTTGGCTCATGCCTGTAATCCTAGCTACACAGAAGATAGGTGTTACTTGGTTTTAGATGAATAGAACTTGCTAAACTCAGAGGACTGGATTGAACTAGTGAGACATTTTATAGCCATATTATTGGTACACTTCTTGAATCTACTTTTCAAAATAGTTTGTCTATATATATTATAGTTTTCATTTTCTTCTTACTCATATGCTCATTTACTTTGAGAAATAGTTAATAGTAATACATATCAACTTGAATTCTGTATTTCCTTTGTGCATTTTTTAATCTGTTATCAGCCCCTATATAATTCTTTTGTATTAGTAAACAGACACCGTGAATGAGTATTTTACCAACATGATGTGAACAATAAATAAACTGAAGTCCTAGACTCAAAGCCACCCTGTGCTGCTCACTTTTTACTTGCTGTTCTGGAGCTTTGATGTGTGTCACCATTCCTGGCATGTTGACGCTGTTCCTGTGCAGGTATTTTAGGAAGACGTCTGCATTCCTTCTAGCAAGCGTACATGCCTAAGAAATAACAGTAATAGTGTTAATGTGACCTATAGAAATATAAATTTTAGTTCATGTCTTTAGCTCATGTCACCTGGACAACCTGTTTGAAAAAAAAAATGTGTGTGAAATCCTGTTTCAATTAAAAAGTTATTCCCAACTGATAAGCTTCTAGACAGGTAGGGAAAGGAAGGCAGCCAAAGAACAATGGAAGCCCCACCCTAGGCATGCCCTCAGGCAACTGCATCCCCATTCAATACTTGACATAGGCCTGAAGAAAAACTCTGAGCTATTGTAAGACTCAGCTATGCATGCCCTGTGCATGGATTTCTATAAGGGATAGGGAATAAATACTTTCCATTCATGACATCTTAGGTAAAAGCAGCCATCAAGATCTAAATGAGTAAATATGCTCTGTTTTAGCTTTTGGTTCTTAGTTTGCCAATCCCTGGTTTAAACCATTATGTTTTAAGGTGGTTGTGTTATTGTATAATAGATTAACTGGCTTATATATTGATGTAGTAGAATGGACCAAGTAATTTCATTAATGCACAGAAGATTCCTGGTATCCACGAGGGACTAATTCAGGGACACAAATTCCATGGATGCAATGGCAAAAGTACATGGGTGTTGGAAGTTTGTCTAGTAAATATAGGCAGTGATTGAATCCCATTTTGCTTTTAATTTTCTTTATAGATAAGTTTATCTACTTTTGTCTGAGCTGACTCAGGTCCGAGATCCTCTTTCCTTTGCTGTCTCTAGGGTGGTCTCAAATTCTGATCTTCCTCCACTTCTTGAGTAGCTGGAATTACAGGTGTGAGCCAGCAGCTGCAAACCACTATAATTACTTTACATTTGTAATTTTATCTAAATATCTTTCCTAATTGTATTAACCAAGTGATTTTTCTTTTCTACCAAGTGGATTCTGGAGCATGAAAGCCACATTAAGAGTGATTCCAACTCAAGAATTTACTAGTGGTTGGCATCACAGTAACAAGGTAATGGCAGGAGTTGTAAGGCCTTGTTTGAGATAGTTCCTATTATTACCTGTGGAGACCACACTGGCTTTCCTAACTTCCTTAAAAAGAAAAATCACTATGGTAGAAGCAGAAAATACATTGCCAGATGCCGAGTCATAATTTAGTTTCCTAGAGTAAAAATAATTGTCAGAGGACTGCCTTATTAAATGCAACAGGAAATGATAAACTAGGAAACAGAATGTCGATGCAATGTGAAAACTAAACTCCACAAAGTAACAAGGAAAAGTAAACATCTCACTTATTTTTTCCAGGTCCAATTTGGGGTGCCAAGCAAAATCTTAGACATTTTTAAAAGTTGGAGAATGTGGAAACACTTAGTGTCAAATATTTCTAAATATTTTCACCACTTTTGAAGACCCAACTCTGACTTAATTGTATAAATATGATGTGTGTAAAAATTATGACAACAGTCTTGAAAAAGCTCTCATGTAAACTTCTTATATAGAAAGCATACAGCCAGTCTGAATATGACAGATTCTTTCTTTCTGTTTTTTTATTGTAATTAATAAAAGGGTTACATGATATTTGCCAGATAGAAGGTGCATTAATTCACATATATTGATACCCTTTCACATTTCTTGGTCCCCATTACCCGACAGATTCTTTCATAGAGAGTAAATACCAGTCCTCTGAGCAAGTCACATGTGCTTTGTGTCTACCACACCCTATATTTTCTCTTCTGAGACTTAACCTGTATTCCTAAAGAGGCTAAATTTTCAAAGGAAGTTTATTATAAATTATATAAACATTGAGTCAAGCAACCAACTAGTCACTTAATCTTCTTGTCTTCAGAATTGCCTGAGAAAAGTTTTCAACTTGCAGCAATTATACTTCAGATGAACCTGGGTGGATGGGATCCTGCTAATGTGCAGAATGCCAGAATCTACTAATCTTTAGCCACACAGGTGGCTTCTATTTCTTTCCCTACAAAAATCAGTTCAATCTCACATGGAAAAAAAAATTTAAACTTTTCTTTCATTAACTTGCTTATTGCGGATGCTGTTACCCCATCACTTTCTACACAAGTGAGAAAAGTGAAGTATGGGGGCTACCCATGCCTGGCTGCAGGGGTCCATCCTAGCTAACAGTCATGACACTCTCTACAGTCCTCAAGTGGGCCCTCTGGGTCTGTGCAGTGAGGTACTAGTCCCCAATACAGTCAGCTCCATACCTTCAGAAATGCTTCCTTCTGTTCCAGATGCTTGCTGATCATTGGAGTGACATGGTCTGTCTCAGAATTAGGGCCCAATTTATCCGCTCCACCACACCAGTCTTCTTCTCTTTTATACTCCTGCTCTAGGCTCTCAAGTACACTGCATACCTATGGGAAGAAGTTCATGCTTTAGGACCACAGCATATGATCAACATCACTGGAAGCACTTTTACCAATCAAATAGCCACAGTCTTTCCTTGGCTAAGGACAAATCCAAAGATCAAGGCAGGCGAGAAGACATTTTAGAGCAAGGACAAAAACAAAGCTAAATTTCCTATCTCCTTCTGGTATATTTCAAATCATAAACTTACAAGAAAAGTATCTTCATAACTACTTTCCAACCAATTATTCCTTGATACATAAGGTAGCAATAATAATTCTAATTCCAAGATGTGTCCTTCTTGCTTAACTTGGAACAGACTGGTTCAATGTGAATGAGCATATTAAGGATGACTGAGCGGTCCCACAAATATCAAGTCCAAGGTAAAGTATCAGCAGGGAATGAATCTCTCTCCTGACCTGCTCTGAGGTTTTGTAGAAGGCAACAGAAGCATTGACAAGCTTGAGGCGGTCTTCCATCTTGAGCATGAGCTGCTGCCAGTGCGAGGCCACTTTCTCAGCACAGTCACGGATCATGTCCATGTCATAGTGGTTGGCCTGTAACATGGCCTCAGCTTTCTGCTGCACCTGCAGGGCACTCTGATGTGTTTTCTAGGGAAAAAGACAAGAAGCTTATTCAGCTGGGTTTCATGTGCTGACTGAAGGAACCAGGATGTTTTTCACTGTAGAGAATCAACTTCAGTGAATACTCACTAGAATGCTTCTGAAATGATCTGTATCCAATCCAGTAAAAAAAGTTCTATTAGCTAGACACAACTGAGATTATATTCAGTTTAGATAATGAAGGATGAACTACATTAAGACCTCACAAAGTAAATCTTAGCAGTAGGTTCTTAGCTAAGAAACAGCAGAAAAGACATTCAACAAGTGATTAAAAAAAAGCCCATGAAATGTTCCAATTTTATTATTTCATTTGCTAGAGGCAAATGAACAAGTGGAATAAAGGCCAGAATTAACACCTTTTATTTTCATTTTCAAATGAAGCTCTAGACTCCAGTGAAAACTCTTTAAAGCACTAGTGATGTTTAGAAGAAAAGAAAAAATATAAAGGAAGAGTATTTTCTGAAGGTCTATTATCATGTAATAAATCTAAGAAAATCACACGACAAACCCAGCAACAGTCTTGCCTACATCTCCACATGGGAAAAACAGGCTTTACGAGGGCCTGAGAACCAAGAACTCTCCAAGGAAGAATGAGAAAGGGTTCAGCACAAGAAGCAACAAGGACTAGAATAAATTTAAGATTCAGAGAGGCAAAATCTTCCATTCCACTTGAAATTAATGGAAATGATCCCATAAAACATTCAGTATAATATCTACCTTCAAACTTAACCCAGACACGCTACTTAAAAAACTTTCAATTTAGTGGTGTTGTGGCTCAAGGGGAAGGGTGGTAGCCTTGAGCTGAAGAGCTCAGAGACAATGCCCAGGCCCAGAGTTCAAGTCCCATGACTGACAAAAAACAAACAAACAAAAAAAAACCTTTCAATTTAATCACTAGGTAACATTTGACTCAGTATATTTATGAAGTTTTCGAAAGCTGCCTGGAGTTGATACCTCAAGAAGTAGCGTCCATATGTGTCTACTGGCACTGAATAGATGAAAATACGTTAATTTAGTGAATATAGCGGTATCTGTGACTTTTCTCTCTGAATGACCATATGTATGTCTATAGAACCAAAAACAAGCTTTCTGTCACCAACTGTTCTATATGCTTTTAACTTTATTCTGAGCTAAGAATACTCACCAGAACTCTGTCCTAACCCCAAAGAAACCAATCCTAAAAACAAATAGTGTGTTTGTTGACAGTGAACATGTACACACTAAACTCACTAAAGCTTTCAGCGGTAGTTTGGCCCAACATTGACTTTCAACCTTTGTCATGATGAAATAAGCTACTTTTAAGGAGAGGTCATAAAGAGTTATTGGGATAGTATCATTTACTGAACTTACAATTTGCACCTGATCTTGATAAGACCTCCAAGAGCTCTCTTTGCTCTCTTTGCTGAAGCTGGATACATAGCAAGAATATGTATAAGAAGACCATTTATGTCTTGAGCTCCCTGATGCAGTACAATACCGATCAATCCTGCAAGAGTCCTTTCAGCAGGACAGAGGGATCCTAGCCACTTATATGCCTGTTATGAGACATCTGGATAGGATTTCTATCATCACTTTCCTGAGGTTGCTGTACTATTTTTCTCCTGAAATTACCATTGATACAAAGGAGTCTCTGGCTCCAATGGAGATGGCAGGCTGGTCTTCTAGGTGATGACAGAGATGGATGCTCCTTACCTCAATGGCGTGCTGGAACTGCTCATGCTCTCTCTGTAGCTGCTCTGCCTCCTGCAGTGAGCTGGCTGTGATAAGGCCAGCATTCAACATAGACTCTCCATTTCGGATCCAGCCCAGCACCTGAATGAAACACAGGTAACTCCAAGTGGAAGCCATTCTAGGGCACATTGCAGCACAAAAGTGAGAAAATGTGAATTTGCAAGGTGGTCTGGGACTCTCAGAAGGAATGAAATACTGGAATACTGAGTATTCCACTGGGATAGTTCCAATTCCTTCAGTAGCTCTAACCACAAGAACTACAGTCCTGTTTTTAGTGATCAGTGAGGGATGGGCACTGAATTATTAATATGAGCATAGGTCAGAATAGTCTGCAGATCTTTTTAGCAAACATACCAATACAGAATCCCCTGATGCTCAAGAGAAATAATTTTCCTTTCTTTCAATTATTTCCAGACATAATGAATACAGAAAATTTGCAAACTATTCAACAAAGGCAACTGTTTAATTTAATCTCAGTTAAGGGCAAGATAAACCAAGTATGGAGCACAGTGCTGTACAGGCTTAGGGTTCAACAGGAGATTCTTTAGTCTACACTCACAAATCAATTTTGACAGCAGAGGCCATAAATACTGTGGAAGTTCAATATGGATAACTATTTATAGCCAAGAACCTCAGTTATCTATACACTATTCTCTTATTTACTTAAAAATAAAACTAAGTTGGGAAGTAGAGATGTAGCTCAAACGGTAGTCCTGAGTGAAAAAATAAACTAAGCAGGAGGTCAAGGCCCCAGGTTTAAGCCTGCATTGGCATGAGAGAGAGAAAAAGAGCTAGACAGAGAGAGGGAAGGAAGAAAGGAGTAAACAAGCTCGGGTGGGTCTAAAAACAAAACTTCTCAGCTCATTTATAGGATGTTACAATTCTAGCCCATGAGATCAAAGCTGTAGTCTCTGAGGGAGTTCATGACAATATTGCTTTTCTAACACAGAGACCATCTTATTCTTGTTATTTTTCCCCCTTTCCTAATGCCTGGATATTGAGGTGATGATTAGAACTACAACTACTATAGGGCAATCACTACATAAAGCCACCTATATCCAAAATTTTGGCCTACTGTATCACAGGACCATTAAATGGACATTAACATGTACTACCTGTTGACTTGTCCTATAGAAAAAAAGTATTTTTAAAAAGCTTACTTACAAGTAACATCAAATTATTCCTTTATTTTAAATAGTTTTGGTATGAGTAAAAAGAAACATTTTGTTGGCAGGTCACAGTGCTTTGTTTCACTTAAAATGTAATAACAGAAAGTTTTAATAACAAGTAGTATGCACACTTCTGAATGGCCTCTGCGTTTGCACATATCTCTTACACGACTGGTGGTCATCCAGCCATAGCGGGGCTGGCTGGCTATGTACCTACAGATCACCACAGACTCACTTCTCCTATGGGGAGCCACTTTATCTGAGGATTTTCATCCTACTGAATGAGATGTAACATTTACTTGTGGAATCCCTTTGGCATTTAGCCCCAAACAATCCTTTTCATGTCCAATTTTTCTTTCTTCCATGCTTCACAGTATGTTGATAACTCAAGAAAAAGCTCCAGTGTTTAAATCAGTCCTGCCATATTGGGGAAAAAAAAATCATACAGTTCCTTAGCCTAGGAACAATGTGCTCAAGATCTTCAGGAAGAGACCATGAATGACAGGAGAACCTCATGTTATGATTTTCAGGGGCTACTGCTGCCAGGCAGGGGACACAACAGACCGACCACTGTTGGGCCATTGGCTTAATGTTTATCCTTAGATATTGCATTGGGGATTTGGAATATTATCTTACATATAAGAAAGTTGTACTGTGGTCAGGGAAGATCCTCCCAGATAAGTGACAGCCAGAATTCCCATCTTGTCCATGTGAAGGACCTAAAGCATCCTCACCTCCACACATTTTGCCCTTTGCTCACCTGCTTCACCTCCGCCTGCAGGTGGCGAAGTTGTACACACTGCTCCAGGTGCTTCCTATGCTGTTCTGCAGCTAAATCCAGCTCCTGTTGTTTTTCATGAAGAAACTCTAACAGGTCCTGAACCCGAGTTGCCATATCCACATCTCTATCACAAAGCAGCTCCACACCTGAGGACATGTGAAGAAGACCCTAAAATTCAATGTTCATCTTCACCTGTTCAAAACTAGTGCACGCAGAGATTGGCTGTGAATGACTTGCCCACTGGGTTCTACTTCACTGTGGGAGTGGGTCACATCCAAGCAGACGTGTTTTTATTTGTCTCTCAGCATACTACTGTATGAGAAGACATACACAGAATTCAAATAAATGCACTTGCCATTTAGTGGCAGTATAACATTTTTCCTTCGTATAAGAAGTTGTTAAATAAATTCTTATCACTAGTTAAATTTCTGAAACTGCAGTGACATCTACTGGCAAAATATAAACTAAGGAAAACTAAATACTGTGAAAACATTTGTTAGGATTTATTCATAGAAATAAAACTTATAGCCAAGCGTAGTAGCTCATGCCTGTAATCCTAAATACTCAGGAGGCTGAGATCTGAGAATTGCAGTTCAAAGCCAGTCCAGGCACTAAAGAACATGAGACTCTTATCTCCAATTAACCCCTGGGAAGTGGGGTTGTGGCTCAAGGGGTACGGTGGTAGCCTTGAGCTAAAGAGCTCAGGGACAGTGGCCAGGCCCAGAGTTTAAGCACCATGGTCCACCCAAAAAGAAAGAAAGAAAGAAACTTATTTTGTGAAATATGTTCACGACAAGGGAAATAATGCATGACAGTATTTATGAATAAGTTTCCTAACCATAAAGTCAAATGTGACTACTACTATGAAATAAAATGCATAATATTTCTTCTTAAAAGAACAGGTAGTGATAGCTAAAAGGGCTACAGAATTTGCAGTCATCACACTGAGACCTGAATTCCTCCAATGACACAAATAATCCACTGTTGTTATAGGACAGAAGCACCTTTCTTACCAGAGGCCTGGACTTCATTGACATATTGCAAAAGATCCTGCCCTTGGTGAATGACATCAAAAGTCAAGTTATTCATGGTCAAGGCTTTGTCAGCATGGTGCTGGAGGCGCTGTTCCGCAATTGTGAGATCTTCTGTATCAAAGTCATTCATTTGCTGAGAAAGTTCATCATTCCAAGACTCAAGGTCTGAGATGATCTGATGAGGAAATGATGCATTTAAGATCAAGACTAAAAACATAAATACATGGTACCAAAAATCACTGTGCTTACTAAGGAATAGACTATGCCAAAAAGACAAATGGCACATGTAAAATGGTTACATTTTATGGTACAATAAACAGCCTTATCAAAGCTGGCGTATGTGTGTGTGCACCTGTGTGAGTTCATGCATGAACACCTGTCCTGGGGATTGAAATCAAGAGTATGTGCACTGTTCCTGAGCTCTTTTGCTCAAGGCTAGAGCTCTACCACTTGAGCCATAGCTGTACTTGGCTTTTTGGTGGTTAGTTGGTGATATGAGTCTCATGGACCTGCCTGCCTGGGCTCACTTTGAACCATAACCTCAGATCTCAGCCTCCTCAGTAACTAGGATTACAGTATGAGCCAGTGGCATCCAACTAACAGCTGTTTTTAAAAAAATAATTAAAGGCAACAGGTGGACATAAAAGATGAGTCACTGTCCTTTGTCTTTGTCCTCAAGGCTAGCTCTGTGCCACTTGAGCTTGAGCCACGGCACCATTTCTGGCTTTTTTCTATGCATGTGGTATCGAAGAATCGAACCCAGGTCTTCATGCATGCTAGGCAAGTACTCTACCACTAGGCCAAACTCCCGGCCCCAATAGTTGTATTTTTGAGAGATACTTAGGAAAGCATTTAAGAGTGAAATGAGAAGTGGGCATTCTCTCTGAAATGTGAGCACAATAGAAAACAAAGGCTATTTGAAGTAAGAGTGGTAAATCTTATTGAATCTGGGAGATAGGCATATAGAAAATCCATTGTGCTTCTGACTCTGCTTTTATGTATGTTTAAAAACTTTTACATCATAGTTGTAAAAAACTAAGTATAAAAATAATAATCTAAAAATGAAAAGAACCTCTTGTGAAAGAACATACTATATATTTCTATATATACCTCTATCCATATGAACATTAACCAAGCCAACATGGAAGTTTTTGCCTAAGAATCCAATTATTTCCAGGGAAAATAATCAACACTTCAGGTTCACCAAATTCCTATGGCACAGATCATCCTGATTTATTCTTTTATTATTTACATTTACATATAATTGCATTATATTACTAATAAAATTTAATAACACAACACACTGTACTTAATAAAATTGTACAACTAATAAGATTTAAGCCAGGAAGTAATTCAGGGAAAAAATGCTGGAAGGGGAATAACCAATCCTAACTTTCATTTTCTCTCTACTCTAATGAGACTTTTCTTTTAGAATGCCATTCTTTACAGACCTTCAGATTGGAGAGGCTGATGTATAACATTGTCTACTAGAGATTACAAGAGGCTCAGAATATACTCAAACTATGCATAACGAACAATGCACTAAACGTGAAGGATCTAAAGACTTTTGCTGAGCAGAAAGAAAACCCTTGAGGGCTACAACCAAAAGACAATTAGGAAAAGATCTTCTTCCAAAGCTTAGCATTATAGCTTTTTAACAGCATCATAGAGAACAACAACAACTAAAAACAAAGATTAAAAAGAGAAATTTGAGTAATAACAAAATTCAAAAAGTGCAGTCACAATGTGAACAGTTTCTTGGGAGAAATAAGAAACATAAAAGTGCGTCAAAATTTGTAGACAGTTTGTATCTCTTCCTAAATATACATATACTAAACTGTCATGATGATATGTTAATCATTTTGTTGTTCTTTCAGATCATTAGATTTTATTTAGAAAAATCTTTCCAAAAATATCTGTGGAAAATAAGCTGAAATGCCTGTATTCTAAAAAGAGAACCCAAAGAAGCTTTGATACATGCTATTCCAGCTGATAACCGGACATAGGAGGGACTTTTAGAATATGAGCCAAGTTCAAATTTGTATATACGTATGTATTTATATAGCTCACATTTTTTGATCCACTCATCAAGCTGAAAGATTTAGTTTGGCTAAATCTTAGAGGAAGAAATGAATTAAAAAAGTGTTCAAGGGGGGGAAGGAGTTTCGCCTACTGGTAGAGTGCTTGCCTAACATGCACAAAGACCTAGGTTTGATTCCTTGGCACCACATACATAGAAAAAAGCTGGAAGTGGTGCTGTGGCTCAAGTGGTAGACTTCTAGCCTTGAGAAAGCCCAAGGACAGTGCTCAGGCCCTGAGTTCGGTCCCCATGATTGGCAAAAAAAAAAAAAAAAAAAGTGTACAAGGGACAAATATAGTTCGAATACTCAATGTACATACATGAGACAGGAAGTGGAAAAAGAGAAATGAGGGTGGAAAGAATAATGGAAGGGGTGACTCTGATCAAGAAGCACTGGACACTTAAATGGACATGTTAAATTGTAGCCCCCTTGTACAAACTTTAGAGGTTTCAAAAACAAACAGATGAGCCCAATAACAGAAGAATTTTATTTTCCCATAAACCTAACTCCATATTTTCTATGACAATGAGGTGAGCCTTTTCCCTAGGGAACAGAAAAGATCCCTGACAAGGCTACCTGGCACAGATTTCCATGTGTTAAAACTATTAAAGAGAATGGGTTATTATCTATTCTTAAGCCACTGTTTCTGAAAAGCTACAAACCACACCTGACTCCAGCCTGACACTAAAGTGTGGATTGATTTCCTCCTGTACTACTTGGAGTCTGGCTCCAAGAAACTTAGGCTGTCAAGGGTGGTGTTTGTGGGATGTGGCCTGTATGCCATCTAAACTCTCAACATCATTTGGTCTATGATGCCACAGACATGCATACTCCTTACCTGTACTTAATTAGCTGCCTGAGGCTATCTGCCTACACTGATAACTTTCTATGGTCCACAAAGGACACTACAGATTCCGTGTCTTCATTGTGTTTACTGATCAGACTCAATAAAAATGGAGATAAAATGAAAGTTTGTTCTTTCAAGAAGCACTGATATAAATGAAGTAAATTTTACTTCTGAATATCAAAATATCCTAGAAAAAACAGTTCAACTACTTATAAATTCTTGTGTTCATGTTCCTTAACTGAAAACATTTCAAAAGCAGCTAAGTTTCAAAAAAAAGTAAGTCCATTGAAGCTAGAGAGGTACAGGTCTGTTCACAAGGTAGACCATCTGGAATGCCAGGGAGACCCTACGTCACATAGGACCTTACTGTGTAGCTTCAAGTGGATCTGAGGATCAAGACTGATAAAACTTGAGCTGGATGACCAGTCACTGTGGTTAGTTAGGGTTAAACTCCTTTCTTATTGAGTCAAGAAGGTCTTTCTTAAGCTGGGTGATAGTGGCTCATGCCTGTAATCCTAGCTACTCAGGAGGCTGAGACTTGAGGATAATGGTTCAAAGCCAGCCCAGGCACAAAAGTCCATGAGACTCCTCTCCAATTAAGCAACAGAAAAATATAAGTGGTACTATGGCTTAAGTGGTAGAGTGCTAGCCTTGAGCTAAAGAGCTCGGGAACAGCACAGAGTTCTGAGCCCAGGCCCAGAGTTCAAGCCCCACGAACAACCAAAAAAAGTCTTTCTTTGACAAAAGCTCTTCAAAATTGAGAAAAACAGTGATGAAGCTCAGAAAAACAGCTAATCAAAGGTAGAGAAAAAAGAGTCCCTTATTTAACCTAGTGCAGGGCCTACAAATAGGATAGAAGGTTCAGAAGACACATTACAGGCAAGGGGTCCTCCTTAAAGTCAAGGGAACCCAAATGAGTGGGGGTGGAATGTGCAAGGCCATGCCCCACACCTAAGCCTCTGGTGGCTCCTCAGTGCCTGATCTGCCTGAATGTTCTCATTCCCCAGCACCAGTGCTGTGTTTTAACTCAGAACAAGTAATAAATCCTGAGAAGCTCTTCAAATCTTTATGCTTTGTTCAGATTCTTGCACAAGTACAGGCCACATCTACATAGCCAATAGGGAACTGATTAATTATGGGGTCAGCTTCGGTACTAGCTGTGTAACCAGAATCCTGACTTTGCTCAGGTTAAGGGAGTTTGAATTCCATCATGTTTCAGAGAGTTTAGTTTTGTTTACCTACCATTACTTCTATATGCACATCATGTCTGAAAGAAAAGATCTTCCTCAGAACAGAACTCAAAACTACCCCTTTTGTTAAAGAGTTAAAAGGAGTATGTACTGTTCTTATTCACATATAAAGGTATGAAGGTCCACTTAAATGATCAAAATCTCAGGGCAGCTTTGTAAAAAGAAAATTAAATTTCCTATCCCCTAAAATGACAATTAAAGTCACTTTCCTTGGAGGGAGAAGACAAAGATGGGTAGAAAACAAGAGGTTGGTGGGGGGATGATGAGGGGAAGAAGGAGGAAGAGAGAAAGAAGAAACCCAGAGAGGGAAGACAGAGAAGTGTGGTGGGTGGCCTTGGTTACTGTCTGCTTCAGGGAAGGCGAGTACTGGGCAGCCATCTGATCAAGTCTTACATGCACCTAGGCTAGGAAATGTCCTTGTTTCTATAGGTATTATCTGCAAATCCCCCTTCAATGCTGCCTCTGCTTCAATTTTTACACATCTCCCTGCTCTTCTCATCTAGCTCTATGCAATCCCCCACCCCAGAATGAGGGCAGAGGCAGAAGGAGCATTACAAAGGCATTGAAGTCTGCCTAGTTCTCAGCCGCCACGGCCTCATTCTGGGCCCCAGGGGTTGAGAACAAGGCAGACTTCAGTGCCTTTGTGATGTTCCTCTGCCTCTGCTCTCCTCATTGCACAAATGCTGTAGACAGAGGCATGGGACAGGGCAGAAGAAGGGGAAGGGAGACAGGGGGTTCTGTGTCTCCTACCAAATAGGAAGACAAGGGTATTTGACACTTACCTCAATGGCATCCCTTTCAAATATGCGTAGCTGCAAAAAAAGTTCAAGTTTGATTTTGCGTTCTTGGAAGAGCTCCTCCATCTGTGACTGGGCCTCGTCCAGCTGCTGCAGCACCGTCTCAATGTGATTGATGGAACTATTGTGGGGGGTCTTGTTGCTGGAGATGGCAGAGTCCCTGTAAGGGCAGGATTTTTAAGGATACAAAAAGGAGTTGGATAAGAAAGTCACATTGTTAGACATTAAATGGGGCAACTAAAATCTTCAGAGGAAGAAGCTGGCAGGAAGCTGGATTGGTCTCAGAAAATGGAAGAGGCTTCCTTCTGTAAAATAACATCACTCTCCTTCCTCTCAGCTGTTCTGCCAAACCTGAGAACGTGCTGTAAAGTATCTGTGACTCAATGGAATGTCTTTGAGTCACTGTCAAAAGCAGTCTAATAACAATGGAAAGTTATTCTGGTGAAGTTTTAGCACTTTCTCCTTTAAGAAGAGCAAATAGCTGGTAACTAGAATAGTGACAGAATTATACCTCTTGAGAGGTTGCTCTTTAATGTATTCAATGAAACCTTTACTAACTTTTTAAAGACTAAGACAATCCACTATAAGGCTATCAGCCAACGATTCTATCAGTCATCTTGAGTAATATAGAAGGTACCATATTAGTATGTAGTCCCCATAAATCAATAAAAGGAATATTTGAATTTGCTTCCAAAGGATACAAAAACCAAATCTGGCATTGGTTCCTGTCTTGTGGTACACTGAAGGCTAGTGTCCTGCCTCTCCCATGTTTAGGATGTGTTGGTGCTATAGACATAGGTAAGAGGCTGAGCACTTGCCTAGCATGTGAGAAGCCCTGGGTTTGATCCCAAGCACTGCAGAACATAACAACAGAGAAAGATATGTGCTGCCATGCATGAGATAGGCAGTCCCTGAGTGCCTGAGGACCTCCTAGGAGGTTTGGATTTATTATCTTACTAAGAAATTTCAGTTATTACTAGATGTTAAGAGGACATATTTACAAATAAATTTTGAGGCTTACTGGGTCAATGTTGTAATGAGAAAAATTATGGAATTAAGAACAATGAAGGAAGGAGGGAGAGAAAACAAAGAAAGCTGCTGCTTTCCTTCGAATTCACAAGTGTCATCTAACCGGACAGAGAAAATTAGAGCTACTTGCTCAAAAGTGTATAGGAGGAGAGGAACCCAGGTAGGAATTGAGAATCCCTGTGTACCTGGCTAGGAGATAGGCTCACCTTAGCTGCTGGATGAGGTCTTCCCCTTCCTTGATCACATTGACAGTCACCTGCAACGTGGTCTGTTGCTGCTGCCCAAAACGCTTGATGAGATCCTGCACAGCCTCCACTGACTCGGCATACACATCGTCCAGCAGCTCCTTCTGTAGCTCCTCCAGCCATGTCCACAGCTGCAGATGGACAGGGGCACAGTGAGCAGGCAATACAGACTGGGCACTCACATGGGAAGTTACTCCCAGAAAGAGGGAGGGAGGAAAGGAAGGAAGGAAGGAAGGAAGGGAGGGAGGGAGGAAAGGAGGAAGCGAAGGGAGGAGGAGGAAGCACCACAAACAGTCTGGCGGGCCAGGGGAACACATGCACAAAAAAAGCAGTATGCCACTACTGTGTGGAGAAAAAATAAACAGGCAAAGGCGGAAGGGACTATCACAAAAGAGAAAAAGGAAAGGAAAGGGAAGCTACTCTCCCCTTCTTCTAAGGCTCAAGCTGGAGTGCAAATTGAAATATAAACACTCCCTTAGAAAACAGGAACATTCACTGACATGCCCTCTGCCTTAGCAGATGAAGAGTCTTATTCTTAGCAGAGTTATTACATTCCATTATTAATTATTAACCACCACTCAGAGGCACAAAGTTTACAACTCTCAAAAGAGATGGTAGCACAGTGTGATGAAATTTATTCACAACTATATTCAGAAAAGCGAGGACACAGTGCCCCTGAGGTAACTGCACTCAGCCCAGGTCTGCAGGGCCAGTCTTGTTCCAGTTTATTCTTTCATGGGAAAACATACAACGCACAACAAAGGCACATCTCCTTTGCCACCATCATTAAACATGTCACCAGGGACTTGGATATACCAACTTGGAGTAAAAGCAATAAGAACTACTTCAGGCTTGCTGGGAACTAGGAATCAGAGCACAACCCACTTCCTGGAAGACCATCACTCCTTCTGATCTCTGGGGCACCATTCTTGGAATCAAAAGGGCAACTGATCAGACCAAACAGGCCCTGATTGCTTGATAACATGCTCTGCATATGGACCAACACTTTCCAGTTTCCTCAGAGATCACATTGCATGAATCAGAGGGCATCTACTGAATCCACTGCCTCCCTTACAGAAGAAGTAACTAAAAGTAGCAAATGAAAGAGGAAGAGGCAGGAAGACCCTTTGTAAATAATGCTCTCAACACATTAAGTACTGAAATGATAAGGACAAAAACCAAACTAACTGAATAGAGATTTGCTCAAGGAAACACTGATAAGCTAGTACCAATTTAGCTGTTCTGAGCAGTGAGATACCTTACCAAAACAAGCCTGTGATATTTTATAGTCAAATCTAACAAAAGAAACGTGTCACTTAAGATGACAGCCTGCCTTCCATGCAGAGTGGTAGCAGGTGACTGACCATATATAGGAGTCTGGTCCCATTAAGTAAAATCCAGAGCATATAGACACTGCAGCTCTTCCACACTCTCAAAACTAACATTTATTTATAAAAAGTGTACCCCTTTGTATCTGCATTTATTCTTTTGAAAAGAAAGAAAATATTTATTTTACTCCTATCTCTAAAAATCTGAACTTCATCTTCTATGGGCTTCTCTGAAGCTGTTCTAGGAACTGCTACTTCATCAGTCCTTGCCCATGCATCAGGTCAGCCAGGGCACTAACCCTGTCCCTGACACTGATTGTCTTTCCTGGTGTAGTGCCCAGATACCCTGTAGAACCTCAGGCATCTCTGCCTCAACCTTTGGTGGCTCTCTCAATTTGCTATGCATCCAACTGCAGGACCCAGCCTGTAAGGCAAGTGGGGCAGGGTGCCTATATGGGTGAAGAGGGCCCCAATATTCCTTTTCTCTAACAAGCTCTAGCAAAAGTATCTTTTAGGGTTGGTTACATTGTAATCAATCTCACTTTTATATAGGTAAAGAGAAGACTGGGGAAAAAAAAACATAACAGATCTTTGAACTAGTCCAAGCACAATGTGTAGGCAGGTTTCTATATGATGCTACCGCAATAGGATAAGTCATTCTTCTTACACAAATGATAGCTGATAAAACATTGCTCATAAGAAAAATACATATTATAAAGCCAGATGCTTGAGTTGGAATCCCCACGTAACATTTTAAGGGTATAACCTTTGGTATACTACTTTCCTAGATCTATGTCTTGGTTTTCTCATCTATAAAATGGGCACATCTGCAGCCAGCCTGGGCAGGAAAATTTGTGAGACTCCTATTTCCACTAAACTACCCAAAAAGCTGGAAGTAGAGTTGTGGCTCAAGTGGTAGAGCCTTAACCCTGAGCCAAAAGAAGCTCAGATACAGTGTCCAGGCCCTAACTGGTACTAGATAGACAGACAGATATTGGTATAACAACAATACCTACTTCAAAGAGTAACTTGGAAGATTAAATGAGAGGAAACGCATGTAATAAATAAATAAGTTAAAGACAGCCACCTTTACTACTTTTGTTCTCAGAAAAATCAGTATAAAAATACTCTTTTCATTCCTTAGCTATTCAAAATATGTCACTTAGTCTGGTAAATGTAACGTTATACCACATTAAATCTTTTATTTTATTTTTGTGGGTAATAGGGCTTGAACTCTGGGCCTGGGAGCTGTCCCTGAGCTCTTAAGCTCAAGGTTATGACCCTACCCCTAAAGCCACAACCCCATTTCCCGTTTTCTGGTGGTTAACTGGTGGTAAGAGTCTCACGGACTTTAGTGGCCAGTGGGCTTTGAACCATGATCCTCAGATCTCAGTCTCCTAAGTAGCTAGGATTACAGGCATGAGCCACTGTGCCTGGTTTTAAATCTTTTTACTCCAAAAAAAAAAAAGTATGAGGAAAAGGCATTACAAGAGTCTGTCAGAATCTACAGACAGTATTTCCTTCTGATTTCCACAGGAAGTGTCTGGAATATATGGGGGTCAAACTTTTGCCCTTCCACCTGGTAGTTTTAAAAAAGAAAAGGAAGACAAGAAACAATATATCCTGTCTAATGTCCTGGACATGTTTCCCTGGTGGAATGTGTTCACCCACTTGGCATGTCAGTGAAAAAGTAAGAACTAAAACTGAACAGGAGACAACAGAATCATGGGACTGCAACAGAAAGAAAAAAAAAATGCTGTATAAGGCTCATGATGCCAAATGCCTGGAAGTCCTTTCCTTTGCCCCTTTTGAATTGTTTGTTTAGTTTCAGGAACCAGACAATCTGGAGAAAATACTCACAAAGAAAAGATTTTGCATTGTCATTGAAGAACATATATAATAATGTAACACAATGCAAATGAAATATATCTGTAAGCTTTAAAACTGGTAGGCATCGTGTCTAAAATGGCCGTGAATAAGTAATAAAAATATTCCCTAGGGGCCGGGAGTTTGGCCTAGTGGTAGAGTGCTTGCCTAGCATGCCAGAGACCCATGTTCCATTCCTTGGTACCACATACATAGAAAAAAGCCAGAAGTGGTGCTGAGACTCAAGTGGCAGAGTTCTAGCAGTGAGAAAGTCCAAAGACAGTGTGCCCGGCCCTGAGTTCAAGCCCAGGACTGGCAAAAAAAAAAAATCTCTAGAATATCTATGAAATTCTTAATTACAAATTTCCTGAAGGTGAAAAAAATACACTTCTGTAAAGGTTTTCAACACTCTAAACTAAGCTAGTGAAGGTTGTTGGTTTAGACAATACTGCCACCTCGAGGACTTTAAGAGATATGGCTGACTCAGCCATGAGCACTAAGCCATCCAGGGGATTTGCATGCCAGGATAAAAGTTACAATAACGTGGGGTTCTATGTAGAAAACCTCTGAAATAAAGATATGACACTCCCATTGGCTGTCTTTGATCCAGGAACATTCCTTACCTCAGCTCCATCCATACAGGTATTTATGAACCCTGAAGCTCTGCAGTTGAGAAAGACACAAAAATAATCTAGCCTCAAGAAGAGACTCTTTTTCATACTAACTGGGGATAGAAAGACAGGGAGAGTGAAAGACGGGGACAGTACAAAGGTCAGGTAGAGCTCCTAGAAGAACTCTTGGAGGACAGAAGATACTGAGAATCCAGCTGAGGAAGTAAGTACATGATAGTATCAGAGCTCTGAAACTTAAAAATAGTTGTAGCTGAGCTCTGAAACTTAAAAATAGTTGTAGCTGTGATTGCTTCCCCCCTTCCCCCACTCTTGAATGAACCAGCAGCTGATACACAATTACTTTGGGCCACAAGTTGATTTTCGTCTAGGGATAAAACATGTAAGGAGGACCCAGTAAATCAGCAGGAGGGGAGGTCCTTAGTCTCACCTATGACCATGGTAAAATCCCTGTAGTTCCTATTTATTAACTAGGGTCCTCATCTTCATCAGCCTCCACGGCCAGTTTATAAACATCCAGTAAGATAAACAGAGGTGTGAAAGTGCTCATTTACTGCAAGAAGCTACCACACAGAAGCTACTACATCTGTACCTGTTTCCTTTCTCTTATTATTATTTTTTAATAAAGGTACTGTAAAGCCAGTGTGGTTAAGTATTGTTTGTAGTATTTTTTCTCACCAATTCTGGTTATAATTTTACTTTTGTTTTTCCCTTGTTATCTGACTCCCTTTCCTTTCAGTGAGCCTTTTCATTGTTTAGTCATATATTTTACTCACTTGTCTAAAAATTTCATACAAGCAAACTATATATACATAAGAAGATACCAAAATGATTAGCAGAATGTGCATATCACACACTTGGGAGGTTTTAGATTTCAAGTTCCTTGAGGACCATGACCAGGTCTCACTTTGCTTTGTGTTCCACTTCCTACTTCCAAGACTTACATCCTCCATTTATGGATGTAAGTGGTGTTTCTATCATACCATTCCGATCTGTAATACAGACTTACGATACAGCTTTCTGACAGTAAGGTGTGCTAGGCTGGTCAGTACTACTCTGCTATTATAAACACACTCTCTTCTCAGACAAGAAAAAGAGAATCAAACACTCTAACATTCATGGGAGACAAAGATAACATCCCATCCTAAGATCATGTGACCAGTGCTATGCCATGTGTATGTAGCACTGTCGAGGAAGTGAACAGCAGCTAGGAAAGAGAAGGGAATACAGTTAGCCTCACAGGTGTTAGTTTTGCTGATACCAAGATAACGCACTGAGGAAGGACTTTAGAAGAGAAGACAGAACAAGACCAATGGTTTGGATTGTGAAGAGGCAAGCAGAGACTGTAATGGCAAAGATGCATCTTGAGATAAGGAAGTGCACCATAACCCAGCTCATTCCCTGCCTGCACAGATGCATTTAAGACTTGCTACCTTCTGTCTATTACATACAAACCAATTTAGGCTTCTTCTACAATTTCAGACATCGTTAGGTGAAAATTACATTTTTGCCTCCTTCTATCTTACCTCTTTAACGTGGGTGTGAAAGGACACGGACATGTCCAGTAGAATCTTTCGTTGTTCTACTCGCCGAACAAAATCTTGTATCCGGTCTTCAAGCTGATGGGCAGCCTGATAAATCTCTTCTGGGTCACATTCCCCAGTTTGAGCCAGCTGTTCTGCTGCTTCTAGCAATTTATCTGCATTGGTGTATGTATTCTGTATAAGAGAATATCCGAAAAAGAGTGAATAAGTAGCAAATCAGACAAGCAAGGACCCTTAACAGACAGCAATACAAAGTCAAGTAATATTTCTGGCCATTTACTTAAGTTGGTCAGAAAATATCTATGACAGATAATTTTAGTACTTCTCTGCACCTGTATTAGCAGCTTTTCCCAATACTATTTTATACTCTTATTAATCTTTGGACCTCATGACAAAATCCTTGCATGCAGCCATGGGGTATTTGTGGCAAAGGAGTTGTTCTATAACTACAAAAAAAAATTCCAGATATTTAACAAAAGTAGAAACAGGAAAACAACCAATAACTATAACTGTCTGCTTCTCTACTTTATGAGAATAGAGAATTCTATTTCCGTGTCATTTAGTATAATATGCTGCCTTACTGTTGATTCACAAAATACAAGTTGAAGAAAATACAATGGGGAAATAAATGGTTTCCCCTCCCCCTACATGGTTTTAGTTAGTTAATTCCATACTTACCCTTTTGTCTGCTAAGGGCAAACATTTTTGAGAAGGAAATAATCATTATAATGGGTATGAAGTAGTTTTCAAGAGCTGAAAGGAAATTTAGTAAATGTAAAATACTCTGATGTTTACTCTATTCCAATTCCAGTCTCAATCTGAGACTGCGTGTAGATTCCTCACATTGGCAGATGTGATAATTTTGAGACCAGTACTAGAAACTATCTTCGAGGGGCATCAGTGATAAGGAGGGGGGATGTAACAACAGCTAGAAGACTTCTGGGCAGTAGCAGCAAAATTAAGGCTTTTCAGGAAGGTCAGCCTGTGGTTCCCCATGAGAAACAAGTTGAATTCTTCATCCTATTCCTCCAGTATCTAACTCCACAGTTCAGCAGGGTGTTTTATCCAAGAAGGTAGGAGGTGGCCCAAAGTGTGGGCAGGGTTTCCATATAGGGTGACAGACTCTACTCACCTCATAATGGACAGAAAGCAGCAGAGAAGAAGCCTGGGCAAGATCTAGCCCCTAAAGATATTCCCACACCTCCTAACACTTCCTCCAAAAGGAAGGCCTCACCTCTCAAAGCCTTCGGCACCTCTCAAAATAATGCTACTAGCTAGGGAGCAAGTTTCAACATATGAGGAATATTTTCAACATATGAGGAATATTTTATTTTCAAACTGTAAACACTTGATGATTAGGATTTGGGTTCATCTTCTTAGTAAGTGGTTACTCAGTCAACACAAGTCCATTATTATTTTTAGCCTTCTGTAAAGTCTTAAGAATATGGACACAAGACAGCCAGTACTCTCTCTCATGCAACAAGGGTGGCCTTTTGTTCAATTTCCAATAGAATCTCCATTTCCATCCTGGGTAGTTTCCTGTCTTCAGAGTAGCTGAAGTAGAGTAGTACCGGTAGCTGATTCACTGAGGCTTTAATGCTTCACTGAAGGCACTGCAGTGTTTTCCTAGTTTCCTCACCTGAACTCTTTCACCTCTGCCTGCACCCCAATTCCAAAATGCCTCCACACTTTCAGCTATTTGCTATTAGGAAAACATTATTTAATATCCATTTTCTGTTTTAGTCTGGTTTATTTTTTATTTTGTTTTGCTTTTTGCTAGTGCTGGGCCTTGAACTCAGGGCCTTGGACACTTTTTGCTCAGGGCTAGCACTCTGCCCCTCGAGCCACAGCATGGCTTCCGGCCTTTTCTATGTATGTGGTACCAAAGAATCAAACCTAAGGCTTTGTGAATGCTAGGCAAGCACTCTACCACTAGGTTATGCTCCCAGCCCCTTTAGTTTGTTTTTCACTACACACTAACAAAATATCTGAGGCAGACTGTATAAAAAGGATTGACTAAGACATGAGAAAGGGTATCAATGTATGTGAATTAATGCACCTTCTATCTGGCGAATATAATGTAACCCTTCTATTAATTACAATAAAAATATATGAAAAAAAATCATATTAAGTAAGCCAGTCCCAAAGGAGCACAGGCTCTATGGTTTCCCTCATTTGTAATAATTAGTACACAATTAGCATTCTCCTAACAGCACCACAATAGCTCAAAAGCTGTGTACCTAAAGTCATATAGTATGAAACTAAACAAAGTTAACTCTAGGTTAATGAAACAAGAGGTTTATCTTTGTGATTGCTATTCTTAATGTACTATGTAAAGTTATTCCTTTCTCTCTTTTTTTTCTTTTTTTTTTCACTTATGGTTAATCTCATGAGGTTATTGTATCTGAATTTGTATACTGGTATACTGTATACACATTTGTTTATTTATTTGAAATAGGGAAGGGAAGGGGGAAAACAAGATGACTGGGGGGGTAGGAAGGGGAACAAAAACATGAGAAGGGATATTAAGTTTTGAGAAATAATGTACCTACCACCTGATGAATGTAACTGTAACCTTATCCTAACAATAAAATCCAATTTTAAAAAAATAATAAATTAGCTAAATAATCATTTAGCTAATGGCTCTGGAGATTGAAAAGTTCAAAATCAAGAAGGCTAATTTCTGTGGCCTCTGACTGGGGCTTAATAGCAGATGACATTGCAGTACTAGGAGCACATGTGGAAGAAAGTCCCATATTGAAACACTAAGTCAGGAGATGGATTTTTCAACAACTTAAGTAAACATGCCCCCAGATGACTTAGGGACCTCACATGAAGCTATGTGACTTAAAGTCTCACCTTCCAACATTGTCTCAGAAGGACCAAGTTTCTAACACATAAACCTTTAGGAAATAACATCCAAGTCACAGCAACTTCATTTTGGGAAGGAGTGGTCTCAAATTGAAAGATTCATTACATCCAAGAGCATCAATCAACTCAGTTAATATGTTAAGGATAATGAAGCTAAAACCCTCCATTTAGCAAAGTTATAAATACTGAAAAGGAAAAAGCCTGAGCCAATACTTGGCACTGGAAGTAGGTTAGAACTAGAACAAACAGGCATGAATGTATATTTGTGTGTGAAACTCAGTCTCTTTATCATCCATATCCCATAGCATGCCATATTACTGGTTAGTGTATCTTCTAACCACAGCCTGTACTACAGATAAAGACTGTTGAACTGTAGTTTTGGTACAAGTCTATGGTGGACAGTGGAAGTAGAATTCAAAAGCAATGTCTGACAAAGCCTGTGGTTATCATTCCCCCAATGTGTTGTTAGCACTTAAAAGCAAGCCAAGCCCTCTGTACATACTGTTGTGAGACAAACTTCACTGCTATTTTTTCCTCCCTGTCAACCCCCAAAAATCATCTGTAGGAGACTTTTCCAAAATCTCTTAAGAATGTCATTTAAATTTAGGATTGTAGTGAATTATTTTTAATGTTGGGTCTTTTAGAACACTTTAGAAATTAATTATTTACTATTTATGGCTAGCTTGGAAAATAAGCATTCCCTTTACATATTCTTTGCAACCAAATAATTTTTTTAGGAAAGCACAGTCAGTTCTCAGTCTTAACATGAAACCTAAAAGCATAGTTAAAGGGTTTTGTATACACTTAACAGGACACAGTGAGAAGCCAAGTTATAATTCATTCATGAAAAGAAAAACTGTGCACTTCAAAAGAGCTTTGTTGCAGCAAAAGCTGTGTTAAGCCAAAGTTCTTTCACACTGCTCCATAGTGAAGCCATAGCTATCTGATACTAAGCAACTCTAGGCTCCTGACCTAGACAGTGTGGCAACAATAAAGGATGATGACTGTGGCAGAACGAACACTGACTGAAGGCATGGTAGAATCAGAACCTGAAGTTCAACGACTTTTCTTTTTTGCCATCCCTGGGGCTTAAACTCAGGGCCTGTGCACTGTCCCTGACCTTTCTCAAAGCTAGCGTTTTACCATTTGAGCCACAGCACCACTTTCAGCTTTTTTTCTGTGTATGTGGTACTGAGGAATCAAACCCATGGCTTTATCCATGCTAGGCAAATACTCTACCACTAGGCCACACTCCCAGCCAAAGATCAACAACTTTATCAAACTTCTACACTCTGACAAGAGGGAAGAATCCAAGAAGAGTTGCAAATCAGCCTGCCACTAAAGGCTCTTGCCCCTGGCAGGTTTCTCCTCACAGCTTTAGCTGTGACAATGAACTCACTTTACAGAATTATGGCAGTATTAAACTAGGCAATATGAGAGTACATCCTCCATGATGTGGTTTTATTTGTTGGTATACTATGGGTTAGAATATCAGCAATGATGATGAGGATTAGTAACGATGAAAAGTAATCAAAGATACTCTGAGAGCCAAGTGAAAGATCAGAAAAACTGACACTAAATGCAATGTGGAACATATGCTCAAAGGGACCTTAAAATATCAGTACAGTAAGAGAAAAATTAAGGAAACCTCAATTTAGATACTAATTAATAATAATATATTGGTTTATTAATTAAAGCAAACATACCATACTAAAGGTATTAATGGAAAAGCTAGATAAAGGGTATAGGAAATCTCAAAATCTGAAGGTATCCTGAAACAAAGTCCATTAATATATGTATGTGTACGTGTTAAGAGTGAGTAAGCTATATGAGAGACAGATACACAAACCAGTTTTCACCTGTGGTTTAATTTCTGAAATTCCTGACAGCTTTCCAGAGATTATCTCATCCAAATTGTCTTTCCCCCTCTGGAGCTCCAAACACCTGTTATAATCTCTAACCTTAACCACAGTCCTCCTAGTGACAAAACTGTGTGCATTAGCTGTTTGGTTCTACAAGCACTTTACCTACCTACCAGATTCTCTTTCAGAGACTACTCCATTGTTCCAGGATGGTGGAGAACCTAACTGCCTTATAGTGTGACTTCAGAGCCAAGGTCTGCATCTGAGCGGGCATATGAGGGCACAGTGCCAAACAGAGCTAGTAGTACAGTGTGCGGTATGTAAAATGTAAGAATACTGTAATCAGTATACTGCAAATTCTTCTCTTCACAGAAGAGCTGAATCCTGTTTTCTTCTTAATCAACACTACAGCTTTGAAGTCATTTATGTTTTGTGTTTGACAATTGACAGTGTTTTCTGTTAGTAAAGCATTACCTAATTTCTGAGGTATTTCCTTCATTTTAGTAGGTAGAAACTCACATTGAAAAAGTAATGTGCTAAAGGAACAAGTATATTTTTGAATAATCTGGGACCCTATACTGCAATAATTTATCACAGGAGTCCACTTGATGAGCATGAGACTGCACAAAGGGTCAAGGGCCCCCTCAGCACAGTACCAGGTGCTGGCGGGCTGCACCAGAACTGGCACCCTTGACAACCTGGCCAGCCAGGCCTTACTAGAAACAAGGCCTTCCTGAATCTTAAGGCAATGGAAAAACAGTGATTTCCATGTGCTGATACTAAAGCATTCCAAACCTAAATACTGGCTTTTGAATGGTTGCTCTGAGGCTCACAATAGCCTTGTAACATGAGACCATAACCCCCACTTGTTCCATGAGGAGACTGAGGCACAGAGAGGTGAAATAAATTGCCTATGTCAGTCACTATAGCTGGGACTCTTCCAAAACCAAGGCCTTCCCAGAGATGTCAGGTGAGGAGCGTGTCATCCAGAGAAAGAATGTGAACTTTTTCCTTCTGCTCACTACTGTCCTATCCCTGTGTGGATATAGATTCTCAGTCCTAGGTAGATTCAACTAGGATTTGAGGAAACAAAAGAAGATTTGCAGGAGGTTAGGGATTGAGGCCAGGCTTTTATTGAAGCTTTCTGTCTACAGACAAATCAGTAGTAGCCTAGCACATAGCACAGAGCATAACAGCAAATTGCTCACAGGTTCACACTGTCACCCAGCCTGTCCTCCAGTGGTGCTTGTTTATACTTCCATTAAGACGAAAGTGGCAACTGGCCAACTGTGGTTACATAAGACCACACAGAGGAGCTAATCTCAAAGTTACATGAAGGATTACCAAGGGCAGAACATGCACACATGATGAAAGTTACATGAGCAGGCTGAACCAGCTGCCTCAGGGTGCTTGCTAAGTACAGGCCCAGAGCTCTCTGTAAGTATGGTGAGAAAACCTGACTTACTACTTTAGCACTTAAAAATCAGTCTTTGAACCATTCTGCTCCTTTTTTTTCTTGAAGATTAAAGGAGATAATGTAAGGGGCAGGGTGTCACCCAAACCAGTTCCTCTTTTTGTGGAGAAAGATTTAACTTACACAATTAGTAGGACTTGGGCAAACAGGAGTAGATATAATGCAGATTTTTTCACTTCCTATAATCCTTAGCTGCTAGTGCCTGATTTTCATTAGAGGTTCAGAGCTGTATTCAGAACATGAAAAATGGTTTTCTTGATTTTAGGACATGGAAGGTAGAAAACAAGCATTACAATTCTCAAACATACCTACTCCATTTGCTTTTTTAATGCTAAGAAGCAAAGCAAAGTCCTGTATAGACATATCCAAGGTATTCTATTACTATCAAACTGTAGTGGGGGAAAAAAAAGGGGGGGGTCTGTATTTCTACAGTGCAAACAGAAAGGCCCATAGAATTGACATGGCCACTTAAAAGGCTTGTAAATTCCCAAAGATAACCACCTATCCAGGAAGGGAAAGACAGTAGTAGAGAGACAAACTCAACACTATCACCTAACAAACACGCATGTCACAGAAGTGAGAAAAGGTCAGATTTATCTCACTGTTGTAAAACTAAAATCACTAATGGCAGGCTAGCTGCTGACCAAAAGTTTCAAGAGTTTTTTTCAGTGTGGGTGGATTCAAAAAGGTAAAGTAAGTCATGGGGTAAATGTACCTGTAACATCAATCTGGGCTAGGTCCTGGGGTTAAAATACCATGTTGATGTTCATCCAATGCCTAGATAATTTAAACGGTCTAAATATTCTATGCCAAGGACGTGCGTGCACTGACCAGCTGTTAGTGTCAGGGACTATTTAAAAAAAACGAATTCTTATAGCAAATGGAGGAAGGGAGGATTGGTATCACTTTACAATGAGACAAAACTTGCTAGAAAGATTTAAGACCAACTAAAGGATATTCTTCTTTAAAGAAAATAATTTTCCCTAAATTTCCCACTATTAATTTACTTTACAAGACTTAAAAAATATACCTAATGTAAGAACTAAACAGTACAAAATGAAAGCCTACTGCATATAAGCAGAAATTTAGAGCCCACTAAGAATGTAGATGCATTTATATGTCCACATGTCATGGATATACTATCTTCCTAATGATGAATGAGCTCAGGGGACACATCTGTATCTTCTAAAAATCTGGAATGAACTCAAGGTCATTTGTTTTCCTTAATGACTGCTGATCCAGTAAGACAAGGTAATTCTATGGCATACATAAAGAGCTGTCAAGAGAACTGAGGAATGACTTCAGAGAATGAATTTATGACAAGGCAAGTGGAATCCCAGGTGATAAGTAGAAGGAAGCCAAGTAAGTTAAACACTCAAAAAGTGGTCCTATGGGAAGACGATATGACAAAGATTCACTGATAGTAGGACATTTCTATGCTCCCAAAGCTAACTTGATCCCCAAACTAGCACTTTCTACCTGTTCTAACAGAGCTTTTTAAATCTAAAAAAGAAGGTCCAGAAGTGTGGCCTAGTGATAGAGTGCTTACCTAGCATGCACAAAACCTTGGGTTTTATTCCTTGGTACCACAAACACAGAAAAAGGTAGAAGTGGTGCTGTGGCTCAAATGCTAGAGTGCTAACCCTGAGAAAGCTCAAGAACAGTGTCTAGGCCCTGAGTTCAAGCCCCAGGACTGAAAAAACAAACAAATAAACAAAAAAACACTGACTGAGAATATTTAAAAAAATTTTAAAAAATCACTGCTAGGAAGCAAGTTCTTTTCCAATAGTCATTTGGAAAAAAGCTTCAGTTGAAAAGCATTTTTCCTTTTTACACTAGTAAATGAAAATGCACAAGGATTGTACATACCACACACTATAATACAATCAGCATGGATTCACTTAACAAGATAGATCTACTCACAATCACTGCACAAAATAAAGCATCTTCATATTTAATCACAGGGAAGTTCTTGGCTCAGCAAAAGAGACTACAAAAGTGATCCAAGTGCTTTTGAGCAGAAAGTGTCACCAGTGTCTGAAATGAATGCTGAAAACCAGCGTTCCAGTGAATCTAGTGCCTGCACAAGTTACACTAGGCCATATGACTTGCTTAAAGTAAGTAAACATGAGGTTCTTTCTGGGTTCCTCCTTCCCAGAAGACTAGAATTGTTCTACATAATCAGTCTATATTTAGTTCATTTTCAGTGAATTCAACCATAGGCTTTCACTACTTCCTCCTTAAATTGGTTATGTTACTTCACTGTCACAAATTACTCATTTTAAGAAGTTCACTATCCTCTTTTCAGCCATTGCTGAATCAGGAGAGGCCAAAATGATGCTCAATCCCTTTGTCATTTCTGACTGAAGCAAGAACTGGAAAAGGCATCTCAATGCACCTTCCCACATTCACAGGAAGATTATGTCTTCCCCTCTTTCCAAATAGCTGAGACAGTACAATGTGTAGTCTATGTCCATCCAAAAGAATAAAAAGGTGCAGGTTGTACAAGCACACTCTATAATGGTTATCAGGTAGGCAGAGTGGTCCAGGTTTACAGGAGGATGTATGTCATCTATAGTGAATGAGGACAGCGGGAAAGGGCCAATGGCACCACTCTCCACATGGACATCACCCCAGCAAGGTGGTTATTATCAGGCTGAAACTGGACAAAGACCACAAAAATATCCTGGCGCAGAAAGCCACATCCCACCTAGCAGGAAAGGAAAAGGACAAATACAAGGAAGAAACAATTGAGAAGATGCAGGAATGAAGTAATCTATACAACTTTCATTTAAAAAAAAATGAAAAAAAGTTTACTATGTGAAAAAAATTAACTGCTAATTTAAGATCAGTAAGCTAAAATCAATTCAGAATTAATTTTAATTTTATAAAGAAACCTGCAAAACACAATGCCCAGAAACCACCTAATCTTTTTTTGGGGAAAGGGTGTGTACTGGAGATTAAAGTAAGAGCCTGCCATGGCAGACTTGCTGCAGCACCATGTGACATAATTCTTGTTCTTCTCCCAGTTTTTTTACTTTTAGGTTTTTTTGTTTTGTTTTGTCTTTTGCTGGGGGGGGGGTTGTGTAATAATGAGGTTTGAATTCAATTGCTTTGCACTTGCTAGACAGGCTGCAGGTATGGTTTCTGAGCTGTTGTTTTTGATACAGTGTTGTTTTCTGCCTGGGTGAACTTCTGGGAAATGACATGCCTATTTTAGGCTTTCCCTGTGGCTAGAATATAGGTGCTTCAAGCCACACCTAACTTTCAGATGAGAAGGAGTCTTGTGAACTTTTCTGCACAGGTTATCCTCAAACTGTGACCCTCCCAATCTCCAAGTAGCTCCTATTACAGGTATCAGAATTTCTAACTTTCAGAGAGGGCCTTGGAATCCCAGAAGCAACAGGCGCTGACAAGGACTGAAACTCTTCCCAATAGCAGCCAAGTACTGAGCATTCTCCTTGGTTTTCTTAAGAGTTACTATTTTCCAATGATCTTTCTTTAATTCACTTTATACTTTCAAACTTTCTGGGTATTTTTATGTTTTGGATGTTCCCACTGAATATTTAATAAAAAGGAACTACTCTGTCTGTTGTTTTCAATCTGAAAATCTTTAGTCTTTAACAAGCATAATCTATTTACCATTTACTGAAATTACTAATTTTCTGGACAGATTATTACATCTTATTTATGTTACAATCACTGTTAGAAGATAATTCAGTTAAATATAGAATCCAAGATTCAGACTCTACTCTATCCTCCAGAGTCTATGATTACTGAAGAAAAGCCACTAAAATATTTTCACAGATGTCATGCTGTCTGAATTTAGATTCTTCTCTTTTTTCAAGACAACTTTCCCTACTTTCTTATAATTCCCACACAATGATACATATGAGAAAGAAGGGAGGGGAAGGATGATAGAGGAGAAGAGGAAGAGGGTCTGTTCAGATTAGAAAGCTAACTTCAAACAGCTTAAATAACTTGTAAAAGTCACATGGCATGTGAGCATTATTATAGCCAATGCTCAAATTTCATCAATCCTACCACTGAATACACTAGACACTAGCCCTCATTTCCTAAAAGCACACACTTAGCACAGCTGCAAAGAAGGCAAAGTCAATGCTGGCTCCATCATTAAAGAATTTAAGTACTATTAGTCTCTGACTATGAATCAAAATATGACAAACATCATCAAACAGTAGTACAATAATGACACAAGTATTCAATATGTACTGATTTAAATCATGCCTAGACAAAGACAGCCTTATCCTGAAATTAGTGTTTAATATCTTTATTTCAAATATATCTAGCAAAGGTGGTTAAGACTGGGATTCAAAACCAATTACACAGGTATTTAGGCAAGAAAACAGGAAAAGGAATTGATTTACCTGTGCCACCTCTTCAAAATCTTCATGGCGTTTCTGCAAAGCTCTGGCCCGATGAAGTGATTTCCCCACACCTGTGTGTTTGCTCAAAAAAGCTTCTCCATGATTTTCAATCCAGTCCAGCACCTACAATGAAATGCCACCACATATCATAAAAAGGCCTCCCTTGCCCAGTGAAGTCTGTTGTCAATCCATTAAGATATTAGCAAACCAGGACAAAGTACTTAAGATACTAATTTTAACACATTTGATAAATGCACTTCAAATCAGCCTCCCTACCACAACTTTGCTCAAGTCTTGCATTAAGTAAATCTTTCTGCTCGAGTCTTGTATTAAATAAATCTTTCTACGAATCTCACCTCATTTTATGTACAACTGAGTTGCCACCAAACAGACTGGGTTTTGTGCATTAGAGCAGTTATCGAAACACTCAAAACCAGTTAACAAGGTAATTTCTGACGACTTACAGCTTCACAACCCAAGTAATTAAGGTTTAATTTACCCAAATATCCAGAAACAAGGGCATACTAAAACCACTCACACAACAATGTTCACTGCAACATTATTTATCATAGCTAAGATCTGGAACCAATCCAGAAGCCCCTAAGTAGACGAATGGATCAAGAAGATATGGTACTTAAACACAATGCAATTCTATTCAGCCATCAGAAAGAGTGACATCGCCCCATTCGTAAGGAAATAAATCATATTAAGTGAAGTACACCAGACCCACAGGAACCAGACCCACAGGAACATAGGCCCCATAGTTTCCCTCATTTGCAATAATTAGTACACATCTAGGATTCTCCTAGCAGAGGATCACAATAGCTCAAAAGCTATGTCCATATGGTCATACAGGATGAGACTAAACGAAATGAACTCTAGGAAATGGAAACAATTTTTATCTTTGCGATTATTGTTCTTAATGTATATGTGAGGTTATTTCTTTTCTTTTTTCCCCCTTATGGTTAATCTCAAGTGGTTACTGAATCTATTATCTGACTTGGCTACCCAGTATTTTATATATAGGTTTATTTGTTAATTTGAAATAGGGAAGGGAAGGGGGAAACAATATGATTGGGAAGGGAGGGGTGGGGGAAAAGGGGACAAAAACATGAGAAGGAGTATCAAGTTTCAAGAAGTAATGTATCCACTATCTGATGAGTGTAACTGTAACCCCTCTATACATTATCCCAACAATAAAATACAATTTAAAAAGAATTAAAGTTTTTTCCCCTATTTGTACTTTACAAGATCGAAATATATAAGTAAACCCTTAGAAAACAGAAGACATGTCTCAACCCTGGTCTTGGAGGATAATTTATTCTATGAAACAAGAAGGTACAAAAAAATAAGCATTCCATGAACTTAATGATTTAAAGATTTTTGTTAGTTGAAATGTACTTTTAAAACAAGGCAAAGTAGTATAACTTGATGCTTTAGAATTCATAGCTGAAACTCAGTAAGTAGTTCATTGGATTTCTTCCTGAGAAATTGTAGGACAGTGACAGTGTCTAACAAATATTTGTACTACATCAAATTTGTACTGTCTTTCTTTGACTGAAAAGCACAAAAGAATAAGTAAATAAATTTCTAAAAACATTTATCTGAAGAAAAATTTAAAATATATTTGTTAATGTGCTATGAAAGTGCTAAAAGCAGCTGGGTGCCCATGGCTCACATCTGTAATCCTAGCTACTCAGGAGGCTGAGAGCTAAGGATCCAGGTTCAAAGCCAGCTTGGGCAGAACAGTCCCCCTAAGACTCATCTCTAATTAACCATTCAAAAACTAGAAGTGGTGCTGTGGCATAAGTGGTAAAGCATTAGCCATGAACACAAAGAAGCTCCAGAACAGTGCCCAGGTCCTGAGTTCAAGCCTTACAATCGACCAAAATTAATAAACACTGTTAAAGGCCCAGTGGTACTGGTGGCTTATGCTCTAATTTCTAAACTGCCTGGACAGACAAGCCCATGAGGAGCCATCTCAACAGAGGGAATCGATGCCATGGTGTATACTATGCAACAACAGAAAGCCTAATACAGAGGGAGTAGGTCCAGGAACAAGCAGGGAGTGATTTAAAATCCTTCTTAAAAACAACCCACTGAGGGTAAAATGGGGCTGGAGGCAAAGGTCTGATGTAAAGAACTTGTTTAGCAAGCCCAAGTACCTATGTTCAATGCCACGTATTGACTGTACTCCTCTCACCTGAAAAAAAGAGCTGAAGACTCACACTTTCAATGTGTGCAAGTATGGTTCATTAAGCTGCTCTAACAAGATACCTTAGACAGATTATCTGTAATCAAGGGAATAGTTCAGGAGCCTAACACTTTCAAGATGATTCAGTATCTAGCAAGGGCTCTTTCCTTAAAGTTACTTTCTATGTGTCTTCATATGGCAGAAGTGTGGCACATGGTCCATCAGTCCTCTTTTTACAAGGCACTAAATACACTCATGAAGGTTAAGCCATGATCTAATCCCCTCCTAAAGGCTCTATCTATCAATACCAATAAATGATGGATTACATTTCAACATAAAATTGTAGGGGACACAGCAATCAGATGATGTTGGGTACCTGAACCACAAATTGAAAGATCACGAATGGAAGAAAAATGTGGTAAACCAAGCAAAGACAGTGGTCTGAAGGGTAACCTAGAAAGAGGCGCCTCAGCCTTCCATGATGACAAAATAAAACAGGCTCAACTTGTGATTCATTGCCACAAAAGGGGTATCTTGCCTTTGGTCAACTGAATCATAGAAAGATCAGCTGTGCTGACAGGAAAAGAGACAAACTTAATCCCTACTTCTCAATACCAGTGCTCTTCAAATTTGATGGCTATTCTGTATGCTAGTACTTCACATAATTGTCTGCAAACCTTCATCAACCTCTGGTTCTTAGTAAAGACCCTTGCAGAACAGGTAGCAGCTGAAATCAGAAGCAGAGGTTGGGTGGTAGGGAGGCAGTAGGTGCTCAGTCCAAAGGTATATGTAACTACACACCTAGTTTGTAACTACAGTTCACTTCTAAATCTTTTCTGTCAGTATCAGCATTCTGCCAGTCACATTCATTAGTACAGTAATTCTTATTGGTCCAGCTGTGCTCTGTCAGTGCAATCTAATTTGTTATCAAGGATCGCTAATTCTTCTGAAAGCCCTCTTACTGCCACCACTTCATTGTCAGGAAGCTGTACAAAGACAGAAGCTGATAGCTTACTTTGGAGAATAATCTGTAACCTTTCTGGGCTTCAGTTTCCTCTCGGTGGTAGTAATCATGAGGGTTGTGAGTACTTGATAATATCTTGGGTAAGCATCCTGACATCAGTGAGGCAAATAACTCATGTCTGTCTCATTTCCAATGAACTGACAGTGCATTCGGTTTCACTTACTGCACTCAACACAAGATAACAAAGGAGTCCTTCTCCTTTTCCTTCATTAGTGCTATATTTATTATTCTCTACCAGACTTCATGACAGATCCAAAGCTGCTGAACTATTTTTTTTAATCAGTTTCTTAGCATACTTTATAAAACACAAGTCCTATTCCTCCCTAAGGGAATGTCTCAATTTTATGCCCACTGTACCTCTAAGAATGAGCATGCTTACTGAAATATATCTCTGGGCATGAAGTTAAGACCTTGTAGAGGGGAAGCAAAAAATACTTTAAATCTGAAGATTTAGAGGTAGTTAAGTAACATCTAGGCATCAGTCCAGCACCTGTAAGATCTGCATGAAGAATTAAAGAGACACTACAAACAAACAAAAACCTATAACAGAATCCACATATCTCTTAACTTTAAAATAAGCCATCAGAAAGCTGCATGTATCTGATGACTACTTCCAACTGTATAGAAATATGAAATAAGGGCACAATTTGAAAAAGGAAAATATAAATATTTTAAAAATGAAGGAAACATAGTATTTAAAAGATTTAAAACACAGTGTTTAAAAAGCATAATGAAAATATTCCAGGAGTTGAAAATAGAAGCTACTAAGAGAGAATCAACCACTCGGGGTCATAATGAACATTTCTCTATGCTTCTGCATTTTTCTTTTAGCAGTTCCCTCCAACAGAAATGTAACTAACAAATGAAATTTGATTTCTTCTAACAAATACAAATTGAATAAATTCTAAACACATTATTACAATAATTGCTACAGTTATAAAATCCAGCAAATATTCCCAAACTCTTCTACAAATCTATTGTTTCTCTTACAAGTATGGATAGAGATTCCAGATCAACAAACAGCTGGAAAAAACAACGTATTTATTGTAATTGTTAAATACATGCCTATGAAATTATTCACTTTAAAACAGAAAAGCAGCCGGACTCTGGTGGCTCGTGCCTGTAATCCTAGATACTCAGGAGGCTGAGATCTGAGGATCACAGTTCAAAGCCAGCCCAGAGCAGGAAAATTTAACCACCAGAAAACCAGTGCTGTGGCTCAAAGACCTTAGGGACAGTCAGCATCTAGGCTCTAAATTCAAGCTGCACAACTGACAAAAAGAACAAAACAGAAAAGCTGGGAACCAAACACACTTTCTTAGATCAGACAACATAGTATCAACTCAGTTCCCTGTACACTGGTGCCCTCTAATGGACACAAATGACAGCTCCAAGGTCAAGGCCATAGGCAAAACACAATGGCCACACTTAAAATACAAGTACTTAAGCTAAATGTATAGGAAATCATGAATCAAGCTCAGCCTAACTCCCTGGTTGTGACCTATAGGCTGTATGTACATAAAGCCATGGTTCTCATAGTCTACCAATGGTAGAAACAATCCCAATCTCCATTTAACAGATGCAACACAGGACCATAATTTTCAGTTACTTTATGGAGGAGGCAGTCTACAGACTTGGACAAAGGTAAGCCTGCCCTCACAGCAGTCTTTAGTTGCAGTGTATATTGCCCCTTCGTTGAGTTGACACAACTGACATACAGGCAGTACAAGTTGGGAGGATAAAAGTCATTTTTGACTTACAGTTAAGGCTGTATGTAAGAAATGAAAATCAGCCAACACTTACCAACTTGCTATTAAATAAATACCCAGGACAGGCCATAGGCACTCATACTCATACACCCATGATAGAGTTCTGGAAATCTTGTATAACCTGTAAATATATCTGTAAAATAGTCTCTATATTAAAATTCCATCACCAAATATTCACCATGTTTTGTAGATTTCTGCAACTAAGTTATTATTATTACTTGGGATAAATACTAAACTTCACCAAAGAGGAAATAAATTCTCAAAAAGACCAGCTCATAACATGCCCTCCAAAGACCAACATGATGTTCCTTTAAAGTGTAGATGTTTATTTCAGATACTCATTGAAACAGTCTTTTTAATCATCATCATGCTACACACCCCTGCCAAATGATGTGTATTGGCTTCAGCACTGAGTTGTTCTTCTGTGCTGTACATGCAAGGAGAATACAGTCTCCTAAAATTCCAAATACTTTTCCAAAACTTGTTTCTAAGGTTGGCAACAGAATGTGGCAGGAGAACTTGACCGGGGGTTATTTATAGTCTTTGCAGATTCTTTTAGGCTACCCAGACCCTGCTAGATGTACCATGTATCATACAAGATACTTTCTGAACTTTGAAACACACTGAACTTTAAATCATCTCTATTCCCAAGAATTACAAATAAACAAGAGCAGCCAGCATCTTGGCCTCCTCTCTTTCTTCTTCATGGAACTAGGGTTTGAATTCATTTTCACACTTTTTGGGGGGGGGGCGGTGGTAAGCACACTACTGTTTAAGCTATCTCCTCTTTTGCTCTATTTTCTAGGTAAGAGTGTTGGTTTTTGCCTGGGACATCCAGGATTCATCTTCCTGTTCCACTGTGATGACAGACACATACCACCCTTGTATGGCTAATGGTGGAAATAAGGTATCACAAACTTTTCACCCAGGCTGGCCTGGAACCAAGACCCTCTTGATCTCCACTTCCTGGTAGAATTACAGGCCTGAGCTACCAGTACCAGGAGAGATTATTGCCCCCCCTCCATTTTTTTTTGTTGGTCATGGGCTTGAACTCTGAACGCTGTCCCTGAGCTGAAGTCTTCAGCTCAAGGCTACTGTTCTAGCACTTGAGCCACAGCGCCACTTCCGGTTTTCTCGTGGTTAAGTGGAGATAAGAGTCTCATGGACTTGGACTTTGGCTTAGTGCTTGCCCAGCATGCACGAAGACTTGGATTCGATTCCTCGGTAACACATACATACAAAAAAAATCCGTAAGTGGTGCTGTGGCTCAAGTAGTAGAGCTCTAGCTTTGAGAAAAAAAAGCTCAAGGACAGTACTCAGGCCCTGAGTTCAACCTCCAGAATTGGCCAAAAAAAAAAAAAAAAAAAAAGTCTCACAGTCTTTCAGGCTATCTTTGAACCATGATCCTCAGATCTCAGCCTCCTGAGTAGCTAGCATTACAGGTATGAACCACCAGTGCCAGCTTTATTGTCCCTTTTACGTTAGAAATAAGGCATAAGGAAGTTTACTTGCCAAAGACAAAAGATTCAGATTCTCAATGTATACATAGTCAGTCAGTTGTAGGATTTGAACTTATACAAATGATTCAAACATACACATACTTACTCAGTCATAGGACCTGAGTGCTATCCTTGAGCTTCCCTCCCCCACTCCCAGGGGGCTAGCACTCCAACAGCTCCACTTCTAGTTTTCTGGTGGTTAATTAGAGATATGAGTCTCACAGATTTTCCTGCCCAGGCTGTCTTTGACCTGTGATCCTCAAATCTCAGCCTCCTGAGTAGTTGGGATTATAGCCATGAGCCACCAGCACTCAGCATTCAATGTCAATCTTATACTCCTAAGCCATCAGTACATCGTATCAAAGTCTGTAAAGAGTTTGAGACTTTTCTATCATTGGAGTTACATCTTGAAGAGGGCCATTTGTAAAAAAAGAAATCTTACATAAAATAATCGCGAACACATTAAATAAACCGATTTTTACTGCTAACACTAGATTTAAAGAAAATCTAGAGAATAGATACAAGCAACTGTTAATATAGCTTCATATTAAAAAAAAATGCCCCTTCTAGGTCACATTCCATGTACATAATTGAAATAGTAACCCATCTAATTCTGTATTTTGTTTCAAAAGTATGAGTCAAACTCGAACAATACTAAAATATTCAGTATTTTTATGTGAAGTCATTTTTCATTTGCAAAGTATAAATGTTCTCCCTATCCATGCTCAACTCTGTATAAAACAAAAATTAATACCCTGATTTCATTTATTGTACTTACTCCTACATCAGTTAATGTTGAAATAAATTTTTTAAATGGCATACTGCATATGAGTTTACTGATCATCAAATCAGTGGTATTACTAATGATGTTGACTATATAATCGGGGTGAAATTAAGTAACCAAGAAGGAGGGTTTTTGCTTAGACCATATTCATTTTTATTGAAGGCCAATGATTTCCATTGTTGTAAGAACATTCAATGCTACAGTGATAAAGAAATTTACCTATAAAATAAAAATCAACATGTTTTTAATTTAAAATTAGTGGAATCCAAAATCTCATTCTACCTGAAGTTGGCTGACATTTTATTCCAATTTTTATTTCAAAAGGCTGAGTCTTGTTCAAGTTCTTTCCTTTCCAGGGAGACTCAGAAACTATACCAATCAGCTCCAGCCACAGGATCCTTCACAAGGTCTGTGGCAGCGTGGATGCTGGCAGGGGCCCAGGACACAAGCTAGTCAGTGTATTCAGCATTTCACCTTTCCACAGACTCTTCAAAGATTACAATCCAAGAAAAACATCTCCACCTATTACTACTTTCCTCATTGCTATGGGCAGCTTCTGGGTTTCCCTCACTATCTGAAAAGCACCTCTTCTCCATTCTTTAAGTAGCTTGTAGGTTTTACGCTTTGTTTAGTTCAGATGTTAAGCATCTTCTCATACTTAAGAGCAGTAAAGTAGCAGAAACCTTTACGGGGCTGTTTGGAAGTTTTGACCACATTCCTGGACTTTTCTGGGGTGTGGCTACCATTTGGAAAACGATAGGTTCCAGTTCCAATTCTTTGATGTGCATAATTTTTAGACTAATTGGGTGAAATGAAGCGGACAGAGGTCAACATAAATCTGTGGGCTTTGAGGAACTGGCAGAAAAAGTAGTGCCATTCAGGTGCCACAACAGCTTACAGCCTCTCTATCAGGTATTCGTGTTATTCCATTTCTTTGTTGACTGTATTTAAAAAATAATAATGATAATAATAAAAAAAAAAAGCTGGCTGCTGGTGGCTCACATCTGTAATCTCAGGAGGCTAAGATCTGAGCCTCACAGTTCAATCCAGCCTGGGCAGAAAAGTCTGTGTGAGACCCTTATCTCCAATTATACTCAAAATCTGGAAATGGAGCTGTAAAGTGGTAGAGTGTTAGCCTTAAGCAAAAGAGCTCAGGGATAACACCCAGATCCTGAGTTCAAACCCTACCACTAACAAAAAGAAAAACAACAAATAAATGATAAAAACAATAAGTAAACAGACACAAAATCACCTCTTTTAGTATGCATTCTTACGTGGAAAAGTCTTTTCTTAAAATGGCTCCTAGAATATCACAAAGAGCACTAAAGCTAGTATTTAATTTTTGAAAAGAGTCCCAGGCAAGTTACACACAGCAAGTGTATTAACAGAGAACCGAAATTGCAATTATGGAGACATAAACAGAAGAGATGTTCTAGTTAAGGAAATGTGATGATTCTGGTGAGTGGGAGAGGAAAATTTCTTCCTTATATAACTTTATGAACATGAACAGGAAGGTTCAAGAAATCTTCCTTCATTGGTGAGCCAGGTGTAATGGAGTCAAGCTGGCTGAAGGGCAATAGTCTAAGACTATAGACCTAAAATCAATTTATTTGCCTCTTTAGTATATCCTGACCTCCCTCCCACTACTAGAATTCCAGCATTGATGATCTGTATTTGCATGCAAGTAAGAATCAAAATCTTTACTGTAGATCTTTTTATTTTGGTGAGTCGTAGGGCTTGGACTCAGGGCCTAAGCACTATCCTTGGGCATTCTTCAAGGCTAGTGGTACTGAGGAATTGAACTAGGTCTTCATGCATGCTAGACAAGCACTCTACCAGTAGGCCATGCTCCCAGCCCTTTTACTATAGACCTTAACAAGCTTCCAAAATTCTTATGCACTATAATTCCCTAACTTCCCTATCATTCTTCCAGGCAAATCTCTCAGACTACTTGATTGTAATATTAAAGTCAATCTTCCTCTACCATTCCAGACTAAATGAATAAATATTCCTTTACAGGAATATTTAATTTAAAAAAGTAAGGAGAATTTCTTAATTTTCTTCATCTACTCATTCTTTCTCGTAACAAATCTGAGCATATGCTTTTCCAAACACCTGAGAAACCCAGTGAATGAAACACTGATGTCTGCCCATGCAGACCACAATTCTTACCCAAGGCGTGTCAAAACTTGCAGGAACATCTGCATAGAGACTTGGCAGTTACTGCAATTTGGGGCTCGCTCCCTCAGTGACCAGAGCAATCTTTGTGAGACATGTAGAGCATTCTACCCCACCATCACTGTTTATTACCATCAAGTACACAGCATCACGGTTTCTTGGGGTGATGTGCGGAAGCTCAACAACCAGCTGAGCTTGAACGGGACATTTGTAAGTGAGAAAGAACACATGGAGCACGGGATAAGCTGATACCATATACCATTATTCCCTCACCCACCGCCACCTCCACTCACAATCAATTCAACCCTGCACCAGTATGCTGACATTTAGTGCAGCTTAATCCGTGTTCCTTCAATGTCATAAGAAGGCTACCAGAACCAAGTTTCAATAGTTCACCATGGAGGTACAGTGTTACCTATACCTTCATGCCCTCCCTTCCATTCTGTTGGGTGCCTGGGGCTCTTGGGACAGGCTCTACTGTCTTCTGTTTCTGCTCTTATTAAAACCCCTATTAAACCTTGCTCAACCTACTGGCTTTGTGTTGTAGCCTTTAAGGACAACTCAGATTCTATCTTTTCCGTGAGTGCTCTCTTCTTCCTCACCCCACAACTCCTGTATGACAATTGTTACCTGTATCTACACTACATTACTTTTCATTTATCATTCTATACTGAATCTTTGAAGTTTGAGACTATAGAGAAAGCTCTCCAGAATGTACAAAATTGTTCCAGATTAAAGCAGAGACATGCCCTCCAACTGCATTTGTAAGGTGGGAAGACACAATGGCTGAGGAAGCTAAACTTACATTTATCCCTAATAACCACTAGTAGAAACTCGGTGACTCGATTCAAATTTATGCCCAGCAACTTTCTACCTGATGTAAACAAAGACCAGAAAACAGAAATTCTATTAAACATCTACCAAAAACAAAAAACAAAAAAGAGAAGCCTGCTCAAATTAGATTATAAATTTCTTGAGAAAGAAACCTCAAGCCTTTTAACATATATTGTCCTTGGAGAATCACATAATTAATTTTTTTTTCTGGTTCTAAGGCTTGCTTTGGGCCCAGGCACAGTCAGTCCCTCAGCCTATTTTGCTCAAAACTAGCCATTTACCACTTGAGCCAAAGCACTGGCTTTTCCTGTTACTTAACTGAAGATAGGAATCTCACAAACTCAGAGACCTTCCTGTCTGGGCTAGCTTTGAACTGTGATCCTCAAATCTTCATCTCCTGTGTAACTAGGATTATAGACATGAGCCCCTAGCACCCAGCTTAAAAAACAAATAAGACATGTAGATTAGAAAAATCTATTTAAAAAAATAAAAACTTTGTTGATAGGATGTTGATATGTTGCCCAGGATGACCTTGAACTTCAGGACTTAAGTAATTTTCCTACCTATGCCTTATGAGTAATTGATATTTTAGTAACATCACCACATCTGGCTGTGTTTACCAAACAGTGAATGATCCAATGGGAACGTGGAATTCTTTCATGAGGTAGTTCCACAGGGAAGGTGCTCATACATCAAGAAGTTCCAGGAGAAAACAGGAGGCTTTTCTCCAAGAAGTTTCCTTGCTTAAGGAGTTTTGCTAGGGAGTGGGCCTGCTCCAGGAGAGTAGACTCATAGGGCCATGCATCTCCCTGTAATACTGGAGTATCTGAATCCCCCAAACTCAAGTTCTAGGCAAACTGGACAGGTGAGGTAGAAAAACAAGTCTAATAACATCCTGCTTTGAACTACTTCCATGACTACTACCCCATATGAACAAATGCTGTAAAAAAAAAAAAAAAAGCCATATTAGCTTAGTATAGAAAACTAAAATATATGCAGAACCCAATTTTTAGTTCAATCAGACATTCACTGAGGGATACTCTAGTACTAGACATATAGTGGAAATACATAAGACTAATTATTTGATTATAGGAAATGTGGTATCAGTCTCATTTAAGTTAATAATGCCAAAGAAACGGTCCTGCTAGTAGCCAGCACACATGCTGGCTATTTCTGTACCAAAACTTGCCACTCCCTATATACCCAGGCTTTGATAGGGATTTGTGACAAGTGCTACACAATAGCAGCTTTCATGATCTTCCTGTCCTTACATCCCTCACTACCATTCCAAACCAACTACTAAGCCAAAACAATCATGTTTTAAAAATCAAATTCATATTCTTTCAAGTATTTCTCCACAGACATTTATTTATTTATTTATTTATTTATTTTGGCCAGTCTTGGGCTTGAGCTCAGGGCCTGAGCACTGTCCTTGGAATTTCTCAAGGCTAGAGCTCTACCACTTGAGCTTTTGCACCACTTCTGGCTTTTTTTGATTTTAACATTCTACTGTTCAAGTGTTTGCTTTGAGTAATTTTACAGGTTGGTTTCTCTTTGCTCAAGGCAACGGAACAATTTCCTATTTGCAGAACAGGTCCAAACCATTCCAGACAATTAATCAAGAAGAAACATTTCCCTAATGAGCACTATTTTCTATGGAATACTAATAAGGCTACATTTTTACATTTGTATGGTATCTTCTGCTGACATTCAACCTAACATAATATCCTATCCTATTCTTTCTTTTTTTTTTTTCCCTATCCTTTTTACTGAATTTCTTTTGCTTACGGCAAGAATTCTACCACTTGAGTCACAGTATCACTTCTGGCTTTTTTGAGTAATTTGTTAGAGATAAGAGTTTCACAGAGTTTCCTGCCTGGGCTGGCGTCAAACGACAATCCTCAGATTTCAGTGTCCTGAGTAGCTAGATTACAGGTGTGAGCCTCTGGCACCAGGCTGAACTCCTATTCTTGAGGAAGGAAAAACACTTCCTTAAAGAACTGGCCCTCATAATTATCATGATTACCTTTCCACATGTTGGCTATTTTTAAATTTAAGTGCCAGATTAGTACTCCTCAGCCTTTTCCCCAAAGATTTTTCTCCTTGTGTTATCCTCTGCTCTGCACCATCCAGTGACGCAGTCCTAAGCCATCAAGTACCCCCACAGGAAAGGAGATGAGTCCTGCTCAGAGAATATATAGGTTATTTCATTATGCTTAATCCAAGAGACATCAAGAAGGTGAGGAAAAACCTTTTCATAATTATAGTTAGGATGTTAACATTCCTTGTTTGAGTAACTCATAAATGTAAGTATTCCTGTTCTTCAGCCTTGCAAGTTCCATTCTCTCACTCTCTTCTTTCCTTCTCTACATTCTTTCTCTGGCAGATAGCTTCTTCTTGGACTGAAAAAAGACATACCTAAGAAGCTTGAGTAGTATCAAAACAATCATTCCTAAAGTATTTCCCATACATAATCCTCAGAGAACTCAAAAAATAGCACTATAAACAAAGAATAGCATATGAAAATCACAAATTACAGGACCATTAAAAAGACTCTAAACTATAGACTTAACTAATTAAAAGGAGAATGTGTTCACCAAAACACAACATTTTCCCAAACCCCATTGATTCAGATGATTCTAGAAAGTTGTAATCTGAGATTCAAATACCGGAACTATGCACAAATCGCTGTGGGTGCAGACCAACTTCCTGGATCTCATGCCACACCCCTGCATACCCACAGCTCTTTGTCCCCAGAACTGACATCTTACACCTTATGTTCTTTCCATTTTAGGATAAGGATGTAACTATTACTTTATCACTGAAGCCGTAATGCATTTTACAGGATCCCACAGGCTTTACTCCATAAAACCTTCTCTAATAAGGTCATATGTTGCCTGAGAATCTGGACTTACTCTTATTTTATACCACTGTCACCTAGAAACAGTCATAATTCCATGACCACTTGCTAAACAGCTACTGTGTATCAAAAAGTGAACTATCTACCAAACAGAAACAAAAACATCATTAACTCACTGTTTAATTGGAAAGCAGACAAATTTTAATTTTAGAGCTGCTGACTATGAAGAAGAGTACAACAGGGCTATCTATGCACTGACCTGCTGCACATCTTGCTGGAAAACACAGAGTTGCAGCCGCTGGTGGAGTCGGACCTTGCGGTGTTGCCAGATGTTCTCAAGTTGCCGCTGGTGGTGCAGCACTTCGTGAATGACGTCCAGGACGTGATGGACAGCCTTGGAGTAGTTGGCAGAGGCTGTTAGGGAATCAGAGCTGCCAGGAGTTAAGGGCCGCTGCAGCTTGTCAAGGAGTGACTTCCCATCTTGGCTCACCTGCCAGCAAGGTAAATGAGCATTTACTTAAGATATACTACTTTCGTCAGGATGGGCTGCAGAAACTATACTTCAGTGTGCATGTGTATGCACTGTACACACATATGTACACGTACACACACACACACACATATACACACACACACATATACATACACCTTCTTGATCCATTCTTCCACTGAGATGTATCTGGTTTGATTCCATATCTTAGCAAATAATGCTGCAATGATCATGGTTGTGCCTGTGGCATTTGAGTGCTTTGGTGACAACAAAAGACCCTTTCATTGCTGTTTGTTAATTTTCAGAGGGTAGAACTTTGCTTAATATCTTTATATCCCCTCAACAGACACTCCCCACCACCTTCCACCACTATGAGTAGTGTGGCGTTTCTAATCAGTTATAGTATCTGTTATTGAGACCAGATAAACAATTTCAAAGAAAGAAAGAATGATTGAATGTTGATCAGATTACTCCATTCTTAGAAGAAGGATATTAATGAACTCACATGGAAGCCTTTGGTAAACTCTGTGACGGCCAGGATCCAGTTGTCATTTTGTATTGGTGGTTTAAGACCCAAAATAATGGCTTAAAGTAAAAGAACTTTAGCATTCCAGGGCTAGTATAGTAACTGTGCTGTTAAGAAGATCTTTAGTGCATTCCACTGCCTTGTTTAGCTTGATGGACTATTTCCTTTAAAATTACTTGTAGTTGTAAATACCTGCCGAAACTCCTTCTGCCTTGACAGCAGTTAAAGACTTTAACTTAAAGACTCTTTCTTCCCATCAAGTAGCTCTGAATTATTAGTATCTTAAAATTTAAACAGAATAAAATATACCACAGGTAAATATTAATTCATATGGCAAGATGTTCCAATTTTATGGAACACAGTTTGGTGGTGACCACTAAAATTCTATGCTTAGCTAGATGTGTTGATGACAACAGGCGTACTCCACTGGCCAGTTCAGCAGGAAGGTGAGATTGGTCAGGGTCAAGGTGATACAGGGTATACTCTGCATTTTCTCAGTTGGTCACATATACAGAGATTTTAACCAGTTCCTGAAAGCTAACATCCTGTGAATGAAAGCTATTCAATCTCATCTTGGTCTGGTAGGGATGTGTAGACAGCTGTAAGCCTACCACTGCAATCAAAGAAGAGCTCCACAGAAAGAGAGTCATATAAGTAGATGAGTAAGGTTTTATTACATGAGCACATAATGAAGTCATTCACTTTCTGTATAATAGGTTGGAATGAACTGTTGCAAAGATGGGACACTAGGGAAAAGAACTTAATGATTTTTAGAACTTGCATAATCCTCATGAATCAATGTGATAAACATTAGAAATCCATTCAATTATCAATTATACTATAAAAGATTGTCATCTATATAAACAGTTCCTAACAATTGAGTCCACCAAATTAGCTAAGAAACACTGTGTGTAAAATTCAGGAACAATACCAAGTTGATAATGCTAACAGGTGAGTCTTGCTAGGCTAAGAGTTGGCTAGAAAAACTATTATCAACTGTCATGGGAAAGAGGACAAACCACATTATGAAGCAAATATGGTAGTTTTCATGCCCACTTAACCCACAGCCATGAGGATGAAAAGACTGGTAGACTGATATTCAAGGGCATGAAAGTAGTAGCTGGACAGTGAAGCACAAGAACTGCTACACTAAAATACACGAAGACCCAGGTTCGATTCCTTGGTAGCATATACATAAAAAAAAGGTGAAAGTGGTGCTGAGGCTCAAGTGGTAGAGCTCTCACCTTGAGAAAGCTCAAGGACAGTGCTCAGGCCCTGAGTTCAAGCCAGGACTGGCAAAAAAAAAAAAAAATAGAAAGAAAAAAGAAAAAATGGTAGGACAAAGGGCGAACCAATTCAACAGTGATACTCACTAGATGTTATGTTAAACGAACTTTACAGCTTAGGGGAAGAAAGGGAAGTCAAGAGGGGGAAAGTGGGCAAAAATGGGTGAGGAGTTAACACTGTTCAAAAAGAAATGCACTCATTACCTTATGTAACTGTAACCCCTCAGTATATCACCTTTATAGTAAAATTTAATCAATTAATTGTTTATTTTTGCGAGGGAGGGAGAGAGAGAGAGAGAAGGAGGGAGGGAGAGAGGGAGGGAGGGAGGGAGGGAGGGAGGGAGGGAGGGAGGGAGGGAGGGAGGGAGGGAGGGAGGGAGGGAGAGAGAAAGAGAGAGAGAGAGAGAGAGAGAGAGAGAGAGAGAGGGAGTGAGTGAGTGTATGTGGTGTGGGGGGAGGAAGAAGGAGGGAAGGAAAGACAGACAGACAGACACACAGACAGACAGACAGAGGCAAGGGGGAGCTGGTACTGGGGCTTGAACTCATGGCCTAGGTGCTGTCCCTTAGCTTTTCTGCTCAAAGCTGGTGCTCTACCACTTGAGCCACAGCTCCACTTCTGACTTTTCTGATGATTAACTGGAGATAAGAGTCTCAAGGACTTTGTTTGCTACTGGCTTTGAAGGTTATCCTCAGATCTCAGCCTCCTGAGGAGCTAGGATTACATGCATGAGTCACCAGTACCTAGCTAGGTTGTTTTATTGAGCAGAAAAAAATGTAATCCTTCAAATCTACAAAAGTCACAGGGCTATGGAAAGTCTGCTAGCTAGTGGCCTACTATCCAGCTCGACTCCAAAAGTACACAATCAGAAGTTCAAATGCTGGTGGTTACACTGCTATCTGTATTGGTATCCTTAGGCTTTCCTGAACCAGTCCAAACTGATAGTTCAGATTCTACTGCAAAAAACACTTCTGCCCTGTAATCTGAGTAAAACTGAACTTTCTTACCTCAGAATAAGCGAGAGTGATGTGCTCATAGATCCCCTGATGATGATGAATGGCATCTTCCAGATCCTGCAGCTCAGAGGGAAGGTCTACCTCTCCGCAGGCTTTACACCAGGAGTCCACGTTGCTCATATACTTGAGGGTTAAAAAAAGTAATAATGATCTTTTCTATCAAAGTGTCACTAAGTCGAAATGACAATTTGAAACATGGATTTGAAAAATTAGGGTAGGTGAGAAATGTGTAAGAAGGTAACACCAATGGATCGCCATTTCAAGTGGCAATGATACAAATTCCTGAACATGATATGCACTTGACCTCAAAGATCAGGCAGGACTGGGGAAGGCTGAGGAAGGTACATTTTAATGAAAGTTTCAGATTTTTGCTGCCTTGCCTCTGGGCATATCCCTGGAGCAAGACTGTCCTGCACTTTGGCTTCCTGACCAACGTCTCCAATTCATGCCTGAATCTGTATTTCCACCTATCTTATATTCAATAATGGCAGATGTCAAAAAGAACTCTTGTTTATGTCTCAACACCAAGAGGGGCCTTACTTTTCCTTTTGTAAAACAGAAATGACTAAGGTATCTAAAACCACTTACCTAATCTTAGGAAGTCCAGCCAGCCCATTTTTCTTAGCCTTTCAAGAGGAAATTACCACAGAAATTAAGGGGAGTGGCGAAAAGGCAGCCTAAGCTGGTACCTCATAAAGGCTTAAAATCAATAGTGAATAAATCGCTACCAAATTTCCTGGGGAGTTGCTATGGGAATCCTTTAACGTTAAGTGTCAAAGGCAAGTGTCAAGCCCAAATAGGAGCTAAATAAGCAAAACAGCAACACATTTTCCTGAGTTTTAACCTCTTTTACTCTAATTCCTTTCATATTCTTACTGCAGAGGGTACACACTAGATGGCTATTTTTAAAGGCAATACTTTAAAATAGTCCTGACAGGAAAGGAGGAATACTATATTTTTCTTAAAATGTAACAGGGGTTGGGAGCTGCAGGCATAGCTGAAGCAGTAGCACATCTGCCTAGCAAGTGCAAAGACCAGAGTTCAAATACCAATATAGTCACTCCTTCCAAAAAAAAGTAATGAGTAATTTCCCTATAACTTATGGTATTTTGCAGGATCTTAAACAGGATAATAATCCAATAATTGTTTCAAAAATACCTTTAATACTAATATTGGCCTAGAAAAATAACTATGCAAGCTGCAGGGCCTAAAGTCAAGTGCACATAACATGAACTGTTACCAAAAGCAGGCAGTTTCTGATGACTAAAAGTATACCAAACCACCACAAATTCCAGGGAATATTTTTAGTACTGTGTATCACTGAGGAAGTAGTAATACCCTTAGGAATTGGAAGTAGTAATAAAATCACCTCACATCTTTCCTACATATATTCACAAATGACTACTTAGTCCTAATGGTTGCTTGGTTAGTATTTTATCAATGTCAATCAAGTCAGGATGAACAGCTCTAAGTATTCTTGAGCTCTATTTCATGTTCTCTTCTTCCTTTACTTCATTCAATACCCTTTTAAAAAACATGAATTGACTGAAGTTAATCCTTATATTAAAATATCAAGCTCATGATGACATTACAAGCTACCTGTAAAGAGTTTATACCTTTACAAAAGACTCTAAAACTTCCCCTTTTATACTATCTAATCAAAGAAGTTTCTACTCTCTCATAAATTCTCCTATACCAACTGATCAGGAAAGAGTACAGCTCCCTACCCTCTGTTCTAATTGACACTATAAAATAGTTATTTCTGCAAAAATTGGTGCCATAGTTTTGTCTTCTATGAGCTAGCAGGTAGGCACTGCAATTCAGTATGCACAAACACCTGGAGTACATCCCTATCACACAAGAAAGGAGAGATGATTATACTGGGCAAAACCATGACTGTTTTGCCAAGCATTCACAAAGGCCGGGTTCGATTTCTTGATACTACATACACAGAAAAAACAGGAACTGGTGCTGAGGCTCAAGTGGTAGAGCTCTAGCCTTGAGAAATTCAAAGGACAGTGCTCAGGCCCTGAGCTCAAGCCCACAACTGCCCCCCCCCCCCCGCCAAAAAAAAGTGTTGCTGAATAAAAAATAAAAGCAATTTGGGTCACACACATAGCAAAATTAAGGCAAGCAAGTAAGGGAAGAGGGACTGAGATACATAGTCTTACAAGAGGAGACCTTCAATAATTAATTAGCAGATTGATTTTCTGTAGGCATTAACTCTATTGCTCTCCACAGGGGCTCAGCTCTCCTGCCTATTCTTCCTTCCTCAAAAGACCAGAGAATTTCATTGCCACAGCTTTTTCAATCCCATTTCTTCTTGGTCCTCCACCATGAACTTTAAACATATCTACTGAAAAGGGATTTCTCCTCTTTGGAAAAATTGAATTGGCTAAAAGGTACATGTGTGAACATACACACACACAGACAAACACGCAAATGCAAACTTCAGAGCACCTCATGATTCATTTCATTTTCTATTATAATTTCTAGAGATTATCATCTGCTTTTCTTCTTTTCTTTCTTTTCTTTTTTTTTTTTTTGCCAATCCTGGGACTTGAACTCAGAGCCTGAGCACTATCCTTGGGCTTTTTCCTCAAGGCTAGAGCTTTACCACTTAAGCCACAGCACCATTTCTGGCTCTTTCTATGTATGTGGTACCGAGGAATCAAACCCAGGTCTTCATGCGTGCTAGGCAAGCACTCTACCACTAGGCCAAACTCCTGGCCCTGCTTTTCTTCTTTGTCTCATCATTCCTACTACATTAGGGGATGCCCACTGCCCAGAATATCCTAGGGCAGATGAAGCATTTCTACACATGCATCCTGAATTTCAATCTGACAGCTCCACTGAAGAAACATGGGAGAGGCAAGTTCAGTTTAAGCCTAAATTGTTTACTATGAATATACTATTCTTGCTTCTTTTATCCAAATTCCTTCCTATTCCATAAGAGAATTTTATTTTTACCACCATAAGCCAAAAATTGGAGATCTTCTCTGAATAAAAGTTTTCAAGAAAAAAGTACATTTACAAGGTGACATAAGGTTAAATGGGAACTATCATGCTTCAGAAAGTCAAAATGGAAAATAAAGTATTATTTTCTTGTGAACTTCACCAAACACAGAACAAGTTATCCAAAATTCTTTTTTTCTTTTGGTTGGTTGTCAGGCTTGAATTCTGGACCTGGGCGCCGTCCCTAAGCTCTTTCAGTTCAAGGCTAGTGCTTTTCTGCTTTGAGCTACAGCACTACTTCCAGTTTTCTGGTGGTTAATTGGAGATAAGACTCTCAAAGCCTTTCATGCCAGGCCTGGCCTTGAACCATGATCCTCAGATCTCAGCCTCCTTAGTGGGTAAGATTACAGGCTTCACATGTTTATTATATATAACTATCATGTATAAGTAATTTCATAGTAGAAGTTACTTTTGTTATGGAAAGTGAAATTTTGTAAGAATATTAATATAAATATAAGTGTTTCAATTGCCAATTAATATTCCAGCTCTGGGAACAAGGGTAAATCATTCTCCACATAGACTATTACAACAGTTCATTCACCTTACTAGGTTAACTGAAGGTTGAAATGAAATTTTGAGTTAAAAGCTATGCAAAGTGTTAAAGAACTACACAACTTACTGTTTGTTGCCTTATTTTTGGCTCTTATCAAGTATAGAAAACCCTTCAAGTCACAGACCTACAAAATAATCAGACTTCTGTAGGCACATTCTGAACAAACTGCATGGATGGAAATGTGTGTCTGTGCAATCTAACAGAATACCCATCCAACAGGAAAACCTGAAAGTCTTCACTTCAGCTTCTATATGTTGCTATTTTTCTATGTACCAAACTAGTTTCCTCTCTTGTTTCATACTTTAAAGGTTTCTAGAGCAGAGCCTCCTCCTGAGGTCTCTGTTGTCTTGCACAATTTGACTACTCTGTTGAATTCCCAGGCAAGCTCACCTCTATTTCACCTAAAGTGACAATTTCACTCTTCAGCAGGGACTGATTTTAGATCAAAGACAATTTACTACCTTAGAAGCATCAGTACAAATCACTATGAAAGCATTCTCTGCCTCAAAACTACCCAAAGAACTATATCAATTTTTCCTTTTAAAAAATTAACCATTTCCCTCTCCCCCTAGGTCTTCCTAAGTCATCTATGTTGTGAAAAGGCAGCTTCCAACGATTAAGTCTGAGTCACGACAATCTCTACTACTGCCTCCACAGTGGATGTGTTTAAGCAAGTTTGCTAGAGTGGAGACGTATGTAGGTGTTGGGGAGTGTCAACTGCATGCATTACACTTCCTTAACAAGACACTCTGAAACAGCAATTGAAGATAACATAAAGTTAGCATCTATGTAATTTATTAAATGTGTGCACAAAAACCTTCAGGTATTTAGGGGCCAGGAGCATGGCCTAATGGTAGAGTGCTTGCTTAGCTTGCACCAAGTCCTGGGTTTGATTCTTCCATATCACATACACAGAAAAAGCCAGAAATGGTGCTGTGGCTCAAGTAGCAGAGCACTAGCCTTGATCAAAAGCCCAAGGACAGTGCTCAGGCCCTTAGTTAGTTCAAGCCCCAGGACTGGCAAAAACAAAACGAACAAAAACAAGACAAAAGAAAAAACAACAACAACAGGTATTTGCAGTACATTTCAAAATTCCAGGAGAAGCCAATTATCTGGCTGCTACTCTGTGGTCTGTGGTTCCAGGCACTGACCTTTTCTGCCTTCTGGTGGAAAATGGAAGACATGTCCAGCAAGGTACTGCGCTCATCCAGGGCTGCGGCAAATGCCTTCCACTCCTGTTCTAGTTGATTTGCAATCTGCTTGATCTGTTGAGAGGCATAGTGGCCAGATTCCACCAAGCGATTGGCCACTGACATTATTCTGTTTATATTTACATACACGTTCTGCAAAAGAAGTAGAAAAGAGTCTACTAGGGGAATGTGAAGAGAATTTTTTTCTAAGAAACCCAAACAGCACTTTATTAAATGGCCTACTAAAAGTTATACTATTTTTAGCAGTAAAATCCCCTAGTATACTATATTACATTTGCTGTCAGGATTTCCATAATCCCTAAATACTGGTTCCAATTTCTATTTTTAAACCTGTAAAATTACAAAACAATTAACAGAGAGGCAAAATTATAAATCAAAAATCAATCAAATACACTAGTTGGTATGTACACAAATACACTATTATTCAGGCCTTAGCTTCTAAACCTGTTAAAGAAGTCAGGTGGCAAAACTACTAAAAGTCATGCAGAACTGAAGACACCTGAAACTTCAATTTTAACTTGAACCCAGAAACCAAAAGATATGTACCTAAGGCTATTTGTGTGCAAATAAACTCTCCATTTTGCATAAGCCCAAAACAGCTTTTGCCAATGGAAAGCCTCCAAATCTAATTTCTCTCAGGGTTATGAAGTACAATCATAACAATGTCATGTTATACTTTAAATAAGACTTTTCTACTGTTAAAATTCTTTAAGTTCATCAGCTTACTGTAAAAATAATGGTAGAGAACTTTTAAAAATACCAACAAAAACTACTTTTTTCATTTTATAAAATATATTTCCTTATGAAATTTCCCTTTCTGCTTTCAATTTTCCCTAGATTCAGTATTACATCCAGACTAGTAGAAGGAAGATAGAGGAGTTGGCATACTCTCAACAAATCCCCAGTTATTCTTCACATATTTATTTTGAATTCACTATTGCCACACTGCTTCTGTCTGTGCACTCTCAAAACAGTAGTAACATCTTTAGCTCCTTTTACCCTAATCTAATTACCCAATCTGTCCAAATTTTTATATTTCTTCCCTTCCTACCCTTGTCATGGCATCACTATGCTGCTGCCTTGCAGGTGACACTATGATAGCCTCTTCCCTGCCCCGTGGGTGTCTACAGCCCAGACAAAATGACCAAAAGACCTCTCTTCATACCTTCTCTATTCATCCTTTCTTTCTGTCTCAGACCTTGTCTGGGACTCAAAGCTGTAAGACTCTAGGGTGAGTTACTTCTCTGGGCTGCATCTAAAGACTAGATAGCAGCAACAGATCTAGCCCTGAGAGGAGAGAGGATGCTTTGTTTAGTTGTGAGTCAAGGCCATACTTGGTGGATAGGAAATTCTCTGACTTGTGTTCTAAATACTATCCTCTGCGTTAAAAGTGGTGAACAGTTTGAATCTGCAACATCTCAAAAAGGCTCTTGAGTGTTAAAAGCTTGCCCCTTTTCCTCCACTCTTGTTGGTGCTATGGGAAGATGGTAGACACTAAGAGATGGGACCTAACTCAAGGAAATAGGTCATTAATGGATTACCCTGAGGGATATACTGGAACTCCTACATTCCTCTCTCCCCTTTTCTCTTCTTTTGCTTCCCTACAAGCAAAATGAGGTGAATACATTTGTCCTGCTCCCTGCCAGAATGATTTTGCTTCCCCACCAGCCTAAGTGACACAACAGACCCACAAGAGACCTAAGTGACTACTGCGTGAAACCTATCAAACTGTTGACATAAAATACACCTTTCTTCTTTTCAAGTTGTTTATCTCAGGCATTCTGTCAGCATTCAGAAAAGCTAACACATAATACTGATCCTAAGCATTGACAGTTGACTAGATTTGCTAATGTTGACTGCTCTGAATCTTTCAGAACAAAAGCTAATCAAAATGATCTTTTAGAAGAGCACATGAAGACACTCTCAGGATATGGAGAGGGGCAGTTCCAGTCTGTTCAGATAGCTCTCATTCAAACCGAGGTTCTATTATAGACTCCAATATTACTTTTATACCAGTCTATACATTACACACTTTCCATCTCTCCATTACTTATAGCAAACATAAAGGGGCACGGCAGCCCACAGCCTATTCACAGATAGGTTAATGTGCAAATTCTTATTAAAATACCTATATGTTGTTATCAACATACCTCTTATAAGTACTTGCTATGGTAGAACAACATTTTTTGGTCTCTAAATATAGCTGTTTAAAAGACTGTCTTTTTTATATACTGGTATTTTTATTTTTTCAAAATAAATTTTAGGGACTGCAAATATGGCTTAGTAGCAGAGTGCTTGTCTAGCATGCATGAAGTCTTGGGTTCAATTCCTCAATACCAACATAAACAGAAAAAGCCAGAAGTAGTGGAGGCTCAAGTGGAAAAGTACTAACTTTGAGCAAAAGAAGCTCAGGGACAGCATGCAGGCCCTGAGCTCAAGCCCCAGGACTGGCAGAATTAATTAAAATGTTGCAGACATCAGGAGAAAAGCTGTTCATTAACAGGCCTTATTTTGCATAAATAAATGTCATGGACAGCTGCTAAAGACTCATGGAGGTACTCATAATTAAGAGCAGTACTAGTAAAGAAATGTCCCCCAATTGTCATCCAACACAGTACAGTGCTCCCTTATTCATTCTAATTCAAATTCTTTTGTTTTCTGTTGTTATTGTTGTGTGTATGAGTACTGAGGCTTGGACTCCAGCCGTAAGCTCATTGTTCATAGCTAGTACTTTGGCCATTCCTTCAGTTTAGGTTGTCTACTGGCTAGTTGGAAATAAAAGTCTCTCAGATTTGTCTGTCCTGGCTGATTTCAAACGACCTGGATCTGCAAATATCAGCCTTCTAAGTAGCTATGATTCCAAGAGTAAGCTATTGGTTCTGGGCTTCTAATTAAAATTTTAACTTGGCAAAGCAATAGCAATGTGTTGTAAAAAAAAAATAAGATAAACAAAAAATATTTAAATCTAAGAAAAGGGAATGGGGTAGGGAAAGAAATACTTCATATTTTTAGGAGTTTCTTGACTGCCTTAGCTTCACTTTTATTATATCGACACTATCACAGGTAATAACACCTTTTATAGAGTACTCAGTTTATGTCACACATCACACTTATTGTTTACAAAAGCAGAGTAAATGATATAATACCATGGCAATGTATAATAGTAACCCCATTTCACAATTAGGCAATTGAGGGTCAAAGATGTTAAACAGTCTGTCAATGTCCTAGTAAACAGAAGACTTACAATTAAAACCCTGCAGATCCACAGTCACTCTGCAGGCCACATGCTGCCTCTGTGAGGGCACCAGGACTTGAGCTTCTACATGCCATCTGTGTGCTAAAACTTTTCACATGGCCAGTATCCGCCTGGTCTAACCATAGCTTACCATACAGTTCATAGCAAAGTGATTGTGCTGCGTCTGAAGCTCCATTGCATGAGGATGGCTGGTCCCAATCTCTGTGTAGCTGTTTAGAAACAGGCCTTTGTTGTGTGTGATCCAGTCAAACATCTACCAGAAGGAAAAAGACAACCTGCAATCACTGCAGAAGAGAGAAACAGCTGATGGTGCCCAGACATTAAAGAGAGTCTTACTTCTACTGACAACTCCTAGGTGTCTAGACTCACAAGTATCTATATTACTTAGAAGAAGTCAGTGGTTCCAGAACTTTCAGGATCTACAAGAAAATCTTATCTAATGAGCAGGAATTAAGAAGCAGATAAAACCTCTGGGGTCACGAAAAATCCCTGCCTTCCTTCAACAGCAGTGGGCCTCTGCCATCAGAACTGTTTCACGTACTACCCTTTTCTCAAACTGAAAACCATAGGTGAAATTGGATTGTCTCTAGATCTTTGGCTGGGCTTGGTTCTGCTCATAGATTACTGAAGGAGTATACTGTACTAAAATATTGTACCTTTCATTGCAACAACTATGAAAAAGCCTGAGCACATATAAATAATTGACCAAAAAAGATTAAAGGACTTTTGGATTTTTAACAATGACCTTCCTTTTACTGCTTAAGACAGTTATTACTTGGGTAAGAATATCAATTAAGTTTAAAAAGGAAGGCTAGCATGTGTAAGGTCAGCCCTGGGCTTTGACCTCCTGCACCATCAAAACAGTGGAAAAGATTTCCAAGAAAAATAGCTAAGAAAAATGGTAACAAGCTTAATGGTCAATTAGCTTAACTGCAGTGTCTTGAACAGTCAGTGACAGTTTTTGTAGTAATATTCTAGAATCTTTCACAAAACACAACTTCAGCTAAATTACATTAATAGAAAACAAACAATAATACTGAATTTTCAGTTCTCAACTGTTTATATAGCCTTTTATATTCTATATCAAAGATTTTTTTAATAGAGAGACTCCAATTGACCACTAAAGAAAGCAAAAAAGTGGAGCTGTGACTCAAGTGGTAAAGTGTTAGCCTACCTCAGAGACAGCACAGAGGCCCTCAGTGCAAGCCCCAGGACTGGCACAAAAAAAAAAAAAAAAATGAATGAAGTCACTCATGTTTGTGGCTTGTAATTTATTCTTGTTCTCAAGAGTCCTGTTTTTACAATGCACAGAATGCACCAGACAGTAGCTATTCAGAATACACTTCAACCAGTTAGTTGTCTGGTATGTAAGAGTAAAACAAGAAGACATAGTAATACATTTCTACCCAGAAAACTTATAGTGATTACTCAGTTTTTATTTTAAAAGCACAAATATAGGCTCAAATGGGGTTTCACCACTGGTTTTTTATGACAGGAAGTGCAACTACTAGTAAAATGCATACAGTTACTGCTGTCAATAGCTCAATCCTATGAAATTTTCATTCACTCTTTGAACTGTGGGCATTTATGTATCCAACCATCGGTAATTTAAGCTCAAAATTTCTAAATTAGCACTGTACTTCTCAAGAAAAGCTAGAAGCCAGATTTAATGATCCTTGTTGGTTTTAAGGGAAATAGGTAAGGATAGACTTGCCATTCACTTTCTCGGTTCCCCTGATCATTCTATCCTTGACTGACTAGGAATGTGGACTCGAGCTTGACTCGGTATTTCATTTTGTCATGTCTTTTTCCCCCTCTTTACCTTTTCAGCATCCTGTTCAAACAGTCTCAGCTGGAAACACTGGTCCAGCTTCAGTTTCCTCACATGCCACATCTGATGCAGATGCTGCCGAGTTGAGTGCAGCCTGTCCAGCATGGTAGACACCTTGGGCAAGAGGTTCTGCAAGTCTGCATTGCCCGACCCAGAGTTCTTTTTGGGAAAGCTATCACTGCTCTGAATCCTTTGAAGCAGTTTCTGTCCCTCCAAATCCAAGTCCTCAATTGGGGCCTTAATCACCTTCTTCTTCAACTGAGAATGTTCCTCAATCATATTCCGAGCACCCTCTAGGTCCTGAGGCAGCTCTTTCTTAGCAAGGATGTCCTGCAGTTCCTCCAGCCGGGACAGCATGTGGGTTGCATTGCTAATATAGTCTTCAAAAGCCACTCTGATTTCAATCCATTCTTCATGGTTGTATTCTAGGCAGCCATCAAACTCAGGAGTTAGCTGAGAAGGATCAACCACTTTGGTAAGGCCTTCTAAGGAGACCATATTTGTCTTAAGAAAAAGAAAATTACATATGAGAAATTGAACCAGTTTTATATGGTCTTAACATGTTATAATTTGTAGTACCTAATTACAGATTTCCAAAGTCAAAATGATTTACTTGCAGAAAATACAGTATACTTGTTTCTGGTCCCAAAAAACAAAACATGGATGAGAAAAATATTATCAGTACAATGAAAATTAAATTTATTACAGACATATATATCTGCTAGCTAGAATCATAGAATCATTAGATTTCTGTCCAAAAGTTTAAAGGTTAACTTACTTTCTTAGGGTTACTTAAACCAAAAAATATTTTAAACTAAAAAGGCAGAGCAGACAGCTCAGAAGTTTCCCTTTCATCAGTGCATTCTTCTGTCCACTTTTTCCCATATCCACCACTTGGAATTTCATCTCTAGTACAATATACAGGCTCTTTTTAGCGGCCATCAAACTAATGTCTTGGCTACAAACACTGAAAACATGTTTAAACATACTTATATGTGAGCTGCTTAATAAATGATAAATGCTATTCCAATCAAGTTTCTTAATATTCATCTTGTGCTTCCCTACTTCTGATCAAGGAGCAGAGGATGAGACATGAATAACATTTCCAAAATATAGGAGGGAAAAAAATCCCAGGAAAATAGTTGAAATTCTTTTCACAGGTCAAAAGCAAAAAGAAATTCTCATACATTGTAATGATCTGCTACAATTCTATTTAACAGTAATAAAACTTCAATCCATTATAGTCTAAGCAAAAATATCTTTACCTTATCCTATCAGAACGTGAAGTAGATTAGTACTCTTATTATGCCATAAGGAAAAGCATGGGGTAGGGGTGATAAAATTCAAAGACAGAAAAAGGAATGTAGCCTAGAACAAGTAAGTAAACGGAGAAAGGCTGGTATAACCCCTTTTCTATCACTATCAGCCCTCCACAAACTAGTATGTATGAACTGGCTGGCATAATCAAGACCAAAAGACATAGGGTTGGAAAGAGGAAGTACTTCTAACCAAACACAGTGCTGTCTACAATGCTACTGCAGGGTCATTCCTGTCTGTGTGCTCAACTCCATGGAGGCTCAGAGACAAGCTAGTAACCACATGACAACAACTAGTTCAGGAGAAAAATTGAGATATATACCTGTAAGAGCCCGGGGAAGAGTTCAAAATTAGAACACTAAAATACTTATATGACGAGTACAAACCATTCTTTTTATTTAAAACATTCATAATTAAATATAACACATTTCAAAGTCTCCACTTATGAAATAGCAAAGAATAAAGAAATTATCTTCCAAAATCACAGATTATCATGTAGGAACATAAGAATATACCTTTGTCTTTTACTAAACCCCCCCAGTGTAGTTTCAGATTTAAATTAAAATCAAACTCCAATTTCAGATAGAAATTAGAAAAAAAATACTTAGAATTTTAAGCAATACACATGAGAATACACTATCTTTACAAATACTGCATTATACCTTAATCTGAAGAATAATTTTTATGTATTTAATCTTGTGTAGGTTAAATTACATGTATTCAAACATTGGAATCTAATATTCAACCAGAGTTGTTATGAATAAATAAGCTATTCAACCAGAAATTGTTGTAATTTATTATTAGAAACTCATCTAATTTTATTATAGAATAGAGCATGAACCAAATTTCAAGCTGTTAGGCATACTTCCTCCCATAATCATCTTATTTAAACTGACCACATCAAACAAGTGTTCAGAACTGTAGTAGGTTAAGGAGAAGGGATTAGTAGCAGACAAGAAACTTAGCACTGAGGTCTGCTTTTTATAACCACCTAAAGGACAACAGGACTGAATTCAGGACTCTGCCTATCTTTTAAGGGAATATCTTCATTTTCATAACTGACATATTTTGCACATGAAATTACAGACCATTCTCCTATTATCAATGGCAGGATAAACTCAATCTCGTCCATGTTTTCCCTCAGGACATCTCTAATTGGGTTCTCCTCCCTGCCATCCTCTCATCTCTAATAATAAAGCAACCAGAAGCCTGTAGCCATGCAAAGCTTTGTGCTAAGCAACACAGTTGTCAAGTAAAGCAACAGGCTTTTCTTTCTATGGTATTTGCCACATTCTCAGCAGTCCAGAACCCTAATTCAAAGGGTCCTTCTGGAATAACGCAACTTTGTCATTGTATACACCAGTATGTAAACTGTGCAGGTTGTCTTCACTACATGGTTTAGGATCTGATATCATCCTAACACAGTGAGTATAGTAAGTTTTTAAAAAACCATGCCCATGGGTTTAGGCTCTTTCTCCACCAGGGAAGTTACCTCAAATTCAAATTTAGAACTGCCAAAATTTGTCCTCTGTTTCTGCCAGAAGTTGTCGGGCTTGATGATCAGTGCGACGTGGATGCAGCAAGGGAAGGACTCCTGCAGAATCTTCAGCAGGGGCTTGATGGAGTCCCACTTGGACCCTCGCATGTCCACAATCACTGTGAAGCCTCGTTTACAGACCTCTTCACTGTAGAAAAAGAAAGCAAGTGAACCCATCAACTTCTTCCTTTGCCACTCAACCTGTTCAGAGGACAGCTGAATGTCAAACGTGGCTTTCTCTACCGGCCTGATGCTCAGAGAACTGACCTCAAGAGCCAGAGAGCTACCATCTCACATGGGCAACTCAGTTCCAACTCACTCCTCCCTAGTAAAAATAAAATGAGACATGCATCTAGAACAATGACAGGTTCTAACAGGGTTCAACTTCGAAAACTTCTAGAATTCTAGTTCTCTATTTACAGTTTTATGTCCTGTTTTCTCTTTGGGCAAAAACCAACAATTACCACACTCAATTTTCAGGACTTTTGTGTATGAACTATTTGTGTATACAGTCCAGTGTAACTAATACAGTCAAAGATCCCTGGAAAGCACAAAGGGGTACTAACCTATGACGGTCCACGTTAGAAGCAGCAGTTACTCTAGGACTTCTAGAATCACAGGTACTGAAAATGGAACCACCCTGTGGCTAACAGCTGAGGGCTTTCCAGTATCTCACTTTTTACCCTGTGCCCTAATTCCAGGTCCTTGAATTAGCGCAGAAATACATTCCTAGTCTAGTCTATCACTCTTGAGGCTCCTGGCACTCTATGGCAGGCTCTGTGACAGCAAATAATCTAGTTCCAAAACAGCACTAAGACTGTGCTTGCCTTCTCCATTCATTTATAATGACAGCACATAAGCCACAGTCCCTGGCACAAATTAAGGCCACTCCAGGAGTCATTGTATTCTTCTTCTCCTAGTTCTTAGCAGTTAAATAGACAAATAAAAAGGCAGTGCCAACTGCCTGCAGTGTCCAACGCCTGCAGTTCTAACACTTCAGAAGCTGAGGTAGGCCTAGGAATTGAGACCAGCCTGGGCAACATAGTAAGATCTATCTCAAGAAAAAAAAAAAATGCTAATTTTAAATTTTCTTATATCTACTAACTACATATAATGAATGTCTTCAATAAAGATAAGACGATGGAGCCTGGGAGTTTGGCCTAGTGCTAGAGTGTTTGCATAGCATGCATGAAGACTCAGGTTCGAATCCTCAGTACCACATACACAGAAAAAGCTAGAAACAGGCCGGGTGTGGTGGCTCACGCCTGTAATCCTGGCTACTCAGGAGGCTGATTCAAAGGCAGCCTGGGCACTAAAGTCCATGAGACTCTTTTTTTTTTGCCAGTCCTGGGCTTGAGCTCAGGGCCTGAGCACTGTCCTTGGACTTTCTCAAGGCTAGAGCTCTACCACTTGAGCCTCAGCACCACTTCCGGCTTTTTTTTTTCTATATGTGGTACCGAGGAATCGAACTCGGGTCTTCCTGTATGCTAGGCAAGCACTTTAACCACTAGGCCAAACTCCCGGCCCCCATGAGACTCTTATCTCCAATTAACCACCAGAAAATGGGAAGTGGTGCTGTGGCTCCAGGGATAGGGCAGTAGCCTTGAGCTGAAGAGCTCAGAGACAATGCCCAGGCCCAAAGTTCAAGCCCTATGAATGACAAAAAGGGAAAAGGGGAGAGGGGAGAGGAGAGAGGGGAGAGGGGAGAGGGGAGAGGAGAGAAGGGAGAGGGGAGAGGGGAGAGGGGAGAGGGAGGAGAGGAAAAGGAGAGGAGAGGGAAATGGTGCTGTGGCTCAAGTGGTAGCACTCTAGCCTTGAGAAAGTCCAAGAATAGTGCTCAGGCCTTGAGTTCAAGCTCCAGGACTAGCAAAAAGAAAAAAAAAGAGAGATAGAGAGAGGAAAAAAAAATTGAAAGGAGCTACTCAGGAATATTTTCTAGGGCCAAATCATATGAAATACATGATTTAGAACAGTGACTAAGAAGTAAAGCCCTGAGTTCAAGCCCCAGGAATGGCCAAAAAAGAAAAAAAAAAAAGATTAAACAATGGAGATCAAGGAGTCCTTAAACAGGGTGAAAAATACATGATCTCACTATGTGGTAACTTCAAGGACACATATGAACATTCAGGACCTGGTTTCCAGGCTTCCACAGCTCAGGAATCCCCCTATTATAGGGTAGACTGACTCCAAAAGTTCACTCTGAGTGCTGATACCAATACTAGATATTAACCAGATGACTGCCTACAAGGTCTTGGAAACACAAGAGAGCCATGATGAAGACTCAGTGAAAACTAATATAACTGTACTGCAATGATGGGAAAGACACTTGACATTTTCTGCTTCATATAATTACTCCAAAAAGAAAAAAAAAAGTCTCAAGTAAGGCATTGACAATTCATACCTATAACTGTAACTACTAAGGATGCTAAGATCTGGAAGAGCATGGTTAGAAGCCAGCTTAGAAGAAAACTTCCTAAGACTCCATCTCCAACATAACAAAAAAAGCAGATCAGAAGTGTGGCTCACGAATTAGCTAAGCAAGCAAACAGCCCTGAGTTCAAACCTCATTACTAGCAGAAGAAAACAACAACAACAAAAATCCCAATTGCAACGTCGTATAAAGCTGGGATGAAAGGCCTGAGCCACCATGCCCAGATAAGCAGAACCTGTGGCCTATGGGTTAAGCGTACATTCAGTCACTGAATATTCTTATCTTCAGCCTAGGCTTCAATTTTCATTTACATTTTGTAACAATGAAGCCTTTTGTTGCAAGACATTTTTTTTTTAAATTGAAATGGGGTTTGAACTCAGTGATTTACAGCAGATCATCTAAACCAAAAGCTGGCTTTCATCAGCCAATGTGAAAATGTGATGCAAAGGGAAGCAGAACTGTCTTCCCTCGCTAGTGTCAACATAAGCCAATTAAGAATGCCACAAACATAACATAGTAGATCTACTATATTTACTACAACCTTTTAAAATCCATTGCACTATTATTCATCATTTTATATTATTCTCTAGAATAATATGTCTCTTAACAGGTACTGCCGCTGGGGTTCATACCTGAAATCCTAGCTAATTAGAAGGCTGAGGGGAAAAAAAGGTACTATCTACTCCTGCCCACAATATAACTGTTTTCTTTTACATGTTCTAATTTACTAATTTTGTCTTTCTATCACAGATAACTCATATTCTATTTTCTGGGGAAAAAAAAGACACTTAAGGAATTGCCCCTTCCTCATGGAGAAGACTTCCGATCCTCAACACATATACATATTCTATCTCTTGTTTGAGGCATAGTTACAACCTTGGATTATATCAGAATAATATTCTATTTCTCAAAAAGTACTTGGAAAAATTAAATTGAAATTTTAACATATAGAAAAATCTTCTCCACTGTTGTCAGTTGTTAGCTCTACAAATGAGATCTAAATTATACATATTACTAGAGCAGAGATGAAGATTCTAATTTCCTCAGTGATCAAGGCAAGTCAGTTCCCACCAACTCATTCTTACTTCAGAACTCTCTGTAAAGTAAACCATAGCTTACTCTTGGTGTTCAGCATCCATACTAAAACATCCTTGATTATTACTAATGGAGTCTTCAAATGCAATCCAAGTTCCCAAACTAAGAAGATAGTACACTGGATGATTTTTAATTACCTCATAACTTCATATTACAAATCAAGAGACTGCCTGATTTCTGACTCATACACACTGGATCCTAAAAGCGCAGGTAAGTAGTTTATCAAATCTACAATCGATATATAAAGTTCATTAACACAAAAATCCTGCCTTCTTTTGCTCAGTATAGTGTTTTGCACAATTCAATAATGGTCATAACATGAAAATCAGAAAAAAGAATATGACCTTAATTTTATATTTTATTTCCTTGAAATTCAGCTATCATTGAACTGTTTTCTGTTTTTGTTTTAAATTACTTTAAAAAAACAGTACCTTATCTCTTGGAACTGTAAAAAGGGTAGCAAGTCACAAGACATAGAGAACTTACCTAGGAATGCAGGCTAAATAAGAAATTAGTCTCCTGAGGTCCTCCTGCCGTATTCTGTCATGATTGCTGCGAGCTGGAAATGTTAAAATGGGACCTCCACGCTTATCTCTACCACCTAAAGAAACAAACATTGAGAACACTTAGGATGTAGAATTTTCTACATGTCATTTTGAGCCCAACATTGGTATTCAAAACTATATTTGAATCAACTGCACATTCAGGAGGATCGTGCAAAACCCAAGAAACCTTGTGTCGCTGGAGACATAGTACAGATATTTTACCCCTCATGGGGCCTGGAGGGAAATCTGAGTTTTGAAAATCAAACGGAAGATATTACAGATGACCTTGCCTTTTTTTTTTTTTGCAATATACTGGAGGAAACACCTTTGTTTGGAAAGAACTTCATGGTGCTGTGGCTCAGTGATGCTGTGGTAGATCACTAGCCTTAAGTACACAAACTCAGGCCCTGAGTTCAAGCCCTAGGACTGCGTTTGCACTCATGTACACATGTGTGCACGCGCACGCACACACACACACACACACACACACACAATTTACAAGCTTCATGTACTCTCTGATGTGTCTGCTGCTAACCTCATGAGAGAACAGAAGTCAGCCTTTGTAACAAAATAATGAAACAAAGGACAAAGGGTGAACCAATGCAACAGCAATACTCACAAAATACTATGCTGGAAATGAACTTTACAACTTGGGGTAAGATGGAAATGGAGGGGGGGAGGGAAAGTGATCAAAACAGAAAGTGGATTAAGTTGGTTGCTAGCCAGGTCTAGGGAAAGGATTCGGGTGTATAACTGGAAGGTGATAAAATGTTCTGGAAACACAGTGGTGATGCAATGGCTACATGTGTAATCCTAGTAACTTGGGACATGGAGGTCATTAGGACTACAGTGTGAAGTCAGCCCAGATGAAGTCTTTGTCAGGATGCATTTCACCTAATAAAAATCTGAGTGCCATGGTACACACTGGTCATCCCAGCTATGCAGGAGGTGTAAATAGGAGGATCACAGTCCAGACTAGTTTGGGCATTAACATGAAACCCTATTCAAAATACAATGAAAACAAAAGAACGGGATATGGTTCAAATGATGATGAAGAGGCTGCCTGGAAACCAACTACAAGACCCTGTGTTTAAACCCTAGCACTGCTGGGAGGGAAAAAAAAAGGTAATTTCATCTACCTTAAAAAAACTGAATTTAAAGGGCATACAAATTTTTACCTAATAGAAAAGAAAAAACAGGGAAGTGGTGCTGTGGTTCAACGGGTAGGGCAGTAGCCTTGAGCTGAAGAGCTCAGGGACAGTGCGCAGGCCCAGAGTTCAAGCCCATGACAGACCAAAAAAAAAACAGGGGGGTCAGATCACTATCCCTGAACATTCTGATCAGGGATAGCACTCTTTATCACTCCTGCCACAGCTTTAGTGCTTGCTTTTTGGTGGTTAATTGGAGATACAGTGTCTCATGGACTTTTCTGCCCAGGCTGGCTTTGAACTACAGTCTTCAGATCTCAGACTCCTGAGTAGTTAGGATTAAAAGAGTGAGCCACCAGTGACTGGCTTTTAAAAAGTAGCTGTTACTTAACTGCTTGAGTATAAAGACCAAACATTTGTAAAATGACAAACATAATTTGACCACCTGATTTATGATGTCATTGGCTAGAAGAAAGCACTTTGGGCAATAATTTCTCAGGAAAATACTATGAGAACAAAGCCAACGAAATACCAAGGCTTAATATGTTATAGGAGATAAATTAATTTATCAAACACACATGATGACAGAAAAATCAAATAAAGCAGAAAGTAAAGCTTTACCTGAGAGGTATGCAACTTTTTCCTTTAGAATTGGCAAAACATCCATAGCTTTCATTTCATCATTTTTCCGAAACCCTGAAATATACAAGAAAATATTACTAGATTATTTGAGTAGCACTCAATAGCCAATGTATCTACTTCCCACACTGCAACTTTCTTCATACCCTCTAAATCAACATCTTATATGATCATCTAAATTCCATGAAAATCAGGCTATGAAGTAGAATTTTATTCCACTTTAATGCTAAGCAATGAATTGAACTGCATGTAAGTCCACAGGTTAGGGTCCTAAGACATCTATTTCTGACAATAAAAATTTTGATCTCAAAGCATAAGTCACAATCATTTACCCAATCTTCATTTTACTTTTTGTTAGCGCACACATGTGCGTGCGTGCGTGCATGCAAGTGTGTGTGTGTGTGTGTGTGTGTGTGTGTGTGTGTGTGTGTGTGTGTGTGTAATGGGGCTTTAACTCTGGGCCTGGGTGCTGTCCCTGAGCTTTTCAGTTCAAGGCTACTGCTCTACCACATTGAACCACAGCACCACTTCCAACTTTCTAGTGGTGAATTGGAGATAAAGAGTCTCACAGACTTCTGTTCCTAGGCTAAACGGCAATCCTCAGGTCTCGGCTTCCTGAGTAGCTAGAATTATAGGTGTGAGCCACTGGCATCCAACTTCATTTTACTTTTGTTGATTAGTTTAGATACCGGCAAAGACATTGGCACTACTTTATAAAAACTGTTATTTGTGGCACATAAGCCTCTAGAGGGAGCTCAGTGCCTCCCCCTCTCAGACTTTAGAGATGGTTAAAAATAAACCTGGCAGAGAGGGTATTATAAACAGCCAGGAAGGGCCACTGTTCCCTCTTGGCTCATGGGTTAGGATATTCTCTTGGAAGTATTCCTAACAGAGGTAATCTAGTTTTAGAGATTTCATCAAAACAGGTAGCTATCATTGTTTGCAAAATAATCTCAAGGAACAATAAAAAGACTTTCTCCACCTTATTTTTCAATTTTTATCAAGTACTATAAGAAAAACATCCAAAATGTTACCTTGATAACATCACTAGGAATAGAAAGCAAAAATAAAAGATGAGCCAGTGTTCAGCTTCTTCTATGCCTATAGTACCAGCCCTGACACTGATAACAGCTAATAAATGATAACTTTCCAAAAGTAGTAGTATATACCTTCCCCAGCATTGGGGAAGTTGAAGCAGGAGGAACATAAGCTGAAGCCTAGATTGGACTACAGAAACTCTAGGTCAATCTATGGAGACCCTTGAGAGTGACTTAAAGCAAGGAGAGGGACCTGGAAAAGGGGAATGGGATTGGGTACACTTTATTAGTTATTAGCCTGAGGCAGGGCAAGACCAGTGGAACTATAAAAACAAGAACTAGGATATAATCAAAGCTACCTCAGTAGCTAAAATAAGAAGAGAAATCCTAGAAGGAAAAAGTGTCCAAATTCTGTTATCAACTTGGCCAAGTCTACAGCTTTCCACTTGGAATCTAGTATACAGGGCAGGATCCAAGTAGTTCTAAGGACTCAATATTTGAATAGAAGGTCAAGTGGCTACCTAATATAAAGGGCACAGAGTTTGCAGCCCTGTCAAATTAGTTGCCCGATAATGCAAGCAGGCAAACAAAATCAACACTTTGGGGAAATATATTCAGTCTCAACAACACAGCATTCATAGATGCAAAGAATGAATAAACTACTACCATGTTCTTAAGTTTTAAAAAGTACTTCCAAACTGGCCAGGAGTTTTGCCTGTTGGTAGAGTGCTTGCCTAGCATGCAGGAAGACCTAGGTTTGATTCCTCGGTACCACATACATAGAAAAAAAGCCAGAAGTGGTGCTGAGGCTCAAGTGGTAGACCTCTAGCCTTGACAAAGTCCAAGGTCAGTGCTCAGGCCTTGAGCTCAAGCCTAGGACTGGCCAAAAAAAAAAAAAAAAAAAAAGTACTTCTAAAAACCAACTTTCCAAATGGTTACAATCACTGTCAGTCATTGTAACTCAAAGGATATCTCTACAATGACTTGCTTCCTCTGAGTAACATAGCACCAAGGCAAATGCAAAAAGAATTAAATTCTATGGCAGCCCTCAGAGAATGTTAATTATAAAACCAGTAAGATTATGAAATGTTTCACAAGCAGTACATGATACTAGGAGACTACTGCAAATGAGGAGACATCATATAAAAATGATCAGGAAGACACAACTATGGCTCAGAACCCAACTTAAAGTCTTTCCCAAGAGGAATCACCTCCAGTTGCTCAGATGAGAATGTATATTCTCTCCTTTCCACAAGCCCACAGCCAGGACATAACACAGCCCTCAGAGAAGTGCCATGACCAGTTGTAGCCCTAGGTTATACACTACAGAAACAGCCCCGCTTGTCAGTCATAACCCCTCAGCAAGTAAAACATTCTGTCCAGCTCCAGTGTCTCATGTCAATAATTCTAACTCAGGAGGTTGAGCAGGAGGCTGAGATCTGAGGATAGGGTTTCAAAGCTGTCCTGGACAGAAAAGCCCAACAGATCTTATCTCTAACTTTGACAAACTGGAGGCATGACACAAATAGCAGAATGCCAGCCATGAGCAAAAAAGAAAAAAAAAAAAAAGTGTATGAAGCCTAAAGTTCAAGTTCCAGTACCAAAAGCCAAAACAGAAAAACATCACATGAGTGTGCAATTTCAATCATTTCAGCTATTACTGGTGGCTTTCTAAACCACATCTGTTTAGAGATCCATAATGAGGACTACAGAAGTTGGAGCTGCTGTATTTGAGGCCACTCTACAGGAAGAATAGCACAGTGATTGCAAACAAGGTAAAGAAAGTAAAACTGAGTAAAATCTTCCTAGGCCCCATTTAGGAGGCACAGATTCACCCCCATGACCTTGCCTTTACTTATTTAGAGCTTCTGTAATGCTGGAGCCTAGCAGTCCCTGATTTTCACCTTGAAATTAAATAATACTCAAAATCTTTCTATAAGAAGGGCACATAAATCCACTACAAGTTAGTGTGGAAAGATTATTTTTTATTGTGATATATGCATAGTTCAAATACAGGCTAGAAAATGCATTCTTCTCAGTTCTAAGGTATTTTGCTGAGTATGCCACAGGGGGGGAAAAATGTAAATTTTATTGCAATTGTTAAGTAAAGTTCATAAGAGAGAAGAAAACAAAAGAAAGAAACAGAAAATGAACCACATAAGGAGTTTGTGGCTACTATGGTAGTCACATAAGTATAATCCTAAAACGCGTTTTCTTTTTATAAAAACACACTCAGGTACAGGATTCAAGAAGCATGAATAAGCACTAAAACTACATTAAATACATCGTTCAAAGATCATTTTATTGCATTTTTATTAAAAGCAAGGCAAACCCATCTATGAATGTTTCTCAGATCAGAAAGGCAATTTCTGTTTCATGCCCTAGAAAACTATTTATGGAAACAGTGTATGGGTATAAAAATGTCTTTAATTTAAAAATTAATGGTTTCTTTGCTATCTCAATAGTTTTAGATTATACAGCCATTAAGACTAAACTTGGAAGGCTTTCTTGAATTGTGTGCTGAAGGATTTAGCTGTGGTTTCCTAGCCTATAGTTTTTTACATATAGTCTTTTTAACTCTGAACCAATAATCCTTCTACTCTCAGTCTCTTGAGTAGCTAGGATTACGGTTTAAGCTACCAGTATCTAACTAAAGACAAGTCCACAACGGGGCTGGAACTTCTCTCCTTCCCAATGATTTATTAAGCATAACAGTAGGCAGAAATAAAAAAAGAGAAACAGTTCATTCTTCCCATACAGATACTAAAGTCAGAATTCAGGGCTTTGCACTTTGCCAGGCATATACTAAACCACTGAAAACCATGCCCTACCACTACCCACCCCCCCAGCAGCCTGATTCATGTTTTTAAGAAGGAAAATTAATCACTCTACCCTGAGAGAGAATATTCCACACACTATTGTTAAACAATAAAAAATTCTGCGGCAGCTGAATCAATGGTCTAGAATGTCAATGATGATCCCCCAGAGGCTGAGTCAATTTATTCCTGTTATGCTGTAAGGTATTACACTGTTACTGGGTAAGTCCCTTTTTCAGCCAGTCACTGAAGACTCACCAGGTCACTTCAGTGGAATCAGATTTTAAACCACAAACAGAAAAAGAGCAATCCTCCATCCAATGTTTTTATAATTTAAAAAGAAAAAGTAATAAGGAACTATTTTCACAACAAAAAACAGCTTTTCATAGTACATTATTCCAATAGTATTTTTTCATCTTAGTAAGAAAAAAGTTAAGATGAACTAAGGAGTAAATAAAAAAAAATTTTTTTTTTGCCAGTTCTGGGCCATGAACTCAGGGCCTGGGCACTGTCCTTGGACTTTCTCAAGGCTCGAGTTCTACCACTTTGAGCCACAGCACCATTTCTGGCTTTTTTCTATATAAATGATACCGAGGAATCAAACCTAAGTCTTCGTGCATGCTAGGCAAGCACTCTACCACTAGGCTAACCTCCCAGCCCCTTCAAATTTAATTTTTAATCGAATACAAGGTAAATGTTTTAATCTCATATCTCCAAAGATAATTAGCAGGTTCAGCAATTTCAAATTTTAATACTGAAATGAGTCAAATAAGTTTTGTTTTTTTTATTTTAAAGTAACAACAGTGCTATAATTTTTACAAAAGGATTTTTTTTTTGACAAATTAAGGTTTGGAATAAATTAAGCCAGTCAATTGTTCTGTTTCATCTCCTACAAGAAGACAGCCAAGTCCACAAAACAAAAGGTGCTCCTATTTACTAAGTGGAAAAACTGGCCATGGGATAGACTAAAAATTAAAAAAAAAAAATTCCTAGGCGTAAAAATAGGCTGCAGCAGTAATAAAAATGAATTAAGAGTGTGCTAGTTTAAAACAAAAGAAGCATTAAAAGTAAGATAGTAGCTTCTTGGTACTAAGGTGTCTTACAGGCAATTGCTGAGTTTTACTTATTAATGAATTGGTAGAAACTTCTAGAGTACATAGTCTTCCGAACACAAAGAGCAGGCAGATAAATGTCTGTTCTGCAGCCTCCTTCCCCCACCCATGCCTTCCTAGCTCCACATGCACATGCGCAGGAGGGTGACATCACCCTCAGACCAGTGCTGCACTGCAGAGCCTGCAGTATTATGCTGAGTGCTAGGAGGCAGAACATCTGTGCTATAGAGTTTTAATTGTTCTATCATGAAGACTAGTGATGTGGAGAAAGGATTTATTTTAAAATGAGACCTGGTTCCTCTATGAACACAAGAGGAGAGAAACAAGGTTATATATAGGGTATATATGTTAAAAATCAAAATATATAATAAAATATAAGCAAAATGCACACTTAAAAGATACATACAAAAATGAATCAAGTCTTTATATTAGGAATATGGAAGAAATTTTCACAAACCACCACACAAGAGTATTGATGGGTTGTAGCATTGTAGTTTTTTGTCTAACATCATTTATCATTAAAAAAGCAATCAGAATTTTTTATTTATCCTTTCACAAAACTGTGTAAGTGAGAACTTGACTGGTTCAAGGGAGTTAGGAAATTTCAACTTTTAATGACTTATTAATAAAATATAAAGGACAAGCCAAAATTACCAATAAGACAAAAAAAGTTGTAAACTATTACATCTATTCATTTTTCAATGTACACACACACACACACACACACACACACACAACACACACAGCAGAAAAGGCTATGTGTTGGTGGTATATGTCTACCACTCCAACAAGAACAGGAAGGGCAACTAACTAGAAGGATTGCGGTATAGGCTAGCCAGGGCAAAAAGCAAGACCTCATCTCAAAATAATTTAAAAGAAGGTGGGCGGAGTGAGTGAGACACCTCAAAGGAGACACAAACTGTATAGTAACTGACTCTACAGAGCAAGATAAAACCCTGAGTTCAAAACCCAATACTGCAAAAGGTAAGAAAAGGAACAGGAAGGGAGGATGCAGCAGTAGCAGCAATAGCAATGCCTACAAGTGCCTATCAGAACAAAGATAGGCAAAGACAATATACTCCTATGGCTGCCCTATGCCTACCTAATACGCTTGTAAAGTCTGACAAAAGATGCCTTTGGGAAAGTTTCTAAAGGTAGAACCACACTCTAATCTACATATGTGTGTGTGTATTATATATCACATATGTACACACAGACACCAATGTATTATATATAAATATATACCTATAGAACCAGAGATAAAAATTACACAACTTGATTTCTGCATTGAGTCAGCTAATATCAAATTAACTTAAGTTGATTGCTAGAAGAAACCATTTGTCATTATATCACATAGCCTATTAATACCAAATAAAAAAATAAAACCCCTCATGTCCATGAGTACTTTTTTTTTGGTCAGTTCTGGAACTTGAACTCAGGGCCTGAGCACTGGCTTATAAAGAGTAATCCACAGTCCTGTTGAACTCCATGTGGTAAAGCAACACAACCACTTCAGCAAAGAGGGAGCAGGGAAGAAGGAATCCCTTTCTGCCGTGTTTCTGAGTGGTGTTTTATAAAGTCATGAGATTCTGAAAGCAAACTAAGCATGATGAAATCAGCCATTCAAGTAAACGTCACACAATCAAAACCAAACTTCTTTGTTTTAAATTGCATCTGAAGGTTAGGTATGAATATTCATGATTGTTTTCTATCACATGAACTGAACACAGCTATACCTCTAAGAGAGCCAGGACTCATAAATACTAATCTCTGAACATGAACACAACTTCATAGTTTCACTTATAACCTTCTGCCTTGGTGCAGACTGTAAGTACACAGAGTAGTAAACAAACATAAAGCAAAGAGGCTGAGCCAAAGCATTCCAGTCAATCCAGAGTTTACCAGATGATAAAGGGACTTAATCTTCAACTACATGAAGACTGAAGCTTAAAATTTGGATTATTCCACCTTATGAACACATCAACATCCCCTTCTTTAGCCCTCCTTTCTGACACAGTCTTACATGCTAAAGCATGAAATCCTAATGGGTACTTGATCCTATCCAGAGAGGCAAAAGGAGTGTCTGGAAAGGTAAGGGCAAGCTCTAGTCACTGAAATCCACAATTCTGTCCAGGAGATTTTCTCAAGGATTCTCAGGATCATAACACTTGTCCATTAATCCCACCCATTTTCAAGACAGCATGTAGATAGACCTATCCCTAGAAAAATGTAAATCAAGGCTGAGAGTTTTAATAAGCTATCTATTAACTGGAATACCCTGTGGGTACAGCTAAATTATAATGTTTAGAATCATTACACTTGCACATATATCAAACATTAAAGTTTCTCCTAAATATTAAGTAAAATTAAGACATTGCCTCAAAAATACTCTAAGGAAAATGCCACAACCACAGAATTTTTAACTGAAAGGATAAAAAATAACTCCTATTTTAGTTATCATATATTTAATTCCAATATAAAACTTAGCAAGAAGATGTTTCTTTACCAAGTTCTTAATATCAACCATTAGAATTGAGTAATTTGGAAAGCCTAGGACCAAAGTAGTGGTAGGATACCTTGATTTCCAGCCCTTAGAAGGCTGAAGTAGGAGTTCAGGGGAATCTGGGGCAAGCCTGGACTACAATAGGAAGAACCTTAATCAAAACAGAGAAAGGAATGTAACAGCAATACTCTACAATAAAATCTGTGTGGGGGGGGGGGGAAGATGTGTCTTTAACAACATCCAAGAATTTGTCAGAGCTTTCTATGAACAAATCCCTTCCAAAAGCTATGGACTGTGTGTTTTATTCACTTCACATTCATAAAGGACATATTTACAGAGCTCCCCTAAATATAAACACAGCAAAGTTCCTGATTTGAAGAAGCTTACATTCTTAAAACACATATTAGAGCAAACAGTGGCCTTCACTGTGTGTACAAACCAAGCAAAGTGTGATGGACAAATGTCTTATAAATATATGTTTCTGCTATTTATATAAAACATAAGCATTATGATTAAGGAGACAAACCCATTTAAAGATATTTCTTGTCTCAATGAAACACTCTGTCAATTATAGACACAAAGAATAAATTCTTTATTTTTTGTTGCCAGTCCTGGGCTTGAACTCGGGGACGGGCACTGTCCTTGAGCTTTCTCAAGGCTAGTCATCTACCACTTGAGCCACAGCACCACTTCTAGCTTTTTTCTCTGTGTATGGTATGGAGTAATCAAACCCAGGGCTTGGTGCATTCTAGACAAGCACTCTAAAGAGTGGCTGGACCTGGAGCATGGCCTATTGGTAGAGTGTTCACCTAGCATGCATGAAGCCTTGGGTTCAATTCCTTAATAACCACATACCCAGAAAAGGTTGGAAGTGGTGCTATGGCTCAAGTGGTAGAGCCCCAGCTTTGAGAATGCCCAAGGACAATGCTCAGGCCCTCAGATCAAGCCCCAGGACTAGCTAAATAGACAGAAAGGCCGTTCTAGATCTTTGCAATAGGGTTTAAAAACTCAAAGAAGTGAGCAATAATGTAAGTAACACGGTCAGAGATTAATAGTATTATTAACATTGTAATTAATCATTAGAAAAACACATTATAGCTGACATAGAAATGTTCTGCCTACAAGTGACTTCAATTAATCTATAATGTCTTAACAATTTTGTCCCTACTTTCTTAATGTGATTTTCTATACATCTGAGGTGTGTGGATCCAATCAGAGCCAGATGAATTCTGTCCATTTGTTTACTGGCCAAGAGGTCAGTAAAGGAACAGCAGAAGAAAATCTGTTACCCTTAAGAAAGGCAATTCAAAAACAAATAAAAAACAGAGTGAAAAATTTTAACTTGTTAGTACTTAAGCTGAATTCTGAATGCAATTTATTGCAGAATTTTACCTAGAAGACACAAGTTACAACTCAAAACAAGAATGTGGGGGAAGGGACAGTGAGAGGTCCAAGGAAGGGACTTGACCTTGGGGAAAGACTCAAGTCTCTCTCTTCATTTCTCATCTGGGATATGGGAGCTTAGAGTGTAACCTCTATGAACTAACCTTCCAGAACTAACAGGCTAGAACTATTACCATCATCATCAACAATATCTGAGGTTTACAATTGGCTCAATGAGTTTGGTAAGTGCTTTAAGTAGATGGACAATTTGGAGTCATTTCCCCAAATTTATTTAATGTATTCTGGAAGGAAAAGAATTTAATATAAAAGAAGAGGACTGGGACAGGTTTTTTGTTACGGCACAAAAGAGATAGAGACAGACAAACACATTTTTTAAATCACTGTAGATTAACCTTGACAATTTCTCCTTGACTGGTGTAAGCAACTGAAAAGTCAGACCTCTCTTGTAATATCCTTCAGCAGTTCATTTGACTCCTTTGCCATACTCCTCCATCTATGTGCCCCACAACACTGGCAATGAGCATTCTTAAGTTCTTGCCTTTTCCTGTGAAAAGGGACATACCAGAATACAATTTTAAATGAAAATGGTTTAAGTAAAAAACTCCCTGAAGAAAACAAAATTTATACTGCCTCTTAAGGCACGGCTACAAAAACTTGAATAACCTGAAGTAAGGTTCTCATTCCAGACATATTTTTACATCCCTCTCTTAAAAACCTGTGAATTGGTCAGAAATTCTTCTTTCGTCTTCTCTGAAAGATAAAGATGGAAAGCACAGTATCAAGTGCTATTACTGTGGCTTTAGCAGATGGTACCCTGATCTTGCTAATGACAACTAGATCGGGTAGTGACATCAGGGTGAGCTTGTCTGGAACTCAGGCATTGGGCACTAGCTCCCTTGTCCCAGTCCCTCAGCCTCTGGAAAGCCTGTATTCAAATGCAAGAGGGAACTCAAAGCCATCAAGCTGGGGGCCTAAGGCCTGAAGGAAAGGACAGACCATACTCCCCTCTCCCACTGTCAAAGGCTACCTTCAATCTCCATCTTCAGATGATTAAATCCAAACAGGATCTTCCCACCCTGCTATGGCATAGAGGCACAGAGTGAATTTCAGCTGAACAAAGATGTCCGGGACACACGGCCCTCAGCACCACACCCTTGGCCTCATCTGAGGGCAAGGTTCATTTGAAAACTATTTTGTGAAGTGCCAAAGCCAGACCATATGGTTTTGGGGAAGCTCACAGCATGACACATCAATCAACTCTAATGAAAATACTGCACTACCTTCAAAACCTCAAGAAGGGAAAGAGGAGTTGCTGTTACAATAAGTAATTTCTAAGAGGCCTGACATTTTAAATGTTCAATTATCCTTTTACAGCAAAACAACAACAAAAAAAGCTTTAAAGTCTGTTTTTCTAATTCTTTTAAGCATTAAAATGAAAAGCAAAAACAAAATGTGCAGATTTGAAAAGAAAAATCCCCACCTGATCTATAGGAAAGTGTGTACAAATTGTATGCACATGTTTGAAAGTCCTCCAACTGTCTCACTCTATCTCACCCACCCTCTGTCTCTAACCACCATGAGGACTTTTGAGGATGCCCACTCATCCCTTGCTTTTCTTTTCACTTTTGCCATTGTGAATCTATCACAAGATACTGCCTCATTTGCTTGCTTTTCAGCTTTACCTGAATGTATTCACACTATGTACATTCCTGCTACATGCACTCAGCCATATTAAGCCTTTGGCTAAGGAAATCATCTCCTCAATGTACATGCAGACCTGCAGTGCCATCTCATTGGGGATAGTGTGCATCTGTGACCACTTAGCTTACAATCTTAGCTCTACGAACTTATCTATACAGTCTTCTTAGTGGACATCTGAATTGTTTCCTAGTTTGTGCTATTACAAATGCTACTGCCATGGACAACCCAGTCCATCCATCCATAGTGAAGCACACTACAAGAGTGTGTCCAGGTGGAATATGGCTAAGGGTGGAACTGCTGGGCAGAACACAAGCATCTTTTCAAGTTCATGAGTATTAACCTGTTTTCCCAAATAGATGCATTCCATATTCTTTCAAGGATTATATTCCCTATTACATAAATCTATATCTTTATAAAAAATAAGTGTAAGTATAATTGCTACCCTTCACTAAGTAAGTGACAAGATATTAATCTGAAAGCAATCCTGGTTTCGAAACTGTGAACCAACATAGGAATAAAATAGATTTTTGTACTGCATTTTAAAAGCTTGAAATTGAAAGAAGAGGATCCCCTAGATGTTTCCCTTTCTATTTCTATCTCAGATTCCCCTAATAGTTCCTCCTATTTAAGATTCCTGGGGCTAGGAGTGTGGCCTAATAGTAGAGTACCTGCCTAGCATGCATGAAGCTCAGAGTTCAATTTCTCAGTACTATATCCGCAGAAAAAGCTGGACGTGGTACTGTAGATCAAGTGGTAGGGCACTAGCCTTGAGAAAGCCCAAAGACAATTCTCAGGCACTGAGAGTTCAAGCCCCAGGACTGGCAAAAAAAAATAAATAATTTAAAAAAAAAACACACAAAAATATCCCCCGAGAGGTGCCCCAAAAAAGAGTTGCTCGGGGACCTGCACAAGCTCCATCAAGTATCTAACTCCAAGTGGCCTGATCAAAAGTCAGCAGTTAAGTTTGTTGCTTCTAAATTTCAGGAATGCTGTGCATTGATATTAGGATCTAAGGGAGACTATAAATGTCTATTTAATACACAATAACCCATCTATGCTACTGGTATGTGTTGAATCCCAAGTAGACAATGCAACAACAAAAATAAAAACCCTCCCTGCTCTTCTCCAAGGAAGTCTATGCTATGCCACTGTGTCAGCATAGTGGCACATATGTTCTCACTGCCTGTGTCCTTCCCACCCAGGGCCTCTCTCAGCACTTTACTAGACACACCAGGCATAGCCATCCCCTCTCTAAGACAGGAAGCAGTTCCCAAAGGCTTGGGGCTCAAGCCCTTTTACATTCTTTTTAAAAACTCTTGGTTCCTAATTTATTGTGTTGACATGGCATTGTATAGAAATTAATAGCCATATTGGACTAGAAGCATAAAACTTATTTTTTTTCCATTTGTTCAGGGGTAAACGCACTATGTTAAATACCTATGAGGGTTTGTTTTAGAAATCAATAAAGTATTCTCTAAATTAAAAAAAACAACAACAATTAAAAGAACACCTCTTGGCATCCCCAAAAGCTCTGGGTAGTATTATCTAGCCTACCCATATAATAACTAGGTATGTCATGCTGTATTATTTGCCATATAGAACTGAACCTGGGGAAAATAAAAGAATATTTTATTGAACTAAAGCTTAATGTTTTATTAAGCTTTTCCTTACTCTCAATCTCTTCCAAGTATATACTGAAGTCTTCTAAAGGTCATATAATATGTGACATCACATTGATCAAAGAAACATATGGAAAGTTAGATATTCTTATTATGACACTTACTAGAGTCTCAACTATAATTACAAATATGTAATAACAAATCCATGCATAACATAATAATTTAACAGTAGAAAGAAGGTAGGCATATAAATTATGCCAGCTCTTTTTGTTGCTGGTGCTTGTGTGGCTTGATTTGCTTAGCTGATGCTCTACCATTTGAGCCACAAATCAAGTGCTGCTTTCTGCTGTTTATTTTGGATATGGGAGTTTTGAGGACTTTTCTGGGCTGGCTGGCTCTCAGCTATGACCCTCTGGATCTCAGCCTCTAAAGTAACTAGGATACAGATATGAGTCACTGGTACTGGAAAGTTTACACAGTTGAGACTCTCTTTAATAAGTCTGTCATAATATAGGACAGCTAAGCTTTCACATTCATTTGTCTTTTGATCTGTTTTATGATGTTACATATTATATGACCTCTAGAAGACTTCAATATACACTTGAAAGAGAATGAGAGTAAGAAAAAGCTGACTTCATTTGTCTTAAAGCATCCTTAGGCAAGAAGTATATGAAAATTATTTCTGTAAGACAAGTTTTTAATGTGTGTGTGTGTGTGTGTGTGTGTGCGTGCATGCACGTGGGTGTACGCATGCACACAGGTCCTGGCACTTGAACTCAGGGCCTGGGCACTGTCCCCAAGTTGGTTTTTGCTCAAGACTAGTGCTCTACCACTTGGGCCATGGCTCTACTTCCTTTTGGGTTTTTTGGGGAGAGTGGGGGAGGTAATTGGAGATAAAAGTTTCATAAACTTTCCTGCCTAAGATAGCTTTGAACTGTAATCTCAGATCACAGTCTCCTGAGTAGCTAAGATTACATACAGACCAGAGTCACTGGTGTCTGAAATAATTTTGATTAACATTTCTGTAACTAAGCAATTTTAAAAGTTACTTCCTCATTTCTAAGTTATGTATATGCAATTTGATAGTACATATCCTCAAATAAATATTTGGAAATCATAAACCATAAACAAATACATTTTAGAAAAATTAGTACTTTGTCATCTGGGAAGAGCAGTTTAATACACATGCCCCTCTGGCAAGCACAGAGCTCCTTTTCTTTATAAAACTTCATCTTAGTGGGGCACAGTGGCTCACATCTGTAATCCTAGCTTCTCAGGAGGCAAAGACCTGAGGATCAAGGTTCAAAGCCAGCCTGGGCACAAAAGGACCTGAGACATCTCCAATTAATAGAAAACATGAAGTGGGGCTTGGCTCCAGGGTAGAGCAGTAGCCTTGAGCTGAAGAGCTCAGGGACAATACCCAAGCCAAGTTCAAGCCCCATGACCCACAAAAAACAAAAACTTCATCTTAAGTACTATTGAAAAGATGATAGTAACCAAAGTAATTTACATCAATGGATAAAAACTGTACTAACAAATAAGGAATTTCTTGAGCTAATATATGTGCAGGGCAAGGCTGCCCTGTTAGGTGAATGGTGGTGGTACAAATGATTGTCAGGAGTCCTACTAAGTACAAATCAGTCTTGGGAGTCTTCCAAGACTGTATGTATTATGAGCTCTCCACTCTCACAGGGAGCTTGGCCGAGACAAGGTTACAGGAAAACCGGACAATCTGCTTCAAAGATACTGCTGTCCATGACTTAATCTTCGTTCACACATAAGTAAAGGTAATGTCTATTTGTTTTAGCAGAGATGTCTAAGAAATGCTTTTAATAGCTTCTTGAGTTATCCTGCCATCTTTTCTTCTTTTTTAAGAAGGCAGCGGAGAAAGCATGTAGGTACCATGCAAAACACAAAACACATGCTTTGGATTAGTACTGCAATCAGTAGTACCTAGGTGAAGTGCTTCAGGTATACAGGAGTAATCACCTGAAGAAGTTTAACCTTCAAGAACATTCCTACCACTCTTCATAACAAGTTATCAGGCCTGGCTTTGAGAGGATGCATGAGAGGAAATCTGTCTGAGCTGTGGCCTGAACATCATCACCAAGTAGTTAGTTGTAACCTGGAAAGTGGTCAGGGTCTTTGTTAGTTATGGCTTTTGCTCTTCTTTTAAAAATCTTCAGCCACAGCCAACCAAGAGCCTGGCCAGAGGGGACCTCTAGGGAAGTGATCCAACTACTGGTACCTCATGGCTGATCATGGAAAGAGGGATATCAATGCAAGGGATTGGCCATGTGGTAAGAAAGATTATAGCACTGCAAAGTTCTCCTTACCAATTCTATTCACTTTAGTTCCAAATTCTTCAAAAAGCACAGTGCTTCAAGAATCTGAGATCCAGAGGTTATGGTTTTCAGTTATACAGGAATTATCTTCTATTACCTTGTATGCAGCCTACAAATACAAATCAAAATCAATCCTGAAATAGCTTATCAGAAAAGTCCCTAAGAGAGACCACCAGCTCAGAGTCAAAAGCCTAATCACTACCACTGTGCTTCTAAGACATTGATTTGATCATATAATCTAGACATTTTTGCTTCAAAATTGTCAGCTCTGGGGCCAGATGTTAGTAGCTCATACATGTAATCCTACCTACTCAGGAAGCTGAGAATGGAGGATTATAGTTCAAAGCCAGCCTAAGTAGAAAAGAAAAGAAAGATTCTTATCTCCAATTAACCATCAAAATGTCAAACTGCAGCCATATCTCAAATAGTAGAATGCCAGCTGAGAGCCAAAAGGCAGAACAAAAGCATAAGGCCCTGAGTTCAAGCCTTTGTACCAGCACATACACAAATAAGTTGCCAAACATGAAATCAAGGCAGTCGTGTAATTTCTTAAATCTTCCAGGAAGCAGCACTTAATATCCCAAGAATGCAAGCTCTTATGGTGCCATTAGTGTTGGTGGTCAAGAACTCACACTTTGTGACAAACAAATCTTGAGATGGAAAAATCTTAAACCTAATATTTCCTTAAAGAAAAAAATAACTGGGGATCAAATTCAAAGTGTTTCCCTAACTCCCCTCTGTCATCTGTATGGACCCTTTTCTGACATGGAAGGAACTGAGAACTAACCATTTTATCTTTCCTGTCTTCAGTTCCTACAGAAGTCATACGGTTCAGACAATGGTTGGAGAATTAAAAAACAAACAAAAAATACATGCAAAGCATCTAACCCAGACCTGAGCAAATACAGCACAACTATAGCAGCTGTCATATGGTTAGGACAACCCCATATTCAGATGATAGAATCATGACCACAGAGGCAGGCATAGCTAAAGGCAACATGTGTGACAGGATTCAGTTACTGGAAAAGATACACTTTTAGGTATACCTGAACACCACAGTTGTCTCCTTCATTCTTCAATGTGCAGCTTACATAAGCTACTCTAAGAATTCATGAGAAAGCAAAATGAAGGAAAAGCCTGAGCTGCCAGCACTTTATTCTTTAATAGTCAAGTGGTTGCCAATGGCAACAGAACATCCCCACCCCCAAAATTAATTTGTGGCCATGCACAGAGGCTCCACAGCTTTGTATAACAGTCACTCTGGTCATTTTCCTCATTATAAAAGTCACCAATGCAATTCTTCCATGTAGTCAAACTACCTTTTTAAAAGGCATGTATACTCAGATTAAGTATAATTCTGGCCAGAAAATGAAGTTTAATTACAAATGCACAGTAAAGAGCTCCATGTAGCACTGGCAGCACAGAGGTATCCATGTGAAGACAGTGACAGTGATGACATGCTGGTCACATGGTCTGCAGCTAAAGAGATTACATCACCTCCTTTGTGTAAAGATGAACTGCAGGAGGAGCAACAGCACCACACAAAGCTGCTTTACAGACACTTTGCCTTGCTATAAATCACCCTATTTCTCTTTTGTGTCAAAAATAAAACATGTCCCAAAAGATGAGTTAACCAAACAGTCTGGATTTCTTTATCAAATTCATAATGTTTCTCTTTGCCTTCTCAAACACACTATTTTAAACACAGTAGCTGCTGGAACTGGATGGGGATGAGAGAGGCAGGAAGACAGCATTCCTCTTTTCAGGAACAAGGTAAGGAAACCAGAAGAACATACGCTCACATTCCAGACCAAGTCAGCTCGCTATTCTGGAGAAGTAATTTATACCCAGTCTTTGTTTTCTCCTAGAACCTGAAGTGCCTATGTCAAGGACCCCAGCTAGTAGGGTCCTCCTGCAAGGCTGCCACTGAGTCCAGGATACTGTTTCTCATCATTTAAATACTCTATTAAAAAGGCAAGGCAGCTCAGAATGGTTATTACCAAGAAGCCTACTAACAAAATGTATTCTGCCAGCAAACATGCCTGCCCTTTGCAGTCATTTGAAACCTCACCATCCAGCCATGACAATGCAGTATTCATCATACTCATATGTCTGCCCAGTTGCCTGACCTCAACAGATGCAAATTAAACTTAAATAAAGGAATAAATGAGGCTTGAATCATATAAACATTTTCCATTGATGACTCCCTACTCTAAAGCCCAGAAAGTTCAGCTGTCCTTCAAGCTGAAGTAATGATGTCTGTCTTAACCTTCCCTACTCCCTCAGTACACTGGCATTTCACCAGTATGGTAGTTGGTCAGTAAATGGGAAAACCCACCAAGCAGCTGGCTAGTCATCAGCTTTAAAATTATAATCCTCCTCTTATCCCATTATTTTAGTATGGTTCTTGAACCCAGAAAGTACTACTCCCTAGGAGCAACTGAGGCCTGCAGCCAGCCAAGGTCAGGTCCTAAGGTGAGACTGTCTATCCTAGCCTGTGAGGACCTCAGGGCACTTACTAGGGCTCCCTGTATATAGCATAGAACCTTGCTTGTAGGGTCTTGCCAATCTTTTTCAAGTAATTCAGTTCAAATGAAAAAGATCAGTGTTTGAGTTCATTCTAAACAAGAAAGATCATTTCTCTAAACCAGCCTAGGAATCAAACCCCAGAGGTATTATCTGAAAGTTAATAAACTCCTTAGAGCATCAAAGCCATCATCCATTCAGTGAGACAAAAGTATCTTATTAGTAAGCTTACTCTGTGGTTTGGAGGTAAAGTTTGCAAAACACTGAGCCCAGTGCCTGGCATACCAATAGTGTCCAACAAATGTCAGCTCTAATGATTACCATCTGTTCCAAAACAGAACCCAATATAGTTACTGCCAATAGGGAAGAGGGATGAGAGATCTTAGAAGCCCAATTTCATCCTGCACAACACATGTAGTAACAAGAGGCTCACCCTGACTAACTCACAGAACCCAACTGTACTCTAGTCCAGACAGGACTTGGGACTCCTCTGTCCTCCTCATAGAAAGCACTTGGTTACAAGAACAGTATAGGGGGGCCTTGTGTGTATTTACTCTCCAGTCAACATATAATTAATCATTCAAGTAATGAATGGTTTGAATCAACTTATTTTACTTTCCTAATTTATTCAATGTTACTTTGAATTGGCAATAGTTGTCACTAAAATGCATTCAACACACTTCTCAACAACAACTGTCTTGACAAAAAGATTCAATACAGGATTTCAGTTACCTAATGCCTAAGGTTACATTCCATGTCTAATTTAAAAACCAATACAAAACCTGGTAAACTTTTAGCACAAGTTCTCAATTCTCCCAAACCCTACTTTTGGTCATTTAATTTGGCATATTACTAATTTCTAATCCTTTGGCTTCCTAATGTAAAATGAAGTAGAAGATCTTTTAAAATTTCCCAAATTCATAACCTAAAAACAAAGCAGGGCAGAAAAGTAGCAAACAGCCCATCTTTTACTAATACCCCTACCCACAAAATCTAACTTGAAAAGAAGTGATTTCCACGTTATGACATATAATAACATATTAACATTTTCCTTAATTCAAATTGTTTTTTTATCACATGCTGTTTTTCCTAATTCAAACTAATATCTATAATATTGAGATTTACAGCACTTAAAAGAGGTACAGCAAAAATCCAAATCTCCCCCAAACTGGACATGTATGTGTCCTGACCTTGGCAGAGTAGAGGAAGAGACTATACATCCTAAGATCAAACACCAGCCATATCATGCAGGGCTGACAGGCAACCCAACCAGGCATAGCCCTGGTACCAGCCTGGCTCAGTGGGCTGAGGTATAGGGAGCAGAAAAGTCTACTGGTAATTGGGGGGGGAGGGGGTAATGCCTGTAGCTTGGGTGTATATATACGTCTACTGTGGGCAGATGATCTGGAACAGAGGCCAGGCTGTTCCATATGACTAAGGGCTTTGGTGGATGGAGTTGGGAGAGTCTCTGCAGGGAATTAATTAACAGTATACAGGATGAAGGAATAAATACAAACATACCCAGGAATGTTCCAAAAGGTGGGAGGGGTCCTCTAAAAAACGTGAGAGCCAGAAACAAAGTGATAAACCATAAAATGACAGGTCACAAGATTGGAGTTCGAGCTATCACTACTTGGAACACAACTTTATTAGGAGAGTTGAAAGCTAGAGGGCCTGCCTGAGAAGTCACCTGAGAAGAGAAGAGGTACTTTTCCATGCTCCCAGAATTGAATAAAATGCAAAACTGGTCTTATAAAACCAAGGATTCAATTCTAGCAACACATGCATCTACTAGCCATGAACGGTATTAAACCCAACCCACTCTTCTAACTCAATGGCTAATAAATCAAGTTTTAAAAGGCTAATAGAAACAAAGTATTAGAAATTCAAAATGTTGATTCTGAAATTATTGTGCCTTTTCTATTTTAAAAGGGCCTTAATTACATCAAACTAAAGTTTCTGTACAGCAAAAGATAGTTCTTAAGCTAGAAAGACAGCCAGTAGATTAGGAGATCTCTACCATACATTGACAAGGGCCTAATATCCAAAATATACAAGGAACTCAAGAAACTGCATGCATGAACTCACGTGTGTGTGCGCATGCACACAGTCAATAGCCTAATCAATAAATGAGCAAAAGTGACAAAAGAGACTTTTCAGAAGAAGTAGGAATGGCCAAGGAACACATTTAGAAATGCTCAACAATGCCTGGACATAAAGGAAATGTAAATCAACACAATATAAAGATTACAGTAAGATTGACCAGCACTGAGAATTCAAGCAATGACAAATGATGCTGGGATGTAGGGGGAAGAACCCTAGTACAGTGCTGGCGGGAATGTAAACTAGTACAACCGTTCTGGAAGGCTGTTTGAAGATTCCTCAAAACAACAACAACAACAAAAACTAAACATAGAACTCCTCTGATGTAGCCATACCACTGTAGGACATACACCAGAATATTCCAAGTCAGGATATGGTAAAGGCACTAGCACATCCATGTTTATTATTGAACTATAACAGCCATTTTCATAACAGCCATTTTCATAACAGCCAGTTATGAAAACAGCTCAGATACCCTACAAATGAGGGGATTGAAAAACTGTGCTATATATATATATACAATGGAATTTCACTTATCCATTAAGAAGAATATTATGTCATTTGCAGGAAAATGGATGGACCCTGGCAAATTATGTTAAGTGAAGTAAGCCAAGGAGACAGACAAACCGCACATGTCTTGTCTCATATGTGGAAGCTAAATCTAAAATACAGCTAAAGATGGTAACTTACATAGGACTCTAAACATTCACACACAGTCATACTAAAAAAGAATACCTTTAGGGGAGGAATCCAAAGGTGTAACTCCTCTAACCATTTTAAATACTATTTATATATATAAAAAAAATTCCACACCTAAGCCAAGTTCAAGCCCCATGACCCACAAAAAAAAAATTCCAGGAAATGGAAATATGGATTCTTTGTATGTTGCTGGTGATGGAGTTTGTTTTTGCTTTTGGTTTTAAATCTTTTTTGGGGGGTGGGTGGGTGGGGGAGAAGGAGGATGCAGAAATGGAAGGAAAAAGAATAAACAAGTGCAGTAATGGTATTCAGTATACATTATGTGAAAAATAAACTATACAACTTTGTGGGTAGGGGGACAGGAGGGAGAAACTGGGGAAAAGTGAAAGGGAGACATAATCCAAAAAGAATTATACTCATTACCTGATTTATGAAATGGTAACCTCTCTGTGTAACACTTAAATAATAATAATAAAATTATATTTAAGGGCTGGGAATTTGTCCTAGTGGTAGAGTGCTTGCCTTGCCTAGCATGCACAAAGACTGGGTTTGATTCCTTGGTACCACATACATAGAAAAAGTTGGCAGTGGTGCTGTGGCTCAAGTAGCAGAGCGCTAGCCTTGAGAAAGCTCAAGGCAATGCTCAGGCTCTGAGTTCAAGCCCCAGGACTGGCATACACACACATACAAACACACACACACACACACACACACACACACACACACACACTGTACTTCTGGAATTGCACCACTTTATTTAACTAAATAATGATAGACAGATAGACAGACAGACAGACACTCTAAGCTGGCTCATGTTTATAATCCCAGCTATTCAGAAAGCCAAGATCTCGGGATCACAGTTCTAAACCAACCTGGGCAGCAAAGTCTGTGAGAGTCTTGTCTCTAAATGGGCCAGAAGTGAAGTTTAGGTCAAGTGATAAAGTATTAGCCTCAAGCAAAAAGGCTGTGCCCAGGACTGGTATACACACACACACACACACACACACACACACACACACACACACACAGAGCATTCTATTAAGTTTGAACTTCTACCTTCTAATTTGATTCTTTCAAAAGATACAACAGAATATCATTTGTAACTGCTAATCAGATAAAGGAATGTTTCCAAGTGAAAGGTAAAATAAAATTTACAAGGGGGTTGAGTAAGTCAAGGAGCTAAAAATATGAGTGTTTTTCTCAAATATCGTTAAGAACCATCAAGTAACATTCAATACACACTGTAACCCTAGATAGCTTTGATGCTGTCCTTGGACTATACACACCAAGACTCAAACTGGCACCTAGTTTCATTACGTGTATCATTTTCTTCAAATGGGAATCTTTGGCAAGTGGAGCTTTAGGAAAGTGGTAGCATTGGCCAGTGATGATGGCAACAATCCAACATCATGTTATCAATTATCTTAGATTGGAAGCATGAAGCCAAAACACCACCTCCTCCCTTGGATTTTTCATCCCCTTCTTCTCAGTGGCTCATGAACACAGATAGAATCAGGCTCGCCATCAATCCAACCCAGGTGCAGAAACTGTAAGAGCATGTCCACTGTAAAAAGTCTCTGACTGACCCCCGTTATAGACAGCTTTCCATGAAGACGCATCATCAACTCATTGCAGAAGAACTGTCACCAGCTCAGTCTGACACTTCTACCAGTAAGCAATAACAAGCAATAGCTCTTACGAAAATAAGGTTTCTGTTAGCAGCTGCCTCAATAATAATATAAGCCCGTCTTTTCTTAATTCAAACATTGGGAGGGTGCAAAGAGAACTGCAATTATTCCTCTGAATAAGAAACTGTGTGGCTACAGAATAGATTGGACCATTTAAAAACTACACACTGATCCTATCACACACATTCAAAAGGAATGTTCTAGTTGAAATAAGAGACTTCAGTGAAAAGAGGGCTCAGATTTCTGGGACTTACTCATGGAGAAATTGTGCCAGCATTTTCAATAGGTGAAGCATGCTTCACAATAACCTGATTTAGATGCTAAGAGACAAATGGATATACCACAGAAGGAGTGCAAGTTCACGGTTGCAAATGGTGAAATCACCACATAGGAACAATATTAGGGAGGCTTAGCACATTAAATGTTTTCTTCTCATTGACTCAAAAGACTTTTTTTTTCATGTTCTATGTCAATAAAATTTCAGTATTAGATGCAAACAGCTTGGATATCACACCCAGCTATCTGTCAGTAGAGAAGTATTCAGCTGAAGCTGCCTCCCTTTGGGCCTATCTCTAGACTCTGTCCCTGTGGTTGTGCCTCCCCTGGCTGCCCTAATACACCCTTCCCTGCCCGGGCCTCCCACAAGGCTCAAACTTCAGTCTCCCTTTGCTTCCAGCTTCAATGAATACACTCTCCATAGAGAAGCCAGCTCCACTCCTCACTGCTTCCAACTCAACCTTCAGGGGCCCGCTGCTACCCCTGGTTATTTTTGCTCCCTAACACTGATAAAAGCAGCAGTCTGGCTAGTGTACAAGGTTGAAGGGTGCTACCTTTTTGCCATATGGATTGCAATTGGGACAGATGTGGGAGCACAAACCCATTAGAACTTAAGTTTGTTTGAATGATTTAAATGTATTTTCTCTTAGTAAAATAATTCACTACATTACAGGATTGGGCAATTTATAGGGCTTGCCTGGGAGCTTAGACATAATCAGAAACAATTCTGCACATAGTAATATAGAAACAACCAATTAAGAAAATTAGCTGTACGTTGCTTATTTTTAAAGACCTATGCGTACAAATACCAGAGGCTCTCTTTTATAGATATCTGAGGCATTAAGGTGGTATTTACATTCATACTCTATGACATCAGTCTTGTCTATCATGTTTACCTCATTTATGGCATACACTGCCAAACTATCAGTCAGGTATCCTGTTTCATTGGATACAGTAACCTGAAATGGAAATCACATTTTCAACATACATTCTGGGAAGTGGCCAATTCAAATAATGAAATTTATCACACAAAACTACGAATATTTTTCTGAAACAAAAGCATGCTTTACTTTTTCAAGTATTAGGATATACTTAAATGAATAAAATATCAATCTCTTAAGTTAAAATGTTTACTCCCAAACCCCCGCAATGTTTCCATGGTGATTTACTGCTCTTAAATAACACACCTGAAGTATAACATGTTAAAATGCTTACCTCAGTCTGGAGGCAACTGAGCAGCATAGCCAAATTGGCTCTGGCTTTAGGCTCTGAGTCACTCCTCTTGAGAGGAGTCCTTCTGCCAGGCATGGCCCTGCATATGGCGTTGTTATGGTACTAGCTAGTTTGTTGAATAGCAAGCAGAAGCTCATATATGAGGCCTTTGCTATTTTCTAGAAATAGCCTCTACTTGTGAGTTGAGAAGCCCTATGGCATACCTATACCAAAAACCTAATCATATTTTTTAAATCACCCAATGAAGAAACAACTGCCAGCATAAAAATGCTAATATGGTCTTTTAATGCACCTATTTTCATCTAACATATATGTACTAGGAAAGAAAACACTGAGAAAAAACTAGTTTGGCTTGTATCCTGCTGAACGATTTTTGCTTTTAAACTAAAGAATACTCCACTTACTTAAGGCACAATATCATATTATTTTACCAAAGATTTTAATAATAAGAGAGACCATTATGAGCTGGGTGCCAATACAATATCATATTATTTTACCAAAGATTTTAATAATAAGAGAGACCATTATGAGCTGGTGCCAATGGCTCACACCTATAATCCTAGCTTCTCGAGAGGCTGAGATCTAAGGATTGTGATTTGAAGCCAGCCTGAGTAGACAAGTAAGAGAGATTCTCATCTCTAGCCATCAAAAAGTTAAAAATAGAGCTGTGGCTCAAGTGGTAAAACATTAGACTTGAACTTTAAAAATAAAAACAAAACAAACAAGCAAACAAACAAAAAACTCTAAGAGACAGTGTCCAAGTCTTGAATTCAAGCCCCAGAATTCGTTTTTTAAAAATCGGAAGGGCCAGGAATTTGGCTTAGTGGTAGGGTGTTTGCCTAGCATGCATGAAGACCTGGCTTCAATTCCTTGGTACCACACACATGGAAAAAGCCAGAAGTGGTGCTGAGGCTCAAATACTAGGGCTCTAGCCTTGAGAAAGTCCAAGGACAGTGCTCAGGCCCTGAACTCAAGCCCAGAACTGGCAAAAAAAAAAGGGGGGGGGGCTAATAGCATTATAGCAGACCTACAGAAGCTCTTTTTAATCAAGTACCATAAAGAACAATCCAAGATATTAGAAGCCAAAAAGAACTAGAAGGAGAAGAATATTAGTATTAATTAGGGAATACAACCTTCAAAAAAGTAAATTTAACTTTTTAAAAAACATTTCATGGGCTAAACACTGAAAAATGAAGATAACTACATATGCATTTAAGGAAGGACATACTGCAGAAGTGGGAACACACCTAGACACGCTAGAGAAGGAGCTGGGAAGAACAGGCAGTGAGTGGTAAGTGCCTTTGCTCTTCTCTGGCCCAGCATTTGTACAATTCTGCTTTGAACTCTTCACATGGGGCCTAAGAAAAATAAAGACCTCAACCAGGATCTGCTGACTTTTCCAGGCTACTGAGAAGCAAAGGGTTGCTCAGGAAACAGTTGACAACTGGCTAGAGTGTCTGAAAGTTCCCTTTGTGGGAACACACCAGTGAGGTGTTTCAAGGTTCAACTTTCTGAGGTGAGAGTATATTTATATAGAGAGGGAAAGAACCCTGTTTCACATTTCTAGTTTTCTGACTTTGACCAATCAAATAAGAGATGAATAGACCCTATGTTGTCATTTTTTTCCTCAAAATACTCATTTGTGAATAAAGTTAGGATAATGAAACCTCAAAACTTCTCTATAGATAGAAGCCAATGCCTTTTCTCCTTATGAGGATTTCTTAAATAACAATCAAATGCTTTGTACAAGTAAGGAAAATAACAATACAAATAAAGAAAACAGATTAAAAACAAGGGGGAAAAAAAGCAACTCAGCCATGCACTGGTGGTTCAGGCTTAAAATTCTAGCTAACCTAAGGATTACCAGTGGATGCCAGCAAGCACAGTAAAGTCCATGAAACTCTTATCTCCAATTTACCAACAAAAAGCTAGAAATGAAGCTGTGGCTCAAGTGACAGAGTATCAGCCTTGAGTAAAAGTCTAAGGGAGAGGGGGCCCAGGCTCTGAGTTCAAGCCCAGTACTATAGTACATGTTTGTAAACACACATACATACAGATACACACACACACACACACACACACACACACACACACACACACTTTGACATGGCTTAGTTCTCAATAGGCACAGCAGTGGGTCTGTTCTCTCACACAGCTGATTCCCTGGAGCATGGATTAAGGAAGGAAGCCTAATTCAGTAGCAGTTTGTCAGATTCTCAAACTGAACTAAAACTTCTAGGAGCTTCTGACTAGTTGATAATTTCTGCCTGGTTCCTTCAAATAAAGATCTTTTAATCCCCTATTACGACACAAAGCAAATTTAGGATACTAAAACATCACACTAGAAATTTGAATGTATAAGCGACAGGCTATATGAAAAAGACTACAAGTGTAGTCAGTACAAAAGAAAGGTATTGGGACCAGAAGTTTGACCTAGTGGTAGAGTGCTTGCCTAGCACACATGAAGACCCCGGTTCCATTCCTCAGTACCACATACATAGAAAAAGCCAGAAGTGGTACTGAGGCTCAAGTGGTAGAGCTCTAGCCCAGGACTGGCAAAAAAAAAAAAAAAAAAAAGAATAAGAAAGAAAGAAAGAAAGAAAGAAAGAAAGAAAGAAAGAAAGAAAGAAAGAAAAGCAAGAAAGAAAGGTATTTGGAAAATAGTCTTCTTTGAATAAAATACTCAAAATGTTCTGTACGTCTACACCAAAATCAGCCAGTAGCAATTTTTAAAAAGCCTGGATCCCAACTTAGATAAAATAAACATAAACATTTCAATATTTAAAAAGGAATCAAGTATAGTAATGTATTGCTATACCCTTTAACAGAAACAGAAAACAATGGCCAGAACTTAAATCACTTGGTCTACAGAGCCAAGAACTACTCTGAAAATAAAGTTAATTTTATTTTTCTACCATATCATATGCCAACACGGGTTTTGGCAAAAACTTTAATGAAGAAATCCCATTGTCAGTTGTACAAAAGAAGACTAGGGAAGAAAATACAAACCATTAGATTTGCAGAAATCTAGCCGATATTGATGTCCAGGATCATCTAAAACTTAGTGCTTTGCTTTCACTGAAAACAGTAGTTTCTCCATTGCCTGAAAGTGACCCATTGCCTGAAAGGATTTCCATATGGACCTGTGTGCATACCAGACTTCCATCTCACATAATGATGCCCACTGCCCACAGCTGAAGTGTTTCAGAAGCTGGCTGGCTGGTTAACAGATGTTTGGCTTAGATTTCCTCCCAAATATGTTTTTAATGCTGATAATGCTTAAATTCAACTGTCCTTATAAGGGAAATCGAGAATGAAGATCTTGTGTTATGTAAAAGAAGGGGGAGAAGAGCCCTATGATAACAGCTTAACTCCATTTTTATAGCTATTTCCAAATATAAATGCCTCCGTACTTCGCAATCTTTTGACAACTAAGAACCAACCCCCTTTTCTCCTCAGATACTCTGGTTGAGAAGCTCATGACATGAAAAAAAAAAACCTACTAAACTGCATTAGCTGCATTTATTTGTTTGAATAAACCAACTGCATGCTACATTCATTAAAGCAAACTTAATTTCTCAGTTGGTATCTAAAATGGTATGCCAGAATTCTGCACTCTCCCTAAGTTTTATTATTTGAAAAGCTTTCAGCTACAGACTAAAGCCCAACTTTTATAAAACAACATTAATGACTGGAAGGGAAGAAAAGTCAGCCAAAGAGAGAAAAACCTAGGAAAGTGCTACATGAAAAAACAACAACAACAACAAAAAAAAACAAACCAGCTGTGGTCCACATGGGATCTGGTTTGAGTCCTGGCAATTCCAGTGGACCCACCCTAGTGTGCCCAACTTCAATGTCATGAGCTATGCAGGGCCAAGTGCCAGGTCAGTGGCAGGCTCTGCCTTGTTGTCAATTTCCTGGCTGAGCTATATATAGCTGCACTATTCAACTAGCATCCCTGCCCTCCCCATCCATGTTGGTTTCCAGTTCGTCTTTCCAATTACCAAGTATGCTACTTATTTATTATTTTAATACCACCTCTATGATTTACCTGACTTGCATAGTCAGTTAAACAAAGGTCCTAATGCTAATTACTGGAGAAGTTAAAAAACAATCCAATTAAATTAAAATCAAGTCATTGAAACAGTATTTCATCTTTGGTCTTAATATCAACCTTTTATGTAGAACACTATGGTTTTGAAATATAATTATGAAAATCTCTTTGACAATCATTAGACACTATGCAAGGAACCTCGACCAGATGTACTAGATCAGGAAAGGAAAGAACATTAATTCTCACCAAAGCTGAAGTAAACAAAAATAATAATGATGATGATGATGAAATCAGTATAAATCTATGACCAAGTCCCCAAACAAGCTTTTATTCTCAAAATCAGTTGAGTGTTTAGAAAGAAAGATTAATGATTTGGCTTCTCAATCTCCATACAAACTTCACACATACTATTAGCAAAGCTTCACACAAATATTTGCACACACATAAGACAATGCACTTCATGAGAAGGTATCATGGTATCTTTCTCTGTTTACTATAAAGTTATTTTATGGACAGAAAACCAGTTTGAATTCAATAATGCTCTCAAGTAACTCCCTATCCCTCCCTCTCCCCCACTCTTAAGTTTTACTTGAGAGAAGATAAATGTAAAAAACAAAACTATAACAAATGCAATACATTTCCACATCACCGTCAAGGTTTGTTATGTACACCAAGCAGCATTTGTTAATGTATCAGCAAACAGGAATAAAAAACACACTACAAAAGAAAGTTCATGAGGGATATGGCAGAAACCTTGGCTACAATTCAGAACTCTTCAAGTTGGTACTCCCTTCACAGTATAGAAAGATTCATGCTACCTACTTGCATTTGCTAGTTTGTTTTTTTTTTTAAACTCAGAAGAACTACAAATAAGATTATAGGATTCCAAAGTTAGGAACTAAGCTATTTATCTAAATTAATTTCTCTATTTTACTACTAAATTATTATAGCTTCTTTTTAAATTTCATATGATAAAAGGAAATGGTACAAATGATTACTTTTCATGCAAAAATAAGGGAAGAGGGACATAAGAAGATATATTGCATATACATGGAAATGTCACAATGAAACCCCCCTGAACCAGTAATATATACTAATAAAATTAAAATTTTTCATCCAAAGTAAGCTTTTGATGTTAAGTTCTTCTTTCAAGTAATGTTTTTCAAGATTCTATATTTAATATATTAACTTTTTAAACTGCAAAGGAAATTAAAACAAACACTGTATCTGTTGATTTGAAATCAATAAGTCAAAATGACTTCAGATAGGATGCATTTCATTGCCCACACAGTCACTAATGCCACAGAAAAATCAATAAAGTCCTGTATCATCAAGCTGAAATATGAAAGTTTAGTTCACCCATTAAGAGATAATTAAGTAAAATAAAGTAAAGAGGAAATTGATTTCTGGTTTTTGCTGTTCTCCGAGACTTTCTGGTGAACTGGTATAGTAAATATAGAGTAAAGAATTATCAAGTAGCTGACAATAACCACCAGAAAACTGGAAGTGGTGCGGTGTCCCAAAGTGGTAGAATGCCAGCCTTGAGCAAAAAGTTCAGGGACAGTACGCAGGCCCTGAGTTTAGTCCCCAAAATAACAATGACAACAAAAATCTCAAATCATTCAACTTGTATTTTACAGAAATAATTTTCCCTATTCCTACCTTGAAATGTCTGCATAATGTTTATGAAATTATGCACTGATAGTAAAGGGACACTTGGTATAAATGACTTTGATAACAATCACAGTAAACTTCATATAATCATGGTGTTGAGAACAATGTTCCTAGGCGTGCAGAGTAATTTGCTCTATCCAGCTATCAGCTAGAGTTAACTATCAAAGGAAAAGGAGGAATGGAAGAAGAAAAGACAGAAAAAGGAAATGGGGAGGACTCTATTTTTTCTCTTTTCATTTCATCCAAAGCAATTTCCTAGAAATACAAAACAGACTAGCTTTACTTTCATCCTTGTCCGTGCACACAAGGGAACACAGAATATCCACAAAACTCTTGATGGGAGAATAATGCACCGACTCTGAGTCCTCCAATCTCATCAGTGCTGTACAGCAGTAACCAAACTTTTGGTCAGGTCATATGCAAGCAATACTAAATGAGTACACTAGGACACAAGTTTACACACTGTTGTATATTATGTACTTTTTTTCATCCAAACAGGAAGAATGCATGTTTTTCTATTTTCTTTGGGGGTGGGGGATTGCTAGAAAATAAATGAAGCAGTATGAGTACTTCTCCAAATTAAAATTCATCATGAAAAACTAAAGCCACGACATTTAACCCACATTTTTGGCTATAATCACGAGCTTGACCCTGGTCAACAGGGTCAAGTATTCTGTTCTTAAAATCCTTCGGAGAAGTAAAAAGCAAATGTAAAATTAAATAGCCTCTTTTCTTCTTCAATAATGCCAACAATTCCTACTTGTAGTCCATAGTAGCTGTTCCTCAGGCACTCCTAGTATTTTTTTTTTTTAATTTTTTGCCAGTCCTGGACTTGTGCTCAGGGCCTGCGCACTGTCCTTGGACTTTTCTCAAGACTAAAGTTCTACCATTTGAGCCTCAGCACCACTTCCAGCTTTTTTCTATATATGTGGTACTGGGAAATAGAACCCGGGTCTTCATGCATGCTAGGCAAACACTCTACCATTAGGCCAAACTCCCGGCCCCGTCTCTCCTACTGTTTTTATTGGGTGCCTGATCTAGCACTTGAACTTTGGACAGGTTTTTTAAAGCACCTTGCATGCCTGAGACACCCAAGTTGTATGATAACAACACACACAACACGTGTGTGTCTGAAGAAAGAAGAGAATACCATGCCAGGATTTTCTGCACATAATGCCAACATGACTCATCTGCACAGGCTTTTATAATTATGGACACAGCTCCTGGAAAGAGCAACTGATTCCCTTCAATGTGAGGAGAGGAGAAATTCAAACTGACACAATTAGCACTTTTTAAAATAATTTTTAAAAGGACTACTATGTCTTATGCAAAAGTGATATTTATTAAAAGGACACTGAAATATAAGTATATTTTAGCAACAATTAGAACAAACAATGCAAAACCTTTTTCTAACTACTTAGAATTTACTTTAGTATCACATTATTCTTTTTTAATTTGCTTGGTAGCTGTGTACCAACGATCTCGTATCTAAAAATTGACAAACCCCTAGCAAATCTTACCAAAAAAAGAAGAGAGCATACCGAAATAAACAAAATCACAGACGAAAATGGTAATATCACGACAGAAATTACCAAGATCCTGACTATCATGAGGGAATACTTCTCAAACCTTTATACTAACAAATTTGACAATCTAGAAGAAATGGACAAATTCCTAGCCAATATTAACATACCAACACTGAACCAAGAACTAACCCAACTAAACAGGCCTATTTCAAGCACTGAAATAGAAATGGCAATATGAGAACTTCCACCTAACAAAAGCCTAGGGCCACATGGATTCACAGCTGAATTCTATAAGGTCTTCAAAGCAGAGCTCACACCAATACTCCTCAAGCTCTTCAACGAAATTGAAAATGAAGGTTCTTTACCAAACTCTTTCTATGAAGCCAGTATAACCCTCATCCCCAAACCAGACAGAGATTCATCAAAGAAAGAGAACTATAGACCTATTTCTTTGATGAACATCGATGCAAAACTTCTCAACAAAATACTGGCCAACCGTCTACAACAACTCATCCAAAAAATTATACACTATGATCAAACTGGATTCATCACGGGAGGCAAAGCTGGTTCAACATATGCAAATCAAATAACATAATTCAACACATCAACAGGAGCAGGGACAAAAATCACATGATTGTCTCAATAGATGCAGAAAAGGCATTTGACAAGATCCAACACCCCTTTATGTTAAAAGCTCTGGAGAAACTAGGAATCCATGGAACATTCCTCAATATAATAAAGGCTGTGTATGACAAACCCACTGCTAGTATTATACTTAATGGCGAAAAGCTAAAGCCATTCCCTCTAAAATTAGGAACGAGACAAGGGTGCCCACTCTCTCCACTCCTCTTTAACATACTATTAGAATTCCTAGTCAGTGCAATAAGGCAAGAAGCAAGCATAAAGGGGATCCAAATAGGGAAAGAGGAAGTAAAACTTTCCCTCTTTGCAGATGACATGATCCTGTATTTAAAGAATCCTATAGGGCCAGGAACTTGGCCTAGTGGTTAAAGTGCTTGCCTAGCATGCACGAAGACCCGGGTTCCATTCCTTGGTACCACATATATAGAAAAAGCTGGAAGTGGTGCTGAGGCTCAAGTGGTAGAGTTCTAGCCTTGAGAAAGTCCAAGGACAGTGCTCAGGCCCTGAGCTCAAGCCCAGGACTGGCAAAAAAAAAAAAAAAGAATCCTATAGACTCTACTCCCAAGCTCCTTGAGCTGATTCAAAACTTTGGAAGGGTAGCAGGCTATAAAATTAACACTCGAAAATCAACTGCCTTCCTCTACACCAACAGTGAGAGGAATGAGGCAACAATCAGGAAAGCAACTCCTTTTGCAATAGCCTCAAAGAAAATAAAATACCTAGGAACTACCTTAACTTAGAATGTAAAGGACCTTTTTGATGAAAACTTTAAAACCCTGAAAAAGGAAATTAAAGCAGAACTGAGGAAATGGAAAAACCTCCCATGCTCCTGGATTGGAAGAATCAATATCATGAAAATGACAATCTTGCCAAGGGCTATCTACAAATTCAGTGAAATACTCATCAATATCCCAATGTCATTCTTTAAAGAAATAGAAGAGGCAATCCAAAAGTTCATATGGAATAATAAAAGACCCCGTATAGCAAAAACACATGTTAGCAGAAAGAAGAGCGCCAGAGGAATTTCAATACTAAACTTTAGACTCTATTACAGAGCTATAATTATCAAAACAGCTTGGTACTGGCACCAGAACAGGCCTGAAGACCAATGGAATAGAACTGAAGACCCAGCTATTAAACCACAGACCTATGGCCACCTAATCTTTGACAAGTGAGCCAAAATATAGACTGGAAGAAAGATAGTCTCTTCAACAAGTGGTGCTGGCAGAACTGGTTAAGCACCTGCAGAAAACTAAAGTTGGATCCTCTTTGTCACCCTGTACTAGAATTATCTCCAAATGGATCAAAGACCTGGATGTAAAAGCTGACACTCTGAAAACTTTACAAGAAGGAATAGGAGATACACTAGACCTCCTTGGCACAGGTTGAAACTTTCTTAATAAGGACCAAGAATCACAACAAATCAGAGAAAGGCTGGATAAGTGGGACTGCATTAAACTGCAGAGCTTTTGTATGGCAAAGGACATAGCTAGTAAACTAATTAGGAAGCCTACAGAGTGGGAGAAGATCTTCACCAACCATACAACAGACAAAGGCCTCATATCTAAAATATATCAACAGCTCAAAAAATTGAATCAATCCAAAACTAATCTCCAAAGTAACAACCATCCCATTAAAAGATGGGCCAAAGACTTAAAGAGAGTCTTCTCTGAAGAAGAAACAAAAATGGCCTATAGACACATGAAGAAATGCTCAACATCTCTGGTCATAAAAGAAATGCAAATCAAAACAACACTAAGATTCCACCTCACTCCAGTTAGAATGGCCAGGATCAAGAAAACTAATAACAACAGATGCTGGAGGGGATGTGGCCAGGAGGGATCACTACTACACTGTTGGTGGGAGTGCAAACTCTTTCAACTACTATGGAAAGCAGTATGGCAGCTCCTCAAAAGACTACACATAGAGCTCCCCTATGACCCAGCAATTCCACTACTTGGCATTTACCCGATCATCCAGAAACAAGGACATACTAAAACCACCAGCACAACAATGTTCATTGCAGCACTGTTCACCATAGCAAAGATATGGAACCAACCCAGATGTCCCTCAGTTGATAAGTGGATCAACAAGATGTGGTATTTGTACACAATGGAATTCTATGCTGCTGTCAGAAAGAATGACATTGCCCCATTAGTTAGGAAATGGAAAGACTTAGAAAAGATCATATTAAGTGAAGTAAGCCAGACTCAAAGGACTTAGGCTCAATGGTTTCCCTCATTTGTCATAATCAGTAGAAACCTTGGGCTCTCCTAGAAGAGATTTGCAATAGAGCAAAACCTTGATACAAAAGGCCATATAGTAGGACGCTAAATGAAAGGATCTCTAGGATATAGAAACATAAGCCATATGATGAATGATTGTTGTTCTTAAGGTACTATGTTATCTCTCATCTCTTTTGCTGTCCCTTGGTTATATCATATTGTTACAGTATCTCACTTTGTTACCTGATATATCAGATATATTTATATTTGTATTTGATTATTGGAAATTGGATAGGAAACGGGGGGGAAAACAAGATGAGGGGTGGGGGTGGGGGGAGGGAAATAGGGACCAAGACATGTGAAAGGGTATCAATGTATGGGAATTAATACACCATCTATCTGGAAAATATCATGTAACCCTTCTATTAATTACAATAAAAAATATATGAAAAAAAAATCTCGTATCTAAGACATACTGAGAGCTCAAAAAATTAAAGTCCCTAAAAATAAATCCTCAAAGAAATTACAACCCAATTAATAAATTGGCTAAAGACTTTCAAACACATGAAGAAATGTTTTATATGTATGACCATAAAAGAAATACAAATGAAAACTCTGAGATGCCACTTCACCCCAGTGGCCATTTTCAAGAAAACTAACAGTAGAGCTAGGCTCAGTACACCTGTAATCCTAGCTATACTCTGGAGGCTGAGATCTGAGGATCAAGGTTCAAAGCCAGCCTGGGTTTAAAGGACCTGAGACTCTTATCTCCAATTAACCTCTAGAAAACAGGAAGTGGGACTTGGCTCAAGGGTAGGGCAGTTGCCTAGAGCTGAAGAGCTCAAGGATAACACCCAGGCCCAGGGGTAGGGCGGTAGCCTTGAGTTGAAAAGCTCAGGGCCAGTGCCCAGACTGAATTTAAGCAGCATGACTAGCCAAAATAAAAAGAACAAGAAAAAAGAAAACTAACAGCTGACCAGGATGTGGCCAAAAGGGAACACTACTACACTGCTGATGAACATATCAACTTGTTTGACTACTCTAGAAAGCAGTAATGGAGGTCCTCAAAAGACTAGAGCTTCACTATGACCCCAACAATTCCACTCCTGGACATTTAAATCAATAGATTATAAACCAGGCCACACTAAAGCTACCAGCACAACCAAGTACATTACAGCATTGTTTACCATAGCCAGGACATGGAATCAAGCCAGATTCCCCTGAATGGATGAATGGATGAAGAAAATGCACTATACATACACAATGGAATTCTACTCTTCTATCAGAAAGAACTGATACTGTACCATCTGTAAGGAAATGGAAAGACTTGGAAAAACTATATCAAGCAAAGTAAGTCAGACCCAAAGAAACATAGATTGTATGGTTTCTCTCATTTGTTGTAACCAGAATGTGCCTATAAACCCAAAAGTAAACAGACAGGATGCTAAAAGACAAAAATATAAACTTGGACACACTGAGACTAACGGAGGGTATTCTTTTTTTTCCCCTCCATATATTTGTTTTTATTATAATCAATAGAAGGGTTACATTATATTCACCAGATAGAAGGTGCATTACTTTACAAACATTGATATCTTTTCTCATGTCTTGGTCCCCATTTCCATCCCCCCACCCCCCACCCCTCATCTTATTTTCCCCCCTTCCCTATCCTATTTCAAATAACCAAATACGCATATACACAATATATCAGAAAACAAGGTGAAATACTGTAACAATATGAGATATCCAAGGGACAGCAAAAAGAGATGAGAGATAACATAGTACATTAAGGACAACAATCACCCATTACATGGCTTTTGTTTCTATATCCTGGAGGTCCCTAAAGGAGGATATTCTTAAGAGAGGATAACAAAGGTTTAAGAGTACATGGTCATATAAAATGATACCAAAATGTACTCTGAGAAATGGAAAATAAAGGGTTATTTTGTTGGGATTTGTTTTTTTCCCTCTTTTGTGGCTCTTTTTTTTGTGTAATTTTTGTCGTGTATCTATCTGGGGAGGATTAGGGGGAGGCACAGAAATGGTGGGACCAAGGATGAACAAACACAGCAGTGATACTCACTAGTCACTATGTTGAAAACCAATAAACAACTTGAAGAGAGGGGTGGGAGGAGAAAACTGGAGAAAGAGAGGGAAGGAGCAACACTGAACAAAAAGAAATGTACTCACCACCAGACTTATGTAACTGAAACCCCTCTTTACCTTTACATTAACAATAATAAACAGCATTTGAAAAGAATGGCTCAGGTAAACCTGAGTAGGAGGGTGGCTTATAAAATCCTTAGCTAACATCTTAATCTATTTTATAATGTAGAAAGTGAATTTTTCCCTAATTATCTGTTGTACTAATTTTTTAGATCATGTACAACTAAACCCTGCACAACTGTATAAATATTATACATTGTTAAATGTTATTACATTCTTGGACACAAAAGCACTGAATTGTTCCAATAAAATGTAGCTTGGGAATCTAAAAAATACAAAAACCAGTTTGTTTATTCTTCTTCTTCTTCATCATCATCATCATCATCATCATCATCATCATCATCATCATATGTATACAGAAGAATCCTCAGGGCTAGGAGCATGGCCTAAGGATAGAGTGCTTGCCTAGCATGCGTTGAAGCCCTGGGTTCAATTCTTCAGAACTGCATACACAGAAAAAGCCAGAAGTAGTGCTGTGGCTCAAGTGGTAGAGCCCTGGCCTTGAGGAAAAAAGCCCTAGGCCCTGAGTTCAAGCTCCAGAACTGGCACAAAAAAAAAAAAAAAGAATCCTCAGCAGCTCTGCCTACACCTTAGTGGCACAGTTATAGGTACCCAACCACCCCTAAACTTGAACAGTTCCCAAAACTATCATGTGAACTGATGTTAAGCTTTGACCTAAGAACCCATGGCAGATAAGACTAAAAAGAGCAAGAATAGAGAGGATGGAATATAGGGCTAACAGAAGAAAGGGCAAAGCAGTAAGAAAGGGGTTAAGTAGAAAGGCAAAATACAAGCAGAAAGACTTCTTGAGCATCTATCATTCTTTGATCTTATTTTTGCTGAATTATGACTTAAATTTTGAATTGAATTTAGAAATATCAGACAATAAACAGAGTAAGTTGATTGCTGAAAGAAAAGGCAATACCTGCAATTAATAGTAAAGTAAAAATTTACCTGGTTCCATTTTCTTCATGGTTTTTCCTCAATTATAAAAGAGGAATTTAAGGGGCCGAGAGTTTGGCCTAGTGGTAGAGTGCTTGCCTAGCATGCACGAAGACCCGGGTTCGATTCCTTGGTACCACATACTTAGAAAAAGCCGGAAGTGGTGCTGAGGCTCAAGTGGTAGAGCTCTAGCCTTGAGAAAAATCCAAGGACAGAGCTCAGGCCCTGAGCTTAAGCCCAGGACTGGCAAAAAAAAAAAAAAGGAGGGGGGGGAATTTAAAAGGAGATGTAGAAGAAACAAATACTACAAAATAGCCTCCTCTCTCAATCACCACTACAGACCTGAAAAGTGAGACCCTGAATATGCTCTAATAATGCCTGGACAGCAGCATCACACCTATCAGACTACCAAAACAACTGGCTGTAAATGGAAAGATGTGCCTGTTGAGGAAATCAGGACAGGCCCAAATTGGTTGGTTTAACCTAACTTATCTTGATGGCCTCAAGCAACCCTCAACCACCCAGATAGGCTTCTATTGTTAATGAGGGTGTATATCTTAAGATATAATCTAGCACCTAAATCTTACTGATTCATGCTTCCAGCCTTCCATAGAGAAGCTCCTCCTGTATTTAACATCTAACCTTCCTTTAAAACTCCGTTAGAGGGTCCTCCTATACTTTTGGTCTGTTTCTTGCCTCCATACTGACATTGTGCACCCTACCCTAGTTAGGGCCACCTGTCCCCTGGTGCGCATCGCCAACAAACCTTTGCATCTCCTATAGCATGGACCCACCATGCTAACATGGGTGGCTGAACCAACCCATAAGGTGCTCTGCACAAAGGGACTTAAACCTTTCTTCTCTAGCAATGCCACAATCTGTCTCCCTGATGCAGAAATATTTCCCAGTTTTTCTCACTCTTAGATCTTAGATTGTGAATCCTGTTAAACAGTTTCTTCTTAAGAATATGTTTCAAGGAATCTGAATAATAACAACAACAGTAACTGCTACACAATTGCTCAAACAGAGATTTCTACACCATGCAGTTCAACTAAAATATGAGTGCTCCAGAGGCTATGTATGTACAAGGACTTATCTGAAAACATAATATTTACCAAAGGTATCTAACTGGTCAACAATCAATTACTGGTTTGACCCATTATGATACATACAATAGGAAATAAGCAATCATTTAAAAATAATAGCCATATACATTTGCAGTAGAAACAACACAAGTAGGACTTCTAAAGTAATTCAGAGTGGGGAGCAGAAAGAAACATGACATCTTCATGAGATGTAAAGATTAGTATGAGGGCTTGGGTGGACATCATCAGTTCTCTCTGCTTCTGAATATTTCTTTTTTTTTTTTTTTTTTTTTGCCAGTCCTGGGCTTGAGCTCAGGGCCTGAGCACTGTCCTTGGACTTTCTCAAGGCTAGAGCTCTACCACTTGAGCCTCAGCACCACTTCCAGCTTTTTTTCTATGTATGTGGTACCAAAAAAATCACACCCACGTCTTCAAGTGCATGCTGGGCAAGCACTCAATCACTAGGCCAAACGCCTGGCCCGTGCTTCTGAATATTTCTAAACATAAATTTTAAGAAATTATGGCAAACATAGACCCTGACATTAAAAAATATGCATGATATGTTTTTTGCAACATGCTGTGAAGTATTACACTGAATTCATATCCATGGCTATTATATAGGGATATAACTACTTGTCCTGCCAGTTGTAGCTTTGGGGCCTATACATCACTCATTAGTAATAGGCCTTAGTTTCTTCTTCTGACAATAGTTGTGCAACATAGCTCTTCAAATGAGATGAAATAGCAAAATGGCGGAAGATTGTACAAACTGCAATTTGTCAAACATTTTGATTGCTGAAATATGCTATGAAGTTTTAGTAAATTCATACTTGTGCAACGAACATCACAAACCATACATAGAATACTCGGGTTAAAAGAGCTTTCCAAATTAAATTTATAGGAGTTAAACTAACCAGAGAATGGTTCACAGACTGCCAGCACAGATTAGACAGTTCTATTCTCTTAACTGTGAGCAGACAGCATTTATGAACTCAAAATGGAATAAACTACAGAAACATTTTAGTAGATGGCAGCTAATCATTTGCCTTATTTAAACATAGCCTAACCAGTAAGCCCTGTGACTAGTTTAAACTTGGCTGTGATGAGTGGCTACGACTCAAATTTTTGTTGGCAATCTTTGTACTCCAAAATTGGGCTTCCGGTTAATTTAAGGTACTAATGTCACAACTTACTATATAAGGACTTAAGTATGAAACATCTTCAAACTACATTTGTTAACATTTGCATTATCCCAAAATGTTATTACTTCTTGCAACCTTACCTCAAGTTAACCAATCATCTGCTTTTCATTTTTTTGAATTATTTTTTATTGTAGTTAATAGAAGGGTTACATTATATTCACCAGATAGGCGTATTACTTCACAAACATTGATACCTTTTCTCATGACATGGTCCCCATTTCCCTCCCCCCATCCTACTTTTTTTTATTTTCCCCCCTTCCCTATCCAATTTCAACTAACCAATTATCTGCTTTTCATTTCTATACCTTTGCCTTTTCTTATAAGTAGAACTATGACACCCCCCCTCCCGCCATACACACACACAGTATTTTGGTCTGGCTTCTTTTCTTCAGCATAATGTTACAATTCATGGACATTGAACACCTTCTAACACATGTATTCGCCCTTCATATATCTCTTCTGTTGAGTGTCTATTCAAATCTTGGGCTCACCTTTTAATTTAGCTATTTATTTTCTTGTTTTGTAGTTGTTAAAAGATTTTCATTCAAATGATTTATTTGATATATGAGTGCATTTTTTTCTTCTGGTTTGTGGCTTATGTTTTCATTTTCTTCACAGTGTATTTTGAAAACCAAAATTTTAAATTTATTTTATCAACTTTTTTGTTATTCATGGTTTTTATATCTTATACAATAAATCCTCACACATAACATAAAAATTTTCTTTGGCTTTCTTCTATAAATTCTAGGTTTACATTAACATTCACTAGTGTATTTCTCTGTTCCTTAATATATTAGAGAAAAACACTAACAGGAAAACTACAGAAAATGATAATTTATTAAATATATAAAATAATTGTATATGCTTGTATAGAGTCACATGCAAACAAAAATAGGAAGAAAAAGTATCTAAATGGATATACACCAAAACAGTAGACAGATATTTTGGGAAGTTAAATTTTTTTCTTTTTTTAGTAAGACATGGAAATAACACAAAATACAATAGCTTTAAGATGTTCTATCCAAACTACAGTCTCCATCTCAGCCAGGCAATGAGTATGTACACAAGTTCTGCCATCAAAATGGAATGCCAAAAAATTTTAAGAGCACAGAAGCCAACTGCACAATTCTATGAATACCAAAACAGAAAGGACCATGTAAAGGAAGATATTAGAACCTGGTAAGCTTTCACAGGAAGGAAAAATTGAGTTGAACTTCTGAGGCTAGGAAATGTGGTGAATCTAACTACAAAGTAAGTTCATAGAATGGGAAATCATGAAGGTCAGAACATGAGTTTAGGTAACATAAACATATGTATCTACTTTTTTATAGTGTTATTTAAATAAGAGTATTGTATTAAGAAAAACTGGTATGTTCTATGCTGTGTTTCACCAACACAGTAGACAATAAAAATTATTAATGCTTTACTGACTACAGTGTCATTTTTCACTTAAACTTACTTACTATAGTTGTTAGAGTCCTATTTTGTCAGGGCCTTTTATGTCTCTAATCAAGGCCAGAGAACCTCAGGCACAAGAACATCCATACTCTGAATGAACTGCAATGAACAGCATATTCCTATGTAAGTTTACTTCAAACGCTGAGAGGCTGCTATGATGCGGTGTTTCTGAATTAAACAAAGCTGCTTCATTATATGGAAGAAATTCTAATTCCTATTTCTCTTAATCATATGTTCTATTTTCCAAAGAATCAGTAATTCATAAAAGGAACAGCCAAGACGGCCTCCAAAGAAGACACCACCCCCAGGACCCTGACCTCAACTCAGTCTGGAGTCACACTTCCTGCAGCTGCAGTAGACACAAGGAGGTTCTTTGGGGCTTTTTGGCAGTAGTTGATAACAATAAAATCCTGCACCTCATTAATCCTTAGGCACTTCCCTTTGCACACAAATATTGGCATGTCTCTGCTGAAGTCATGGTGAAATAGAAAGGGAAAAAAAGTAGAGGTAAAAAAATGAATGAGGTATGAGTTCCCCTGGATTTCTATCCACCATGATACAATGTGTAATAGCAAAGCACTGAGTCATCAGAAGAAACCTCCAAGAGAGTACTATTTCTATGACTATTTTACAGCAAGAAACAAACCTAGCAGTGAAGCACATTGTTAACCTTAATTCTACTTGTTATATTGTATCCTTTATCTTTTTGTGCCTGAAAATATGAATATCATTTTCATAGAAGACTGAGCTCAGAACCTAATACAATACAGTCTTATTCTGGGCAACCTCTCCCCTAATCCTTTACTTAAAACTACTACCCTGTCATTCATTTCTATAAATCGCTATACATTTTTCTCAATGTACTTCACCGAACACATTTCCATACCACATGCAGCCCTACAATGGCCATCAAGTCCATCTATTCACAGGAACCAGGCATGCCAGGAACCTGCTTTTTCTTAACTTATCAAAACCACAAAGATCAAGACAATGACAGAAGGTCTCATTCCTCCTGCCCTATGCCCACACAACTAGAAGTACTCCTTCTTAATGTGTATCACACAAGTTAGTAACAGAAAGCTTGATTTCCCATGACCTTCTACTACTTTCCAAAATTACCTCTTTAGTGAAAAGATAGGGTGATATCTTCAAAATTAATGTTTTCCAGGAATAAATATGGTAGCCGCAGCACTTGTTTGGCTTTAAACAAGACATACAATTCCAAAGAGGCATTTTCCAAGACCTGGGCAACTTTTTTTTTTTTTTTTTTGTCAATCCTGGGGCTTGAACTCAGGGCCTGGGCACTGTCCTTAAGCTTTCTCGAAGCTAGCGCTCTACCACTTGAGCCTCAACAGCACCACTTCTGGCCTTTTCTGTGTATGTAGTACCAAGGAATCAAACCCAAGGCTTCATGCATGCTAGGCAAGCACTCTATCACTAGGCCAAATTCCCAGACCCCAGGGCAACTTTTTTTTTGGGGGGGAGGGGGGAAGAGTCAGTCTTGGGACTTCAATTCTGGGCCTGGGCATTGTCCCTGAGCTCTTCAGCTCAAGGCTATCGCCCTACGTCCTGAGCACAATGCCACTTCTGATTTTCTGGTGATTAACTGGAGATAACTCATGGGCTGGCTTTGAACTACCATCTTCAGATCTCAATTTCCTGAGTAGCTAGGATTGCAGGTATGAGCAATCATACCTGGCTAGGGCACATTTTAAGAGATGCTATTCACAAGCTTGAGGACTTTCTACCAAGGTCTAAAAACATTATACCAAGGTCTAAAATATTAGACATTCATCAACATCTTAAAAAAAGACCATAAAAAAAGACCATAATTCTTGCTATGTAACTTATTGCCTTTGTAAGTTTCAAACATTCTATGACATGTAATATAGTAATATCAAAATAGGAAAACAGTATGTTTACTATAATATCAATAAAAGTTCACACTCCCCTTGAATTTTGTACACCATTTCTACTAGTGTTTCTCCACTAAGTCTTCACTTCAGTCTCAATCTGTGTTCCATCCCCACCTTGTTAGCTTACTAAGAAAAGGATTAGGCTCTGGACAGCTGCTGTATCCTGCCTAGACAGGTGATTGCCCAGAATACAAACTCTACTAAATAATTCTTTTCCAGTTGGCAACTTTCCTATCTGGGCTTATTTCCTAACTACCATCTAGTTTATAATCAGAATGATCTTTTCCTATCATTTCATCTGTGATTTTAACCATTTCTCTAGGAAAATAGTATAAATTGCACTCTGTATGCAATATGTATGCAACATTATTTGCACTGCAATGGTGTTAACAATGAAAACACACTGAGTTTACTGTGTAGATTTTAAAAGTTTAAATGTATCCACATAGGGTCAACAACTGATCTGCAGGTATTAATTTAATTCTTCCTAATTCCTAGGAAAACAAATGTTTGGGCTGCAGATAGATATAGGTACACATACACACACAATACACACACACCAACTGGCTTATTTGAGAAATAATCCATTCATGTGAGGATTGTATCCCCATGTATCCCACCAGGAGTCTAAGAATAAAGAGAATCAGGGACAGGTCACTGAAAAGGCTGTGGTATTCACCCTGCTGCTGTCCCTTTTGGAGTATATGCTGAACTAGTTCATGAATTATATATGTAAGAATCTCAGGGAAAGATATTGTTCCTTAGTCCATGAAGGAAATCCTAGAAGCACTATGTGGATACAAACTGATTAAATGACTACGCATACAGTGTTATCTGGCTTTCTTTTCTAATTATAGGTTAGAAAAATAGGTGTGTTTAAATCTGTCCTGAGATGTTTTTGAATAAACCAGGCCACCCATTCACTTTTTTTTTTTTGAGAATTTCTTTTTTACATATAACTTAGTTTTTCTAAAACTGGACAGGACCTGCAAAGGATAAGTCACTGCTTGCCCAAGGTAGGGTCACTTCAATTTGAAGGGGTTAAGATAATAGTTACAATGAAATTTCAGGTAAACACAAACCATAACCAAAAAAAAAAAAGAGTAAAACCCTGGGCAAAGTGTGATGTTGCATGCCTGATATCCCAGTATGAGGACAGCCCAGGCCGGAGGATCACTTCAGATCATGGAAAAAGCCTACACAACGTAACCAGATAGACATCTCACTGTAAAACAAACCAAAATGCATAAAAAGTGTGTGTGTCTTTGTAAGGACATGTAGGCCACAAGCATACCATGTCCACAGAGCCAGTTCTATCTGTGACTTCACTCTGGACTGATTTAAGGCTGCTTACGGGAACAGAGGGATCTAGTCACATATAGCTTTTTCTTTTGCCAGTCCTGGAGCTTGAACTTAGGGCTTGAGCACTGCCATTGAGCTTTCCTCAAGGCTAGAGCTCCGCCACTTGAGCCACAGCACCACTTGCAGCTTTTTCTGTGTATGTGGTACAGAGGAATTGAACCCAGGGCTTTGTGCATGCTAAGCAAGCACTCTACCACTAGGCTAAGCTCCTGGCCCAGTCACACGTATCTTCTAAATGATTCCCTAGGACCATTTAACAAAAAGGCACACGAAGTGCCTTTTACATATTTAGTAAATGGTTGAGTTTCTAAATGGCACGTTCCTTTATTTGAGTGTCTGATTTGATACACATGTCATTGCTCCTCCTGCGTAGTGTGGTTCTGCCACTGGCCAAAAGTGTCTATCACAGTTCCTGTTCTTACCTGTCATCTAGGGAGGGCAGGAAGGTTACTCCGTCTCAGCAAACGCCAATGGTAATTAAGGAAGCAATCCCTTTGAAATGAATTTATCCCACCTCTTTTCAAAATGAGTAGTCTATCTTACAACAAATCTGTAACTCTGCTCTCTATTAAGATAAAAAGAAACAAAAACAAAAACAAAAAACAGGCTAGGTATGAATGGTCTTCTGAGTAGGTTCAGAGTAGCAGCTCCTTGCTTACTGCCGTAACTCAGGACTCCATGCTTCTGCTTAGCTTTCTTCCTTCAAGAGGTTAGTCTACCATTTGAGCCACACTTCCATTTATGCTTTTTGCTGGCTAACTAGAAATAAAAGTCTCATGCACTTTTCTGCTGGCTTTGAATCATGGTCTTTGAAGCTCAGCCTCCTGAGTGGCTAGAATTACAGGCAGTAGCCACCAGTGCTCAGCTGTTACGACTTTATAATTCAAACTGGAAGAGACAGTGCAAAAACATTCTACGTGTACAAAATCTTGTATGACGTATTAGTGCTTAAACCAGTACCTTAGTTATCTGTACTACCTAAGATACGCATTTCCAGCCAGGTGCCAGTGGCTCACACCTGTAATCCTAGCTACTGATGAGGATCACAATTCAAAGCCAGCCTAGACAGGAAAGCCCATGAGACACTTATCTCCAATTAACTACAATAAGAGCCTAAAGTGGAGCTATGGCTCAAGTGGTAGACCACTAGTTGTGAGTACAAAAGCTGAAGAACAGAGTCAAAGCCTTGAGTTCAAGACCAAGGACCAGCACCAAAGGGGAAAAAAAAAAAGCACATTACCAAATACATGTTCTCATGCCACACACCTCATGACTAAGGGTAACTGACTGGATTTTTTGGGTGTTTTCAGGATTCATTTTTCTCCCACTTTCCCAATCTAATTCTACATAATACTACACTTTTCTCATAAACATACATCCCATTTTCAGTTAGGCTAGTATTTATTGGCCACATGGGATTTGAACTCAGGGCCTCATGCCTGTTAGGCCACTTTACAATTACATCCAAACCAACTTTTTACTGGTTATGTTTGGAGATGGAATGTGGAAGTCTTTTCTGTCCATATTAGTTTCAAACTAAAATTCTCTCTCTAGGATTCAGTCTCCTGAATGGCTTAGAACTGTAAGTATTGAGTCACCAGCACCTGGTAAGGCTAGTGATTTTATTATTAAAGGTATTGAGTGCTTCATCCAAACATGGGAAAAGAAACATGGTATTCTACATGTATTCACAAGCAGAAAAGTGCAGCAAGTGGGAATTAATTCCACCGGTATTCATTAAAGCTTAATGAAGACTTATTTTCCAATATGACTGTAATATGTAAAAATAACACATACACTAAAATTAAATATAATCTAAAGTAATGTGACTCCATAATTCTTAAAGTGGCAACTTAAATATTTTAAGGGAAAATCATCGCCAAACTGGTTATATTTATAATAAAAACCCAAGACCAATACGGAAAAAAAAAATTCACTACAATGAGCTAAATCTCAAGGGCTAAAAATAAAATTTATTGTGCACAAAAGTATGCAGGCTTATGAAAATAATCACTTCATTGAATTGTGGTTAACAAACCACCAGATTCTCTCTACCCCAAAGTTCATGGTTCTAAGGGAAAAAAAAATCTGGAAGACAGATCTGAAAAGTGGTTAAGAAATATAGCAAGAAAGCCAAACAGTCTCTGTGGTTCAAAGAAAAAAACTGAATAGAATGAAAATAGGACCAGCAGACTTCTCCCTCTCCTTTCTTTATAATCCTTACTTATATAAGTTTCTTAGTCATGATACAAAAGAAGAGTACCCTAAATTCAAGCCCCAATACTGACCCTTCATCAACCAAACAATAAATGTTCATGGATCTTTGAGGTGTTTTCTTCATACCTGAAAAAATTTCAAGTCCACATTATGTTCCTCCTCACTCCACTTCACCCAAAACATGACAAAGGAAAAGAAACTGTAGCATATTGACTAAAACCTGGAGCAAAGTAAACTAAAACATTAACTTCCTGAACTTTAACTGTTATACTAGTCGCTATTTAAAACATAAATTGCTCTTCAGCCATTTATAGTACAATAAAACTACAGGAGAGACTATACTTCCAAATTTTAAGAGGTAAGTTTCATAATTTTATTGGGATACATTAATAATAGGTCAGAATTTTCAAAGTTAATGAAAGAGAAAAATTGTGATAAATTTTGATCTATTACTACATACACAGGAAAAACTAATCACCCTGAATGGCTCTGTCTCATGAAGTAAGGAGACTGGGTCTAAGCCATCCCCAGATAATTGGCCCTTGAGTTCCCTGAAGATTTCCCTAGATGATGTATTTTTATGTAACACTTCTATTAGGCTTAAGTGTCCTCATCTGGTTTGCTTTGCCCATGTGTAACACTTGTTAGGTTTAATTCCACACACCTTATGTGATGTTGGCTCAGATGCTGGTCTTTACGACACAAGTCCACTAGCAGTCCTCCAGCATTCCAATAAACATTCATAATTTGGCCTTTTAAGAGGTGGCTTCTCTGTTTCTCATGACTGAGTTTCTTTACAACACTACAACATGAAAAATAAAGCCAGATTTTCAAGAAAAGAGAAAATGAAGAAAATAAGGAAAGATCACTCAAAAATGCAAACTTTTTTGTAACATTAGATTCTGTAAAAGGCATGGAAAATACATTAGTAGTTATGATTTCATAAGCTATACAAAAATTATGATATACTCTTGTCTACTATTTGTTCAACTAACAAGTCTACATGCAGCTCAATGATTCAAAGTACGGATCACAAAGTAGGTTCAAACTACTCCATCTCCTAACTCTGCAAGTCAGTTTCTCCATACCTGTTTCCTCACCTATAAAATGAGGATGATACCATGGTTATTAGGTATGTAATATTAGGTAAGTATTAGACAATGAAAACAGGATAACTGACACTGATAGACCATTAACTAGCATCACGATTATTTTAAGATCACGGAAGGGGCTGGGAGTGGCCTGGTGGTAGAGTGATTGCCTAGCATGCATGAGGAAGCCCCGGGTTCAATTCCTCAGTACCACATACACAGAAAAGGCCAAACGTAGTGCTATGCTTAAGACGCAGAGTGATAGCCTTGAGAAAGCCAAAGGAGAGTGCCCAGACCCTGAGTTCAAGCCCCAGAACTGGCACCAAAAAAAAATCCACAGGGAATCACAGAATATATACCCCAGAACTCAAATAAGTTGCAAAATTTATCTTTGCACAGAAGTGTAAAAAAATTTCAAACTTTCTTTTTTTTCTGGTTGGTCATAAGGCTTGAACTCAAGACCTGGGTGCTGTCCCTGAGCTTTTTTGCTTAAAGTTAGCACTCTACCACTTTAAGACACAGCACCTCCTCCAGGCTTCTGGTGGTTAACTGGAGATAAAGAGTCTCACAGACTTTCCTTTCCTGCTCACACTTAAATTTGAACCGCAATCCTCAGATCTTAGTCTCCTAAGCAAGGAGGATTACTGGCATGAGCCACTGGTACTGGGCTAAAATTCCTTTATTGATAAGCTGGAAGATGTAACTAATAGAAAACTACCAATTTTACAAAATTTGTACTCACACTGCTGGGCATTGGTGGCTCATGCCTGTAATCCTAGGTACTTGTGAGGGAGAGATCTGAGAACTGAGGTTCAAAGTCAATCTGGGCAGGAAGGTCTGTCACACTCTTATCTCAAATAAATAAGCAAAAAAACTCCAAGTGGAGCTATGGCTCAATGGGTAGAGCACCAGCCTTGAGCAAAAAAAAAAAAAAAAAAAAGCTAAGGGACAGCACCCAGATCCTGAGTTCTTATCCCAGGACTGGTGTATGTGGGGGCACATGGCCACTTATAGGCACATGAGCACTCATCCCCACACCCCCTCACACACACCATCATATTTACAAATCAAAAGTTCCAGTCCACCTAAATAATATTACCATTTACATTGACAAGAGGATTATAATGACGAAAAAAGCAAAAGGCAAGCAGATAAAAGCTTATCAGCAAATCACAACTTCAAAGCAGCAGAAATGTTCAGCAGTAGCCAAATCAGAGCTTACAAAATACATGAAACCCTGTAAGAAACTAATAAGCCTATTTTAACAATCTACCTCTTTCCCCTTCCTAGTGATTTCTCATTTTGTTTAATGGGCAGATATATCAGGTTAATCTAAATAACAATCCTGTAAAGCATTGTACAATAAACATTCATATCACCTTTTACTTAACTGGAGTTCTATGTGTAACCTAAAAATCAAACGTTAAATGCTAGCTCCAGTGTAAATAATTTTGCTATATATAACTTACTCAGATTGAATTGGACTAGCTATGCACACTCCTTTATATATGACTTGCATAAATTCACAGGTAACACTTTGAAAGCCAATTACAGGCCAAATGCCATGTTTAAGACTGGGGGAATGAAATCAAACAGAGCAATGACACAAATGTTTATAATTTCATAATACTATAGACTGTCAATTCTCTCTGTATTTTAGAGCTCCAACCAACAACATAACAAAACAAACAACAAAAACTACCTAGTAACTTTTGTTCTACAAAAATCATTGCTGCTCCTGTTGATTACTGGCTGAGCACTATAGTTAAGTTCTTGTTGATAAGTATACACTGCATTTTGAAACAGGAAAGAACAGCAGAAATTTGTGATCAGAATCTTACAGAATGAACAGCTTAGGTCCTTCTTTCTTACATGTCTAAATATTGTCAAATACAATTAAGCCGATATGAGTTGGACTGTATGATATACTTCCTACCATTCTTTGCTATTCATCTCCTGTTTCATCTTTTCCTGTTTCAATTCCTGTACATCACTGGAAGCTATTCTGGCAAAGTGCTTTTGCCATCTCACAGGTTTCCCACATTTACATATCCTGCTGCTCTTGCTACTGTGCACTTACGTTCAGTCTAACTTGCCCAAATATTACTAAACATTAATATAAAATTTCAACTAAACTTGGGTTTACACAACTTGAAGAGAATATGATAAAATTGTAAGTCACCATGCCAGATCACTGAAAACATGCTGGAATTTAGAAAAGAACACGAGTAAACCTAAGTGGCTCTGTCCAGGTAGTTGGGCTACCTGGTTCCTACTGCTATTCAAAGAAGGCATCAACCAGAATGCTCCCTTCAGGTGCTTCAATTTCAAATGAGTCCAAATTTAGACTGTGCTTTGGAACAAAGTGAAAACTATCTTGCATATTTTTATAGTTCTTTAATATCCACAGGATGACTCACAGTTATGTATCACAGGGGCCAGGTACTTTCATTTCTAAAAAAGGAATACATTTGAGTGCTGGGTAGGCTGGCCTACAACTTGAATGCCTGGTGACCAGGCATGAAAAACAAGGGAGAGGCTAATGTCTCTGTCTCCACCTCAGGCCCAGGACTAGGAACTAGTTTAAAATTTAATATTTGCTGGATGCTCCTGCCTCATGCCAGTAATCCTAGCTACTCAGAAGACTGAGATCTGAGGAAAGTTTGTGACACTCTTATCTCCAATTAAACTCCAAAAAGCATGAAGTGGAGACACTTTTCAAGTAATATAGCAATACAACCTTGAGCAAAACAGTTCAGGGATAGCACCCAGGCTATGAGTTTGAGCCCTAGGATAGGAACCAAAAAAATGTTACATTAACTCAAGGTTGTAATTTTCAGAAGTCATGCTAATATTGGGTCATCTTTTTTTCTTTTTCTGTGATGAGGCTTGACTTCAAGACCTAGGTGCCATCCCTGAGCTCTTTTGCTCAAGGCTAGTGCTCTACCACTTTGAGCCCCAGCTCCACTTGTGGTTTTCTAACAGATAACTGGAGATAAGAGTCTCACAGACTTTCATGCCTAGGCTGACTCTGAATGGGATCCTCACATCTCAGCATCCTGAGCAGCTAGGATTACAGGTGTGAGACACCAGCATACAGCTGAGCCTACCTCTTGCAAACCTATTTTACCAAGCCATTCAAAACACTCTGGCACCAAGCAGCCTAGAAGAAATATTTTGAAACTATTTACTAGGGTGCGAATAGAAATCAGTCTCTCCAGCAGTTCTTCACAGGATGACATACATCCTCAAAACAGAAAAAAAATTCTTCTCTGACTAAAAGATGATTTTTTTGTAATTCACAACATTACACACACCCTACATCCACCTTCTATAATGGGTCTGTTTACTGAGAAGTTTCAGTAAGACAGCAAGTAAACAATACTAGTCCACTTCACTATACCCGTAACTAGAAACCAACCCGCACTTAATAGAAACCAAGCCATTTGTGACTTCAACTGCTTTGTCTTTAAAGATAGTCCTGGGTTTGAACTCAGGGCCTGAGCACTCTCCTTGGACTTTCTCAAGGCTAGAGCTCTACCACTTGAGCCTCACCACCACTTCCAGCTTTTTTCTATAAATGTGGGACCAAGGAATCGAACCCGGTTCTTCATGCATGCTAGGCAAGCACTCTACCACTAGGCCAAACTCCTGGCCCCAAAGCTGCATTTTTAAAAATAAGATTTGAAAAACTGCCTGACTTTTCTCTCAAACACTTCCACTAATGTTTCTGTTTCCTGACATCAGTACAAGATAGATTATGAAAAACACCAAAGATTTATTAGCAATTTTTCACTGTAGGTAGAAGATATTAACACACTAAAACAACTCCATTGAAAGATGCACACAGATTTCAGAAGGTTACAAGCACCTAGTTACTGGATACCTCAACTGAAAACAATAATTTTTCAATTAAGTTTTATAATAGAAGAATTCATAGAAATGACTTCCCAATTAGAGCCACAGAAGTCTAATACAGGAACTCAGAAAGTAAAATCCTATCTTCTGGGATTTGGACAAAACATCCTAAGTACGGAGGCTGAAGAAGCTCATAATTTTAAAATAGTGGCTAATATCATTGCAAACTTATGACAAATAATTTCAGGTAAGATTAGAGCAGCAGCAGTTTTAAATAAATGACACTGCTCCCTTCTAAACATCTCTATTACTATGTAACTATACTCACTGACAGCATAAAAATCTATTGTATCCAAGACCGCATAGGAGTCCTCTACAAACATACAGAAAAAAATGTCTGGAACCCAGCATTCAAAAAAAAAATCTTGGGGCCGGGAGTTTGGCCTAGTGGTTAAAGTGCTTGCCTAGCATGCATGAAGACCCGGGTTCCATTCCTTGGTACCACATCTATAGAAAAAGCCGGAAGTGATGCTGAAGCTCAAGTGGTAGAGTTCTAGCCTTGAGAAAGTCCGAGGACAGTGCTCAGGCCCTGAGCTCAAGCCCAGGACTGGCAAAAAAAAAAAAAAAAAAAAAATCTTAAAAAAAATATTTGCTGGGCCGGGAGTTTGGCCTAGTGGTTAAAGTGCTTGCCTAGCATGCATGAAGACCCGGGTTCGATTCCTCGGTACCACATACATAGAAAAAAAAAAGCCAGAAGTGGTGCTGAGGCTCAAGTGGTAGAGCTCTAGCCTTGAGAAAGTCCAAGGACAGTGTTCAGGCCCTGAGCTCAAGCCCAGGACTGGCAAAAAAAAAAAAAAAAAAAAAAAAATATTTGCTGGGCGTCTGTGGCTCATGCCTCTAAGCCTAGCTACTGAAGAGGCTGAGATCTGAGGATCATGGTTTGAAGCCAGCCAGGGAAGGAAAGTCTGTGAGAGTCTTATCTCCTATTAAAGCACAGAAAATGCCAGAAGTGGTGTAATAACTCAAGTGAGCTCAAGGACAGCACCCTGGCCCAGCATTCAAGCTCCAGGACTGAGAAGAAAAAAAAAACAAAACTGTTTTTTTTTTAATCAAAATATTGCCCAAGGAAAGGCCACAGGGTACATGTGTACAAACATATTATAACATTTGCATTAGTCAATATGAATGAATCCAGTTTACAACCAACACTGTGCTTGTACCATGAGTTAGGACTGAGATGAGAGCTAAACAGAATTACAGGATGGATCACTTGACTTGCCTAAAGCAAGTACCTCCCTGAGCATACTGTTCAGTAAAAGGCTCCTGCTCAAGGGAAGCATCCCATTAGAAGAACAAAGAAACAACAGGGCTGCAACTGCGACATCAAGAGCTGGCAGGTTTACCCAATGGGGTAACTACAAAGAAAGTGCAGTGCTTCCTTAACACTGTCCTAGAGAATGTCCAGCCTTTCTCCCACCAACCTATATGCCCACCAGCCTAACCTACAATTTTTCATAAAACACCCAGAACTTCGGATGTACTGAAAAACCTGAAAGGAAGTGTCTCATGATGAGACTTTAACTCAGGAGTTTAAGAGGTAAGATCGAAGTTTTCCTCTCAAAGTACGTTTATAGTATTTAAGACATAAAACAGTTTGGTAGGGAATACACACCAACAATACAACTAATAGAAAGCAAAACAAAAACAAACAAAAAAACCCACATGTTCAGGCATCTGAATCTTCATACTTTTTTTTAACTGCAAACAAAACATTAAAAATAACCTGTTTAAAGCCTCAACCTTTTTTCCAGACGCCCTTTAGAGGTTACGAGGCAATGAATGGCACTATGCAAACGCAAACCTCTATGTTCCAATGCCTGAAGAGGCCATGGAAAAGGGGGAGTCTCAAAGTGTGAAGACAACCCATTTCAAGTAGGGCACAGTATTCTTTCAACTCTCATAACATAATGGCTGTTGCTAAGGTGAACAGCAAACTTTTAAGAAAAATATTCAAAATCCCCATGGGATAAATTATGCGAGTCATTCAATTACTGAGAGGCAACATTCTCCAGACAGTTGACTTAGTATTTCTGAACCCTAGGCCCATCAGTCCTCTTTAGCAGACCTTGAGACCACACATCAGAGCTGCAGGAGTAACTGTCTGGAATCTATCTTCCTTTAAAGCCATGTCCTCTTGTATAACTTTTTAAACAAATTATTATTATAAAATGAATTCAAAGTAAAATAGTTACTACTGTGTGTAATAATTGGCCAGGCTCCTGAGGGTCCCAGAGTAACAATAACTTCTAAAGATCCAGAAGGTGAGGGCAGAAATGGTGTCACCAGGCCTTTCTCAACACGGAACTTAAGCCAGCTCAAGTTAAAAAGCCCACTACAGGAGGGGGAAAAATTGATAGCAATGGTTAAATATTAGGGTTGAAATCCTTACTTCTCATTAGTTTCTGTAGGGTATTTTTGAGGTGAAGAGGGAATTTTATTTTGCAAGAAAAAAATACTCTCTGAAAACTTAGCAAGCAATCATTTGTTTTAACATTTATGGGATATACTAATTATTCCAAAAGGTTTTTATTTCTATAATTGGTATCAACAACCTATTTAAAAGGAAAACAGATTAAGTCTTTAGCTAAATGCTGATGACTCACATTTGTAATCCTAGCTACTTTGGCTGAGATGGGAGGATCTGAGTTCAAGGCTAGTGTGGGAAGTAAGACCCCTTCTCAACTGATAACTGAAAATGGTGTTGTATACTTGTCATCCCAGCTACAGTGGAAAGCCTAAAACAGAAGGCTCACAATCCAGGATCATAGCCCAGGAGCATGCTCAGGCAGGAAGTCAGACCTTACCTCAAAAATAACTAGGACAAAAACAGCTAGCAAGAGATGTGGCTCGGTGGTACACCCTGCTACAAGCCATGAGGTGTGCACAGCTCAAACCTTAGTACCTCAAAAGAAAAAAGAAAAAAAAAACCACACCTCCAGTCACATATGTTTTTCATTATTCATATTTACCAGAAGCGCTCTGTGGCTCAAGGGGTAGGATGGTAGCCTTGAGCTGAAGAGCTCAGGGACCAGCACCCAGGCCCAGAGTTCAAGCCCCACAACTGATTAAAAAAAAAAAAAAAAAAAAAAAGGTAGTGATCACTAGCCAGGCACTGGTGGCTCATGTCTGTAATCTAGCGACTTAGGGGGCTGTGATCTAAGGACTATAGCTTGAAGCCAGCCAGGGCAGGAAAGTCTGTTAATAATCAGAAAAAGCCGGAAGTAGCACTGTGGTTCAAATAGATCACTAGCCTTGAGAACAAAGAGGCTCAGGGTCAGCACCTAGTCCCCAAGTTCAAGTCCCAGGATCAGAAAAAAGAAAAAAACAAAAAACAACATAGTGAACATTTCAATAGATAGTGTTCTAGAAAGGAAAACAGAATGTAAAAACTCATAAGATTTAATCAGAGAAAATGCACAATATTGTGCTTTTTATTAATGGCATATTGCCACAAAGTATACTTTTCTCACAAAACAAACATTTCTCACTAATTTTTACACTTTAGTACTCAACAAAATTAAGTATTTATACTAAGTATTTATAGTATCATTAATCATCCTTTTATGATTATAAGGGATAGTTTTGCCTTATCTCTGGATAAGTAAGACACTATACTGTATCTGATAAACTAAGCATTTCTAAAACTTAAGTCTTACTGCCCATCTTTGGTAAGAATTTCCATCAGATATGCATGCCCCAAGGTTAAAGCATGTCTTTATGGCAATTGAAGAGCTGATATTAAGATTCCCAAGTACAAGGTATCTCAGGGTTAAAGATGGTGAGATCATTTGGCAGGTGTCTTCATTCCTCGCAGAGTCTGGCAGATGACTAAACAGCAGGATTCCTATACACTTCACAGAGGAACTCCCTTCTGAGATAACAAGACAGAGAACTAGTTTATCAACTACTCAGACACTCAGTTCAGAGAAATAACTACGGAGTGGGATGAAAAAAATATCAAGTCCAAAGATTTGAACTGAAAGTAATAACATGAAACTCAATGATGTGTGGAAAGTGATGTTTATTCTGAAAATATTAGTCATAAATACAGGTCAAGAAGATCTTAGGAGACAAGAGAAAAACAAGGAAAAAAAATCTGAGCATTCTGGAGAGTTCTCTAAGGAAGACACACTGAGGATTCTGGATCCCCCCTCAATGTGAAGTGTGAAGGCTACTTAAGAAGAACAGTTGGAGAAAGTAAGCAATGTTAAGGAGCTTCTTACAATTATGGTCATTAGGAGGTTATGAAGAGTCAAAAAGTAAGGCACAAGCAGGGCACTGGTGGCTCCTGTAATACTGAAATTTGAGATTGTGGTTTGAAGCCAGCCCAGGCAGAAAAGTCCTTGAAGCTCTTATCTACAAATAACTCAGAAAAGGCTGAAAGTTGTTAAGCACTAGCCTTAATCAAAAGAAGACAGTACCAAGACCCATAATTCAAGCCCCAGGAAGGCAGAAAAAAAGGCGGGGGGTGGGGAGGAGAGGGAGGGAGGAATGACAAAATAAAGGAACAAGGTAATTAAAACCAAAAAGTAGGAGTTTGGCCTAATGGTGGAGTGCTTGCATGGAATGCATGAAGCCCTGGGTTCGATTCCTTGGTACCACATACACACAAAAAAAGCCAGATATGAGTGATATATATATATATATGTGCCATATAATGAGTGACTGTTGTCTTTAATATACTATGTTATCTCTCATCTCTTTTGCTGTCCCTTGGTTATCTCATATTGTTACAGTATTTCACCTTGTTATCTGATATATTATATATATATGTGTATTTGGTTATTTGAAATAGGATAGAGAAGGGGGAAAAATAAGATGAGGGTCGGGGGTAGGAGAAGGGAAATGGGGACTAAGACATGAGAAAGAGAATCAATGTTTGTGAAGTAATGTACCTTCTATGTGGTGAATATAATGTAACCCTTCTATTAATTGCAATAAAAAAAAATATGAGGAAAAAAAAGCCAGAAGTAATTCTGTGGCTTCAGTGGTAGAGCACTAGCCTTGAGAAAGCCCAAGGACAGTGCCTGGGCCCTGAGTTCAAGAAAGAAAGAAAGAAAAAAAGAGAGAGGGGGGAGGAAGGGAGGGAGGAAGAGAGAGGGGGGGAACGAAAGAAAGAACAAAAGAACGAAGGAAAGAGGAAGGAAGGAAGGAAGGAAGGAAGGAAGGAAGGAAGGAAGGAAGGAAGGAAGGAAGGAAGAATGGAAGGAAGGAAGGAAGGAAGGAGAAATCTAAAATTTACACAGTTACACACTATATCTAAGAATGTCTTCCATATTATGTTTGGGGGGAGGTTGTATGTGTCCTATAGCAATCATTCTTAAATGTTGAGTTTAACAGCTGTAACTGTTGTCTCAGAAAACACCCATATACATCCTTTTACAGTACTAACTCCTGCAATCTATGAAATTGATCCAACCATTATTCCTCCTCCACTTTTCTTTTAGTGGGGGGAAGGCAGTCATGGCGAACTCAGCCTGGATGCTGCCATGTTTCTAAGTCTCTCAGATTGCATAGTAATACTAACCAAATGCTCACTTCATGCCTACCCCATGGTAAGCACACATGCAAGGAAAGCTGACCAAGGGCAGTACTGGCTATATGTACTTGCTGTGTGTGTGTCTCCTTCCTGGTGCACATCTTCTTCTGGCACACTAGCCAGTTCCTGCCAGATGCAACCTGCTATTAGCTATGTGCAAATACTATCCTTAGTTTCCTGCTCTCCCTAGGTCTTTGGTCACTTTTCATCCACATCTCCTGAACCACTCCCACCCAATTTGCCTGGACCTTCAAATTTCATTCTTTCTGCTCCACTGTTTCTAGGCAGGAATCTGCAGATATATCTTCTATTCTATTTCTTCTTTCTTTTTTGGGGGGGGGGGCAGTCTTGGGGCTTAATGGGCCTATGACCTATGCACTGTCTTTGAGCTTTCTCACAGCTGGTGCTCTACAGCTTGAGCCACCACTTCCAGCTTCTTCTATGTATATGGTACTGAGGAATCTAACCCAGGGCTTCATGAATGCTAGGCAAGCCCTCTACCACTACGTCACATTTACAGGCCCATGTCTTCTATATACCTTAATCATACATCGACACACAACCCATCTCTGAGAGCTCGGCTGGGGGGGGGGGAGTGAAATTTGGGGAAGACAATGTAATTCCACAAAAAAAAAAAAAAAAACACAAGATGTTTAAGGCATCGTCTAGATCCCAATGCAGCTAATCTTAGAAGACCTATAACCCTTAGCAATGAGTGTGTGTCTCTGGGCCTTCCATTTTCTTATCTATGAGATGGAAAGAAAACTGCCTGTACATCAGAAGGACAAAGGCAAGATGACATGAGATAACCTACAGCAAGACCCAGTAACAGCCTTGGAGCTCTCTTTAACCAGTCCTCACAGTGCTAAGGAGGAGCTCATACAGTGCCTTCAAGATCTAACTGGAATACAACACTTTCTCCTTTGATTGTCTCTGCTTTCCAGTATACTCTCCTGATATCCATTCTGATTCCGAACTTGAACATGAATCTCCTGGTCTGTTGTATTTGCCTTCAAATGTCCCAGACACTGGTGTCTAAGTAAAATGTGGGGAGGGAGCAGCAGAGGGCACTGTGCAGATAGAAGTGGTCGCCATATTAGAAGTCTCACAGACAGTATACCTCCAGAAACATGCCATTCATATCACAGGCCTGTATTCAGTCATCTACAACCCCGCAGAAGGCCACCATAGTTCTGTGAATGCAGAGCCCACACAATGACTACAGGTGAGGCAGAGGTCCAGACAGCTAAGCTTTCCAATTCAGTCACAACCAAAACCAAAACCCTCAGACACAATTTCAATTGAGCCAATATATGGAAGGGCTTTTCTACTCAGTATTCTCTAACGCATCTCAAGATGTGTTACCAAACCAATATGGCATCTGTAGAAATCATCTATATTCATCCTATCCTCTCAAAAAATGGTATCTTTCATTTGTTTTTAAAGATTGTGTCTGGGAGCCAGACTCAGTGCCTCATGCCTGTTATCCTAGCTAGTCAGGAGGTTGAAATCTGAAGATCACAGCTCAAAACTAGCCAGAGCAGGAAAACTGATCAAACTCTTTATTTCCAATTAATCACCAGAAAACTGGAAATGGTGCTGTGAGGCACAGCACACAGGCCCTGAGTTCAAGCCACAACTGAACCCCCCTCCACCCAAGAAAAAGAAAAACAAAGAAGTAAAAGGAAAAGTTGAGAAACAGAACAAATAAAAAGAAACAAGCCCATTGCTTGCGGCTTACACCCATAATCTTAGCTACTCAAGAAGGTGAGATATGAGGATGAGACTCTTCTCTCCTATTAACCATCAAAAAGCAAGATGTGCAGCTGTGATTCAAGTGGTAGTAGAATGATGGGCTTTCTCCCCTACCCCCGCCAAAATAACTCTGTATGAGAAAGCATATTACATACATACATGAAAATGTCACAATAAGAAAAAGTTTTACACATATTAAAATTTCTCTAAAATATTTATACATTTAAATATTAAGTATACACAAAATGAATTATATTCCATTGTTTTTTAATATTTCATTCAAAGGACCTTAGAAAAACTATAAAAAATAAACGTAATCGGGCACAGTGGCTCACACCACCTATAATCCTAGCTACTCAAGAGGCTGAGATCCCTGAGATTCTTATCTCCAATTAACCTTAAGAAAACGGAAGTGGGGCTTGGCTCAAGGATAGGGCGGCCTTGAGGGTTCAGGGACAATGCCCAGGCCCGAAGTAGGGTGGTAGCCCTGAGCTAGAGAGCTCGGGAACAACGCTGGGTTCAAGCCACATGACCCTCCCCCCCCACACACACAAATGTATATAGACATCATTTTTGTTGTTTAATCTTATTTTTATTATATTTTAGTAGTTGTACAAAGGAGTTACAATTCAACAAACCAATTTATAAGTACAACACATCTTAAGCCATATCACCATTCTCATCATTCTTCCCATACACTATTTTCTTATATATTCTTTGTACTCTATTGAGGATTTCAATAGAAATTAAATATTTCTATTAAAAATTAAGCATTTAACATATATAGAAAATTAAGCCATTTATTATAAATTTCTAGAGAAAATAAAAGCTATCTATATGTATTCTCATACTCAAAAGTCAGACCTGACATGCCCTAACTTTTTGTTGGGTTTCTTTTAAGCTAAAAATGAGATTCCCACAAAAGTGAAATTTGAGCCATTTATTTAGGTGAGAATATTGAGTTTTCACATCATACAATCTTTGCACAGACAGGAGAAGGAAAGAGCAATAAAGTTAGTGATCTTTCACGCATTAGATCAAAATAACCTTTTGATCTAATGAGAACAAGAACCTTTAGGCAGCATGTAATGATTGGTATGAAAATTCAGGCCACACACACTGAAAATACCGACTTGTACTAGCTTTTTATCTAGGTTATTTCAAGAAGCTGTGCCAGAAAACTTGAGTGTATAATTCGCAGGTTTCACCATTATCTCTATTCCAGTTCATAATAAATGTATCCAGCACACTTTTGACAGTTGCAGGTATAAAATCCACAGAGAAAGACATGTGTTTTAAAATACATCACTATTAGTTAATTCTAATGCATAAACTATTAAAGAATTTTCATGACGTAAAAAGTAAAATGAATTCATTTTTATTTTTTGGTAGATTTAAATTTACCATCTAACATTATAGGACAATTAAAAACAAATACATCTTAATTCCTCTGACATATGATAAAGAAGTTGCCAGGACTCTATCTGGGGAACTAATTGATGTCCAGACTTTCACTCATTCTGGGGTACCAGGTCCTTTCTGAGAATCCAAGCAAAAATGTTGACAGGAGCAGGAGGGGCTATGCCCAAAATAACTCTTCATTTACTCCAAATGAGTAGACAATGAAAGAGTCCTTTTCAGCATCCTCCAGTTATAATCCTAGGGGTGGAGGGTGGGAGTAGGGGGGATATATAGACCCCTGACTTAGTTCTGGTAAAGGTTACAACTCAAGCTAGGACCCAGTGCTAACAAACTCTAATTCAGAACTCAAGTCACAACTTATATACAAAATGAAATTCATCTATTTCAAGAACTAAGGGGATGGGTAGCTGGTAGTGTAATGAGAGCACTATTTTCAGACAGATCACTAACAGGAGCTACTGACTCAGCGTCCTCTCTTTCTGACCACTACTGCCCATTAGTCCATCCCTTTACATGGTCAGAAATGAATCGTTTTAGTCAAATGAGAGCCAAACCACACAATTATCACTAGGAGTCATAAATATCTTGCCATGACTTTCCTCTATACACTAAGAGTTTCAAATCATGGTTAGTAAAGCTAGGAGTCACCATGCTTGTTTACACCTACTGCTCTAGAACAATTATTAGCAGCACTGTTCTGTTCTAAAGGATCTGTTTAGCCAATACATCATAAGATCAACCTAGCAATAAGGTGTGACAAGCTAAAGATACATTAGTATTAGAAAGCAACATTTTTGGGAGAGGGTAAGGTTAGGGAAATGGGAACAAAAACATGAGAAGGGGTATCAAGGTGTGAGAAGTAATGCACCTACTACCTGGCGAACGTAACTGTAACCCCTCTATACATTACCCCAACAATAAAAAATAAAAGAAAGCAACACTTGTGGGCCAGGAGTTTGGCCTAGTGGTAGAGTGCTTGCCTAGCACGCACAAAGACCTGGGTTCAATTCCTCGGTACCACATTCATAGGAAAAAAATAATTTAAAAGCTGAAGTGGTGCTGTGGCTCAAGCCTTGAGAAAGCCCAAGGACACTGCTCAGGCCTTGAGTTCAAGCTCAGGACTGCCAAAAAAAAAAGGAAAAACAAGCTGTGTTATCTAAAACTTCTTTTTCAAAGTCAATACTCATCTTATTTCTAAGTAAATTTATCTAATATCAACCCTGCATGTGTGTACATAAAATATTCCAACTGTTTTAAGCTAAACCCAAATTTTCAAGTGACTATGTGTTGTGGGTTTTTTGTTGTTGTTGTTGTTTGGGGTTTTGTTTTGTTTTTTGCCACTCAAGGGAACTGAACTCAAGGCCTGAGCACTGTCCTTAGACTTTCTCAAGGCTAGAACTCTACCACTTGAGCCACAGCACCACTTCCAGCTTTCTTCTATATATGTGGTACCTAGGAATCGAACCCAAGTCTTCATGCATGCTAAGGCAAGCAGTTTTACCACTAGGCCAAATTCCCAGCCCAAGTTACTATGTTTTAAAGAAGTGATTTTCCTGTCTACATTTGCTTGGCAGTAAAAACAAATAAGTAACATAAAAAGTTCTATGTCTATTTTTTTAATTTTAAGATAATTTTTAAAAGCATGTGCTGAATTAAGTCCCATAGTGTTGAGGTTGTAATACAGGACTTCTTGAATGCTACGCAATACTCTTACATACCTAGCTTGCAACATATTTTTAAATGAAAACAATACTTCTCTTTTTTAACCTGAATGCAAGTGCCATTTTTCAGAAATTATTATTCCTTTTCTTTATTTTTTTTTCCCAGTCCTGGAGCTTGAATTCTGGGCCTGGACATTGTCCCTAAACTCCTCTTCCTCAAGGCTAGTACTCTACCACTTGAGCCACAGTGCCACCTCTGGCTTTTTCTGAGTAGTTTACTGGAGGTAAGATTCTCACAGACTTCTGCTCTAGCTGGCTTCAAACACCATCTTCAGATTGTAGCTTCCTGAGCAACTAGGAGTACAGGCGTGAGCCACCCATGTCTGCGTAGAAATCATTATTTCTCATGCAATGGGCAAACTTTACCTGTAATATAACATTTTTTAACTTGACATTTTTACTACATTTCTTTCATAAGATACATGTGCTTAACCCCAATACACAGGTCTATATATCCTATATATTTTTTGACTAAAAATATATTTTTGCCCACTGATCTACAGTACACTACATTAGAATATAAATGCTATGTTATATGAACATTTCTAAAATAATTATGCGTTTTTCTATTTATTTATTTATTGCCATCCTGGGCTTGAGCTCAGGGCCTGAGCACTGTCCTTGGGCTTTCTCAAGGTTAGAGCTCTTCTACTTGAGCCATAGCACAACTTCTGGTTTTTTCTATGTACGTGGTACCGAGGAATTGAACTCGGGTCTTCATGCATGCTAGGCAAGCACTCTAACACTAGGCCAAAACCCCAACCCAATAGTATATTTTTTTATTGTGACAAAACTGATTTTAGATTGTTGTTCTTAATGTACTGTTATTTCTCCTTTGTTGCCCTTTGGTTAATCTCATATTGTTATCGTATCTTACTTTGTTACCTGGTATACTGTATATACATTTATTTGACTATTTGAAATAGGAATGGGAAGGGGGGAAACAATATGATTGGGAGAGGGTGGGAGTGGGAAATGGAGACAAAATCATGAGAAGGGGTATCAATGTGTGAGAAGTAATGCACACACTATTTGGTGAATGTAACTGTAACCACTCTATACATTACAATAAAAGATTTTTTTTTAAAAACTAATTTTATTTAAAATGCTCAAGGAGTTCTGGGGAGTGTGGTAGTGTGCCCTTCTCTACAGAAAGTAAAATGCCTTAAGAAAATATAAAATAAAATGTTCAGGTAGATAAAAGTGGACTCAAGTGATCTCGTAATTCCTAACCTTCAGAAACACAGGTCTGCAAAACATGCTGTGCTTCTACATCTTGGAATTATTCTACAAAGTCTAGTTTTATTCTGGCATATCTTTAAATTTTAATAATAAAATAATCTAGAATTTTCAGCTCTAAAAATGTAGGATTTATACAAAGAACAAGCAAAAAATAGAATCCATTGTTAGATATTAAAATTAACAGGAAGAGAAGTATAGAAAGGGACAAGAGTACTAAGTAAAGAGTGGGGAAAATGAGAAGGAAAATAGAAAACTCCTTCAAGAAAAAAAAACACAAAACTTAAATCCTAACAGTCACGAAAAAAAACCTGTAGCTTACAATAAAAAAAAAATCACATTCCCTAAAAAAAAAAAAAAAACTGTAGCTGTGTGTGGTGGTATTCACCTGTACTCCCAACTCTCTAGGAGTTAGAAGAGGATCACAGAGGTGAAGCCAGCTCAACCAATGTTAGAAGGCCTCTATTGCAATAAGAAACAAAAACACTCGTTCTACCAGGAATGAAATAACAATACCTTATAGCAAGTACAAGGCCCTATTTTACTCCTTTTATTCAAAACAAGACAGAAAACCAAAATGAAGATATCAAGGTAAATGTTTGATAAACTAGGTCTCCGTATGTGATAAGCATGAAACTGTTCTAACTGAAATGAAGAATTCACCCAGTCCTTACCGAATTTTTCCTGATAGGTTCTCCTAAGGTCCTTGAAGTGGGGCTCATTTCTTCTATAAGTAACAGTAAATTTTATTTATTTTTTTAATATTTTTATTGTAATTAATAAAAGGGTTACATGATATTCACCAGATAGAAGGTGCATTAATTCACATACATTGATACCCTTTCACATGTCTTGGTCCCCATTACCCTCCCCCCCCCATACCCCATCTTGGTTTTCCCCCCTTCCTTATCCAATTTCAAATAACCGAATACAAATATATCCAATATATCAGATAACAAAGGGAGATACTGTAACAATATGATATAACCAAGGGACAGCAAAAGAGATGACAGATAACATAGTACATTAAGGACAACAATCATTCATTATATGGCTTTTGTTTCAATATCCTGGAGGTCCTTTCAATTAGCTTCATACTATATGGCCTTATGTATCAAGGGTTTGTTCTATTGCAAATCTCTGCTAGTAGAGCCCAAGGTTTCTACTGATTATGACGAATGAGGGAAACCACTGAGCCTAAGTTCTTTTGAGTCTGGCTTACTTCACTTAATATGATTTTTTCTAAGTCTTTCCATTTCCTAACAAATGGGGCGATGTCGTTCTTTCTGACAGCAGCATAGAATTCCACTGTGTACAAATACCACATCTTGTTGATCCACTCATCAACTGAGGGACATCTAAGTTGGTTCCATATCTTTGCTATGGTGAATAATGCTACAATGAACATTAACAGTAAATTTTAATAGTCCATAGAAGTAGCTAAGAACACCATCAATGACTAAGATGACTCTTCAGTGACTTTTAAATGTACACACAGATAAAGGAACAGCAACAAAGAGGTCACACTACTCCTGTTCAAAAATACAGCAATGGATGGTGATAGGCTTCTCCAAAAGAAGCATTAAAAAAAAAAAAAAAAAACTATTTTGCTGGTAGTTCACACCTGTAGTAATCCTAGCTACTCAGAAGGATGAGATCTGAGGTTCAAAGGCAGCCCAAGCAGACAGATCTGAGATCTCTAATCAGTGAAAGGGTAGAGGTGGAGCTGCTATGGCTTTCAAGTAATAGAGCAAAAATCTCAGGGACAGTGCCCAGACCCTGAGATCAAGCCCCAGGACTGCATCCAAAAAAAAAAAAAAGTTGCTGCTCATTAAAATTTGTGCTGGGCACCAGTGGCTCACACCGTAATCCTTGCTACTCAGAAGGCTGAGATCTAAGGATTGTGGTTCAAAGCCAGCCCACAGGAAATTCCAAAAGACTTATCTCCAATTAACCACCAAAAAAAACAAAGTAGCACAGTGGCTCAAGGGGCAGGGTGCTAGCCTTGAGCTGACAAGCTCAGGGACAGCACCCAGGCCCAGAGTTCAAGCCCAGGACTGAAAACAACAACAAAAATTTGGAACCCATTATAGGAGTTGGTGAGTGGGCTGCCTCCTTCCTCCCTCTCCCCTTTGAAGCAGGATAGAGTCAAGTTGCTCTGCTCCACTAGAGCTCTATAGACCCAACTCAAATCTTTCAGGGAATCTACTGTGATACCTTCAGCTAAGGTTCAAGGGTAACACTGCTATATACTGTAGTCAGTAAATCTGTGCTTCCACCTCTGAAATGTATCCATCATTTAAGAATGTGTTTTTAGCTTTCAGTTCGCCTCATTCTGAATCTATCCACTGGACTGAATCCTATGATCTTTTAACATTCTCCTGCCTCAAAACACTCCCAATATCCTCACTCCTTTTAATGTGACCTCATGTTCTGCCCAGTAAAGAGTTCTGTTTTAGCTTAATCAACTATTATTAGTCTGCCCTACTCTGCTAATCCGGTTCTGCAAGAAAGGCCTTCATTTTGCATGCCAGGTCCAACACTGCCTGCCTCTTGAAAATGACTGTCACTCAGAAGATAAATGCCATTGTGTGTAAGATAACAGAGTCATTGTCAATCTATATGCTAGTATATAGTGACTTTGGAACTTAATTCAAGATGTTTAAATTTGTCTAAGCATTTCTACTTCTGAGTTTGATTTCCTACTTCTCACAAATGAATGTTGCTTGGCTATCCATATATTGAGGTATTTTAAAGTGCCAAACCTAATTATGAAACATTTGTTAAGTCCTACCATCTTGTTTCCTCTTTCCATCTTCCTTCTCTCTTTCTTTCTTATAAGTTTTATAGCCAGGGAACACTGACCTATGAACTGCTACTGGCTAAATCTTGCCTTTGTCCATCATTATCCCAAATAATTGAGTTGGATAATTTTTTACTTCAGGCTCTTACACATACAATCAAATATTGTGAAGTTTGTTTATTCACAATAATACAATTTTTAATCTCTAAACACTGAAAGAAAAAGATTTCCATTCCTATAGTTTTAGTTAAAAATACAGGTTACTTACAATGGCCAATCAGAGACCTAGCAACAGGCTTTATTTATCCATGAGAAACCTAGAAATGTCCTTTCTTATGATAGCACTGCTTCTGGCAAGCTATTATAAAATAATTTGTTTCTTTTACAACACTATAATTTGCTTAGTGTACAGTTTTTGTTGAATATAAATTAGTTCTCTCTTTGTACATCAAAGTAATAACAACCAGATGTTTAGTTTACTTATTTTGTTTAGTTTACTTATTTTTATATGCAACTCAGATTTTGTTTGGCCTTCTGAATATTCTTAGCATCAGTAGCCTAGAATCCTAATTTCTAGTCCTTACCCAAAAATACCTTCATATCTTTTTACTTTAAGGAAAGGTTGGCTATGCATTAAGAATGACATTTCAACAATTTCTCATTATTTGTAATTGCTATTTCATCTTCACCAGTTTCAACTAATGATGAAATTGTGTATTAAGTTATAAATGGACAGGTACCTATATTTTATTATGGTATTTTAATGCAATTAGTTGAATAAAATGATACAATATATTTCTACACACAATATTTATTTCCTTTCAACCTCAAATCAACTTTAAGAAGTTTTAGTACTAGTGGCTGCTTAGCACATCATAGGTGATCAACAAATGCTCTAAATGAGTGTGTATCAAAGGCTGCTTTCAATAATGGTTAAACTGAAGGTAAAGGATTCAGCCACTAGATAAAGATTAACAGAAGCCTATTAGCCACAAACTTGGAAACAAAGTCAAATCTAACCATAGTAAACAGAAACTAATATACATTGTCCTATGAATTTATTTTTAGTTGACACAGAAAAAATAAGCTAAGTACTGCCTTAATATAAAGCTATGACAAAGTATTTGTCAATTTTCTGTATTATAATTACTACACAGCTGTATAACACAAATGTATAATTCAAGACTATCAGTTTACAGATAGTCAAGTTGACTCTAAAATGTCATTAAATGCTTACTGTTTTGCATTTAATTTTTCAAAGTTAGACTTAAATCCAATTCAAGTGACTCCCCCTCTTTTATTTTTTTATGAAGAACTCGAGATTACTCCAAGATGAGACAACACAATTTAGAGGTCTGAAACAATGTTATTAACCCCAGTGAACAGAACAGGGGCAAACAAGTTTGACTGCATTCCATTACTGCTATGTGTTTTATGACAATAACTCAAGTACTCCAACAGAATAAAACCAAAGAATACCAAAGACTTCATAATTATTCACAAGAGTTCAACATGAAACATTTTTTTTAACAGGGCACATTGTTTCCTGGGATGCAAGTTGACAAAACCAGAAGAGTAATTCAAATTTTCCATCCTGAAATAAGATCATTCATTTTAGTCACTATTAATAAGACCTGCAATCACAGAAGATACTGAGCTATATCCAAGGAAAAGGAATACTTTTTCTTTAACTATACAACTCACAGTATTGAGAAGATCACAGAAGGAATACAGGAAGATGAATATGGTATAAATATTAAAATAGGAGGGCCGGAAATGTGGCTTAGTGGTAGAGGGCTTGCCTAGCATGCACAAAGCCCTGAGTTTGATTCCTCAGTACCACATATACAGAAAAAGCTGGAAGTGGTACTGTGGCTCATGTAGTAGAGCTTTGAGAAAGCCCAAGGAGAGTGCCCAGGCCCTGAGTTCAAGCCCCAGAACTGGCAATAAATAAATAAGGAAATAAGGAATTTTCCAACTAAAAGGGAAAAAGAAAAAGAACTAAAGCTGTCCACTAAGAATATGACACAAGCCAGGTGCAGTGGCTCACACCTGTAATCCTAGCTACTAGGAGGCTGAGATCTGAGGATTAAGGTTCATAGCCAGTCCGGGCACTCAAAACCGTGAGACTCTTATCTCCAATTAACCACTAAAAAACTGGAAGTTGTGCTGTGGTGTAAGGGATAGGACGGTAGCCTCGAGCTGAAGAAATCAGGGACAGCACCCAGGCCCAGAGTCCAAGTCCCTCAACTGACAAAAAAAAAAAAAAAAAAAAAAAAAAGTTTAACAAAATAAATATGGAGAGGGTGGCTGATGTCAAGGGAAGGATGGGCAGCCAAAGGAGAGAGGACAGGTAGGTGAATACAGCCAATATATTCAATGTACATATGTGAAAATGGAACCACATAACTTGAGGGTATGAGTGATGTTGGGAAAGATGGAGAATGATCAAAATACCAATAATGAACCATAAGAAGCATGAAAAAATAAGGTAACACGATTCCAAAATACTGATTCTGAGGGGAATGAAATCTCAATGACTACTCAGTCACAGATCCTAACATAATAACTGCAGCTGACTTAATATCCCACTCTCACCAAAAAATAAGTCATTCAGACACAAAATAAATAAAACTTCAGAATTAAATGTCACTATAGACAAAATGGACAGAATTCTGTACAGACATGTCCAGAATATTCCACCCTATAACCACAGAATGCACATTCTTCTGAGTAACCCATGGTAGTTCATATCATAGGATATAAAACAAGTCTTAACAATACAAGAAAACTGAAATAATTCCCTGTGTTTTATAAGTTCACAATGGAATAAAATTAGAAATCAGTAACAAGAAAATGCTAGAAAATATCTAAACACGTGGAGATTTACAATACATTCCTTAATCATCAATGGATCATTAAAGAAATAAGGTTAAAAAACATTTCCTAAAAATCAAATGAAAATAAAAACACAGCATAAGGCAGTGCTTTAAAGTTTACGAGTGCCTTCATTAAAAACTCAAAAAGATTCCAAATAAATAACCTAACAATGCACCTCAAACTCTTCAATAAAATAAGAACAAGCCAAAGCAGTAGACAGAAAGAGATAATAAAGATCAGGACAGAAATTAATAAAATGGAGACCAAAAAAACAATACAAAGAATCAAAGAAACAAACAGTCAGTTCTTTGAAATGATTTCAACTAAGATAGATGAATCCTTATCCAAACTAATCAAAAAAGGAACACAAAATAATAAAATTATAGAAAGGATATTTCACCAACACCAATGAAATTCAAAGGATAACTAAGAAGTACTTTAAAACTTCATATTCTAATAAACTGGAAAATCTACTAGAAATGGACCAATTTGAACCACAAGTATAGAAGCCACTTAAACACATCTATACTATATAAAGCAATATAATTGAAGCAATAAAAAGACTCTCCTAGAAAAGTTCAGTGCTAGACAGATTCACTGCTGAATTCTGCCAGAACTTTAGAGAACTAGCATTCTATTCCTCAAATTAGTCTGTAAAATAGAAAAGGAAGGAATGTTAACAAAATCAGTCCATGAAGGCAGTATTACTGATAACAAAATGCAATAAGGACAAAATGAAGGATGACTATTGACCATTTTCCTTAATGAGCACAGACTAAAAATTCTCAATAAAATACTTCCAACAGCCAGGTGTGAGTGGCTCGCATCTGTAATCCTAGCTACTCAGAAAGCTGAAATCTGTGATCGCAATTCAAATCTAGGCTGGGCAGAAAAAAAGTCTCTGTGAGACTCTTAACTCCAATTACCACTCAAAAATGGGAAGTGGAGCTGTGGCTCAAAGTAGGAGAGCTTAAGGACAGCAAATGCCTAGTCCCTGAGTTCAAGCCCCACAACAATAAAAAGAAAGGAAAAAAAAAAAAAGATGCTTGAGACCACACACACACACACACACACACACACACACACACTACAAAAAAACAAAACAAACAAAATACTCTCTGATCTTATGAATACTTTTGGCAAAGTAGTAGGATACAAAACTTAACCAAGCAATGTTATAGACTAGTAAAAAACATACTGGAAATAAAATCATCCTATTCTCATTCACAACAGCCTCAAAAAAAATATTCAAAGCTGGAGTTACCATTTGAAGTATTATATCTGTAAATCTGGCTATGAAGGAGGTTAAGATTTAGAGGATCAAGGTTCAAAGTTAGCTCAGGCAGAAAAGTTCTAGGAACTCCATTACCAATTTAACCAAGATAAAGCTGAGCTGGAGGTCTATAGAAAAAAAGAGAGTCTTGTCAACAAATGATTCAGGCAGACTGGAAATTGACAAATGTTAGACTATAATTAGATCACTATCTCTTACTCTATACAAAATTTAATTCAAAATGGACCAAAGATCTAAATGTAAGACTTGAAACGTTGAAACCAGAGAAAACTCTAAGCAAAACTCCAATTACTCGGCTGGGAGTTTGGCCTAGTGGTAGAGTGCTTGCCTAGCATGCATGAAGACCCGGGTTCGATTCCTCGGTACCACATACATAGAAAAAAGCCAGAAGTGGTGCTCAGGCTCAAGTGGTAGAGCTCTAGCCTTGAGAAAGTCCAAGGACAGTGCTCAGGCCCTGAGCTCAAGCCCAGGACTGGCAAAAAAAAAAACTCCAATTACTCAAGAAATAGACCACAAATTGATGATTGAGGTTGCATCAAATGAAAAAGGTTCTACAGCCTGGAGCAATGGCTCATACCTGTAATCCTAGTTATTCAGAAGGTATAGATCAAGAGGAAGATGAAAGGAAGGCAATCCAGGCAAAAAGTTCATGTGATTCTACCTTAACCAAAGGAACATGTTGATGTATATCTCTTATCACACAGGAGGAAGTATAAATAGGACTGTAGTCCAGGCCAACTTAGATATAAACATGAAATCCTATAACTAAAATCAAAAAACAGGACAAAGGGTCTGGCTCAAGTGTAGATCAATTGGCTAACAAATTGAAAGTGCAAGGTACAAGGACCCAATTTCAAACCTTACAAATATCAAAAAAAATTTAAAAGTTTCAAAGATCTATATATAAAGTTATATAAAGACAGCCTATGAAATGAAGGAAAAATTAGTTTCAGCTCTTCATCAGGTAAAGGATTAATACACAGAACAAAGAACGCAAAAACACTAAAAGAAACAATCCAATTAATAAACAGGAAAATGCACTGAACAAATAGTTCTCAAAGGTACAAACTGCCGGGGTGAGGAGTGTGGCCTAGTGGTAGAGTGTTTGCCTAGCATGGATGAAACCCTGTGTTCGAATCCTCAATACCACATACACAGAAAAGGCCAGAAGTGATGCTGTGGCTCAGTGGTAGAGCACTAGCCTTGAGAAAGCTGAAGGACAGTGCCCAAGCCCTGAGTTCAAGCCCCAGGCCTGGGGGGAAAAAAAAGTACAAATTGCCATTAATTACATGGGGAAAAAATATTCAACTTCCCTAACCAAAATGGAAATGCAAATCAAAATTACACTAAGATTCCATCTCACCTCAGTCCAAATGGATAGGACAAAGAACCCACACAACAAATACTGGTGAGGAGGTAGGGCAAAAAGAAAACCTTATTCTCTGTTGGGAAAGATATAAATTATTCAGAATGGGAATTGATATTGAGAGTCTTCAAAAATTTTAAACTAGTCCAGGTACTGGTGGTTCATGCCTATAGTCTAAGCTATTCAGGAGACTGAGATCTGAGAATCACAGCTGGAAACTAGTCAAGAGAGAAAAGTTGGTAAGACTTATCTCCAAGTAAGCACTATACATGCTAGAAGTGAAGCTGTGGCTCAAATACTAGATCACTATAGCTTTGAGCAAAAAATGCTCAAGGACAGCACCAACAGCCTAAGTTCAAGCCTCCGAACAAGGAAGGAAAGAAGGACAGAGAGGGAAGGAGGGTGGGCAAGAAAAAATAGAGCGAGAAAGAGGAACAGGAAAGAGGGAGAGATGGTAGAGGGGTGAGAGGACTAAAAACAGAGCTGCTCTATCACTCCAGAGCATATACCCAAAGAAATGTTTAATCAACGCACATTAGCTATCTGCACATACAAGTTTTATAAGCACTATATAATAGCTAAACTATGAAATCACCTTGGTATTTATTAACTGATGAATGAATTTAAAAACATGGTCTATATAAACAAAATTGAGTATTATTCAACCATAAAGAAGAATGCAATTATGTTTCTTAATGGAAAAAGGAAAAATAAATGTCTGAAAATCATCACACTAAGAAAAATAAGCCAGATTGACAAGTTATGTATTTGTAAAGTGTCTCCACCTAGCTGTCCATATGGGTGAGGGCTTTAAACTTTCACTAAAGTGAATTTCTTACATTAGGCTATGTGATAAACACCTGACACCAGCAAATCTCACTGATTAAGACCAAGACATCAATGATACACCATGATATATGCTTGTAAAGTTGCAAATGTTCACACATGTTAACAGTCAGTTTCCACAGCTACTCAGGATTCTTTCCCATTTTATAAACATTAGAATTTGAGAAACTTCTTGAAGTATTATGCCAGAAACTATTTTTCACTCTTTTAGAAATGAACTGGTAGCCAGGCACGGTGGCTCATGCCTATAATCCCAGCTACTCAGGACGCTGAGGTCTGCGAATCAAGGTTCAGAGCAAGGTTCTGGGCACAAAAGAACCTGAGACTCTTCAATTAACCTCTAGAAAATGGCAACTGGGGCTTGGCTTAAGGGTAGGGTGGTAGCCTTGGGCTGAAGAGCTCAGGGACAATGCCCATACCAAGTTCAAGCCCCATGACCCACAAAAAAAAAAAAAAATGAGCTGGTACATCCACCTTGGTTTCCTTCCTCCCTTCCTGACTCACTATGGCTATAATGTCATCCCAACATCCTGAGACATAAACAAATCCTATCTCAAAGTTGAAACACAAACAAAAAGACTGGAGGCAAGGCTTAAAGAAAAGAGCACTTGCTTATTTGCATAAATATGAGCTCAATTTCACTCAGACAGGATCAAAGAAGAAAGGCAAGAAAAGAATGCTGGGAAATTGCTATGAAATATAAGAAATACAGGAATTAGGAAAGATAATGAGTTCACTTTGAGAAGAAAGAAATGTATGACTTCAGAAGCTCCCACCTATCCTATTTCAGTTGCCTCAACACTTCGAGAGGTTGGAAATCCACATGTACAGGCCTAAGAAGGCCTCCATCAGTACACGTTAATGTGGCTCTCAGGGAGGACATGTCTGGTTGTTTGTTGTCAACTGAGATCATGGTCTGTTGAAAAATCCCAATTCCTAGGCAGATGAAGGTATATGGGAAGAGCCAGGACAGGAAGACAGACTCAAGGTATGTCACATTTCAAAACACAAAAGTACTTTTGAAGAGTACAGAAAACATTGAGCCTTAGAAACAAAGACAAATCGTTAACAGGAAGAATAAAATAGGAAGCTTAAAAGAGAAGCTTAGGCTGGGGAAGGACTTGCTTTACTGCCAGCTACAGGCTTCCACAGCCCAGTGGATCATCCGTGATCATCTCAAAAGGGTCATCTTGCAGTGCATGCCAGATCCCTTGTTCTCCTGGGCCTTTTATTTCCCTTGTGTTTTAAAAGTAACTCAATAGGTAAAAGACACCAACACTTTAGAGCAAGGGGTATGTATATGTAAAAAGTAACTAGGCAAAACATACAATCCTATAGACAGGAAATCTCTCCCCTGGAAGGGACAACAGGGAATGATAGGGAAAAAAAGACAATCATATCTACTCTGACCAAAACAGTATTCCAGTTAGAAAAGCCACTGTTTAAATCTGCTTGACACAATCTCAGGAAACCAAGATTTTTAGCTTAGGCACAACAGAACTGGTCTGCCTTTGTTAAACATCAGACTCCTGAGCAGATGCTACTAGCAGTTTCCCTCACAACTATGACCTGCAGTAGTAGACATATCATTCTAATTCATTCAAGCTGGCACTAACACATTCTGATACAGAATAATCACTAAGGAGTCAAGTCATCCTTACCATTTAATGTGTGGATGTGACATTCTTATTCCTATATTTTTCCTCTCACTCCTATAATAACTAAGACCTCCATTCTGTTTTCCAGATGCTTTTTGATATAACTACCAAGGACTTTTAAAACTATTTTTCCCCTAGTACTGACATCAAGTGTCAAAGGACTTAAGTCACCTGCATCATCCTGAAGAAAAAAATTACAGTCAGGTTCATGACTACCCTTGTGTCCCACTAAGAAGCATCAGAAAGCCATTTTCAATGAAACAATGCAGGTCTGCACAAAGTTCTAATGTGGGCGGAGATGAATTAAAGAACAGGATCCAATTGTAAATGTCTAGATTTGGTCGAAGCACACAAGAGCAACTCGGGAACATACTTATTAAACCCCTTTTTCAAATAACTACTAATGTATGACACATAATAAAAATGTATGTGATAAAGCCTCTTAAGATTTCTGAGATTAAAACAATGTAAAACAATTATGCTAATAAAAGTGTAATACCGGTATTTCAAAAACAAGTTAAATTTTATTCAATTCTTAAATTATACAAAGATTATGATCATGTCCTTAAAATGAATTATTTGGAAAAATATATTCTGGCCAGCCTCATAATGTAAATGATAAGCAAGTTGGCACAGAATAATGTTTGTATCTACTAAAATTCCAGGCAAGTTTCAGCTCCGTGAAAGAGATCACAATTGTCTTTAATGAGGGGAATAATCTTCAGGCAGCAAAATCCAAAACTCTACCTTCAAAATAACCAGCAAAAAGCCAGGCTGGAGGAATGGCTCAAGTAGTAAAGTGCCAGCCATAAGCAAGAAACCTGATTGACCAAAAATCCCAGAGTTAAAAACCCTGGTATTAGTGCAAATATACATGCACACACATGTGTGTGCATGCGCGCGCACACACACACACACACACACACACACACACACACAATACATGTGTTTTCTAAGAGTAAGTTTAAAATGCCTTATTCTCCCCAACTTAACCTCACCACCATTTGAAACTGCTATTATACATTACATATATTTTAAATCTTAGACCTTACTTACCAACAGAACAACAAAGGACTGATATTTTCAGCATTCTCAATTATCAGTACAAGAAATGTGGGCTAGGAGAGTGTTAAATGGCAAGGCCATCTGTTCTGATATGGTTTCTCTAATTTCTTTCAATACTACATAATATCTCTATGACAACACAGTGACTATAAATTAGTTGGAAGGACCAACTGGGTTCAGTCTGCTCACAAAGCAGAAAGCCCCATGAGTTTCACAAGCCATGTTCCCATTGTAAAGAAGCTACACTTTCTGCACTGGGCCCAAATAATGTAAATGGAGGATTTTGAAAATTGTACTTAGCATATCTTATTGAATACTGGTCACGGTCCCTTACTGTGATTTGGATTCATTTTGTTCCTAAAAGGCTCATTGGCTGGATGGCACAGTCCTCAATATATGGTGATGTTTTCAGAGGTAGGAATCGTTTCTGAAAGGTGTTTTCTGAAAGATGGTATGTCTTTCAAAGGTGGCGCCAAAAAAGTCCCTTGTGTCACTGGGGATAACTGCCCTCAGTTAGTTCTTGAGACAAGAAACTGCCTACCTGTCTAGTAACAAGATCTCACCACTCCCTTGCACTCACATCTTGTCAGCCTCTGAGACACAGCTAAAAAGTCAGAAGGGTCCTCGCCAGAGCTAATAACATGCAGTCTGGATTTTCAGTCTCCCAAAACATGAGCTAAATATACACCTCTATTACTGAAGTACCCAGTCTCACACACACATTACAGTAACAGAAAACAATACAGTCCCACAACCCCAAAACTAACAAATATTCTGTGGTGTAATTCAGTGATTCCTAAACCTAGTTGTACAATTAATTACCAATAGAGTTTTTTTTCAAAGTAACAGATTCTAGAGCCCTATTCTAGACTAGTGTGTCAGAAAAATCAAGAGAGTCTATATTTAAAAAGCAAAAGCAACAACAACAACAACAAAAAAACCTTCCAGGTAGCCGGGTGCAGAGGCCCACCCTGTAAACCTAGCTACTCAGGAGGCTGAGATTTGAGGATCATGGTTCAAAGCCAGCCTGAGTACTACAAAGCCGTGAGACTCTTCTCTCCAATTAATCTCTAGAAAAACGGGAAGTAGGCTGTGGCTCCAGGGTAGGGTGATGGCATTGAGCTGAAGAGCTCAGGGCCAGCACACGCAGGCCCAGGGGTAGGGTGATAGCCTTGAGCTGAAAAGCTTAGGGACAGCGCCCAGGCCCAGAGTTCAAGCTCCATGACTCCCCTCCACCCACCCACCGCCCCCCCCAAAAAAACTTCCCAGGTAATTTTGTTAGTCTTAAGTTCAGGAACCATGGGCATGAATCAACAATTGTTTGCTATGTTCTACCTGGGATTGTACTGAGCAAGACAGGGCCAGATGTCACGGCAGCTCGAATGCACAAGTGAAGAACTACTATAACCCAAAAAACCAAAACCAGATTCTACACAGGTGCCATGACAAGACCAACAGGACCCTAGGAGGAAGGAACAGGATGGACAGGTGCAATTTCCCCAAAGCAGTGGTGTTTGACAAAGAAGATGTAATAGCAAACACTGTAAGAATGTAGGACATGCTCAACACCTCTGGCCATAAAAGAAATACAAATCATAACAACTCTAAGATTCCACCTCACTCCAGTTAGAATGGCCAGGATCAAGAAAACTAATAACAGCACATGCTGGGGGGGATGTGGCCAGGAGGGATCACTACTACACTGTTGGTGGGAGTGCAAACTCGTTCAACCTCTATGGAAAGCAGTATGGCAGTTCCTCAAAAGACTAAACATAGAGCTCCCCTATGACCCAACAATTCCACTACTTGGCATTTACCCACTTGTCCAGAAACAAGAACATACTAAATCCACTAGCACAATGATGTTCATTGCAGCACTATTTACCATAGCAAAGATATGGAACCAACCCAGATGCCCTTCAGTTGATGATCAACAAGATGTAGTATCTATACACAATGGAATTCTCTGCTGCTGTCAGAAAGAATGACATTGCCCCATTTGTAAGGAAATGGAAAGACTTAGAAAAAAATCATAGTAAGTGAAGTAAGCCAGACGCAAAGGAACATAAGCTCAATGGCTTCCCTCATTTGTCATAATCAGCAGAAACCTTGGGCTCTCCTAGCAGAGATTTACAACAGAACAAAACCTAGATATATAAGGCCATACAGTATGACACTAAATGAAAGGACCTCCAGAATATAAAAACAAAAGCCATATAATGAGTGATTGTTGTCATTAATGTACTATGTTATCTCTCATCTCTTTGGCCGTCCCTTGGTTATCACATATTGTTACAGTATTTCAGCTGGTTATCTGATATATTGTATATATGCGTATTTGGTTATTTGAAGTCTGATAGGGAAGGGAGGAAAACAAGATGAGGGGTGGGGATGGAGGAAGGGAAATGGGGACCAAGACATGAGAAAGGGTATCAATGTATGTGAAGTAATGCACCTTCTATCTGGTGAATATAATGTAACCCTACTATTAATTACAATAAAAAAATATATGGGGAAAAAATGTAGGACATAAGATAGGGCTGCAGAGACCAACAAGTCCAAGTCTAAGTTTGCTGGAGCTCAGCTCTGTCAAAATGTGAATAAGCTGGTATGAGCCACAACTCACAAATGCATATCTGGGACTCTAAGTGAGTTTGGTTATGAAGTACCATCCCAGACTATGCAAATAAAAAAGAGGAATTTCCGTAGCAGTAAGGAATGAGGAAAGGACTGAAAATGACTACTTTAATCTTTTTTTTTTTGACTACTTTTATCTTTATCCATATCCTCACCAGTAGAACCAGAAAAAGCCTAAGGGTGTATAATAAAAGCAAAATAAAATGTCTCTTTTTTTCTGGTAGTATTGAGCCAAGTACTCTATACTCTACCACTTGAGCCACACCTCCACCTAAACTACTTCTTTCCTTTTTCTTTCCTTTTTTTATTTTTATTTTTTTAATATTTTTGGCCAGTCCTGAGGCTTGAACTCAGGGCCTGAGCACTGTCCTTGGGCTTCTCAAGGCTAGAGCTCCACCACTTGAGCCAAGCACCACTTCCTGCTTTTTCTATGTAAGTAATACCAGGGAATTGAACCTGGGTCTTCGTGCACGCTAAGCAAGTACTCTACCACTGGGCCCTTAAATTATTTCCTTTTAAAGAGTATCTCATATTTCATTTTCATCATAACACAAATTCCTATGAGACTTAAGCTAGTTGTTCATCTATTTCCACATTATTCCCCAGTATATTTTAAAGAATGCCTAATCACATTTTGCCTCTTTTAAACTATAAACTCACTGGAAAGAATATTACTTTAGTCTTTTCCATCTTTATGGCACCTGGCATACTGATACTACTCAGGGGATAAACAGTTCATTTATTACAGTGTCATACATTAAATAATGCTTATAAATTCCTTTGAAGACAAAAACCACTTCAAGTTCTAATTCAAAGTTAGTACTTATTTGAAACTGGAGGACTAAGATGACAGGCCAAACATCACAAGAAGGTCAAAACCCAACAGGAGGCACTGTGCTGAGAGCCTGAACTTCTGAAGACCTTTGGTGGCTTTGCAGGCACTCTACATAGCAGACAACAGCAACCTGATTTATGAGTTCTTAATATACCTAACCAGGAAGCAAGTTTCAAAACATTACAAAGAAAAAAGTCTTCAAGCTGAGCATGGTGGCTCATGCCTGTAATCCTAGCTACTCAGGAAACTGAGATCTGAGGATTGGGGTTCAAACCCAGCCCTGGCACTAAAGTCCATGAGACTCTGATCTCCAATTAACCACTAGAAAACCAGAAGTGGCACTGTGGCTCAAAGAGTAGGGTGGTAGCCTTGAGCTTAAGAGCTCAGGGACAGCACCCAGGCCCTGAGTTCAAGCCCCATGATGGACCAAAAAAAAAAAAAAATCTTCCAACTGGGCTCTGTTGCTTACACCTGTAATTCTTGCTACTCGAGGCTGAGATCTGGAGAATCACAGCTCAAGGCCAACCCAAGCAGAAAAGTTCACTAGACTCCATCTCCAAAATAACCAGAAAAAAAGCAGGGCTAGAAGTGTGGTTCAAATAGTAAAACACCATCCTAGCAAGCACCAAGGCCTGAGTATTGTAAAGAAATAAAATTTTAAAAGTCTTCAGTGGTTCATTTCTTTCAGTGTCTATACCCACAGTAATAGCAAGGGCACATAAATACATCAACCTTCTGATATGTCACCTTTTAAGTAAAACTAAAACACTCTATATGAAGTGGCAATTCAATTCCAAGAAACAGAACAATAAAAAGTTATGTGGTTTCATGCTAAGTTCACTTTCAGCAGGAGCAGAGCCAAAAAGCCACTTCTTCCCTTCAGTCACCTTCTCCAGAATGTGTAGGAAAACAAGTACCATCGGTTTCAAACTTCCCAACTGAGCTGCTTACTATTCCAAAATACAGGTCTGAGAGAATCTATAGGAAGTAAAACCTCTTCTTTTTGGCTGGAACATCTTATAAGAAGATTATAAAATTCCAAATGTGCCACCATATTTCAAGTAAAGATGAGATCTTCTCCATAATCCGCTTTTCTTCGAATAGCAGTGGTTCTCCACTATCAACTCAGTTCTCTAGCACCAGTCTCCCTAAGAGGAGGGTGTTGCCTCAGCATTAGATGTATTTCAGAGGGGAAGCCATCACTAGCCAAATATGTGCAAGCACTAGTCTACCCTCAGCAGAATACCCTGGGTATTCAGTAACCTCAAGTTTGTCCTGAATAACTACAGCAAAAGACAAGGGTTCTCTGATCTTGGTTTCCTCTGGCATAAAATCCAGCATTAACTACTCCAGAATGAACTACTTCATTGCAGGAATCTATGAAAATTAAGTAGGGTGAGAGAGGAGAGAGTAAGGGAGGGAGAGGGAAAAGAGAAAATATTTTTAAAAATACAGTAAAAAAGTTCAATCAAATGGTCTTAATACCCTCATATTACTGTAACCACATCATTAATTCCAGTGCTATTCTCCACCCCATCATGACTTTTTTCACACTCCAAATTTTTTCAATATCAAAGGACCTTTTTGCTAAAACTTGTAGCCAGTAGCGTTTTTTAAAGTATAGTTGCCAAAATTTCCAAAACACAATCTAAAGAGCATGAGGACATTTGTGGAATGTGCAGAAAATAATATATGAATTTGAGCCTATCTGCTATGTCATCATTTAATGCAAAAAAAACAGAACAGTAAAAATTTCACTTACAACAGACCTTGCCCACTGTTTCATGATTTCAAGAGCTGAGCACATCACACACAATTCCCAGAAACTGTGCACCAAAGCAGAAACATCCATCATTGCATTAACTTTGCTACAGGAGGTTATAGAAAGAAATATTTTGTCAATGGAGGGGAGTAAACAATGATGTTCCCAGCCATGACTCATGACTTCAACATGTGAATCCAGCCTCTTTCCCTACTTGTAGAAGGATCTGGATTTGTGAGAAAACATGGATCCAACCTCATCCACCACGCACCCATTCTTACTTCATCTCTTACAGATAACTCAATGACCATTCTTGTGAGCTCAACAATTACCTTTTTCTTTTTCTTTTCTTTCTTTCTTTTTTTTTTTTTTTTTTTTGACAGTCCTGGCTTGAACTCAGGGACTGGGCACTGTCCTTGGGCTTTCTCAAGGCTAGCACTCTACCCTTGAACCACAGCACCACTCTGGCTTTTTCTATGTATGTGGTACTGAGGAATCAAACCCAGGGATAGGCCAGCACTCTACCACTAGACCAACCTCCCCGCCCCCATGCCTTTTTATTTCTTATCTCTGGCAACTAGTACACTGAAATGAAAATTATAAACTTTTTCCTACAATATGTACATTATTACGTGCCTGTCGGAAATTAATCTACCTTGGGCTGAGAGCATAGCCTAGTGGAAGAGTGCTTGTCTAGCATGCATGAAGCCCTGGGTTCAATTTTCCGGTACCACATACTCAGAAAAAGCCAAAAGTGGCACTGTGGCTCAAGTGGCAGAGCTCTGGTCTTGACCAAAAAGTGTCTAAGGACAGTGCCCAGGCCCTGAGTTCAAGCCCCAGGTCTGGCCAAAAGAAGAAAAGAAATTAATCTCCCTTTCCTTTTGGTAACTGTTTATTTTTCAATTTTGTGCTTCCACAATCACCAGAAACTTAAGGTGTTAATGGAGTCAGGCAGCTCTTTTCTTATGTGCAGGGTATTACTTCATCTGTCTTGTTTGGATGAGTGACAAGGCCTGAGCTGAACAGAAGCTGACCACTGACAGATGAGTTGAACAATTTAAATCTAATGATGGAGATCTGTATATCATTTTATATGGGCTCACATTACTTCCTTAAAAGAAGATACTGAGCAAGTTTTTTCACTGTCAGAGAGGAACTGCAAACAAGGAAAAGAAAAAACTAAAATATATCCAGAAGACTGGAATGAGAGGCCTAAATATGAACACATGTTTATTATTGAAGAGCTAGGAACAGAAAGTTGGGGGTCAGGATGCATCAGTATAATTATGTGCAACTGTGTGCATAGATGCAGTGTAGGTCTATAAACACATTCATTCTCTAGCTCAGTCCCTAGAGAGGTTTTAGATGCAATGAGCACACCTAGTATTCTGATCATGTTTCTAAATACTATTCTGCTAAAATGACCAAAATACTTGAGGTAAATTGACCCAGGGATAGATAAAGAAGTACAAGATGATCCTTGAACAGCTCACAGTATCAAGAAAGTAATAAAAATAAAATAAATACAAATAATAGAGACAGATCCCAAAAATGTAAAGGAGCCAGCATAAAAAAAGGGACTCCGTGGGCAAAGAACGTGGCCTCATGTGTTTGCCTCGAATGCATGAAGCCCTGGGTTTGATTCCTTAGTACCACATACACAGAAAAGGCCAGAAGTGGTTCTGTGACTCAAGTGGTAGAATACTAGCTTTGAGAATGCCCAAGGACAGCGCCCAGGCCCTGAGTTCAAGTTCCATGACTGGCAAAAAAAGAAAAGAAAAGAAAGGGACTCCACCATACATACTAATCAAATTATGGACATCAAACTAAATAATGACAGCAAAGAACGTATTACACTGCATAAAGCAGGAATTCATGAGGCCTATAGTAACATTCATTAAGTTAAATAGAAAAAAAGAACTTCCTCTTTATGGTAGAAGATAGGTTGCTTCTTTTCTGTCAATCCTGTAAGAATTGTGTGTTTTGTTTAAAAGTTCCCGCTTTAGCCAGGTGGCTTAGCCCTTGACTAAATTTTAGTGGCATCCTTTTCCTGCTATACTGTAATTAAGACATCCTGTTACAAACTCATTGAATCTTAGATAGATCCTATTCTTGTTAATTAAGCCAAATCTTTTTGCAGATTGTGCTCAATCTGAGCACAGAGGCAGGACCTGTTGGGTTACCAATAAAAGGGAGCAGCCTGCCTGCTCTGTGTGCTTGCCTTCCAGATTTTTGGTTGATGATGTATCCTTCTGCAAAAGTAAACTTTGCCTTGCTAAGTTTGTTCAAGTTGGTGTTCTTATTACTACCCAACACTCCAACATCCTAAGATTTATCTAACAAAGGACAACTATAGAGAAAAAGAATAATTAAATTGGATTATATTTGACAACCAACACAGTAGTAAGTTATATGGGCAAAGATCAACAAGAAGAAATGATACAACCAATGAAACTAATGAAAGGAAGGGAAAGAGAAGGATTTTAACATTGCTTCAAATTATCTTTCCACAGAACTTGAATTATGAAGGTTAAAATGATGACCTAAGTAGTCACTACCTACACCAGTGATAAAACCGAATATTTATGTAACAGTAATAGCAGTTTTAATTAGGTGAGAAGAGGAAAGACACACAAACTAGAGGCTCAAACCAACATTTTTAAAAGTCGATAATACCCTGGAATCTTTCCCTCAACTTTTATTTGGTATGCGACTGGTAAACTATAGCTTTGATCTTCAACATACAAATATTTACATATTCAACTTTAACTATTTTAAATGACAATAAGGGACTCTATAGGGTACTAATGAAGTCAGGGGAGGGGTGTTTTTAGTCTCTTCCCTCTTAGGGATGAATAAGGCAATGAGAGGACTTTGTGATCCAGCAGACCTGGATTTAAATTCGAGTTCCAGCCCTTAGAAACAGAGCAAACTGGGGCAGGTCATTTATCCTCAGCAGAGGCTGACAGACTCATCCATAACACAGAAACAGCATCCACCAGCTGAAGGAGAGATTCTAGTCTACAGCAGAAAAAGTACATAAAACACCTTACACTTCTAGATTGGAAAATCATAGGTCATTGCCAGCTTTGGCATCAGTTTTAGAGATAATAGAGAAAGAGTACTGGATTTTCTTGAAGGGCAGAATTGGCTTCTGGAGGAGAAATAAATGTTTTAAATATCCTAAGAAAATGTAATTAGGTTACTGCTTTCCAAATGCCCTATTTTACTCTCTCATGGAGCCTGATTCCACATCTATCACTTTACCTCCAAGGACAGATCAGTCTTGGCCACTCAATACTGCTCCCTCCACTTTGAGACTGTCCCACATGTCCATTTTCAAAACAAAGTCCTCGGATCAACCATTCAAGTTTTTAGTGTGGGATTTCATCTCAATTCTGAACTCAGTTCAAAAGTCAAACACTTCCAACTCTTTGCTTTAGAGCATAGGTCCCATCTCCCAAACAGGCTGAACCAAAATGTAAGTAAATTCAGCAAAGAAAGGAATACAGACTGGCCCTAACAAAGAATGACGCCGAGATATAAAGAGTTGGCCAATAACAAATCCTGCCCATGTTTCAATCAACTGTTAGGAAATTTAAGACTTTATTAGCAAAATGATGACCCTAGCCGGGCACGGTAAAACACACCTGTAATCCTAGCTGCTCAGGATGCTGAGGACCAAGGTTCAAAACCAGCCTGGGCACAAAAGGACCTGAGACTCTTATCTCCAATTAACCTCTAGAAAATGAGAAGTGGGGCTTGGCTTAAGGGTAGGGCGGTAGCCTTGAGCTGAAGAGCTCAGGGACAAGCCCCATGACCCACAAAAATAAAAAAATTAAAAAAAAAAAATGATGGTCCTGAAAGACTACAGTGAAGCCTCTCCCATGAGGAGCTGTTCTCATGTAGACAGCCTATCATGTTGTCGTGACCTGCACTGATATACCCAAGAAAAGGGATGAACTGGAAACTATCAAATTAACAACAGTTCTCCAGACTTCTGGACCCACATAATTAGCGAAAATGCAACAATACATAGATGGAGGTGTAAGGACTCTAAAAGAATATGACTTTTTTGGTGCATTGTCTGTTGTGGTTTGTTTTGGGCTATTCATGCTCCTTGGCATGCTAGTTATTGTTACTATGGTACTGAAAAGGGTAGTGAACACAGGAAATTATGTAAAATGTTTTAAAGCTTCCTGGAAGCAAATCTGTCTAATATTTATTCCGGCTGTCTGGGTGTCAAAACAACAGGTAACTTAAACGTTAGAGGCTGTGTGAGTTAGACTAATTAAGTAAAATACTTGCAACATCATTCTGGACAAAATATTTTTCTAGTTTTTGTATGGGACCTTTAGAACAATGTGGGAATTATTTTGGGGGCCTTATCATTTAAAAGTTTAAGTAGTTAGTTATCCAAAAATAAATACAAGTTATATTATCCCTGTAAGACCCTAGGACATCTGTCATCTAAAACAAGGAACTAAAAAAAGAACAACTAAGAAAACATAAAGACTTGGAATCCAAATTATCCAAAACTGTTCTCTTATAAGTTCAGAGGAAATATATAACAGCAGCAGTAAAGAAAAAGGGAACAAGCAACCTTAAAGATGTGACTAAGACAAGGTGCAAACAAAAAGAACAATGGAAATCAACAACATAATAGACTGCTTTGACCAACATCTTAAAGACATCTCATATACATAACTTTCTAATTATAATAATATTTTGCCCTAAAGTGTTCCCAGCACTTGCATGTCACTTCATACATAGTTAAGAAATAGCAATTATTTTACTTGTTGCATTGAAACCACCTATTCCACTGAATTTCAAAGCAAAGTACTGTAACTTTTCCAACAGTATATACACCTACGCCCATTCCCCACACCCCGACATCACAAAAGAGAGGGAGAGAGGAGAGAGGAAGAGAGGGAAGGAGGGACTGATTAAATCTAGCTAAAAAGCTGGGGGCTGGGGCCCGGAGTGTGGCTCAAGTGTGGAATGCAACCTTTGAGAAAGCCCAAGGACAGTCCAAGCTCTGAGTTCAAGCCCCAGGACTAAAAAAGAAAAAGAAAAAGCTGGGTGCTGGTAGCTCATGATTGCAATCCTGACTATTCAGGAGACTGATACCTTAAGGTTCCAGTTTAAAGGAAGTCCAGACAGGAAAAAGTCTGTGAGACTCTTATCACCAATTAAACACCAGAAAACTTGAGTGGAGCTGTGGCACAAAGTGGCAGACCACCAGTGAAAAACCTCAGGGGCAGCAACCAGGCCCTGAGTTCAAGCCCTGTGACTGATAAAACCTAGCTAATAGATTGAAGGACTGTAGATTCATTCATTCATTCATTCATTCATTTTGCCAGTCCTGGCATTGGAACTCAGAGTCTGAGCACTGTCCTTAGGCTTTCTCAAGGCCAGAGCTCCTCTTGAGCCACAGCACCACTTCTGCTTTTTCTATGTATGTGGAACAGAGAACTTAAACCTGAGCTTTCATGCATGCTAGGTAGGCACTCTACTGGTAGGCCAAACTCCTCCCTGAAGGACTGTAGCTTTAAATTTGAGTTGTTTTATGCTAGACTAGCATGGGGGGCAGGGAGAATGCCAAAGTGGGTAAGAATGATTGGAATACAGTGTACATGTGTAGACATTTAACAATGAAATCCCTACCCCCTTCCCTCAACTAATGCAAACCAATAATAATAATAATAATATAAAAAGGAGTAGTTTTCTTTATACAGTTATGAGTCTTACTGTAAGGGAACTACTAGCACCATTCAATCCATTCATTAGTATTGTCAAAAATAGGTAGCTGCAAACAAGATGAGGGGTGGGGGAGGGGGGAAGGGAAATGGGGACCAAGACATGTGAAAGGGTATCAATGTATGGGAATTAATACACCATTTATCTGGCAAATATCATGTAACCCTTCTATTAACTACAATAAAAAATATAAAAAAAAATAGGTAGCTGCAAAGTCAATTACATACATGAAGGCCCAAGAACAAAGAGCAACTGATCATACACAAATACTAATGTAACACATCCCAGAAAGCCCTTTAATGCCAGGAATACCAACGCACTGCAAACCATTCTGATACTCGTCCTTTCTCTCTGGATGACAGTAAAATCACCTGAATAGAAAAATTCGACGTAAGAGATGGAAACTAACTGTCATTTGTGTTTAATAATTTAAGTCAGCGGACTTGACTGTCATATGCCAGATGGATACCCAAAGTGAATCTTTTCATAGATATCCAGGAAGGGTTCTTTATTTCCCCATACCTATGTTTCAAATTTCCCTCACTTATCCCTAATGATTATCAAAATTTAGGTGCTAAATAGAGCAGTCCAAGCACCTATCATCTTTCAAGTCAAGGGAAGTCTTTCAGTTGTGTTCAGTTTTACTTGGAGAAATGACTTACACTGGTTTTGAATTTTATTGGCATCTTACTTTGTTTCCATTTATTTCGATTAGTAGTGGAGCTGAATGTTTGTGAGACATATGTCCTTTGAAATATCTAGTTTTCTTTTGGATTGTCCCTTCCTAAGTTATTCATATATAATTTTTTGATCTGTAAGAAAAGTTTTCTCCCCAAGTATCAGTCTTCTTTTAATGTATTTTTTTAACGCATACGATTAATTAAAACAGCTGCCTGTTGTTGTACTGTTCTATGAGCTTTAACACATGGAACCAACACAACTATGATACAAACACTGCTCCATCACACTCCAGCAACTCTTCCTGGTTCTCCTTTGGAGCCATTCTCCCACCCCAGCTTTTTGCTGTCAATCACAAACCTGTTCTCTGTTATATAGCTGTCTTTTTGAGAATGTCATATATAAATGAAATCATACTTTCAGGGCTACCTTTTCTCACTCAGCACTAATGGAATGAATGTGCTACAGTTCACTTATTCACAAATATATTGTTCTACTGCTTCACAGACAATAAGGGCCCATATCCCTTCCCAGCAGCATGGCAAAACCAAGCAGCAAACTTCTTTCCTGGAACTGAAGGGAAAAGGAGGTCACACAGCTGCCAGGACAAATCTGCCACCACTTACAAAAACCCTTCTGAAGGGAAACATACAGCTACAGGCTATAAGAAAATAAGGAAAATAAACTGTATTAAGACATTACTAACCTGAAGTACTCTTAGATCTACAACTGAGTTTCTATATTAATGAAGTTCAAGAAAAGACTTGATGTCAGTAAAACTACAAAGTACCCATTTATAACAAAATCCAAATAAGATGATATGTCCCTAGACTGCAATCTTTCCATGAGTAGGCATAAGACTAATAAAAATAGTCATCTAAAACTCAAGTACATTTATCACCAAAAGATCTTTCATCTTCATAGCACATCTCAATCAGACTGACTATTCCACTCACTAAAGAAGTCTCAAGAGGGATAAACCTCAGAAGTGGGTATCTTTCAGCAGCTTAACTACCTCTACCTTGAGTGTCAACAGTCCAACTCAGACTTTCTCTCCTGTGACATACAACTTCCTAGAGGGCAGATAGTAATTCATGTTTCAACAAGATGTACTTACATGGAGAAGGAACAGAAAAAACTAAAGTAACAAGATACACTATGCAATAAGAAAATAACTTCCAGCAGTGGATAAGAATTAAAAATGAGTATTTGTATACTTGCTAACCATTATAGGAGCAAGATCTCCCATAAACAAGGTGTGAATATTAATCAGGCTTCATGAAATGATAAAGCTGGGAGACCACACTAGAGACTGGTCAGGAATCTCATTTCATCTTTATAAACTGGCAGGCAGCTGGGGTGAAATCAGAGTTTGGCCAGTGTTGGACAGTGTATTGAGTAGCTAAGATCTGTTCTGGAAGCAGCAGGGTCTACAATCAGCTCAGGGACAGAACAGAGACAGGGCCTTAAGGCCTCGTAGGGTCTTTTTCCTACTCTGCACTGCTTTCCTTTCAGTTAAGACATACAGGAATACAAATAGGAATGACTCCAGCTTAATAAAGCAGAGGGAAGGGGTAACAATGTTTGGCAAGAAATGTACTTACTACCTTACTTTATGTAGGTAACTGTAACCCCTCTATATATCACTTTATTTTTGTTTTTTGCCAGTCCTGGGGCTTGAACTTAGAGTCTGGGTGCTAGCCTTAAGCAAAATGTATCCAAGGATAGTGCCCAGACCCTGAGCTCTGCCACCTGAGCAACACTGTCACTTCCACTTTTTCTGTATATGTGGTACCAAGGAATCGAACCCAGGGCTTCCTGCATGCTAGGAGAGCACTCTAACCCTAGGCTATGCTCCCGGCCCTTTATATCACTTGACAATAAAATTTATCATACATAAATAATTCCTAAATTGAGGGAATTTTGAGACATCTCCCTGTTCATTCCTTTCCTAGTGCTCTGTGGAACAGCTCCTTAGCAAATCTGAACAAGCAAGATTGAGAATGCGGGCTGCCTTTAAACCTGGTTACCCTTGCTTTCACTGTAGCCCTTTCCTATCTGCTGTACTCCAGCAGCTAAAAAAAAGAAGATACGATAATAGCATCCTGCCTAGGAAGAGAGTCACACAATCACCTGTCAGTTCAGCAAAATTATTGGGCAAAATATCAGGGAGAAGCAGGAAGGAGAGAAGGGATGTGTAAGCAGAATACACCTGCCACCAGAATCAGTGGGATTCTTAAATCTATTTCTTCCCAGTCTTCTGAGCCACTAGTTCCTGAAAGTGGTCATTAAAAGTTTGTCCGGGGTGGGGGGGGGAGGGAACAGAGTACTGAAGGTGTGGCTCAAAAAGTATAGCAATGACTGGGAACAAACACACACACACACACACACACACACACACACACAAAAGGCCTTTAAAAATCACTCTGGCCACCAGTGCTGGTAGCTCACATCTATACTTCTACACTACTCAAAAGGCTGAGATTTGTGAACCACCGTTCAAAATCACCCAGAGAAGAAGTTCGTAAGATTCTTATCTCCAATTTAACCACCAAAAAAACCAAAGGTAGAACTGTGGCTCAAAGTGGTAGAGTACTAGCCTTGAGAAAAAAAAAAAAAAAAAGCACAGAGACAGCACCCAGACTCTGAATTCAAGCTCCAGGACTGGAGGAGGGTGCGCGTGTGTGCATGTGCACACACAAATCATTCTACCTACGTATTTTTTAAACACATGTATTATCTTCAAACAAGCCCCACTTTGAACATTACCACTAACTTCATTTAAATCTTGGTTATTTGAGTAGTTAAAATGGCTTCATTTATATCTGTACTTGCAACTTAGATGTTAAACTGCAAGAATATATTATCCCATATCAATAAGTAATTTACAAGGTCTCAATGAAAAGCTTTAATGATTATTTTATTGCTCTTATATTGTCCAGTCATTTAAAGCATTATTTTTACAAATTTCCCTACTTTTCTCTAAAACTGAGCTGTAATTCACTATCAGGTAACATTTTTTTTTAACCTTTTCTTCTCAAAATGCTGAAGGATCCAAGGACCTACTCCTTAAAACAATAGTTTGATGCTCACAATGTCCAACGCTGTAGGCTTCAAAGTGAACCAGAAGCCACACTACAAGTTTGGAGGCTAGTTAATTAAATGAGGTTAAGAACATAAATATGAAGAAAAGCTTTCTTCAATACAAGAAAACCATCTGGTTTAAAGATACCTCACCAAGTGACTGACCAGGTTTTCTTGATGTATTCCTTGGAAAGACAGAGGCTACAACAAGAATAAAATGTAATAAGAAAGAAACCCAGCATGATGACTTCAGAATAACCACAAACCTTTATTCTCCACATATTCATTTAATGCCAACCAAAGCATGCCAGGCAGGTTAAAAATAATGCATTTATGTAAGCACCCCACACACACACTTACAAGGTTAAATAAGGAGCTTTGAAAGAATGATTTATTGCCACAAGAAAGGGCCCCAAAATAGATTGGCAATAAAAGTGATTGGTCCCAGCGGGGTTGAGAACTAATGTAAGCCATGTTCTGGCCACGAGAGGCATGCAGGAAAGAGCTCCAGAGTCCAGGGCAAGCTTCCTAGCCCTGACCCCACCTCCACTGAGTTCCTCTGGGAAAAGTGGGGGTGGAGGGGGGTCACACAATCTCCCTAAAAAGTGATTTCTCATCTTCAAAATAAAAAAAAAATCACCTGTACTAGCTCATTTCTTTGAATTCTGCTTTACCTTTTCCAGTGATATGCTTGATGAAATTTAAGATTCACCAACACTTGGAGAAAATCTCTTAGGTGCCTGCTGACACATAATGTTTTCAGCTCAATCCACTCTAAGATTAACAGTTCTGTCAAGTCTATAGTGATAAGAATTATCAAAAATGAATACTTAAAAAAAATGTTTAAAAGTCACGATCAAAGGAACAAAAGGCGTATGGTATCCTTTATATGTGGATCTTAGATCCAAACAGTACAAGAGCAATTACTCAATATTTGGGTACCCAACGTTATGGACAGGGTATTGGAGATATAAACATAACTACATAGAAAAATCTATGATGGGCTATATACTCTATAGACATAATATTTTATTGTTTTGTTTTGTTGCCACTCCTAGGCTTGAGCTCAGGGCCTGAGCACTGTCCTTAGGCTTTCTCAAGGCTAGAGCTCTACCACCTGAGCCTCAGCACCACTTACGGCTTTTTTCTATGTATGTGGTACCAAGGAATCGAACCTGGGTCTTTGTGCATGCTAGGCAAGCACTCTACCACTAGGCCAAACTCCTGGTCCACATTTTATTATTTTAATTTTAATTATGTTCTAAAATCTAAGTGCCAGTGACTATATATAGATTCCCTTCTTGAATACTTGTTTGTTAAACATGACATTTGAAATATGATGTAAAAATCAAAGTTAATAAATTCTTTAATTAAAAAAATTCGGAAAAAAATGAATAGACTTTCCTGTGCCCATGGATCCAAACAGAGAATGAATTAAAGGTATATACAGGAAGTAAAACCTTGATGCTAGAGTATATGTATATGCATATATGTATGCTCGGTAACTTAGGGCAGGGGGAAAAGGCCACTACTGCTCTAAAATCCAAAGAAAAATGGAGAACACTACATAGACACTGAGTTTTGAGGAAGCTACAAAGTTCACACAGAAAGAAAACACCCTTTATGCTATCTCCCAGAATACCTCTCTGAGGCAGGCATCCTGTTCCAGTACCCAATTCCATATCTTGGCAGGTGGCAGCACTTCTGCTTGAACAATTCCACTAATGAAGAAATCACACAGCATCCCATTCTATTTTTAACCTGTTCTGTTTAAAGGTTCTAAGGTGAAGTTTTCTTCCTTTTATCAATCCTTAGGTGACAATTTTACTTCAGGACTGAAAAGAAAGGCAACCAGCCAGGCACTTGTGGCTACCTCCCATAATCCTAGCTACTCAGGAAACTGAGATCAGAGCCATGATTCAAAGCCGTCCTGGGCAGAAAATCTTCAATACTCAGAAAACCAGAAATGGAGCTATGGCTCAAAGTGGCATATGGGACAGCACTCAGTCCCTTAAGTTTCAAGCTCCACAACCAACAAAAAGGAGAGGGGGGGGAGGGAGGGGGAGAGAAAAGATAACCAATATAACCCTATGACTAGGTCACATTGGTAATCTTAAGTATTCATTGAGCTCAAAAACACCCTGGAAAAAAATGTTCACACTCCTCCCTGATCTCCCACAAGTCAGAGAGAACCTATATATCTCTTGTTTGAGTATCTTAAGAAACTGAATCAGATTGATCAGAGGATTTGGCCACTTCTTTCCCCTCAGCATCCACTCTTAAGCAAATTGCCCAGGAACCCTATGCATGGTAGGCTTTTCCGGGAAGAAGCTTCAGCCAGGACCTTCCCGATCTGTCCAGACTGTTCAATCTCTTCCCCCAGCCCACCCCGACTCACATCTATTCAACCTACTAGCCTCTCTCTACTCTCTGCTACATAACACTGGCCCACATGTCACAACCAAGATCTAGAGCACACATTCAGAGTTTCCCAAAGCAGAGAAAATAACTTATCAAATGTCCTTCCAGACTACCTTTGGGATGGGACACTGGAAATCTGCCCTGGTTTTTGACAATACAACCAACTAAAAGTCAAAACACTTTGGAGAATAAAAGAATGAAGGCAAGGAGCAAAATTACCTGGTTCTGTCCCACAATGAACACAAACAAAAACCCCAGCAGAATAGGGCAAGGCAAAGCAAGACGATAGATAGTACAACGAAACCACTGACAGAAAGCAAGCTTTTCTGTGGGTGTCCGATCAAATCAGATGTCCCAGACAAATCAGATGTCTTTGGAAAGGCTTAGGAGGAAAAGAAGTGTTTCCTAAACTATGCATAAAGCAAGTCTGGTCTCACAAGCAACAATAGCATTTTTTTTTTCCTTCTCTAGGGCACCAAGTATCTGGTAATAGAGAAAGCAGCTGAATTTTTCCCAGAAATCTACTGCTCCCCAATAGGTAATAGAATGAAGACAGGCTCGACTTTGGCATCAGGCATGAAGGAGTAAGTAAGTCCTAATTCCGCTATTAAGCGCTAATATCCAAAATCACACAACTGTGATGGCTGGATGGATGGCTTTTCATTGGAAGGAATTGATGTTTTTTTTCCTAAACCCTGGCTTTCTGCAGGGAACTCACAGGAGAGCAGCACACGGGAGAGCCAAACTGACACAGTAGAGTGTATCAGACTCAGCCTCAACCAACCCGCTAAGAATCAATTTAAAAGAACCTTGCCTGACATATTAAAAAAAAAAAAAACAAAATCGAGGGGAAGACCCCTAAAACCAGGGATCAACCGGCAGTGCTAACGTCTGCCTTGGCCCCCCTCTCCACCTCATTTCGAGAGAGGCCACCGGCGGAACGTGAGCCGACAGCCCTCGTGCACGCTCCTGCGCGGCGGCGCAGACCGCTCCCCGACCCTCCGGCCTCGGCAGCCGGTCCGCCACCCCGCCACCCCGCCGCCCCGCACACGCCCCAGACCCGACCGCCAGCCGGCCAACTCCTCCGGACCCGACCTGGCCCGTCCTCCTCAGCTCTCCGGCGTGCCGTCTGCATCCTCCCAAGCCCGCGCCTGGGCTGCCGGGGGTCGCAGGGACCCAGGCCGCCGCAGCCGCCTCCTCCCGCAGCTCCTCCGACGCCCCGGGTGCACGAGCAGACGGCACTGCCGGGCGCGGGGACGCGAACCGGGCTCGCGCGGGATCTGGGTCGCGGCGGGAGGAGGAGGAGGCGGCGGCGCCGCTGCCGCCGCCGGGGTCCCGGGGACGCCCTGTCACGCCCCCAGCGCCGCACACCGGGCCGCTCCACGCTCGCCTCGGCCGCCGGGGGCCCCTCCTGGCCGGGGCGTGGACACTGAGCCAAGCCGGCAAGGCCGGGTCTCCGCACCACCCACGCGGCACCCGGTCCCGCGCCGCTCCCCGGGGACACGGCACCCCCTAGGTGTCCCCCCCGGGGACTCCGGCCCGCCCCCGCCGCGCTCCAGCTCGGCCACGGCCACCCCCCTCCACACACACACACACACACACACACTCTCCCCCGGCGCAGCGGCTGCCATGGCTGCCCCCGTTTCACAGAAGCGTACACCCGAGGCCGGCAGATGACAGGCCCGAGCGACGACGCTCGGGCGGAGAAGAAAACAGGTTGCTTCGCGGGGCGGAGCAGAGACCCGGGTACAAGTGGACCCCACGACGGACACGGAGCACAAGCCGCTTTCGGAGGCGGCCCAGCCCAGTCCGCCCGGCCTCCACCCACGCCGCCCCGCCGCCGCCGCCGCCTCCCGGCCCTCCCGAGGAGGAGACAAAGAGCCGGCGCCCCAAGCCGCGGAGCCGGGGCCGGGGTGCTTCGCGGGCAACCAGGGACTGGCGCGGTCGGCGGCGCCCAGAGCGAGCCGCGCGCCGAGTGGGGCGCCGCGGACGGCGCGACAGGCCGGCGTGGGTCGCGGAGCGCCGGAATGCAGTGACCCTAGAGGACGCGAGCGCGCGGGGCCCGGCACGCCGGCGTCCACCGGGCGCGCGGAGCAGCCTCGCCGGAGCGACTCACCGGATCGGAAGAAGGCCGCGACGTCGGCCAGGTCCTTGGCTGCCTCCTCGGCTCCCTCGCCGGCGCCGCCTCCGCAGCTTGAGCCCGCCGCGCTGGCTGCTGCCGCGGGGCCGGAGGACGCGGCGGGGGCGGCGGCGCCGCCACCACCACCGCTGCCGCTCATGGCTGCGGCAGCGCCCGCGGCCGCGCCCGCCTCGGGCCCCCGCGCCCTTAGCGCCGCGCACCGCCCGCTCCGCGCCCGGCCTGGTGACGCTCAGCGTCCCGCGGCCCGCGGCCGGCGCACGAAGGCAGAGCCCCGGGGCAGCGGGCGGCGGCGGCTCGGCCCGGGGAGCGCGCCCACATAGACCGGGACTCCGCCCGGGAAACGCGGGCCGGCCGCGGGGCGGGAGCGCGGAGCCACGGCCTCGGCTGCGCCGGCCGGAGCGCGGGGCAGCGGCGGGCACCGCACCGGACACGCAGTCGCGAGGGTTGGGGAGGGAGGGGGGTCGGTGGCCGGCCGGAGCTTGAGAATCACGGGCGCCGGCGGCGGCCGCGAGCCTCCATCTTGATTTCCGACGGGGAAGGAAGGAGGGGGAGGGAGGAAATCACGGCTGAGGGAACCCGGGTGAAAGGAAAAGGGAGAGTAGGGAAAGGGGAGGAAGGAAAAAAGAGGGGCTTCGGCAATTTCCGGCGAGCCTCGTCAACGGCCCGAGCGTCGGCTCGGCGGGGGCGGGGCCTGCAGGGGCGGGGCCACCGGGAGGGGCGGGGCCGAGCCGGGCGGGGGTGGGCGGGCGTCCCGAGGGCGCGGTGGGGTGGCGGGAGGGCACGTCGCCACCGCCGGATCTCCTCCGCCCGGGCGGCTCCCAGCCGGGAGGCTCTGCCCGACCGAGGCGGGTCCTCTCCGGCCTGGCACTGCGCCCCCCCTGCCAAGACTCCCCAGCTGGCGCGGTGAGCGCCGTCCTGTGACGCCGGGGGCCGCCTCGTTCTTCCGCCGCCCACGGGGCGGGTGACTCGGCACCGGGCCGGCGGTGTCCGCCCCGGGCGCCGCGCGCGCCGACGCTGGCACGCGCGCACCGGGCTCCGGAAGACTTGTTGAATGAGCTCTGAGGGATCGTGAGAACAGGGTTTTTCTTGTTTTTAATCCAGTCTGGTGTGGGCTCTCCAAGCCCTCCGTCCCCGCTCCAGAGACCGCGGAGAAGACGAAGGTGCGGAGGGCAGACGGAAGGCACTGGACCCTTTACCCCACATCCTCGTCACCTCGGCGTGTGCCGGGTACTCAAGGCCACCAGTGGAGTGAAGGGCAGGGCCGAGTGTCCTAACGGGACCGGTCGAATGCTGCGAACTGGACGTTTACATGGGTCGGTGAATCGTGGGTGGTGATCACCCGTGTGTACGAGATGGGAGCTGGAGGCATCTCACGAGCTCATGTTTGACTTGATACACATACAGGTGCATCTCGACATCTGCACGCACACCATCTGTCCCATGAGTAGATTTGGTGCAGACCCACTTAGCACAGCGCTCATCTGTTTTATTTTTTGCCAGTCCCGGGCTTGAGCTCAGGGCCTGAGCACTGTCCTTGGGCTTTCTCAAGGCTAGAGCTCTACCACTTGAGCCTCAGCACCACTTCCGGCTTTTTTTCTATGTATGTGGTGTCGAGGAATCGAACCCGAGTCTTCGTGCATGCTAGGCAAGCACTCTACCCCTAGGCCAAACTCCTGGCCCTCCTCTTTTGTTTTTTTTTTTAATACCTTTTCAAATAAAGGAACCAGGGCTCCTTTGGGAAATGATGGCCGCTCTGGTTCTGCTCCTGAAGCATCCTGTTGTGTCAGAAGATAAGGAAGTTCTCTCCTGGGGGAAAAATTTTAACAACCTGGAATTGGGGGGGGGGAAGGTGTCAAACAGCCATCGGAGAAAATGAAAGGAGCATCCCTGGTCCAAGCTGGAAATGTTTCATCAAGCAAATAAGACAGTATTTAGAACTGAACGTACAATGTCTATGAATCTATATTTATATAAATGAAAGATTAAGTAAGTAAGAGAGACGAGACAGTGCTCCCATGCAGATCCTTTATGAGACTACTGTGCCCTAAATGAGACCGGATAGAACCCTCCTTTCCTTAACTGTGGATTGCACCAGTGATTTGTAAATAATACAAAATAGAAAGAAAAAACAAAGTAACTTTACTTTGGAGAAAGGTGACCTCTCTACCTCTGCCAGGTGTCTGGGGTGAACATTAGAAACAGTAATCATGCTGCTATTCTGTACCATTGATGCTGGTTGATATGATGAAAATGTCATTCTACCTCTATGATCTTCCTCACAAATCCCAGAACTCCAGTCTAATGAGAAAATCATCAGATGAATAAAGAACAGCCTGCAAGCTACCTCACCAACATGTCCCCAAACTATTAAGGTCAAATTAAGGAAAGTCTGGGAACTAACATGACCAAAGGACCCTAAGGAAATTTCAGGGCTAAATGGACTATATAGTGTCTTGTAGTTTGGTTTGGTTTGGTTTGGTTTTGAGATTTGATCTTGCCTTGTAATCCAGGCTGACCTAGAACTCCAGATCTCCTGCCTCAATCCTCCAAGTGGTTTACAGGAGTGAGCCACTATACCTGGCTCAAAGTAGTGTTGTCTTTGTTTTTATTCTAATCCTTAAATAGTTGAGCAAAGGGATTTCAATTCCACATGTCAGTTTATGAGTACAATGTATCTTGATCAATAACACTTCTATTTTTTTTATGGGATCAGAAAGTCAGAAGCAAAGAGAATGGAGGGGAGGATGGGAAGGGGCATGGCTCAAGTCTGTAAATGTAGCTACTCAGGAGGCTGAGATCTGAAGATTGTGGTTCAAAGCCAGCCCTGGCAGGAAAGTCCATGAGACTCTTATCTCCTATTAACCACCAGAAAACTGGAAGTGATGTTGTGGCTCAATGTGGTAGAGTAGTAGCCTTGAGCTGAAGAGCTCAGGCTCAGAGGTTAAGCCCCCCAACAGACCAAAAAAAAAAAAAAAAAAGAAAGAAAACATATACCACCCATGAACTTTAATGATAAGGTGCTTCCTTGATGGTGGAGAATAAACCCTCATCTCCCAATAAAGATGCTAAGAATGGCAAATTGGGTATGAGGTATATGAAAACAATCTTCCCGACTTTTCAGTAAATGCAAATCTAGTTTAGAATTTTTTTTTTTTGCCAGTCCTGGACTTTGGCTCAGGGGCTGAGCATGTTCCTTGGGTTTTCTCAAGGGTAGAGCTCTATCACTTCAGCCCCAGCACCAAGGAATCAAACCTGGGTCTTCGTGCATACTAGGCAAGCGCTCTACCACTAGGCCAAACTCCCAGCCCTGATAAAATGTATTTTTAAAGGTTCTTTTGAAGTTGAATAAACTTCCCTCTCCCTGACAGCCTGTCTTTGACTGCAGCATTGCCAGGGCCATATCTCACTGTGACTCCTCTCCTAGCCATGGGAATGCAAGTTCTTAGTTATATCAGCCACCCTGGAGAATACTTAGCTGCTGGAGGAGTACTCAAGATCTTTGGCCTACCCAGTTTGAAGAGGCTAAGATCTCTGATGTCCAGTTCCTCATGTCTTGCTAAGTAAGCATGGGTTCTCTCAGAGACTCACATGGGGATTTAGAGCTATCTGACTCCACCTCCATAACTGAAGAGTGTTCATTTTTTCTGCAAGAGGAAAAGCTCATTTAGATTTCTTCCATAGTATTTCTTTCTTTGGGGGGGGCATAACCTTTGTATTCCTCAAGAAACTCAGCTTTTAATATTCAACAATCTTTTCCTTGTAACTATTCTCTCTGCCCAGAGTTCCAAAAGTAGCTTCTTTAAATTCAAAAGCCAAAGGAATACCTACCATAATAACTTCAACTTTTGGACAGTGAATGATAATATACAGCCACCTCCTTGAAGCCAAAATAAAATGGTAGAGGAAGGTCAACAATTTGAAAAACGAAAAACTGCTTAGAGGAGAGAGACAGATTGCATGATCCCATGCAGCCACGGAACAATTGGTGGTGGACCCAGGAAGTGACAGCTGGTAAACAGTAGATCATGTTGCAGGATTCCTGGGTGAGGCAAGTTCTGGGTGTTAGGAGTTGGCCTGAAGGGGAATGTTACTAAATAGTAATAATTACTAAGTGTTTAGCTTTGAGGTAGGCAGGGAATGGTTGGTGTAAATTTGGGCAGTAAGAGGTCTCCAGTCTTGGGATATGGGCTATGATTAATTTAACTGTCTCAGGTAATCAGTTCAAAAAATTATATATAAATATGTATATATACATATGTAAGCATATGTGTGTGTGTGTGTGTGTAGTTACATTGAAGTATGGGACCCATGTACTGGCCTACACAGGCTGCAATAAGTAAAAAGAGGCCGAACATTGGTCTTTTATTTCCCCCTTGGGCCATCTGAGCATGTGCAGAAGATCTAAACAGGATTTTATGACAGCTGCTGATGATCCTATCCAACCTTCACAATGCAGTTCAGATTTCATCCCCTTTCATGAAGCTCCTTCACAATTCAAATTGATCTCTCCTGTCTCTGGAGAGACAGTCTCTGGAGCACCAGTCATTTGGAGGATTTAATCATGTGCTACATTATATTATTCACATCTTTCATGTGCAATACCTTCCCTACAAGATGTGGAGATGATTCTTTGCAATTAGTACAGAGGCATCAGCGTGCCTGTGTCCCTGGAACCCAATGAGGCCTACAGGCATGAAGCAAAATGTAGAATGTCAGCTAGGACATTTACTCAATATCCTGTCTCTCCTTATTAGAACCCAGACTCAGCTTAGGAAAAAGAAAATCGGGGCATTTCCCAACTCTGGTGGTCATGTGACAGGTTGCTCACCAGTGGAAAGGGCAGACAGTCTTTTGCCCTTTGTCCTCTCCCCTCAGGAGCACAGACAAGATGCTGGCCATAAAAAGGCCACTGTGTAACTATTAGAGCACATGATGCAAATGGATGAGTGGGCAGCTGAGCTCTGGGCTTCTGATTACACAAGACTTTAACTTGGGAAAGTGCAGTATTCATCTACATGTACCCAACAGGCCTACCATGGTATGTATGGGTGCAGTCCTGAGGCTTGAACTCAGGGCCTTGGTGATGTCCCAGGGCCTTTTTTGCTCAAAGCTAGCACAATACTACTTGAGCCACGTCTCTCAGCTTTCAGGTGACTAATTGGAGTTAAGAGACTCACAAGCTTTTCTATCTGGGCTGGATTTGAACCTCACTCCTCAGAGCTCCTGAATAGCTAGGATTATAGATATGAACCACTAGCAGTTAGCTACCAGCTATGGTTCTTTATCAGCTCTACCCATACTTCCACCAAGGAACCACGAAGATCTAGGAGTGTGAAGAAGCTGGAGAAAATTACAGCCCCGAGAGTCTGGAAAGGGAACCATGCAAATCCAAGCAGCAGAGTCACAGGACATATAATGAACATGTGGTTGAAATTGCTGGATTTTTCTATTTACTTGCTGTTGTTCCTCTCCTCTCTCTCTCTCTCTCTCTCTCTCTCTCTCTCTCTCTCTCTCTCTCTCTCTCTCTCTCTCTCTCTCTCTCTCTCCATTTTGTCTAGTATATTTTTCTCTGGTACTGTTTCATTTTTTTTTTTTAACAGTGCTAAGGCTGGAACTCAGGGATTCACACTTGCTAGTCTGGTTGAAGCCACAGCTTAAGCTACACCTCAAGCCCTTTCTGCTCTGTTTGTTTTTATATAGGTTCTCGTTGTTATGCTCAGGCTTACTTCGGACTGTGATCCTCCTATTTATGGCTTTGAAGTGAGTACAAACATGGAATCTGCAGATTTCTGTTATTATTAGCATATAAATAAGAGAGATGTGTATTAACAAGAGAAAAGACAATTCTGTATTTATTACCTTGCCTTGCACTTGAACAACAATGCAGGCTTGTTACTTAAGAACTGCTGAATTTCTGTTCTCAGCCAGTAATTTTTAAAGAATTTCAAATTGACCCACAGCCCCCAAAACGCAGAACTTAGGAAATTCTACCTGACCAACCCTTGGTCTTCCGGATTTCTCTGTGAAGGATAAATACTCCTGTGAGAGCTAACACCTTAAACCTTTATCACTTAATCCATATAGAGAAGATTTCTGGATTACTCAGCATTAGGTGAGAGTAATGCACAATTTAAAGGAAGGAAAAGAGCAGTGAATGTCCAGCACCTACTTTGTTTTTGTGTAGGGCTTTTCTTGCTGCTTCTGTCTAGGGCAGAACCTTCATGAGACAACTTTGGTTAATTTTTGTATTTTAGGTTGCACAATTAATCTTCAAGCTTCTTGTTTCACACTCTATACTCTATAAAGATTCCATGTCCAGTTTATACTCTAGGGTCACTGGGTTGCTCTAGAAATCCTCATTTATTCATACAGCAGATATTTACTGAGCTTCTATATGTATAGGTATATCTATACATACAGATGATGTATCTCTCCAGTGGGAGTGGAAATCTGCACTTACTACATCATTCTGGCAATTTGAGGTTGTAACAAATTATTATTTCCTAGCAACTACTTTTTTTTAAAAGCTAATAATATTTTATATATATATTTATTTTTTGGCCAGTCCTGGGCTTGAGCGCTGTCCTTGGACTTTCTCAAGGCTGGAGCTCTACCACTTGAGCCTCCAGCTTTTTTCTATGTATGTGGTACCGAGGAGTTGAACCCGGGTCTTTGTGCATGCTAGGCAAGCACTCTACCACTAGGCCAAACTCCCGGCCCCAGCTAATAATATTTTTATTATATTTCATTGTCGGGGTTGTATAGAAGAAGGATTACAGTTACATTCGACAATTAGTGGGTACATTACTTCCTGAATATAGATACCCCTTCTCATGTTTTTTTTTTCCCACATTCTCTCCCTCCCACCCAGTACTTTTTTTTATCATGACTTTTTTTTTCTTCTCTTCATCAGTTTCCAGAATCTCAATTGGATAATTATTTTTATTTTTCATTTTTATTGTAAAAGTGACAGAAGGCTTACATTTATATAAGTCAGGTATTGGAGACCTTTCTTTCTGAACAAGGTCATCTCTTCCCTCATTTTCTCCAAGTTTTTTTCCGTTCCAACCCCCCTCCTCCCAAATTATATAGTTCATTTCCAACATAGTGTCTAGTGAGTATCACTGCCTAATTCATTCACCTTTTTACACGGTGAGACCAAGGGAGGGTATTCTAAGGAGAGGATCACAAGGGCTCAATAGCTATGAACATATGATCATATAAAAAGCTTTCAAAATGATGGGCCGGGAGTTTGGCCTAGAGGTTAAAGTGCTTGCCTAGCATGAAGACCCGGGTTCGATTCCTCGGTACCACATACATAGAAAAAAGCAGGAAGTGGTGCTGAGGCTCAAGTGGTAGAGCTCTAGCCTTGAGAAAGTCCAAGGCCAGTGCTCAGGCCCTGAGCTCAAGCCCAGGACTGGCAAAAAAAAAAAAAAAAAGCTTTCAAAATGAACTCCAAGAGGTTTTCTATTTTACTTTTTGGTTTTTTTCTATTTTGACTTCTGTATCTTTTATCTTGATGTCTTGATCTGTCTTAAGAAGGGGAAGGAAAAGCACAGAAATGGTGGGAGTTATTTTTTCCCCCATTCTGTGAATGAAGTTTTCTTTAAACCAGAGGTATTTCAAATTTAGCAAAAGTTGTTTATTGGTAAAAAAAATAATATTTAAAAAAATAAGGATTGCCCTAGTAAGGCTGTATTATACTGATACTAAGCCACATTCCCTAAATAACCAATAACTCATATACAACATCAAGACTATTTTCTTAGAATATATTTTTCTGTACTTAAAAACAATATAGGCATCAACATCTCAGAAACATGTAGACATTGTAAATTAGTATAGATTCTAGAAATGAACAAAAGAAGCCAAACTTCTTGCTTCACAAACCTTACCTTCTAAAAGGGATGGGAAGTGTAACATACAATAAACTAATAAAATGCAACATGATTAAAGGATAAGTACCCTCTAGATCAACAGAACAGGGGAAAGGAAGGACACTCCTCCTAGGAGATAACAGCAATGTGACATCAGCAATGTGAACAGGTGCTGGGGAAAAATACAAGATGTGGTTGATATCGTATCACTTTAAACCTCCAAGCTGTTATGTAAAGAGTATTAATCACAATGAGATGGTGGATTTGGTTTGTCCATCATGGGAAGATTCCAAAAGTTCTGAAAATAATGTTTGAGGACTTTTGTTGTTGTTGTTTTGTTTGTTTGTTATCACTGGATAGCGAAAACGAACCTCATAGAGGTTGAACAGTAGTATTTTAGCAGCACAAACATCAAATTCTGTATAGTGCTACTGGAAATATGAAACATTTCAGAATTTAAAAACTATAATATCATTCCCTATATGAGAAACTAATTTTTTTCTGTTTTCTTTTGTGGGTCATGGGGCTTGAACTTAGGGCCTTCACGCTGTCCCTGAACTATTGAGCTCAAGGCTAGCACTCTATTAATTTTTTTGTCTTGTTGTTTTATTAAAAGATTTTATTGACACTGATTTTTTGTACCTCATATTTCAAATGTCAAGTTAACAAACAAGTATTCAAGAATGGAATCTTTACATGAAATCTCTGGCACATTAAGAACAAAATGAAAATTAAGCTGAGAGTTTGAATGTCATAGATACATATCGGTCTATATAATATATCAATATGTCTATAGAATATATTTCTCATCATAGATTTATTTGTCTGGATAGTTACATTTATATCTCCAAGTTCATGTTAATGACTTTGAGTACCCAAGCACTCTACCATTTTGAGCCACAACATCATTCCTACTTTCTGGTTGTTAATTGGAGATAAGTGTCTCACAGATTTTCCTGCCCAGGCTGGCTTTTAACTGCAATTTTCAGATCTTAGCCTCCTGAGTAGCTGGGATTATAGGAATGAGCCACCAACACCTGGTCTAAAATATTTTGGAGCTATTTTAATGAGCAGAAAGCTTCAGAATTCTGAAGTCCATCTGGCCCCTAATGTTTTTACATAGGGAATTATGAACATAAAGATTGCATGTGAGGGGCTAGGAGTGTGGTCTAGTGGTAGAGTGCTTGACTAGCATGCCTGAAGCCCTCCCTGTGTTTGATTCCTCAGTACCACATGCACAAAAAAAAGCCAGAAGCAGTGCTATGGCTCAAGTGGTAGGACACTAGCCTTGAGAAAGCCCAACGACAGTGGTCAGGTCCTGAGTCCAAGCCCCAGGCAGGACCTGACAAAAAAGCAATACAAAACAAAGCAAAAACATTGTATGTGAGTCAGATGAACTGGCCCATATCTGTAATCCCAACACTCCAAGAGCTGATGAAAGAGGAATTTAAGACCATCCTGGACCATATAGTGAGTTTGAGGCCAACATGGGTACTAATCAAAACCCTGTTTCCAAAAAAGGAAAAAAATTAACTAGACACCAATAAATATATGAAAAGATGCTCAACAGTATTAGCCACCATATAAAGAAAACCAAATCACAATGATTAGTACCCCCATGCAGCTAAAGTAAAAAGACAATAGCAAGTGACAAGAATGTAAGATAAGCTGGAAACTCATTCACTGCTGGTGGGAATGTAAAACATGAAACTACTTTATATATTTAAAAAAACAGCTTGGAGGGCCGGCAGTTTGGCCTAGTGATAGAGTGCTTACCTAGCATGCATGAAGACCCAGGTTCAATTCCTCAGTAGCACATACATAATAAAAAGCCAGAAATGGTGCTGTGGCTCAAGTGGTAGAGCTCTAGCCCTGAGAAAACCTAAGGACAGTACTCAGGCCCTGAGCTCAAGTGCAGGACTGGCAAAAACAAAAACAAAAACAAAAACAAAACAGAGCTTGGAAAGTTCTTTATGTAGTTTAACAGAGTTACTGTTGTATTCATCAGCTACTCTCTTAGATATTCTGGAGAGAAATGAAACATTTTGTATGGACAAAAAAATCTAGGTTCAAATATTCTTAGAGTATTATTTATAACAGCTAAAAATGGACATAATTCAAATGTCCATCAACTGATAATTATATAAAGAAATGTTGCCTACCCATACAATGGAATCAAAAGAAATGAAAGGCTACACAGCTACTTGCTACTGTGAATAAGCTATGAACACATTGTGGTAAGTGAAAGAAGCCAGACAGAAAGGACAAATATGGAATAATTTTATTTCTATAAAATATAGGAAAAGGTAAATCCATAGAGGTACAAAGTAGATTAGAGATTGCCAAAAGCTGGAGAGGGAGAAAAGGGAAATAACTCCTAATATGTGTAGGTCTTAAATACTGACAAAATATTTTAAAAATAGATTATGATGAACATACTAAAATGAATTAAAGTATATACTTTGAATGGCTGAATTCTATCTCAATAAAGCTATGTAAGCGTAGCCAACAATTCAGTTTGATAGATCATGGCAATGGCTAATTCAAAACAAGGTGGTAGAATGTCCAGGCCTCTCAGAAAATTGTCAGGACCTCATAAAAATGATACATTCTTTAAAAGTTAGAATTAGGTCTGGGTATACAGCTCATTAACAAAGCACTTGCCCCGCACATGTGAAGCCCTGAGTTCAGTCACTAGCACTAGATACCCACATACACACACTAAAAAACAAAACTCTGACTGACCACAAGTGGGCTGCTGCAGCAGTACAAAGCCCCACAGAAGCCTCTGCCCAGTAGAAAAACTACACCAACAACTGCGAGATTCAAGAGGCTGACCATGAACCTCACCATAGCCTCAACTGCAGGCATCCCAGGGCCAGCTGGAAATGTCCATGGCAGGTGCTGCCCTTGACCAGCTGCAATGCATAGGGCTACCCTCTCTCTAACAGTCAGTCAGAATGTGGGAAGCTGTCACCCACTTTCCTAAGGGAGAGGCATGTGGCAGTTGTTTCCATTGAGCTTTGCAGTTTTATGTAGAGTATGTGTCTGGCGGTGACATTCCCTCTTCAGTCAAGTGTTGAAGAATTTGCAAAATGACAAGACACAATTGTAACAAAGTCAGAGCAGAAATTCCACCTGTCGCAGTGACTCAAGCCTGTAATCCCAGCTACTTAAAAGGCAGAGATTGGGGGATTGTTATTTGAGGCGAGTCTATGCAGAGAAAAGTTTGTGAGACTTCATTTACCAATGGCAGAATGTGTTGGCATGTGCCTGTTATACCAGCTATGAGAGAGGCACAATGGCTACACTAATAGGAGCAGCTGAGCCCAGGCCAGCCTGGGTGCAAAACTACCTGGAAAATAAATATTCAGTCCAGTTAAGGGTACATTACTCATGCCTGTAATCTTAGCTACTCAGGAGGCTAAAATGTGAGGATCAGAATTCAAAGTCTAATTCCATTTCTCATTGACCAGAAAAATGCCCGGCTAGCTAGCTCAAGTGGTAGAAAAACACTAGTTTGTGACAAACCAGTTAAGTGAGAGTGTGAGGCCCTACATTCAAGCCCCAGTTCTGGCACTCACACACAGAAAAAAAAACGAGTAACCCCTAAAGAGGCTTAAGTGGCACACTGTTGCCTCATAATTGACAAAACAAGTGGAAATTACTAGATATTGTAGAATATGAAATTCATAAATGGTTCTTGCTACAGTTTCTGGATGCAGTAGTTTAAACATGCCAGCCAATAGTTTGCAAGGAGGAAACCACCAGGAGAATGAGACTCCAACTTTCTGTCCTCCCAGGTTCACATCTCCTGCCAGTGTCTCCCACTGGCTATGTCCAACCAGACAGCCATGGAACTGTTGGAGGAGACTTCATGGGTCAACTCTTTGCAAAGTGACAGAAGACAGAACGTATCCTCCACAGGAAGACATGCAGTGTGACCATGTGATGCTGTAGCATTTAGAAATTGTAAGTTCATCAGCAAACACTCAACACAGCTGAGAACATGACAGCGTGAGAAGAGCTCTAAAGGAGCAGACTCAGTTGGAAAGAAGAAACCCAGTCCCTTGACAAGACAATTATGATTACAAAACAGAATATATGTTCAAATAAGTAAGGAAGTCCAAGCAACTCAGAGAAACCTACCAACCTGTAATCCTGGCTACTTAGATGGCTGAATTATTAGGATCCCACTTTAAGGTTAAGACCCCCTTTCAGCAAGCAGCTGAATGTAGTAACATGCCTGTTATCCTAACTATGGGAAGACTAACATATGGGGATAATGCCCAAGTGTGCGCCCTGACAGGAAGCAAACCCCACGACTATCAGAAAAAATAAAATACATGATAGAAATATTGTGCTTGAGTAGCTCCAGGCATTTTGCATCTCAGGAGCAGGTAGATGTAAACTACAGCACCTTCTAAGTTTATTGCGCTATTTCAGCCTTCCTTTTCATCTATTGTTCAGAATCCTGGAGGGACTTGGGAGATGCTAAACCATAAGGTGGAGGAGTTAAAACAAAACATCTAGTCAATCATCTTTGCATGTCCAACTGCTGGAGAGCTTCATGGAACAGATGTGATTTGCTCTAAACCTGAGACTAGATGCACATGTCAGGGGTGAAGACTAGGCCTGGTAAGAGATTGGCATGATAAAGACAGAGGCATACATGCAGAGGAAGGAGGTGGTGGACATGACATGGAGAGGCTAACAGGGACAATTATGCAGCAGATCCTGAATGTCAGTGAAGAACTGAAAACCTATAACAGGTGATTGGGTGAGGCTGCTTATGATTTGAACAGTAAATTAACATAATGAAGATGCTTAACTGGGAGAAATTAAGCGGACCAATGTGTGCAATGTGGGTCAAAGGAAGAGACAGGTGACACGGATGGCCTATCAGTGTTCCAAGCCAGAATTTCCAATTGGTATGCCTGGGTTGGCAGTATGTCAACTTAATAGATCTTGATATCCACTAATGCAGCTGAATCAGGCCTGTGTGGCACCAGAACCATTTATATCCAGCCTTGACAAATCTAGTATAATAAATAAATAATACTATTTTTATACGTGCCTTGACATGAGCAAAATTACAGCTATGAAGGCTTGATTAGGTCGATAGCAAGAGAAATGCAGAAAGAATGGTTGGCAGGTGCATGGACAGAAACAAATGCCAGCTCTTGACTATTCCCATAGAAGGAGAATCAGCCACCCATATTATATCTAATGACTAGAAGAATGGTGTTAGTTTTCTTTTCCCCAGAACTGTTAAGAAGAAAAGACAAGAGTGGCAGCTAGAAAGCTGCAACATCTCATCAAGAGGAGTTCCTAAAGAAGAAACCTAGTGAACTCTCAGGAACTACAGTGAGCCCCATACACCTGGCAGCAGTCACTGTGCTTGGACCATACTTCTCCTGGGCCGTGAACAGATAGCAATCTGCCTCACCCCATAGTCAGCAGTCAACATTTGATCACCTAGAAGGAGCTGTCCCCCTCCCCTGCCTACTTTTGACTTGTTAACTTGTAAGTATCCTTTTCTAAGAGGAGACTAGAGAAAAAACTTCTCACCTACAAAGGGAAGGACTAATTGAATTCTTCCAGCAAGTGCCGCCACCGCCTCTTCCTCCTCTTCTTCCTCCTCCTCCTCCTCCTCCTCCTCCTCCTCCTCCTCTGCCTCCTCCTATTTTCAAGTGTGGCAATGCAAGAAACTAACATCTATTACAAAAAATGTATCCTTGTGATTTTTCTGAAGTAGGATGACTAGCATATCCCACCCCACATGGATGACATTTTCTTGTATACTGGTTCTCCTCCTCCTCCTCCTCCTTCTCCTCCTCCTCCTCCTTCTTCTCCTTCTTCTCCTTCTCCTTCTTCTCCTTCTTCTCCTTCTTCTCCTTCTTCTTCTCTCTGAGGTTATGTAATTGGAGCTACCTTTTCCCCCCTCTTTCTCTAGCAAAACAGAGACCCCATTGCAAAGCAAAACTATATTAGAGTACAGTGAAGCAGAAGAGTACGCCATGCTGGATCTCTTTAGTCTGGAATGCTAAAAATCTACCTTATGACTGAATATATCTGGATTATATTACCATCAATCTCTACAGGAATAATAAAGATTTCATATTAAATGCACTACCTTTACTGGGATTCATCTGCATTTGAAGATGCCAGTTATTTAATTTCCTTTAATACATAAAAACCCATGTGCTCCCTATTTTAAACTTTAGTAGTAGGAAAGTTTGTCTCTGCTGACAGATGGTTGTGCTTCCTTTCCTGAGCTAATGCAAACTATGTAACTCACGGTGTTTCTTTTTATACCTTGGAAGTCAAGATGCTCAGAATTAAGTTATGTGCTTATTTGCATCAACTTTACAATAAGCTCCAATTTGGTATGTGGCTCTTATTCTTTTATTGACATTTTAAAAGTTTTTACTTTTATATTCATCCTCTATTTCCTTTCGTTCTTTTCTTAATAAGATTAAAGATAGAGGGATAGATAAATGGATGAGTGAATGGATGGTGGATGGTTTGATGATGCATGGATAAATAGACATAAGCGCCAATTGGACTCAATTATGAGCAAGAGAAAGACCAACTTCAGCCTACTTTCCCTTTCTTATCTTCCTGCATACCACAGACCTACCTCAACTCTTAAGGATCCAGTGGTTTCCATTTTTATCAAAATGACAACAGAACGTATGGCATAGCAAATATGAATATGATTCAGAAATCAGAGACAGCTTCAAATTCTTATCTGCTGTACCTGTGTAACTGTACAAGTTTGTCTTATTTGTAAAATGATGATCACATTTCCTACATCATACAATTTTCTGAAGTTCAATGAGATAATTCAAACAAGTAGTTGGCTATACTCTACCTAGCACACAGTAATGGGTTGCTGAATGCTGGTGATTGTTGTTACTCGGTTGCGTAGTTCTCATTCGTCTCTTCTGATGTTACCTCTGCAGATACTCATCACCTTGGAGTGTAGCCACTGTAAGTAGCCCTCAAATTTGTCTCATAATTAAGAGTCTTAGCTGAAAACATTACCTAATTCAAAGCCCCTTTACATCACAAATATTAACCAGTAAGCCTTGACAAGAGAAATGCCATGCCAGTGATAACATTATTTCATGATGTGGTTTTCAGCACTTTGGGAACTTAGCCATTTCTAGGCATAAATTATAAGCCATTGAGCATCTTATATTTTTATGACCAACTAGAAAGGGAACTAAAGCAGGGTGCTTACTGGCAGGATGCATCTGACAACCAGTGGGTGGCCTGCTCATAGAGCCTACGAGGTACCTCTGCTACCATGACTCAAACCCAGGAGAGGGACTTGAGGTATGATAAGCTTTAACCAGAAATAAAACTAAACAGAGTTAAGATTTGAGGAATGACCTTTAGTCAACCTCCTAGATAAGTTTAGGCTCAAAAGAATGAAAATGGAAGTAGCTAGTCACCAAATCAGTTACACATTGAAGTTTAGTCATATATGGATATATATGTTCTTTTAGCAAATGAACAGTGGTCATCTGTCCTTACTCTTCTGCAGTCCACAGCCACAGGCAGAGACTGCTGAGCCTGAGGAGAGGGACTTAACACTTGTGAAGTCCCTGTCCCTCTTCCAAGTAGTGAGGGGGGAGCAGAGGACTGCTTTGCAAAACTTAAGATGCTGCATTGTAAGCATATAGTGGCTGAATATTAGTGATCTTGTGATGTCATTTGTCTCTGCACATACTGGGGACTAGGGAAATCTTGGGGGAACATTCACATGTGGGTAGAATGGAGACTTCTGATCTCTGGAAAGCACTGTTCCTCTGGATCTTCTCCACTCCTCTGCTTCATTCAAGCTATTTTTTCTTTGAACACAATTGCTATGAACCTCCTGAAGGACTGGTTTGATTTCCCAACTGCCCTTCAGAATGACCTTCAGTTCCACACTTTATATTTCCTGGGGCCTTTTATCTATCTGTCTGTCTGTCTCTGTCTGTCTGTCTATCTATCTATCTACCTACCTACCTATCTACCCACCTATTGTTGCGGTGTTGAGGATTAAACTCAAGACATTGTGCCTATTAGACAAGTGTCCTTCCATTGAGCTGCATCTCCAGCAGGACTGTCATTCCAAATCCACATTCTGGAGCTTTCATCAAGCAAAGGTGACATTCCAGTGGCTCCCAGCCTGATGTAGCAGCTGGAATGAGTACCACTGAAATGCCATGACCCATACACACTAACACTTCAGTTATATCTATATATAGGGCTGGTGAAGTATCCAAGGAGTCTCCATTATTCCCCCACCAAACCCGGGTTCACCTCAAGGTGTTTGCTCTTGATGGTCTGAGCAGCACCTCATCCTCCAAACTCCATGTTTACTTTCCTTATCAGTCTATTCAGGACTGCTTACCCTTATCATCTGATCAGATGTATAAATGGTTGTCTTTCCCAAGGAGCTGCTTATGAGCTGTGATTCCCACATCTCTCATGTTCTCCACTGTAGCAACGACAATGCTTTCAGATTTAGCAAATGTTCAATAAATGCTTGTTGAAATTGTGAACTGCAAAATTTGATTCCAGCATTTATTTTTGGACAGGAATGTGAGACAAGTCTTTGCCTCTCAAAAAATAATTTAAAACCTCTTCTTCAATGACTTTTGTTGGATTCTGCAACGGAATATTTTACAGGAGGTTTCCTATATTAGCACACACTGAAGTGGTATTAAGGGCCTTTGGAGAGTTATGAGAACCCCATCATTATGGGTGAAACATCCCTACAGGCCAGGTTCCTTTTCTAATGTTGCCTTCTGAAAACAGAGGAAATAACAAAGTCAAGTCTACCAAGCTGAGACATTCAGTGGCCGGATGTAGCCCAGCTGAACCACTTTGCTTTTCTAAGCATCTCTGCTCTGTTTTCCCTGATTACGGCCTCCAAACCAGCGGCCAAAAATATACAATGTGGGAAAGCTTAAAAAAGGGAGCGAAACCAGAATGTTTCAGCCTTTGAAGGGAAAAGGCCTTTTGTTGTTTCCTCTGTCTGTGTTAAATCTTAAGATTCACCAAGCGTTATCTGAATTGATAATACATACTTGTTGAGCCATATATGCTAGGCACTGTGTTACAAATGCTTTTATGTCATGGATTGTAATTCTCGCCTGTTTTAATGGCATTTCCCCCCTTAAATATTTGTTCCTGTTGAAAAAAATGAACTCTTTAAGATCAGTGACAAATTGCTTTATTTATGTCAAATTTCTATTCTGTGATGAAATCTCAGCAATGGTTCCATCACTGTGACAAAATATCTAAGCTAATCAATTGAAGAGGAAGAAAGGTTTGTTTTGCCTTATGATTCAGAGGTTGAGTCCATAGTGGGTTGGCCCTGCTGTTTTAGGCCTGTAGCAACACAGCTTATTGTGGCTGGACTGTGTCGTAGGACAATCTGTTTACTTCGTGGCAACTAGGAAGAAAACAGAGTGATGGGAAATGGTTGAGATCCTCACATCCCCTTTTAAGGAAATATTCCCAATGACCTAACTTTCAAATAGGCTCTGCTTCATAAAGGTTTTTCCCAGAGTGCAAAATAGGGGTTCAAGCCTTCAACAATGGGCTTTTAGGGACCACTGCAGATCCGAATAACAGCAGATGGTTTCTGCTGGTGTTCCTCTCCAAAGGGGAAACACGGACTACATTTCCCTGGACTTCGTGTAGTGAGGTGTGGCTATAGGACCATCTTCTATCCATTGGGATCTGCCCACCTTTGTGTGAACCTCTATTTTCTCTTCTCTGTCCACATCAGCCTTGTAAAGCCATGGGCTTTACAAGGTGTGAAGCTTATAGAATAGAGCAATGCAATACTACCAGCAACTGAGTAACGACATGAGTAAGATACATTTTTGTTTCTGCTAAATTTGTTCGCCTAGTCCATTTGCTCTTTCCTTGGGTTAGTGATTTTTGTTTCACATGTTCATTTTTAAAGTCTTTCTGAAGGTCTCAGTGTACTCTTTCTCCAGTTCAGACATATGAAGCAATGTATAATCTTGAGAAGAAATACATATGCCCAGACAGCAGGCATTAATGCTCTTTTCTAAGCCTTCATAGATTTCCACGATCTGATCCAGGTAGATAGTCTCCTTGTTTATTTACTGGCACTAAGCCTTACAGAACACATTTTCGTGGCTCTAGCTCTTGTTTGTTTTTCCTAGGAAGTTCACCAGAAACTTTTTCAGCTCCGTAAGCCTGGATTATCCTAATGTGTGCTAATGAAATTAAATTCAGCTCTACAGGTGCTAGCTGTACCTTCTGGGTTAGTCACAACAAGATTCTTGGAAACAGTTCAAGGGTCTGGTTGTCTCCATTGCTTACCTCCTGTTCTCTCTCTGGTTTCCTGTAGCTTCCTCTGGCCCCATAGAGCTTCATCTCACCACTGTCACACAATAGACATTTTCTAGTCTTTACTGTATGGACATGAATGGCAAGGGGAGGAGATGCTTCTCCTCCAGTTCCCATAGTTCCATTCAGGTGGTTGCTTTACCAGGAGTTTAATGGAGGAAGTAGGCAGACACAATCTGATTGTAGCAAATGCTTAACAGCTACTTTTGCTGAAAAGCAATGCATCCCTAGCAGTGCATGCAAGTTAACTATCAATAGGTAGGTATCCCTGCCTTCACTGGTATCTTTGCTTTCAGCCATTCTATGGTATAGTTACTTTATAGCCATCTCGCTCTGAACCCAGAAGGGAACTGGATGGGTGACCAGGCCACCTGTCCCATGTCATTTAATCTTATTGTAACAATGTTCCATTGGCTCAATCCTGAGAAAATGGTCTATTAGACCACTTGCTGACCACAGAAACATACCTGTGAGTAAGACTTCTTAATTATGCAAGCTTGTCTTTTCCTGTCTCTCACTCTTTGTCTATTTTAACATATGGTTCATGTCTGTATCTTGCAGATGGCAAAGGAGGGGCTTAAAGTGTTATCTTCTTATGACTACCCATGACACGTTATGCATCTTTTTTTTTGCCATTCACTATGTTCTTTATTTGTGTATTGACATGTAGATACCCAGGAGTTTGGATCTGGGCTCAATATTGGGGTTCCTTCATGCTTCCCTTTTTCTCTTGAGAACAGGAAGCAGCTGCAAAGGGGAACTGGGATGCTGCCCTGGCCTTCTTCTGTGCCCCAGGTAGGCAATCTGTGCTGGCCCAGTACTATACATGCCTAGACAAGTGGGGATTCAGGTTCAGTACAGTGAGTTCATCAATGCCACACATCTAAGCCACAGGTTCCATTATCAGTCTTATCTGTAATGAAGGCGGTAGTTAGCTTCTAACTGCCTCCTCCCTTTTTATCTTAGTCAGTCAAAAATGCAATTAGGGAAATCGAGAAATGTTTTTGGAGCCCCTATAAACTCTCAGTATGGTTTACCAACCTTCCTTAATTATTATTCTCTTCTCTTGGCTTGTGTTATTCTAAACTTTCTTTTTTTTTTGCCAGTCCTGGGCTTGAGCTCAGAGCCTGAGCACTGTCCTTGGATTTTCTCAAGGCTAGAGCTCTACCACTTGAGCCTCAGCACCACTTCTGACTTTTTTCTATGTATGTGGTACCGAGGAATTGAACCCGGGTCTTCATGCATGCTAGGCAAGCACTTTAACCACTAGGCAAAACTCCCGGCCCTATTCTAAACTTTCTTGATTTTGCTCTCAACTTTCCCAGGTGGTTCCTCTTCCTACAATGTTCCTTACACCCCCATGTTTGTTATAGTTCTAATAGTCCTAGACATCTTTATCTTTCCGCACATAAACCTATAAGGGGGCTGGGTCTGTTATGGTGGCATACTGAGGAGGCAGAGGCAGGACGGTTGCCCTAGTAAAAGCATGAATCCCTACTTGAAAAGCAAACCAAAAGCAAAAGGATTGGGGATATTGCTCAAGTGGCAAGCACAGAGCCCTGGGTTCAGTGATAGACTTATTTTCCCAAAGGGATGCCTATGGCTGACATCTTAGACTGTTTCTTTGGTCAGAAACTTCTCTTGAGCTTCAGATACATATGGAAGGTGCTTAGCAGACAATGGAAAGGTGTTTCAATTCCACACATCCCTCCTTCTTCTCTTTACCTGAAACTTCCTTCATTTCAGTGAATGCCATAGTCATTCATCCATCCCAACAACTGGCCATCATTTTGACTCTTCTCTTACCCACACATCTCTTACATCTGGTCTGTCATTTAATTCTCTTGATTTTACATGATGATGATGATGATGATGATGATGATGATGATGGTTTTGGATCTATCTATATTTTTCATCATAAGTCACCATCACCTCTCACTTGAGTCACTATGAAATTCTAAATTGTTAGACTTACCTTACCATTTTTTTTACCATACTGTAATTATTATAGCCATTCCAAAGTATACTTAGAAGAAAGATTTGAACTTAGGATCCTTCAATGGATTCCTACTAATAGCCTTAATTTTCAACATGGCAGACAATGGCTGGCCCAGATTTCCCCTTCAGCTTTGCCTTTTCCTATTTCACCTACCAAGCTAAGCTGTTTATACTATGGTTCAGTGCATGTAGATTTCTCTCTGCATGTCATCCTTCTGTATCTCTTCATAGACTGCTCATTGTGAGACTGTCACATCTGTCTTCACCCTCCCAAAACTGTGTATGTCTCCATTGAGTCCTGTGTTTAGTTTCCCTCTTCCCATCAGTGTACTTTAATGTCAGTTTTACTTGCACATGTTTCTTTATGCAGCATATTTGTGATGAATTCTGTGTTGCACCATCCAGATGTCCCTTCAATGAAAGATTTGTTGCCATAACTGGAAAGGCATCATCATCAGAGATGCTCAGCTGTCATCTCTTGAGGAATTGCCTCATCCTCTGCAAGGTCACACTGACTCCTGTGGTATCCCATACACACACTGCTGTGCAGTTTAAGGGCCTGGCAGTCTCAGCCAAACTCAAGACAAACTTGACAGGCTAGTCTAACTCTTAGAGGTTGGCTGAGACTGGTATTGCGCCTGCCTTGAGAGGACAAATACCTGATGATCTTCATGTTAGTAAATGAACCAAGCCATTCACTCATACATAAAAGGCCATTCTCCTTGGAGTTGTAAGGCATAAAAATAGAAATGGAAAAACTAGTTGCATTTCAATAGCCATCACGAGACACTTAACTTAGGTAAAATTAAATCTGTTCCAAGCAATATCCTTGTGAGGTAATAGACACTTACTCTCCCATCTTGAAGCAGGCTAGTTTCAGAGCAAGGAAAGAATTTCTACTCCAAGTGCTTATAATTTAGCATGAGTCTGTGACAGTTGATCCAGAGCCAACTAACATTAATTTTATTTAAATACGTAAATGACTTTGGTGAACTGACTTTATTTTTCAGAGTATCTGTAGGTAATAATTACACTCAGGACACAATAATTTAATGAAATAGCAGATGTTGGCTTATTAAAAGAGATGATTTGATTTAGATACAGATTCTTAAGAAAAGTAACATGTTTTTGTCAAATGAATGACAATGACCTTCAAAAGGGAAACAAGGTAAAACTGAAGGTAAATCTTCCTTAGGGTTTTGAGAACTTCCTGCCCGAAGTAAATACTTTGGCTAGCAAATGACAATATGTTTGATTATTGTCAGAAGAAAAAATATAGAAAAAAATAGAAAGTCATGACTGTCTAGAAAAAAATTATTTCACCTGATGGGATGTTCTTCTTGATTCCTGTCACTTGGCAATCTTGTTACAGACATGGGGAAACTGTCTCTATTTTTTATGGGTCATGGAGCTTGAACTCGGCCTGGGCACTGTCCTTGAGCTCTTCAAATCTTGAGCCAAGCCCCACTTCCCATTTTCTAGATAAGAATCTCAGGTCCTTTTGTGTCTGGGCTTGCTTTGAACCTTGATCCTCAGATCTCAGCCTCCTGAGTAGCTAGGATTATAGGCGTAAGCCACCATACCCGGCAAACATGGGGAAACTTTCAATGCGTTTCCTGACTACCTTGGGTATGTCATTCCGCATGTCTACACGTGGAGAGTTTTTTGCTACATCTGTTGGGATGCCCACACCTATTTGAACACAATGAACATATTTGCCACTGGTTAGTAACAGCCTAACAGCTTTGTACTAGCTGCCCACTTCAGGGACCATGTCACTTGTCACGTGAAAGTTTCTGATAAGTTGCAGAAACTGGTTAGGGAGAGCAGTAGACAGCAGCTTGATGGTTATTTTTTTCATTTCTAAGGCTCCCATGATGTTCATTTCTCTCCACTCAACACGTGTTTTCCTCACCCCCAGCTCTTTTTCTACTGATGCCAAGTATCTGCCAGAGAAAATGATAAGGCAGCCAGCCATGAGCACGAGTACCCAATTTTGAACAGTTCATATGCTTGGAAAATGTGTTCTTCTTTTTTTCCTTAGCCACACAAGAGGCAAGGTAAATGTAGACTCTGCCTGTTTGCCCACTCAGGAAGTATGTGCAGGTGGTCATTGAAAACTTTGCACCTCAATTCTCTACAGTTTTCAGAGAGTTCCAGTCCTGTGGCAGGGAGATGGTGGGGAGAGGGTAAGGGAAGAGGACATGAAGCAAATGCCCAAACTAAGTAGGCAGAAGCCACAGGGCTAATGTATTATTGGTGCCTGGTATGTGGCATGGCCCCCTGGGAGCTAGGCTTTCTTAAAGGACTTCTGGCTTCCAGCAGCAGCCTCTGAGTTGCTCCCTCAGTTTCTGGCACACATTTCGGTGTCCCTTTCCTTCTGTTCAACTGTCACAGACCAAGAGGCTGACTGGAGAATCAGCAGTGGCTTTTAACTGGAGCCTTTTCTAACTGAGCAATAGTTAAGAATGGCTATCCAGCACAGTTCTTGTCTTCCTTCCTTGCACAGCTGTCTTTATCTTGCACTGTGTCTAACAGATGCCTGTGGCTTTGAGAGCCTTCAGTAAAACCAGTGACAGGAGGCCTCCCAGGAACAGCCCAGGAAAGGTCCTTCCTATCAGCTGAGATCTGGCAGGGGTGACATTGGTGAATCACAGTACCTCTTGCCCTCAGTGCCCTTCTCCTTCAAGGACTGCTGAAAACTCTGAGAGGTTTTGCAGTGCCTTTGGTAGTGCCTGGTAGAGATAAGTATCAGATTCCAAGGATTCTTCTTATGGAGGCCTCCTGGTAAACTCAGAACAAGAAAAAGCCTTGTATGAACATGCTTTTCTTAAGCCTATGTAACAAACCTAACAGATCTGTCTCAGAACCAACTGCCTGTGAACTCATTTCAGTGATTTTTCTGCTTCATTATAGTTGGAACTCCTGTTTTGGAACTGTTTTCTGATTTGGTGAATTCAATAATTAATAATAAAAAAGACTGTCAGTAACCTAAAGGGCTAATGATAAGAAATAAGTAAGTGCAGAACGACATTAGCCACATGCCTGTAGTCCCAGTACTTGGGAAGTTGTGACAGACGGGTTGATGAGCCTAGAGCTAAAAGCCAGCCTGGCCAGCCTGAGACTTCATTTTTAAAAAAGGGTGGGATGAGGTGATAGGGTAATTAAAATATGGTTTACCAAGGAAGTAGGATTGTATTTATAGAAAATATCAGAGGGGAAAATGGCATGAGTATATTCAAATGGCTTCAAATTTAGAAAAGAATAAATCAGACATCTAGAAAAAAAAGGAATTAAGCACCTCCCAAATATTACTGGTCATTGTGATAAGCTAGTAGAATTATAGGTAATTATTTAACTTTTTTTCTATTTTTCCAAGTTTTTAGTCTCGTGATTATGCATCTATATATTTTAAGAGGTGTATTTTAAAGAAGCCTTATGATAACCATTTTCTGGGAAGGATTAGCTTAATAGGCTTAGAAGAAAATCAGTTTTATTAATTTGTAATTTCAAATTACTTTGGGCAAAAATCACCATTATGGAATTAATTACACTGTCTCCAACCTTGGACTACTTCTGAAAAATCAGATCTATTTTTACAAAATGATAAAATTTGCCACTATTAGATTTTTCCATGATGGATCCCTTTCCTACTTTGTTTACTGATATATGCTGGAGTTCTAGCATCATGTTTGATTCATGGTAGAGCTTAGCAAATATTTGCTGAAGCATGAACAGGCTACACCGTACAATAGAGAACAAAGGCCGAGGAAGTGAAAGGTCAATCAGAGAAACTTTTGAAGATGACAATTCTGGCAGACACAGCAAGGTTTCCAGATTCTTGGTCATGTCTGTAACTGGTTCAGCCCTGCCCAGCTTTGCTTCTCAGAGCCATACCATCACTCTATTTGGAGATCTGTTTTGGGGTCATGGCACTTATTTGCCTGTCAAAGCAATAGGCAGTGCCCTGACAAACCCCATCCTCAATGTCTATGCCAAAGCTACCTTCGAGACTTCATCTGAAGTCACACCCTTGTTTGTCTCAGGGTCCGCTTTTGAGAAACATGACCTGTCATATAAACAAAAATAGGATGGTTTTACTTGTGATTATAGAATTAAGCAACCTTTCATTCCAAAATAGAATAGATGTTCCAATAAGCTGAGGAGAGGTGGTTTGCTATACAGAGAAAGAAGGGTTAAAGAAATTAGAAATAACAAAAAAGAGAGCAAGTAATTTCAAAGTTACTTTCCTTGCAAGGTGAAAACAAGAGACAGAAAAGAATTGATTAACTAACTTCAGGGTCAATTCTTTTTTTTTAAATGCTAAGAAAAAAGAGCACTTCATTACTATGCCAAATGAAATGTCTCTGCTTGGGAAATTTGGCTGTCACCTCTCTAATCTCAATCTCTCAAATGGTCAGATAAACAGCTTAGTTTCAGTTTAGTGATCTGGAACTTCAACATGACTCCATTTTGATATTTACTCCTGCCTACTGCACCTAGCACAGAAGCCTGATGCAAAACAGGCTTACTTCCTGTACTTTATAATTCAACAGACCTGTGATGGCTTAGATGCGAAATGTCCCCCACAGGCTCCCATACTGAAGACTATGACCCAGCTGGATGTTATTTGGGGAAGTGATAGAAATGTGAGGGCTGGGCCCACTGGAGGAAGTCACTGGGGTGTGTGTCTCAGGAAGTGTCTGGTCTCTGGTCCCATGCTCCTGTTTGCCCTTCTCTTTGTCTCCTGATGTCCTGTCTGCCATGAGGTGACTAGCCTCACCTTCTGATTGACCCCAACACCACCTACCTCACACAGGCCCAGAATAAATGGAGCCAATGACTGAAGCCTCTGGAATTGTGAGACCCCCAAAAGAATCCCTATCTTTATCTTGTTTTGTTTAGCTATGTATCACAGTGAAAGAAAGTGTAATTGATGTGTGATCCAAGGCAACAACGACTTAACATCAAGCAAACAGCATTTCAATTGCTTTCTGGGCACCAGACATAGTTGTAAAGTGATAAATGTATCAGCATTGTGAGATGTCAGCAATCTTTGAAATATGGGCCATCAGGAGCCCCACTCTTCTCTGAGCAAATAGAAGCACAGAGTCGCTAATTAACTTGATTGTTTAGTTCTACAATGGCTCTAGCCTGGGCAGGAAAATCCGTGAGACTCTTACCTCCAATAAATGACCAAAATAGCTGGAAGTGAAGCTGTGGCTCAAGTGATAGAGTACTAGCCTTGAGAAAAAAGAAGCACAGAGACAGTGTCCAGGTCCTGAATTCAAGCCTAGGACCACAAACAAAACAAAACAACAACAATACACACACACACACACACACACACACACACACACACACACAGAAAAGATGGTAGATTTTCACATGCCCTAGACCCTTGTCATTGAGCTAATTACAATAGCGTTAGAAGATTATCATAGTGTAAAAACTAAAAATAGTCATGACCAAAAACCGTCGCCTTAGTAACAGTTAACAAAATAAATCAAATAATTCTATGTCCAGTTAAATACATAGTAACAGTGCAACAATGGAAAATTATCAGCCATTGGATAGTTGTAGGTTAATGAGGAAGTTGAGGGTGGTAGATCGTATTTTCCAAAGATGACTACAATATTTCCCCTCTCACATGCTTTTCGGCAATGTGAGCTTCCTACCTCCTCACCAGGAGGGGAGCTGGAATCTGGCTGGGTCCTGGCAGCTTTGATCCATGGGATATGGTGGGAATAACAATGCGACAGTTCTGAGCCGGGCCCTCCACAGGCCTGGCAGCTTCTGCTTCCTGCCCTGCTTCTGGATGTGCCTCAGATACCCAGACACTGAATGTGAGATGCTCAAACCACTAGGAGAGACTCACACAGGCCACCAGCCCAGATGACTGCAGTCTCAGTTGCCTTGAATGTTGTAAACTCATGAGAGGCTTTCAGCAAGAACCACTGGACTGAACCCAGAGAACAAGAATAAGTTGTTCAAGTGCCAGGAGTTTGGCTTAGTGGTAGAGTGCTTGCCTAACATGCATGAAGATCTGGGTTCGATTCCTCAATACCACATACATAGAAAAGCTAGAAGTGGTGCTATGGTTCACTGGTAGAGCACTAGCTTTGAGGAAGGACAGTGCCCAGGCCATCAGCTCAAGCTCCAGGACTGGCAAAAAAAAAAATGTTGTTCAAGCTGTGAGAGTTTTGGGTACTTTGTTCCTCTATGATGGCGACCTGGAACAAGAAGGTTAGAGGTTAGATTGTAGGCCAGGGAAGCTACACACATGATTCGAGGGCCATGAAGGCTGTGGGCAGTGGGATATGAGTGATACAGGATAGCTGACCTCATGGCTGGACACTCCAGAGAAAATGCCGTGGTGTAAGAGTCATGGAGAACTTGGGTCAGCGTTCTGGCTGTCAATGAGCCTCAGTGTTCTTGCTTGTGAAATGGAAATAAGTTCTTACAGGATTGGAAGAGCTGGTGTGATGAAAAGAGCTTCATAAACCTTCCCAGGACAGTGTTATAGGAATTCCTATAGATGTTCACATGGAAATAATATATTGTTGGTATCTCATATGGGAAGATAGCACATCTCCAAAGCAATTATTAAATCATAATCATAGATCTTCCTGCCTGGGGGTACTGTGGTGGTCTTCATAAATGTTCAGACTCTCTCTCATTTATTCCTCTCTTCATTTATTCAATAGTTATTTGAGAGTCACTTCTATGCAATGTTTGGGGCACAGAGCAGTGAAAGAATACGAATTCTCCCTGCTCTGGAAGAACGTGTGGTCTAGACTAGTCTTACTGGGTATAGTGTGCCAATGCTCACTATAGCTGCTGGAAGCAGTAAAATGAGGTACTTGCTTGTGTTTGGAGCTGGGGCAAGTGTCAGACATAGTTTCACATCCTGATTCTACCACTTAACAACTGTGAGACATTGAGCAAATAACATAAATGTTCTGTGCCTCAGATTCTCACCTGTACAACAAGAATAGCAATAACAATAATACCTATTTCAATGTGTGTGTGTGTGTGTGTCTCTCTGTGTGTGTGTGTGTGTGTGTATGTGTGTGTGTTATGGTCCTGACACTTGAACTCAGGGCCTGGGTGCTATCCTTGATCTTCTGTGCTCAAGGTTCATGCTCTACCACTTGAGTTACAGCCCCACTTTTGGCTTTTTTGGTGCTTAATTGGAAGTAAGAATCTCACATATCTTACCTAGTTATCTGGTATATTGTATATACGATTATTTGTTTATTTGAAATAGGAAAGGGAAGAGGGAAAAGATGGGAGGAGTGGGAGGAGGGAAATGGGGACAAAAACATAAGAAGGGGTACCAACGTGTGTGAAGGAATGCACCTTCTACCTGGTAGATATAACTGTAACCCTTCTGTTAGTTACCTAAGATGTACCATGATCCTCAGATCTGAGCCTCCTTAGTAAAGAGGATTATGAGCATGTAGTCTGACAATATCTACTTTAGAGATATACATATTAACTTGGAACAAAGGGCTAGCACTGAGCAGGCTCTGTCATAAGAAACGATATTTAATATTACTTTTGCCATTGCTATTTTGTTTCTGATGGGAACTACTCCAAGATCTCTTCCTGTTTATGTTCCACAGCATGTTCTCCATTCTGCTGATATGAAAACTTTTCCTTCCCCTCCTTCCTTCTTTCTTTTGCTGTTGCTAGAAATATGGTAGATGAGCCAGGTGCTGGTGGCTCATGTCTGTAATCCTAACTACTTGGGAGGCTGAGATCTGAGGATCACGGGTCAAAGCCAGCCAGGGCACTGAAGTCTGTGAGACTCTTATCTCCAATTAAGCACCAGAAAACCAGAAGTGGCGCTGTGGCTCAAGTGGTAGATAGCTAGACTTGAGCTGAAGAGCTCAGGGACAGTGCCCAGGCCTAGAGTTTAAGCCCCATGACTGACCAAAAAAAGAAAAAAATAAAAAGAAATATGATAGATGGTTTATGATAACATTTATCTACTACAGTGCCCAAGTGTAACACCAATTTAACTTAGCCCAAGTAAAACTAGGTGTGGTGGTGTGTGCCTATAATTCCAGGACTTGCAAGATGGAGGCTGTAAGGTTCTAGACTTTAGGCTAGCCTGGACTATCCAGTGAAATTCCCATCTTAACAACAAGCACAATGAGATTGTAAAATTTACAGATTATATTATAGAGGGTTTAAATGGAAAATAACTTTTTAAAAACTTACTTTCTTTAGAATATAATCCCAATTATTGGGCTGAGAGTTTGGCCTAGTGGTAGAGTGCTTGCCTGGCATGCACAAAGACCCGGTTTGATTCCTCAGTACCACATACATAGAAAAAAAACTGGAAGTGGTGCTGTGGCTCAAGAGGCAGAATTCTAGTCTTAAGAAAGTCCAAGGACAGTGCTCAGGCCTTGAGTTCAAGCCTAGAACTGGCAAAAAAATAAACCCCAAGGGTAGGCAGGAAATCGATGATTGCAGAATGAGCTACAGGGCCCCAGGGTCTTGTCCTACCACCTTACGTGAGCATTGTTTATAAACTTGTGGACCACTGGTAGGACTTCCTCAAGAACTAAAGGCAGTTTTACTTAGACTCTGGGAGCCATTGAGTTGGCTGTATCAACGAATAAATAATAAAAAGCACAAGTCAGAGGCTTTCTAGGGTATAAAATCCAAGTCAGGCAGTTCAGGGTGGGCATGACGTCAACAGAGCTGTCAGGTGTGCAGGTTATCTTGTCATCGTTCTGCTGCTCTCAGGGTGTGGTTTCCTTTCTCAAGACAGAACATGGCCGTGGGAGCTCTGAGATCTGGCCCTCTAACTCCACAGCCCAGACAGGAAGAAGGAGACACGTGAAAAAGCACAAAAGAGCTCCCTTTGTAGATGCCAAATATGTCCTGAAGACTTCTTCCAGGGATTCGACTAAGTTCCACTGACATGTCCTTGTTCACTTTGGAGCTGGGAATGTGTGCTCCTTTGGGAAGTTCAGGCTGAGCTCTCTGCCATGAGGCTGAATACCTGGTGTGTGTGTGGGGGGGTGTTGACGGAAAGCTGCCTTAAAACTTCTGTTGTCTGGGGCTTTGCCCTCCAGACTCCTTTCAAGTCAAAACCCATCAAGTACAATATAAAATATCAGAAGGACTTAATTACAACAACACTTCAAATCTTGAAAGTAGAAAGTCTTTTCTTTTATGCTTTCAATTGAAAAAAAAGAGCCCATAAATATTTAATCAGTCTTTGTCTGCTACTTCGTGCTTTCTGATTCCTCCCACTTATCCTCCTACCTCATGCTAAACCTGATTTCCTGGATTAATTTTTAATAGTGATAGATATTTCAGGAAAGGAAAGAGAATTTCACCCACTGTTATATATTTTTTTCCTTAAACGTTCTCTATTTCGTCAATAGAGAGCTTTACACATTCACCCAGAACCTCAGATGGTATTTTATGAGATTTTTCTATTTTCTTTTTGTTTTTATGGTGCAGATATTTGAACTCTGGGCCTTGAGCTTGCTATGCAAGTATTTTTCCATTTAAGCCATGCCTCTAGCTTTGTGAGGCTTCTTTGTATAAATTTTGAGTTGGGAAGTCGGAGAATTTAATGTCTCTTCAGAATGAGCCCAGGACTTATGCATTCTCATTAAGTCAGTTACTTCATTTTTATTTAATTAGAATTTATACAAACTTTATTTCTAAGAGACATTTTTAAAAGCTAGTTTATAAAATTAGGCACAGTTAAAACTTATTATTGTATTCTATTCTGCAGTGCTGGGGATAGAACCCAGGACCTTGTACCTGCTAGACAAATGCTCTAGTACTGAGCTATTCCCCTTACATTATTTTAATAGCTTTTATTTTTTGACATTTTGATGTATACTTATATTTGAGATTCAAGGATGAATAAACTGCCCCATATCCTAACACACCCTGCTTCTTCCACTCAGAAAATATTGCTTATGAAATGCATAAGATTTGTGCTGACGTGCACTACTGTGGATGAATTTTGCTCTTCTCTGATGATGTACCCTTCACGGATTCTTTTTATAAGTGGTGCCAGTGAAGCAGTTATAAGAAACCCAAAGTCTGGTTGTCTGGGCAAAGAGGAATTATTGCTGACACCAGCGATGCATGCTTGCAATCTTGGCTTCTTAGGAGGCTGAGACCTGGATGATCTCTGCTTGGAGCTATTTGGGGGAGGAAAAGTCTGTGATGTTTCATCTCTAACTTACAAAAAGCTGGACTAGAGTAGTGGTTCAAGTGGTAGAGCACCAGCTGTGAACAAGAAAGCCATTGAAAGCTTGTTTCTTGAGTTCAAAGCCCTAGGACCAGAACACACACACACACACACACACACACACACACACACACACACACACACACACACGTATGTACACACACAAGTCATTCAAGAGGACCTAAAGAACTTGGTCACAGAAGTGATTTGTTAGGGCATAAATTTTGTTGGCTCTGGGAGAGAAATAAGAGTCTCATAGGTGGAGAACTCCTGGATAAAAATAAGTCCCCCTGGGCCAGGAGTTTGGCCTAGTGGTAGAGTGCTTGCTTAGCATGCAGTAAGACCTGGGTTCAATTCCTCAGTACCACATACATAGAAAAAAGCTGGAAGTGGTGCTATGGCTCAAGTGGTAGGGTTCTAGCCTTGAGGAAAACCCAAGGACAGCGCTCAGGCCTTGAGTTCAGTCACCAGGACTGGCAAAAAAAAACCCACCAAAAACCCCAAACCAAAAACAAACAAAAAAACCAAATCCCACTGTTGGGTTCCAGGCTGCTGCCTGGCTGTCTGGCTGTCTGGATGTGTTCTCTTTCTCCCCTCCCGCAGCTGTCTCTCTACTTTTCCCATTGCTATGTGTGAATGGCACGTTCTCTTCCAGCCATATGAGTGCACAGACTTGTGAGACTGGCCCTTATTATTTCCCCAAGGAATCAGTGACCAATGTGGTGACAGGCAGAGAACCCCTTTCCTTCCTGGTGGTGTGGGGACACTGTGTGTTTCTTGATAACTTTGTTTTTGGTGTGTGACTGTAAGTGACTTCAGAGTAACACTTCAGTCAAACCAAATCCTATGTTATTAAGTAACTGCTATGTGGTAAATTATCACAAAATACATTTAAAAAACCTAAGTGGAGGGAAAATATGGGTGGGGTGGGAAAGAAATGGGTAGCCTGGATTTCATTTTTCTTTTTAACTAGCCACTGTGAATAAAAGACAAAACATTCAACTTTCCGTTACAGTTCCCAGTTCAACAACTGATTTAACCTTCAATCTCAGAGTATACTTTATTGATGTTTTAAAAGATGAGAATGCAAATGGATTGAGGTCCTTCAAGGTTATAATCAAATGGTTTTGTTTTTTGTGATTTAGGCTTAAATGCACATTCGTTGCTAGACATTACTCACAGCTTGTGGATGAGTAGGGTAAGGGATAGCTGAACGGCTGTCTACTTCTCTAAACTAAGAGGTTTCTGTAAATGTGTGGTTTACCTACAGTCTCCTGGGCCACAGCAATACCCTAGATTCAGTGGGAGATTACGTGAATGTCTCCCTCTCCTGGACACTATGGGCAATTGCCTGTTTGCCAACCTTACTCCCCGACTAAGATGGGTGGTGTAGGGTCCTCTGTTCAGGAAGATGGTGAGTAAAAACTGCCCCCAACTCTCTTTTCCAGGTAGGAACAACATAAATCATAGCTAAGGTATAGGAGTCAGTAGGGACCACCTGGAGAATTATGAGACGTAGCTATAAAGCTAGGCTGAGACTAATGGTGGGGGATTTCGAATGACAGTTACAAAATAAGGATCTATTGAAGCGATTTATTTATCTACTCAACAAACATTTGTCCAGTATCTCCTATAGGCCAGCCACTTGCTAAGTGCTGTGCACAGGGCAAACAGAAATGTCACTAGGAACCTGACCTGAAGCAACTTAGAATCCTGTGGTTGGAATTATGTGTGGAATCGTTTACAAAGTAGAAAAGCCAGGGCAAAAGTTAACAGAAGATTGTCAGGATGAAGACAGACTGATTTTGACAGCAAGGATGTATTAGGGTTAGGAACTAGAAAAGCTAAAGGCTGCCCTTTTTTGTATCTTATTTGAATATATGCAGCTTTACAATGTAACAGTTTAGGTGATATGCATATTTACTAATTCATGGAATGCATGTGAATATGCAAATTGTGGCATGGAATTCTACTCAACTATGAAAGGAAAAAAGTACTCATTCGTGCAACAATATGGATACACCTGCCATGCATTATTCTGAGCAAGAGATACTGCAGACAAAAGAAAGGAGACTATGTCATCCTATTTATACGTGGAAATTCTAGAATGGACAAAACCAATCTGTACTGCTAGAACTCCGATCAGTGGTTGCCTAAGGTATGAGGGTGAATACTTCACCAAAATGGAAAACTACAAATGGAAAAACTATGTGGGGACTATGCTTTGGACATTTGATTCTATTATTCTGCAATCATTTACGTAACTATTTGCTTAAGCCATGAATTTATTTGTCCATGTTCCTCTCCTACATTTGGATTGAAGGAATTTTTTTTCCCTATAAATAGACAAGAAAGGCTAGGAGAATGATAAGAGAGAGAAACAGTGAGAGAGAAACACAGAGAGGGGGTAGAAAAGAGTAAGGGAGGGAGGGAGAAAAGGAATATTGAGGGAGAGAAAGAGGAAGGAAAGGGAGGGAAGACAAAGAGGGAGATCAGGACGGCATCTTCCTTGATTCCAGTATGTGCCTGTCTCCTTGTCCTTATTTATTCCCCTCACTGGCAGACAGCCCTGAGACCACAGGTTTGGTTCTTAAGCAAATTCCTTACTGATGACTCCAAGCAGGAATTTGGGTTATGTCTAATCCACGAGAAATGTGGTAATTTCCACTCATCTGTTTGAAAGCTGAGGTTAGGATGCCTGTGCCAGTCACTGAGCACTCTATAAGGGAATCCTTTTCTTCCTTTTCTCTAAAAGACCCAGAGCTGTAGGGCATCACCTGCCTTAGAGATGAGCAAACTTCCCAGAGCAGAATGAATCTTGGTCTCCTGAGGCCAGCAGCTTGGTGCAGGCACCAGACCTAAACCAAGAGGAAGTTGGGAATTATGTTGAAGACACATCTTGCTGTCACAACTTTGAGTCCATCGTATTTACTGCTTACTCAGTCAAACATTTACAATCACGGCGCCCTCTTCATGGCAAGAAAGGAAGGAATAAATAGGAGATTGTCTTCTTTAAGAGCAAGCCTAAAAGAAATGCTTTCTCTACACTTTCTATGTTAAAACATGCTTGAATTTATTGTAATTGTGAACCAAATTTTTGGGGAGTAGCTTTGTGATTGTGAAGATCTTTTCATCCTTGTGTGTTCAGATAGCTCAGTTCTCCTTTACATGTGTGAATGTGAGTAGGTGAATGTGAGTAGCTACCTTGTTTCATTCATTAACTGAATATCTTTATGTACTGTTTTATTTCCTCCAATTTTTTCCCACTGTATTTTGAATTCTCCCACTTCCCGACATTGGTTTCTTTCTATAGTGACTTACTCTATGCATTTGCTTCAGTTTTATAAGAATACTTATAGCTGGGTAGATGGAGAAAGGATATTCTTGCTTAGATGTAGGAAAAACATATTTTCTATACTTTTAAAAACTCAATAATATAAGGCTATCATTATTGCTGTAATTTAATGCCAATTTATTCTTTTCATTGCTTTTAAGTTGCAGGAGGGAGTTTCAAGCAAAGAAGAAAAGGCTAGGTTTGCAGAGTTTATTTTATTTACTTCCATGTTTACTGCTCCTGATTGGTTTCATTTGTTCCTCTGAGTTTGAGTTATGATGAGGCATCACTTGTCCAACATGACTGTTCCTGTCTACTGTCTTTGTGTTTGTTGTCTAGTGTATTGCTTATCTACAATACAGCCATTATTGTAACTTTTTGTAATTACTTTTAAAAATGAGGTAAAAGGAGAATGTACATGTACTATCGTTTATGATATCATTTATAATTATTACATAATGATCACTTTTAATAATTAAGGGAAGTTATTATACCATTTCCTTTCTCTCTGTGCTTTTCTCTTCTTCTTCTTCTTCCTTCTCCTCCTCCTTTCTCTGTTTGTCTCTGTCTCTCATGCCTTCTGTAGCAAGGGAGTAGATGAATTTAAATTACTGTTAAGGATATACTTCTTGTCATTTTTTTGTATTTCTTCTAGTTATGGTTTCTTTTGTTTTTCATTTATCTGGGGATATCTTGTGGGGTTTTTTCCTTTATATGGTTTTACTGGGTGTTATATACTTTGCTGACAGGTTTTTTGATTTTGCTTTTTTTGGTACACAGTTTTGCTATGTCATCTCATTGCACTGTGTAATCCCTTGTTTCTGAAAAGAAGTCTGATGTTAATTGTACTGGGGTTCCCTTGTGTGTCACAAGTCATTTCTCTCTTTCTGCTTTCAAGATTTTTTTCTCTTTTGACACTTTTATTACGATATTTGGGTATAGAGCTCATTGAGCCAATTGTATTTGGAGCTTTTTAAATATAAAAAAATTAATGTTTTTGTCAAATATTGAAAGATTTTAGCCATTATACCTTTGGATGTTTTTATTGACTGATATTAGTTATGGGGGATCATTGTTAAATTTCTGCATATTCTTACACTGCATTCCAATCAATTTTCCCCTGTCCAACGCATTCCCTCTCCCGCTCCCTCTCCGCAGCATCTCTAACAGGTTTCATTGTTCTCTTTTCACAGTGACAAATAATGTTTTGACAGTATTCAACCTCCATTATTAATCCCCCCCCACATCTCTTTCCTGCTAGTTCCTACTTGCCTCTATTTCTCTTTCTTCCATCTCAATATTAACTATTTGTTCTTGCTTCATTTCCCTATGCTTCTCATTTACACTTTCAATGGGTTACCATTCTCTACTTTTAATTTACTGATTCTTTATTCTGCAATTCAAGTCTACTGTTGAGACACTGTCATTAATGTTTTCATTGTACTTTTTTTTTTCTTGTCAGTCCTGGCTTGAACTCAAGGCCCAAGCACTGTCCTTGGGCTTTCTCAAGGCTAGAATTCCACCAGTGGAGCCACAGCACCACTTCTGGCCTTTTCTGTGTATGTAGTAATTGGAGAATCAAACCCAGGTCTTCATGCATGTTAGGCAAGCATTCTACCACTAGGCCAAACTCCCAACCTCATTGTACTTTTTTTTTTTTTTTTGCCAGTCCTGGGCATTGAACTCAGGGCCTGGGCACTGTCATTGGGCTTTTTCCTCAAGTTTAGTATTCTACCACTTGAGCCATAGCACCACTTCCAGCTTTTTTCTATGTATATGGTATTGAGGAATTGAACCCAGGTCTTGGTGCATGCTAGGCAAGCACTCTACCACTAGGCCGAACTCCCAGCCTCACTGCACTTTTTCACTCCAAATTTTGTCTGCCTGCCTGTTGTCCTTCTTTCTTCTTCTCCCTACACTCTCCCCTCCTATGCCTGGTGGCTCATGTCTGTAATTCTAGGTATTCAGGAGGCTGAGTTCGGGAAGATCTTGGTTCAAAGACAGCTTGGGCAAAAATATTTCCAAGACTCCAGTCTCAACCAGTAGCTGAGTACAGTGTCATGTGCCTCTTATCCTAGCTGCATTGAAAAGTGTAATAGGAACATAGTAGTCTCTACAGGCCAGCGCAAAAAGCAAAAACTCTGACTCAAAAATAATCAGAGCAAAAAGGGCCAGAAGCATGATTCAATTCTAGCAAAAGCACAAAGCCTTGAATTTAAACCAAAGTACCACCAATAAAATAAAATAAAAATGAACACTAAACAATGCTTCTGTGGCATCATTTCCATAATTAAATAAGATCTGGTTGCCTCATTGTTTTGTGCTCATTTTTTTTATCAAAACAAGGTGCTTAAAACAATTATAGGTTAAAAATTATATAACAATTATGAGACAAGTGTAAATCCCGCACCTAGATATTTATAAAGAGATTTCCTTTATGGAATTAGCAATTGAAGATATTTTTGCACACTTCCTTGCTTTTATTAAGATAAACAACTCAAAGAGGAAAAAATGGTAATTTTCCTTCAGAATTTTTATGTCTGCTTTTCTAGCATGATCTATTTTTTTCATGGGAAGCAGAACTGCTTGATTTCATTTTCTGTCTGAAAATGAGCTTCTAGTCTTAGACATTTTGAGAATGATTAAATACAAATCATAATTACATTTTTTGGTAGTACTGAGCTTTGAACTGAGGCCTTATGCTTGTTAGGCAGGTACTCTGCTACTGTGCCATACCTCTAGCCTCTTTGTGTCTATTTATTTATATTTTTGCTGGTACTAAGGCTTGAGCTCAGTGTCTCATGCTTTTACTCAGCATGCTTGCTCATGGTTGGTGTTCTATTACTTGAGCTGCATTTTCAGCACTAGTTTTTGCTAGTTAACTGGACATGAAGTCTCTTGGACTATTCTGCGTAAGCTGGCTTTGAACTATGACCTCAACATCTCAGTTTTCTGAGTAGCTAGAATTACAGACATGAAACAAATATCTCTGAGATTGAGCCTTGCTTCTTGCTTGACCATGATCTGCCTTTTCTAGGCTTCCCATTGAAGCTGGCTGTTAGGTGGAAATGGCTGCTATTATTTGTTATTGTTCTAATTGGATGTGCTTCCTATTCATGATATACAAGTAAATACCAAATGAAAAGTAATGGAACTTCCTCCGCCCTCACTGGAATTTCCCTGGCTCCCAATCAATTGTTAGCCATTTCTTTTCCTTTCCTTTTCAACCCCCACCACTTTCTTTCATATTTGTACCAGGGCTTGAGCTCAGGGCCTAAGGTTCTCAATTTCCTTGTTCACAGATGGTGCTCTGCCACTTGAGCAGCATATCCTGTTAGGCACTAGCTGGTTGTTGGCTTCAAACCTATGATCCTCCAAGTCTCACCTGATGTCTAGCCAACTGTTCTATCGGTCTTTTTTTTCCTTGCCAGGCCTGGGGCCTGAGCATTGTCATTGAGCATTCCTCAAGTTTAGAGTTCTACCATTTGAGCCACAGCACCATTTTTGGCTTTTTCTGTGTACATGGTACCGAGGAATAGAACGTGGGTCTTCATGCGTGCTAAGGCAAGCACTCTACCACTACTAGGCCACAGGCCCGGCTACTCTCTCAGTTTTTTAAGTAGGCATCTTTTCGTCCAATGAAGATGACAGAAGAATGTCTGTTTTTTGTGACACCATCAAGAAGACTTTGCCATGTACCTTGTGAAAAGAAGTTATATTGTACTGAGCTGTATTATGATGAAATTAGCTCAAATATCTGCTTTTCTCACTTTTCTATGTCAGCAGGAGAGCTTTTGTGTTCTAGTCTTTTAGAAAGTGTTTTCTAACTACTTTACACTAGTTTTGCCTTCTGTCTTTAAGGAGCATAAAAAAGCACTTTCAGCTTTCTAGACAATTATACCAGAGCTATTTTAAACTTCAGTTTCTGCAAATGATCTTCTCTTGTACAGCAGGAAACAAAACAAAACACACACACACACACACACACAAAAACTCAATCTCATTCTTCAGAAAATTAGGTTCTGTTTTAGGATGGTCACTATTACACATAAGCTTGCTTGGTATTTTAAATACCAAAATATCACATTTTTCCAGTCTAAATTTCTCCATATGATGCAAAAATACAACAGTATATTTATTCCTGCCTGAAAAAAAACTTTACAATTCTTCCATTTTAAATCTCTTTGCTTTGCTTACCTTTTTCCTCTTCCTCTTCCTCTTCCTCCTCTTCTCCCTCTCCTTCTTCTTCTTCCTCCTTTTCTCCTTGCTTTGGCTCTTTATGTTCTGAGAAATCTCATTGGAATATTGTTAAGAATATCATTCTGAAGGAATTAATAGTGGCCATTCCCTGCCTCTCACCCCAGAAATTGGTATCTTTGTTTATCAGAGCTTAGACTAGACTTGGAACGATCCAGGCATTCCCTATATCTCTAAAGTAATTACTGCAAAATCAAGTACTAACTGCTATACTGCCATATAGATGACTAGATGCATTTTCTTTCTTTCTTTGTTTTTAAAATTGGATTTCTTCTCTAGGGAAATGTAACTTTTCAAAAAGCTGAAATAATTATTCATTATTATAAGAAAAAATGTCAATATTTTAGCAAAATATAAGAATATGGTCAGCAATTAGGAAAAATGAATCAAGTTCAAAGTTGAAAATTTGCTTTGGGCCTGACATTTGAGAACAAGTGTAGAGAACCAGAGAACCAAAATATCCAAAGAATGAGTTCAGAGATCTAAAATGTTCAGAGAGAAAACTGTTCTATTGTGCCTTAGGAACTAGGTGAGCAAAAAACCCTTGCTGAAAAATTTATCTCACATTTTAAAATTGTTACTTAAAAGTGTTTTTTTCCTACTTGAACCTAGCTATTTCTTTTTTTCCTCACCCCCCTGAACCTAGCCATTTCTGATTATTCAAGCAATACCTCTACTTCATGCCACTGAAAATCCATATTTATTAAATATTCCTGATGGTTAAGTTAAAAAAATGGTAGCACTATTTAGCTCAGCTGGCACACAGAAGATGATCATTGAAAAATAAAAACAAAACACATTTACATTAATAATATTTGTTTTATGGCTCAGATAATACATCAGGAAATAATTTTGCAGAATCACAAGCCATCATTAAGGCTGACAGGGCAACATATATACAAAAGTGCTCTTTGATGCAGAAATAATTTGAGTTACCACAACGTTTTGGTTGGTTGAATTTCTTGACTATAAATTCTTATAACCTGTGATGTTTTAGACATGTTTCTATTAACAGTTATCAACTGATTTTCCAGTGCTGTGTAACAAATAATCCGAAAACTCCGCCACATCTAATCACATGCATATAGGGGTTGGTTGGCTCAGTGTTGGCTGACATAGGCTGGGATCAGGGCTTTGGTTCTAAGATGTGAATTAGGACCTGGCCTGCGGCACAGGTCTCTCCTCTTCTTCAGAGCAGCAACGTGCTTTATCCAAGACATTTCTTTTTAATAGTGATGGCAGAAGTCCAAAAGTGCAAACACAACCAATAAGACAATTTCAAACCTGTCCTCGTGCTCTACCCAAATTTATCCCATTGCTCTAATACAACACACATGGAAAGGGAGAATATTTCTCACTGTAGTTGTAAGTGCAGATGTTTAACTCCATGTACGCTTCAGCCTTTCTAAACTTCCATTTTTCTTAACAGTAAAATCACGGCTCTAGAACTGTAGTGAGAATTCAATGGTAGCTATTATGCTCATTAAAGCAACACTGTAGGCTCAGGGACCAGCAGGACCAGAAGCTACAGAAGGGACCACTGAATAATTTTCCAATGTACAGAACAGTTGATAATGGAGGACAAAGGACTTTTGTATTCACTTTGCCTGGATTCACCAGTTGTTGCCGTTTTAGCATAGTTGTTCATTTTTCCTGAACCATCCAAGAGGTAGTTACAGATATCATGGTCCTTTACTCATAAAGACGGCAGAGTGTATTTCTTCCCAGCAAAGAAAGTCTGTTCAATAGCCATAGGACAAATGCTAACTGTAGATTTACCTTAGTTAATGACTATTTAGATCACACAATTGTTCCACATTTTTTTTCACTGATGCTAAGGTTTGAACTCAGGATGCTGTCTCATAGGTTTGTGCTCGAGGTTGGCACTTTACTACTTCAGTCTCAGCCCCATTTCCAGCTTTTTGGTAGTTAATTGGGGAGAAAGGTTTCGCATCCCTGTGCAGGCTGGCTTTAAACTGCAATCTTCGGATCTCAGCCTCCTGAGTATCTAGGATTATAGGCGTGAGCCAACAGTGCTCCATCCTATTCTAACATTGTTTTTGTGACAGTTCTTGTTTGTTCTCTCCTTGTTGTTCTTCCTAGCCTGACAACCTGAAATTGCCTATCATATTTAGTCGCCAATTTTATTCTAATTTTAATTTTATTCTTGCTAGTCCTGGGGCTTGAACTCAGGGTCTGAGCACTGTCTTTGGGCTTTCCTCAAGGCTAAAGCTCTACCGCTTGAGTCACAGCACCACTTCTGGCTTTTTCTATGTATGTGGTACTGAGGAATCAAACCTGGGCCTTCATGCATGAAAACTCTACCACTAGGCAAAACTCCCAGCGAGTTATCAATTGTTAATCACTATTTTTTTTATGCCAGTCCTAGGGCTTGGATTGAGGGCCTAGGCTCTGTCTCTGATTTTTTTTTTTTTTTGGCAGTCCGGGGCTTGAACTCAGGGCCTGAGCACTGTCCTTGGACTTTCTCAAGGCTAGAGCTCTACCACTTGAGCCTCACCACCACTTCTGGCTTTTTTCTATGTATGTGGTACTGAGGAATCGAACCCGGGTCTTCGTGCATGCTAGGCAAGCACTCTACCACTAGGCCAAACTCCCAGCCCTGTCTCTGATATTTTAATTTTTGTTCAAAGGTACAGCTCTACCTCTTGAGTCTCAGCTCCACTTTTGGCTTAAAAAATAATTGGAGATAAGAGTTGCACACCTTTTCCTGGTGAGGCTGGCTTTGAACTGTGAGCCTCAAATCTCAGATTTCTGAGTAGCTAGGTCGGTAGGCATGAGCCCCCAGAATCTGGCCTTTTACTTGCTTTTCTCTGGAAGAGTTCTTCAGCCTTTTCTTACCCTTCATGTTCCTGACTTGAGAAGATTACAAGCTAGTTATTTGGTAGCCTGTACCTCGGTGTGGTCTAGTTTGAAATCTAAGCTACCCATTTTAGGTAAAGCACTTTCTGGGCAACATATGCTCAGTAGTCCATCACGAGGACACAAGCAGACTCTGTCTCATTCTGAGGGATATTGACGTTGGGTTTTGATGTTGACTTTGATCTTTGTGATTGTCAGCTTTCTTCACTGGAAATCAGTATTTTTTCCCTTTGTGAATTCTAAGTCATCTGTTGGAACAACAGTTGGAGACCATGTCGACATCATTTTGTTTTTCATACACTTTACAGAGCTGGTGATAGGGTATTTTTTTCTGTGCATCAATTACACTTGGCACTCCTTAGCCACAGATTTCACATGTTCAGATTCCATTAGCTATAGATGGGAAATATTAAAAAAATTACATCCACACTGAGCATGTACAGACATTTTTCTTATCACTTTCCTCTAGTAATAGAGCATAGTTAAGTATTTATCTAGTGTTGACATGGTGTTAGGTATTATAATGATGTGGAAAAGATTTAATGTACATGGGTAAATATATTGGTAATCTGTAATAGTAAGTCATTTAAAATAAGAAATTTGGACATATGGAAATTGCAGTATTCAGCAGAAACCGATTCTTTACAGATGCTAAGTGATGACTAAATTACTACAAAAATTTTTTTTGGAGTGTGTGTGTGTGTTGGTAATAGGATTGAACTCAGGGTCTAAGTGCTATTCCTTAGCTTTTTTACTCAAGGCTGGTGCTCTACCATTTGAGCCATAGCATATTTTCTGCCTTTGGGTGCTTAACTGTTGATAAAAGGCTCATGAATTTTCCAACCCAGGCTGGCTTTGAACCTTAATCCTCAGCTCTCAGCCTCCTGAGTAGCTAGGATTGTACATGTAAGTCACCAGCTCCAGGCTAGACAATTTTTATAAAATGATGATTTTATACATCTATTCCTCCATTTACTAGATAGCTTTTTACTATGAGTAAACGATTTTCCTTCTCCATTCATTGATTTAATAAGTAGTGCCTTTAGATTTTTTGTTAAATGGATTAAGGATATGATACATTATTTGTGTTATATTTTGTTCCTTATTTGGGAACCTCTAAGCTCTAACCTCCCTCTAACCTCTAACCTCCCTCTCTTGTAGAGTTTGAAGTCCGGACACTCAGGACATTGTGCTAGCTAGTAAGGTGGGTTTTCACTGTGGAGCCCTGCATCTGACCTCCAGCTGATCTTTATACAATGGTTCTACTCATTTCATGAGGAAAGTGGTCAATAAATACCTGTTCACCTAAAATGTGATTATTTTCTTCATTCTCAGTATGCAATTATATAGTTCATTTGCATTTTAGAACATTTGCCTGCCTTCCTTCCTTCCTTCCTTCCTTCCTTCCTTCCTTCCTTCCTTCCTTCCTTTCTTTTTTGGTGCTGGTCATGGGCTTGAACTTAGAGCCTGGTTACTGATCCTGAGCTCTTTTGCTTGAAGCTAGATCCCTGCCAGTTCACTCACAGCTCCACTTCTGACATTTTCTTTGTGGTTGTTTTGAGAAGAGTCTCAAGGACTTTGCACAGCAGTCCTCAGATGTCAGCCTCCTGAGTAGCTAGTATTAGGACTTGAGCTACCAGTGCTTGGCTGTTTTGTTGTTGTTGTTTTAAACAGATAACACATCAGCTTAGACCTTGATCCCTCATGACTGATTGCATTGCTTTAAGAATGTGGCTCAGGGCTGGGTTCATCTTAACTAGCTAGCGTATTTATCCCAAGAGCCATGCACCATGCTGGCTCCTTTGAGTACAGCCCCATGGTCCCATCCATTCATAACTACCTGTTCTTGAGGAGCATGAAGAGTTTGGAAAGGCTCAGAAGATTACTTTCCTGAATTAAATGACTCACTCATAATTCCCAAATACAGCGTATTTATTTATAGATGAATTTTATGGTACATTTAAGCCCCAAATTGTAAGTGCTTAATATGTAGTTAATTATTTAAGTAAATGATTACCATTGAAACCAGAGCCTTTCATGGGAAGAAATAATGGCTGAGTATAAACCACAAATCAGAACCTTTTTTTTCTTATTATTTACTTTTGCAGAATGGAAAGGTTTATTTTAGCTTATGGTTTCAGAGGTTTCAGTCCACCATGGCAGAGTGGTGATGGTAGAGGAGGAGGAGGAGGAGGAGGAGGAGGAGGAGGAGGAGGAGGAGGAGGAGGAGGAGGAGGAAAAGGAGAAGGAAAGGGAAGGGAAGGAGAAGGAGGAGGAGAGGAGGAAAAGAAGGAGGCGGAGGAGGAGGAGAAAGAAGAGAAGAAAGAGGAGGAGGAGGAGGAGGAGGAGAGGAGGAAAAGAAGGAGGAGGAAGAGAAAGAAGAGAAGAAAGAGGAGGAGGGGGAGGAGGAGGAGGAGGAGGAGGAGGGATATACAAATGACTATACATTTGTTATCTGATATATTGAATTTATTTGTATTTGGATATTTGAAATTTGATAGGGAAGGGGGGAAAACCAAGATGGGTGGGGGGTGTGGGGGGGGAGGGAAATGGGTACCAAGACATGTGAAAGGGTATCAATGTATCTGGCAAATATCATGTAACCCTTTTACTAATTACAATAAAAAAATTAAAAAAAAAACAAAAAAAACCAAATGACTATACATATGAAGGGATTAATACAAATGGAGAGATTTCTCTAGCCTTGGGGATGGCTCTGTCCACATTCTAGGTGGGTTTTTTTCCTTTTGTAGCTAGTCTCTGTGGAAATGCCTCATAGATATACTTATAGGTATTATTTACCGAACCTTTGGGTATCTACCAATCAAGTCAAGTCAACAACCAAAACTACCTATTACAAGTCTACTTCTAGTCAACTTGATACTAACACAAAATTCCTTAAACCATAACATTGCACACAATCCCCCCAAAAACTCCTCTATATCTCATAACACAAAATGTATTTAGTCCATCTATAAGAGCCTCGCAGTTTTACCAGCTCTCTGTTTCTAGCTGGGCGTCTGTGGCTTATACTTGTAATCTGAGATCTGAGGATCATGGCTTGAGGCAAATCTGGACAGATCCACAAATTTTTGTTTCCAGTCAACCAGGAGAAAAGCTGGACTGGAGGCTTGCTTCAAGTGGTGGATTTTTATATGTAAGTGAAATATGCCAAGTAAGAATGAGATGCCCTGGGTTCAGTCCCACAAAAAATGTTCAAGTTTCTCTAAGATTTAAGGTAAACCTTAGCTCTGAACCCATCTAAAATTAAATACACACAGACACACACACACACACACACACACACACACACACACACGCACACACACTACAGACACAGTGGCACCGAGTAAACATTCCTATTCCAAAAGGGAGGAAAAGGTGCACAGAAAGGAGGAATGGAAGCAAAGCAAGACTAAAACTCAGCAGAGACACAAAATTTGGGTCCCATTTCCAGGATCAGGTTGTGACATGATGTGAACCCCAGAAGCTTAGTACTGTCCCTATTGCCAAGCCATTTGCAGCTCACATATCTGGAGCTGGCTCACTTCCCAAGTAGCCAGGATTGCAGGTGTTATACACCATACCTGTCCTTCTGCTCTGCTTCTTGTCCATGAGGATAAACCTGGTAAAAAGCTGCTAGTAATACCCACATGACAGCTGATTTTTAAGCTACCTTGAAATCTTGATTAAATTTCCACAAATTCTCAGGACAAGTCAAAATACAGATTTTTTTTTTGCCAGTATATGACATGAATGGTCTCTAATTTTCAAGACAGCTTTCATCTCTACCTGAAACCTCATGAGCATAGTCTTGCCCATCCACTTTCCTGTCAGCAGTTTGGTCCTCTGAGCTCTCACCGGGTCACCCACTGGTTCTGCTTACATGCTCATAGTGTTCTGGGGATTCTGAAACACATGGTCAGGTAATCATGGCAATGACTTCTACTCTGGAACTGATTTTCCATGTTAGACTTCACTGAAGAGGCAAAATACTCGAGCAAACCGATTTAAGAGAGGAAATATTTGTTTTGGCTTGGAGATTCAGAGCTTTTAGTCCAGCATCACTGGCTAGGTGGAGGAAGCCCATAGGACAAGAAGGGTGGAGAGAGAATGGCTGTACCCTTTTTTCACTTTCTGGTTGTGGGCCAGCTCTGGCAACTGGGCTTGAGCCTTTTCTGCCTAGAATTCTGGCTCTACCCTGCTTCAAGCTGTGCTTTGTGCTCATTTCTCAACTTCTTTCTTACTTCATTTCTTCATCCTATTTGGGGGCAAGAGGTTTAAAGTTCATTTTTCAGATAAAGAAGCTGAATCTCAAAGATGTTAAGTAACAAACACAAGATAAAGCTACTCAGTCAGCTAATTCTCAAAGTCTGGTGTGACTGATTCCAAAGTCATTGATTAATTCTTAATGAAGTCATTAGAATTAAGTCATTGGAATATTAAAGCTGCAAGGTATCTTGATACAATGATTGTCAGATTACTTTAGTCTGATTATCTTATTTATTTATTTAGTGAGTTTTGGTGCCAATCCTGGGACTTAAATTCAGGGCCTGCTGTCCCTGAGCTTTTGTGCTCAAGGTTAGTGCCCTACTGCTTGAGCCACAGCCCTGCTTTGGGCTTTTTTTGGTTCTTAATTGGAGATAAGGGTATCACAGACTTTTCTGCGCAGGCTGGCTTCCAACTGCGACCCTCAGATCTCAGCCTCCTGAATAGTTAGGATCACATAGTGCCCAGCTTGACTATTATTACAATTATTTTTAAATAAATGATCTGGTCATGTGTGCTGCTGGTATTTGTCCTAGGTATTTAATCCTAACTACTCAAGGCGGAGATCTGAGGATCACTGGAGCCAGACTGGGCCTGGAAGTCTGTGAGACTCTTATCTCCAATTAAACAAAACAACTGGAAGTGGAACTGTGACTTAAGTGGTAGTATACTAGCCTTGAACACAAAAGCTCAGGGACAGCGCTCAGGCCTTTGAGGTCAAGCCTCAGGATCTGTACCAAAAATAAAAAAAGGTATTTGATTTCTTTATCACCCAAATGCCATTCACATGCCATTTCCTCATCTTTAAAATGATTTTGATTAAGATTGATTGATGCATTGTACTCACAAACTGACAAGTTGAATTGAAACTCCTTCTTACAATTACTTAAAGATAATAAAAAATAGTCTTCAGTATGACAACATTGCTTTGAGGTTTGGATTCATTAATGTGCATTGATAGCTAGCCATAAAGCATGGCATGTGGCCAGTACCCATAATGGAGCTATGTGTAAGTCACTATGAGATCCACACCCAGGTTGACCAGGACCACTGAACCAAGGCCATTGAACTCTTGGAGACCTTTTTGATTCTTTTCATGACACTAAAGTAAGTGCTGAGAGCTCTTTTGATTGTGGAGGTGGGGAAAAACTGAATCAGCCCTCTGGGGCTTGGAAATATTTCTGGGATGAGGTTATAAGTTTATAGGATAGAAGGAGTGGCCATTCAGATTGGCTGTCTCCACATTGGTGGGCAACCTGGCTTCTGAGAACACTCAGACGGGAGGTGAGGAAGGGTGCAGGGGACACATGAGGAAGGCTGTCACAAGGGAGGACAACAAGGAGGAAAGAAAACCAGGACACCAAATGGCAGGCTTTTAGTAGAAGTGGAAAGATGCTGTTGATCATGGCTGGGAGTCTAAGCTTGTAAAGACTGACTCACAGGCTTAAGTGTGCATTAGGCAGATGCCAGGGTGCTATTCTGTGAAGTAGTAGTCCCGGAGATGCTGTAAAAGCTCTTTTCAGGAGCCTCTGTCACCTATTGACATTCTGTACTCTCCCTTTAGACAGCCTCGTGACATTTTGCCCTGTGCTTTTCAAATATGGCCTCATCCAATTGCTTCTCACAAGTCCAAGGATCATGGAATAGACTACCTATGGCACATCATGTGGTCATGGGCCAAAACTCAGCCCTCTGCTTCCCATCAGTTCTTTTGGGTTCTAGATACTTGAATATAGAGGCCACTCCTGGGATATAGGGAGTCTAAATACTTGAAGAAATCTGAAGGCAGCTTTCATGATCAAGACAGAAGAAAAGGCTGTTTTATTATGTTTGAGTAGCATATTTCATTTCCATTTTGAGACATATCAAAATACTTTTCTATACTTTAGTGTCATATGTGGTGTGCTTTGTTTTAATTATTTGCATTCCTTGACTGAGACCCTACATCACAAGTACTGTGTAATTAAAACCAAATCCTGTCCTTTTCCTCTAAGAAAAACAGAGATAGTAATGTACTATGTTATCTCTCATCTCTTTTGCTGTCCCTTGGTTATCTCATATTGTTACAGTATTTCACCTTGTTATCTGATATATTGGATACATACATAGTTGGTTATTTGAAATTAGATAGGGAAGGGGGGAAAACAAGATGAGGGGTGGGGGTGGAGGGAGGGAAATGGGGACCAAGACATGAGAAAGGGTATCAATGTTTGTGAAGTAATGCACCTACTATCTGGTGAATATAATGTAACCCTTCTGTTAATTACAATAATATATATACATATATATAAAGAAAACCAGAGATACATGTATAGTTTTCACTGAGCGAATGAGTACCACAGTTCTCTTGTTACTCCTACATTTCAGAATATCTACTTCTAGCATAAAGGAAGAAAAACAACACTTTGAATCCTATAGTGAATTTGTGAGAAGGTTTCTGATTTCACAGTGCTGAACTGTTCAGCTGCTGTGGTGTACGAATGATCTCATGTCACTAATACAAAATGAAAATCCCTGCAAGCAATTGCTTTTCCTAATTCTGTTTGATTTTTCTTGATAGCACATCCCATTATTCAAAGCACATACGAAATCATGCACCTGGGTGTTTATATTTGGGATTGAGTTTCCTACAGGCCTGAGCTTAAAAACATGGCTTCGAGGAATTAGTATTTTCCTCACAGCAAATTTAATAACCCTGAGGAATGGCTTGTGAGAGCTTCTGTCCATCATGAAATTTGGTCATTTTAGTGTCATATAAGGGAATTAGATTCGATTATGAAGATTTCTATTGTACTGAAAAGATATATGAAAATTGCAACAGCTACACAAATCCTAATCATGTGTCATAAGAAGATTTGTAAGGCTTCTTTTGTTAAGTTTCTCTTCTGGTTTATGATGTTTGGCACCTCAAGTAATCAGCACCCCTCCTCTGCCCCTAAATGTGTTAGACAATGACTGCTGTGGAAAAAAGATAATGGAATCGGTGTGAAATGCAGAAAGAAGAATGCCTTGCTAGCATCTCTGTTCTTCTTACACACCATCCATTCTTCATTTAGATCTTACTATTGCCATCTTACAAGAGATGTAGTGTGTGCTTCCCTTAATGGATCTTCTCAAAATTGGAAGGGCACATGCAGCCTCTTTCTCCTGTCTTTCCTTTGCTTCTCATTTTAGGATCATGTGTCCATGTGCCCTCATGTTTGTGGGATCTGCATACTACCAGAAAGACAGGACCTACAGTGGGCAAGGAGACAAAGGGATGCATGGCAGGGGTGGGAGATGAGTGGAATACTGTGACTGAACCATGACACTGCCATCTAGCTGTGACCCCTCATACACAAGGCTGTGTAATTCCTTCAGGCACTTTGACCCACTCTTCAGTTATTAAGAGGAAAAATCATTTCCTTTGAATTGTCACTGAAAATTCTAGGGATGTGCCTTTCCTGTTCGTATATGTAGCTTGATCACTTATCCATGCACTCACCTCATGTTTCACGAGTCTAACACGTGTGAGGCATGTTCTAGACATTGATTTTCCAATGAAATGGGAAATGAGTCTGCCATCACAGAGATTTTCTGTAAAAGTGCAGGAAGACAGTGTATCAAGATTCACACAAATATTTGGTTGCAGACTGTAGGATGGGTATCTGAGAAGAAAAACTGCATGGCATGAGAGCAGCACATGTGTCTGTTGCAGAATGGTAGAGACTGAAGGATTAGAGAGGTGTATGTTTGGAAGTGTCATCTGTATCGAGACCTGAAGATGGAGAGGGCATTGACCAGATTCAGAGTTGATCTCGTGAAGGGTCCAAGAAAAAAAGAAAACAAAGAAAGCAGCACGTGGGAAGCCTCTGAGGGACACTGAGTAAATTGATGTGCTGGGAAGCTGGTGAGGTGGGCAGGTGGGGAAACGCTACCTTCCTCTCCTTGTCACTTCTATTCCAGAACATGTGATGGCATTTGAAATAAATAATCATCTGCAATTCTCCACCAGAGGGGTTTTCTGAAAGTCATCCTATGCAACTCAGGATGGATGGGAAGTGTTGGGGAGAAAGGGCTTCACAGGTAGATTTTAGTCAATGGCAATGAGAGCTGGAGGTAAAATGCACCAGTCTTTTCACAGTGTGGGGTACCCTTCTCACACTATTTCCTGTAGGTCTGATCACCAATCTGCAGGAATGACCTGCTCATGACTGTATCATGTATTGATTTCCTTCTCTTTTTCATATCACTCTCCTATTCCCATTCCAGTAGCTCCAGAGGTCATCTACCAAGTAAATATTCATCCTGCAATCTTTAATCTTCTGGTCAGCTTCTTGCAAAACCTGTGGTCCAGCAGTGAGCCAGGAGGAGGTGGAAAAGCTGCCCAAACACAGAGCACAGAGGGCTGGCATTTTCAAGCCCAGTCCATGGACTCTACCAGGAAGGATAAGTCAAATTGCTTTTTTTTTTGAGTATCACTAAGATAATGTTTATTTTTCATCATTATGACATTTCATCATCAGGAGATCTAAACAAGGGAGTGTTAGTTAGAAGCAAGGCGGTAATAGGTATCACATGTTATTTTTCACCTGCATTTACAAATGGGTACAAATGAAACCTAGTTTCACCTAAAGATTATCCTTGATGAAGCTGGGTGCTAGTGCTCATGCATGTAATTTAAATGACTTAGTAGGCCGAGATGGGAAGGACTGCAATTCTAAGCCAGTGTGAAGAGAATAGTTTACAAGATTCCTTCTTCATGGAGATCTAGTCTCAGTGGTGTGAGTCTATTAACTATGAAGGCAAGCCTAAAATGGGCAGACTGTAGCCTAGGCATATACTCTGGCAGGACCACAGACTTTATCTCAGTACAAAAAAGGGCTGGAGGCATGGCTTAGCCGTACAGTGCCTGTGTAGTAACCACAACACCCTGAGTTCAAAATCCAATACTTCAAAAACAATACCTTTGAAGAAGCTGTAAAAAATTACTCTTTAAGTCCCTTATTGTCAGGATATATGACAAAAATTCTACATAATAGAATGGTTAAAAATATACAGACTGCTCTACTATATACAAGACTTCAATTGCTGTCTCAAGGGAACAACATGAGTTTAATTGAGTGGGGAGCTAAATTTGCCTCTTATTAGAGTCTTTACTCAAAGAACAATTGGCAGATATTCAAACTATGATTACTCAAACACGTGCAGGACATTTTTCTCAAAAAATGAACAAAGTAAGCCTTTCTGTTCAAGAAATGCAACACTCAGCAGCCCATGGAACTATCTCTGAAATAGATCACTTTCTAGGACATAACACAAGTCTTAGCAAACATAAGAAAATCAAACTAACTCCTTGTGTTCCCTCAGACCACAATGGGTTAAACAGAAAAAGGGACTATAGAAAATACTCAAGCACATGGAGCCTAGTTGAACAACACATTGTTGACTGATGAGAGAGGATCACTGAAGAAATAAGGAGGGAAATCCCCAAATCCCTAGACTCTAATAAAAAGGAGAGTACAACTTATTCAAACCCTTGAGACACAGAAAACCAATGCTAAAAGAAAAGTTTATAGTAGCTATGAGCACTTACATCCAAACAGCAGAGCAATCTTAAACAAAATTGCTTAATGATGCACTTCAAGTTCTGAGAGAAACAAGAACTGGCTACACGTAAATCTAGCAGGTCAAAGAAATAATAAAGATGATGGCAAAAATCAAAGAGTTCTAGACTAGTAGAACTATACAACAAAGCATGAAGCAAAAAAACCCAACTAGTTCTACTCGTTTGTTAAACATGTCATTCGAAATACGATGTAAAAATCAATATTAATAAATTCTTTAATAAAAAACTGCTTCTTTTCAATAATGAATGAGACTAATTAATCCTCAGCTAATCTGACTAAAAGGCGGAAGGAAAAGACCTACAGAAAACAAAATGAGAGGTACAAATGGGACAATCAAAACACATACCAAGGAAACACAAATGATCATGAGGGAATACTTTGAATATTTATAAACCAATAGACTTGAACATCTAGAAGAAAAGGATACATTTCTGGATATACTTGACCTACCAAAATTGAACCAGAAGAGCACAAACCTTGAAGATGATGAAATTCTCACTGCCACTGAAGAGCTATTAGCTACTGAGTTCCAATTCATAGCAGATCCTAAAAATCATTAACCTTGCATGTGTATTTGTGCGTGTGATTAAAATACATTAACAACTTGTGCCACTGTGAAAGGTGAAGAGACCCGGATGGGGCATTTACAATCTGCTCCAACAATCTTAGCTGGAGGGAAGCTCATAGGGATAGAACTTTGTGGTAAGCGAGGCAGCCTTTCTTATACTTTAATGAACTCCATTCAAGACACCTGACGCTCAGTGAAAGCATCCAATGGTTATGAGCCCCTTAACAAACACACACAGGCACATCGTGTCTGAGTTGATGAAGGGTGCCTGAACATTACGGTTCCCACCTTTGAAAAGTCTATGACACAGGAGGGGAGGTCGGGATCTGCTGCTGCCAGTGAATGGGAGGTACCCTCCTCTGTTCCTCACAGTTCTGGGAACTGTGAAAGTTGCCTCTCCAGTATTTTTCCTGACTTCCTTTGCTCTGGAGGGTGGAATCCATTTCAATCAGTAAGAAGCAAGAAAGAGTTGCAGGGGGGAAGTGGGCAAGAGAAGGGGAAGAAAAAGGAGTCGGGGTATCTTAGGTGAAACATTTTCAACGTGTTAAGAGTACATTGTTGGCCAGGAGTGTGGCTTAGTGGTAGAGTGCTTGCCTAGGATTCATGAAACCCTGGGTTTGATTCCTTGGTATCATGTACACAGAAAAAGCTTGAAGTGGTGCTGTGGCTCAAGTGGTAGACCTTGAGAAAGCTCAAGGACAGTGCCCAGGCCCTGAATTCAAGTCCCAGAACTGCCAAAAAAGAAAAGAAAAACTACATTGTTCTCAGGGCATCAGTGGCTCACACCTGTAATCCAAGTTACTCAAAAGGATTATAGTGGGAAGCCATCGGGACAGGAAAGTCTATGAGAATATTATTTCCAGTTAACCACCAAAAAAACAGGAAGCAGAAGTGTGATTCAAGTGGTAGAGAGCACTAGCCTTGTACACCAAAGCTCACAGATAATGTCCAGGCCCTGAGTTTAGGCCCCAGAACTGTTAGCTCCTGCCTCCTCCCACAACCCCACCATAAAAGGAAGTACATTGTTCAACTTCCCAAGCTTGCTGGTCTGCTCTGATGGGGTGTGTGTGTGTGTGTGTGTGTGTGTGTGTGTGTGTGTGTATGTTCCTTGTGAATTTAGAAAATAGAGTTTAATGGGCTGGCTGGGGGAAGTGAGCATTTGTCTCTTCAAGCTGAGGTCACCCTGTTGCTGCTCTTCGGGGTAGGAATGGGAAAAGAGAGGGAATTGTACTCTGGGCAATGTCATGCTGAAATGAATGCTAACTCTCTAGATTATAGCATGACTGGGCAACAAAGCATTGTGCATGCCAGTATAAACCACCACACACAGTGTGGAGACCTGAAAGAAACCTTGGGCCTTTGCATAACCTGTATTGCCTGTCCCAGGAATCTTGGTACCTGGAAGGGACCCTCAGCCTTGTCTCCTTTCGGGGAGTCAGGGGTCCCTTCTGGAAAGAATCTATTTCTTTCAGCATTGTGTTTCCACAGTCCTTTCAGTGGTAAGTAGCAGGCTGATTCTCCTTGGTCTGTAGTGGGATAGGAAGCAAACATACCTGCATGCTCTCTGGAGACAAACTAGTGCCTGGAAAGAGCCCCTCCAGGAGAGGTGTTCATCTCACAGGACACGAGCACACCATAGGATGTTTTTGCTGGGAGAGGAGAAATTAAGTATGCATCATACCTCCAGCTAGGATCTGGTGTGGACTCAGCCAGCTCCAGAGTTCCTTCTCTATGCTTCTAGAACTGGGGTGGAACTTCTGGCACCATCTTGAAGAACTGGCTTCATAGTGGGAACGGGAAACCTCTAGTGTAGTTTTCCCCCAGACCCATTTCTTTCTCAATGATCCTCTCTTGAAAGGGGAAAGCCCCCGAAGAGACATTTATAGTTTCAAGTTTACTCCTTCCTCTCTCTGCAGGCTTCATTGTACCTTCAGTAGAGGTGATTGTAGCAATAATACTTTGGTTTGGAGATTGTGCTTTGGGGCACACTATGTATAAATTTCTCTGAGGCAGGGTTTCCTTGAGTCAACCCCTTGACAGAAACCCTTTAACTGCCTGATGTCAGGGTTTGTTAGCCATTGGAACAATGCCTTCTCCTTTCTCCATCTGCAATGTCCTCCATGCTGTTTCCTTATCCCTTTCTCACCAATACAGCCTGTGACAATTATTGTTCATCATCACTTATGTACCAAAGAATTACTTTTTAGAATTTAAATATATACATTTCAGTGTTTATTGTGAAGGTGATGTACAGAAAAATTAGTTACATAAATCAGATAATGAGTAGCAGTGTCATCCCCTCCCTCATTCTCTCCCAGTTTTTCCCTCCTGACTCTCCCCTCCCCCCAGTTGTATACTTCACTTCCACATAGTGTCTAGTGAGTATTATTGCTGAATTGGCATACTCTTTTTTCTTTTTTTGACATACTCTTTATCTTACCATTTCTTTTTTTCTTTTTTTATATTTTTATTGTAATAGCTCACCATTTCTGTGCTTCTCCTTCCCCTCCCTAAATCAGATAAACTTGTATACAAGTCAAAGAGCACAGCAATAAAACACCAACAAAAGAGAATAAACCAAAGAAAAAAAGGAAAGAAAAAAAAGAACAGAAAGCAGTACAATATAAAACTTTGTTTCTCAAGGGCATACTAAATCCACTAGCATGTGATGTTCATTGCAGCACTGTTTACCATAGCAAAGATATGGAACCAACCCAGATGTCCCTCAGTTGATGAGTGGATCAACAAGATGTGGTATTTATACACAATGGAATTCTATGCTGCTGTCAAAAAGAATGCCATCGCCCCATTTGTAAAGAAATGGAAAGACTTAGAAAAAATCATATTAAGTGAAGTAAGCCAGACTCAAAGGAACATAGGCCCAATAGTCTCCCTCATTTGTCATAATCAGTAGAAACCTTGGGCTCTCCTAGCAGAGATTTACAATAGAACAAAATCTAGAGACATTAGGCCAAATAGTATGACACTAAATGTAAGGACCTCCAGGATAAGGAAACAAAAGTCATATAATGAGTGACTGTTGTCCTTAATGTACTATGTTATCACTCATCTCTTTTGCCATCCCTTGGTTATCTCATATTGTTACAATTTTTCACCTTGTTATCTGATATATTTTATATATGCTTAATTCATTATTTGAAATTGGATAGGGAAGGGGGGAAATCAAGATAAGCGGGGGGAGGGTGGAGGGAAATGGGGACCATGTCATGAGAGAGGGTATCATTGTTTGTGAAGTAATGCACCTTCTATCTGGTGAATATAATGTAACCCTTCTATTAATCACAATAAAAATTATTCTAAAAAACCCTGAAAAAAAAACCTTTGTTTCTTTTTCTTGAAGTTCATTTCAATAAACATCATTTTATATGAACATATAAACATAGCTATTGAGCCCTTGTTATGTTTTCCTGATCTCACTATGTGAATGTTTTGAGTGCTGTTTAATTATCTCTGAGTTAGTTATTATTATTATTATTATTTTACTATCCATTGGGTTTACTTGTAGATTTGTAGGCACATTCTAATGACTATAAACGAGGGAAGCCAGACAGCCTAAGTTTCTTTGGATCTAGCTTACTTTGGTTAGTATAATTTTTTCTGACTTCTTCATTTCTTACAAATGAGGCTATGTCATTCTTTCTGATGGAAACATAGAATTCTGTTGTGTATATATTCCATATTTTCTTGATCCATTCATCCATTGAGGTAGCATTCTACCTCACCCAGTTAGAATGGCCATTATCAAGAAAATGAACAATAACAGATGCTGGGAGAGATATGACCAAAAGGCAATGCTACTACACTGTTGGTGGGAATGTAAACTTGTCCAACCACTCTGGAAAGCAGTGAGGAGATTCCTCAAAAGACTTAACGTAGAACTCCCATATGATCCAATAATACTACTCCTAGGTATTTTATTCAGACCAGGGCACACTAAAGCCACCAGTACAACCATGTTCATTGCAGCATTGTTTACCATAGCTAAGATATGGAGTCAACCAAAATGTTCAAGAGAATCTTAACTAAGTTACTCCTCAAGTGTTCCTCTATAATCTGTCCTCTCAACCATGACTGCTCACATTCTTCCCCTTTATGCTCCCACTTCATGCCTTGTGACTTCCTGGGCTTGAGGAACAAAGGCTGGACATCAGACCACATTGATCATAGAGAACAGGTAGGTGTGGATGCTTACTGAGGTCACTTGCTTATCTATGCTTCCCTTCCTCTCTTGCTGTGCCTGGTCTTGGTCAATGGGGCAAGACTAATAGAAGTCACATCTAGGCCTGGCTCTTAAAAATGTCCCATGGTAGCCCTCAGCAATCTCCTGCTCTGCTGTGGTGCACTGAGGAGCTCTTGCAGGCTATGTGTATGTTATAAGTTGGGATTTCTTCTTCCTAAAAGCAAAGTTGAAATTCCCACCCCTCCTATCTGTGAATGTAAAAGTAGAATGCTTGCAGATGTTGTGAAATTACGATGGATGCATTAGGGTAGGCTCTAAACTGTAAAATTGATGTTCATGTAAGAAGGGGAAAATTTAGCCATAGACCAAGTAAAGAAGGCATGTGACAAGGAAGTAGATTGGAGTGATGCTGTCTCAGGCCAGGAAAGAGATGGGAAAAGCCCCAAAAGGTCCTTTTGTAGAGGCCATGGATGCTATGCAGATGGTGGACTGTCTCTGGGTCAGGCTTTTGGGAGTGAAAACAAGCCTTTGCAGTGGTTAAGTCATCCACCCCTCTTCTCATTTGTTACATTTTCCACCCCCTGAACCATCAGTTTCCCTTCCCATTATTCATTCTCATACCTGACCTTTAGTCAGGAGTTCTAACTTTTTATCCTTTCTTGCAGCCTCACCCTTGGTCAAGGACAAACAAGCGTTAGAGGACTTTAGGATGAGGTGGCCTCCGTTTCCTGCTAGAATAACTATTTCTGTGGTTCATAAGGAAAACAATTCAATAAAGAGTGAACACATTTTTCACATTCCTTTGCATTCATTAATAGCTGCAGTGGAAGGAAATGTACGCCAGCAGGAAGTGGCAGGACAGGCCCCAGGTAGAACAGGAATTGAGTTCTATTGCCTGGGCCTTTGTCCTCCAATGAACTTCCAGTGACGTCTCTGCTTTCACCATGACCCTGCCTGGATCAAGTCTTGCTGGTCTGAGCCTCACTCTGGATCCCTCGTGTCCTTCCTTTTGCTGTTTTCTACATCCTTAGAGCTTCCGGGCTACTTAACAATTGGCTCTGTACCGTACAGGCTAATAACCAGAGAACCTCAAAGATGACTAAATTGTCCATTCACTTCTTCAAGTTTGGTTGAGGCTCCTCAAGGAGTCAGGGAGCTAATCTGTAGTAGCCCTGCAGTGATGTTGAGTATTAGAAAATACCTTTGCTACCCCAGTTCACCTGGCTTTCATGTTCTACACATTGTACATTTATGTGTGTTTATTTTTATGGCCAGCTATTAAATTATTCATGGTAAGACATTTCATTATAACATTTTCATATATATGTATACATATTCTTTGTTCATGATGTTATTTTTTTGCTTCCCCCTCACTTCTACAAATAAGAGAAAACATTCCAAATTTATATTTATGATTATGATCTACTTACAGCTTCTAGTATAACATACTCACAGAAGTGTACGAACATGCCTGGCCTGTTGATTATGATGAGGTAACTTTTTGCTTTGGTTAGTCTTTATCTTTAGTTAGGCATGATCTCTGCTTTGTTAGGGTCCCTCTTCTATTTGTGCTGGGATTGAACCTATGGCCCATGTGTGTTAGGAAAGTGCTCCACCACTGAGTGATACCTCCATCCCCTTTTCCCTTTTCCTATAAATCTTCAAATTCATCATATTGACTCCATTCTGATGAACTTATTTAATCCTAAATACCTCCCAATGTCCCAACTCTAATACAGATGCATATTGAATTTCTACCCTCTAAGTACTTCTTAGTAGGAATTAAATGCCAGCATGGGGGAGTGGGACAAACCATATTTAAAGTTTAAGAAAAAGCTGTATTAAAAAAGCAAAAGTAAGCCGGGCAAAGTGGCTCACACCTGTAATCCTAGTTACTCAGGAGGCTGAGATCTCAGGATCTTGGTTCAAAGCCAGCCAGGGTACTAAAGAATGTAAGATTTTTTTTTTTGCCAGTCCTGGGCTTGAGCTCAGGGCCTGAGCAATGTCCTTGGACTTTCTCAAGGCTAGAGCTCTACCACTTGAGCCTCAGCACCACTTCCGGCTTTTTTCTATGTATGTAGTACCAAGGAATCGAACCCGGGTCTTCATGCATGCTAGGCAAGCACTTTAACCACTAGGCCAAACTCCTGGCCAGAATGTAAGATTCTTATATCCAATTAATCACTAGAAAACAGAAAGTGGGGCTGTAGCTCCAGGGATAGGGTGGTAGCCTTGAGCTGAAGAACTCAGGCACAGTGCCCAGGCTCTATGACCCACAAAAAAAAATGGAAAAAAAGCAAAAGTAAATTAGTAATATATTGTAACTTATAGTTACATATGAATTCATTTTTGAGGGTCAGTTGTAGGGCTTGAACTCTGGGCCTGGGCACTGTCCCTGAGCCATTCAGCTCAAGGCTACCACTCTACCCCTAGAGCTACAGCACCACTTCTGGTTTTTAGTGGTTAAATGGAGATAAGACTCTCACGTTCTTTAGTACCTGGGCTGGCTTTGAATCATGATCCTCAGATCTCAGCCTTCTGAGTAGCTAGGATTACAGGCATGAGCTACTGTGCCAGGCTACATTGTTTTTTCAAACAAAGTCTTTGTATTGTGGAATACAGCTTACATGGTCTTCAATGTCCACATGTGGTTATTAGCTACTGGACTGTGCATAATACTTGGGGCATTCTGTTCTGAGTTTCTCTGTCTAGTGCGTAAACACTGCATTATGTGTGGAGCCCCCGTGGTAGAGTTACAAAGGCATCACCCTGGTTTTCTATAACCTGTAAGGAAGGTAATGGTGTACCTTAGTAAGCAAACCAAGACTCTGTTAGCATAAACAAAGCTGTCCTCTTAATGACTTTGCAGTCAATACATATACTCCAGCAGTGGGCCAGTAGATCCAGGTTTGTGTTCACTCTAAAAAGACTCCCATCAGAAGCAGCTCAGGTTGTGGCCCTGGGAGTCCATAACAGTGCCAGTACAAAGAAGAGAAAATTAGCTTACACTACAAACTGTGAGATTTCTATTAGGCCTGAGAAGTTTCCTGGTGCTGAAAGCGTCTCAGAGGCAGTGAGCCAGTGCCTCGTAGGGCTTTAACAGTTACATTAATCCAATTCATCCGAAGATAAGAACCACCTGCTGTAAAGAAATAAAGATAAGTTAGCTTAGGCTGAGGCCTTCTAGCTCCAGATTTCAAGATAAGATGAAATTATTGAATGTAAAAAAAAATGTTCCCAAAATTGACAGAGTACTTTTAGCTTAGTGAAAGTGTGTTGCTAGTAACTTCCATTAAGGCACAAACCTTGAGATAAAACAAACAAGAAAACACCCACACAATTAGAGACTACCAGTAATGAAAAAAGTAATGACCCTTATGTTCTATTTAACTAGTGTTTAAGCAGAATACTGTAATTGTGAGAATCTCAGAAATTTTTGCTCAGAAATTCTATTTAAAAGCAATAAGTCTTTGTTAAGTGTCTACCTGAAGGAGATGATGCTGTTTCATGCATTACATTAAAATGAATGCCTTCAGGTATAATTTTTACTGTTGAAAATATTGGAGCAAGTGTCTATATATTATGCAATATCATAGCTAAAATTCTCAATGTTGTATGTGGTGTGTGTGTGTGTGTGTGTGTGTGTGTGTGTGTGTCCTCATTCTGGGGATTGAACTGAGGGCTTGGTTGCTGCCCTTTAACTTTTCAATGCTAGAGCTCTACCACTTGAGCCACAGCACCATTTCCAGCTTTTTTTATTCTGTATATGTGGTACTGAGGGATTGAACCCAGGTCTTCATGCATGCTAGGCAAGCACTCTACCACTAGGCCAAACTCCTGCCCTCCCCTACCCCTTTAACTTTTTAACTTAGATTGATCCTCAGATCTCAGATTCATGAATAGCAAAAATTACAACTGTGGCCACTGATGTCCAACAATTCCCTCCCCGCTTCTTTTTGCCAGTCCTGGGGCTTGAACTCAGGGCCTGGGCACTGTCCTTGGGTTTTCTCAGGGTTAATGCTCTACCAGTTGAGCCACAGCACCACTTACAGTTTTTTTCTATGTATGTGGTAGCGAGGAATCAAACCCAGGGCGGCGGCGTGCATGCCAAGCAAACATATTACTGCTAGGCTATACTCCCGGTCCAATGTTCAGTTTTTAACAACAAAATCTTGGGGTATTCAGGTGAGGATCATCTAGTGAAACTGAAGAGCCGATGAATTCAAAACTCCAGTAGGGCAAAAGAAAAAAATCAATTCATGGAGCTAATCACACAATAAGCACCACTCTATGACAGGGAGAAGTGGCATCTGTGTACATTTCTGTGTGTGTGTGTGTGTGTGTGTGAGAGAGAGAGAGAGAGAGAGAGAGAGAGAGAGAGAGAGAGAGAGAGAGAGAGAGAGAGAGAGAGAGAGAGAGAATTTCTTTTTAGATGTCTTCCTATGTAGCCATCTTGCCTCACATCTATTGTGATTACAAGCATACATTATCACACCTGGAAACTTGTGAGGGAATTAAGCTGGATGCCAATGGCTCATGTCTGTAATCCTAGGAAGTCAGGAGGCTGAGATCTGAGGATCACAGTTCAAAGGCAGGCCAGGCAGGAACATCTGTGAGATTCTTATCTTCAATTAACCACCAAAAAGCCCAAAGGAGAACTGTGGCTCCAAGGGGTACACAAAAGCTCAGTGACAGTATCCAGGCCCCAAGTTCAAGATTCAGTTCCAACTAGCACAAAAACAAAAGCAAAAACAAGGAAACCCCCTACACATGTTATGGAAACATGGAGACATCAATCGAACACTATAGGATCCACCATGGAAAAATTGTCTGGACTTGATCTATGACATTATTTGGTATTTCTTTTGGCTTAGAGACACTGAAATGGTATTATTGAGGCACTAATAATGACATCTCCACATCTTATCCATATTGTTACATGTAACACCATATCATTAAAAAATTGTTGGGGAATGGCACTGTGGCTTAAGGGATAGGGTGTTAGCCTTGAGCTGAAGAGCTCAGAGACAGCGCCTAAGCCCAGAGTTCAAGTCCCACAATTGACGACAAAAAAAAAAGAAGAAAATTAGCTGGTGGACTCATGCCTGTAATCCTAGCTACCCAGAAGGCTGAGATCTGAGAATTGAAGTTCAAAGCCAGCAAGGGCATGTAAGTCTATGAGACTCTTATTTCCAATTAACCACCAGAAAACCAGAAGTGGCACTATGGCTCAAGGATTAGGGTGGTAGCTTTGAGCTGAAGAGCTCAGGAACAGTGCCCAGGCCCTGAGTTCAAGTCCCAAACCAACCAAAAAATGGTTGGGAATATTCAATGTAGAGATGTAACACACTTTTCTAAAGAGAGTTGCCACAAGTACTTATATACAAATCTTTTCAGTACATATGCTTTTATTTTCCTTCAGAACATGCAGAATTCTTGGGTCATATGTTAAGTGTATGTTTTAGCTTTTTAAGAAACTGCCAACCTGTTTTCTAAGCACAATTGACACCTTGTATTGTTGTACTTCCTTGCCAACATGGTATTACCAGTCCCATTAATTTTAGCCATTCTGTGGGTGTGTGCTGCTATCTCAATGTGCTTTTTCAATCTGTGTCTTCCTGATGACTAATGATGTTGAGAATCTTTTCATGTGCCTGCTGGTTATTTGCATATCCCTTTTAGTGAAATTGATTGAAATCTTTTGCCCATTAAAATAAAAAGCCCACAAAGCCTGACTGGTTTTTATATTACATTGTAAACATTTTTACATGTTCTAAGTCTATTGGTAGAAACCTGTATATGTGTTTGCAATCTTTTACTGGTGGGTGATTTGCTTTTCATTGTTTTAACAGTATCTTTCAAAGGCAGAAAAGCTTTCAACTTTTGAGGAGAAGTGATGTCTTTTTTTTTTTTAATCAGTCTTTCAAAGCCACAGAAGCTTTCTATCTGGAGGAGAAGAGGCCAGCGATTGGCCCCTTCTCTTTCTCTCACCGTTATAAGTTACCTACAATTATCAGTTACCTACATTATCCATTCTCTAAATCCATGTATTTCTCTTCCTCCCCATTGTCCAAACCTAGTCAAACCACCATCGCACTCATTTCAACATTGCAGTGGTTTCTTGTCGGTCAAGCAAAATATGGTACACCCACACAATAAATTAATGAATAAATGAATAAAGTTCTAAATCTGGCTACAATGTGGAGGGCCCTGGAAAACATCCCAAGTGAAAGAAATTAGACCCATTAGGCAATGTATTGTGTGATACCATTTAAATAAAGTGTCAGAATAAATAAGTCCACAGAGTCAGAAAGTAGGCAAATGGCAGCTAGGGTGTGTGTTTGTGTGTGTGTGTGTGTGTGTGTGTGTGTGTGTGTGTGTGTGTAGAGTATGGATGGGGAGAAGTGACTATTCATAGCAATAATTTTAGGGGTGAAGATTAGGTTCTAGAGTGATGAGGGTCCAGTAATATTATGACTATAACAATGACACTGCTTTAGATACTTATACTTGGTGAGTGTTATAATCCTAGCTACTTGAGAGCTGTGACTGGGAGGAATGGAGCCTCAGGCTAGCCGTGGCAGTAAAGTTTATGAGACTCCTTTTCAAGCAACTGCTGGACACAGTGGGATACACATCATTCAGGCTACATGGGCATGAGATCAAGAGGACCATGGTTTCAGGCCAGCCTAGAAAGAAAAGGCTGCAAAACTTCATCTCAGTAGAAGCTGGGTGTGTTGACACCCACCTATCATCCCAGATACGATGGCAAGTTAAAAGAGGTGGATCAAGATCTAGGTGCATGCATGGGAAGGAAGCAAAACTATCTGAAAAATAAGCAGAATAAAACCAAGTTGGAGGTATAGCTGCTGTTACACCAGCACAAGACCGCAGTTCAAATCCCAGACCCACCAGCAGAAAAAGGTAATTTTTTTGTTATATACATTTTTACCATAATAGAAACATCTACAGTTAATCTTCAATATGACAGGGAAATACATTCTCAGTAGCACCAGTGTCTAGGCACATTTTCTATGGCTACTCATCTTAAGTTCTTTTCCCTTGCCTTTTTAGGAGAAATATTGAGCTCTCTCGAACCCTTGGAGGTGGAAATGACCTATAGACAACTCAGATGGCTCTGCCACTTTCAGGTTCCTCTGGTCTGAGGACATAGTCATTGCTTATTGGGTGGCTTTAATGTTTCTTGTCTGGCCTGGTGGGCTGTTCTGAGCTTTGTGAGAGAAGCAGGCTGTTGGCTTTCTCTCCAGACCACACATTAGACTTTTTCTCTAATCCACTTGGTTCCACTTGAGTACCAGGTAAACCTCTTGGCTTGCTTGTCCTCTTGAGGCCAAGAGAAAGGACAGAATTCTATGACTTGCTTCCTTGGTCTGTATCTCCCATCATGCGAATCATTTTCTCCCCAACCTGGAGAATGTCCTTAGCAACCAGTTTAATAGTCAGTCCGTCACTGCTTTCAACTCTACAATTTATTAATGCATGTTCAGTTTTGAATAGTTTTCCTTGCTTGAAAAGAAAGTGCAGCATCTGCACTTTTATTGTTGCTAACTTTTTTCTTTTTTAAAGCTGGTTTATTGCCAGGCTTTTTTTTTTAAAGGGGCCAAACAGATTTCCACCATAAATAGTTGAAAACACAGTTAACAATTATAACATCATACCTATGTGTCAATCCCTGTTCTAAGTATTTAAATTCCCATGACAACCCAGAAGGTAGGCACAGTTATCTCCATTTTACAGCTAAGGATAGTAAGGTGCAAGGAACTCAACTACCTGGCCCAAGTCAATCCACTCTATTCTCGGATATAGTACATATAATGTAAAGTTACTCCTTCACACTCCACAGAGCATGGGTCTGGGTGCCCCTGGAAGGCATAAGTCTTCATCTTTCACTAAGGATTCTTAGTGATGGGGTCCAGGCACCAAGTCAGGTTGGTGGAGAGAGTGCTAGGAAAAGGAGACCTCCCATGAGAACTCTCATCTCTCTCTAGGAGAGCATCTAGATGGCTGCAAGCTCCATGCCTCTGTTTTGGCTGACCATGGCCCATGAAGAATCCTGGACTCTGGGTCCATACAGAATTGGGCTCCAGTTATGATTCAAGGACACCAGGAACTCTGAAGCTGCCACTAACACACAGGTTGGTGAGGTCTCCATTTTCACTCAGAAAAACAGTCTCACCCTTCAAGATAATTCTGTGTTTTCTAGATATAAATAAAAACAAGTTTCTCAGTCACCTCCAAGTCCAATGTTTCTTTCAGGCCTTCTCTCACCCTCTGGTTTCCCCCTCCCACAAAGTTCTTGAGAAATTCCTATCCTGTCCCAGGAGAGCCCCTGCAGCCGTGGGTGAGTGAGGAGGGAGCACATTCTATGCAAGAGGAGCCTTGGCTAGGTGCTCACTGCTTCTCCCTCCTGCAGACTCCCTGTGGCCACATGTGCCATCTCACTTACCTTTCATGTTTCTCTTCTGGTCATGATCATCTCCAGCAATTCCTTTTCTGTCTCCTGAGCCCTCACTCTTATCCTTCCTTGTTCATGCCCATTGGTATACACATCTTCCTTCCTTCCTTCCTTCCTTCCTTCCTTCCTTCCTTCCTTCCTTCCTTCCTTTCTCTCTCCCTCCCTCCCTCCCTCCCTCCCTCCCTCCCTCCCTCCCTCCCTCCCTCCTACTTTCATTGTGTGCTAGTACTGGGCCTTGAACTCAGGGCATGGACATTGTCCCTTAGCATTTTTGCTCAAGGCTGGCACTCTACTACTTGAGCTCCTCCTCCACCTCTGGCTTTGGGTAATTAATGAGAGGTAAGAGTTTTTCCAATTTGTCTGTTCAGCATAATTTGAACTATGATCCTCAGATCTCAGCCTCCTCAGTAGTTAGGATTAGAGTAGTGAGTCACGAGTGCTTGGCCACACATTTTTCTTGACTTCAGCTAAAGCTGTTGGTCAGTGCTTTTCATTTATACAGAATGGCTTCCAGGTTTACTGTACTTGATTTCTCTCTTCCTGTGTTCTTAAAGCTTAATTGTAAAATACACACATTTATTGAAGTGCATAATTCAGTGGTGTTGAGTACATTCCTAATGCTGTACCACCATCAGCTCCATTCAGTCCCCACAGTTCCACTCCAAGTGGAAATCTTGTACCCATGGTCTCTCGGTCTGTGGTAACCACTGATCATGGATTTGCTGCCATTGGCTGTGTCACATGAACAGAATCATCTACTACACAGTTCTTCATGATTGACTTGTTTGCTGCTAGTCCTCCAAGGTTCAGTTGGGAGGTAGCTTGTGCCAGTACTTCATTCCTTTGCATGGTTGAAAAACTTCTATCCTCTGGATATTCTATTCATTTATCCATTCATCTGTTGATGGATATTTGAATGTCTTCTTAAACACCCATTAACAAGATTCTCATTCTACCCCACTTTCATTGCTCCCATTCTAGTAAACTCCCTGTTTTCAAGGTTGGCAGTGGCCTCTGACTTGCTACATCACATGGCTGAATGCATACATTTACAAAAAGTTAGTAAACTCGGATGTAATAAATATCAAAAGAAGGCTATAATCACAGTATAAGTTGTCAAATAAAAACGTAACACAGTAAGCTGAGTACAGTGGCTCAGCTAGCTACTCAGGAGGCTGAGATCTGAGGATCACAGTTCTAAGTCAGCTCGGGCACTAAAATCCATGAGACTCTTGATTGCTGATTAACCACCAGAAAACCAGAAGTGGCTCAAGGGGTAGGGCAGTAGGCCTGAGCTGAAAAGCTCAGAGACAGTGTCCAGGCCCAGAGTTTAAGTCCATTCCTAGTTTGTCTAAGTGCTTATTATCTGTGATAATATAATCCTTCCAAAAGGTGTGGCCAGTAAATGAAAATGGAAGGATAGAAGGGCTTCATCTGAGCTCACTGAGAAAGAAGTTGATAAGAGTTCTCATGAATAGAGTCAGAAAAGAAGTAGGGAGTTGGAGAGACCATGTCTTATGGATAAAATCTCATTATTACACATCAAACAAAACAACCTTTGAGTGTCTTGTTCTTTATACAATGAATAATCTTCCAGAATACTTAAATATCCTCCTTCAGATCTATCTGTGAGACAAACGCCATCCTACTCTCAGAGTTTTAATTATTTTCTAGGGACTTCCTGTTTTTCTTCTATCCAAGTGTCCTTCTCCTATCTGCATAGAGATTTTAATCTGTTCCCTAAGCTCTGTAGTTAGCACTCATAAACATTATGTTTCCAAGGAAAGTTCTTTTGGAATTCAAAACAAAGTATTTCTCTATAAGAGATTTGTTTCTTTCTAATCAAAATAGTTTTATTTGCAATCATGTCTGCTTTATGATCTTTATCCAATACTTTTGTGTTTTACTGTTGTATGTTGTGTACATTGAACCAAATATGATATTGATCTGCATGGACAGAAATGCAGATCAACAAGAGTACTGTCAGAGAAAGGAGATAGCACTTACCATAGTAATGCATTTCTTGGACTTAGAGTTTCTGGGCCAACACAGAATAAGTTATAATGAGGACAAGCCCATAATTAAAACTTCCATTAATATCCTCCTCAAAGTCCAGACTAGTGCTGGAAATTGCATTGGGATTTTTCCAGGACAATGGGCAGATTTTTTTCTTAGACGACTCCAGGGACCTCAGTTAAGTTCTCCATTTGAAGCAGACCCAAGAATGTCTTTCCTGTCCCTGTGGCCATTAAAACACAAATACTTAGCTGGCTGCCAGTGGCTCACGCCTAGAATCCTAGTTATTCAGGAGGCTGAGATCTGAGGATTGTGATTCAAAGCCAGTCCTGGCAGGAAGTCTGTAAAATACTCTTATCTCCAATTAACTACCAGGAAACTGGAAATGGCACTGTGGCTCAAGTGGTAAAGTTCTAGTCTTGAGCTGAAGAGCTCAGAGACAGTGCCCAGGCCCAAAGTTCAAGCCCTACAACTGATAAGCTGTGATTCAAGTGGTAGAGTACTAACATTGAGCATAAAAGCTCAGGGACAGAGCCCAGGCCTTGAGTTTAAGCCCCAGAAATGGCACTCAAACAACAACAAAAACAGCAAATACAAAACCAAAAACCCTACACATAAATGATTTGGTTACCAATACTTGTTAATTCCCCAGAATATGAGAACCCCAAATATCTATTCATGTTTATAATTCTGATTTCAACCTTGTGGGGATATCCATTACTTCTTAGGAACTTGAATGGGAATTAAAAAGTACTTTTCATATTTGATTGAATTTTTCTTCATGCTTGGCAGAGAGAAAATATAGTTTATTTTCCTCATGTCATCAGCAACTTTCCTATCTCTTGTCTCTGTCTAGATCCTGATATCCTTCACAGGTTCTCCTTACTTTATGATGCATCTTTAGTTTTCTCGAGATTGAGTTTTTTTCCCCCCTCTTTTTGGCTATGATTCTGTTTTTGCCTTTTAGATGTCTTGCAAGAAGTAGTTTGTCACTTACTCCCAGCATTTCAGATTTCAAATTTTGTATGTGAGCCTATGGCCTGCCCATTAAGGCATGATAAATGGAATAAATAATGTCCTCCCTCAAGATGCCGAGGAGATCTGTGAAGCCCCTGGAACTGTGTTCTCCTGTATGACAAACGATTGCAAATACAATTGATTGAGAGAGTCTTGAGATGGGGTAGCCCTCTGGATTATCTGTTGAGACTAATATAACCAGAGGATGGCTACGTGAGGACCCACAATGGAAGATGTGATGGCGGAAAAACATACTTTGAAGGCGGGGAAGGGACCACCTGGCAAGGAATGCAACCGAAACTTGAGTTTAGTCCAGTGAAACTGCATCTGGATTGTGATTGTCTGATTGGCAAGGTAGCATGTAAGATAGTATATTTCTATTGTTCAAAGCCAGTGAGAAATGAATACCCCGAGGATGTGGGCCAGTTAGATGCAGAGCCAGCTGCTCCTTTCTTTATGTTAACACTTGCCAACAGTGGGTGGATGTTGGAGACTGGCCTACTGTGCAGATCGTCCTGAGTTTGGCATCCATGCTCCTGCCAGGGCACTGGCATTTGCTTCGGCCTTTGAAATAAATGGGTTTATTGCCAGTTTATTATTCTGACACGCTAGGAAATAAGACCATACAAAAACTGAGCCAGAGGCAAGTCAAGTGATGTCTCTAGCTCTAGGGCTGTCATCATGGAAGTTTTTGGTGGTAACTGAGGGTGATAATCAGGTCCAGAGACAGTGGAGACACACACACACACACACACACACACACACACACACGGTGGCAGGAGAAGAGCAGGTCAAGGGGTAAGTGCAATAGGACTGAGGACTGAGGACTGATTTTCTTTTCTTTTCTTTTTTTTTCCCTTTCTTTGTTTTTGGTGCCAGTCTTAGGGTTTGTCTGTGCCTGGGCCTTGTCTCTGAGTCTTATTTTTGTTGTTGTTCTTTTTGGCTCATAGTTCCATTTCTGGTCTTTTTTTTTCTTGCTTGTTAATTAGAGATAAAAATCTTTCCAACTTGGGCTGGCTTCAAACCATGATCCTCATATCTCAGCCTTCTTAGTAGTTAGGACTGTAAGTATGAGCCACCAATGCCTAGCCATTCCATGTCTTATAATCTGACTCTTTCCTCCAAAACTCAGGTTGAAATTCAATTGCCACTGCAGCAGTATTAAAAGAACTCTCAAGAGGTGGTCAATGCTGTTATTATAGAGCTGAGTTCCTTATGAGAGGATGTGTCTATTCTCCTTCCTCTCCCTCTCTCACCCTGTTCTTTTCCATCATGGGATGATACAGATAAATCCTCACCAGAAACCAAAACCTGGATCTTGATCTTACAGTCAGAAGAAATAAATCTGTGTTCTCTTAAAATTACCTAGTTTCTGTTTGTTTGTTGTTCTTTTTTCTTGTGGGTCATGGGGCTTGAACTTGGCCTGGGCAGTGTCCCCGAGCTCTTCAGCTCAAGGCCACTGCCCTCCTCCTGGGCCTGGGCATTGTCCCTGAGCTTTTCAGTTCAAGGCTACCACTCTACCCTTGAGCCAAGCCAAGTTTTCTAGAGGTTTTAAGAGTCTCAGGTCCTTTTGTGCTGGGCTGGCTTTGAACCTTGACCCTCAGATCTTAGCCTCCTGAGTAGCTAGGCAAGAGCCACGGTGCCCAGCTAGTTTCTGGTATTTTTTAGCAGCACAAAACAGACGATATACCCTTGTGCATTATATATATGTAAATAATAAATATATATAAAGTACATATATGTATTTGTTTATATATACCATATGTAACAAATATTAAGTATACAGTTCAGTTGCATTGGTTGTATTCACCCTGTTGTGAGCTCAATGCCATCATGTACACTTTGAATCATTTTGTCTCTCCAAACAAACTCTGCTCTCAGGATATATTAATTCCTATTATTCTTTTCTGCATCCTCCTCTAATTTCTGTCTCTTATCAATCTGTCTAATCTAGGTGGTCATATAAAAGCTCTTCAAGGTCACATACATGTGTATGCATGTGCCTTTAGGGCCCATCCATATCATAGCATAGGTAGTATGTTTTGTTCTCTATTAATGTTTAATTATATTCCATTGTATGTATATTGCATGTTCCACTATCTGTTCATCTGTTTCTAGTTACTTTGGTTGCTTCTACTTTGCGCTCTAATTTGTGAATAATATTGCTGTGGAAATGTACAAATAGCTGAGTTCTATGACACTGCCTTAGTTAGTTGGAAAACAAACCCCAGTGGGAATAGTGTGGGCCTAATTTACAGCTATTTTGGGTTGGGTGTGTCTTGGAATTTAGAATTGTTTTTCTAACTTTAGAACCATGATTCTGTTTCCATGTGGCCTGCTACATAATATTCATCATTTCATTGTAAGCAGCCTAAGGACAGTCCCAAATCAGGCTCAGGTTTAGATTAACCATCACACGTACTAGCTTCAAATATATTCCAGTTCTTTTTGAAAGCTATTTAGGTTTTAGAATGGTGGATAAAGGATTGTATATATCAGAGGCTATTAGATTGTGGAGATACCAAAAAATCAAGCATATAGATGTCTTCAGTTTAACTTATTACTATCCTGTATGTATAGTTATGTCTAGAAAGGTATTAATAGAATGAAATGGCTAGTTCAAGGAAGAAAAGGGATTGATCAACCGTATCAGTGTGACCAAGGCCTTAGTAGAAGCACAGACCTTTCAGGTAACTAGGCAGAAGGACAGCAGCTCTTGATGGAGACGATAGAGAGGAAATGAAATAGGACATGGCAACAATTTGGCAATTAAGATTCAAAGTTAAGTAGAGCCTAAGTTGTGGTCTTTAGATGACTCTGTAAGTATGAAGCTATGAAATCTAACAAATGGATCTAGCAAATTAGCTAGAATTATTATAATTTTTTAGTCCTTATTCTGTGTGAAACCTCTTGCTATATACTTATATTCTGTATCTAATTCCTGTAATAGTAGTGTGCATTTCTGTATATCAGGTGCTAGAAGTTGTAGGGCCCAGTGAAAATGAAAATGTAGGACTTCTTATCTTGAAATTATTAAGAATTTTAACGTGGCACCAGAAGAACATTATAAATCTAGTGTAAGGCATTTCTAAGTGTGGGACAATAGGATTCTCAATAGTGCTGTTCAATTTCTCCTGTAAGGATTCTGCGACGCAGGGGATCTATGTCTTATTCAATGTCAAGACAGCGTGGATGCTGAATGTCACAAGAGAAATAAAGCCAATTTTCTTAGTCCTTGAATCCATGGGTGGATGCTCAGTAAGTCCTACAGGATGGAGACTCATGATAACTCACCAGGGTTAATGGTGCCTAGAATTTGCATAACTACTGGTGAAGCATGAGAGCAAGAGAAAGTAAGAGAGAGAGAGAGAGAGAGAGAGAGAGAGAGAGAGAGAGAGAGAGAGAGAGAGAGAGAGAGAGAGAGAGAGAGCCATGTATGCATAATTCATGTTAGTAAGCTAAAACATGTATTCTTTATCCTCCTCTCTTGACAAGTTTGTAGGGTCTGTTTTATAAGTTCTCTGTAAGTGTAATATGAGCTGGTTAACATGAATGTTTTGCCTATAGTGACAAATAAAACGAAATACTTTTTAGTATCTTCAAAGGGTAAAGAACAGCTCCTGGACCCCTTATATTCTTGTGGAGCATGGAGAACACCAGGTGTGTTCAGCACCTAAGTCTTAATTTCAGGTCTAACATACCTGATGGCAAATCTCACAAGTCAGTTTCATAGCACTGAATGCCCCATGTGGCCGATTTCCAGAAGTTGTGGTCATGAGAAAGGCCTGGGGTAGTGACTACAATTGTGCTTGTGCAACTCTGAAAGGCATTTTCTTACCACTCAGTTGTCGAATTTAGCTAACAGCTAAAGGCAAGAAACTAGGATGAGAATTGCCAAAGATAAGACATATCATTGCACTTACAACATATCATGGCTTGAGGTTGGCTTTGGCAAAGAAGCCAACATAAGACTTCCGTGTTTTCCTCTTGCAGGGTTCCAGGGAGATGGAATGACCCATGACAGCTTACACTTCCAGCGGACTTTTTTTTTTTCCAGTCCTAGGGCTTGAACTCAGGGCCTGGTCACTGTCCCTAAGCAGAGTGCCACTTGAGCAACAGCACCACTTCAGACCTTTTCTGTTTCTGTAGTACTGAGGAATCGAACCCAGGGCTTCATGCATGTTAGTCAAGCACTCTACCACTAAGCCACAGTCCCAGCCCTCTAGCTGACTTTTATTTTAAGACTCTTGGTTTTGCTTATCTAACATAAAAATGCATCCTTTGCCTTCTATTGACACGGAGGTCCAGAAACAGCTTCAGAAGAGTGTAAGATGCTTTCTTACAAGTGTTCTAGATGGTGGTATGGAGGCCTACCCTGGAGCATGGAGACACAAGTGAGTTTAACGTCTCAGAGGAGTCACTAAGGATTCCCAGCTCCTGTTATGTTTACTTCATCATCTTCAATGTGTTAACTTTCACCCTAGCTTTGTTTTCTCAAAGTCATAAGACAACATTTCTTGATACATTCATGTCTAAGTGCAGGAAGTTGGTTTTATTTTGGGCTCTTCTAAAAGCAGAGCCTTGTATGACTTATTTAGGAGCTGATCCAGAAACAGAAGTAAAGCACTGGATAATGTGATGAGAAAAAAGGAAAAAGCCAGTATCAAGGTAAATCGTTGAGGCTGTGCCTATGATCTACAGGGAAACACAACAACATGGTCAGAACTATTCACCTGGAAGATGAAACTTCTAGAGACTTTTCATCTCTGATCTTGCTCTCCAGGGGCCGGGAAGATAACAAATACAGGTATGCAGGGTGGCAGGGGAGAAATAAAGATACTCAACCTGTGGAATTGGGTTGTGATGCTGTCAGCTCACAGGAAGTGAGAGAGATCTGTAAGGACATTTATTATGGGTGGATATACAGTTCAATATTATGTGCCGTGTGACACCTGAAACCAAGAGTGCAGATTCTCCTCCCCTCTTTCTTTCTTTCTTTCTTTCTTTCTTTCTTTCTTTCTTTCTTTCTTTCTTCTTTCTTTCTTTCTTTCTTTCTTTCTTTCTTTCTTTCTTTCTTTCTTTCTTTCTTTCTTTCTTTCTTTCTTTCTTTCTTTCTTTCTTTCTTTCTTTCTTTTGCCAGTCCTGGGCTTGTGCTCAGAGCCTGAGCACTGTGGTCTATCCCCCTTGTAGCCCTAGGGGGAGACACCCTTCCTTGTGGACTAGGTGAAAATGAGATGAGGCAGTCAGAACCACTGGAATTGCAACTAAGAATTCCCCTTGGTTGAAATTAAGGTGCATTAGAGGTATCATGCAGGCAACCAGAGATGCTTACTATTGTAGAGACAGGAGAGTTGTCCTTTTTCTTTTGTCTGTGTTTTTATCAGGGCGGACAAGTTTCCCAGAATCCCCCAAGAAGTGCCCCTCACATTCCACTGGACAGAACTGTATCACCTGTCAGCCTCTGAACAATCATTGGCTAGCTTGGAGCCAATCACAGTCCCCTGAGGTGATAGAAAGGTCCACCTTCAGTGAACATACTATTTCCTCATCTACTGGTTTCCTGAATGAAAGCAGTGCCCAAGTAATTCAAAACGAAGAAGGAATAGGTAAGCAAGCAACAGGGTCGATTCCCTTGACAGTGGAGAAACAATTTAAGAAGTCAAAAGCAGAAATAGCTCCATCTCTGCTGTCTCAACTCTGGTGACAGTATGGAAGAGAGGACAATGAGGCAAGACACTGGGTAACCTAACTAACCAATGAACTTCCAGAGCTGAAGAGAATCATGGTAGCCAATAACCAGCAGTGTAAGATGCTAACCACAACAGAGCAGGGGAAACATTCTACTTGTTGTCGTGATGGGATACAGTTTCTTCTCTTCTGAAGTTTCAGTATTTACAGCAATCACAAGTCTAGGGATTTGAGAAAGAGCTGGGATAGAATGGAACAAACTTGACTAGAAGGACTGGCTTTAGGACTAAGAGTGTGCATTTTTCTAGTGAGTTAAAACCCTGGGCTTGCAGCAGACACCAGCAGTCTTAGCAGAGGGTGGCAGAAATAATTAACCATCCCTTAAGTTTCTTGTATGGCCTGTGTTAGGTCCCAAATCCAGCCTCACTACAATGCAGCCCTGTCAGAAATCACCATCAGGACAGGCCCTGTGGTTTCCATGAGAAACCTCTTAGATATGTCAGACCATGACTCATGCTGCCTGCGGTCTCTGGGCTACTGGGAGTACTCATTCCTGGGTCCACATGATGCTCAGTCCTACCTTTCATGCACTGGTTGCTATTGTGGTCCTTTCCTATTAGTCCAATTGTTAGTTGACTTGGCTTGAGTGGCCGCATGCGCGTTCTCATTCCTTCATTCTGTAAGTACTTACTGGGAAATCAAGGGCCAGATATCATTTAGGCAATTGAGGATTCAATGTTGAACCAAGTAGGCAAAATTTCTACTGTCAGGAGACTTGTATGACATGAGTCACAGAGTAACAAACAGTTACACAATATAATAGCTTGAATTGTGTCCCTTCTTCTAAATATGTCCAAATCCCAAGAGCCCTGCCTGTGAATGTGTTCTTATCTGAAAATAGTTTTTACAGATATAATTAAGTTAAGGATCTCAAGATGATCTCATCTTGGATTTAGGGAAGGCTCTAAATCCAATGACTCATGCCCTTAAAAGGAGGAGAGAGAGAGAGAGAGAGAGAGAGAGAGAGAGAGAGAGAGAGAGAGAGAGAGAGAGAGAGAGAGAGAGAGAGAGAGAGAGAGAGAGAGAGGAAGTGATATGAAGACAGAGGAAGACATTATAGAGATGCTACCTCAGGTCAAGGAATATCTAAATTAACAAAAGCTGGAAGGAATCAGAAGGATCTTCCGTCCTGCTGACATTTTAATCTTGATCTTCCTACCTGCAGACCTGTGAGACAATAATTTCTGCTGTTGGAGCCACCCTGTGGCATTCATTATCTAGGAAATAACATGCACACAGTAAGTCAGGTAGTAGGCAGAACTGGGAAGGAAAATGAAGTCAGGTTAGAGGATGGAGATGGCTAGAGAGTAAAGAAGGTGATATCTACCCTAAAGAGCAAAACAGGAACATTCTGGTCTTTGTCCTATGTCTCAAGTTCCCCAACTCTAGATTCCTGGGCTCCTGGCCTTCTTTAACCTTCTCTTTTTTCTCAAGCCTAATTATAGGAGGGTGAGGTGGAGGACTGGAAGTTCAAGAGCAACCTGGGCTTCATAGTGAGACCCCGACACAAAACAACAAAACAGAGCAAACAAGCCAAATAAGCAAACAAAGGAAGTAAATATAACATAGCTTAAAATTAATCATTTGAAACTGAACAATTCAGCCAGGTACCAGTGGCACATGCCTAGAATCCTAGCTACTTAGAAGGCTGAGATCTCAGGATAATGATTTTTTTTTTGCCAGTCCTGAGCACTGCCCTTGGACTTTCTCAAGGCTAGAGCTCTACCACTTGAGCCTCAGCACCACTTCCAGCTTTGTTTTTTCTATGTATGTGGTACTGAGGAATTGAACCTGGGTCTTCATGCATAGTAGATAAGCACTCTACCACTAGGCCAAACTCTCAGTCGAGGATCATGATTTGAAGCCAGTGGGGGCAGGACAGTTCGTGAAACTCCTATCTCCAAGTGACTACCAGAAAAGCTGGAAGTAGAAATGTGACTCAAGTGGTAGAGCAATATCCTTGAGATGGAAAAAGCTCAGAGACCATATCTAGGTCTTGACTTTAAGAACCAGGACTAGTACACACATGTGAGCGCGTGCAAACACACACACGCATATGTAAACAGGTTAGTGTCTGGCTCGCTGTGAATCTAGCACATTTGCAATGTTAGACAAGCATCACTAGCATGTAATTTCCTTGTCTCCTAAGGTTATTTCCTGCAACCTGTTCCTGGAGGGGACTTTCTGTTCCCTCCTCTCAGCACTCATAGCCACCTGTCTGTATCTGTTTATAATAATTTACCCATTCTACAATTTAATGTAAATGAAATTGTGCAGTCAAATTGTTGAGTTAAATGTACAAGGCTTTGGGGTTGATCCTCAGTGTGACTCAAATGGTAAAGCACTTACCCACTATGCAGTAGACCCTGGGTTCAATCTTCAGAACTGCAAACAAACAAAATAGGGACTGGGAGTTTGGCCCTATTTCTCTGGCTCACATGGAGGGGAAAGCTTCAGAGATATTGAATTCATTGAGGAGTTTTCACAGTTTAGTATTGTGACTACCATACATAATGTTGTAATGGTAAACTGAGGTAGGGCAAAAGAAGCATTTAAAGTTGGCATGAGGAAGAGTAGAACTTTCCAAATGATAACCCTTGGCTATCAGAATCAATCACCATGGAATCTCATGTTGGACAGGTGGTTTTTGGACTGTGTCCTTTCTGTGGGAGATGAGAGTCCTTTGAGCAAGGTTGTAGTTCTAGTGGAGTCTATTTTGTGAGATTTCTATTGTTTCCTTCTTTGTACCAACCCCAGAGCCTCATGCACGCAAAGCAAGCTGTTTTTCCATTAGCTGGCTCCCTAGCTCTGTCATACTTCTTGCTCAGGCATCTGCACATGAGAGCCCCCTCTGCTTATCTCTCATTTTCATTTACTTAATTTTATTTATGGTTAGTGCTTGCATGAGAGCCCCCTCTGCTTAATCTCCTACTTTCACTTACTTAATTTTATTTATGGTTAGAGTTTGTAACAAGTGATCCCACCTTGATTGTGATAATTTTCAACTATTAACAACTATCAGCAGCAGCAACAATAGCACAAAACAACAACAACAAAGTGAGCTTTCAGTCTCTGGTATCAGCTTGGCCATGGACTGAATGGCTTCTTCTTGTAAGAGTGAGAGGCTCATAGTGTATAATTTTTTTGATGAGTTGTTGTAGACGGTTGGCCAGTATTTTGTTGAGAAGTTTTGCATCGATGTTCATCAAAGAAATAGGTCTATAGTTCTCTTTCTTTGATGAATCTCTGTCTGGTTTGGGGATGAGGGTTATACTGGCTTCATAGAATGAGTTTGGTAAAGAACCTTCATTTTCAATTTCATTGAAGAGCTTGAGGAGTATTGGTGTGAGCTCTGCTTTGAAGACCTTATAGAATTCAGCTGTGAATCCATCTGGCCCTGGGCTTTTCTTAGGTGGAAGTTCTCTAATTGCCATTTCTATTTCAGAGCTTGAAATAGGCCTGTTGAGTTGGGTTAGTTCTTCTTGGTTCAGTGTGGGTATGTTAATATTGGCTAGGAATTCATCCATTTCATCTAGATTCTCAAATTTGTTGGCGTAAAGGTTTGAGAAGTATTCCCTCATGATATTCTGGATCTTGGTAATTTCTGTCGTGATATTACCATTTTCATCTGCGATTTTGTTTATTTCGATATGCTCTCTTCTTTTTTGGGTAAGATTTGCTAAGGGCTTGTCAATTTTGTTAATTCTTTCAAAGAACCAACTCCTTGTTTTGTTGATTCTTTCTATAGTTTTTTTGGATTCCAAATCATTTAATTTTGCTTTGATTTTAATAATTTGCTTTCTTCTACTGGGATTAGGGTTGGTTTGTTGCTCTTTTTCCAGGAGCTTAAGGTGAGACATTAACTTGTTGGTTTGCAATTTTTCCAACTTGTTGTTGTAGGCACTCAGCACTATAAATTTTCCTCTGAGTACTGCCTTTGCTGTGTCCCAAAGGAGTTGGTATTTTGTGTGCTCCTTACTGTTAAATTTCATAAACTGTTGGATTTCTGTTCTGATCTCTTCGATGACCCATTGGTGATTCAACAATGTGTTGTTCAGTCTCCATGAGTTACAGGGTTTTCATTGGTGGAGATGTGTGTTCAGTTCCAATTTGATGCCTTTGTGGTCTGAGAGTGTGCATGGGATAATTTCTGTGTTTCTGAATCTGACCAGGTTTGTTTTATGGCCTAAGATGTGATCTATTTTGGAAAATGTTCCATGTGCTGCTGAGAAAAACGTATATTGTGTTGTTGCTGGGTGGAATATTCTGCAGATGTCTGTTAGATCTAGTTGGTCTATATAGTTGTTCAGTTCTACGGTTTCTCTGTTGAGTTTGTTATAGTATCTCACTTTGTTATCTGATATATTGAATTTATTTGTATTTGGTTATTTGAAATTTGATAGGGAAGGGGGGAAAACCAAGACGGGTGGGGGGTATGGGGGGGAGGGTAATGGGTACCAAGACATGTGAAAGGGTATCAATGTATGTGAATTAATGCACCTTCTATCTGGCAAATATCATGTAACCCTTTTACTAATTACGATAAAAAAAAGAGTGAGAGGCTTCATTGTGAGTACTGAGAATGCCCGCCGAGTGCTTAACTGTGCTGTGAAATCTCCCTGGAGGGGAAAGGGGGTTGTGACTAGCCGTTCTGGAAAGGCAGACCCTTCCCTCTGTGGAAGAGGGCTCCAGGCATGAGAAAGAATGTTCTCTCCTCGGCCATCACACATGATCTTTGGCAAGCAAGTGTCCCCAAAGGGAGTCCAAACAGGAAGCAAGGGCATGGTGGGTGGACTCTAATCCCATCACTACAAGGGTCCCAGTGATCAAGAATCTCCTTTTTCTACCTGGAATTCTCCTCTGAAGATGACTCCATCCACTGGTCCGCAGGGGAGGGGAGGAGATCATTCTTCCTTGCAGCTTAAGGGAAATACACTGGGTGTAGGTGGCCAAGGGCTGTGTTCCTTCCCTCCAGGATTTACTCATTCTTTTAGTGAATGGTTATTGAGCACCTGCCAGGTATCTGGAGGGATAAAGATCTAATACCTGTCAGCTGCAAGTTTATTAGTAGAGGATGGTGGATAAACTAAGGAAAAAGAAATCAGCATCACCTAGCATTAGCATTCACAAGTGACAGGGACAAAGGTAGGAAAAAGAATATATATATATATATATATATATATATATATATATAAATATTGCCAGAAAGAGAAGGGGGAAAGTCATAGAAAACTTCATTTCCTTCTTCACAGGTTACTGCATGTCATCTGGAAATGCATTTTCTGCACAACTGTGAGGGTGGGGATTTGGGGAGTAGGGGACAAATTGAGTGGACACTCTGAATCTAGCTGTCTCTACACAAGCCCATACACTGGCTCTGGGCAGCTGCTACCCCAGGGAGTGGCTTTTCCTAATTCTTTTGCCCAGAGGAGTCACCTTTTTCTAATTTGTACAAAAGCTCCTGGCATTGCCTGTTTCTGCTCTTTGGTTAGTCTGCTAGGGTCCAATTTTGCAACATCTGTTACTGTGTTTGGAATGTAGGTATGTATGGAAATGGGATTTATTATTTTATATGATCCCTCTCCGCCTGGCTTATTAAAAATGTGATTACTTCTCTTTTGTCTGGCTGGCTTGACAGAGGTGTGGTACTGCCTAAGGCAGAGGGAAGGTTTTAATGATTCATTTAGATTCTTTTCCAACATTTGGTTCAATGAATTAGATTTTCTTTAGAGCCCATGAGTCATTCTCCCTGTTCAGTGACTTGCATGTCAGACTGGTGAGATAAGCAGGAACCCAGGGAGACAGCCAGTAGGTTTCCTAAAGGATTATACGGGAATGCAGATTGAAGAAAACCTGGGGAAACCCAGACCTGTGGAAGGATGAATGCAGCTCCCCAAACGAGGCAAAAGCCTTTCCCACTGCTCTTCCATTTTCACCTTCTTGAATTTCACTTTTGCTTAAGAAAGGAACCTGACATCAGCTGCATGGCTTGCCTTGTCAGAAATACCATGGGTGCTGTTGCAAACAGCTGTAGATTGGGGATCTGTTAACTGTGCAGTTCAGGAAACTGCTTGGCCACTGAGGTTGGAAGAATTTAATCCTCCTCACTCCCAGGCTGCTTTGCATTCCTGGCCTGCACTATAAGATGGATCTATAGAAATTGCCACTTTCATCTTAGAACCATCAGAAAGTGAACTTGAATAACATCAACCTCTGGAGACATGAACTTGTCTAGCTGGGTGCTATTAAATGTGTGAAAGGACAATGGAGATAACATGTTATCTTGTTTCCTTCCCAAAGATGAGTGCAATAGTGGGGAAAAAAAAGCTTTTGTGTGTTAAAAAATGGAAGCAGTGAAATTATCAACCAAAGAAATGTCCTGTAGGCTCTTGATTGTGTTTTGCAGATATTTTCCTTCTGTCAGTATTTATAAGTTGCAAAGAGAAAATTATTTCATGGGTGACATTTCAGATGAATCCTCTGATAGGTGATTTGTTGAAAGACAAAACTGTTGGAATCATTTGTGTGTGGGAGAGGAGGGCTTATTTTCTTAATTACAATCATTTATTAGCTTGACCCTTGGCTATTTGTTTGGCAGTAGCTTGTGAAGAAGGAAATGAAATTATGAAATGAACTCATGGCATATTTTAGTTGTTTATTGCTGAGTATCAATTCTACTATCCCCAAATTCCTGGCTTAAAATGGTGGCCATTTTTCTGCCTCATGATTTTGTGGGTGAGGAATTGGGGCTGGGCTCAGCTGTTCAATTATTTTGTGCATGTTCTCTTGATGGGGGCTCTGCTGGCAGATGGGGCTGGTCTGGAGAGGCCTGAACAGCATCCCTCAAAAGTCTAGCACCTCAGTGTGGATGGCTGGAAGGCCTGAGCTCAGCTGGGATCTGACTTAGTGCCAACATTTGGTCTTCCAGTATGGTGGTTCAGGGGAGAGAGCGAGAGAGCGAGAGCGATAGAGAGAGAGAGAGAGAGAGAGAGAGAGAGAGAGAGAGAGAGAGAGAGAGAGAGAGAGAGAGAGAGAGAGAGAGAGAGAGAGAGAGAGAGAGAGAGAGAGAGGAAGGAGGAGGAGGAGGAGGAGGAGGAGGAGGAGGAGGAGGAGAGGCAAGGAGAGGAGAAGAGAGGAGAGGAGAAGGGAGAGGAGAGGAGCACTCTAAGGGACTGGGCTACAAATGTGAATCTTTCACAATCTGCCCTAGAAAAGTCCCCTCACATCACTCTTAGACTTACTTCTTCACTTTTTTCCTTGGAACTTTCAGCCTTTTATTTCTACTTATTTTTGATGAAGCAGCGGGCACCATTCTGCAAGTCAAGTGGAAAAGCACATGAGTTCTTGAGCAGAAAGGCCTAAGTAAGTCATTGTTTTACTGCTCTTCAGTCCCTGAGCGAGTCAACAGGCTTTGAGCTTCATGGCATCTAAACCTGCCCTGACATGGTCTCTTCCTGCCACTGTCATTTTATTAGAACAAGTCACTGGAACTCTGAGAATAATAATTACTTGCAGAGCTGAAGGCATAATTAAGTAAAAAGGATATCTATAAAACCCTCTGCCACTGCCAACTGCATTACAATGAGTAGTAAAAAGTCAACCGTGTCAACCCCACAGCTTGTGTGTAATTTCTTGCAGCCCGTGTGACCAAAAGTAGTTACCCATTCCTTTCTCTGTTGCTTATTTTTGCCAGGGCTCTTGATGTTGGAGATGTTATGGAATGAAAAAGGACAAAAATAAACAATTTTTAAGGTAGAAGACACCGACAATGTATGCAATTTAAGCACTGTTATAATGAAATAAAACTCCACTAACTCGATCGAATACATTTAATGTTATACAAAATCCTTATTTGTACTGAATGGTAATTAAGCCTAAAAAGTAAGATTTCACATAAATAGCTGTAATTAGTATCACTTAGATGTCACCAAAGCCAAATTTTAATTTATTCTATTTTTATGTTTTCTAGTATGTATACTTAGCAACGTTAACCATTACCATAACCAATAGTATGTGTTATCATTGTTAGCAACCTCTGTGTTTAGTTCTATTCTTCATTCATCCATACGTTCATTTATTCCTCTAGTTGATATTGATCGGATGCCAACTATACTAAGATACAGTGCTATGTGGTATGGATACAGCTAGTGACCTACAGCTTGACAAAGGATTTATTGTACAGTGCTCACCTTCACACAGTAGGACACTTTTGTGTAAGAGCAGACAAAAGGGAATGTAATTCCATTTGGAGTTTCTAGTGAGAACTCCTTAGAAGAAGATAAGCCCCTAAAACATAGGAAGAATTGACCTTCTGTATCTGCAGGGTATATGTCTTTGGATCCCACAGGCTATATTTGACAAGAAAAAGAAAAACTTAAGAGTCTATATGGAACATGGCACAGACTTCTTTATATTTTTTGACTTATTATTAGAGTAAATAACATTACTTCACATGAAGTATTCTACATCAACTTGAAATGATTTCAGTCATTCAGGAGGCTATGCCCAGGTCATGTGCAAATAGTATATCATTTTATCCGACAGATTAGAAAATTTATGGAGTTTGAGATCCTTTAGGAATTCTAAAGCAAGTCTCATATTGAGAAAGAGACCACTGTAGAATATAATCAGGATAAATAGGCAGTGAAGGGCAGTATAGAAAAGAACATAAAACTGGGCATAAAGATCCGGTGAGGTGTGCTGAGGAGTGAGGAAGTTGGAGCTGAGGCCAGATCCGAGCTGCAGTCCAAGTTCTGGATACGTTTCGGAGGCTGACTTGGTGACAAACTGGAGGTGGGGAGCCAGGTAGCCCCCTTGCATTTTTGGATTGTGACACTTCTCGAGATGGAGGAGGAACTCTGTAAGCTAAGACTTTTGTTGTGGATGTGTGGACTTGGAGTTGTGAGCAGGACATCTTGGAAGACCTGCCTACAGGCGATGGATCTGCACTGTTTCATGTGCTAGGGATCAGTCAGTGTTGCTGTTTAAACTTACATTTAGTTAAAAAAAAGCATAAACAAAAGCCATATAACGAGTGATTGTTGTCCTTAAGGTACTATGTGATCTCTCATCTCTTTTGCTGTCCCTTGGTTATCTCATATTGTTACAGTATCTCACTTCGTTATCTGCTATATTGTATATATGTGTATTTGGTGATTTGAAATTGGATAGGGAAGGGGGGAAAACAAGATGAGGGGTGGGCGTGGGGGGGAGGGAAAAGGGGACCAAGACATGAGAAAGGGTATCAATGTATAGGAATTAATGCACCAACTATCTGGCGAATCATGTAACCCTTCTATTAATTACAATAAAAATATATGAAAAAAGTTAAAAAAAAGAAGCATAAAACATAAACTGCAATTCTTCAGTCACGCCAGTCCCATTTCAAGTGACCAGTAGTAACACCAGTGGCAGCCACATGGGGTAGTATAGATGTGACACGGTCCCCTTTGGGCTGGGAACTCAGTGGCTTAAAACTGTCAGTCCACAGCATCAGAATACCAGCAGGTAGAAGCTGGCTGTCATGGGTGGGCAGGGCTGTGCTCCCTCTGGAGGCTTCTGGGATTATCTACTTCATGATTTTCTCTTAGCTTCCCATATGTGCAGAAGTCCTTGACATTCTTTAACACTAGTGGTCCCATCTCTGCTCCCATTTTCCCAGTGCATCTACATGTCACCAAATATGTCTGTCCTTAGCAAGTCATCAGTCACTGTACTCAGAATCCTACTCTGCTTGAGTATGACTTCATGTTAGCTTGATTACATGTGCAGACACTCTATTTCCAAATTACTCTTTTCACACTGTTTGTGTGATGATGAAGCTGAGTGGTATTGTCTCTTCCAGGCTGTCCAGATGGTGAGGAGGATGCCAGGATTTGAACCTCTAATCTCTACTTTTGCAGGACTGACTCTTAGAAATCTCAGGACCTTTTCCTAAGAGAGACTAGGAGAAGAGGTGACCCAAGTCAGAGCAAGAGGAAGGAATTGCGGTGGCTGCGGTGTCATCCCTGCACTGGAGGAGGGATGAGGGTGCATGATTGGGGGAAGGAGAGGAGCTGAACCAGCTGCAGAGAGGAATGGAAGGAAATCGTGTGCTGATTAGGACAATGATTGCCAAGAAGCATTCAGAACCCAGCTGTGAGGGGGAAACATGAATCTGCAGTGGAACCGCTCAGCTCAGTTAAAAAAAACGCATTTTCTTTTTTGTCATCAACACTTAGGCAGATACAAAGCAGAATCGGTGGGTCTTGACCTCAACTCTTCTTTTTTTTCATACATTTTTATTGTAATTAATGGAAGGCTTACATTCTATTCACCAGATAGAAGGTGCATCACTTCACAAACATTGATACCCTTTCTCATGTCAACTCCTCTTTTTCTCTATGCTTTGGGGGTCTTAGGTATGATTTCTCTGCTAGGTCCTCAGTTCTTACTCCCTTCCCCTCCCTCAGACAAGACAGGCTGTCTGATCTCTGCTTCTATCCTGAGGACTTGAGACATAGAGAAGAAATCTGAGCTGTCAAGTCATGAGTTCATTAGAACCTCTTTACTTGAGGGGCCCAGGCCTTCTGTGGTGGCTTTGGAGAACTAAGAGCCCAAACTGGCATTAGGGATAAGTAGAGGGTGGGTGGAAGGAGAAGAAGAAAGCTCCTACAGGATCCCGTGCTCCTGTCTGTCCTCAGCTCCAAAGGGCGTCTGTTCAGTTACCATCCAAAGTCCACTCACTCTTCCAGCATTCTCCCAGCAGCATCTATAGGACACCAAACCATGGATTCATAGGCATGAATTGTGGGTCCTTTAGGGTCCATATTGTTTCAGACATGCTGTTGAGTATGACCTGGAGAATCTAAATAAAGTCTGATGGGAGCATCAGAACCTTTGGCACATAACAGGGACTCTGCAACAAGAAATGGACCTTCAAGGACCGGCCAGACTGAGGCAAGATCCTTGGGATACTCAGAACCCCAGTGTAGAACCAGGCTGGACTCAGCAGGACCAGAACGTTATATGTGAATTTCCTCTCTCATTGTTCTCATGGAGAAGGCTGAAGTTACTAAGTCTAAATTCATTTCCTCCAACTCTGTATTATTATCGCCTGAGGTGTATAATTATGTTCAAGTCAAGTAGATTGTAAACTACATTTAGTTTCCATTCTGTAATGTGAATTTCCCCCATTCTTACCAAATCCATAAGTATTGTTAGGCATAGTTTTCTGAACTGGGTGGCTCCCTTCTATCTAGCACACTCAAGATGTTAATTCTTCTGAGTGGGCAAAACAAGGAAATTAGTTGACTTTAGAAAATGTTTCTTGTGGGCCCGGAGTTTGGCCTAGTGTAGAGTGTTTGCCTAGCATGCACGAAGACCCGGGTTTGATTTCTCGGTATCCCACATACATAGCAAAAAAAGCCAGAAGTGGTGCTGAGGCTCAAGTGGTAGAGTGCTAGCCTTGAAAAACTCCAAGGACAGTGCCCAAGCCCAGGACTGGCAAAAAAAAAATGTTGCTTGTATAGGGTTTATTTTGGGGGGAAATTCATTTCACTGGTATTTACATTCAAGCATGTGTCTAATTTGACCTCCAGTTACATGGAACATTTCCTTGTCTTTTTCTTTGACAGCTTTACTTATATTTCATGTATCATAAACCTTATTTAAAGGGTACAGCTCAGTGATTTTTGACTATACTCATAAAGTTGGATAGCCAATATCAATTTTAGGATATTTTAACACTCTTCAAGAAAACCTCTTAGTCTAGGGATTTACTCTTTCATCCTTCTTCCTTTATCCTAGCACTAGGAAATCATTAGTCTATCGCCTGTATCTATAAATTTATCTATTCTTGACATATCATACTAATTGAATTGTATAATATGTGGATTTTTGTGATTGGCTTCTCTTACTCAGAATTATGCAATTGACTCTTGAACAGTGCTGTGGCTGGAGGAACGTGCCAAATGCTTCATGGTAGAAAGTTTGTACAAAATGATTTAAAAAGACTGGGTGCCATGGCGCATGCCTCTAATCCTAGCTACTCAGGAGGCTGAGATGTGAGGCTCACCATTCACAGCCAGTCCAGGCAGGAAAGTGTATGAGATTCTTCAATTAATCACAGAAAAATCCAGAAGTGGGACTGTGGCTTAAATGGTAGAGTACAAAAGGAGCCCAGGGAAAACACTTAGGCTGAGTTTAAGCCCCAGGACTGGCCAAAAATAAAATTATAACAGTTTAAAAAATGTTATCTAAGACCTTCTAAATGTATGCTTGCAGTTTATTGAAAAATATTAAGTTTGAAAATAATTAAATATGAAGCTCTTGAAAAGTCTCAGCTGGACCAGATATGAAACAGTCATTTGGGAGGCAGAGAGGAGAATGGTTTGAGGCAGGTTAGGAAAAAAAGTAAGACCTATCTCAATTAGTAAAACTAGGCGTGGGGATACATGCATGTCATCCCAGTTACAGAGGAAGTGAAAATGGGAGGATTGTAGTCTAAGTTGGGGAAAATCTTGAGATGCTATCTGAAAAATAAAGTAAAAAGAGCTGAAAGCATGGCTCAAGTGATAAAAAAAGCGCTTGCCTTCTAAGTATGAGACCTTGAGTTCAAACTTTAGTGCTACCCAAAAGCCTCCTTTACAAAAGTAGCAAATATTAAATGCACAAAGGGGTTTTATTGTGATATTTCTATACAGGCCTGTAATGTGATTTGTTCAAATTCACTCCATTACTCTTTTTGTTTAGCCTCTCTTTCCCTCTTTAAAAACAAGGATTAGTAGCTGGGCACTGGTATTTCTTGCCCATAATCTAAAACTTCAGGAGGCTGAGATCTGAGGACTGTGGTTCAAAGCTAACCCAGGCAGGAAAATGTGTGAGACTCTCATCTCCAGGTAATCACCAGAAAACTGGAAGTAGAGCTATGGCTCACAGTGAGAAAAAGCTCAAAGATAGCACCCACGCCCTGAGTTTAAGCCCATGACTGACATCCCATTCCCCCAAAACAAACAAAAAACAAGCAACCAAGACTTAGTGATGTTTGCTATTTTCTTTTCCTATTTGCATGCATTTTTGTCAAATTCCTCTCATCTCTTTCTCGCACTCTTCCTCTCTTGCCTGTTCCTTTCCAAACATCCTCCCTTTCCCATCCTTGTCATGTGTTTTTAGGATTAGATTCTAGGTATGACACAAATGCATGCCATCTTTCTGGGTTTCGTCATAACCAAAAATAAAAGAAGAGCCATGCCTACAGTTAACATGATAGAAACCTCATGATAGGTAGGTAGTGGGACATGGTCTAAGCCATCACAGTCTTCAGTCCCAGTCTTTTGTAGCGTTCTCATTGCTGGCTTTCACAGTCCTGTCTTCCTCTTGGGTGAGGAAAGGGATGGTAAGTTGTATTTACTCAGCCCTGTCCTGTTCAGTCCTGACAAATTCTCAGTTGATAGTTGTCTGCTTGTGTCTGCTTACCTTATGTGATTTCTGGGTGTGCTAGGACTGTCTGGGATTCAACCTCTCCTTGCCACCCATGGAGCGTTATTTAACATAGCTTCTCATCCCTCTGAAAGCCCACTGCTGGCTGGAAGCCTTACTGTAGGACAGAACAGTCCATGAGTATACATTTTGTGTTTTATTACATGTGTTATAGTTTTCTTGGTCCATCCATTAGATTTCTTCCCCCTAATTGTAAAAAAAATACTCTCCAAACAAAAATCTGCATGGAAGTGGACTTGCACAGTTCAACCCTGTGTTGCTCAAGGATCAACATCATTTTTATGATTCCTTCATGCTGTGGCATATATCAGTACTTCATTCCTTTTTATTGTCAAGTAATATTCTATTGGGTGGATGGAACCTATTTGTTTTCATTTATCAGTTGGGTTGCTAATATAGTATATCATTTAGTAATTTAGGTTGTTTCCACATTTTGCTATTGTGAATAATGCTACTAGGAACACACTCATCCATATTTTTGTGTACATATGTATTTTAATTTATCTAGTTTTTGAAGAGTAGGATCCTTATTTATGTCACTTGTCTTGCATCCTATTGCCTATTGAATTATATCAAAGTTGAAAGTGTTGAAAATGCTGAACTATTTCAAGAGAAGCCAGGAGCATACAGATGTTATTCTGTTTGGAAGCTAAGACAGAAAAAAATGCAATCTTCTTTTGAAAGGCATCTCTTTGAAGCCAAGCAACAGAAGGAAGAAGTTTGACAGTAGATTCAAACCACTTTTATTCAGAGATTCATGTGCATACACATGAGTGGTTCCAAGTTTCATCCATGTAGCTGGTTAGGGATTCAAGTGCTAATGTACATTAGCAGGGGAGGGAGGGAAGGAGGGAAGGAGAGGGTGGGGGTTCCTAAGCACACCAGAGCAGGGATGCAGCTAACAAGACAAAGCGCACAGCTCAGGATCTGCAACAAGGCTCAGAGTTTTGGTCTAGGAATCTGCTCCTTCTAGGGCCTGCAGGATTTGGAAAAGCACGGGACCTACATGTGAGCTATATCCACAAGCAGGAAGTGTAACAGGCTAGATTTAGGAGGTAGGTGGAGTATCCAGAAAGAAAAGACAACAGGGGAATAAGCCAACGACTGCCAGGGGCAGTCTATGGTAGTTGGCATCATGTTTTCTCAGACTTGAATGCAGGAGGGTCTTAGAAATATCACCCAAGCATGAGTGAGGAGGTGCTGCTGAGTTTCTTGTCCACTGTGTTCTAAAGAAACTCTGCCAAAAGGAGGAGAGAAGGTGAAGATGAGTCTCTCACAACGTGACATGACACTGTTGAACTGAAAGGCCCTTTGTCATTAACGCGATTGTTTTCTAATTGCCTAGTAACCAGAGCAGGCATGTGTGGATGTTGAGCCAAGTGGTCTTTGATTTTATAACTTGGGCTCGGCACTCCTTCATGAGCTTCCCCCATTGGAGTGCTCGCACTTGATCAACCATCTGTGCAGCTCAGAGTTTTTAACCACATCTTGTTAAAATATGCACATTCAAAGTAGCTTGAACATTAACCTCTTCATGACATTGCCTGTAGTGGCGGAGCTCTGAACAATCTGAAATCATGTCTTAGTTACTTGAGAACCCTAGACCTTTTAGTAAATTCTGACACCTTCTGCCCAGATACTCTGGGAAATAGGTATGGCCACATTTTAAGGCTCACGTGTCATTCGATATTCATGCAATTATCATTGATGGACAGAGAAATGTGATTCTTAGTAGCTCTTTAAATCCAGTTAATTAAAGCTACTTTTGGAAAGTAATATAATCAGTGTGTCTATAATGAATCTGAGAATGGATGATCCTTTGTTTAGCTCGAACTGTGTCTGAAACTTTCCTGGTAGAGAGCTTTGCTCTCACTTTTGATTATTTAAGTAGTAAAATAGATACATCCACCTGTGCTGTGATTTGAAGGAAAAGGAAGAAATATTTTGAAAAAATAAAAAAGACCTTGGAGTGATTGCTTGCTGGCAATGGAATTTTCTCAAATTTCAAAACTATTGGCTTTTCTTGGTAAGTGGCTACTTTGAGAAAAATGTTAAGAGGTACTGCTTTTTATTCATGATATTGGAGCAAAGCAAATATAAATAGGCAAAAATATGAAGGGAAAATTGCTTTATTGACCATTCTTCAGCATGATACAAACAATACTGAAACTATGGTAGAGCTGAATGTATTGTTTAGGAGTTAGCTGACATAGGTCTCCTTCAACAACTGAATGCATCTATTGTGAATCCTCTTAGGACTAGAAGGTTGTCCAAGACCTAGGGTCAGCAAAAGCCTTGGATGTTGGAGTTTAACCTACCAGGTAGGGGAGGGTCTACCTGGCCTGCTTTTCTATAAAGAGCCCTTCACCTTTACTTCAAATTATTGGGGAGATGCAAGGGAAATTCAGATAAGGAAAACAGAGATTTAAAGATATTTACATGTATACTGGTATCGGCACAATATACCTATACTTCATATTAGTTCAGCTGATTAAGAAAAAAGATGCAGTATTTATTAATTTTGATTATACACGGCAAATTCAGCCCAGGATGGTGAAGAATTGCTTAGCAGGAGATCCTCAAGGAATTACCTTTGATGAATGGTAAGGATGTTGTTCAATTAGCTTATCAATGATTTATGAATACATAGTTCTCTGGACTGCTTGCAAATATCTGAAAAACATAATTACTTACAGAACCATTTAATAAGCTAATTTTTTCCCTTCAAATAAATTTTGTATACACCATTCATCTACTTAGTAAATAACATCTTTACACCTAAGGAAAAGTCACACTTAAGTCCTGTTTTTATTTGTACTATCGCAGCTGTCTGCTTTTTTGAAGTATGAATTTAATTTTGAGTGGTTTATCCCTATGTCCATCTAAAACTCATGAATTTGTAGGATTAATTAAAAACAAAATGATTTCCTGGTGATATTGTTACACTAAATTTTCTTTCTGTGTGCATCTCCTGGGACGTGAACTCAGGGCCTGTGCATTTGTCCCTGAGTTTCTTTTGCCCAAGGCTGCAGCTCTACCAGTTGAGCCACAGCTCCACTTGCAGTGTTTTTGCTAGTTTGGTGGTGATAAGAGTTTCATAGACTTTCCTGCCTGAGCTGGCTTCACACCATGATCCTCAGATCTCAGTGTCTTCAGTAGCTAGGATTTTAGGTGAGAGCCACCAGCGCCTGGCTTTCTGTCCAAACTGATGTTGATTCTCTTCATCGGAGAGTTTTGGGGCAATGGAAGATGATGGTAGCTTGATGTCCTCTCGGAGCAGATAGATCGTCTGTGAGAGAAATTTGAAGCTTTACTATATTTAGCCTCTCAGAAAATTTACTTTTTAAAAAAGTTCTTCTGAACATGCATGAATTGTTCAAAGGGGTGTCCTTGTGACACTCATACACATGTAACATAAATTGTCCAAATTCACTTTGTCATTCTTAACCCCATCTTCTTAGAAGTTTGTAGTGGACTTCCTTAGGCTATTCTTATAAAATGTACTTTAAACATATTACTCTTTTCTTTCCCCCTTGCCATCAGTGGTCCTCTCCTAAAGAGTCCCTCTCTGACAACCATGTCGGTATGATGACGGCAATAATGCTGATGATGACATCTGGATTGTGCCCATGAGTGAAAGCATGGGATAGTTGTCCTTCTGAGCTTGGCTTGTATTTGCTCCTGGAATTCAGCAAAGTTTATAATTGTTTTTCATTGTGAGCAAAAGGTGGAGAAGTTCCAAACTGAAAGAATCCCTGTTTTCAACACCTCAAAGGGAGGGGTTTCTCAGTTTGCCTGAGAGAAAAACCTAACCATAACAGATGTGTATCAAGGAAGCTAGACAAATGTTAAGTGGGAGTCAGGTCTTACTCACTATTAGGGTCCCATCAAAAGCTCCCTCCAGGGCCCGGAGTCTGGCCTACTGGTAGAGTGCTCACCTAGCATGTGCAAAGGCCCCAGTTTGATTCCTCAGTACCATATACATAAAAAAAAGCAAGAAGTGGTGCTGTGGCTCAAGTGCTAAAGCACCGGCCTTGAGAAAGTCCATGGACAGTGCGCAGGCCCTGAGTTCAAGCTCCAGGACTTGCCAAAAAAAAAAAGAAAGAAAAAGAAAGAAAAATCTTTCTCCAGGAAGTCTCCCTTAGGTCTCTGGCAAATCTGGTGACCTCTTGCTTGGTGTACCCAGAAAACATCCTTCTCTCCATTCACATCCATTGAGGTATTTCTTTGATATTTCCAGATATCAGCCTTTTTTCTCCCAATGAAGTTCCATAAGAGCCAAGATACATATACGTCACTCATCTTCTTTACCTTGTGTTTAGCTAGTTCTTGCCAATGTTTATTTAGTTGGTAAGAGAATGTGAAAGAAGAAGTGAAAAATTATGAGGTAGACATTGAAAGAGGGGTGAGAGAGGGGACACTGGGGTGCACCCTTTCTGCTTGCAGTAGAACAGTGCTGTGCAGAGTTGTACTCCCCCTCAGACTGTCTGTTGAAGCTTGAGCCTTCAGGGTGATTGTATTCTGAGACAGGACCTGAAGGACATAAAGGTGAGTTCTTAAGAGTTGGGCTGTAATCTCATAGGCCTGGGACTGGTGGCTTTGTGAACTGAAGAGAGTGACACACTTGCATCTCTTGTAGATGCTAGAAGTAGGCAGAGACTGTACACTTGGGTGATGGACAGAGGAATTACTCTTCTGCTGTGTCATGGCTAAGGGAAGAAGAATGTGTGAAATGCTGCCCTTTTATGAGAGATCCATCTATCTATCTCACTCATTAAATACCTACAATGAGCCAAGAATCGTATTTTATTACTTAAAAAATTCAAAGCCATAAAACATAGCCCCAGGTGGACAGGTTAGCAAAAGCAGCAGGAAGTGTTGCAATTGTTATTATCCAGTTCTGTCTTGCAGCTCGGTTAAGAAAGGAGCAATTTCTAGAACTAAGAAAAATCCCTAGCTGGAGATGCTGTAGCCAAAGACCAAGAGAAGGAAGCAGGGGACAGCTCGGAGGAGCAGGCAGAGGTTGGATGAGACTGTGCCGCTGGCCTCCCCTAGTTTGCTAAGGCTTGGGAGCAGGTCCAGGGTTTGGTGGTGTACCTCTGGTCACCCAGTCTGGTTGTAAACCCCTGCCTCCCTCCCTTTCCTTTCCTAGTTAAACAAAATCCATCAGGATACTTATTGTCCCAGCAAGGCTGTCTAAAATGAGTCAACAAAAGCAAGTTGTTTTGTTCATCCTTCCTTAATGACAAAAACTCTCAAGTACTCTACAATAAGACTATGTGTTGTTAAATTACCATCCAGTTTTAATTGTAGGGCATTGAACCACCTGGAAAACAGTTTACAAAAAAGTGATATGACCGTGATTTATCAATAGATACTATGATGGTTTTTGTGTAATTGCCCTTTCTTTTTTGGCAAACTTAGAACAAACCAGAGAACACCTCAATAAATGTTCAGTATGCCCCATCTTTCTTGGGCCACCTCTTCTTTCTTTAAGGCAGTTTGAATTCGCTCCACTTTTTTCCATCAAAGCTGCATTACCAGGAGGAATTCACTTTTCTTTTCTGATGAAGTTTTCAGAAAGGAGAATATAAACTATGAAACATGTACAGCATATGATAAAGTTTCCTCTTTGTTGGCAGGAGAAATTTTCCTAAGTGCCCAATTCTAGTAGTTCTTTGGCATTTTTTTCTTCCTGATACTTTTCTCCCAGTGCATAATGTTGAGATAGAGTACAGTTCTATGGTTATTTCTGTCAATGGATGGTAGATGGTATGCATATTTTCTAAATTCAAAATGGCAACTGAGAAAGAAAACTGTCCCAAACAAGATCTGGTATAGACTTTTTCCCAGATACAATTTGTGACTCATTTTGGGAAGAAATTGTGACATTCCTGAGCAGTTTTCTGAAGAACTCAAAGGAGATTAAAGCATTCTTCTGGAAATCTAGGTGTCTGTCATGTCCATTTGGGGGTGGTTAATGTTGCCAGGCATATTTTAGATTGCATCGTATCTGAGCAATCTTAAAAATTCAAGGCTAGGGACCAGGAGTTTAGCCTTGTGGTAGAGTGCTTGCCTAGCATGCACAAAGACCCAGGTTTGATTCCTTGGTATGCATAGAAAAAAGCCAAAAATGGTGCTGTGGCTCAAGTGGTAGAGCCCTACTCTTGAGAAAGCCCAAGGACAGTGGCCAGCCTTGAGTTCAAGGCCCAAGACTGATAAAAAAAAAATTCAAGGCTGGTATGGTGGCTATGCCTGTAATATTCACTATGTGAGTCTGGGAGGGATGATACTTTAAGGACAGCTTATGTAAAATGTTCATGAAGTCCCCTGTTCCCCACAAAAACCCCTCCAAACAGCCAACAACAGAAAAACGTGAGCATGGTGGCATACACTAGTCATCCTCACTACAACAGGAAGCATTTATGGACCAAGCCCCAGGCGGGTCCAAAAATAGCAACAAAAAGGGATGGAGGTGTGGCTCAAGTGGTAGATTATCTGCCAAGCACACATGGAATTGGATTCAGATCTCAATACCATCCAAACCATGATTTTTATATAAAATAATATGTGATGATGGTATTTATCTCACTAATGAGAGATCCTGCTAGTGTATGAATTATAGTAGTTTCTGAAGTATTTGTTATCAGTGAAAGAATGTAAGGATAGACATTAAGCTGGCAAATATCCTCCATGGCAATAAGCCCTATGGTTATCTTCTGTGACAAAATCATTTCTTTTCTCTTTTTTTTTTTTTGCCAGTCCTGGGGCTTGAACTCAGGGCCGGAGCACTTTCTCAAGGCTAGCATACTACCACGTGAGCCACAACACCACTTCCGGCTTTTTTCTGTGTATGTGGTACCAAGGAATTGAATCCAGGGCTTTGTGCATGCTAGGTAAGCACTCTACCACTAGGTTACGCTCCTGGCCTCATTTCATTTTTTTAAAAAACATGCATACATACATACGTACGTTGAACAGTTACTTCACAGTCTGGACCCAATTGATGTCAAATATCAATTCATACAAAGTCCCCGAAGAGCCTAAGAGGCAAAGTTCTATTGATCAACTCTAACACTGAAAAGTCAAGTGAGCTTTCTTCTTTCCAAGGTTTTGAAGTTTTTTTCTTTACTGTTGATTCTTGAGGATTCTTGCTTTTCTATAAATACCCCTATAACAGAAGGAATGCTTTTGAATTGGCTGCCTCTTCAGTGGAGAATTTGAAGCAAAACTGACATACACTTTTCTCAAGTTGGCTGCAAAGTTGCTTTTACATTTCAATTAAAAAAATATCAGTAAGGTTATCCAAGTGCTTGAAAGCAGCTATTAATTGGAAAGATTGTTCCATTTGCTTTTTTTTTTTTTGCCAGTCCTAGGCCTGAGCTCAGGGCCTGAGCACTGTCCCTGGATTTTCTCAAGGCTAGGTCTCTAACACTTGAGCCACAGCACCACTTCTGGCTTTTTTCTATGTATGTGATACTGAAGAATCGAACCTGGGTCTATGTGCATGCTAGGCAAGCACTCTACCACTAGGCCAAACTCCCAGCCCTCCATTTGCTTTTGATAATTTGAGGTGACACATTAAAGATCTAACCTAAAATAGACCTAAGACCTAAGATATCATGCATATATACCATCTTACTATCTTTTTATTCCTTACCTTCCTTCTACCACTTAAGTTATTTAGATACAGGTTAAAGACATTGTCATGGTAAAATATTAAATCCACTTTATTAATCTTTATTGCACACTACATCTTGGTGAAAGGTAAATGTAATTTTTATTAGAAATATTTCATGCCAGCATCTAACATGACTGCAATTTCACTCTTAAATTGCTTATTATTTTTATCATCTGGTAATTAAGGTCTAGATGCCGTTTAATACCATGCCAAAGCCACTATTGTTCGTTTGCCACACATATATATATGCAAAGTGAGAAGGCTTTTGGGTTTGTTTCCCAGTAAGTGTCTTCAGAGTTTTGTATACCTTGTTTTCTATGTCATAGGATTTTGGTTTTGGTGCAAAGTCTAAGCCTTGGCTATATAAGGATTCTTATTAAAATTTGGCAAATAAGGGCACTTTGAAGTGTATCTCACATTCCCAGTGGATGACTGCGAGCAAGTCTATTGACAGAGCTTAAGAGCAAAGCAGAGACTTCCTAGAGGTAGAAAAATTTTGACCCGTACTACGCCTTCAGTTCTGTCCATGTTTCTTGCCTGCTGTACAAATTTTGAACTTGAAAACCCCCACAAACATGTGAGTCAATAGCTTGCATTTGTATATGTGTTAAGCTTATTTATGTGTATCTACCTGTTTGTTTATAGACCTTTGTGTGTTCTAATAGATCTGTGGCTAATAGCACTGGTAAGTGGCAACTGGGAAGTAAGGCTCGAAACCAACAAGCCATGCTCTCTTCCCTTCAATGAAACACTCTTTGAAGAGTACACTTTATAAAATGTTTCCGTTAAGTCTACGTTGCCTCTTTGCTTCTCTACTTCCATAGTTTCTTTCATTCAAAAATTCATAAAGGGTGTTGGGAGTGTGGCCTAGTGGCAGAGTGCTTGCCTAGCATGCACGAAAACCGGGGTTCGATTCCTCGGTACCACATACATAGAAAAAAGCCGGAAGTGGTGCTGTGGCTCAAGTGGTAGAGCTCTAACCTTGAGAAAAAGTACAAGGACAGTGCTCAGGCCCCGAGCTGGCAAAAAAAAAAAAAAAATAGAGATACAAGGCTGTGTTACTGCTGTCATCGTCTGCCACCACATACTGTCTCCACTCCATGTTTTCAGTCTGGATCAATTGAAAATGTCCTAGGTTTAAAGGTGCCTGGGAAATATTGGGTACCTTTAGTTCCCATAGGGGATGGAAGGCTTTGCTTGTAGGAAAAGAGGTGGAGGGTGCGTAGTGCTAAACTCTTGACTGTGTTTCGACATCACTCCTTCCATGAAGTACAAGCACAGAGTCTTTGCCTGTTAGCAGTAGGGAAGCAGAACTAGAGAGAAAGGAGCAGGGTGACCTGAAGGAAGAGGCCATTTGGCAAGAAGCGAGTGCTGTGTGTTCCACACATCTTCAGGGACTGTTTCTGAATAGGAAGAGGAGCTATGGCGGAACCCCTGTTTTTTACCCCCCCCCTTTTTTTTTTACTGTCAGACAATAAGCAAGAATGGCTGACTGTAGGCATCTACCAATCTCTTTCCTGGCAGTGCTGGCTGCCCCGCCAGTGCCTGGAGGCTTTGCTCTGCTCATTGGACCTGTTGCAACATCCAGGGCGTGCTGGCTTAAGCCTGTTTCCTTAGTTGCTTGGGAAGTGGAGATCAGAAGGGTCAGGATTTGAGGCCAGCCTGAGCATAATGGTTCACAAGACTCTGTCTCAGCCAGTGGCTACGTGCAGTGGCACACACCTGTTATGCTAGCTACATGAGAGACAAAATGGGTGAGGAAAGTAGTCTGTGCTTGTCCATTCCGGTGACATGGGAACATGCAAGCAGGAAAGGATTTCATAGGCTGGCCCAGGCATGAAGCATGAAGACCCAGCCTCCATAAAACAAAAAACAAACAAACAAAAAGCAACCCTATGAGGGCCTAAAGGCATGTCTCAAGTGGTAGAGCACCAGTCTAGCAGAGTTCAAACCCTAGTAGTGAAAAGAAGAGTTCTATCCGATAATCTCAATCTATCCTGCTTTCCTTCTCTTCTGTAAAATAGGAAAAGGTTACTGTTATATGACTATGGGGATGGGAAAAACACAGAATTTCACCAAATACCAGCACATTATAAGGCACATTATAAAGTACTGTGATCCCCAACACCCAGAGAAGAAATTTTGTAATGTACTAAAACACAGTACAAAAACACTTGGTCTCTAGTGCTATTTCAGTCAGCCGATAGCTGTGCATCCCTGCATCCTCCAGTGACTCAGTCTGGGTTTTCTTTTCTCTGAAATGCTCATCTCTCCTATGAAATGAAATCATCATGTGGACTGGTGGTTCTCAGATGTGGAATTTTATGATTCTAGGCAACTAGTTTGGGCATCTATGATACTATGTGGATAGATGAAAAATCACCTTGGCTTCATTCATTCTGTTTTCTGAGTACCTACTGGGTGCTGCCCAAGGAGTCTCTCTGTGGGGCTTAGATTGCAGTTTGCTTTAGAACTGTGTAAGAAAAGAATGGGATCCTGGTCGTCTAGCAGGTGTGTGTAATTCTTCCACGATGAGGCAGTGTCCAGTACCTGTCAGGATCTGGCCTGCAAGGCCTGATGAGTCTGGAAGCTCTTCTTCCTCAAGCATTTGCCACACCAGTCTAGCATTTTCCTTGAATCTGTGAGCTGACTCCATCTCTAGAAGGTCAAGTTTGAAACAGCCTGGGTTAGATCATGAGAGTTTGCTCAAGCCTGCCATTTTAATCTGCCCAGACACTTTTCACGGAAGTACTTCATCTACTGTATCAGTCAGGGAAACAGAGGAGAGCCTAGGAGTTAGTGCATTCGTGGTGGACTGTGATGGCTGGGGAGGATCTGGCATCCAGAGGAGAGCCAGTGACATCTGTAGTCACCTGAAGATCCGGAACAACACTCACTCCTCTCTGAGCAGAACTTTTTTTTTTTTTTTTTTTTTACCATTAAGGAAGCATCAAAGACCAAAATGACAAGGTCATAATTAAACCTAAAAGGACACAGATTAGAAGACTATCCGATTGTATGAGCCCAGCGGGAGCCCTGCTCTCTTTCTGGGCTCAGCTAGCTCTTTTGCCATCTCACTAGATACTAGAGGCGAGGTGCAGGGTGGGCCCAGGTCGCTCATGGTTCATCCTCTTCTGCTTACATAGCTGTGGGCATCCGTGTCTCTTCCCTTCCTGTGTCTCCTCGATAATGGGGTAATCATGATAATGGCTGAGTTTAGAGGAGTGTTTTAAGATAAAATGAGGTAATGCACAGTGATCACCTAGACAAGTGCCAGCTTTCATTTTGCCCTCTCTGACCTGCCTGCTGTACCTAGCCTGTCCCCTGCAGCTGCTTTCCTTTGCCGAGCTGCATTCTCATCTCTATTAAATGAGCAACCCTTTTCTGCAGGGCTGGGTTCTGACATCTTCGAATGTGATTATTAGGGTGATTATAGGGCACCCGTGTCATCTATTAATGATGACATTCTAATGAGGGGTGCAGGATGATGACACAAAACAGTCCCTGACAGAGCAGATGGTAATGGTCCCAATTGCCTTACATCCTGCATCAGCAGACTCTTTAGGTGAACAGGAAAGGAGACACCTAAGACCTCTCTTGCTCTCTAGGTCAAGGTACAGACTGTCTACAAACTCAGGGTGTATGCAAATTGAAATTTTTATTCGTTGCTGAAGCTTGTTTACGGTGCCCAAGGAGTTTCATGTGTGGTGAGAATCAGGGCAGTTGCTTGGCGTTCAGCTTTTGGAGGCATCCCCGTGAGGAAAATGCAATCCCCTCTTCCTGATGAGGATCTGGGCTTGTCTTCTAGGGTGGATAGCGTAGGAAGCCTGTCTCAACCAACTTCCCCACCTGCTTATAGCCAATACACTGGAAACGTGGCTATCTAACCTGAGATGTGCGTTCTTCACAAAATACAGATTTAAAAAAAATTAAGAATGAGAAAGGGTATCAATGTGTGTGAAGTAATGCACCTTCTATCTGGCGAATACAATGTAACCCTTCTATGAATTACAATAAAAATATAGGAAAAAATTTAAGAATCGAATCCATGGTTGGAACTCTGCCCCAACACTTGAGTTTTTATTTTGTTCATGGAGAGGATCTTTTGCCTTTGTCCAAGCTGGCCTGGAGCTAGAAAGCCTGCTTTTCAATCAACCACACTATCGCTTTCACCCGGTTTTACCTTTTCACCCACAGCTCTCAGAAGGATTTCTGTTCAAATTTCTTTGGAAAGTCTGAGGCAAAGTTCCTTTGGCTCTCGTACGTGGAGCACACAGGTGGCTCTGGTGGCAGACAGTGCCTAAGAAATGATCACCTCCAGTTTCAAACTGAAATGAGGAAAATCCATAGCGCTAAGATGAAGATAACAGCTGAGACAGGAAAAGAGGGAGACACAGTGTTGGGGGGTGGGAGACTGGAAAGTAAAGCTGGAGCCGTCAGGTCCCTTTGGAATTCGTTTCCTTCCAAGCAATCTCAAACAAGAGAATGTGGTCGTGATGGGTAATGCTGGAAATCACATGTAGGGAAGGAGGGGCAGGGACCGGATGGGAACAGCTGGGAAAGGGCCCCTGGGCCCCTCGGGCCGGCCGCCCGCAGGTGCTGGGCTCGGCGGGGGCCCTGCCCGGCCCGGGCGGAGCGTGGCTCGTCGTCATGACAACCGCAGGCCGCAACACAGCCGTGGAGAGCCTGGCGAGGTGAGGCCGGACCGGACGGGGACAGCCAGCCGTGCGCGGCCCCTGGACCCCAGCCTCGGGGCCTCTGGGTGCGGCCGTCGTCCCCGCAGACACCGCGCCGAGTCCCCGCGGAGCGGCATGGACAAGCAGGTCTGCGCGTCCGCGGGTCCGCGCGGCTCCGGCTCCCACGCGCGCCCGGCCCTGCCCCGCCGGGCTCAGCGCGCACGCGCGTGCGCCTGGAGAGCTGCGGGGAGAGGACGGGGGGGGGGGGGGGGTAGAGAAGGACGAGGGTTCACACTCCAGAGTTTGGAGCTTGGAGGGACTTGGATTCAGGCGGCAGCGGGCAGCCCGCCCTGAGGGAGGCACTGGGGAAAGGGGAGAGCACCCGGCCTCGCCACACGCGCGCGCGCTCACCCGCGCCTCCCCGAGAGTCTCCAGCGCCCCCGCCGAGGGAGCACCAGGGAGTGGGGGCGTGGCTAGGGTGTCTGGGGGCGTGGCCGGGGCGTGTCTGGGATGTCTGGGAGCGCAGTTGAGGCGTGTCTGGGCGGTCTGGGCGTGGCCAGGGGCGTGGCCGGGCCGTATCTGGGCGTGTCGGGGGCGTGGCGGAGGGGCCCTCCTGTTCTGTGTGGGCTGTGCTTAGGAGCGCTCTAAAATTAGCCCTGGGTTTGGTCAGAAGCAAATATTTAGTTCCCTTGGAGAGAGGGAACGCGGGGGGTGGGGAAGAAAGAACAAAAAGGCCGGGGTGCTCTTTGTCCGTCTTTATCTTTGCTTCCCTGTGGAGCAGGTGTGTAGTCACCTGGCTGGACTTTCACTCAGCTTCTCTATCATTTTGGTCAGTTTTTAAAACTCTCTCTCTTTGAGTGTGTGTGTGTGTGTGTGTGTGTGTGTGTTACTTATACCCAAGTTCTTTTTTTAAAAATAAATGTTATGGAATAACAATAAAAAAAGGAATCCAGGTAAATAGAATTTACTGTCAAAGGAGACTTCATTTCTCTATTTTTGCTCACAATTCTATCTTTAGCCACATCACTTATAGGGATCTATTATGCAAATCAATTTCATGATTTAACAAAAGCACATTTATAGTGAATGAATTAAGAACAACGTGTACAACTAGTTCATCTGCTCTAGCATCTCCCTCCTCTCTAAAGTTTTTTTTCATATACTTTTTATTGTAATTAATAGAAGGGTTACATTGTGTTCGCCAGATAGAAGGTGCATTACTTCACATACATTGATACCCTTTCTCATGTCTTGGTCCCCATTTCCCTCCTCCCATCCCAGCCCCTCATCTTGTTTTCTCCCCTTCCCTATCCAATTTCAAATAACCAAATATGCATATATACATTATATCAGATAACAAGGTGAAATACTGTAACAATATGAAATGACCAAGGAACAGCAAAAGAGATGAGAGATAACATAGTACATTAAGGACAACAATCACTCATTATATGGCTTTTGTTTCAATATCCTGGAGGTCCTTTCATTTAGCGTCATACTATATGGCCTTATGTATCTAGGTTTTGTTCTATTGTAAATCTCTGCTAGGAGAGCCCAAGGTTTCTACTGATTATGACAAATGAGGGAAATCACTGAGCCTATGTTCCTTTGAGTCTAGCTTACTTCATTTAATAGGATTTTTTCTAAGTCTTTCCATTTCCTTACAAATGGTGCCATGTCATTCTTTCTGACAGCAGCATAGAATTTCATTGTGTATAAATACCACATCTTATTGATCCACTCATCAACTGAGGGACATCTGGGTTGGTTCCATATCTTTGCTATGGTAAATAGTGCTGCAATGAACATCGTTGTGCTAGTGGATTTAATATGCCCTTGTTGCTGGACATTTGGGTAAATGCCAAGTAGTGGAATTACTGGGTCCTAGGGGAGCTCTATGTTTAGTCTTTTGAGGAACTGCCATACTGCTTTCCATAGTGGTTGAATGAGTTTGCACTCCCACCAACAGTGTAATAGTGATCCCTCCTGGCTACATCCCCTCCAGCATCTGTTGTTATTAGATTTCTTGATCATGGCCATTCTAACTGTAGTGAGGTAGAATCTTAGAGTTGTTTTGATTTGCATTTCTTTTATGGCCAGAAATGTGGAACATTTCTTCATGTGTCTATTGGCCATTCTTATTTGTTCTTCAGAGAAGACTCTCTTTAAGTCTTTGGCCCATCTTTTTATGGGGTGGTTGTTTCTTTGTAGATTAGTTTGGGAGTGGTTCAACTTTTTTAGCTGTTGATATTGAATTGACTTTTGTAACTGAATATGTAAATTATATATATTTATCATGTACAATATAATGTGGAATATGTCTGTATTGGGGAATAGCTAAATTGAGCTTACTAACATATACCTTTTCTTCATATAACTTTTTTTTTGGGGGGGTGAGAACTTAAAGTCTACTCTTACTAATTTTCCAGAATGTAATGCGTTGTTACTAACTTTAGTCATCATGCTGTAGAATAAGTCTCTGAAACTTATTTCTCATTCCAGCTTAAATTTTGTATTCTCTGATCAATATGTCCCTAACCCCTGGCTCCTATCATTCTACTTTCTGATTCCATAGGTTCAGGTTCTCTATTCCACTTGTGAAATTGTGAATATTTTCTCTGAAAATATTTGTCGTGCTCAGAAATTGCTGATTTATTCTTGTGAGCATCTTATTTTGGTAGACACACTAATATGCATGTTTCCTCTAATTAGCATGTCATAAACACTTGGAGTAGCCAATAGTTCTATTTTGCATTTCACTGAAAACAAACGCATTCAGTTCAGATTAATCTTTTCAGTGACTTTCCAGACTTTATTAATGGAAATAGTAACCCTAGAGATGGCTGAAGGCATTGCTGCATCAAATACCAGTAAATTAAGTTTACAAATATAAATACATATACTTCATTTAAAATCCATCTACTGCATAAGCATATATATTTTCCAAATTTTACCCCATAAGAATATAAAACATAATTGCTATCTTAATGCAATGTTCTTGGGTTTTACTAACTGTACCTAGTTTAAGGTTTCATTACTGTGCTGTTGGTTTTTAATTTTCTCCTCCTTTTCTTCCTTTCATAGTTTTGGGGCTCGAAACTAGCTCCTTCCGCATTTTGAGACAGGGTCTCTGTGAAGCTCAGATGACCTCAAATTTATAGTTCTGCCTCTTGCACTTACCAACAATTCTGAAAGTTCTTCCCTTAGTAAAGTCACTGGGCTCCCATGGAGAGCTGCTCTAGACTGTCCAGTGTGTTCTAGTACCCCTGCCCTGCACAAAGAAAATAAAATGGAATATCAGTATGTGTAAAAAAGCAGAATTAAAAGTATATCAAAAAGTCATATTGATTATCTCTGACTACTAGAGTTAAATATTTTAATGTTCATTTTAAAATCTTCTATAATGAGTACATGAGTATGAAGTATTTATTATATATGCTTGTTTAGTTAGGGATAATTTCCAGGAAGAATGATTGTGGGCAGATGTGATAGCATGCTCCAGGGATCTTTCAGTTTTAGGCAGGATGACCTGGAGTTGGAGAGGAGCTGATGTATACATAGCAAGGCTGTGTCAAAAAACCCAGAACAACAAGAAAGAAGAAAACGTGCTTGTAAAATGTTTACACAACTTTCCTCTGAGACAAACTGAGCATCTGGTATATTGTTTGTGTCGGGTCGTAGTTTGGACACCTGTTTTCTCTTCCTCAAGCTCTCTCCCCAGCTCAGCCAGCAGCTCCTGCTTTACATAGACTCGAGGCTGGTTGTGAGGAACAGTAAGAAGGAAGCCAACACTGTTCATTGCTCTTTCTGTTCCCTGGCACAATCATTTTCCTAACACTCCTTTAGTATTCCTCATCCAAGGTTGATAGGAAAAAAGATGTTGGTGGACCTAATAATTTATCCCCATGTTGCTATTATTTATTTCATGGTTTTTGATTTAGAAGAAATAGACACAGATATATGTTGAAGCAAACATACAATACATACAAGTTGTCTGTCTTTGAAATGTGACCTCCAGTAAGCCTTACAATGTAGAAGGGAGATGGGATCCCTGCTTCCTGGGCACTGGCACTCTAGAAGCCAGAGTTGTGGTGGAGGGGTGCTATGAGAGTAATTATTTCGAGGAATGAGTTTCTGCTACTGCTTAAGAAGGGCAAGGAGGAAGTTTGCCGTTTAAACTTCCTCCTTTAGTCATGCTTAGTTCTGGGCTGTTTGTTTATACCCCCGGGCTGTTTGCATTGGCTTTATTTCTTGTGGCCTTACATTAACAGACCAAGAAAGAGTAGGAAAGTGTAGGTTTGCTTGTTACTTTGTTCCGGAATAAAAACCAGGTCCTTCAAGTGCTGTGACCTGGCTGGCTGCATTTCCCCTTTTCTTTACCTCTCTAGAGAAAATGCTTAGAAAGTGAGACTGGAATAAGAAAATTTGTAGTGAAGGCCCTGAAAAGGTTACAGTTCAGTGCCTACCTGTGAATCCCTACAAGGCTTGAAGGCCTCGGGGAACACTAGGGAAGAGAACCTTTGCTTTCTGGTTTTCTTTCCCTTCCCATTTTCTCTCTCCCTCTCTCTTTCTCCATTCCTCTCTTTTCATCACCTTTTCCTTCCCTCCTTTTATTCCCTTCCTTCCTTCCTTCCTTCCTTCCTTCCTTCCTTCCTTCCTTCCTTCCTTCCTTCCTATCTTCCTCCCTCCCTCCCTCCCTCCTTCCCTCCCTCCCTTCCTTCCTTCCTAGCTTGTTTCCTTCCTCCCTCCCCCCCACCTTCCCTGGATTCCTCTTCTCTCCTTTCCTCCTCCCTTCCTATGCGTTCTCTTTCCCCCATTTCTTTCTTTCCTTCCTTATGGACCCTTTCCCTACATTCTGCTTCATGATTCTGGAACTTTCCTGATACTTATTTTATAGTTAGTGACAATTTCCCCCTTTCATGTGGGGAACAAGTGACATGAAGAAATTGTGGCCACCGAGAACTGCTTTTGGTCACTTACATGACTACTCTGGAGGAGAAGGTAGAAAGCAGCCTTAAGCTTGTCAGTTTCCTGTGAGGAATCTGCATCAAGCTGAGCTGCAAGTCCACTCAAGAGAACCCGACATAAAATCTACCCTATGTGGGGAACTAGAATTACGAATAGATTTCCATAGGCCACCATTTCTGCCCTGAGAGATACTGTTAAGGATCAGAATGCCTCTTTTCAGTGGCTGGCATAAGGTAGCTATGGGATGTGGGTTGGGCCCTTGACATCCACGTGAGGGAACTGTGTGTACTTCTGTGGACTGCCTGGACACAGACAGAATGTAACGCTTACTTTTGGAAAGCAGCAAGCTATGAGGTTCATGCCTGAACATTCTTCAGCCTGTTTTATATAACGAATAGAAGAGCTCATGATACATGGGTCCTTGCAATGTGCACTGTGCCTTGTTGTTCATTATGAGAAACAAAGCAAGACTCAGCTCTGACAAAGATACTAATGCCGACTCTGGCTCTGTTTCCCCAAGGGGGAACAAGGAAGTGTCAGGAATGATGCTGGAGCAGGGGCTCCACTGCAGAACAAACAAAGCAGCTTCTTCCCAGGTGGGAGCTCACAGGACGTGGCTGGGGGGAGTAGAAGGGTCGGGGGAGACACCTGATGACACAGTCATCCAGAGGCAAGGGAGAGTAGAGAAGACAGAGGTCTCCAGATGTGCTCTTGTGAAGCCAACACTCAGTGTGCACCCAGCATGCAAGGCACAGATGTGCTACAGTGCCCAGGACACAACAGGGCCTTGGTGAACGCCAGTGAGAAGGGCGAGAAAAGACCAAGCTCACAGTACTTACACTTTAGTAGGAGGTCTGATACTATAGCCGATGAGACAGGTTTTCAAGGACAATAGTACTTACTATATGTGTGGGTCTGCGTTACCTCTCACCCAGATTCATAACGTCAGAAGCTCAAGACTGAACTGCAATTACAGAGGTAAGGTCAAATGAGATCGTATGTATGTCTTAATCTTACGTGACCGATGTCATGGTAAGATGAAAAGATTAGAACAGAAAGACACACAGGTTGATGGGTCACTGACTATGTATCAGTCAGGGAGTTTTAGCTTTCAAAAACTGAGCCACAGGCTGGGTACTGGTGGCTCATGCTTGTAATCCTAGCTACTCAAAAGCCTGAGATCTGAGGATCACAGTTTGAAGCCAACCTGGGCAGAAAAATCCATGAGATTCCAATAAACCACTTAAAAAAAAAACAAACAGAAATGGTGGTGTTGCCCAAGTGGTTGAGCACTAATCTTGAACAAAAAGAAGTTTAGGGACAGCTCCTACACCTAGTTTAGGACCAGCACAAAAACAAAACCAAACAACTGACCTATATAAGCCTCTTCTCTTTATAAAGCATTCAGCACCATGGGCCAGGAGTTTGGCCTAGTGGTAGAGTGCTTGCCTAGCATGCAGGAAGGCCCGGGTTCAATTCCTTGGTACCACATACATAGAAAAAAGCTGGAAGTGGTGCTGTGGTTCAAGTGGTAGAGCTCTAGCCATGAGAAAGTCCAAGGACAGTGCTCAGGCCCTGAGTTCAAGTCCCATGACTGGCAAAAAAAATAAAGCATTCAGTACCAGCTATTCAATGATAGGAGCATAAAATGAGCTAATATCAAACCTTTACTCCTTTATAATGGAAATCATGTGAAATAGAATTTATCAGCACTTCTGTGTTTGTAAGTTAAACATCTGTAAACTATAACTAAGAGCCAGTATAATTTTGGGGGAGATTTTGTTTTGTGAATCCTGTCTCTTTCATGTGAAAAGATTCCACACTTCTAGTGGCTCCAGTGGCTTTTTGCTGGTTAATTGGAATCTCATGGACTTTCCTGTCTGGGCAGTCTTCGAACCTTAATCCTTAGCACGGAGCCTGGTAAGTAGCAAGGATTATAGGTGTGAGCCACCAGTACCTGGCTGTTTGTCTTTCTTATTGGGGAGGTTCCAATTTGTACAAAGTTTAGCCTCCACTAAATGTGGGTCTAGTAGATAGGCCCAGGAAGTTGCTACAATGATGGCATGAGAGTTCTTGGCTGTGGAAGGGTGAGTTGTAAAGGAAAAGTGGAGAAGAGGAAGAGGACTAATTTTGGTCTTTGTCACACTTTTCTCCAGGGCTGGCTATGGTGGTCGGCTTCTCAAACATTATTTATTACATGCCTATTATTTGTGCTGTAGTATATGAGACCCCAAGGGAGATTTAAAATAAATTAAAGATGAGGGTCTTAGTTCTCCGTTGGGTAGACGGCAAGCACACTAAGCCTCTGAACATCCCGAGCAAGTTGAAGTGAAGCCCAGATCAGCATGAATGGCATGGAAAGCCCAGAAGGGCTCAGGGTGTGGTGAAGCCTGAAATGACTCTCTACCAGGGGTCCTGTTTGGTGACTTGCCACCCATGAGCACTGTACACCATTCTCCTGCTGGCAGGGATCCGGTTTCCTACAACTTCTGTGTGATAGGTGAAAACTGCTGAGGATGGATGGCTGTTCGAGGATGGTTATTAGTGAACTTGAGCAACTGTTTGCAGTGGACTTAAGTGAGCAAACAGCTAGCCATGCAGGCAGAAAGAAATGTTATGTGCAAATAGCAGCAGATAGACACCTTAGGAGGGCAGCAGTAAGTGCAGTCATGGAGCCAAGGTGAAGAAGGCAGGCACAGAGCCGTCAGAGTCTTTCATCTCTAGCCACCTTCAACTTTCCCTGCATTTAAAGAGATGAGTGGAAATGATGTCTTACCTGTCCATGATGCTGGAGAAGAGGACCACCTGATCTGGGTCATGGCAGCTGTTGACTCCATGCTGCTGCCGTGTTGGAGGTTAGGGTAGCTGACTTTTTCATATCTGAGATGTATTAGCAGTCATTTTGTAACAGGATTCTCTTTGTCTTGGTTCTTTGGGGTGTGACTATTTTGTGGCTGTCTCTGATTTTAGAGATCCATATTTCTTTCATGCAAACGTCTTTTTTGTTTTTAGTTCATTACAGAATGATGCCGGGAAGGTGAAAGTAAATGATGATTTCAATGGCAGCACTTATTTGGGGACGAAATTGGCTCAGGAGATGGGAAAACTCTTGGTTGTAACATTAGAGACAGAAGATGTGGGCCAAGGGCAAAGTGGAACAAGCGAGGAGAATTGACAGGAGCTTCAGCATCTTGGGGCCAGGCAGTGGGTAGCTGAATGTCAAGGGATGGAGGAGAGGTGAAGACCTGGAGGTAGGAGGGGCGGAACCTGGGCGTGTGTGAAGGCAGAGTCCCAGGGAGAGCCCTCAGGTCAGAGGTAAGCAGGAGCCAGCCCAAGAATGCACCTGGATACCTGACCCCTGCTGTCTCCTGGTTACTAGGTACTTGGTCACTTCATGGAATCAGAGCAGTTAGGCTCAGCTGTGTACCTGGAGTCCCCAGAGGAAGAGGTTAGAGCTAGAGGCGATCTTGAGCCCCTCTGTTCCCTGGGGGCTGCTACCTTCTGAGGAAGGGCATGGAGTGAATGTTTGGGTGAGAGCTCATAACTTTAGGTCACACTTCTGGGCACATGCCTGCAAATTAGCCAGGTTGGTATGCTGGAACCACCCATGAAGATAATTCTCTCTCTCCTGCCCCCCTCAACTTTTTTTTCCATATATTTTTTATTGTAATTAATAGAAGGGTTACATTACATTCGCCAGATGGAGGGTGCATTACTTCACATACATTGATACCCTTTCTCATGTCTTGGTCCCCCTCACCCCATCCCCTCAACTTTTTGAGACAGCTTCTTGTTGTATAGTTCAGTAGGACCTAAAATTCTCTTTGTAAACCAGAACTGAACTTCTGATGTTTCTGTCTTGGCTTTGAGATTTTAGACATATGCTATCGTTCCTAGTTAAATCAAATCTCTTTTTCTAGGTATGTTTATATTTTTAGCTCTTTTTGAGGATAGACAATAGATTTTTACTTTACTATGTTTTTATGCTATTGGGGAAACAATATGCTGAGCATATTGAGATAATAAAAAAGGAAAAAATGACCTTTTCATGACTTTTTACATTTAATACCTTCTATATTTAGTTACAATTACAACTGATAGAATGAGTGAGATATTGCTTCTTTTTTATCTGAGAAAAATGAAACTTTAGGGCCTTTGAGAGTACACTTTAACAAGACTCATGTGGATCTAGAAACTTGAAAAAAAATCACTGCATTTATCTTTTCAAAAATTATATTTTTATTATTTTAAGTAGTTGTACAAAGAAGTTACCATTCAACAAGTCACTTTGTGAGTCCAATGCATCTTGACTGATGTCATCCTTTCATCATCCTCCCTCATCCCTCCCAATACTTGCCTCCTCTCAATCTCCTTTGTTTCACGGGATTTTGAATATTATGACTGCTTCCTCCTCCTTTATTTAGCTTTAAAATTATGTTCTACCTGCTTACAGTAAAAATTTAGAAAAAGTATTAAACACAGGGGGGTATTTAATGTCTTTTGGCACGAGTGGTAGTATCTGTATTGTGATTACATTTGTTCATTAATTTCATGATAACCTTAGAATCGAGTTCTGTCTTTGTTGGAATTTCTACTCTCCATTTAAAACTAACATGCGTTGATAGGCCTTGCTCAGGAAGAGTGGGTTCCAGGGCTTCTCCCAGGGGACGTAAATCATGCTGTATGTTTTGTGACTTCCTATTACCCTTCCATTGCCTTGTAGCTCATAGCTGCAGTATATGCTTTTAGAGTGTTAATGAATAACAGAAATAGATTTCCACTTGTTAAAAAGAGCTAGGGTGTTTCTGGGACTAATTAAGGCACTCGAAGAAGTAACTGGGTCACTGCTTAGCTGTTTCTATAGTCGATTTATTTGGGAGGAATGAAGGGAAGGCTGGTTTAAGCTTTACCTAAGGACTTTTAATTATGTCTTGATAACTCTATTCAAATATACACCTAATGAACTAATATTTTAAATCTTATCATAAAGATTTCAAGTGGCTAATAATATACTTCTTATCAATTTGACCTCCTCTTAGGTTTTGGAGAATAATATAACTGAGAATGGATATTAATCCCTCATCAGTCTTCTGTTAAATATGTTCTGTAAGCATAGATCCATTAGAAGGGGGTCATTTGGATACGAAAATATATTTTTGCAATGGAATTTCTTTAAAAAAAAACCTTTGGGGGGAGCATTTGAACTCAGGGCCTCATACTCTCCCTTGGAATTTTTGTTAGTGCTCTATCACTTAAGCTGCACTTCTACATGTAGTTTTTTGTTGATTCACTGGAGATAAGAGTCTCATGAAGGACATGATGTTGTGGCTCAAAGTGGTAGAGTGCTAGCATTGAGCCAGGCCCAGAGTTCATGTCCCATGACTGACAAAATAAAGAGAGAAAGAAAGAAAGAAAGAAAGAAAGAAAGAAAGAAAGAAAGAAAGAAAGAAAGAAAGAAAAGTCAACAAAAGAAAACAACAAAAAAAACCCTACCCCCAACACTTTAAGGACACTCATGAACTTTCCTGGGCTGATTTAGAATTCTCAGATCTCAGCCTCCTGAGTACGTGGGGTTACAGGCATGAGCTACCACTACCACGCGTAAACATGTCTTCTTAAAGTCGAGTTATAAGGCCACAGGCATCAGAGTGAAATGAAAATGGACTTCTGAGTTTAACCCCCCAGTTCTACAAAATCAAATCAACAAGTAGAAGACAAACACACACACAGAAACACACAAACACACACACGCCCCTGGTGAATGTCATTAGTGCAAAGAATTATAATTTTTATCGTTTGGTCAAAGATGAAGAGCAAAAATTAAATAAAATCTGACCTTTAAAAAAAAGATACCAAATTAGAGGAGAAATCACTGATTTTTCCTTGAGTTTTAACTAGGGGAGGTCTCTTGTGGCTCAGTGGGGTGGACACGGTAGGATGACAGGGGTTCTTGTGGTGGGGGAGAGGTGAATGTAATCAGCCCATTTAGGCAGACGGGAGGGTAGGGATTTTGAAGAGCAAGACATGTCATTTGCAGTCGAATAAAACTTATTTGAGAGCGCTGGAATCCACCACCACTTTTAAGTATCTTCGGTGTGGAGATGCTGGGGTGGAACAGGCTAATGGGACATAGAGCACACTTGCTTCCATGCCTGGGAACAGGTAAAGCTGTCCTGGCCCCCTGGGCTCACATCTTCATCTCCTACCCAATACTTGCTTTAATTGTCTGATTGAGTTTCTAGGGAAAACTGTGCACTATTGCTTTATGTACTGGAAAACAATTCAGTGACAACAATTGATTTTGGGACAGATTTTTTAGTGGGTGCTATTCAGACTTCCATAGAAAAGTTAATTCTGACCGTGTTTTTTTTACCCTGCTTGGCCCATGGAGACTTTTGGCTTCTCTGCTAGGGAACAGAAGAAAAGAGACATAGATGTGTTTTCCTTTGCCCTCCTAAATACAAACAAACAAATTAACAAGATAAAAGGAAAAGAAAACAAAAAACAGTAACAATAGCAACTGATAATGTGACCCAGCAATACCACTCTTGGGCATTTATCTGATGGACCACAAATCAGGGCACACTAAAGCCACCAGCACAATCATGTTCATTTCAGCATTGTTTACCATACCACGGGACAGAATCAACTTAGATCTCCCTCAGTGGATGAATGGGTCCATAAAATGTGGTGTATATATGCAATGCAATCATCTTTCTGATTTTAGGCTTCCATAGTTTTGGAGATGAGTTTGTGTCACCATGTTCTCCGTATAGTCTTCAGTCATGGGAGAATGAAGACGTCCTCTTCCCATCCCTCTCTTTCTGTCTTTGCTGTCTCTTTCCTTTCTCTCTACAGGTCTCTTTCATCCAGTCTCTCTCTCCTCTCCACTATCACTTCCTTCCTCTCTCCAACCTTCAGCCATTATCTTTTCCTCATTGGGTCTCTAAAACACCATGGCTCACTCCTGTAATTCTAGCTGTTTAGGAGGCTGAAATCTGAGGACTGAGGTTTAAATCCAGCTCAGGCAGGAAAGTGTGTGAGATTCTTATCTCCAAGGAATTGCCAAAAAGTTGGAAGTGGCACTGTGGCTCAAACAGTAGAGCACTAGCCTTGAGCAAAAAAGCTGAGGGACAGTGCTCAGGTATGAGCTCAAGCCCAGGATTGGCACACACACACACACACATGCACACACACACACACATGCACACACAGAGGCAATCAATCATCTGGCAAAGGAGACATTTTATTCCCCATGTTCCCTTTCTGCAGACTTTGGAGCATGTGCTGGGCTCCATTTCTGCTGCAGATGTAGGGGTCATTGTTTGCCTGGAGTGGTTTGGTTCTGAAGAAGACAAGTTGCTCATTCGTGCAGACCAAGCCTTCAGGTCGTTCCTACTTTGGCCAGAACTCATTTTTACTATATAGTTTTTTTAAGTAGCAAAGAAAAGAGAAAAGAAACTCATGGCCTTGGTAGTCAAGTCCAGGCTCACCTTAGAGAGGCAGAGTGAAATTTGACAAGTTGGTGAAGGCAGGAAGGAGTCAGCGGCCACGACCCTTACACTGATGGTGCTCCCACTGGGAAGCAGCCAGTGGAAGTGCTTTAGGAAAAAGAAAATAACTGCTTTCTTTACAAGAGATTTTATGTGCATTCATGTGGGGCCTCGTGGTTAGTTTATTAAAAGTTTTGTATTTTAATATTTGTTACCTAAATTTTCAGTTTATGCCTGTGCTTCTTCTTTTTTTGTTTTAAAGCATGATCTCCTTTAATAATGTAATTATAGAGGCATTCCTTGGTTTGTGAAGTTTTAAAAGCAATTGTGTACTGTTCGCTTTGACACACAGAATCTTCCCCTCGCCACACCTTTCCGTCCTTTTTTCTTTTTTCTTTTCTTGATCATTTCCCTTATTTTATTAGTTGAGAGCACAGGATGTGAGCCTATACTTTCTCTTTTTCCTCTTTCCTCTTCTTCTTCCTCCTCTTCCTCCTTCTTCTTTTCCTCCTCCTCCTCCTCCTCCTCCTCCTCCTCTTCTTCACCTTCTCCTTCTCCTCTTTCTCCTTCTCCTCCTTCTCCTTCTTCTCATGTATACGAGACAAGCACTCTACCACTAGCCCACACTCCTGGCTGCTTCTTCAACGCAGTTCTTAATGGCTGCTTAAAATGTCACATGGCTCCACAGAATGAACCTTGGATCTGGAAGTCTTGTTTATGACAGGTTTCCTTTCATGAATGATTACAAAGGAACATATATGTATGTATATATGTATATGTATAAATAGGAATGTGTACATATGTGTATATAATGCTCTTGTCATCAGGCAGCCTGTCCTTCCATTCCAAGATTGCAATCCTGCCAGACCTCCCCACTCATGCCTTTCTACCTTCCATGGCCAAATGCATGTCTACATGCCTGCCCTGGCTTTATTTGCTAAGTGCTGTTCTAGGTGATACTTGAGTTGTATCTAAATACACACACTCCTTCAGGTGAGTGTAGTAACCCCCCCCTCAAAAAAAAACCCACATGTATCATTGCTTGCCCTCTCAAGACAGGGCACCAAGGCAGCCTTAGGAATGAAGCTCACAGTGTAAATTCCTTCTATTTCTGTCTTGTGATACAACAATGTGCTCAATGCTTCAGAATTTTGAGATGTCTTAGATTGTTCAGACTACCACATAGTGAGATTTCAGTTTGTCAAAATAGCAATTCTTAGGGACCAGCAAAAAGGATGGAGGCCGTAAGAGAGTGGACCTCTAAACAGTCAGGGTCCAGCTGCAGTGACCACTTTACCACCTAGAGGCCTGTCAGAATGTGGCTCCTTTTTTTGGCATTGTGCAGTTTAGGGCTACCTTTGTTATTTTTCTTCAGGCAAATCAATGTAGGCGTCACTTGAGGAGAGCCCTACAGGAAAAAAATTTTCTTCTACTTGAGGTTTTTCAAGGCATTCAACTTTGTGTGTTAAGATGATCTTAGTTTATTCTTTTGTGTGAGAAATCCTCTGGTGACCTGCTGCTGATGTCGTCCTTGGGGTCCCCCAGCCCTTGGAGGAGTGTCAGATGTTTCATGCCTGAGAGTTATCGACTCCAGCACACATCCCACTTTCAGTTTCCAAAAGGCATGCAAGTCAGGCGCTTCATCTTTCTGCCCACAGAATCTCAGTATTCCCTGAAACTCGTCTTAATCAAAAGCATGTCATAACGATTTCCTTACAGCATCGTGCTGGAGGCAAGGATTGGTGCTAGAAGAGTGAAGGGATGGAGGAGGGAGCAGAGGAAGAGGGAAAACCCACATGAGAGTTTTCTATTTTGTTGGCTGCATCCAGGCCACAATCTGGTGCCCTGGGGTCACAAGATCCTAAGGAGGTCCAGATATGGGGAGGAAGGGAGAATGCACCATAAGCTCCAGTTTCCTTTGTTGGCAAGAACCCCCTGGGCACTTCTGGCTGTGTATTGTGGGTGACAAACACATCCAGGTATCTTGTACACTAAGGAAGTCCTGAGTTAGGACACAAGAGTGTTTACCTGATACTTGACCCAGAGGAACTTGCTGAGGCAGACAACGGGAAAGGGCCCAGCATCTTGGAGAATCACTGTGGGCTGTAATTAGGCTGAGTATGAGGAGGGTGCAAGAAGCAGGACTATCAAGCAACCCAGCTCCTATCTCTGCACCCCTGTTGTTGGCTTGCCTGTGTCTACTATGCTGCATCCATAGGAAGGCAATTCCCTGGTGAGGTTTCTTCAGAGCTCAGGTGCTGTGTAGCTTTAACTGGCACACCTCACTTTCTCAGCTGTAATTGCCTTTTCCCAGTCCTGTTAGTTTCCTGTCCATCTACAGTGGGTTATCTACTTCCCCTGAGCTAACAGAATCTTTTTAAGACACCTGACACTAGCTATAGCATTCTTTTTGCCAATCCTGGGCTTGAACTCAGGGCCGAGCACTGTCCTTGGATTTTCTAAAGACTAGAGCTCTACCACCTGAGCCTCAGCACCACTTCTGGCTTTTTTCTATGTATGTGGTACCGAGGAATCGAACCCGGGTCTTCATGCATGCTAGGCAAGCACTTTAACCACTAGGCCAAACTCCGGGCCCTAGCTATGGCATTTCTTTGAAAGGAATCAGGGTGTGCTGTGGACTGAAGAATGTTTGTATCCTGCATGAATATATATTATAACATTTGAATCTTTAATGGGTTGGGTGGGTAGTTAGGCATTTGGACAGAGAATAGGTCATGAGGATGGAGTCCTCATGGATGGCATTAATGTCTTATAAAAGAGACCCTGGAGGCTTTCCTCCTCTCCCATCCCCCACACAGACACAGCGTGGCACTCGCCAGACACTGAACCGGCCAGCACCTTTATCTTGTGATTTCTTTCTTCCAGAACAATGGAAAGTAAGTTTTAGAGTCTATGGGCCATCCTTGTTCATGAGGATTTGTGGTAGGAGATTGACTAGAGTAAGGCAGGAGTTGAGAAGGGGCCAAGCTCTGGGAACAGAGATAGAGAAGCAATGTATGTCTTACAGCTGTTCATATGAAGGGGACAAAGGCAAGCTTTGACCACAGCTGTCTTGGCATGAGTGATCCTAGGCAGAAAAATTACAGCTCCTAAAATGGATCTGGAAAGGTTAGAATTTTACTTTAAGAAGTAATTACTGGCATCAGGAGTTTGGCCTAGTGGTAGAGTGGCTCAAGTGATAGAACTTTAGCCTTGAGAAAGCCCAAGACACTGCTCAGGCCCTGAGTTCAAGGCTCATGACTGGCAAAAAAAAAGTCAGTGTTAATGCAATCTTAAAAAAAGAAGTAATTCCTTTAGCTGCCTTTAATGAGTCCTCCTGTCCAGACTGCTAATGTGCGTAAAACTACCATAAAACATTTCCAAAATGTGTAATTAGCGCTCTTTACTAACAGAATTGCTTGCAGAGTAGCCCCACCTTGTGGAGAGAGAAGTCTAAAAATATTTTAATGACAAGCTACACAATTTGAATTTTAATATTTTAGGTCTTTTCAGAAAACACATTACTTTAAAGTTTTACACAACCAGACCAGAATATTGTATGTAAAGCAGATGACTATCATTTGTCATAAGTGATGAAGACACTTTATCAGGTGACTGATAAGATACTTTATCAGTATCTTAAAAGAAGAACCCTTATGGTTGATTTCTTGCACAGAAAAATCCACTTTGTAATTTCAAGGGATTCCCATATGTCATTTTAAGAGACTGGTACAAGTGTGTTCATTGAGGCTTGAGTAAGGATTTCACTGAGCTCAAAGAGGCTCAGGCAACCATTCATGGATTGACAGAACAAGAGGACAGAACCAAACTATAGAGGTTTTGTGTTCTATAGCCAAAATGTCCTGTGTTTCCCAGACAGGTCAATGATGCTGTGAAAATGCTGCAGGTTGATGCATCAGGTAAGATAAATGCCAGTGGAAAAACTGAAGTGGAAAGCCACATCTCTTCTTTTCAGATTTTTGTGTGTGTGTGTGTGTGTGTGTGTGTGTGTGTGTGTGTGTGTGTCATGGGGCTGAATGCAGCCTGGGCGCTGTCCCTGAGCTCTTCAGCTCAAGGCTACCACCCTACCCTTGAGCCAAGCCTCACTTCCTGTTTTCTAGAGCTTAATTGGAGATAAGAGTCTCAGGTCCTTTGTCCCCGGGCAGGGTTTGAACTTCGATCCTCAGATTTCAGCCTCCTGAATAGCTAGGATTACAGGCATAAACCACCCTGCCTGGCACTTTTCAGAAAATTTTAAATTATTTCTGTACTTTTAAATATTGAAGAAGACCTGAACACAGAGTCTTGGGTCTCTCCCCTGCAGGCATCACTGGCTACCTTCATTTTGCAGAAGTGTCCAGACTTCTCCAGTTATCCATTTCTGAATCTGACCGGGCAGAAGTTTGGAAAAAATAGTTTTATAAGATTTCAGGTTTTTGTTGTTGTTGTTGTTGTTGTTGGTTTTCTGGTTCAAGGAATAGGGCAAAGGAGGGTGTATTTTCTGCCTCCCAAGAAGCCCTAGGTGTGGGCTGATTGCTGCCTCTGGTGCCTGACACGAAAGCTTCTCAGACCCTGGAAATCTTTATAGCTATCCGAGTGTCTAATGCTATATGTCAATGCATATCTAGTGTCTATCTCCACTTTCCTCTTGCCCCCAGGTAGTTTCAAGATGGGGTCTGTGGTTGCCAGAAGAACCAGCCTGTGATTGTTTCCTTGGCATTGCTCCCTGACTTTTAGGGAGGGAAAAACAGCTAGAGATTGATTTGGTCACTAATGGCCAATGATTCAATCCATGGAGCCAATGGAAGAGAACCTCCAGGAACTCTCTCAGCATGGGGTCTGTGAATGAACAGGTCCATGTGCCTGATCCACTCCATGGAGACAGAAGCTCTTGTGTTTGGGCCCCTTCCAGACCTTGTCCTCTGTCTGAACCTCCTTATCTGGGGTTGACTGCTCTGTGTATTAACAGGTCCTAGTAAGGGAAGTGTTGGAGTTCTGTGAGCCTTCAGACATAAGCGAATCAGAAAGTCAAGTTCACACATAGGAAGTCAAGCTCACACACCCCATTCTCTTGGGAAGGCCATTCCTTAATTTCACTTCTCATCTTCTGCTTCATCATTATCTGTCATAGGTATTCATATCTGCCTCTTTACTAGCTTATATTTATTATACAGAGGAGGTATTATAAAAACACCATCTTTATTATTTCTCCTTAGAAAACCCAAATATATGACTTTGAGTCTTTCAGTTCAGTGATCTAAGGATCATTCCTGTCTTAAAGTTTGATGTTTTATAAAATTATCTCATTGCCTTTATAAGACAAAAGCCACTGAAGACTATTTCCGTAGTATAAAGTTTGAAGGTCAGATATTCCTGTCCTGCAGGACTTCACTAGTTGGTTAAATCACAGAATTATTGTACACGATAAGAGCTGGACATTTTAGCCTAAACAGTCATAAGGGGATAGTTGAGACTATCATGTTATATTTAGCTTCTTATTTATTTATTTTCTAGAGGGAGTATTTTATTTGTCACATTTACACTGTGTCCTAATTAATCTCAGGCTTTCTATTACTCTCCCTGCTTCTTTCATCATTTTCCCAAAATAATTTTAATGGATTTTATTATTCTGTCTTCATGGTTGCAGATAATCTATTTTAATAGAATGCAACTTCCTTCATCCTCCTTATTGACTGAGTCCACTTTCACTAGTACCCACCCACTGACAGACTCTATTTCTCTCCCATCCCCTCTATTGATCTACAACTTTCATTCAGTTTCTTTATGCTGTTTTCATCTTCCAGTGTATTACAAAGTTATTCGCCTTTCTTTCTTCCCCCTCTCTCCCTTTCTCCCTTTCTTTCTCTCTCTCTTTCTCTTTCTTTCTTTCTTCCTTCCTTCCTTCCTTCCTTCCTTCCTTCCTTCCTTCCTTCCTTCCTTCCTTTCTTTCTTTCTTTCTTTCTTTCTTTCTTTCTTTCTTTCTTTCTTTCTTTCTTTCTTTCTTTCCTTCCTTCTTTCTCTCTTTTCAGTCCTGGATCTTGAACTCAGGGCCTGAGCACTGTCCTTGGACTTTCCCAAGGATAGAGCTCTGCCACTTGAGCCACACCACCATTTCCAGATTTTTCTATGTATGTGGTACCGAAGGATTGAACCTGGGTCTCCATGCATGCTAGGCAAGAACTCTACCACTAGACCAAACTTCTGACCCCATCTTCTTTCTTTTTCCCTTTCCCTTCTCCTCCGAGTTAGTTCCTTAGTCTGGTTCATGTTCTATTTATCTAGGAAGATAATTATGTATATGGATGGATGGATGCGCATATTCGTGATTATGTATGTCTTTTAGGTCTAGTTTCCACATGAATGAAAACACATAGTTCTGTGCTTGACCTTGGCTTGTCCCACTCAATATCATGTTTGCCAATTGTATCCATTTTCCTGCATATAGCATGATTTTATATTTATGATTATGTGATAGTCATAGTATGCACGTGTTCAAATATTTTTATGTATGTATACATGTACATGTATGTGCATGTCCATCCATCCATCCATCCATTTCTATCTATCTAGCTATCTATCTATCTATCTATCTATCTATCTATCTATCTATCTATCTATCTGTCTATTTATCCATCCATCATCTATCCATCTATCTGTCTGTCTATTTGTCTATCTGTCTCATCTTCTTTATTCATTTGTCTGTTGTCAATGTAGGTTCTATCATTTTTCTGTAGTTAATAGTGCTACAATAAACATGCATATACAGTTTTCTTTCTAGTATATTGATTCACTGTCCTTTAGGCATATGCCCCATAGTGGTATGGCAGAGTCATAAAGAACTACTTGTAGTCTTTGGAGGAAGCTCCATGTGGATTGCCTTAGTAGCTACACTAGTTTACATTCCCACCAACAATATATAAGGTTCCTTTTCTCCCAAATCCTTAATCCAGCGCCTTAGACTGCTAAGCCAGCTACTGCTACCCTGCTGTTTTTCTCCCAAATCCTTACCAGTGTTTGTTGTTATTTGACTTGAGTGAGATGGAATCTTAGTATAATTTTGATTTGCATGTCTTTTTCAGCTAAGGGCATGTAACACTCATATATCATTAGTCATTTGTATTCTTGGGAGAAGTCTGTTCAGTTTGAGAGTATATTTTCTATAGGATTGTTTGCTTTCTTGTTGTTTAATTTTCTGAGTTCTTTATATGCTAGATATGAATCCCTTATCTGCTGACAACTGACAAAAAATTCATCATTCTTCTATTATAAAAACTTGGAACCAGCACAGTAGCTCACACCTATAATCCTAGCTACTCAGGAGGCTGAGATCTGAGGATCAAGGTTCAAAGCCAGCCCAGGCACAAAAAGACTTGAGACTCTTATCTCCAGTTAACCTCTAGAAAACAGGAATTGGCCATGGCTCAAGGGCAGGGTGGTAGCCTTGAGCTGAAGAGCTCAGGGACTGCCCAAGCCAAGTTCAAGTCCCATGACTCACAAAACAAAACAACAACAAAAAACAAACAAACAAAAAACCTTGGGAAGTTACTAGGAGTAGAGGGTTATGCCTAAATTTAAGAAATTCTGCAGATAATAAATTATAGCAAACATTACATTAAACCAGGGAAAATCAAAATCAATTTTACCTTACAGAATACAGCAGAGAAAAAAAATCTAGAAATGATGATTACTTTGGAATAAAGATTTAAAAAATAAATACTCAAAACTCAGTAGATTTTCTATACACCAAGCAATGAATAGACTGAGAAAGAAATGAAAAAGCAATTCTATTTACAATAGCCTCAAAAATAAATAAATAAATACCTAGCTATTTGTCTAACCGAGGGAATGAAAAACTTTTACAATGAAATCCATAAACCCTTGAGCAAAGAAGTTGAAGAAGACATCAGAAAATCGAAAGAGACTTTCCAGACTCAGGGATCAGCATAATTTATGTCATGAAAATAGATATACTGCCAAAAGCACTATATAAATTCAATGCAATACCCACCAAAATCTTAGTATCATTCCTCACAGAATTAAAGAAATCAATCTAAAACTTCATATGGAGGCATGCAAGACTAAATGGCAAAAGCAATTCTAAGTACATAAAAAAGATGATTGGGAAGGGGTTGGGGAAGGGGTATCAATGTGTGAGAAGTAATACACCTACTATCTGGTGAATATAACTCTAACCCCTCTATACATTACAATAAAAACATTTTAAAAAGTGTGTTAACAAATACAGACATATTTCAAACAACACCTGATGATATAGTTTCAAGCCCAATTAACATATTAAAATATGTAGCATCTAAGAGAGATAATTAAAACTTATGACATGAGAAAACACTGTCCCATAACTAACATGCTAAAAGAAGTTCACACACACACACACACATACACACACAAAGAGCACCACTGGAGTAACACAATGGCAGATTTCAAATGTACTGGTGTACTAGTGTGTAATACTTATGTACTTTATATTTTATGTATTTTTTTCCATGAACTTGAAAAAAACAATAACACATTATTCTTAGCCTGATACTTGTGTCTCACATCTGTAATCCTAGCTACTCAGGAGACTGAGATCTGAGGATCGTGGTTCAGAACCAGCCTGGACAGGAATGTCAATGAGACATTTATCTCCAACTACCAGAAAACCAGAGCAGAGCTATGGCTCAAACTGAGAGTGCTAGCCTTGAGAAAAAAAGCTCAGGGATAACACCCAGGCCCTGAGTTCAAGCCCTATGACCCAAGTAAAAATTCTTAATATTTAAAAGGAATCTTTAAGAACTTGCACCTGGGGTTTCTGTGTGAACTGTTGTTTCATGTGTACAACCCGCCTTGACCATTGGCATCCCTCAGTGTGTGGCAGAGAAGCCATCCCTCCATTTCTCTCTCATCTGTCATGTGCAGCTTTTCGAGACAGAGAGTACTGAGAAGCCTTTTTTAAAATTTAATTTAAATTTGCTTTTTGAGTACTGAGGAATGTTGATTGAATTCATGGATAATTTTGGAAGAGGAGACACAGGAGCCAGTGAGGTACAGAAAGGAGAATTTATATAACTCCTATTTCTCTTCCCTTCCCCTCTGCCATGGCTTCCATTTGAATGCCCCCTCTCTTCTTTTAAGAACTAGGGAAGGGCCAGGAGCATGGCCTAGTGGTAAACTGGTTGCCCAGCATGCATGTAGCTCTGGTTCGTTTCCTTAGTACCACATACACAGAAAAAGCTGGAAGTGGTGCTGTACTCAAGTGATAGAGTGCTAGGTTTGAGAAGGCTCAAGGACAGTGCCCAGAACTTGAGTTCAAGATCCATGACTGGAAAAAAAAATAACAAAGAACTAGGGGAGCCCCAACAATTTGTTCTGGGTGCTGGGCTGTGCTGAAACTAAACTGACTTTCAGCCCCGAGAGATAGAGCCCACTTGGCTTGACCAGGGACAGTCCCCCGAGAGTCTGGGCCACCTGGCTTTCCCCAGTGCAAGGAAATGTACATGTCCCTCTGTCATTCCTCTTGAGTTTAGTGGGATTTGTTATGGCATTTAAAATGGTTTGTGTATGTAGTTTGCAGTTCTGCAAAGATCTAGTAGCAAATCAAAAGAAATACTTTAAAAAATTCTAAGTAGTTGAACATAAAATTTCTTTGTGATTGATTTCCAATTTCATCATTCTTATAGAAGATTGTGACTTGTGTGATTTCCATACTTGAAAATGCATGGAGTGTTCTAATAAAGGACAGTTTTTTACTAATCATTGAAGACACCTGAAAGAATAATGTTTGGTGAGAATGTTTACTATATTTTTATTAAAACAATTATTTAGTATATCTCTTCCTGGTATAGTTCTTCTGTTAATGTGGCCTGTAATCCTAACCCATTTTCTTTATTTTAATTTAACACTGTCTTTTAGCACACAACTGTTCTATACAGATTATACCTCAGAACAATAAAGTAGTTACCCTGCTTTAATTTCTTTTGCAGGAGCTGTGGGATTAATGTCTTTTTCTCACCCCATTATGAGGGTTGTGGAGTCTCCCACAGCAAAGATTGGTTTACAAGAGAAAAACAGCAAATTTAATTCACAGCCCTTTTGTATGATGCTCATGCATCATACAAAATAAAACCCCAAAGACCAAGGGAAAGCTATTTGTGTAGGGGCTTAGATTTGCTGAGAAATGGATAGCTGTTTAGAAATGTCATTGGAAAAAAAGCATCTGACTTAATGTAATAGGCATGTTCTGTCCAGGGACAGACAAATGTAATGGGATGAACCCAGAGAGGTCTGTCTGTCCAGATTCTTCTTGGCCTCTGGGCAGCATTCTTTCTCCTGCCTGTGGGGTGGAGCTGAGGTGCAGTGGATGAGGGTTTTATGACCTAGTATTAGACAAGAGCAATTTCAGAGAATTTCTTTATGGTCAGCCCCTGGGCAGGAAGACAGGGAAAGGTTAGAGTAATAATTCTACATTTTATGGCCTGCTTTGGGGAAAAAGGGTTCTCAGTTTTTTTTAGACCTGCATTGGGGGAAAAAAAAACTTAGACAACTGAGGAGCAATTGATGGGTAGGCAGAGAAAGGCAGAGACTTTGTTTTTGTGGCCTCTCAATGTCTTGTTAGTTCACGGTCCCCAGCAAGCCAGAGAGTCTCATTTCCTGAGCTCTACCTCTGTAAAGCTTTTATTTTTTAATGCTACTTTGTTTGCTCATCATATTGAAGCTGTTCATTTTCTGAATGTGTGCCATGCGTGTCTTTACCTAGTCTTAAAAATCAAAACGATGGAAGGAAAATGATCAAAAGAAAAATTGGAAAGGGCACAAATAGGCAATTCACAAAGGAAAAAAGAAAACAAACCATAAAATCAAATGTCTAATAAATAGTTAAAGAAAATCTTCTGTTTCACTCTTGTTGAAGGCTTGCAAATTAAGCTTGCAAGAGGTAGCAGTTAGTCATTTACCGTTTGGCAAAGATGAAATAAGATTACATTCAATTTTCCCATGGAAACTGGAGGGTATTACTTTCAAGATATATATATATATAGTAATTTGTTGAAATAAATAAACTAAGGTCTATAGAAAGATTTATACCTGGGCATTTTCATTAGAGTACTCTTTACAACAGTGAAGCATTGCAGCTGGCTTAATGTTAACAAGAAGCCCTGCCTAACTGAAGTAGGACCCACTTGATTAACGGTACATTCAGTCAGCAAGTCATAGTCTATAGGAGATTCTCTCTCTCTCTCTCTCTCTCTCTCTCTCTCTCTCTCTCTCTCTCTCTCTCTCTCTCCCTCCCTCTCTCTCTCTCTCTGTCTCTCTCTCTCTGTCTCTCTCTCTCTGTCTCTCTCTCTCTGTCTCTCTCTCTGTGTGTCTCTGTCTCTCTCTCTCTGTCTCTCTCTGTCTCTCTCTCTCTCTCTCTCTCTCTCTCTCTCTCTCTCTCTCTCTCTCTCTCTCTCTCTCTCTCTCTCTCTCTCTCTCTCTCTCTCTCTTTCTCTTTTGCTCATGGCTGGCACCAGACTGCTTGAGCACATCTCTACTGCTAACATTTTGCTGGTTAAATGGAGATAAGAATTTCAGGGATTTGTCTACCTGGGCCGGCTTCAAAACACTATTCTCAGATCTCAGCCTCCTGAATGGCTAGGATTATAGGTGTGAGTCACATAAGAAAAAAAGAAAGAAAGAAAGAGAAAAAGAGAGAGCAAGACAGAAAGAAAGAAAGAAGTGGAAGGAAATAAGAGCTGAGAATTTCTTACAGATTTGAAGAATATATGTTAATGCTCAGACTGTGAATATTTATTTTTCTAATAATTTCTGTAATACATTTGTACTAATTTTGTTGTTGTTGTTGTTAGTTGTGGGGCTTGAGCTCAGTGCTGGGTGCTGTCTCTGAGCTCTTTTGTTCAAGGCTAGTGCTCTACCACTTTGAGCCACAGCTCCATTTTATGTGTTATTTCTTTAACATCAAAACCAACTCTTAAAAGTATTAGCATCAGAATAATTTAAAAGAGGTTAAGATGATAAATAAGAGAATGTTACTACTTCTAATGAGAAGGAAATAATAAAAATTAACTCAAAGTAGCTTGACTACGTAAAAAGATTTGCATGTTTCTATTCTTTGTATGTTGATATCAAAGTTCTTGCCTCTTCTTTGTTCCATCTTTTATGCAAACAATTATATTTTACTGGTTTATTATTTTATTATTTATCTGGATTCATTGCGAACTTTTGAAAGAAGTCTTTGAAACATAGATATAATATTCTTATGGCTTTCTCTCCCCACAGAAACATTCTAACCTTCTTACTTCTCTGTAAATATGAGATAGTAAATGTAAATTATTGATAAGCGTTTGTTTATTCACTCCTGAAAAGGGGCTGGTTTGGTTTTCCCTGACAATTCAGGGCATGGGTGCATTCTCCTTTCAGCCACTGGATGGCAGCACATCTCCATTAGTGGGCAGCTGCTGTTAGAATCTCTTCTCTGAGGTAGGCGGCTTCATTTAACGTAGTTTAGAGCTTGGAAGCAAGGAAGAAAAGAACCCAACATGCAGTATCTCCGGATTAATCTCACTTTATTAACCTCCAAACATAAGACTTTATAGGGCATGAGATTGAAGTGCTGTAAATCTTGTAACTGGAATTCTGGGGATTTCTTCTTCAAAAGAAAAGGAAAAGGCTGATAAGCCCGTCTGCTGATGGAGATACAGTGCTCTTTTTATGTGTCTACAGATCCATTGTTAATGACAGAGCTCTACCAATTTGACATTCTTGCACTGCAAATACAATCTGCAACCACAATTCCCTGGGAGGGAACTATTTACAAACCTTAGCTGACAGCTCTAAGCAACGTCAATTGTTGCTCAGTGCATTGAATTCCGTCTTATGAATAATTCAAAATTCCAGTTTTCAATTCTACACCATTTGATAATCACTCAATTAAATAATAATGAAAAATGGCACCTGCTCATAGATTTCACTGCAAGGAAAAAAATATGTGAATTGCTCATGGTCCATATTCCCTCTTGCCTCAGTGTAGGTGAGCAGAGGAAAGTAGAAATGAAGAGTCGGAAAGTTTGAAGCCTCTGTTTCGTGAAGGGCACAGACAAGAACCATGAACTTGTAGGAAGGGCTGAAATCTGCCATCTGCCTAAACCAGTAGTTTCTTCTTGCACATTTCCACATCATGGTGAATGAATTAAAGAAGAAAATCAGTGGAAGAATTGTGGCATATGAGAGGACACACACCATCAAAAAGATAAACAGATATTATTTAATGAAAGGAATGATCATTTTGGTGGTACTGTTATGCAAGGTATATGTGCTATAAAATTATGTGTCACAGTACTGGGATTTGAACTCGGGTTTGAATTCTCCCTTAGCTCTTTTGCTCCAGGCTGGCACTCTACCACGTGAGCCATGCCTCCATTTTTGGCTTGTGTTGCTAATTATTTGGAGATGAGTCTCTTGATTTGTCTCCCTGGGCTGGCTTTGAACCTGTGATTCTCTGTAGAGGAAGGGGCATGGAGCAAATTCTTGAAACTTATATGAGACAGGACCTAGCATAGGAAGAGGGCTTTTCTGACAGGAGGTAGGGGTGCACTGGGAGAGGCAGAGCTCCCCACTCTGAGGGTGGGGGGGTGGAGCTGGAGCCCAGGAAAGGGATGGGAATTCCGGTCATTCTTGGCATTCTTTCATATCTTTATTATTGTTCAAGGATACTTTCATCTCCTTAGGTCTTACTTTCCCATATGTATTGAACAAAATTTTACGACAGAAATAAGAATCTTGAATTGATTTTAATAAGGTTTAATCTATGTAAGAGCTGAATAGAACTAATTAGGAAAAAAATAAACTGTATAAACAGACTGCTTACCATTTTGAACACTTTCTACAGGGCAAGCTTTTGTGATTTAAAAATGTTTTCCATTTCATTAATTTTCTTAAAAAAATCTAAAGAGTGAAATGTAATTTCCAAATGGGATAACAGTTTGAAGAAAAATTGCCTTCAACCGTACTTCTCTTGGGCGTAATTGCGGCACATTTTCTCCCGGGAGGCTGCTGCTTGCAGGTTTGTGCTGTTTTCTAGATTAGAAAGCAATAGATTGTCTATTCGCCTCCAGCACGCAGTGCATTAACCCCTCACTTTTTGCTTTTCCTGGCCTTGCTATTTGCAGGCCAAGAGTTGAGCATAGTCTGGTTTTTTTTTTTTTTTTCCTTCTCTTCTTTGCTTAGCAGCAACCACTATAAGGTGGTGTTCTCTGGGTCTGTCCTTGCTTTGCTATCTGATTTTAATTTGTTCCCAACCACTGCTCAGCATGACAGCGACAATGCAAGTGGTGATGTGAGAGAAGAGCTGAGATTTGCCAGATCTTGCTTTTCCTTTGGCCCTTCCTCTAGGAGGAGAAGAGAAGCAGAGGTGGAGGTGAAGTGGAGGTGAAGGAGAAGGAGGGGAAGAGAGTGGAGGTGGAGGAGAGGGAGGGGAAGAGAGTGGAGGTGGAGGGGAGGGAAGGGAAGAGAATGGAGGTGAAGGGGAGGGAGGGGAAGAGAATGGAGGTGAAGGGGAGGGAGGGGAAGAGTGGAGGTGAAGGGGAGAGAGGGGAAGAGAAGGTGGGGTGGGCATGCTGCAGGAAAATGGTTGGCCACTGGGATCCCTTAAATCCTTCTAGAATTTTCTGTTGGGATAGATTCAAATGGCAGTCCTCCGTTTAAGAAAATCTAAGGAAGACAGTGAGAAAGCATAGTGACATTTTATTTTCTGGCGGGCTGTTCCGGTTCCTGTCAGAACTCTTACCTCACAAGCATGTTTTCCTGTATGGTTCAAAGAAAGTTTTACCGATTCAGCGTCATTTCTGATTTTCCCTTTGATTTTGAGGTGTTGATTTAGGGTGTTTTCAAATGAAAATTTTACAAACTCCCAAGTTTTACTTTAATTTTTCTTTTACATTTTTCAAATCAGGTCTAGTTGTGCAGCCCAGGCTGGCCTCCAACTTGGGATCTTTCTGTCCAGCTTTCAGAATCCTGGCATTACAGGCATGCACTGTGATGCTCAGCAAAAGCTCTTATGTTTCAAAGGTTTGAATGATGGAATTTTCCATATTATGACTTATGTGCTTCAAACACTATCTTGGATTCCCATATGTCTTGGCAGTGCTTTGCTACTTTATTGTTAACTAGTTGTTCAGTTAACTCTTTCTTTTTCTTTTCTTCTCTTCCTCACATCTTCTACCTCCTCATTCTTTTCTTTTCTCCTCCCTTCCCTTCCCCATTTCCTTCCTTCCTCCCTCCCTCCCTCCCTCCTTCTTCTCTTCCCCTCCTCTCCTCCTCTCCTTCTCTCCTCCTCTCTTCTTCCATTCCTTTCCATCCTTTCCCTCTGTCCTGTTCTCCTTTCCTTTTTCTCCCTCAGGGCTGGATGTTGGTCTTTGCATATACTAGGGACGTGCTATCAGTGAGGTACGTTCCCACATCGCTTAGCTCAATTTGATCTGCTTTGCTCTTGTGTGTGTGTGTGTGTGTGTGTGTGTGTGTGTGTGTGTGTGTGCTCTAGTCCTGTGCTTTTGAATCAGGTCCTGGGTGCTATCCCTAGCTTTTATTTTATTGTATTTTATTGTTGGTATAGCATATAGAGGGGTTAGAGTTACATTCGTCAAATAGTGGGTACATTACTTCTTGAATGTTGTTACCCCTCCCCATATTTTTCTCCCATTTTCCCTTTCCCACCCCCTCCTAATCATCTTGTTTTCCCCTTCCTTTTCCTATTTCAAATAAACAAATAAATGTCTATACAATATATACCAGGTAACAAAGTCAGGTACAGTAACAGCATGAGATAAACCATAAAGGGAAAAGAAGAGAAAAGAAATAACTTCCACATAGTAAGAACAACAACCACAAAGATAAACTCATTTCTTTATCTTCGAGTTCATTTCCCTTAGTCTCATCCTTTATGGCCATATGTATGTTCATAGCTTTTGCAATATTGTGATCCTCTGCTAGGAGAATCCTAGATGTATACAAATTATTATACATGAGGGAAACAATGGGTTCCTTTGGGTCTGGCTTACTTCACTTAATATGATTTTTTTTTCTGAGTTTCTCCATTTCCTTAGTAATGGGGTGATGTCACTCTTTCTGATGGCAACATAGAATTCCATTGTGCATCCACATCTTCTTGGTCCGTTCATCTACTATGGGCCTCTGGGTTGGTTCCACGTGTTAGCCATGGTAAATTATGCTGCAGTGGACATCGTTGTGCTAGTAGCTTTCAGTGTGTCCTGGTTTATGGACATTTGGGAAAATGCCCAGGAGTGGGATTGCTGGGTCTTAGGGGAGCTCTATGTTCAGCATTCTGAGGAACCACCATACTGCTTTCCAGAGTAGATGAATAAGTTTACACTCCCACCAACAGTGTAGTAGTGATCCCTTCTGGCTACATTCCTGCCAAAATCTATTCTTGAGATTGGCTGTTCTAATTGGAGTGGAATCTCCAAGATGTTTCAATTTGCATTTCCTTTATGGCCAGAGATGTTGAGCGTTTCTTCATGTGTCTACAGGCCATTCTTATTTCCTCTTCAGAGAAGTCTCTCTTTAAGTCTTTAGCCTCCTTTTTAATGGGATGGTTGTTTCTTTGAAGATTTGTTTTTGAAAGATTCAATTTTTTAGCTGTTGGTATAGTTTACATATGAAGGCCCTTGTCTGTTATATGGCTAGTGAAGACCTTCTCCCACTCTGTGGGCTTTCTATTTAACTTGCTAGCTATGTTCTTTGCCATTCAGAAGCTGTGCAGTTTATTGCAATCCCATTTGTCCAAACTTCCTTTAATTTGTTGTGTTTCTGAGTCGTTATTAAGAAAGTTTTGACCTGTGCCAAGGCGACCTAATGTATCTCCCATTCCTTCCTGTAAAGTTTTAAGGGTATCTGCTTTTACCTCAAGGTCTTTGATCTATTTGGAATTAATTCTGGTGCAGGGTGATATATAAGGATCCAACTTTAGTTTTCTGTAGGTTCTTAATTTTGCTAGCATGAAGATGCTGTCTTTTTTCCATGCTATCTTTTTGGCTCCCTTATTGAAGATTAGGTGGCCATAGGTCTGTGGGTTGATTTTTGGGTCTTCAGTTCTATTCCATTGGTCCTCAAACCTATTTTTGTGTCAATATCAGGCTGTTTTGATTACTAGAGCTGTGTAATAGAGTCTGAGGTTTGGTATTGATATTCCTCCAGCATTGATCTTTCTGCTGAGGATTGTTTTTGCTATTCAGGGTCTTTTATTATTCCATGTGAATTTTTGGATTGCTTCCTCTATTTCCTTAAAGAATGACATTGGGATATTGATGGGTATTGCATTGAATTTGTAGATAGCCCTTGGCATGAGTGCCATTTTCAAGATATTAATTCTTCCAATCCAGGAGCGTGGGAGGTTTTTCCCACTTCCTCAGTTCTGCTTTAATTTCCTTTTTCAGGTTTTTACAGTTTTCATCATATTGTTCCGTGCTTTTTTTGACACAAAGTTAGTGCTCTACCACTTGAGCCACAGCTCCATTTCTGACTGTTTTATTTTGAGTAGCTTGTTAGAGGTAAGTGTCTCATGGGCTTTCCTGCCTGGGCTGGCTTTAAACCATAATCCTCAGATCTCAGCCTCTTGAGTAGCTGGGATTACAGGCTTGAGCCACTTGCTTCTAGCTATTTGCCCTACTTTGTAATGGAAGAGTATATTAGAAACTATCAATAAATTTATAGTGGTTGCCATTGGTGGGATTAGTGAGCCAGACTAAATAATTTTATTGAAATGTATAACATTTCTTTGCAAATTATTCTCACGACATGGAGTCAGTGTCATAACTATGACCACTGGATGAGGGCTTCCTTCAGCTCCAATCTCCAGGCAAAATCCCAAACCTTTCATAAATTCCATACACAAAAGCCCTTTCAAGGAATCCCTCAATAAGGGGTCTCATAAATAGAAGTTTTAGCAAGGATTCCTTTTAGTACAACAAGAAAATATAGCAATAAATTGGAGAGAGAGAGAGAAACACATGCTGTATACATGCCAAATGAGAATCAATTACATGGTGCCTTGTATCTGTATTTTTAACACCTTCTGAGCTTTGAGAGGACACTCTGGTCCTTGAATATGATTTTGGGAGGGTATAATGCATGCTCTAGTTTATCTAGAGGCAAGAGGACTTTCTTTTCTTTTTCTTTCTTTTATTTTCAGGCATAGGGCTTGAACTCAGGGCCTGGACATTGTCCCTGAACTCTTTTTGCTCAAGACTAGCATTGTACTACTTTGAGCCACAGCACCGCTTTTGGTTTTCTGGTGGTTAATTGAAGATAAGAGTGTTGTGGTCCTTCCTGTTTGGGATGGCTTTGAACTGTGGTCCTCAGAGCTCAGCCTACTGAGGACTGATGAGAGTACCTGCCTTATATGGACAGTTTTGTCTTTCGGCTCATACTCTTTACTCATGGTGGATGCTTTTGTCTTCCTTGTCTCCTCATCTGTCTATTCTGCCTCACTATCTGGAAAAGGAATTTGTACCACCACGTTTGATCTTTAGAGTCTTCCTTTGCTAACTTTTGTCCATAGAAGCCATCTTTCACTTTTCATGGTATGGTATTTAGAAGTTCAAAAGTAATACAAAGCAAGTAATTTTTCAGTTTAATTTCTCATCAAATACGTAATCATCAACCTAAAGCCGTATTTTTAAAATCCTTGCCTTCTCTTGGCCTTCATATTTCCATACCAAAGTACATTCACATCTCCTCTGGGAGTTTACTAATCAATGAAAAGTTACTGTATGTAGCTATTGTGCCACTTCCTTTGGAACTTTGAGTTATCCTGGTGGTTGCATTTGAATATAAGGCTCATTGTTGGCCTCTTTCACTGGCACAGTTAATAAGAGACCAAACTCAGGACTCAGTTCCTTAAGAAGCAGGAGCTACATGTTGCAGTAGAAGGCAAATTACTAAATACATTAGGATAGGAATGTGATGTGTGACTATAATGAACTGGTTATCCTTTCACCCTGAGCCCTGCCAGGAGGCTGAGAAGCTTGCTTTGGTAAGAAGTAAGCATTGCTATTCATCCTCAAAGAAGCCCTGAAGAAACATTTGGTATGCACAGAGTTTCTATAATTTACTTTTGTTAGCAATAAAATGAATTTATTCTTTATGTATGCAGTAAATGGAATTTATATTTGGTCTCTGAAATAATATTTCAGCATTTTTGTGCTGTTGCAAAAGAAAGCAGTAGCTGAGATTTGTCTTGTGACATCTATAAGTAGTAATGACGTTTATTATAAGTTATGTTATGGTGCCTAAGAAAGGTAAAATATAGCAAACACCAACCTGTAAAGAGAGTTATTTTTGTTTCCTTTAGCAGTATAAATTTTGTTTTGTGGGAAGTAACTCTAATATGATTTGTGCCTATAGGCAGTTTTGGGTTTAAAGACCTACTTAGCTCCTTGGATCAGGTTACATGTGGCACCATTCTCCATTCTGTCCACTTCGTGGACAATGTGAATTCCCAGAAGTACAGTGTCCAATAACTGGGCACTGGTGGCTTAGACCTGTAATCCTAGCTACTCAGGAGGCCCAGATCTGAGGATCATGGTTCCCTTATCTTCAGTTAACCATTAGAAAACCAGAAGTGGCACTGGTGCTCAAAGTGGTAGAGTGCTAGCTTTTACACTATGTATCTCAAGCACTTTCCTAACACTTCCTAATCACAATACCTAGATTAGGATTTTCTTCTACACCAAAGGATGTTTGATTCCATTTCTTCACACATTTTTTTTTTCCTGTAGGAAAGGAAGAGGATTTCCTGAGGGCAGCACCTCAGAGAAAAGGCAAAGGAAGTGAAAACTGCCATGCTTCTTTGAGACATTAGCTAGTTTTTTCTTTCTCTGCTTAACAAAAACCAGCAACAGAATGACTCCAGATATAGCCCTGAAAATCGATCCCTGGTTTCACTGGACTTCTTGTTTTTTATCCTACAGCTGGGTTGTCCTCTTGGGTGTCTAGAGAATTTTTCTGTGCTTTGGATGGGAGTTACAAGAGGAGAAGCATGCAGCCTGAGGAGTTACCATCTTCAACATCAGAGCTATGGCTTGGATAAATGGTCCCCAAAGGCCCACGTGTTACTACAGGCTTGGGCTCCAGGGTGACACCATTTGGGGGCTGAGGAATGGGCCACAGAGGGCGTGCCCTTACAGGCACTGAGGGACTGCAGCTTCTTCCTGTTCTTTTTTGCTCCCTGCTCAAGTTTATCACACCCTAGGTTTCCTCCCATCCTATCCAGTTTCCCCTTCAGAGGCCCAAAGTAATGGCGTCCTCCCCAACCCCTCCCTCCTAGACTGGAACCTCTCTAGCTGTGAGCCATAACAGACAAACTTTTGCTCTGAGTTAATTGTGAGGTACTTTTTGTAATGCCAAAAACGGACTGATATAACAGAGTGCATCATTGTTACATCTTACTCTGCCTTGAAATGTATTTCCTACCCTCCCCACCCCCCCATGAAAGCCTGAAATCCTGACATTTTTTTTGTTTGGCCAGTCCTGGGGCTTGAACTCAGAGTCTGGGCACTGTCCTTGGACACTTTTTGCTCAAGGCTAGCACTCTGCCATTTGAGCCACAGCACCACTTCCGGCCTTTTCTGAGTATGTGGTACCAAAAAATAGAACCCAGGGCTTCATACATGCTAGGCAAACACTCTACCACTACGCTAGACTTCTGGCCCTGAAAATGGGACATTTTAAACTAGGCGCCCCCAAAGGAAATATGAGTTGGAGATTTTGTTCCTCGTATTTTGGAAAATAATTACAGTTTGGTATTTTATCATGTTTCTGTCTGAAGAAGGATCATGTCAATTAAAGGAGACACCATCAGGGTGAAGATTATTAGCTGCTTTTGGAATCACATCAGGGTAATTTTCCTTTCTCTATAATTAATACTGATCATATATTTGCTTAAAATTGAAGTTTCTGAGAGGGCAAGTAATTTAGGTAAAAGGTCAAACTCAAGCCTTTGGTTTTTTGGGGGATTATAAATGAAAATTTAATAAGTATGGTTTTGCTGAGTTATGTCTGCTTATGCAATATTTTCTTTTTGTTCCAAACAAGGAACATTTTGGATAACCAATGAGGCAATATAATCTAGAAAGCTCCTCTAGGAAAAACTATAGGGTAAGGTGTCATTTATCTGAAATAGAAATGTTTTGGATTTTGAATTATGATTTTATTGGAATAGTTGTGTATACATAATATCACACCTTGGAGAAGGAACTGAAGTCTTAATAGAAGACTCATTTATGCTCCTTACACACCATTAATGACAGAAGGGAATGTTACATTATTTTTGGAATATATATATATATATGTATATATAGTTTTACTATGATCTGTCCCATGAGGTTAGGTATGCCATTTTCATGTGCGGTATAATTCAGAAAATGAAACACTCTATTTATTTTTTTAAATAAAACTATATATATTTAAAAAATACAGTTTTGTTGTCACTAAGGTGTTGTACTGAGTGGGTTCCATTTCATAAACGAGGTAATGAGTATATTTCTTTCTCTTTCCTTCACTTCCCCCAGTTTCTACTTCCCCTCCTTGCCTGTAGTTCTGTAGTTTATTTACAGTTTTATATTGAATAGCATGATTGTATTTGTTCACCTTTCCTCCCTCCCTTTCTGGGTCCTATCTTTACTCCCCCGAAAAAGAAAAAAACCCAAAGCACAAACACCACCACTGCTACCCCTCCCCCTCGCCCCCATTCTTTTCAATCAATAGGAGGAGTTACACTTTTGGGCTCCCCTAGTTTGATTGTGGGGGAATGCCTAGAGTCCTCTATAGTTTATCATGTCAAGTTATATTTTAGATCTAATTTCCATGCGCCCTTTGTCTCTCTGAGTTTGGCTTCCTTTCACTTTTTTTTTAAAGAAATTAACATGATTTGTTTTAGGTCCCTCTATGCAAATGACATAACACTGTAATTTCTAATGGATGAGTAAAATTCCATTGTGTATAGATACCCTATTTTATTGATCCACTTATCTATCGTAGGGCATCTGGGCTGTTAGGAATTTTGATTTTGGAATCAAGGACATTGTCCTATAAAAGCACCTTGTAATTGCACTTTGCCATTTGGGAACGTTCGTATCTGGAGATGAAAAATGCCAATGAAGAGTCAAAGTCAAGAAGCCAAAAAGACTTACTATAGTAAATTTTGTGACCTGAAATTAGATTTCGCTGTTTTCTTTCACTCACGGAGCTTTGCATGGTTACATTTGGAAGAAGAATTTTCCGTGGTCCAGGGAGTATCATTTGCTTAAAGCATGGCAATCTGTGTTACTGTAGATTCAGTATACCCTCCATGGTAAAGTGACCTCATTTCAGATGATACACTTCCCTTTTTTTAAGTTTCCCGAGGGCCAGATTATAAGATAGTACACGTAATACTCACAGTAAAATAACATTGCCAGCTGGGAAGGTAGCTTAGTGGTAGAATGCCTGCCTAGCATGCATGAAGCCCTGGGTTTGATTCCTCAGTACCCCATACACAGAAAAAGCTTGAAGTGGTGCTGTGGCTCAAGTGGTAGAATGCTAGCCTTGTGCAAAGGAAGCTCAAGGACAGTGCCTAGGTGCTGAGTTCAAGCCCCAGAACTGGCAAAAAAATAACACTGTGGATTAGTTTCACATGTAGTATGCTTCAGTCATGTCTGGAAAGTTCCTGAAAGGTCACAGCACTGCACATCCCACCCTGTTCAAGGCTGATTGTTGACCAAACAGTATGCATAGCAGTACGCATAAGAAGCAGGATGAGAAGCAATTTCCCAGGATCCTTTCCACTGAGCCACGTGGAAGTGCCATCAGGGAAGCAAGCAGAAAGAGAGCCGTCCCGAGATCATCTTTCCCTTACCTACTTCCCAGTGACTTCCGCATGCAAAGTGTTATACACAGTATGCATTGTACATTTAGCCCAAGTGTCTCTCGTCCTCTAATCTCTGTTGGAGATTCATTTTATTCTATAATACAATAGCTTCCTGGAATTTCTCCTCCCTTTCTCTCTTCCTTTTCTGAATTTTAACAGATGAAGTTTCTAGCAAATCTGTGCAATTTTGAGAAGGTTTTGCTATTCAATTCCAATTTGTGAAAATGTTGGCAAAAACCAACAAGCCCTTATACCACTTTGCTTGAAGCTTTTATACTCATCATTTTCTTTTGCAAATGCAGCTCAAAGGAGGGTGGCATCATATATGATTAGGCTCTTGGTTTTCTTTTTTTTTTCCATGTTGTAATTAATAGAAGGGTTACATTATATTCACCAGATAGAAGGTGCATTACTTCACATACATTGATACCCTTTCTCATGTTTTGGTCCCCATTTCCCTTTATCCACCCCCACCCCTCATCTTGTTTTCCCCCCTTCCCTATCCTATTTCAAATAACCAAATACACATATATCCAATATATCAGATAACAAGATGAAATACTGTAACAATATGAGATAACCAAGGGACAGCAAAAGAGATGAGAGATAACATAGTACATTAAGGGCAACTTGTGTTTTTTAAACTAAATTAGGATAAAAAGATCTGGATATCGATGTTTTGGGTCTTGAATGTACTTAATAATCTTAGCATGCAAAGGCCAAATGGAAAAGTAAAGAATCAGAGTTTTGGAAGTGGCGCTGTGGCTCAAGAGTAGGGTGATAGCCTTGAGCTGAAAAGCTCAGGGACAATGCCCAGACCCAAAGTTCAAGTCCCATGACCAACCCTCCCCCCCTCCCCCAAAATCAGAGATTTGTTGACATTTCCTTAGATAGTCTCCAAAATGTCCTGTGTCTCTCAATGTTCATTTTGTTAATTGTTGTCATATCCAAGCTGGACAAATGGAGGCATCTTTGAAAGGTCAACTGATAATTCCTCCTCTCTCCCCACAACTCTCCCCTCCCCTCCTTCCTACTTCCTCGTTCCCTCCTTTACTCTCTGTCTTTTCTTCTCTCCCCTCCTGTTTCCTCTTTTTCCCTCTCCTTCCTTTTGCTCTGTGTTGCTTTATCTGTTCCTTTTCATTCCTCTACAGGAATAGCTTAGAGGTGAGAATTGTTAGGTCGGGGAGGAGAAACAGCCTCTTTTTACTCAGGTTGTCTGATCATTTCCTTTCAGGTAGCTTGGATTGCCATGGCTTTTACCTCATGTCTTGTGTACCATTTCTTTTCACTTTATCTCTTCCTTCCTGCACATGGCAACTGGTGTAATTCTTCCTACATGAGACTTTCATCAATTTAGTCTTGAAGGGGCTAATCCTAATCCTGGAAGGGGCTGACATGCACGTTCAACCTCCAGATACCTTTCAGAGACAAATCACAACGAGTCCTCACAACTGCTGCATAATAAGGGCTTTCTTCAACTCTGAGTCTTGCGCTGGATATTTCCACGCATGTTATCATGCCCTGCCTCTGCGAGTCTTACCATTCTTCTGTGCTTGCCCTGAATTCTCCCTTCTGAGGGCGGTTCTCTCTGATCATCAGAGCTCATCAGGCTGTATTTCAGGTGACCTCAGCCACCATCGGATGAAAGACAGCCACTGTGCTGATTGCCACCAGAACACAGCTGTCTGTGAACCCAGGGGGCTCTGCTTTCTCACAGTTTTATATTTTATTTTAATTAAACAATGTTCTTTTAGATTTAAACACAGGGTTTCAAGCATGTGCTCATGCCCGAGCATTTATACAAAGATGTGTGTAATGGATCTGTTGTGACATTTCTTCGACTTGCTCCTATTTGGGGACTTTCTTCAAGCTATTGACATCACTGTGTGTGTGCTAGATTCCATGTCGGCATTTTCCTTCCTCTTCCCAGAAGGTGTCACTGAAGACTGTTAGAAAACAACCAAGGTATACAGCCCTTCCTCAAGTGGATCTCCAGTGGCTCAAGGTCCTTGCCTCTCCAGGGGACAACAGGTCTTCCCGAGCACTGGCTAATGCCTATGTCACGAGCGCTGCCAGACCCAAGGCTGACAAAAGCGTCCTGAATAGGATTCCCAAGCTGGAAGGGGCGACAGCTCAGCGTTCACTCAGCCTTTGCCTAGCGAGTACTAGGAGATAAGGGTTGGATCTTCAGAACTGGATTTTAAAAATGTACTTGATTTCAGTATGGGAAAAGTGAAAAAATTGGGTGAAATATGATACTCTCCCATCCCACTGATTCATTTGCTACTTTTATACACTATTTACAAGACAAACCATGTTTAGATTGTAAGAATGAGTTTAGATTTTGACTGATGTTGGGACTCAGTAAGACATTCTTAGAGGTAGAAATCCATGGAAAATGTGTTCATGGGACAAAGTCAGACATGACAAGTGAACCAAGTGCCAGTGGCATCTAGCTGTGAGCCAAGCTATTCAGGAGGCTGAGGTCTTGAAGATTGAAGTTCAAAGGTAGTCTGAGCAGAAAATGGAATGAGACTCCATCTCCAGTTAATCAGCAAAAATGCTAGGTGGTTAGCAAGGCTCAAATGATATAGACTAGTGTGACCAAGATACCTGAGAAAGAGTAGGATGTCCTGAGTTCAAGTTCCTGAACAGGCGCAAAAGGAGAAATAAAGGAAAGAAAGTTAAAAATCTGAATTTCCATAGACCTATTGACTAGAATTTTCAGGTTAGGCTAATCCCATTCCTTGGAAATGGATTCCCTGGATTGATATTGCTACTAGTAACAACTCTCATAAATTAAAAATCTGGAAAAATGTGCCTTTGATGATACAATAGCTTTATTTGTACTTAAATCATCAATCATCTATAAGATAAGATCGTCTTCTTTATAACTTTGGCAACAAAAGCTCTGATGTCAGCTGCAAAAGGACAGAGTTGAGATTTAAATTTAGGGTGTCTGACCCTGTGGTTCAATTTTTCCATCAATCCACGTGGGGAAGGATTTAGAGATGGGGCTTCAAGGTCTCCATAGTGACTTCATAGGTCTCCATAGTGTCTCCATAGTTAGAGATCAGCATAACATGGTAATAGTTCAGTATACATGTCCTAGAGCAATAAGACTTATCCTTGTAATACTTAGGGAGATCACAATTCTTAATTACATTTTGTTTATAATTATATGCTATTTATGTACTATTTGTCATCAGTCCCCTGCGAGGGCAGAAAAATCATTGTTTGATTGATTCTGAGATGTATTTTTCACATTTTAATATCTACGAACTTGGAACTGCATCTTAAAATTGATCTTGTGTTTAAATTTAATTGGCGTCATTTAAATTTTGGGGGGGGAGAGTTGCATAAAATAACTATAGTTCACAGTTAGAATTTTGAAATGCTTGAATGTCTGTTTTTATGTGTGAAGTTTGTAGCCCAGAGTCTGTCCCAATTTGTTGAATGAGTGAGTGAATGAATGAATGAATGAATGAAAGTAGGGCTTTAATCTTACCCTTATCCTTTCTGGATAAAGTCTCCAGTCTATCTGTGGCTCACCCTTGTTCTCCGTAATTCCTGACCTAGAATTTGTACCAGCATTGTCATCTGTGAAGGTGGTTCTCGTACACAATGGGCACAAGAGCTCTCATGGGTAAGGTCGTGCAGACTGAAGCCTGGGAGAAACTGTAGACAAACTTTCCCAACTTTCCAAGGAGCAGTGCTCGATGGACTCTTTTCTAACCAGAAGCAATTTACTTCTTTGAGACAGAAATGGAAAGTAGAATAGGTGTCAGTTGTAGGTTAGGCTCATGCTGTGCTTTTGTCTGCGTTGATGACAATGGCTCTCAGGGATCTTCAAGGAGATTCTTTAAGACACTGGCTGCCGCTCCCTCAAACACAAGGGTGAAATTCAGCCACAGGGGCTTGGAAGATTTTGCAGTTTGCTGGAAAGCTTCAAGGGAATTGAGAATGAGTCTGCCAAACTCAGAATGGTTGCCATCAGCCATCAGCTTTCTGAGAGCTATGTAGTTCACAGATGGCTCTGAACGAGGGTGGTGCCTGCCGAGCCCAGCCAAGAGGGAGTGCGGGCTGAAATGCAGCTAATGAAAGACCAGTGATGTGAGAGTCGCAGGTTTACTGTCATTTTTATTACCTTTAAGTAGCTGTGCAGAGGTGTTCCTGGCCAACACACGAGTTTGTGACTACAATGCCTCTTGTCCCACGTGGCCCCTTTCATCATGGGCCCATCCCACCCCCCACCCCTCCCCTCAATTTTCTTGACTTTGTAGGACATACATAGGATGTTATGACTACATTCTCCTCCTGCTTCTTCTCTTCATTTGTCCACGCCCTTCCCCTTGAACACACTCACTCCCCCCCCCCCACTTTTCAAATGCCAGTTTCCTGGTATTCATTTCGTTGGACTTTGAGTTCGTTTTTCAAGGAATTATGCCATTTGAATTCTCCACTACATATACCAGACTTCGGTTAATACATGTTGTACACTTGCATACAACCTCATATATGTTTATCTGTATATTTTTACATTAGGTCATGTAAGAAAAAATATGTGGCTATTGTCTCTGTGATCTCTCAAGTTTTTTATTTTTCTAGGTCTATCGAATTCTTTGCACAGAATGTAGTATTCTTCCCAAAGGAAGGAGTAAACTTCCGTTGCATTTGTGATGCTAGTAGAACTTGAACTCAGGGCCTAGGTACTGTCTTTTAGCTTTTGTATTCAAGGCTAGCTCTACCACTTGAGACATAGCTCTTGCTTTTTGGTCGTTAATTGGAGATAAGAGTCTCAGACTTTTCTTCCTGGGCTGGCTTTGAACTATGATCTTCAGATCTTTGCATCCTGAGTAGCTGGACTTACAGGCCTGAGCCACCAGTGCTGGCACCAGTACCTAGCAGGGTCACCTGCTGATAGCAGATTCCAGGATCTGATCACTGCTTATGAACAGGGAGGATCAGACTATCCTGCCAGTCTCTACACCTTTTCCACAGCACCCCGAGGAGAGGGCTCTGTGCTTTCATTTATAGTTACAACAGGAAACAGCTGCTTATCAGCACACAGAGACTGAATTGAAAATACCGTGGGTCTTGACAGTAGCTTAATGGTAGAGAATATGTCAAGTATATATGAGGCCTTGGGCCAAACACACACACACATACACACACACATACACACACATACACACACATACACACACATACACACATACACACACATACACACACATACACACATACACACACACATACACATATACACACATACACATACACACACATACACACATACACACACATACACACACATACACACACATACACACATACACACACATACACACACATACACACACATACACACACACACATACACACACATACACACACATACACACACACATACACACACACACACATACACATATACACACATACACATACACACACATACACACATACACACACATACACACACATACACACACATACACACATACACACACATACACACACATACACACACATACACACACACACATACACACACATACACACACATACACACACATACACACACACACATACACATATACACACATACACATACACACACATACACACATACACACACATACACACATACACACATACACACACATACACACACATACACACACATACACACACACATACACACACATACACACACATACACACACATACACACACACATAAACACACACACATACACACATACACACACATACACACACATACACACACATACACACACATACACACATACACACACATACACACATACACACACATACACACAGACATACACACACATACACATACACATACACATACACACACATAAACACACACACATACACACACATACACACATACACACATACACACATACACACACATACACACACATACACACACACATACACACATACACACACATACACACACATACACACACATACACACAGACATACACACACACATACACATACACATACACACACATACACACACATACACACACACCCATACACACACACCCATACACACACATACACACACACATACACACACATACACACACATACACACACATACACACACATACACACACATACACATACACACACACACATACACACACATACACACAGCTTCACTTTCTTTCTCTTTCCTTCCTTACTTCCTTTCTTCCTTCCTTCCATCCTTCCCTTCCTTCCCTTCCTTCCTTCCATCCATCCTCTCTCCCTCCCTCCCTCCCTCCCTTCCTTCTTTCCTTCCTTCCTTCCTTCCCTCCTTCCTTCTTTCCTTCTTCCAGTCCTGGGGCGTGAACTCAGGGCCTGAGCACTGTCCCTAGGCTTTTTTTTTTTTCTCAAGGCTAGAGCTCTACCACTTGAGCCACAGCACCACTTCTTCCAGCTTTTTTCTATGTATGTAGTACCGAGGAATTGAACCCAGGTCCTCATGTATGCTAGGCAAGCACTCTACAAACTCCTGGTCGCAAGAGCTTTCTTTGAAGTTCTCTTTTCTCTTTCTAAGGCAGTTCCTTAGAACAGACCCAATTTCTGTGAGTCATTTCCCCAAAGAGCTCATCAATGGAGGGATAAAGGAGGGATGTGTGTGGGGACTGACACACAGCCCCCCCCCTACAAATATGAAACCTAGAACAGGTGTCTCTCTCCCTTTGACAGTACCCACACTCTCTTCGAGCGTCCCCCTGTCTTTCTGCTTCTGTCTGCTTGTCTGTTTGCTTACCTACCCAATAAAACTCTGCCAAGCTTTCTTAGCATAAAATAAAGAAAGTCCAGACCTGATATTGTACTAAAGCTCAACTAATATTCAGGCCTAAATGTTGTCTTTCTAGTAACACTACATATGGGGCCACCCCAGGCACTGGCTGTGAAATAGCAAATTCCCCACATTCAGACACCAAATGAACCCCCTGGCTTTGCAGTCAGTTTCTGGTGAGGGTGACTCAAGGCTTTTCCTGCCCTAACTAGCCTTGGATGATCAGATCAAATTTGAGTTGCTGGGCTTTGCATTCCTAGGACTAAATCCCAGATTCAACCCTCTCAGCCTTTGCCCAGGCGAAAGACCTGGTGAAGCCCTGGGCAGTGTTGGTTCACCTTGTCATTACAACGAAGATGATCAAGATGTTTAGCCACACAGAATGAATTGCCTTGGTCTCTGTGTGTGTGCAACTGTATGAACATGAGTAATTTATGGACACTGTTTGCTATTTGCATATGAAATAGCTGCTTGTTCTTCACCAGGGGAGAAAATATCTCCTTGGGGTCACAATTAGCCTATCGAGCAATTAGTCACAATTAGTCACAATGCTGGCAGTTCATTGTGCACACAAAGTTGTTTAGATCAAGTAAGACTGAATTTCTTGAGCAATATATTCAAAGCTGTGGCTTTCTATTGTGATATGGTTTCAAGTTTCTCAGTGTTCAAAGAAATTCTTTAAGCATCTCTATTGACTCAAAGCTCATTGTTGAGCAGTGTATAGAATTCAATGCACATCAAAAGTTATGGCGCAATGGGCAGTGAAAGGGCTTTGATTGTTTGAGAAACATGATTAAAGGTTGAGGTTAAACTGTACAGGGTGTAAACAATATTACCCTAACAACAAGGAGTTTTGGAACAGAGGACAGGCCCCAGGCCAACAGCTCCAGAAGGAAGCTGAGCGGCGCAGGCAGAATTTTCATATTCATTCTTGTCAGTGTGGTGAGAAATACATTCGAATGAGGACTGGAAAAAAGTTACATTCTAGCTTACGAGGGACTTGTGTGAGAGTCTGTTGGATAATTAGATCTCCTGGAAGTTAGAAGAACATTCTGGAAGAGTTGGCTCTGGCCTGTCCATTAGTATACAGATAGCTGTGATGTTCAGAATTGGCAGGAGACAGCTGTGGAAGCAGAGTGTCAGCCGGGTTTTAACGGTAAGCAGCTAGGGTCTGTTCTTGGACTCCTCAGTGCCTTTATGATTTGCATCCTTGGTAGTTCTAGTATTCAGGTGGGCAGAGACCCAGGAGTGAGTCTGAAAACTGTGTTTGCTTCCTAACTCTGGTCGGTGCATACGCCTACATGATGATATTATGGATAAAGAAAGATTTGTAGCCTTTGGCCCTCTGCACGGTGCTGTCTAATTCATAGCCATATGTAGAAATTCAAGCAGTATCTTAAAAATTTTATTTTATTATCAGGGTGATATATAGAGGGGCCACAGTTATATTTGTTTTGTTTTGTTTTTTCCAGTCCTGGGCTTGAGCTCAGGGCCTGAGCACTGTCCTTGGATCTTCTCAAGGCTAGAGTTCTACCACTTGAGCCTCAGCCCCACTTCCGGCTTTTTTTCTATGTATGTGGTACCGAGGAATTGAACCCGGGTCTTCATGCATGCTAGGCAAGCACTTTAACCACTAGGCCAAACTCCCGGCCCCCACAGTTATATTTGTATGGGAGTGAATACATTACCTCTTGAACACTGATATTCCTTCCCATGTTTTTCTCCTACTCTCCACCCCGAATTGTAGAGTTCATTTCAAACATACTGTCATGAATATCGTTATTACACTGGTTCATCCTTTGTCCTTTGTCTCATCCTCTGTTTTTCCTCTTCCCTTCCATATTTCAAACAAACAAATAAAAGTATATACAATACACCAGGTACCAAAGTCAGATACAATAACAACAGGGGATAAACCATAAGGGGGAAAAATGAGAAAAGAAATAACTTCACATAGTACATTAAAAGTAACAACCACAAAGATAAACCTCTTGTTTCATATCCTGGAGTTCATTTTGCTTAGCCTTATCCTATATGGTCTTTTTTTTGTCAGTCCTGGGGCTTGAACTCAGGGCCTGGGCACTGTCCTTGGACTTTCTCAAGGCTTGAGCTCTACCACTTGAGCCACAGCACCACTTCCGGCTTCCCCCCCCCCCCCCCCCATGTATGTTGTACAGAGGAATCAAACCCCAGTCTTTGTGCATGTGAGGCAAGCACTCTACCACTAGGCCAAACTCCCAGCCTCTATATGGGTCTTTTTTTTTTTTTTTAAAGATCTTTAAGTAGTTGTACAAAGAGGTTTTAGTTTAACGTGTTGGTTTGTGAGTACAATGCATCTTGACCAACGTCCGAGCTTTCTTCATTCTCCTCCATCTCTCCCAATCCCTCTGTCCTCTCATTGTTCCTGGTTCCATTTTCACACGTGTATATTGACTTATGACTATATTTCGCCCCTTCCCCTCTCCATTCATCTGCCCCCTCCTCTTGGTTTCACCTTCCATCCCAACATATGCTCCTGCTTAATGGTATTCAGTTTGTTAAATGTTAAATGAGTTGTTCAAAGGAGTTGTACCATGGGAATCTTCTCATGCAGCATCTTTTGGGAAGATGTTTTCCTGAGGCCTAAACCACATTCAATACATTCTTTCAAACCTGCAAATGATAGTTGGTCCATAGAGCTAGTTAAGGCAGAGTCTAGGCTTCAACATTTCTAGGTTCTGAGCCTCTCCTCCTCTCCTTCTATGTGTTGGGAAATGAGTCACATCCACATGGATGGTCAAATATAAGGCTGTGCCTTCGGAGTCACAGTGAAGAATGAAGAATGGGCTCAGAGCCACTGCAGCAGAATTTTCTACCATAAATGCATACAGAGGGCATTGCAATTTCTACTGTCAATTAGGGTCAGGAGAAAATGGTCTTAAGATTTCACACTGGCCTATAATTCCTTTTGAACTTGAGCAAGGAGCTTGGTTGTGGCTTGGAGTGGGGGAGGGGGGGAATGTGTTGCAGAGAGAATGCTCTGCACTTTCTGAGTACTCTACCACCTGCCTCAATTTCCCCAAGCCCATGCATCCTTCTTAGGGAACAGTCTTTCAGCCAGGCTCTTGGTTCATCTGCCAGCAACAATTCTTCCTCCTTGTAGGCCTCCTCTGAGAAGCCCCTCTGACACTTCAGAGGGAAGCACGAGCTTCCCTCCCTGCACACTCTCATTGGGCTTTGATGGAGTCCTGATGCACACCTGCAGTGAAATGACATTTGTCTACAATTTCTTTCTCTCCAGAGCATGAGTTCCTGGAGGGTCGGGATTACATCCCCTCCATGGACTAAACTTTTCACATACCTGAATTTTTCTTTGCTTTTGCTTTTTATTACAGAGTGTAAAGTAGCAATTGTAATCCTTGGGTGTAATTAATAAATTAGGTTCTTCTAATCTAAGCTACCTTTCAAGTATTTGGAGGTTTCATTTATGTGTTTTGAGTGTTAGTTTTAGTCACTGCACTAAAGTATGACAGTAAAAGAAGTAACCTTGATAATATTACAGTATATTGTATCAATATTCATTTTCTAGTTAGTGCACTCACATTGTTAAATAATAACTTTGTGACCTGAAATAAACAGGTTCTAAATCTACTCAACATAAAAACTATAGGCCTAAGCTTACTTAAGTTTGGCCTGGAACTAGTACTATAATAATACTATATTTTAAGTAGGTTACAGTAATAATAATTGGCTTTATCCACAAATATTCATGCCAATAATAACCTAATTTACCATAGCTCTATGAGTTTAAAAAAGGCAAGATATTCCTCTTTCACCTTGTAAAACCAATCCAAATGTTTCTCAAGAAAAAAATCCCAAAAATCAAAAAGGAAAGAAATGAATTCTGCATGTATTCAGTTGCAAAATATAGTCCATAACTGATGTTTGTCTTCTTTCTGCAAGTACTAGGTTGTAATTGTATAGTTATTCTAATGGCCTGATGGGACTTGATGATTCTGTTTTTCTTTTCCTTCCCTCACATAGAGTTTATTCATTTATCTTAGTTCCCTAACTTGAAAGGAAAACCCACACTTTTGTTGACTTTAAGGTAAAAGGAACAACTTGAAAGATACATGATGTTCCTGTTGATTGTTAAAATTCATCCGTTTGGGTACAGATTGTTACTGGTGCTTGTATTTATGCAGGAGAAGGTGGCTGCTCTTGGAACCTTAGTCTGCTCCCAGGTGTCTCTAACCCGCAGTTCTTATTTGGGGAGAGCTGTGGGGGAGGCACACCTCTTTCCCTGTGAACAGGCGCTGTGGGAGGCCAGCCCTTGTTTGCAGGAAGGTGTGTACTGGAGACCAAGACACAAAGGACCTTCCCTCTCCGATGTCTTTTGAAAGCTGAAAGGCTGTCACTTTTGTTATTCTCTCGCAAAATGGGTAAATTGGTTCCAGTGTTCTCTGTTAATCAGGCCCGGACTTGTTTGTGTTGAGCAGTAACCTTTCACATGGAGCAGTCAAAGCTCTTTCCTTGGGGCTGTGGAAGACAAATGACTTTAGAATTTTGTATCCCTGAGCCTCCAAAGATTATAGTTGTGCAAGAGGTACAATATGGAGACTGTCTCTCTACGCAGTATCAACTCACTCCCCAGTGAGCTTGACCGGGTGATACTCATCAGTTACACCCGCTTTTCACCTTGAGTCTTTGGACATGACTGCCCATTTGAGTGTCTGGGCCCCACTCCTGCCCAGTTAAGTCTTTTTTTGGGGGGTGAGGTACAGACCCGGGCCATGCAAAGTTACACTAAGTCTCACTTGCAGTTCAGGAATTGGGTGCGTGGGAAACAGATTTTTAAATTAGAATCTGGATGATGGAAAGTGGTGAGAAGGGAGGCTGTGGTAATGGAGTTACCCCTCCAACAGGTTTTGCGTTGGTTTTGGTGAAAAGCTTATACCTACTAAATAGTAAAGAGAAAATCTTTTATTTGTCTGGGAAGACTGACAGAGAGGGCGATTAATCAATGAGATTTCGAGAGGCTTGAAAACCCTAGTGAAACCCCCAAAGCTTGTTGGACAGGAAATTAGCTCCTTCTCTGTGTAAGCATGTCTCTTGGCGATGGAGGGGGAGGTTGGCTCTGTTCAGTAAAGGAGGGCTTCAACAGGCACCTGCAGGAAGCCGATTAGCCAGGCTGGAGTCTCTGTCTCTTCAGGTAACCACTTCACTGAAGAGCTCTTAATACAGGAAGGAAGCACAGAGCTGCCTCAACAGCTGTGGCCCTTCATAGACTGGAGAAAAGAGCAGGGGAAGGCAAGGCAAGATGAAAACAGTGGTTAAAGGTGCAGGGTTTCTCACCTTTGGTCCTCCCAGCCAATCACAGAGCACATGAGGAGTGAAAGAGTCCTCCCAGCCAATCACAGAAGACATTTGGATGGGCCAAAGAGCATCTTGGAGTGTTGCCAGAGGAAGTGTACCTTGTGGGTTAAAAGGAAAAAGCTAGAGGACAAGGAGGGAGGCAGAAATGAATAAGTCAACCACTTCCCTCAGTGTCTATGATTTAACACATTTAAATGTGATGTCAGCTCAGCAATGTAGTTATTTATGCTGCAAATATATGCGTGTGTATGAGACAGATTGGGTTTCCCAAAGCATTGCAGAACCAAGGACCTATTGGCTGAATTTTGTTCCACAATTATGGCTCCATATTGATCAGTGTTAATGTATGTAGCTCTTATTTGGGAGTGCTTTGTAATGAGTCACTCGGTTAATTTAGCCACTGATTGTTTATCATAGGGGTGGGAAGATGGGGAGTCACCCTCTTACACACCCCTGATCAGGGTCACCAGCAATATGTCTGCAAAGACATGTTGTTCCTGGAAATTCAGTGCAGCTAGTCAACTTGGACCCTTGTGTCTGGCATGAGAAGAATTCAGAGAAAGTGATAGAAAAGTTTTATTAGGCAAGAAATACGATGCAGAGAAAGAGATGATGCAGCATGATAACAGGTGAAGATGGCATGTTAATTCATCTTTTGTCATCTTCTGGGTACAGACATAAGCCTGCAGATTCCCTAGAGGAACAGTTAGGAGCAGGGAACACGACTATGCACAGTTTAAGAGTCCTGATTACAGTATTATTAATTATTACTATTATTATTTAGACAGGATCTCACTACATATCCTTGGGTGGCTTTAAGCTCAAAATCCTTTTGCTTCTGTTTCCTGAATAACGGGAACACAGTGTGTGTCACCATACCTGCTGTCTTAGGCCCGCTTTTGGTTTCCTGTCTCTGAGTGTTCCACTTGTTTCAAAGGCCAGTATGGGAAACCAACTTCAGAAAACTACTCACCTGATTGCTTACTGCCATCTCTGAGCACAAGGTATTCTCAGGGCTGAGCGTATGGATCAGCCATGCATAGATCTGACCACTGCTTATTTGGCATTATTCACTTTTTTTGTTTTAGTGAAAGACAACCTCTCTCATGCTAGGACAGCTTAGTAAGTCAGTGTGGGCCGAGACTAACTACAGCTCAAGCTGTGAGGACTGAGGTCACGTGAATGTCTCTAGGAGACTGAACAGTTTAAGGAAGAACATATCCAACTTCACATGCTTTGAAAAATAGCTTTGGAAAACTTTTATTTTAAGAACATGCTCATCATTCTTTTTTTTGTATACATAAAATTTCTTTGGAAGATAATTTCCTCTGTGACAGGTAAAAATTAGAATAATTACTGTTCTGTTTTAGGGACCTATCTCTTTCTTCCGACATTACAATATATATATATATATATTTCTTCATATGGAATCTCTTGAAATCAGGTCATGGAGTAATGTGTTGGATGGGAGAATCTTATTTAAGTGTCTTCTTTGGAAGCCTGTAGTTTTTTCCCCCCCCATCTTGAATCTTCCACGTTCCTACTTGTATTTTTTTTTTCCTGGCCATTGAGCCTTTGTTGCATGTTTTGTTTTGGGCTGACCCCTGTGTTCTCAAGCTGTTACAGTCATTTGCTACAAACTCAGAGGGATCAGTTGAGGACAGTGTTTTATGTCTCCAGGCCAGAAGGTAGAAAACAGTTCAAAACAACAAGGCATCTTTCTGGTTTTAGTGACATTTGGAAATGAACTTCCATTTTCTTCTGTCTGACTTTATGGCATGTAGACTTAGTGTCAAGACCTTTATAGAAAATGGCAAGAATATTGGTAGATTTTAGACTTTGTACTAAGACCTTTTTTTTTTTTTAAGAAAAATGGCTAGAATATTGGTAAATTGTTTATTTTTCTTTAAAAACCTAAACCTCTACCTCTTTCTTGATTGGACTGTCTCTCAGGTAATTCTTCAAGTTTGGGGAAATAAATTTAAATTGAATAGGAATAGCAATGCTCTTTCAGTCTCTTCTTCCCATTCCTTTGTCCCATTTCCCTCTCCCTTCCCCCACCTTTCTCCTTCTCCCTCTTACTCTCCCTCTCCTCTCATTCTTTCTTCTCCATCCCCTGCCTGCCTCTACTCTCCCCTCCTCTTTCCAGGTTGTGTTCTGTGTCTTGAAAGAAACCATTCACATTGTAGTTTTTACATTAGAGTAACACTATGTTTTGCACATATATCTATACTATGTCATATTGGTGGTTCTCTGTGAAATATGACATTCATCCCACAATTTTGGTATGTCTGAAGATACTTTCTGCTCTCAGACCTCAATGGTGGGGAGCTGCGGGCATCTATAAAGTAGAGGCCAAATGCTCTTGCCATGCACTGGTGCAAGAATGCGCCCCTGCCCTATAACATCAATTGTGCTAGATTGAGAGCCTGAATATCTATCTGCATTTCTTCTTATTTGCAGTGGTGGGTCAGCCTCTCTCATCTGTGCACTGCCCGTCTGTATTTAGAATATTCAAAGTTCATTCAGTGGATACTCTTCCCGGTCCCTGGGCATGCTATCTCCATTTTCTGACTGCTTCCACTTTCTGTAAGCTGTCAGTGAGGAGCTTCTCAGTGCTGCGGAGTTCAACATCTCTCTCTCCTGATTTGAAACTCATCAGTGACTCTGTGGACTCTAGATAATGTTTACGATTTCTAATGTGTTCCCACCCCAATATTTTATAATCAGACTTATTTCCCCTTTCCCACTGTGATTTCATAGTCCTTTTATTCAGAGTGCCTTCAGGTGTTTTCCTAGGCTCCTTACCTTTGTGAAGAAATGACTCAAATCCTTGGAGCTTGGCCAGCGTTCTTCCAATGCAGGCTTAAACCCCTCCACTGAAGGCTCTCTCTCTCGGTCTCAATCTCTTTCTCTTTTGTGCTGTTTCTCTCTCTCTCCTTCTCTCTCTGTCTCTGTCTCCCTCTCTCTCCACACGCCAATACTGGGGCTTGATCTCAGGGTCTGTGTGCTTTCCCTTAGGTTTTCATTTGTTCAAAGTTAGCCTCTATCACTTGATCCACAGCTCCACTTGCAGCTTTTTGTTGGTTAATTGGAGATAAGAGTCTAATGGACTTTCCTGCTTGGGCTAGCTTCAAAACCCCATTCCTCAGATCTCAGCATCCTCAGCATGTAGGATTTCTGTGTGAACCACTGGCCCCAGGCTTGAAAGCTCTCTTCTTAATCCCATTGCCACCTCTTGCTAGCCCTACACTAGGTGAGGAGGCCCTCTCTTTTGCTTCTTCTCTGAAGAGGAGGATTGGGGGCCAATATGTCTGATTCTCCTTTGAAGAATCATCTGTGAATGATTTATGTATGTATTTATGTACTTATTTATTTATTGAGGTTACTGAGTTTTAGTCCTCATTACAGCTCTGGCATATATTTAGAGTTTAATAAAAGTTTCTTAGTTAAAAGAAGAGATATAGAAGGGTCAGAAGCCATCGTTCCTTCTCCCTGAAGGGATCATTGGTGAACATTAAAAGCATCGTGCTTAAAGAAGTGGATTAGAACATAATTGCAAATCAAAGGAAAAATAGTTGAGTAAACGGTGGTACCTTCATGTTGAATATTTTACAGTAATTACTTAGGTTGAAACAATCTGTATTAAAGTAAAAAGCAGCAGCGATGTATTGTTAGGGCAGAGATACATAAACAAATTTTATGATGTGATATAAATACAGATGTGTGCACATGTTTGCAGATGTTTGTATGAGCTCTGCGCATGGAAACGGCCAACACTGGTTTCTGACCACATTTCATTACCACCAACCACTGGTGGTGAAGAAGTGAGCAGCCAGACTCAGCAGTGAACTCTAGGAGCAGATAGGAAGCAGCAGACAAACAAGAAAGATAGGAGACAAGGCCGAAGAATATTACTTTAATGACAGAGCTAAGAAATATTACCAAAGCAATTATTATTGTGTAGCTGTGAAATGCTTCGAGGGGCAGAGAAGCAAGTCCGTGAAGATTTAGAACAAATGTTAGCACCGGCAATTTCTGGATGGCAGATGATTTTTATGTCTTGTTGCTTATCTGTATTAAGCAATTTCAAAACAACGAGCACACCTTATTTCCATTAGAAACACAGTGGTACTTCTAAAAATAGAAGGTTCTACATAAAAAGTGCTACCATTAAGCTGTCTTATTACTCAAATCCCTGAGGCAGGAAAGAAAAAACAATTGTATGAAATGTTTACAGAATGAATCTATTTGAGAACAAGGGTTGATTCCTTTCCTTTCAGCAAAGACTGAAGGAAGAGAAGGAAGCCAAGCGAGCTCATCTGGACGGAAGGCATGCCTACCTGCTAGACATTGTAGCTTCCTGTGTGGACCTGAGCAGAGCGGAAGTGGAGGATGCCATTCTTGAGGGGAACCAGGTGTGGCTTTCTCTCTGACTCAGTTGTGGAGCACACAAGCAGTTTCTAGACACCAGCTTTTGGTGGGATCTTGTGTGATGTGTTAGAGGAAAAAATGCTTTCTCTGACGTGAATGGGGCTCAGAATCCAGGGGGCTTTTTTCATCTCCATGTAATGATAGTTTTTGCCCCTATGGTCTGAGTCCCAAAATTCTAACAGCAAGGCCTGTGTCTTGACATCCAATGAGGCTGAACTTTTATGTCAGTTAGGAACCTGAGGTTGAGGAGAAAAAGCTCCTCTCAAGCTGAACTACTAATGAGTTGTTTGTATGTATGTGTGTATGTGTGTATGTATGTATGTATGTATGTATGTATGTATGTATGTATTCACTGATTCTATTTGTCTGGCCACTAGACACATACTTAACTTTATGACAGTTGACTACTAAAATGGTGGAAGATGGCCATATGTATTCCCATAGTTGCTGCCTTTAAATATCTGTCATGTCTACTTGGCTAATGGGGTTTCTGACTGGAGACTGAAAATCCCTTGTATTGAAGTCTAGAAAATTAGCAAAAATGAAAAAACAGTTCTTTTTTCCAATTTGCATATGCAGCAGATATTTCTATTTCTACATTGCTTCTTTGAATTAACTTTTCACTGTGGTGAGACATTTGTTCCTTTGGGGTTATTATGTTGGGAAAACAACTCCCTTCTATGTGGGGTGCATTGGATATAAAACGCCTGTTTGAAGGAGACTCATGACAACAATTGTACTTTTAAAAAAATGCCATCCATGCTGATTTAAATGCAGATTTTAATTCAAACAAAGTGATTATTTTGCCTTTTCCTTTCTCCAGATTGAAAGGATAGACCAACTTTTTGCTGTTGGAGGCCTCCGTCACCTCATGTTTTACTATCAAGATGTGGAGGTGGCAGAAACAGGTATTGAAATATGCTGAGGGGCTGGAAGTGTAGCTCAGTTGGTAGACCACTAGCCAGTGAATGAAAGCAGCAGGTACTGTCTTGGACCTAAAAAAAAAAGTAAATTAAATATGGTGAGACATATCCCAGCAATGTCATTAGACTTGTCTTTGAGTGTCATGAAGAAGAAAACGGTTGGGCAACTAGCCAGGCTTCTCATACCTCAGTGGGTGCCACCGGTGTGGTGGAAATGGCTTGGGGGAGAGGGTGACTTCACCCAGTACAAGGGTGGAGAAGGGTGGGCAAAGCCACTGTGATCCCACTTTATTTCATTTGCTGTGCTAGAACTAGGGGAATAATAATTTTATTTTGAGACTTCCTTTTCTCATACTTAGTTCATTCTATGAGATTCTGTTCTAAAATGTCCAGTAGGCATCTGTTTTTACTGTATAACAGAAATGCTTGCCATAAGCATAAAACCATTTTTTTCCCCAGTGAATTCTCATTGTATTTTCTGCTGATTCTGATTTAAGTATGTAGTGTGGAATGACAGATTTAGTTGTTTTTCACTTAGGAAGAATTTGCAAATCTTTTTTGTAGTTTCAAATGGCTTGTCATGTTATATTTTAAGTAGATTAATATAATTTTTTTTGAGAGAGGGTCTTGCCACAGAGCTAAGGAAGGTGAGGAATTTATCGTCTCCTGTCCCTGCCTCTTGAGATTATAGGTGTTACCATCATTCCTGGTTCTCAGCCGGATTACGAGTGTTACCATTATGCCTGGTTGGTTAATACCATTTTTATGGCCAAACAGGGGCATACTAAATATACATTTATTCAAATATTATATATATCCTTTTATGACCCTGTTCAAAAAGTTGGAAAGTGGTTACTGATCTTGGTATGTAATACCAAAACACATTTTTTAACAGCTAAAGAAAAGATGTGTACACATCCTAAGTGACTGGCATTTCTTTAGTTACCAGTGTCACATTTTGTGCTCGGAAAGCTCATTACCTTTTGATTGACAAATGAAAAGGCACAAGTTTTGATTTTTACCTCAGATCAAAACATGAGCTGAAAGGGAACACCATTTTCTGTGAACTTGGTTAAGCTTTCCTTCCTGTGTAAATTTCACATGCAATAAGAAGGTTAACAGGATATAAACACAGATGCCACAACATGCTCAGAGAGAGAGAGAAGAGAGAGGAGGGGAAGGAGGGAGAGAGATAGAGATAGATGGAGGTGGGGGAGAGCACAGCAGAAGTAGAGACCCTGTTGGTTTTAAGACATGGCCTTTGACCTTGGCTTTGCCACCCACCAGTTGTCTGGGAGAGCACACTGCCTCCTGGTGGTTGTGAGTTTTATTTTATTTATTTGAAAATACTAAAAAAATCACAGGGTTACAGTTACATAAGTCAGGCAAAGACTACATTTCTTTTTGGTCAGTGTCAGGGACAGTGTCAAGGGAAGAGGTGACATTGTCCAAAACATTGTGAGTTTTAATAATACAGACAGAGTACCTGGCAGAGATCCTGGAATACAGCATCTGTTTTCTCACTGTGCCCTGGAACAAGAAATTTAAAATGAACTGTGATCTGGAATCAAGCAGGATTTTTGTTTTTACGTCTCTTAGGAATCAGGCTTGAGATATGCAAGGGGCTTAAGTGTCTGAAGCATAGGGGCAAGACAGTAATGGTAGCTTTTTAACAAGGAAACTTCATCCAAGAAGTGACTGGTAGATAGAAAAACAACATTTGTGATCTTGAAGTTCTTTTACATTTGCAGGGCAAGTGGATGCTCCAGCAGGGGTTGGTCCTGTTTCTGGAAAGACGAGGAAACCTAAGGTGTTTGTGACTGAGGGGAAAGATGCTGCTCTTACTGGAGTGTGTGTGTTCTTCATCAGGTGTGACCCTTCCAAAGCCATCACCTCGGAGAACATCCACCGGGTAGGGGACAATCGCCTATTGTGCATTTCTCCAAATTATATAAACTGCACACAAAGAATGCTTCCTTGTGGAGAGACCACGGTGTGTTATGGGAGTCCAGACTACTTTGAAAGCTTTGGAAAAAAGTTGTCTTTCTTTCTCTCTCTCTCCTTCCTTTCCTTTCTCTCTCTCTTTTTCTTTCTTTCTTTCTTTCTTTCTTTCTTTCTTTCTTTCTTTCCTTCTTTCTTTCTGTTTTGGTTGTTGTTGTTAGTTGTGGAACTTGAACTCAGACAGTGGGCTCTGTCCCTGAACTGTTTTGCTTAAGGCGATCACTCTACCACTTGGGGCCACAGCTCCACGTCTGTTTTTTTGAGGTATTAATTGGAGATATGAGTTTTCATGGGACTTTTCTGTCTGGGCTGGCTTTGAACCATGATCCTCAGATTTCAGCTTTTCAAGTAGCTAGGATTATAGGCATAAGCAAGCCACTGGTGCCTGGTGAAAAAAAAAAAGTAGTGTAAAGTAACAAAGTAGTGCTTTTTGTTTAAAACATTTAAAACAAGCTATTAATAGGACATAAATCTTTAAATCTTTTGATAAAGAGGGCCTCATTATTACATAATTTAATAAATTAACAAACTGACCTGAAATTATTTCTGTGTAAACAGTGAAAGTTTGTCTTTTGAAAAGTATTTCCTATAGATTATTTTCCTCATGGAGAAGTTTGCTGCACTTACAATAAGATTTTTAACAGTGGCTCTCTAACTTTATTTTGTATATAAAGTACACTATTCAAGTATTCCGTCCCCTGATGTGTGCATTCTTGAACAAATACACCAGACAGCGTCTTCTGTGATGTGTTTTCTGTTTTATTTATTTCATCCTTTTATTTAGATGATTCTACATTAGGATGGCGTAAAACTTACTTTCTCAACCAGGGTATGAAAATAATAATTTGCTGAGTAACTTCACTGGATATCTGGTTAACTAACAAACAACATTTGGAAATGACTTCATGGCTGTTTCCATTGAGGGTAGTTTTTACTGGAAACAATCTCCCATTTGTTTCCAGGAGGTGAGCTTCAATGTGTTAGATACGGCAGATGGCGGTCTGCTAAACTCTGTGAGATGCTTGTTCTCTGATATCTTCATACCTGCACTCAAGGCCTCAAGCCATGGCTGGGGGGAGCTAGAGGGTCTTCAAGATGCATCGAGCATTCGACAGGAGTTCCTGAGTTCTCTGGAAGGTTTTGTGGGCATCCTGACTGGTGCACAGGAGAGCTTGAAGGAGAAGGTAAGAAAGAATGGGTACTCCTATATAAACGACCAGATTAACAAGGTAATATTTGTCTCTCTCTCTGTCTCTCTCTCTGTCTCTCTCTCTCTGTCTCTCTCTGTCTCTGTCTCTGTCTCTGTCTCTGTCTCTCTCTCTCTCTCTCTCTCTAGGGTCATGGGGCTTGAACATGGCCTGGGTAATGTCCCTGAGCTTTTCAGCTCAAGGCTACCACCCTACCCTTGAGTAAATCCCCACTTCCCTTTTCTAGAGGTTAATTGGAGATAAGAGTCTCAAGTCCTTTTGTGCCTGGGCTGGCTTTGAACCTTGATCCTCAGATCTCAGTCTCCTGAGTAGCTAGGAATACAGGCGTGAGCCACCACCCCTGGCTCAGTAGATGATATTTCTTTTTTTTAATGTTCTTCCTATATGTTACATTATATTCACAGATAGAAGGTACATAACTTCATAAACATTGATACCCTTTCTCATGACATGGTCCCCATTTCCCTCCCACCCTCCCCCCACTTACAGATGATATTTCTTATACATGATCTTCATTCCACCATGCTGAAAAATCTTCCACAATGTTGTAGGCCATTTTCTTGGCTTGCAGGATATGATGGCAAATTCGCCATGATAAATGCTTTTGGGGGCTCTCTAGAAATGTTGGCAATGATGTAGGATTTTACGCACCAGATGTTTGGCAGTGAAGACAGGAATACGAAATACTGTGACACTGATGGATGAAAGGAATTTGGAGCCACAGTGGTGTGTGTGTGTGTGCACATGACATAGGTGATGGGTGGAAAGTGAGGTGAAGCGCTGGTGGTAAAGTGCTAGAAGAAGGAAAGAGGAATTGGTATGGCTGGAAAAAGCATGGTCAATGTGTGAATTGTCTTCTGCATGACTTGGGCTCCTAAGCACATTGATAATTGTGTGTTTGGAGGTGGTGATGAGGGGGAGAAGGGGAGGAGATGAGCTAACAAACACCTGGAAGGTGAAAGGTCAGGTCAGTCTTGATGGGGAAAGAGAGGAATGGGGTCTACGGTAACCATGGCAATGTAGCTCTTCTCTTCCTCTCTAGATAATACTAATTCCATTAGAATACCTAGAGGGAACAATCTGCTCACTAAAGCATGTAGAGCTGGGCAGCGGAGTAATAGGGGCAGGGCGGCTACAGTTGTTGATGCATTGTATTCCCAGTTAACTGTACTGCAGCAAAGACAAAATGGCAGGTTGGACCAGTGGAACTGCTGGCATTCCATCCCCCAAAGAAGTGCTTGCAAATGGCCCCACATCATGTGGTAGTGTGAGTATTCAAAAAGTGAGGTGGCCTCCTCTTCTCCACCTTAGGAAGATCCATTCTCTCTGGGCCAGACGTGGCTGTGGCATCAGGTCAGTGCCCGGTGGGCCTGATGGCATGGCATCCTGCAGGAGGGCTGGAAGACTCAGGATAGTGGCAGCAGAGCCATGTGGGAACACATTGAGCAGGAAGGCTAGTTCTCAGGTTAATGGAACCTAGTGGCACATTTTTTTTGCCAGTCCTGGGCTTGAACTCAGGGCCTGAGCAATGTCCTTGAATTTTCTCAAGGTTAGAACTCTACCACTTGAGCCTTAGCACCACCTCCAGCTCTTTTCTATGCATGTGGTACCTTCATGCATGCTAGGCAAGCACTCTACCACTAGGCCAAACTCCCAACCCTTTTGTGTTAATTTCCTTCATGCTGTTGGTTCCATTCTCTTTGGTTTTGAAACTTTTTGAATAATTTCCAAGTTCTTACTAATTTTGTGGTCTTGTTACGTGTTCTCTCTTCCATTTTCTTCCTTCCCTTCCATTCTCCCCTCCCTTCTTTCTGTCTCTTTCTCTTTCTCTGTTTCTCTTTCTTTCTCTCCCTGGAGGGAGTATTACATACTGGGTCTTGTCCTTCAAATAACCTTGGTGGAGGGAACAAGATAGTATAGATCAGACACACAATATCTGTGGATCTAAATGTTTACCCCAAAGTGTATGCATTTTTAATAACAAAAACCATCACATTAATATGACTTATTCCATCTTCATTTTAATTTTGAAGGTAAATCTTCAAAAGTGTGACATATTTGAGCTGAAAGCCCTGAAGAAACCTATGGATTACTTGGCTCTAGCCAGCAACCCAGAGACTCTGGAAAAAGTGGAAACCTGTATGAAAGCATGGATCAAGCAGACAGAGCAGGTAATTTCTGGAAACTGGTTTCAGATACTCCATTCTGGAATTGGTCTGAGGAGGACATCAATTAGGACGTTCCCCTGCCAACAATCTGGCTGTGCAGAAGAAGGTGAGAGCTTGGGAGGGACAAGAGAGAGTGAGGAAAGGGCCACACTGAGCAAAATGCATGGTAGCCACATGCTGCTTTGTTGACAGAATGACAACTCCTTTGTGTAAAACATGATAAAATTAAAAAAAAAAAGATGATAAAAATTAAAAGTAAATGAAAAAAGCCTGAAATAAAATCAGATGACTTTACATACTTGAATAACTGGAAGACTATAATTTACAAAAATTATTTTTGGAGAAGTTACCAGTAAAAACTTAACAGTAAAAATGTAATTCACTGTGTCCTCCAAAGGAGAACTTGATCTTTAAACCTTTTGGAAAAGTCTTAAAGGAAGTTGGACATTATATAAAAAAAAGAAGCATATGAGCTGGGAGTTTGGCCTAGTGGCAGATTGCTTGCCTAGCATGCACGAAGATCAGGGTTTTATTCCTCTGTACTATATACATAGAAAAAAGCCGGTAAGGCTCAAGTGGTAGAGCTCTAGCCTTGAGAAAGTCCAAGGCCAATGCTCAGGACTGGTAAAAAAAAAAAATCATACTTTAGAGTAACCAGCTAAGGTATGGGCTTTTCCAAAGGCGTATTGCTCCAGAGTAGTACAGAAAAATGAAAGGTCATAGAGCTTCCTGGATCCCAGGCCTTCCAGAACCTCCGTCACATACTTTTAATAAGTAGGTTTCAGTTAGGCAGGTGGCCATCTTTTGTTGAAGTTTAACGAATGGGTACATGTAAAGATGGAAAGGAGTCATCATTTGAAGTGTGATTGTGCATTGTGCATTGTGATTGTGGTAGTGTGATTTGTTTCTGTTGACTTTCTAACTTTCATCCCTCCAGCCTCATGCAATTCTTTATGTTCTTTCCATACATTGGAAGGTCCTAGCTGAAAACAACCAGCTGAGGAAGGAAGCTGACGATGTAGGACCCCGGGCAGAGTTAGAACATTGGAAAAAGAGGCTCTCCAAATTTAACTATCTTTTGGATCAGCTAAAAGGCCCAGATGTGAAGGCTGTGCTGGTTGTGCTGGCTGCAGCCAAGTCGAAGCTTCTCAAGGTTCTCAGCTCTATTTTGTGCCTTATAACATGAGTAGACATCCATAATTGCGTACAGTGATAAGGGAGAGTATTATCATATGGATGCGAAAAGTCTTTCCAGACTGGATAACATTATTCTTTCTTTCATATATTTTTTATTGTAATTAATAGAAGGGTTACATGATATTTACCAGATAGAAGGTGCATTAATTCACATACATTGATACCCTTTTACATTGAATACTATGGAAATAATCTCTAGACATTGGGTGGCTTTCCACATGAGTAGGTGTATTATAGTGGGCATTGCATATAATTAAACTACAATGATGATAAAATTTCATACACATATGCATATACACATACAATGAATTCAGACCAACATGATGTAATAAAAACTTACCTGATTTATGTTAATTTTTTGGTTCTGCTGTGGTAAAAAATTACTGCAAAACTTAGCAACTGAAAGGAGCAAATGCTTTTCTTTTTCTTTTTCTTTTTTTTTTGTGCATCATGGGGTTTGAACGCTGGGCCTGGGTGCTGTCCCTGAGTTTTTCAGTTCAAGGCTATCACCCTCCCCCTGGAGCCACAGCCCCACTTCCCATTGTCTAGTGATTAACTGGAGATAAGAGTCTCACATTCTTTAGTGCCTGGGCTGGCGTTGTCCCTGAGCTCTTCAGCTCAAGGCTACCACTGTATCCTTGAGCCAAGCCAAGTTTTCTAGAGGTTAACTGGAGGGAAGAGTCTCAGGTCTTTTTGTGCCTGGGCTGGCTTTGAACCTTGATCTTCCGATCTCAGCCTCCTGAGTAGCTAGGATTACAGACGTGAGCTACCATGCCTGGCTCCAGCAAATACTTTTCTGTCTCCATATATGGATGAGAGAGGGACACTTGGATGGAAGAGGCACCCAGCCATCAGGAAAGCTTTGAGGCTTAATCCCAGGGTGACATCACCAATTCGCTCCCCTTCCACTTATTAGAAAGAAGTTCTATCAAGTCCATGATCAAGAGGATGAGATGGTTCAGGGCATGACAGGAGGACAGAGTGGTGATTACAGGGGGACAGCTGGTGTTGTGACGACTATTAGTTGCTATTTGCATAGATACTTCTTCCAGTTCATGATGATTATTCAGATAGCAATTATTTCAACAAATGTGCTTTTTAGATTTGCCTCATAGCAGGGCTCAAAGAAATACGTAAGACCATTCAGTAGAAATATAACCAGTAGAATTTTCAGGAAGTTTTATAGGTTTACTTGCGCTAAATCATTTCCTGTTATTATTTTTCGATTCTGGATCTTTCTGCTTTGAAGTCTCTAGTTCAGAGCATAATCTTGACATATGATTGATAAGTAATAAATAAATAACAGCAATATCAGTCAGTGGGAAAAAGTACAAGTATATGGATAGGGGAAAGGGACCTCTGACTGAAAGAGGAATAGAATAAAAATATTGGAATGAGGTACAAGGTGGATCCAGTGGGCCGAAAGCAGGAAGATGTGGGTTTTCAAGAAGGTACTGTACTCTTGGTATACTCTGGTAACTATAAAATGGGGTTTAAACATTGCTCAAAACATTTAAATGGCTTTTTAGCATAGTATTGATTCTCAGCCGTTTGGGATTCAGTTTTGTGCAGGTTGCAGAGAATAAATGTAGTTTGACCAAATGACTTGCAGTAGCCTTTAGTGGGTCTTCTACTGGAGTTTTTCTGTGAGGAGTAACATTGAAATTGCTTTCTTGTATTGTACTTAGACTTGGCGGGAGACAGATATTCGAATCACTGATGCAGCCAACGAGGCAAAAGACAATGTCAAGTATTTGTACACACTTGAAAAATGTTGTGATCCTTTGTACAGCAGTGATCCTGTGAGTTTCTGCTCCTGTCGTTTACTGACAACCCTTTACACACTAGCAAACCTAAATGCTAAGCTTTGGTTCGTAGATATTACAGCTGTGGGGAAGTCTTAGAAAAATTTCATTCTCAAAGCCATATATATATATATATATTATAACTGTCTCATCTATCTATCTATCTATCTATCTATCTATCTATCTATCTATCTGTCTCTATCACCTATCAAAGACCTTAAAGATGTACTATACTTAAAACTTTATTGTATATTAATTACATTTTTGTATTTAAATGGTCCAGTTGACATTCTGGATTACACTTTAAAATACTGTGGAGATGGCTACTAGTTGGCATTTAAAAATTATCTTTGAATTTATAAAAAGTGTCTGTTATTCATTACAAAATCAATAATGGTCATTACCAGGAAGTTTATGTTTCTTGTGTGGAAATAGAATTTGATGAAATATATACATATGTATATACACAAATATAAAATGACAGCAGTCAACTTTTTGTAAAAGATATTCATACTAGGCATTAAGTACTTAGAATTAAGCTTCACTTAGTCTAAAAAGATGGAGTGATAAGGCTTTTACTATTAGAATTTTTCTGAATTTGGCATTTTTTTCTGAAAACTTTTGTAATGCCTTCCAGATATCCATGATTGATGCCATTCCTATACTTATAAATGCCATTAAAATGATCTACAGTATCTCTCTCTACTATAACACCTCAGAGAAGATCACATCTTTGTTTGTGAAGGTAAGCATGGAGTATAGATTTGATGGATGATCATATATTTATCTGCCAATAGTCAATTTTCTGAAAAATAAAATTTACCACATTGGTTTAATCCATTCTCTCTCTCTCTCTCTCTCTCTCTCTCTCTCTCTCTCTCTCTCTCTTTCTCTCTCTCTCTCTCTCTCTCTCTCTCTCTCTCTCTCTCTCTCTCTCTCTCTCTCTCTCTCTCTCTCTCTCTCTCAGACACACACACACACACACACACACACACACACACACATATACTCACAGCTGTGGTACTGGATTTGAACTTATGGCCTCGCACTTGCTAGACAAGCCCTCTACCATTTGAGCTACCTTACTAGTCTGCATCTTACAAGTTAAGAAGATCTTAGTCCATTGGTAGAGAGAATTAAGTTTATGTGAAAAGTGAAGTCTAGCACATAAAGCATGATTTCCCAAAGTAATTACTACAATAAATATTTTTTATTTATATCATAAAAACAAAATAAGATTCTTTTGGGGATTTCTTTCCTTGTGTGATTTAGCATATCAATTTTTCTTCTAGTGGACCAATTTTAATTAAAGAAAACTATTTAATTGGCTCTTTTCTGTTTCATATTTTATATGCCACTCTTCCACATTTATTTAATGCCACAGTTGTTTACTTGGTGGTATGAGGAGAGTAATAAAGGCACTTACAATGTTTCAGTAATGTCTAAAGTAATTAGAATGGTTCTGCCCAAACCATAATGAAGCTTAAACCTTCTGTCCTAACGCAGAAGCATTCACAGTGAGCCCAGCTGCCATTCGCCTTTAGATCAGCTACTAAGAAGTTAATGACACTTTTTCATATTCAGGGTAGACCTTTTTAACGTTATTTTAAAATAGAAGAACTTGTGACCGACCCATGCTTTATATTCTAGTTGTGAGGAAGGAAGCAAAAACGATCCCTGGGAATAGAGGCCTAGCGTTGGGCCTTCCAGAACCTCCAGCTCTGGCTGGGGATGGTGCGGGATTCTTTCTCAGCATCTGGTTACATAGAAGCTGCATGTCGGTCCCAGAGAGGGCAGCTTCGGGGTAAGGGAGAGTCCAGGGTCTGGTTACACCATGAATCTAGATTTCATGTGTAGTATTTGCAAAGACTTTGTTTGTTTGTTTTTAGAAAGAAAGCTTGTCAGATTACCACTATCCCAAACCATTTTCATCAGAAGTGACCTTGCCCTGGCTGGTCTTATTTTGTTCCCCATATTATCCTGAGCATCCAACCTCACGTCCTCCCCAGCAGTTAGGGAAGACAATTAGCTCTGCATTTGCTTTGTTAAAAAAGCAACCAAGACGTTCTAAATAGGAGGCTTTTTTTTAAAGGCTGGATAAAATCTTGGAGTTTTTCAAGTGTTGGTGATCTTCTTTTGACCTTCCACTGCCAGCCATGGCTCCATGAAATATCAAGGTGGCCTGCACTTTACATGGTGCCAGTCAACGGTGTGGCAGGTGTGAGAACACGTTGACTGAGCAGATCAGGCAGACTCTCATCAGGGAAGTGAGTCCCCGGTTGGCTAACACTTCCTTCTGCATACAGGGTGGCGCTGGAGGTTCGTTTTCCACAGTGCTTCCAATTCTGATTTCAAACAATTTAGACAGTATTAAAGGGTCAGTGCTTGATCACAGTTGTAAGGGGAAAATGAATCCAAAGCTCAAATCTCTGAGTAGTAGAGTTGATGACTCAACTTTGATTTATAATCCCCAGTTGTTATATGCACCTAAGATCATCTTATTGGAAAATTCCAGGTGACCAATCAGATGATATCTGCCTGTAAAGCCTATATCACCAACAGTGGGACTGCCTCTATCTGGAATCAGCCACAAGATGTGGTGATGGAAAAAATACTCTCTGCAATTAGACTTAAGCAGGTAATAGTAATTTATTGAGATTTTGCTATTTTTGAGGTCATCTTATTGAGCAATTATATGATTGGTTGCTACACAAGAACAGTAAATCTTTACTGTTAAGAAACTTGAATGGTAATGAACTTTCTCAGAAACTTACTTCCCTTATTCTACTTTTGTTGGGATCCTCTCATGTCACACCGAGTTCTGGAGACACATGGATGAGTACAAGGAGGTGGGTTTCTTCCAACATCTTGGAGACCAGTGGGAAATCATAGGGCAAAGCCTATTTTGAGTTGCACCAGTAGTAATTGTCTAAAAGCCCAGAAGATGGGAAGAGAGGACATTTCAAGCAGACAGATAAACATGAAGGACAAAATTGAGGAGTTAGGCATCTTCATCCTAACTTTGCTTTTTTTTGACAGCCCTTGAACTCAGGGCCTGAGCCCTGTCCTTGGGCTTTTTTTCCCCTCAAGGCCAGACCTCTACCACTTGAGCCACAGCACCACTTCTGGCTTTTTCCTATGTATATGGGGCTGAGGAATTGAACCTGGATCTTCACGTATGCTAGGCAAGCACTCTACCACTAGGCCAAACTCCCGGCCTGAGGTGGTGATTTTAGTAGCTTTATGTTCCTTTTGTTATTGGTTGTGAGACTTGAACCCAGTGCCGTGTATATGCTAGGTGCTCTCTGTCACAGAGCCATACGCCCACCATTGTATGCTTCCTTTCTCATTCTTGGCTTTTAATTTGCAGGAATATCAGCACTGCTTTCACCAGACAAAGCAAAAGCTTAAGCAAAATCCAAATGAAAAGCAATTTGAATTTAGTGAGATGTATATTTTTGGAAAATTTGAAACTTTTCACCGACGTCTATCCAAGATAATGGACATCTTTAAAACCTTCAAGACATACTCAGTCCTTCAAGAATCTAAAATTGAAGGGCTGGATGACTTAATCATTAAATTTCAGGTATTATGTGGTACTATTATCCATTACCAACTTGTAATATCTTAAATAAACTGTGGTATTTAGGATGATTCAAATCATCAGTCTATAATACAAGAGAATCTTATTTGTATAATAATCTTTTAAAAATAGTCTTAATATGTTATTTTTACATATGTGATTATGACAAGAACTTACCAGTAGTTTAAAATTAAATGACATTAGGAAAAGGATTCTTATATTAGCACAAGGAAAGTATATAAACAGAGCTTCTATTTCATTTATTCACACAGGAACTATTTAATTATGAACATATTACATCTCAAGCATTATTTGATGCTGACTTTCATGTGACATTCAATTATGTGTTTTAGTCATTTTTGACACATTCTGAAAATATAAAGAAAGAGATTTTATTGTAGCTCCAAAATTACAATTATTTCAGTTTTTTTTCTGCTTTGTACTGTGAGGATATCTTTGGGATGAATCTCAGTTTTAAAAGTGGATGCAATGAGATGAACACATTTTGAAGATATTTTTCCCCTGGTAGGACCAGGCTTGAACTCAGGGCCTGGGCTCTGTCCCTGATTGCTCAAGGCTACCACTGTACCACTTTAAGTTACAGAACCACTTCTGGTATTTTCTGAGTTTATCTGGTATTTTCTGAGTTTATTGGAGCTAAGAATCTCTCAAACTTTCCTGCCCAGGTTGGCTTTAACTGTGATCTCAAATCTCAACCTCCTGAGTAGTTAGGATTACAGGCATGAGTCACTGGTGCCAGGTTCATTCTAAAGATTTTGAAAGGGTAAAGTTACAAACTGTTTTTGCATGCTTAATGTGGATATGATCAACTTATTTTTAAGGCCAGTAACATTAATAGTTAAAAGATTTTTTTTCTTTCTTGAATTCGAAAAATATCTTACAATTTGCTACGACAATTACTTTTTATATCTTAACAGTTTAGATCAATATAGGAATCTTTAATTTCTTGACTCTATCCGATTTGGGAGAGAGAGTTTTATTTAAATGAAGTAGATATGTGTCATTTCCAAGGAGAAGACGTTGTGTTTCAAAAGTGTGGTTACATAAAGACAGGATGGACTTATTTTTTCACTTTAGAGTCTTCTGAAATTTTTCCCAATTTTCATGAAAAAACAAAATGTTTGTGAGCACGTTTCAGAGTATTTTTAAGAAATTGAATTGTACATCTAAATGCAGAAAGAAGTCTTTTCTAAACTGTTTAAAATTACTGGGAAGCTGCCTTGAAAATGTAAAGTAAAGTAAGTACTGACTGGAATGGATACAACAAATGGAGATAAGGTGAAGATGGCTTATGAAACCATGACTAGAGGACTGAATGTGTCAGTGCCAGTGTGAGAAACTCAAAATGGCACCAGGGGAACAAATGTTACATGGTTTGCGACACCTCTTCCTCCTCCTTCTTTCCCCTCTTCATCTTCCTCCTTAGTTCCTCTGACCCTTCCTCCTGCTCTTTCCCTCTCTCCTCCTCCTCTTCCTCCCCCTCTTCCTCCTTCTAACTTTCAGTTCACTCCTCCCTCCACTCTGAGAAATCTTACCTATAGATTATTATTTTTCCCCCTCTTTGGCCTCCAGAAGAGTTGATTTAGAAAGTTACAAAGTTTATACAGTTCTATCAATTGAACAATTTGCATTGATGTTTCAGTGGAATTGACATTGAAAAAGAGCTAGTGGACAGAAAGTCAGTCTTCTCCATATGAATTCTATGCATCCATCAACATGGCAGATACCGGAGTGTGAGAATGGCTCAGTACCTGGATAGGAATGAGCATGGAGCATTTTAGCTCATTATTGAAAGCAAACAAAGCACATGGCAATAGTAGCTTCAAGGAGATGAATTGCCTGTTTTTTTTTTTTTAACCTCCCTCCTCAGTATAGATTTGTCAGGAAAGCAGGAAGAAACTAATTCTAGAGAGTTTTGAAGTGGTAGATTTTGCTTTATATTTCATTTATCTGTAGATATTATAACATGATTATTTTTTCCCATGTTAGTTGGTGTTCCTTTAAAACCTCATTTATTTTCTGAAATAGTTTAAATTCTTCCACCAAAGTGTCCTAATCAGTTCTACTCAAGGATTCTTTTAAAATTATTTCAGATGTGAAAAAAATTGAGAAAAATTCTCTCCTAATACTTAAATGTGGCTCTTAATATTTTCAAAAATGCAAACTATTTCAAAATGATTTAGATCCAGAATGGCAGTATTACATTGCTTATAACATAGTAAGGCAGAACAAAGTGAGAACTAAAAACACAGGCTCTATTTATTTATCATTTTATTTGAATTTTTATCTTTGAGTACCTGTACAAAGGTAGCATCTGAATACAATGAATCATGGTCAGTGTCACCCATTTCATTGTAAACATATATTTTTTTTTTATTGTCGGGGTAATATATAGAGGGGTAACAGAGACATTCATCAGGTAGTAGGTACATTACTTCTCACACATTGATCCCCCTTCTCATGATTTTTCCCCATTTCCTTTCCCCCACTCCCTCCCAATTATCTTGCTTTCCCCCTCCCATTCCTATTTCAAATAAACAAATATATACAATATACCAGATAACAAATCAGATACAGTAACAATATGAGATTAACCATAAGGACAAAAAAAGAGAAGAGAAATAACATAGTACATTAAGAACAACAATCACACAAGATAAAGCTCTTGTTTCCTTATTTTAGGGGAAATGCTTATATGTTTTCTGTGTTTAAAGATCATGTTTAGTGACATAGTACAAGAATATTGAAATAATATCTTATTTCTTTCACCTTTCAGGACATTGTTGCAACCATAAAAAGAAAGGAATATGATTTCTTAGACCAGAGGAAAACGGATTTTGATCAGGATTATGAAGAATTTTGCAAGCAGATTGATGAACTCCATGTAGGTTGCATAATGAAACTCTTGTAGACAGTGACATGTTTATTTTCTTTTTTCTTTGTAATTCTGCTAATGCCATCATTCAAAAAAGAGAGTCATCTTTATTGCAGAGGTGACTGACCACAACTTGGATACATTTTCTTTTTATTATTATTTTTAGGTAGTTGGACAACGGAATTGACAATCAACAAAACAATTTATGAATACAACGTATCTTGATTAGTGTTCTGCCTTTAAACATCCTCACCCGTCCCTCCCCTCCCCACTCCTCACCTCACTCTTCTTAATTTGTAGGATGTACATTGGATTCTTCACTACATTTTCCATCTCTTCTCTTCATGCCTCTACTCTTTTTCTCTGGGACCTTGCCCCACCCTTTTAAGTACCCACTTCCTGGTGTTTTATTTTGCAGAAGTTTTGTCTTTCAAAGAAATTACACTATTTGATATCTCCTGTGTATCTACTATATTTCACATGAGCGATGGAGGGCTATTTATTTATCTTGGTTGTGGGGCTTGAACTCTGGGCCTTGGTGCTGCTCCTGAGCCCTTTTGCTCAAGGCTAGCGCTCTGTTATTTGGAGCCACAGTGCCTCTTCTGTTTTCTAGTGGTTAATTAGAAATAAGCATCTCATGGACTTTCTTGCCTGGGCTGGTGTTGAACCTTGATCCTCAGATCTCAGCCTCCAGAGTAGCTAGGCTGACAGGCATGAGCCATCTGTGCCTGTCTGTCTAATTTTTTTCTTGTTTTAAAGGGTCAGGAATACAGCTTGAAATTATAGACTTATACCTGCTTTCTATTTTTGTTTTTAAGAGCGTTAATGCTCCTCTTTTGTTGAAACCCGGTTTCTGTTTGTTTTGTCATAATGATGATTACAATCAGAGGTTAGTCGAGCAAACTATCAGCAGACTATCAGGACTGCAGCTTAGAAACCTTTGACACACAGGGCTCTTCATGTTCCTTTGTCTCCATACTCACTGCAGCCAGCCATCCTGAGCACGGAGAGCCCTATGGACTCCTGAGATCAGAGCTCAGAACAGACCTGTCTCCCACTCCCTGGGGCGGTGTTTGCATAGCCTGGATCTTGTAGAAACCTTTGTTACTAAGATAGGGGAACCAAAGAACTTCATTTTTTTTTCTTTTTGCCAGTCCTGGGGCTTGAATTCAGGGCCTGAGCACTGTCCCTGGTATTTCTGAAGGCTAGCACTCTACCACTTGATCTACAGCATCACATCTGGCTTTTTCTATGTATGTGGTACTGAGGTATTGAACCTAGGGCTTCATGCATGCTAGGCAAGCACTCTACCACTAGGCCATGCTTCCACCCAAGGAACTTTATTTTTAAGCTTTAATTATAATCATACATGGAGGTTCTTATTACTTTTCTTTTATAGAGCAATAAACAAGGTACAATGAGAAATCACCTGCCCAAGTCGCAGAGCTGACAGGTGGTAGAGCTGGGGTCAAACACAAGCGGTCTGGCTTGAGAGTGCAAAATCTGGACCGTCACACCCTGCTACACATCTCACTGATGACAAGAGACACCATTTACAGAACCTGAGCACCTGTGTACTCGAGCAGGCTGATGCAGACACTGGGCTCTGATCTCATGCTTTTGAATGTGGACACAGTTGTGAATCTGTACTCTGTGTTCTACAGTCATGATCTGTTTGGCAAGTCTCTGTCCGTGTTTCCTTGGGGACTTCTGACCACGGAGGCGTCAGTAGCTTGTATGTGATGTGGAGTTAGAGAGAGTGCTCTTGGAGGAAAGGAATTGTATTTTCTTATTTGCTAATATGAAGATGAAGATTGATGGTTAAGTATTTACTGTACAATAGTGACCTAGTAGGTGGGTTATGAATTCAGAAAAGATATCTGATTTGTCACCTGGAATTTTCCCAGTGTTTCCAGGCATGTTGGTGCAGACCCACAATTCCTGCCCTTGGCAGGTCATGAGTTCAAAGTCATATGGGTAGTTGGGTTGATCTCATCTCCAAACAACAAAAAACCCCAACAAAAACAAATTAATAACCCAAACTCAAACAAGAAAAAGAATTGAAAGTGTTAACTTGTTGCTCACAACCAGGTTTTGTGCTGTTTTAGAATGAGTTACAGAAGTTCATGGATGTTACGTTTGAAAAGATTAAAAACACCAATCAAGCTCTAAGTATGTTAAAGAAATTTGAAAGGTAAGAGAAAAATATTGAAATATTTCCCCAAGTTCTAATTTTTAGCATTTTATTATCATTGCTATTATTATAATTTTATACTCAAATGGAAAGAAAAGCCTACTTCTTAAGTTTTCAAAGGACTTAGAGCATTAATTCTATGGAGGATTAAGGATTTGCTTTATTTTGGCAAATAGAGAATACTCTTACCTAGAAATACTTTGTGGCTGTCTACACTAATATTGTCTAATGTTTAAGTAAATTGAAAAAATTACTGTCAGGTAGCTAGTTTTACCCACACATTATTTTGATTTTTTTTTTTTATTTTCTTCTTGTCGGTTATTGGCTTGAACTCAGGACTTCTTAGCTCTTTTGCTCAAGGCTAGTGCTCTACCACTTTGAACCACAGTGGTGGCTAATTGGAGATGAGAGTCTCATGGACTTTCCTGCCCAGGGTGGCTTTGAATTGTAATCCTCAGATCTCAGCCTCCTGAGTGGCTAGGATTACAGCTGTGAGCCACGCTCACCTACCTTACTTTGATTCTTTGACTACACCATACAGCTGTCAACATTTTTGTTTTTATTAACCTATGTTTAAAAACAAATGCTGATAAATTAGATTAGTGAATATTCATTAATAATGAACTTATCCATTTCCCTTTACTTTGCTGTGTGTTTAATCAGATTGAACATTCCTGACCTTGGTATCGATGACAAATACCAATTGATCTTGGAGAATTATGGGGCTGACATTGATATGATTGCAAAACTGTATACAGCGCAGAAACTGGATCCTCCTCTGGCTCGAGATCAGCCCCCCATCGCCGGGAAGATCTTGTGGGCCCGCCAGCTCTTCCACAGGATGGAGCAGCCCATGCAGCTGTTCCAGCAGCATCCGGCCGTGCTGCGGACGGCAGAGGCCAAGCCCGTCATCCGCTCTTACAACAGGACGGCCAGGGTCCTCCTGGAGTTTGAGATCTTGTACCATAGGGCCTGGCTGCAACAGGTGAGCCCCGAATTGTCTTTGTGGACTCTGGTACACAGAAGTCATCTCAAGCAGGAAAGTCTGTGAGACTCTCATCGCCAATAAACTACCAAAGAGAGTTGGAAACAGAGCTGTGACTCAAGTGGTAGAGTGCTAGCCTTGAGCAAAAGAAGCTCAGGGATGGCACCAGACCCCATGTTCAAGCACCAGGACTGTACACACACAGAAACAAAACAAAACAGACAAAACAAAACCAGACTCCTAAGTGAAAAAAAAAAATTCTTGGGGCCGGGAGTTTGGCCTAGTGGTAGAGTGCTTGCTTAGCATGCACAAAGACCCAGATTCAATTCCTCGGTACCACCTACGTAGAAAAAAAAAAGCCAGAAGTGGTGTTATGGCTCAAGTGGTAGAGCTCTAGCCTTGAGAAAGTCCAAGTGCTCAGGCCCTGAGCACAAGCCCAGGTCTGGCAAAAAAAAATTCTTTCATTCTCCTTGACTCAGGTAGGTTATGTGTGTAATCTCAGCTACTTAGGAGGCTAAGATATTAGAATTGTGGTTCAAAACCAGCCCAGGAAGGAAAGCTCATGAGATTCTAATTTCCAAAATAATTATCAAAAATCCATAAGTGGAGCTGTGGCTCAGGTAGTAGAATGCCAGCCTTGTGCTGCCTACGGGATAGTACCCAGGTCCTGAGTTCAAGACCCAGTACTAGCACAAATACCCACAACTCCCTCCACCCCCACACAGCTTGCATTACCATATTCATTAGATTTTCTTTTTAAAATTCAGTAAGATCTTGAGGAAGGCTCAGTAATAGACCGCTTGACTAATAAGCATTAGGCTTTGGTTTAGCATAAGTGCTAGGTGCCTAATGAACATTAGCTCTAGAAGCTCCAGAACTGGAAAATAAATCAATGAGATCCTGAAGGTGTCAGTAAATACCAGTACCTTTGTTAAACAAAGTCATTTTCTTTGACTGTACTCATGCTTAATCAAATTATGCTCCCCTATATTTGTAATATTTTTGTAGAAATGATGTCCTTGCAGTTGTATTCATTGCATTTCTAGATGAGTGAAAGCAGGCTGAGAAACTTTTATTAGGAAAAATAACTGAGTAGGCATAAGTGTACCATTGAGATTAAGGGTCTTGAAGGTCATTGGTATAGCTGTGTCCTTTTATCTTTCATGTGGGGAGACATGAATGAATTTTATTGTTTTGAATTATCTGTGCAACATCACTATCAAAAAACCTGAAGGCTATTTTCTGATCAGGAATTTAGGAGAAGAGTGAGGAAGCCAATAATAATAATAATAATAATAATAATAATAATAATAAGTAGACTGAATAAGTGTTCTGCCATTTAGTAACATCCCTGGCTTCCTTATTTTCAGAAATACCTGAGCCACACACTGTCTTTATAAAACTTTTTGGTAGTGATCCTGTTGCTTCCTCCTGACAGATTGAAGAAATTCACAAGGGTCTTGAGGTTTCTCTACTGGTGAAGGCGCCCGGCACGGGGGAATGGTTTGTAAACTTTGATCCTCAGATACTCATCTTATTTCGAGAAACAGAGTGCATGCGCCAGATGGGGCTGCCAGTCTCACCACTGGCCGCGTCCCTTTTCCAGAAGCGGGATGGGCACAAAAAGAACTTCAGTAACATGAAGGTATAGTGCTTCCATCTTTTTCTGTTTTCTAATCAACTCTGGAATTCATTTTAAAAGTTAGTGGTATATTATATCAGAAGATCAAACACGCCAAGAATGACTGAAGTGGAAAGAGTGCCAGAGACCAGGCTGCCCAGCGGGCTTGGGCCAGACTGGTGCAGATCTTACAGGCCAAGATTTGAAAGGATGGAGTTAAACATAATGTGATTTAATTGGAGGATTTTGAACTAGCAAAAGTTTCATGACCTTGGTGATAGAAGCCATCCTTGCTGCTGGGTGGGAAGTGGGTGGGGGAGGGCAGAAGACTGGGAGGCTGATTTGTGGACTGTTGCATTGGTCCAATGGCTTGATGAGATGGCAACAGAGTTGCAGAGTTATTCATGGACTCAGAGTTCATGCCAACAGGCAGGTCAAGAGGAAACTCAAGGAGAGTTGGAGCGGAGCCTCCCTGAACTGTGAACGTTGATTTCTGAATGATAGATAGCATGCAGGTCCTGGCTGTGGCTCCACTTGTGAAAATGGCACAGGCCTGGACTAGTTTATTTTGGAAGTCCAATGGAAAGCTGCAGTATTTCAGACACCTGGTTGAGATGCTAGCCATGTAATTTGAAATGTGATGTAACGAGTTCATTGCAGCAGTCAGTCTATGGAATGCTGTCATATTACTATCTTTGTTCCGGATGAAAAATTCTTAGGGAGTGAAAACAGAAAGAAGTAGAAGGCTACTGGATTAAGCACATACACCAAAATATGATAAAACTCCCAGTACGCAGATAAAATTAATTATTGGATTTGAAGTGGGTAGGCGAGAAAAGCATAGCAAGGATTGGCTGCTAGGGACAGATGCCACTATACAGAGATGGGATCCAGTGGTTCAAGAGGAGTCAGACATACAGTCCTGGTATTAGGCAACATGAAGAGGAGTACTTAAGCTCTTTAGCAGTTAAAATCATCTGATAACATTAAGGCCATGTGTTTGCTTTACATTTGAAACCATGTTTATGCTCATCATTAATTCTGTGCCAGCTAGGTGGAACAGGTGGAACAGTGCCGGAGCCAGCCGGCAGCAAACCAGGGTTTGCAGATTGGGATTCCTGAAATAGGGGGCAGGGACTAGGAAAAAATAGAAGAGAGACAAACAGATGGGGTTCGGGAGGACTACAGCCCAAGTCAGCAGCCCAAGAAGACTGTGAGTTCAAGACTGCCGCCTAAGACTGTAGCGCAGTTTATTTCAAGTTCCGACCTTAAATACTCTTCTTAGAACTAGGGAACTGCCAGAGTCTACATTCATACAAAATAGTAATCAAGTCACAAATAAGATAAATGAGAAGCAATTAACATTGCCCAAAGTCATCTTGATAAGTGATTGACATTGCTTAAAGTCATCATGATAAGAACTGATTGACATTGCTTAAAGTTATCATGATAAGAACTACTTCCTTGTGTACACAATTGTGTGGGTCCAAGGTCACTGACCCCACAGTAGGTCACTGACCCCACAGTCGGTCCCCAACAGAACAGAATATATGATCATTTTATAGATGAGAAAACAGTGGGTCTAAGAAGTGAAGTGAGTTAGTTTAGGTCTCACAGCTAAGTGACAGAATTAGAAACAGCCCCAGACTTGGTGTCTATTGTCTTTTCATTATATTCTGTTGTTGAAAAGGAAATATTGGCAAGAGACAGACAATCCTCAACTGTGGACTGATGAAGTAGTAGACATTGTATTGGTATTGTGTGAATTGTTCTTGCACATGAGGAAAATGGTTTAGTTAATCCACACTTTCACAAAAAAGTTTTTTTTATTAAGAAACCATATCTATACAACTGTAAAATCAGTAATAAATAATGTTTTCCCCAAAATGGTTGCTTTACTTATTTGTTGTGGAGATACACAACTACCAAGTGTAGCAACTTTTTCAAAAAGAAAGATTTTGTGCTTAAAAGATTTGGGAAAGTCTTAAATGATGCACTTCACTGAGATTGTAGCCTGAGCACCTTGTAAGAACTTCATGTGGCTAGTAGAATTTTTCACATGGCCACTCAGGAGTGAATGTGCAGTGAACAAGAAGGAGGCCACGCAGCCTTTAATGGCAGCCCTGCATGTCTCAAAGATTCCATGCTGTTGTATCCTGTTGGGTTTTGTGAGCCCACGCAGTGTCACAGGAGGGTAGACCCAGTGAACTCACCTAGAGCCACAGGAGGGTAGACTCAGCCCCATGAGTGCAGGAGAGGCAAAGAATGTTTCAAAGCCAGCACAGCTGCAAACAGCAGCTTCAGGAAGTAGATTATTATCTGGTTGACATCTTGAAGGAGTTAAAGGTTCCTGGTCCATACAGGCAGCTGTGAAGAGGATATGTACTGGCATGTTCGTGGCAAATTTACCATGTTGGATAGCTCACAATGGTTTCCAGGCTTCTACGATTAGTATGCCAAAGAGAGTTTGTTTTATTTGTCTCTTCCTTGGAAAACAGTGGAAACTAGAAAGACCAGTGGGCTAGCTGATGATGAGGAGTGTAGATTCCAAAACCAATTTTATGTGGATTCAGACCATTATCCTTGGGTAAATTACTTTACCTTCTAAATTTCCATTTCTCATTTGTGAAAAAGGATGAATAATAGCTACTGGGGTTAAGGGATTAAAGGTGAGAAGTAGAAAGCTGGCTGGAGGCAGACGCCATGAGCCCTCTCCGAGATAGAATAAAAAAATGATGGGTATTGAGAAACAGGTAAGCAGGGGCTAAAAGCCTTAGAAAATGTATAAGTAGCTATTAATAGATTCACCCAATTTAGACTTTTCTAAAGGGGCTTTCATGGAAATTGAAAGGGTATTATAGAAATTATAGAAAAGTATTGTATGAAGAAAGAATTATGGAGCCCACGGGAAATGTTGGGCTCCACAAAATTCTCTAAGCCTTTTTTAAACCTTTATGGTAGATTTCTCAGAATCCTCAATATTAATTGTAACTGTCTAAGAGGATAGATAATTGTCTATAGCATTGTTCAAACTTCTCCATTGAGGAATCATTTTTTTGTGTTATAGAATGTCTAGGACTTATACTCTAAAGAAAATATCCTGACAACACAATCTAATATTAAAGCAGTGCCACTAATTATATTATAAACATAAGTTTAAAAGTACTTATATTTTACAAAATCATTACAGTACGCTCAAAGGTAGGCTAAACGTACCATTAGTCTTATTAGAAAATTGTAACCTGTGGATGAAATAGTGACATACGTCAACATCAGACAGAGGGATATTTCACAGGAAAACCAAAATCACAGGTTTTGGCAATCCTTTCTGATACCAACTGATTTCTCAGTTACAGAGAAATGTTGATCATCTCTTATGTCCCATCTATTCTTTCAGGCACACTGAACAGAGCACATTGAATTCTTACTCTTGTAGAATTTATTTAGACACTCCTGGGTGGGGTTATGGATTAATTATCTCTGCATTGCTTTCTCATGGCTGTGAAGCATTCCTGATATGAACAATTTAGAAGAAAGAAATATTTATTTTAGTTCATGATCCCCAAATGTTTCAGGCTGTTAGGCTGCCTCTGTTATTTCTTGGCCTGTAGTGAGGTAGGATACTGTGGTGGCAAAAATATGTAGGGGAAGGGGTGTGTTTAGCTCATAATGGGAAGGAAAGAGAGAATATCCATGAAAACAATACAACTCCAGTGACTGTCTTTTCCCCGTTATGCTCAACCTTGTATAGTTCTACCACCACCAAATAATCTCTTCAAATTTGGAATCCATCAATGAATGAAACCATTGATTACTTCAGAGCCCTCAGGACCTAATCCAATCAAGTTGACAATCAAAATTAGCAATCGGGGTTTATGTCCCCAATTCATTATGAATTGAAAATAATTTTAATTTAAAAATGCATTTTGTAATCTAACTCATGGAACATCATGGCTGAGACTATATTACCTAAACACTAGAGCACTTGCTCTTGTGAAAAGTGTCCTGCTTTCATTTGTGCAAAGTAATCTAACAATGAGTATATTTTCAAACAAAGTGCTGACATTCATGGAGTTAATTGGATGTCTTAATTCTATCCCAAACCACTGTACACATAGGGCAACAGTTGTGTTCCTTCATGATTGCCTGACTGTCTATGGTTCATTGTTCCTCCTAGCATCTGAGAAATGTATCATAACATCTCTTGTTAGCCTAAAAAAAAATCAAAATTGAAACATTCAGAGTACAAGGCGTTGGCAAGTTAGCTCAGTGGAAGAGCATTTGCCTGGCAAGTGTAAGGTCCTAAGTTGGGTCCTCAGCTCTGTAAGAACAAAATATGTCAGAGTAGAGGTTTCTACTGAATACCATTCAATTTCACACAATTGTAAATTGAACTATTGTAAGTCAGGCACTATTTGAGTAATGAAGAAAATAAACATTATGGAATTGTAACTTCTTTGTACAACTGTTTAATAATAAAAAAGGAAATAAGCAATGAGCAATGAAAGAAGGCAAATTGTATTTATTATGTTGCAATGATAGATTCTGTAGAAAAACAGTAAGACAGGGCAGAGAGTATACAAACGGATTTTGGTGATGGCTTATAATCTCAAGTTATCAGAATAAGCCTAATGGAGAAAGTTGGAATAACTTTTTGAAAGAAATGCGAAGGCCCTAAGTAAGGCTACAGATCAGCAAGGTAGATAGGCAGGAAGGAAAGGGGAAGAGTGGTCAGAGATGAGATCAGAGATATAAGAGGGACAACATTGAGTAGGTCATTGTAGACCACGGACCTCTTCAAGTCTTCCTGTAAAGCCCAGACTTAGATGTAACTGTGTAACCACGTACGCAGAAGAGTAACTTGGAAGGTCTCCTCTTGTAGCTGATTGAGCCTAGATGGAATAGGGAGACAACAGTAGACCCTTCCAGTAATTCAGGTGAGTCAGTGGTGGTGGTGGTTGTGGATGTGCTATGGATTGTGCATGGAGGAATCAGGGATGACTCTGTCTCTAGTTTGGGTGGGTAGACTGCAAGGACGGGATTGCTGTGAGCTAAATGGAGAAGTTTTGGGGTGGAACAAGCTTTGAGTTGGGCAGTGTTATGATTGAAGGTATCTGATAGAATCCACCAGAGACACTCAGTTGGCTGTAGCTCTGTGTGAATCTGGAGCTCAAAGTTGACAGGTGAAATCCTTTGTTTTTGGCATATGGACAGTATTTAACATCCTTTAAAGGCACTTGCCGAAATGAGCAATGATTTCTGACCCTCTCTGTGTGTTTGGGTCTTGTATCAAGACCAGAAATCGGTGCTGGTGCACCAGAAACTTTTCATGGTGAATGTGACCCATAGCAGCCATTCAGAGGAACAAAATGTTTTGTGAGCTAAGCATCTGGAATTGAATGAAGCTAGCTGTAACGCCGGCAAAGGTGCTGGTGCTGGCTTCTCACGGTTCAGAAAAGTCATTTCAAGACTTTTCTTCTCTTTTCAGGCTGTGTAGAGGATGGAAAACTCTGATCCTAAAATTCTTCCCCAGTCATAATTTATTAAATTAGGAATTTGCAATTTTAGAGAGGTTTATTGTCCTCTGTCTCTATTTCGTATTATTTCCAGATGCCAGGCTGGAAGAGCCCCACAGTTCACCACTAACCAAAAAGCATCTTTTATGTAAAAGGATACTAACTGATATAAAAAAGGAGACAGTGGTTGACTATTGAACCTCACTTTGTTGTAGATGCTGCTGGCTGAATACCAGCGAGTCAAGTCCAGAGTGCCTCCCGTCCTCGAGCAGCTGATGGCGCCGCACGTGGCGTATGTGAACGAAGCTCTGCAGCCTGGCCTGGCTGCCTTGACCTGGGCGTCGCTGAATATTGAGACATACTTAGAAAACGCTTTGGCAAAGATCAGTGAGTCTGCCTAAATGATTTCTTTCTGGGTCTTTAAAGGCTGTGTCCTTAATCTATGTTGTATCATTTTTAATTAATATCGTGATATTAGCAATGAACTGAAAAGTATGATTCTTTAACTGTTCCATAAGGAATGATAGATACCAAGCTATGTAATCCAGTAATTTCCTAGAAACTGTAAGTATTCGCCATTTAATTTTATCCTGTGAGATTAGCCACATATTTTCATTTATTCTTAATGTTGGACACTAGAATTTGAAGAATGTTTAGAGTTACTCAACTTCTTATACTGATTGTATTTGAAATTTCTTCTCCTATTCCCCCCACTCCACTCCCTGTTTTCTCCACTTCCTTCTCCTCATCCTCCTCCCCTTCTCTTCCTCAGTTTACTCCTCCTCTTCCTACTTTTTCTGTTCCTTCTCTCGGTATACTGAGTTTTACTTCTGGTCCTGTTACTGTATTTTGGGAGCCCCCAGGATGAGGTAGGGCATTATAAATAGGAACATTGTAATCATTATTTTTCCTTAATGAGGGACATATTACTTAATGTTTTAATTTTATTGAAAGGTAATGTACAGAAGGGTTATAGTTATGTAAGTAATATAATGAGGGTATTTCTTGTTGAAAATTGTTACCTCTTTCTTTCCCTCCCGCCTGACTCCCCTGCCCACCACATTGAAAAGTCCGTTTCCATCATAGTGTCTTGTGAGTGTCACTGTGCACTGGTTCATTCTTGGGGTATATGACTTCTTAAAGAATGTGTGATGTGGTGTGCCCCATATTTGATTTCCTGGAATGTATACAGATAAGCTGCATTGGATTCTAGATTCAAATATGCTTGAAGAAGTCACATGGAGCAGTTAGATGTTGGCTTTCTGGAGGGCTTTTTAGAGCCTTTCGTATGGGAGCATGCCATGGGTCTTTCAAAGAGTTCTTGAATGGAACATTTCCAAAGTTCCTTGGCTGCTATCTACACCATATCAACCCCTGACAGATTTTCTTGTGGTAGGCAGGGGTACACAGGATTATGGGGTACACTGGGGTGTAGGACATACAGTTTGGAACATGATAATGATATATTTCTCCCTCCTTAAAACCTTTTGCATTTCCATTCTTTTGTACTTGATGTCATCCATCTTCTTTTTGTGACCAAGCTCTGCCCACTTTTTATAGCCAGGGTCCATCCTCTGCCATTACCTCATTCTCACACTCTACTTCATGTGACCACTTTTCCCTGTGGCTTCCATTGTGTTTACAGCTGGGACCAGAGTCTCTGTGTTTCAGATGCTTTGCGATGATTTAGTCCAATTTCATCTTTCTCCCCAAACTGACTACAAAGGAACGGAAAACTAGGATGTTTCTCATACTTCTTTCTCAATGAGTCTGGTATAGTAGGTACCCACATACTTATGCATTAACAAACCCCATTCCAACGCCTTAACATCATCACCTTTCTGCTTTCTTCTTTCTGGATCATCTAGACACCTCCTGTGATATCTTCTTTTTATTCTTATTTATTTTCTCTTTCTTTCTCCCTTCTGTCTAGTGATTATACCTGGAAGTAGGAACTAGATTATTTAAAAACCTTAATTTTAAACAGCTTGGCTTATTAGTAGGTTTTTCACTGCACTTTTTTTTAATAACTTAGGGCTCAGAAATATAGCTATTTAATTTTGCAGTTGCTGTCTGATGAATAATATCTATGAAGTGCTGGCCTGATGGTGGGGAGTAGAGTGAGGTATCCCCTCACTCTTTATTATTCCTGGTGGATTGGGATAGTTGAGCTTCATAGATTGGGCTCTAGATTCAAAGAAGACTGATGGAGCCTTGGAGATGAGATGGCCAAAGTGTTTCATTCCACTGTCACTCCATTCTGAAGGTAGAGCAACACAAAGTATCTAATTAGGCAACCATGGCCCCATAGTGCTGTACAGATTTGTAGGAGCATTATTAAGCAGGACCCTGAATTAAAAGGTTGCAAAGCTATGATCCAAAGATACTAAATCTCACCTAGTATCAAACATATGCAAACAGCTGAGATGAGTTCAGTCCAGTTCTCTTGATTTTTTAGCCCATATTCTTTCCCAAGTACGTCTCCCCAGGAAATAAAGTAAGGAAATTGGCTAAAAGTCTCTAAGGAGGCATTTATAAAACTCATAAAAGCTTCATAGTAAGAGTTATCACAATCAAATTAGAACAGGCTACCAAGGCAGTCTCCAGGAATATTCTCTCTAGAGAGTTATTAGGATTAGAGTGCTAGCAATTTGAATGTTTTATTAGAATGTTAGCTGGTGAACAAGAAGATAGTTTCTAAAGAAACCTCTTCTTAGCTCTTGTACTCTATTGTATTTTTCTTGATGCAATTTAAATAAAGAAACTAAAGCAGAACAAAAATTGGGTTTCTTCAGGAGACAAATTATGTTAAATTTCAAGAACAGTTGGATTTCTTATTGGATTAAGCATGCCAACTCTTTAAGCTGGTTATTCATATAATGTGTTGAAACAAGTATTAGCATGCTTCAACATGATAGAAAAACTTGTATAGAACTAACTTTGGACACAGTCTATGTATAAATATTGTTTTTTGAAAACCAAATCTGCTCCAACAAGTTGCTACAAATGAAATGGCTTAAAGTAATACAGTCATGGAGTCATATGGAGCAAAACCAGACTGTCACTGGGGATAGCTTCCTTAAATTGTTCCAGGTGCCTGCTGGTCTACAAGCTGGCTGGTGGTCACCCGTGTAGCATCTTCAAGACCCTTCCATCCTACTTCCATGGTCATGTTCTTTCCTGATGTTTCTGACTTCTGAAATGGCTTCTGTCTCTTCTGATTGTTTTATCCCCATGTGGATACTTCAGTACGAGCACCATCTCTAGAGAGCCGTAGCACTTATGCACAGTCCCTTCTCCTTTGGAAGGTAATGATCCTAGGGGATCAGGGAATAGCAGTCCTTGGGGGACCATTTGCATGATTGTTACAAATGACCTTGAAAATGCTTTGCACGATCTGTCAAGTGGAAATAGGTACAAATGTTGGTTCTTTCTTAGTAGTGAATTCTTTAAGCAGTTTTGAGTCTTGAGTGGCATCCCTAGTAATTACCTTAGCAATAATGGAAATTTCAAGGCATTAGGAAGTAAAGCTGTTAACAAATGCATAATAGGATTACAGTACTGGCTTTTGCTGCTAAGGGATGGTATCAGCCTCTTAGGTGAGTATCCATTAGCTATTGTCCCCGCTTGCAGAATTATTGTTGACTTTCTTCAGAGTTGGCCTTTCTATCTATGGAACTTAATGTTTAACATTACCTTAACAAATCAGAACAAGTTTACCTTATGCTGGTAGTATAAAAGAAAAGTGAGAAGTTTACTTTAATCACATTTGTGGAATGTGTCCTATGGAATGGGTATTGGGATAAATGCTGAAGAGGTGAGGATGGAAAGATGAATTCCCAAAGACCAAGACCCAGGAGTGGGAGGTAGGAAGAGGGAGGGTGTTCTCAGGCTATGGTGGTAGTATAGGACAGGGAGTTATCCTGCTCACGGAGACCCACAAACAGCATCCTGAAAGAAGAGACAGCCAGGGAGGCGTGAGCGGGGGCAGCAGTGAAAGGTGGTACGCCATGACAAACAAGTGTGTAACAGCGGATGGGCGCAGGGATGTAAGAAATCTGAGAAGAGTTAGTCTTGAGGTAATGATGTGTTTGCTTATGCTCACTTCATTCCATTAATTTTTTTTTTTTTTTCTGAAGGGGACCTAGAGCTGCTGCTTGACCGGGTCAATGATCTGATTGAGTTCCGCATCACTGCTGTTCTAGAGGAGATGAGCTGCACCCCGCTTTGTGAGCTTCCTCTGGAGCAGCCCCTCACCTGCGAGGAGTTCCTCCAGAGAACGAAGGTCATTCCACTATGGACGCTTGTTATTACCTTGTGAAGATTATTATTTGCTTTTGTTTTTTTTGCCAGTCCTGGAGCTTGAATGCAGGGCCTGGCACTGTCTGTGGACTTTCTCAAGGCTAGTGCTCTTCCACTTGAGCCACAGCACCATTTCTGGCTTTTTCTGTGTATGTGGTACCAGGGAATCAAACCTAGGGCCTTATGCATACTGGACAAGTACTCTACCACTAGGTCACACTGCTGGCCCTTGCTTTTGTTTTGACTTGAACTGACAGCCTGGGCACTGTCCCTGAGCCTTTCATTTGCTCAAGGCTAGTGCTCTGTCACTTTGAGCCACAGCTCAACTTCCAGTTTTTTGGTGATTAGTTGGAGATCAGAGTCTCATAGACTTTCCCCCCTGGGCTGGCTTTGAACTGTGATCTTCAGATCTCAGCTTCCTGAGTAGCTAGGGTTACAGACGTGAGCTATCAGGATCTGGCTAAATTATTCATTTTTTTTGTAATTTGCTTTTCTATAAAGTACATTTGGGGAAGCATACATTAGTTTTATCACTTGTACTTTGATCACTGTATGATAGATGTAATCCAAATGCAGAACCTTCTGATAATAATTTGAAAATAGAGATATATCTCAACAGCTACTTAGATATAGTTAACAAATCTCTTTCTTTTAGATCAGTAGGAAAGGAACACATGTCTTATTTTTCCAGATTTTATAGAGTAGAGCTGTTTTGCTGCAGGGTGGGAAGTGAGCTGGGGTTAACTGATAAAAGAGTTGTTTTGAACAACTCTTGGATTCGATTCCTTCTTTAAGTATTTCTGTACAGCACTGTCCCCAGATGGTGTTTTGTGGTAGAGTTTTGGAGTCATCTCTGAGGTACTTGGGAAAGTCAAGGCATCTGTTCAACCTACTGAGGGTAAAGACTGGACATAAAGCTTTATTGTATTTGAATAGATTCAAATAGAACCTCACAGAAAAGTTCCATTTAACTTTCACACACGTATCTGCAAGTGGAACCTCTTTTCTCTTGTGCTAGGACAGGTCCTGGAAGTAGAGCTCTGCCCTTTGGGGCCATCACATTTGCCTCATGTACAATGTGGCTGTGGCTGTTCTGATGGTCTGAGATCTGCGATGGTGGCCTTGATGTGCTGTCTGTGAAGCCTTGCCAGGAGACTTGTGGCATTCAGTGTCCAGTTTCACTGTTGTCTCTGGGACAAGGGACAGGTGCAGTCTGGAGAATCCCTGTTCAGTCATTCTCATGCAAGGGACAGGTGCAGTCTGGAGAATCCCTGTTCAGTCATTCTCATGTGTTCTTTCTCCCCAAAGACTTAATGAAGAGCTCATTCTTCCTAGCAATAAAAGCATGTATAGTTTCTGCCGAGGCCTGAAGTTTTTAGTTGGGTCTGACTTTGTAGGCACATTCCCTGAGCGTGAACAATCTCATACATGCACAAACAAAGCCGGTACTCACGACAAACTGCATCATATGACCAAGAGTCCAGGCACAGGAAACTGCCCTCAGCAAGGCAGCTGGGGGAAACTTTCCCAGTCTGAGCTTCCTTGCATAGTCCATGGCCAAACTAAGGGGTAAAATCCTTTCTAAGGCTTTCAGTTTCAGTTTCTGTCTTTCTGTATGATGATGACCTTTGGTTCCCCTTAGGTTGTTATTAAACAGGTGAAATATTGTATCTATCTTTTAGAAAAGTCTGTTTGCTTCTTCTCATCACATCAGTAACAGTGTAGACCTGACACTCCATATGATATTTCTGTGTCTGTCTGTCTGTCTGTCTATTTATCTATCTCTGTCTGTCTATTTACTTTTTGGTCAGTTAAACTCAAGGCCTGGGTGCTGTCCCTGAGCTCTTTTGCAAGGCTAGTGCTCTACCATTTTGAGTCGCAATTCTACTTCTGTTTGTTTTGTGTTGTTTTGAGTGGTTAATTGGAGACAAGAGTCTCATAGGAACTTTTCTCCCGGGACTACCTTGGAGCAGTGCTTCTCAGATCTCAGCCTTTTGAGTAGTTATCATTATAGGTATCAGCCATTGGTGCCTGGTCTATTTCTGTTTATTTTTAAAATTATCTGTATGTCTAAGAAATCTCTTGGCTCCATTGTTCAACATTTCACTTTTCAAAATTTCAAGGTAGGCTTTAGAATATTTTAAAAACAGAAAAATTAACATTTTTTTCCATTGCAAAATTAAAATAATGGAAGTATAACTGGATCTAAGGCAATGAGTTCTGAAATTCCCTGTTTCCTATAATGTACATGACTGGCTTGAAATAGCAGTTTTTTTCCCCCCTTAGTTAATATTTTTTCATGGATATTTTTATATTGCTATATGGCTTTCCTTAGCATTATTTTCATGATGATTCAGAATATTTAAATGAGTAGATGAACCATCACTTAGTTATTTGCTTTCATTTCTGGTTTGGGTTTTGCTTGTTCCTCTTTGTCAAGGAGCTTAAGGTATATCACTGAAGCAAGAATTTGTTGATGTAGGCACTTAGAGCTATAAGTTTTCCTCTGAGTTAATCTTTGCTGTGTCTCAGAGGAGCTGCTTCTTTGTGTGTTCATTTTTGTTACATTCTATAAACATTTGAATTTTCAGTGATCTAGTGGTAATTCGACAATGTATTGTTTAGTCTCCATGAGTCAGAGAATTTTCTTTTTTTTCTTTCAGGTTTTTTTCAATTTTATTTATTATCAGGGTGATGTAGAGGGATTACAGTTACATTTATAAGGTACTGAGTACATTACTTCTTGAACATGGTTACCTAATTCAAATAAACAAATAAATATATATACAATGAGCTCTAATTTTATTTCATTGTGGTGATAGAATGTAGGGAATGATTTCAGTATTTCTGAATTTGTACATATTTGTTTTATGACCTCAAATAAGATCTATTTTGGAGAATATTCCAGAAGTTATTGAGAAGAACGTATATTCTTATGCTTCTGGTGAAATAGTCTGTAGATGTCTGTTAAGTCTAGTTGGTCAGTGTGTCTGAGGTTTTCCTGTTGATCTATCCAGATGCAACAGTGATGTGTAAAGTCATCAACAGTCAATGTGTTTGGATCTATGTGTGGTTTTAGGTTAAATAGTATTCATTTGATGAAGTTGGTCTCTGGCGTTTGGGGTATAGCTATTTTGAGTTGTTATATTCTCCTGCGGTAAAGATATCTTTATTAGTATGTACTGTCCTTCTTTGATGTTTCTCCTCACTAACTTTAATTTGAAGCCTATTTTTTCTGAAATTAGTTGCTATTATGGCCCTGTTTGTGGGGGCCACTTGCTTAGTAGGTTTTATTCAGCCTTTCACTGTCACGATATGTTTGCTTTTGTCAGTATGATGCGTCTCTTGAGGACAGCAGATGGATGGGTCTTGCTTTTTGATCCAACTAGTCAGTCTATGTTGTTTAATTGGAGGGCTAAATCCATTAATATTGAGAGTTAGAACCGAGCAGTGTTTTGTAATTCCTGCCATGTTACCCACCTCATCATCCACTGGAAAAGATGATCATGACCAAGGCTGATTTGTCTTCTGGACAAGGCCTGGGGCTGGCGGTTTGGATGAAGGCTACACATCATGGCTCCATTTGCTTTGTGCTGTAGAAATCAAGGCTCTTCACTGAGAGCAACTAGGGAGACTGCAGGTCACAACTTTTGCAGAGCTGGTAGAGGAAAGTGCCCCAGGACCACAGTAGCATTAGAGGCTTGGTTGAGTTTGGGCCATGAATTCTTAGCATCTTTATTGCCATGAGCTGCTTGAGAAAGTGGACAGGGGATCCTCTTGACTCTGTGGCATGAGGAGGTCACAGACCCACGAGCTGATGTTTGATGTGAGCGCTTCAAGAACAATTTAGAGTCTCAAGACTAACTCACCAATGAAGTGTATTTTCTTAGCCTTATTTTTCATCTGGATGTGAATAACTGATTCTGTCTGTGTATATCACCCATCTCTCTGCATATACCTGCCTATCTAACCAACTACAGAATCCATCACAGTGCCCCAAATTATATTAGTTTATAGTTATTCAATTTCCTTTCTGAGAAATGCAAAATCTCACTGGAGGGGAAGGGAATATAGCTGAAGTTAACTAGGAGGTGAGTGTGGCTTGTTAGCAAAGATGGAGGGGAAGAAAGGCAGATTTATGATATAGGAAGGAAATCTCATGGGCAGAGAGGCTACTGACCACTTTTCCTTCCTTGCTGGAGAAGTGTGGTTTATTTGTCCATCCACCCTGCTCCTGGATACCAGGGGGCACTAAAACCTTAGCTGGAGTTCACTGTGGTGTTGCCATGGCTCCTTCTGGGTACTGAAGACCCAAAGAAGCAAGTATGACCCCGGTCTCATCTTTTATTTTGTTTTGTTTTGTTTTTTAGGACCTTTGTGTGAATGGTGCTCAGATACTGCATTTTAAAAGCTCGTTAGTGGAGGAAGCTGTCAATGAGCTGATAAACATGTTGCTGGATGTGGAGGGTGTGGAGAAAGAAGAAAGTGATAAAGCATGCAGTCACACTAATGCTGATTCAAAGAATGAAACTTCAGGTAAGACCTGAGGGTACGAAGGCCAGGTTTTTCTAGGATATTTACTAAAACTATAAAATGTAATTTTCTAACATCAGTGGATTTCACACCTCTATAAACACTGTCCAATTCTCTTATGATATAAATGAATGTGAAATTATGATAAGGAGCATATGTAACGATGTTAAATTGTTATTTACATTTTTTGGTGTTAGAATCTGTCTCTATATAGGTTGTGAGCATTGGCCCTCTTTCCTGTTTGGCTTGTGTTGGTGTAGGCATTTTATCATTAATAGGTAGGATGGATTATGGACTGTAATTTTCCTTGAAGTATATGTAGATTAGAAAATACCATTTGCTAGGTGGGTGTGAATGCCAAGAAGTACCAGACCAGTTGAAGGGTGTGAGGGATGTTGATGGGAGACAGAGTTCCAGGCCTCAGGCTCCCGGAGCCCAGGGTTGCTTTTTACTGATAGTTTGTACGTCTTTCATTGGTTATTTTCTTCCATTGATGAGGAGAGAACTTGATCATTCCATTTGGTGTTCAGACTTCCTTTTCTGTTCTTCAGTGACTTTGTTTTCTAAGACGTGTGACATTAAACATAATGTATCTTAATTTTCTTTCTCATGATACAAAACTATCTTCTCTCTTTCTCTGACTCTTACCTAGTAACAGCAAAAAGAGAAGAAGGAAATTCTGATGCCTTGGCATCCTCCCTCAATACTGGGACTGGCCCAGTCCCAGCAGTAATCACACGAACGAAGAAAGAAACTGAGGTGTTAGAGGAAGAAGCCTGCGAGCTGCTATCTCATTTCAACCATCAAAACGTGGATGCACTTCTGAAGGTTACAAGGAACACACTAGAGGCCATGCGAAAGCGCATTCATGCGTCCCATTCAATTAACTTCAGGGGTAATGATTGTGTATCCACTGCCTTTTATTCTGAGTAGGTACAGGTGTGTGTGTGTGTGTGTGTGTGTGTGTGTGTGCGCGCCTGTGTGCACGTGCACGCGTGCATGCGAGCATTGCTGTTAAATTTAAATAATTGAAAACTCATTGCTTCCTTGTTAAGCCTAAACATGAACTTCAGTCATCACACAACAATTCTACAAAGTCGATGCTCTCATTGCTCATGTAGAAAACACAGAAAACTGGAACATGGACACGTTAAGTTAACATGTTGACAGTTGAGGCAGAGGTAGGAGGATTGTGAGATTGAGACCAATCTATCTCACAAAACAATGACAACAACAACAACAACCCAACCCCAAAAATCTCCTCCAAAAAAATAAAAAAAAATACAATAACAATTCAAATAGGCTGAGTTGGTAAGTGTGAGTGTCTAGCATGCAAGAGTCCCTGGCTTTAATCCTCAGTGAAATTATGTAACACACACACACACACACACACACACACACACACACACACACACACACACACAGAGGCCTACACGCACATACACAACACAAACTCTACATCATTTTTACGTTTTTAGTCTTTTGCAGTAAGATACAAATATGTAAAACGAATGCCTCCTTTTGGAGGGGCGACCGAAGTGGGAGAGTGCCTGCCCACTACGTTTGACGGCCTGAGTTCAAACTCCAGTACCACCAGAAAGGGGATACAGAGAGATTCTGTCATTGCTCCATTACTAGGTTACTACTCTATCTGATTAAGTGGGAAGAGTCTTATCTCTGTCACATTTTGCAAAGCAGCACTTAATTTGCTATTTTGGTGACATTTCAGCTGTCTTCTTCAGTCTTAATGCCTCATACTTTCCAGGAGGTTGGCACTTCCCAAGTGTGCTTCAAAGATCATGAAATGTAGGCTCAGGCCCAGAGTTCAAGTACCATGACTGACCTCCCCCCCAAAAAAAATACAGGCACATTCTGAAATTAAAATTTAAATTAAAAAGAGCAAAAAAGTAATTAAAACTGAAAAATAATAGGGTATTAAAGCTTTTATTTTGAATACTGAAACTTAATGAAATCTTTATAATAGTTAAATAAAAATAGATGGGTAAACCTGAGAATTTTGAAAGAATATTCTGTTTGGTGGCATGAGTTTTCAAATTAGCACATATTATTTGTAAGAGAAATTATATTGTGTATTTGCATATAAAGTTCCCTGATCAAATCTACCCTCTCTATCATTCTTTTTTATCCCATTTTTTTTCTCATTTTGGAAACAATGTCAACAGCATTTGTTCTTCTATTCTTTTTTTTCTTTTGTTAGTCATTGGGGCTTGAATTCTTGGACTGGGCGTTGTCCTTGGGCTCTTCAGCTCAAGGCTACTGCCCTACCCCTTGAGCCACAGTGCCGCTTCTGGTTTTCTAGTAATTAACTGGAGATATGAGTCTCATTGTCTTTAGTGCCTGAGCTGGCTTTGAACCTTGATTCTCAGATCTCAGCCTCTTGAGTGGCTAGGATGACAGGCGTGAGCTTTCTAGAAGACTTTTGTTCTTCTGTTCTTACATGTGTGTGCAATGTAATTTGACCAAATTCACCCTTTTTGTTTGCCCTTCTCATCCTGCTGGTACCTCTCCTCAACAGAACCTATTTCACATTTCTCTCACTCTTTTTTTTTAGTGTATATTAATTGTACAAAGGGATTTCACCATGTTATTTCACAATGCACATATATAAGTCAGATTAACCTCCTCTGTTGATCTTCCCCCATTCTCTCGTGACACCCTTTATTCAATGGCTCTCAGTGAGTTTCCTTACACCACCTTCGTATGTAGATGTAATTTGATATTATTCTCCACCACCATTCTCTTTTCCTTTCCCTTCCCACCTTCCCACAGTCCCACAATTACAGTCACACACCATGTGCACAAATGTATGTGTTTACCTATATAAACACATATATTCCAAATAAGAGAGAAAACATGATCTCATGGCTTTAAAATTTCATTTTACTTGAGAATGGAGGATAGATCCAGGGGAATTAATAGAACTTACAAAATGTGATGCTAAGTATCAAATCATGGTTGCTTCCTAACTTCATATATTACATGCATTTTTACCCATATAAAGTGATTTCCATAATAGAAGTATATTCACACATTTGTACACATGAATCTATATTATATACTTATATATCTACATACAATGTCTAAAGCTTTTATGATATGTTTATTTGTTGAATTACGTTGTAGGGTTCCTTTATAGAGTATATATCAATAAATTGTACTTAGAAAATGACATGGAATTCATTGAAATGGCATTTATTGAGTAAAATCACAGCCTCCAATAGTTTTCATTTATTCACTCATTCAATAAATATTTGCCTGATTAGATACCTATTATGTGTTCTACTAGATACTTTATTTATTGATATTTTGGGTTAGAAATGAAGTATGTCTCATTTTAAATGGTAAATTCTTATTCTCCCATTTCATGTTAACTCAGACAGTGACAGTGCAACCAAGATGAAGCTGAATCATCTCCCCATTTTCCGGGCCAACGTCACGCTGGCCATTCCCAATGTGTCCATGGCCCCTGCCCTGGAGGACATTCAGCAGACACTGAACAAGGCTGTAGAGTGCGTGGTCAGCGTTCCTAAGGGGGTCAGACAGTGGAGTAGTGAGCTGCTGTCCCAGGTAGGGGGCTGACGGAAACCTTTCATTCATTGGCTGTTTCGCTTATGGATAAGGTGAGGCTGAAAAATACCCTTTTGTGTTGCAGAAAAAGATGAATGAAAGGAAAATGGCTGCTTTGCAGAATCATGAAGACAGTGATTCTGAGACTGATATGGGAGAAAATGAATTTCAAGGTATATATTTTTTTAGTTGTCTTTATTCATTTTATTAAAAATATACTATTGTTGTTGTAACACTGATGTACATAAATCAGGTGATGAATACATTTCTTTTTGAACAGTGCCAACCCTTTCCTTGCTCTCAATTTTTCCCTCCAATCCGTTCTACAAGTTGTATGTAGTTCATTTCCACATAGTGTCTCCTGAGTGCCACTGTTGTCTTTGCTCACTCTCTGACCCCCTCCCCCCCAGCTTCCTCAAATGGGTAAACTTATATACAAGATAAAAGATAAAGGAAACAAAAACAGTAACAAAGAAAAGAAAACCCCTTGTTTCCATTCCTTGGAGTTCATTTTGATAAACATTATTTTGTATAATCGTAGGCACATCACTTTCTTTTAAATGGACTTCGTAAAGCAACATTTATAGAGCTTAAATGTACTTCTCTATTTTTTTCTTGTGTAATTCTCAAATCAATTGGGATTGAAACACTAAGTTATGAGCCAGTGTTAAACTTGTCAAGTATCCAGGTGTGCATAGCTTGAGATTTGCTACCGTCATCCTCTCTGCATTTAAGGTGCTCATCACAGCAGATGCATCTGTGATTTTGGTACAATCTGAACATGAGACTGGTACTGGGTGGCCTATGCCTGTTAACCTAGCTAGCTACTGTGGATCTGAGATCTGAGGATCACAGTTAGAATCCAGCTTGGGCTGGAAAGACTGTGAGATTCTTATTTCCATTTGATTACTAAAAATCCAGAAATGGAGCTGTGGCTTAAGTGTTTAGTGCATCAGCATTAGAATGGACAGCACCAAGGCCCTGAGTTCAAGTTCCAGGACCAGCAAAGACTCTAGGACAAGCTGGGTGCTGGTAGCTCACCCCTGTAATCATAGCTACTCAGGAGGTTGAGATCCGAGGATCTCCGTTCAAAGCCAGCCTGGGCACAAAAGTCTATGAGACTCTTATCTCCAATTAACCACCAGAAACCTGGAAGTGGCACTGTGACTCAAGTGGTAGAGTGGTAGCCTTGAACGGAAGAGCTCAGGGACAGTGCCTAGGTCCAGAGTTCAAGTCCCATGACTGACAAAAAAGATACTAGGACAGCAAGAAGAAGGATTTCTGTTTCCTGGTTGAAAGAGCCCGTGTTCATCTGGGTTGAGTGTTTCTTGACATGGAATAGATATTCTTGATCCAGCCCCAAGTGAAAGACCAGGCACTGTGGGGTTTCTCAGCATATCCATGCACTTCCAGAGCCCCAGAAGGTCAGGGCTGCCAATGTCTTCTCTGGTTCTCTCATTCTCCAGGATGGCTAATGTGTACTGCTCTCACGAGTACCATTCCCTCAGTAGCTGTGAAGCTGTATCACTGTTGATGATGGCATATTTTTATTTTCTTATTTTGGCACGTGACTTCCCTCCTCTCTCCCTTTCTCTTTCCCTTTTCCTTCCCCTTCCCCTTCATCTCTGTCTGTCTGTCTGTCTGTCTGTCTGTCTGTCTGTCTGTCTGTCTGTCTGTGTCTTTCAGTGAAGTTCTTCATCAGGGCAGTTAAAGATATCTTCACTGTAACTTCTAGAGAGCTTGCTGGAAGATGACAATTCCTAGAGACCCCCTTCTCCCTGAGCAGCTCCAAACTCAGCCTTGCTTCCCAGAGAACTGCTGGGCTGCTGGGTTCGGTGGCTACAGAAGTGGTGAGACTCCAAGAGGGGTCAAACCTAGGAGGACACAATGGGGCTGGAGCATTACAGCACAGGAAACTTCCACTCTGGAGCAGTGTGGTTAATCCAGTTAGTAAATGTTGACATTGTTCATTTTTCTACTATTTTTTGCTGTTTTTGGTCATGGGACTTGAACTCTGGGCCTGGGTGCTGTCCCTGAGCTCTTCACCTCAAGGCTACCACCCTACCTCTTGAGCCACAGTGCTGCTTCTGGTTTTCTGGTGGTTAGTTGAAGATAAGAGTCTCATAGACTTTAGTGCCTGGGTTGGCTTTGAATCGAGATCCTGAGACCTCACCCCCTTAGGATGACAGGCGTGAGCTGTCACCAGTGCTTTTATAAAGAAGAATATTTTCTCCATCCTTACTTTGCCATAGCTGAAATTGAATCTTTACAATATACTTTCCATATACAGTTAATGTGAACTTTTCTCTCTCTTTCTTTTGCTTAGATGCTTTGGAAATAGCATCTGTAAATTTGCCCATTCCCGTGCAAACCAAGAACTACTATAAGAATGTTTCTGATAACAAAGAGATTGTAAAGTTAGTTTCTGTGCTTAGCACCATCATCCACTCCACCAAAAAGGTAGGTGAAGCGCTGTTTGTCCAGTTGCTTCCCTTATCAGCAGGCACTTGTGTGAACTTGCTCAGTCTGCAGGCCTCACTCTCCCTAGTGCTGTAAGCAAGCTGTGCAAGACATCTTGTCTGTATTCAACAAACATGCACTGGAGACTGTCCGCTGTAGGAATCACTGGACAGAGTCATTATGCTATTTCCTACTGTGTTCTGTGTAACGTCTTAGAGCTTCTCTTAATATGAATGAGTCTAACTTAACAAAATCTGTTAAGTGCTGGCCTGGAGTTTGGCCTAGTGGTAGAGTGCTTGCCTAGCATGCATGAAGACCCGGGTTCGATTCCTAGGTACCACATACATAGAAAAAAGCTGGAAGTGATGCTGAGGCTCAAGTGGTAGAGCTCTAGCCTTGAGAAAAAATCCAAGGATAGTGCTCAGTCCCTGAGCTCAAGCCCAGGACTGGCAAAAAAAAATCTGTTAAATTCTAACTCACAAGTCAGACTGATTTTACAATTCTTCCTCAAAAAGTCATCTAGAATGAGCTTACAGTTCAGTTTTTATGTCTATGTGGTCAGACACATCAAATAGAAATTTGTATATTTTTCCTTATGAAATAAGGTAGTAAAATTTTGTTACTGTGGAAAACAAACATTCTAGATATGGATGTAAATTCAGGTTAGTTTTTCTGTCAGTGTGAGTTTTGTTTTCCCTCAGTTTTGCTTTTAGTTTCAGCAAACTTGTTCTTGCAGTCAGTAAGATTTTTTTAAGAGCTAGATTTGTTTGAAAGCATTCTAAAAATCTACCATTTTCGTAAGCATATGAGGAAATTCTATTTAGTTTTAATGTGCTCCTGAGGGAACCGATGTCTTTACATGTATGCACATTTAATTTTCTTTTCTTGCTACATGAAAGATACTTATATTTCACTTTGGCCTCGGGACAATGTTTATGTAATTCAGCATATAATGACATAGTATCTGCCTTATAGGAGCTAAACTGAATGATAAAGCTAAGTAGAGTATTTAATAAGTATTCAGAGATTGTTTTCAAGTAGGTCAGTAATCATACAGAATATAAAAATATAAGTTGGTGGTAAGATCTATTAATATTCCTGAATATAACCAGATGTGATTATGAAAATCTAGGTATGAAAAGGAGCTGGAATAACCGTACTGTTGGCAACAAAATACTTGCCTGTGTTGTATCATTTTCTGCAGTAATTCTTTTATCTCATATGAGGAAGTGTACAGATTTCATTTTTCTTCAAAATAGTACCAAGGAGTGTCACTTAGAATAACTTGATTTTTTTCCTTCAGATTTATAGTCCAGTAGGATTGTTTCTGGGCAAATGATGTGGACTTTTGTCACAGTACTAGATGTGGCCAGCTCTGCATAGCAGGAGGCCCTCTTGAGAGATTCTGTCTCAGCCTCAGGACAGCCTGTGATCTCTTCCCTATCCTCCTGTTAAAGAGGATTGGATCACAATAAAAATCCAGTGTATGTTTAGTGCATAGATTGGTTCATAATTAACCATAACACTGCCTGGCTTAAAATGATGAACCAGACTAACCAAAATAACCTTAGTAATGACAGTAACTTAAGCAGTTTCAGAATATATAGTTCATATAACTTTTCATATTTTGCACTGTTCCTGATCCTTGAACTCAGGGTTTGGATGCTATCCTGAGCTCCCCCCACCCCCACCCCACCCTCCAAAACTAGCATTTTACCACTCACACTACATTATTTCCAGCTTTTTGGTGGTTAGTTGGAGATAAAAGTCTCATGGAATTTCCTGCCCCATCTGGCTTCCTTAGTTTTCAGCCTCCCCAGTAGTTAGGATTACAGGTGTGAACTACTGGTGCCTGCACATAATTTTCTTCTTTAAGTTTTAGCTTATGCTAACAAGTTCCAGTCTGCTAAAGGCAGAGATACTTTCTGATAAAATGAGAGTAAAACTTACGTAGTGAAGAGATGATGTATTCTTCATATTTTAAGCTCCTGGATGATAAAAGAGCTCAGAGTTCTGAAACTTCTATAGATACTCAGTGATCTTTGATAATCTACTTCTCCAGGTTATTATATATAGATAACTGTCTCAGTGAGGTTGTAGTGGATTTGGGTTAGGGTGGATACGTCAGCCTAGGCCAAGAATCCTGTGTGAAATAAGCAATGGAAGGTTTACTTCTCTGCATTTCCATGCATGGAAAAATCCCAGCACCTATTAAACCTAAGGCTGTGACAAATATTTTAGCTACACCTGGGGAGCTACATTGAGCCTTTCTTGGATTTGATGGATATTGATGCAATGCACTTAAAACACTTGTGCAATTTGGAATAATTTGTACAACTGTGTAATACTCTGTTGTATCAAACATTAAATTTTCTCTTTTGTCAGTTTTTAAATATTTTTCTCATGTAGAAACTCTAAAGTAATAACTGAATTAAAAGTCTGAAGTAATTATATAACTAGATTAGAAACACCTGATTCCAAAGAAGCATGAACATTAGGAATGGGGAGACATTTGAAAAGATTATTTGTAAATAATATGACTTTCTACTACATCAATCCAAGGAACTAACTGAAAAAAGAATGGTGTCCCAACAAGAGTTAGTAATCATTTGAAAGAAAATTATTTTTAGTTGGGCAATTGTTCACTACTGGCTCATGTCTGAAATCCTAGCTACTCATAAGAGGCTGAGATCTGAGGATCACAGTTCAAAGCCAGCTCAGACAGGAATATCCGTGAAACTCTTAATTCTAATTATCCACCAGAAACCCAGAAATGGAGCCAGGGCCCAAAGTGATAGGGTACTAGCTTTGAGTGGCAAAGTTCAGGGACAGTTCCCAGGTGCCCTGAGTTCAAGCCCCATGACAAACAACAAGAAAAAAAGAAAATATTTTAATTTGTAATGCAATGCACTAAACATAAAGTTGAAAATTTTTATGGTTTGTGATGCTGCATAGTTACTATTAAATAACAGGCATTTTTTGGAAAAAAAAAAAGGATTGTCTTGTAATAAGTAGAATAGAGCAGAAGTAATCATACGAAGTACCCACATTTAACAATGTTATCTTCATAGAACTACCGTGAAAATGAAAGAAGCTCAGGAGAAGCCAGCTACTGAAGGTCTAGAAACCTAGTTAAAATATATAGAGAAAAGCATGCAGAAAGCATACAATAAAAGGTGACCAGACTGATCCAGCAGGGCTCTGCTTTCCCATAGCTTGCTACTGGGAGTTGGGTGAAAAAACACTTGGAGGAGCAGCGCTCCACCTAAGGCCTCCACTCTACCAGCCTCCCCTGCTCACCAGGGCGGGGGTCCTTTCATCCACTCAAGCAGTCTTGGCAGCAAACGACTGTTTATTAAAACAGAGCTGTTAAAATGTACATGCCACTCATCAACAGTCATGGAACCATAATGATACTACTGCGAAATACCCTGTGAGCAGGACGTTGGACGTGAAAATTACTTTTAATACTTAAAGCATTTTAAAGGAAAGTTTGGAAAATAAAGCTGAGAAGATGTATTATTATGGAGAACCCGATTTATTTTTTGCCAGTCCTGGGGCTTGAACTCAGAGCCTGAGCACGGTCCTTGGGCTTCCTCAAGATTCTCACTCTACCACTTGAGCCATAGCACCCTTCTGGCTTTTCTGTGTATGTGGTACTGAGGATTCAAAGCTGAGTGCTAGGCAAGCACTCTACCACTAGGCCAAACTCCGGGCCAAGAACCCAATTTTATTTATGAAAAATATTTATACTTTAAAACATGTCAGTGTGGCTTGAACTTGGAGCCTTGGATTCTCATGTGGCTTTCTTTTTTTTGTCTCAGAATTGGTGTTCTACCATTTAAGTCACATTTCCACTTCTGGCTTTTTGCTGGCTAATTGGAAATCAGAGTCTCTGAGATTTGTCTGGGCTAGCATTGGAACTTGAGTCTCAAATCTCAGTTTCTGAGTATCTACGCCAACTGATGCCAAGCAGGGATTTATACATTTTTGTGGGATTTCATGCAATCTCCCAATGGAATTTGGTTTTGTGGGCCCCTCCCCTTCCAGATCTCATCTCAACCTTTCTCCCTCTGTATGTAAGTCCCTAGACAACACATCCATAGGTCCCAATGGAAGTTTCCAGTGTGCTCAGTCAGTGGAGAATCTTGGAGAGCATGTGAGTAGGAAAAAGGAAACAATACTTCAGTCGTGTTGATTGATGGTAGGATCTTAAGCTGCAGTTTTTGACCTGAGTCTAGCTCTAATCCAAAGGGCTTTGTCCATAAGGACTCTTAAGGACATTTTCTTCCAGTTTCTAAACACTGTTGTCTCCATTTTGGCAAGGGACAGGATTGTGATATGGTTTCTGTCCCTGAGTTTCTGCCCACACCATTACATATAACCCAATTCTTCATCATTCCCAGCTAATCATTAACCATGTCCACTAATGGACTTGTCAACAACTCCATGTCAACACCTGCTGTGGGAAAGCTTTCCTTGTAATGTGATATCATTTCAGAGTCTTGCCCTACTCCACAAATCTGTTGTTATCTGTACTCTAGGAAGTTATCGCTTCCATGGATCACTTCAAACGCTATAATCATGTTTGGCAAAAGGAGAAAGAAGAAACCATCAGAACATTTATCATGCAAAACCCATTGCTTTCTGAATTTGAGTCCCAGATTCTTTATTTCCAAAATCTGGAGCAGGAGATTAATGCTGAGCCAGAGTGTATCTGCGTGGGTGCCATTGCTTTGTACACAGGTTGGTTCCTTGTCTTTAAGGCATATAAATTCAGTGGCATAATTATGTCTCTTTTTCCTAGATCAGTACTCCAGAGAGTACTAGCTGCCTTAAAGACTGACTCCTCTTTTATGAGCCTCAAGCTCTAAGACCAATTTGTAGAGTTGTTTTTATTCCCTTCTGTATAATTATTTATTCTGCACTGTTTTGGAGACTTTGCTGCCAAACCTTGAAAATAAAAGCTTTAGAGAAAGGGGATGAATCTGTTGTGTTTACAATTAAAATTCACTCTTGGATTATTAAGTAACAATAAATATTTGAGGCTCAACTCTGAGAATCTTGAAATGTATTTTTCAGCACTTCTAAAGTGAATTTTAATTGTATAAAATAGCTTCAGAAAATGAATTTGTATGTAATGATTAGGAAAATAAGATTCTTTTTTTCTTGTTTATATTTCACGGTTTAGAGGAGTGTAAGTGGAAATGTATTCATTTGGAGTGAACAGCAACATTATATCTTTTTCATACTGGTTCCGGTTTTCAAGTTGAACTGGAGATTTTTTTTTATAGCTGACTTGAAATTTGCCCTTACTGCTGAGACAAGAGCTTGGACAATGGTCGTCGGTCGCCACTGTAACCAAAAGTACAGGGGTGAGATGGAAACCATATTTGCACTTGTTGAAGAGTTCAATAAGAAACTGAATCGTCCAATCAAGGACCTAGATGATATACGGATTGCAATGGCTTCACTGAAAGACATCAGGGAACAACAAATTCATGTCGACTTTCAAGTGGGGCCTATTGAGGTAAACCAGCATCCTTTGTTCATTATGGGAAGGAATAGTTCTGCACGTTGGATGTCCTTTGCTGAAATACTGACCAGAACTGTGCTGGAATCATAATTGGATACTCAAGAACAAAACATCCAGTAATAATGATGCTGAGCCTTTATAGGCTGCCTTTCAGGGCCAGCCTCTCCTTCCAGGCCAGTTCAAGTCCCTAAGATGAAGGCGTCTGGACAAATGAATTATTAATGGGTGCTCACAGCAGAGTCACATAAACAGGACAAGATGGGGAGGAGAATGCAGAGTGAGGATGTGTCCTCAGTTGCAGACTAACTTCACCTTGATTCTGTGGGGGACTCCACAGCAGGACTTGTACCACACAAATCAGTCCCATTTTGAGGCAGGGAGAGTTCCCTTTGTAACCTATTGCAGGGGTGCCATGCTCTCAACATAAGAAGGGTCCATTCGGAAGGAGACAGTTTTCCTGGAAAGAGACATTGTGATCCTCCATATCAGTATTCTCACTAGGTGTGGGTGGCTCACACCTGTAACCCTAGCTACTCAGGAGGATGAGATCTGAGGATCATGGTTTGAAGCCAGCCTAGGCAGGAAAGTCTATAAGATGTATTTCCAATAAACTAGTTAGAAAAAGCCAAAAGTGGCATTGTGGCTCAAGTAGTAAAGTGTTAGACTTGAGCACAAAGAGGCTCAGGGATAGCACACAGGCCCTGAATTGTTCAAGCTCCAGGACTCAGTACTCTTGGTAGCAGTTGAACAGGACCTTGAAGGGGTGCGAAGAGCCTCAAAGTCCTTAGATGCCCCACCTCATCCTATCTTCACCATACCCCACTTCCCATGGAGAAAGCAGGATACCATTTGGGGGCACAAGTACAAGTATCTTCTGTCATGTGTCATAATTTTGAAAGTGCATGCTGAACTTATAATTTTTCAACTACTCACAGAGATCCAGAGATGAGGAAACCCGAGCTGAGCGGCTCCTTCACCCATTCAAGCGCTTGTAGTTGGAAAGCCAGTGTTGCTCGGGGTGACATTGCTGGGGTGGTGTCTCATTCCATCCTCAGGCCATCAACACCTTGCGTGGGTATAGGTGTCTGACTTGCAAAAAATAAGTTTTCCCTCTTGGTGTAGGAGTCGTATGCTCTACTTAACAAACATGGACTTCTGGTAGCAAAGGAAGAGATGGATAAAGTCGACGCCCTGCGCTACGCTTGGGAGAAGCTGCTGGCCCGGGCCGGTGAAGTCCAGAATGAGTTAGTCTCCCTGCAGCCTGGTTTCAGGAAGCAGCTGATCAGCACTGTGGAGGTCTTCTTAAAAGACTGTCACCAGTTTTACGTGAACTATGACTTGGTATGACACTTGGCTTTCTCCATGTGTGTGTTCAGGGAAATGTGAACAGGACCCACTGAATATAACTGTTTAGAATGCTGTGTCAAAATCCTGCAGAAATCTGTAGGCATGGGAATTTTATTTTATTTTCATTCAGCAAAAGCATCTCCATTTCATAATCTCTTCTTTTATAGATTATCATGAATAATTTCAACATAAAATGGCGAGTGTAAGCAGGCTGTTCGCGCTGTTTCACTGGTTTCTTACTGAAGTTGTTAGGTAGCTTTTCAAATACGTGTAGCCAAACATTATTCAAATGCAATTCGTTTTGCTTTCTCCCGTAGCATTCCTTGATTGTACAAGGGTACAGTTGCCTGCTGTGTGTCAGGCACTGTCCTTCATGCCTAAGTGATGAGTGAAACAGATGGCCCTGGTCTCCACACTGAACCATTTGTGTGGGCTTTAATGTAAAATCTTCCAGGGGAGTGTGTCATATGACCAGCTCTACTTCCAGCCAATCATATAACACTGGAGGAGGGGGTTCTTTTATCGAGTGGTCACTCAGTCAAATACCTTCAACTATGTGAAATAAAACTCTCAATTAGTAGCATATGAAACCACACAAGGAATAAAGCTAGGAGATTCAGTCTGTATAATCACTTCATGGATGCAGGGATGCAGAAACCATGCATTTAAGATATTATAAGAAAACCTTGTTGTGATTGTGGCTAACTTTATAAACAGGTTTTAGACTGTTGTAATTTATGAACTAATAGGGTTACTATTTTTCAATATTAACAATATGTACTTCCTCCAGAAAAATCGAAAATATATAGACTCTTCTGGTCTCACAGAAGAGGTAGATAATATTTTAAATATTCAAGATTTCTTAAGTTATGGGGGCTGTAGTATTCATTGACATTATTAAACTAGAAACATATGGCAAAGCAAAACAGCTCAATCCTTTTGTAAGTGAACATACATTTGATTATTTATGTGACACGTTAATGCTAACTTTGATATGTAAATTCTGTAAGTTACTGAAATTTATACTTTGTTTTGCTTCAAGTTTATTTATCTAAATCTTTGTTTCAGAATGGCCCAATGGTTAGCAGCCTGAAACCCCAGGAAGCCAGTGATAGACTAACCATGTTTCAGGTAACCATTTCTGTTTCTAAACAATGAGCCTCTTAGTTGTGTTTTAAATACCCCTGATTTAATAACAAGACATAAAAAATGTAAGATGTGAGATATACTTACATTGCAAAAATTGTGATTCAGTATGGTTACCATTAGAAGTAGTATCTATGAATTAGTTACACTCATTTCTTATTTACATGTGAGGAGAGTTCATGCTTACTTGTTTATTTGTGGGTGTTTTTCTTCTATGTGTTTATGTATTAATTGCTCTGGTGTTTTTTATTAGAATCAGTTTGATAACATTTACCGTAAATACATCACCTACACTGGTGGAGAAGAGCTTTTTGGTTTGCCGGTTACTCAGTATCCTCAGCTTCTTGAGATAAAGAAACAGCTAAGTCTTCTACAGAAAATATACAATTTGTACAACAATGTCATAGAAACTGTAAATGGTTATCAAGATATTCTGTGGTCAGACGTGAATATCGAAAAAATCAACAATGAACTCTTAGAATTCCAGGACAGGTAAGAAGCATAACATTTAGCACATCAGAGTTATGGGATTTTTTTTCAATGCTTTATCTTTCCAAAGGCTGCCAAATTCTTTTTATCTCAGATTTTAGGCATGTCTTTGGAAAGCATTTGTTTGGAAAGCACTATTTGCCACATGGTTGTTTGTTGACATCATATAGTACTTTGTTTCTTTTCCCTTTGAGTGTGTGCTGTGAGGAGACAAGAACATGTCATTTAAACTGGTCCAATCTTGTCATGCTCTTTTCTGTTGACTTTGATTTGTATCACATCTATCAGACATTTGAAGTTTATGTTAGACAATTTCGCAAAGTAAAAGTAATAACCTTATAATTTTTACAAAAGTACTAAAACATTTTAAGCCTTGTGATTTTCCAACATTGTCTGATGATCGGGATCTAAGGAAAATGAGAAATTGTGTGTTTATTAACTAACAGTGGGCCTCACAGTGTGCTTTGTCTTGGTAAGGTCTCAAAATGTGTCTATAGGGTTGAAATAAATGAAAAGGCACCTCCATCCTTCACAATAATGCTCGGAGGGCTGGGAACATGAATCAAGTGGTGGAGTGCCTGCCTACTACTTGGGTAATTGTTGTGAGGGACTGAATACCTCTCTCCTGTCTTGGAGGAGCAATCTCCCGTAACATACACTGGGATGTCATATTAACAGATAGTCTCTAAGACATCAGAGTTCATAATAAGGCAGGTGTTTGAAAAGACTGTTCTTGCCAGCAGACCATCTTAGACCCGAGGAGATATCTGGACTTCTATAAGGGTGTCCTTGGTTGGTTCCTCTTCACAGGTGTCGCAAGCTGCCCCGGGCACTGAAGGATTGGCAGGCTTTTCTGGACCTGAAGAAGACCATTGATGATTTCAGTGAGTGCTGCCCTCTGCTGGAGTACATGGCCAGTGAGGCCATGATGGAGAGGCACTGGGAGCGCATAGCGGCTCTCACTGGTCACCATCTGGATGTGGGGAACGAAACCTGTAAACTAAGAAACATCATGGAGGCACCTCTTCTGAAATACAAAGAGGAGATAGAGGTAGAGTGGATGGAGTGTGGCCTGGTGGGAGATTGGCTGTGGTCTCAGGAGACTGATTCTATAGCATTCCTTTATTATGGAGCAAACCCTGCTTGGCAGTTGAAGACTTGCCCTGGCTGTCATTCATTCTTCAGCAAGTTGATTGAATGCTCGCTAGGGATATGTGCTGTTCTGGGGACAAAAAGATACATGTGTGCATTCATTTCTCACTGAATGATTAGTATAATTAATTATTACATATGAAAGTATAGTTTTGAGCTGGTAGCAAATAGCATTGAAGGAAAAGTTGTCTGTGATAACAGGATTTGTCCTATCTGAGCATGTGTCAGGCAGGGACTTTTGGGGTGGACAGGCAGGGGAAGCTGGGGTGCATATATAAGGGAATATGGCTATGTGGCATGAGGATGATGAGGGACTTTGAAAGTGCAAAGAGCATTTCAGATGGGGGGAATGCCACGTGTGAGGTATTCCATGTGAGTTGGTGTGTGGAGGGACTGTAGAGGAGGGAGGGGGGAGGCAGGGAAGTGCAGGACTCTTAGAACGTGATATCAGTTTTCATCTCAAACATTGGTTAGCCTATCAAGGGAGTTGCTTTTGTTCATAAGTGAAGACACATTTAGGTTTGCATTGTGTAAAAATCACACTGGTAGGAATGTATGGGAAGAACTGGAAGGACACAAGAGGAGAATGAAGAGAAATCACAGAGAGGTCATGAGTAGTCTATGCGAGAGATATTGGTTTGTTGGTAGAGGGGAATGAATGAATGAATGAATGAATGAAGCTGGAGAGGAAAGAACAGATCTAAGGAATGTTCAGGAAGTGAAACTTAGGCAGACTTTGTTGATGGAAGGAACATGGAAAGCACAGGGAGGGGAAAAGAATGAACTGTAAATTTCTTATTGAGGGGTCTGGATAGATGAGCACACGTTTTTATACACACCCAAGTGGTAGTGTGTGAGCATCAGGTTGGATGGCAAGTTGCCAAGATCATAGTCGTGATTTTGGGCAGGCATTGAGTATTTTACAGGTTTAAACATCTAAGGAGGTGCAATAGCTGGATGAATATGGACCTTGTCAGGCAATTGGAAAGGCGCTGAATGCATGTGCTAGGATGAACTCAGTGTGAGAAGCAAGGAGGGCCAAGACAGGGCTGGACCAATGATGAAGAGAAAGAGGAAGCTCCAGAGGAGACTGGCAGAGTGAGCAAATGGACGAGGAGAAATCAGGCTTCCCCTGCTTTCTCTCTCCCGTGCTACATTCATTGACTTTAAACGTCCTGAGGGGAGCAGGGACTTTTTGAATAATTAAAGTTCAAGATTGAGAAGGTGATTGCATCTTCTCTGTCATCTTCTGACACAGATGGGTGGAGAATTGTATACATGAAGGATCTAGGTGGTCATGTATCTTTCCTAGCATCTACACTCTTTATGACACTGTGCTTGGCATCAGGAAACACACGTGTTTGAGAAGTCTATGGAGTAAATAGTGATGACAGGATCTCTACCAAACCTAGAGTCTTAATGCCGCTCTCATGGGGTAAAACAGGACATCTGCATCAGTGCGGTGAAGGAGAGGGACATTGAACAGAAGCTGAAGCAAGTGGTCAATGAATGGGACAACAAAACCTTCACATTCGGCAGCTTTAAAACTCGTGGAGAACTCCTCCTGCGAGGAGACAGCGCCTCGGAAATCATCGCGCACATGGAGGACAGCTTGATGCTGCTGGGCTCTCTCCTGAGCAACAGGTGACAAAGCCAGCTATCTTTGCCCCTCATGTTTGAGAGCCATAGTAAATATTTCAAGGGGAATCAGTACTCAATTCATACTACTTATTCAGTGTTGGAAGCACTTGCTTGGCCTTTAACCGTGGGCACAGCCCACTTCACTCTGGTTGCATGTCACCGTCCTCTGCTTGGGGACGGGATGTCTTTGAGGCTGGCAGTTGGGCACAGTGGTGCTGCATATAACCTGCCATTTGGGTTTCACTGAATGTTTCAGCGTTGCTACTAACAGGCCTTGCCGCACAGCCGGCAGCTCAAGGGCTCCAGGATCCAGTGGGAGCATCGGTCTGCATTCCAGAACATTCATTTCACTTGGGAAATGTTCTTGTCCACGTCTGTGGTCTAGAAACTCTTTGTGGTATCCACATTTCAATGAGATGATAAATCGAATGGAGGCCTTTTGATTGTAATTCTTAGAGATGTCTGATAGTTTGGTACTAATATTAGCCAACTTGTTACACTTTCCAAAAGCAGTTGCTGCTCACTAGAATTTCAAATACATGGTAATCATGTAACATGTGGACAACATGAGATATCAGTTTTACTTTTAATCTACCCATTCCTTGAAATAATATATCTCTTTCCTTCCTTCCTTCCTTCCTTCCTTCCTTCCTTCCTTCCTTCCTTCCTTCCTTCCTTCTTTCCTTCCTTCCTTCTTTCCTTTCTTTTTCCTTCCATTCCTCCCTCCCTCGCTCCCTCTCTCCCTCTTCCTTAGTTGGCAGTACCAATGTACCACACATTTAACCCTCTTTTTCCCTGATTGTTTTTGAGATGAAGTCTTACTTTCTGTCTGGGTGTGCACCTGGCTTGTGTTTTCTATTGTAGCTGGGATTCCAGCCATGTGTTACTACACCCACCTTTTTCTGATCAATAGCAATACAAACCACAGAAATGTGTGGAAAATTAATACACTTATGTTAACATGAAGACAGAAATACAAATTTGTGTTCATGTGACTCATATTTGAGAAGACTTCAAGTAGACTTCATATTATATAGGGTTTGAGAGATCTGTGAAGGAGTAAGAAAGAAAAGAGTCAAGTAATGTGAGGCCATGCAGCAGGTCTTTGGTATGGCTAGAGGCCAAGGAGACGCTGCTACATAGAGTTCAGCTCTGCACTGCAGACGCTTGCTTCACTTTTGCTGCACATCACCCATCTTCAGCTAAAGACATTCTACCTTTAAGCACATTTACTGTTGCCTAGTTTTTCAGATATCATTTGCTTCTTGGGGGGTGTGGTCTCACAAAATTTATAGCAGAGGAACTCTCATTAGGCCATACACTGATTTAAATGCCACTGATGATAATGTCACACTGACTGATTGCTTCTCAGCCACTGAGCCTGTGTAATGTGCATGTAGGAATTTAACATTTTTGTCTTTTAAATCTCTTCTGAGATTAGAAAAATTATGATTCCATGCTTGGTCAAAGCTGCATGCAATACGTCCACAAAATAAGGCAAGCTTTGCTATGTAATTATTTTGTAATAAAATTGTTTTTGTGAAAGAAGCCTCACGTACAAAATTACTCATAAAAGGTTGGAGTGTGTAGTGTGTAGCTTTCTGATGTAAAAGAAGTCTCAAGGTAGGTGGTTCAAGCTTAAAGATGGATTCTACTTTATGATCAGGAGCCTAAGCTTTTTTTTTTTTCTTCTGTCCTGTCCTGGGGCTTGAATTCAGGGCCTTAGCACTGTCTTTGGGTTTTCCTCAAGGCTAGCACTCTACCACTGCAGCCACAGCACCGCTTCCAGGTCTTCATGTATGCTAGGCAAGCACTCTATCACCAGGTCAAACTCCTGGCCCCAGGGGCCTAAGCTTTGTCGGGCTCATTCTTCTGATCTCATTTTCTCTTCAGCCCTTCTATCCAGTGTAGCCACTCACACCTCAGGCAGAAGAGTGCTTCTCCTCATTCACACACACCAGATACACATCAGAAAGTTGTAGACATCCCAGAGCGTGGTCTTTCCACAGAAGGATCCAGTCAGAGTCCTGTGGGGGGCCCAGCGAGCGTCCTTGATACTGATCCTTCCCACACTGTCCCAGTGGACAGCGGAGAGCAGGAAACGAATGATGCAAAGGGTGGGAACTAATGATGCCAAGCTCAAGCCTGTGACTGTATACGGTGGCAAAGGGGCTTGGAAACTCTGTATTTTAGCTGGATAGCTCAGAGCCCACATAGAAATGGGGTTCTGTATTAATAATAAAAAATGACGTTGAGAGGCCTTTGGAAGCCTTTGACAGAAGGGAAGACAGATTAACTATAGGAGAGGCCGGAAAGTGGTGGGTGGTATGTACACATGTGTGCGCATGAGGTTTTAGGCACAAGTACATAGAAACACAAATGGGTTGGACACAGGCAAGTGAAAGTTAGAAAGAGACCCAAAGTAGGCTAAGGAGAGTCCAGGTGTTATGATCATGGTGGAAACTTGCATTTGTTATCTAATTCCCATAGATCAGTTTCTAATTGCTTTATATTATATGGAAAACTAGAGACTTAATGAAATAGATACAGAAAGTCTTTAGAGAGAGTATTTTTTCTTGGCTGTAGCAACAATGGCAAGAATTCAACCCAGCTCTGGAATCTCATGCCTGATTTGTTCCTTAGGAGTCTTTTACTGTGCTTGGATCTAGTTCAAAATAAAAAATAGACTAAGAGAACCTGGTAAATGGTGATAAATGTATCACTTCAAAGGACAGCAACATAATCAAAGTAAGAAACAGATTAAAAACCATATTATTATTTTGTTGGCACTAGAGTTGAATTCAAGCCCTTGCATTTAATAGATAGGCACTCCACAACTTGACCCACTCTTCAAGGCCCCTTTATGTCATATATTTTATTTTACATTATATTCACCAGATAGAAGGTGCATTACTTCACATACATTGATACCCTTTCTCATGTCTTGGTCCCCATTTCCTTCCCGCACCCCACCCTCATCTTGTCTTCCCCTCTTCTCTATCCGATTTCAATAACCAAATACACATATATACATTATATCAGATAACAAGGTGAAATACTCTAACAATATGAGATAACCAAGGGACAGCAAAAGAGATGAGAGGTAACAGTATATTAAGGACAACAATCACACATTATATGGCTTTTGTTTTTATGTCCTGGAGGTCCTTTCATTTAGTGTCATACTATATGGCCTTATCTATCTAGATTTTATTCTATTGTAAATCTCTGCTAGGAGAGCCCAAGGTTTCTACTAATTATGACAAATGAGGGAAGCCATTGAGCCTATGTTCCTTTGAGTCTGGCTTACTTCACTTAATATGATTTTTTTTCTAAGTCTTTCCATTTTTCAAAGCCCCTTTTTACCTTATTTGTGTGTTTTTGCACAGAGTCTTGTGTTTTGTCTTGTGGGATTACATGTGTGTGTTCCTCCACTTGACACTAAAAAAAAGTTGAGTTAAAAAATAATTTTAAATTTGATGACAAGACGAATACAACCAATTCATCATACTGAGCATATTTTTTATTGTAGGTACAATATGCCGTTCAAAGCTCAGATTCAAAAGTGGGTGCAGTACCTTTCCAACTCAACAGATATCATCGAGAACTGGATGACTGTACAAAACTTGTGGATTTATCTAGAAGCTGTCTTTGTAGGAGGAGACATTGCCAAGCAGATGCCCAAGGTTTTGGAATTTTTGTTTATGATTTCATCAGGATCCCCAATTAGAAAAAATACCTAGGAACTTATAACCCCTTAAAGAAAGCAGTCGTGTTAACCTCTATTGAACCTCTCCCCTCGCAGTTTTATTTTTGTGGCTCATTATTTTACTATTCAAGGGAAGTGAGGGGTTGTGGGAAGGAAAGAGTGAGTCTCCAAGAGTAAGACTGCTATGAAACTGTACTGTTTGGTAAAAAAATCCAGAGCTTGAAAAAACAGAGGATGAATTCCTGCATAATTGATATGCTTCTGCAGATAAGTTGAAGGTAGAATTGGGAACAGTGTGGAATTATGGCATAGTTATCTTGACAATGGTTAGATAATTTCTTCTTTTATTACTGACATTTTAAAATAATGTATGCTATGTTATAGGCTCAATTATATCTGTACTGTAAAATTAAAGGGTGGAGGAAATCTGCAAGAAAACGTCTTAACACAAAAGGCCTTTTTCTCAAGATGCTGGCTATATTTTTCTCATCAAATTGCAATTATCTTACTAGGTATATATGGGCAGATTTTGAGATTTTAAAGACATCTTAAACAAATCTCAAGAACTCTTATTCAATTACCACAAGTTGTTTGTTAAATTATAACATCTGAGCAATCTCTTTGAGTTAGAGAAGCATGATTACACTGCATGAATGTTGTCTTCCTTTACTCCTCATAACTTTCACTTTGGTTAAACTGTAGTAGGCAGATCTCTTAATCATTTGTAAATCAGCCTAATTTTTTGACCAGCAGTATTCATACAATTATATTTCAAGCATTTATTCATTTTTGCTTGTATATTTGTGCATACTTTTCTTCTTGGTAGAGGAATCTAAGTCTGGACTTAATGAAAATTTCCACATGAACTGTTTAAGGATCAAAGTAGGTGTATATATATGTATATGAATATATATATATGTGTGTGTGTTGTATACTTTGTAACACAAATACAATTCTGAGAAAAACATTAATCATATCCTTTAAAAATAATGTGTACATTTTCCACTTTTACTGAAAACTTTGTGTGGGCATCGTGCACAGATAGCATGGGAGACCTGTCTTGGTTATAACTCTGGCCTCAGCCAGAGATAGAAGAACGCTTCGTTCTTGGAGAGAGGTTCAAATGTCCTGTTTGACTTCATTCTCTTAGGAGGCCAAGCGCTTTTCCAATATAGACAAATCTTGGGTGAAGATCATGACCCGGGCACACGAGATGCCGAATGTGGTCCAGTGTTGTGTTGGAGATGAAACCATGGGGCAGCTTTTACCACACTTGCTGGAGCAGTTGGAAATATGCCAGAAATCCCTGACTGGGTAAGTTGACTCAAAAGGTATCAGGATCCTGGAGACAACAGGAAGCAGAGGAATGGTTAAAATTTGCCCAAAGTATCTTATTTACTAAGCCTTAGTTCATGTATATTTGCTCTGCTATTAGACTTGAGCCTAGATACTTGTGTACTCATAGGAACTAGAATTGGGGTGGAGATTTTCTTTAGCGAGTCTTTGTATATTTTCTCTAATTTCATGCACGAGTGTCTCAAGCGCTGTAGCATAGAGCCTTTCCACAATTCCTTTATTCTAGAGAACTGTGCTAAGACGCATTGTTAAAACACCATGCTCATAGCCTATAGCGATATCTACCTTAAGGTGAAACTCTTGCAAGTAAGTAGTCCAAAATATACTTTTTAAAAGAAAAATAGACTCTGAAGAATTAGTGATTCTGATCAGCTTTATAAACCTGTCTTGTTATGTCAGATAACCTACTGAAGAGCATGTGATGAAAAGTTGGGTTTTAGTATTTTATGCTATGCCATTTTTTTAAAACCATAATGTTTACTTTGCATGGCCAACTGTGTTGAGGTACCATTGGAGATTCATGCTCTCAGCTTCAAGATGGAGGACTGGTGGGCAGGAACCACAGGCTGGCTCAGTCACCACTGAAAACCCTGCCGAGCTGTCATACCATGACCTACTCATAGCACTTCTCCCTCTTCCTCATCCCTCACCTGCTGCCAAGGACAGGGAGACATACGGACACATGCACACACATAGACTTCCATTTTCTCTTTTTAATTCTTCCTACTCTGCACACATCTTACTATATCACTTGATATTTTTGCATTGTTTTATAACTCCTCAGAGACAGTCTACTGTAAAATTGTCCTCTTCTTCCTCTTCTTCTTCCTCTTTCTGCTGCTGCTGCTGCTGCTGCTTTTTCCTCTCTTCCTCCTGCTTTTCCTTCTTTTATGTCTTTTGATTCTCCTACCGGAGGTTTCATGTAACTCCAGGGTTAACACTGACTTCTCTGATTACATAAAAATATACTCTCCCATGCTACTGAAAACCAGCATAGACCGCAGCATCTTCACACTGCTCAGATCACAGTTCATGTGGAAGTGAAGCGCAAACCTGTCTAGGAACATAATGGCTTTCTTTTTTCTCATCATAGAGATCATATTTCTACATATCTCCTCCCTAGCTGATCTGACTGGATACAAACATTACCTGTTTCCTGATTGGAGTCAGAGCAGACTGCTATAAGGAGGATAATAAATAATAAAACATTGTAGGGAAGTTATTAAGAATAAATATCAAAGTTATACAAACAGCATTGAGACTTTTAAAGTAATAAAACTAAGAAAAGTAAAAAGCCACCACCCAATTAAGTTTTATAGCACATAAGCAAGAGTTTAAGAAAATCAGAGATAGAAGGAAATAGTTTACTGTGCATTGGATTGAGATTCCTAGAAGTATCCACATTTCTCTGTGACCTCTGTTCCGAGAAACACTTATTCTCCATCCTTAGAGCAGGTCCATTCCTTCTCCAAAGTCCTCACCTACCATGAATTTTGCCTTACGTCTCTTTTTCTTTGCCTTTGTTTTGGGAATAAAATGCATCCTTTTTTCTTTTCTTGAAGAATTTAGCTTTTGCCCCAGTTGATGCAGGCTGTTCAGGCAGACAAGGCCAGCATTTGATTGTGGACCATCATGCACCTCTCACACGGGCAGAGGAGGTTTCCATTAGGCCCTGGTTACTGACACACAGCTTCCCATAGTAAAAAGTATGTTCCTAGGATGAGGATTCTGCTATGATATTGGGATGGGGAGTAATACTAATAACAAGACAAAGCAGAAATTTAAGAAAGCCCCTTACATTTAAAACAACCAGTAACATTTCAGAAAGCCATGGCAATGACAGTCACAGTAAGGCTGTGTGTCCTGGTTCAGCAGTGGCCTCAGTTACTCGGCAGCTGAGGCAGGAGAACTGTTTGTGCTCAGGAATGTTAGCAGAGACCAACCAGGGCAAGAGGGTGGGTGGTAGCTTGTTCCAAAAGACTAAAGCAAACCAAACCCAAGGAAAATAATAGCATTTATTAAACCAAACAAACTATAAAGACAACGCAAAAAAGCTTTAAATTAAAATTCAATTCACCCCAGACCCCTAAACCTAAAAAATATGGCCATGATAATTAGGATAAAATAAACTAGAAAATGAAAGTAGAGAGGTCTACATAAGAAAAGTGCTGAAGCCTGAGGGGCTGCTTTAGCATTAGACAGATGTAAACTAGTCTGTTCTGAACAGGAATGTGCTCTGGGTTGTGGTGGCTTTGGGAAGCAGCAAACTTTATTGGTCATCAATCTCTGCAGTTCTCCTCTGTTCCAATGATGGACTTACTCAGTTTCTTTTAAGGTGTTTGCAATGTTATGTGGTCTTTTTTCTGTGTAAAGCTCACACCATATAGCCTGTGTCTATTTTATTTTGTTCTCTACTAAAGAACTACAGGATATGTTTTTTTTTTTTTTTTTTTTGCCAGTCCTGGGCTTGGGCCCTGTCCCTGGGTTTTCTCAAGGCTAGAGTTCTATCACTTGAGCCTCAGCACCACTTCCGGCTTTTTTCTATGTATGTGGTACCGTGGTATGTGGTATGTTGTATATGGTTCATTGCTAAACCAATGAACCAGAGACATTAAATCATGTGGGAAACTCAGATTGTCACACAATTTCTCCTTTCATCTAGGTTTATTAATATGGAGAAAGGTCATTTACAAACGTTTATTCTTTTCCTCCCCACTTAGGTATTTGGAGAAAAAACGAGTTTGCTTTCCTCGGTTCTTCTTTGTCTCAGATCCTGCTCTTCTGGAAATTTTGGGGCAGGCCTCAGACTCCCACACAATCCAAGCTCATTTACTGAATGTATTTGACAACATTAAAACCGTCAAGTTCCATGACAAGGTCTGCCCCACTCTAATTTCTGGCTACCATCTTGAAGCTACTCTAACGCTCTGTTTACAAAAGATTACTTCCTTGTTTCTACTTCTTGGTTCATGAATAAAAACAAACTTTGGGAGCCAACTTTACCTTCAGAGCCATATCATAAGGGTGTACAAGTTCAATAGTACTTTAACTGTGATCAAGAATGCATGGTGTATAGCATTCATGAATTTACAAGCCAGTTAACTAGAAATTTAACAAGACAAAAAAAATCAATGACTTATAATATCCTAGCTGAAGCAGAATTTCTGTGGGGATTGGTTGCTTTTGCTAGATTTCAGTTTTTGGCATACTTTCTTGAAACTATTATTTTATTTTATTTTATTTTGATTTTACGCTATCATGGTTTTAATGCGGCCCAAAAGAAGTCATTCAACTTGTGGGACCTTAACAGCTGCCAAAAGATGTTGAATCCATTCTTTCACCCACATCCTTAGCAAAGTGACCCTTCTCTTTTAACATTGTATTCAGTTATCTAGTACCTCACATAAACCCTTTGTAACATTGATTTATCCATGACAGCATACAATTTAGTTTATAGAGTGACTACAACACGCCAGATGTTGTGTTTGTTAATGGGAATACTCAGGCACAGGGATTCACAGTCTGGAGGGAGGGACAGAAGGGTAAACAAGTGGAGTTTATAGACTGGTTAGCATAGTGGCAGAGCAAGTCCCTCGTAAGCAGGTAAGAATTGGTCCTTAAGGCTGAGCCCCTAGCCATTGCAAGAATGAAGCTTGGTCTTGAAGATTTAAGGAAGGATGGATACTACTCAACACCGAAGTCATTTTTATGCAGTGTGACACTGAAATTTGGCAATCAAATTGCTAACAGATTTGGACATGTGTTATTATGATGCTTGTCTTTAGCACAAGGAATATGGGAATGCCTATCAGGAAAGCTTAATCTGGTGTGTGGGTTATCAGAGAGGCTTGTGCGTTTGTGTTCTTGCCATAAGATTACTAGAGCCAGGTAGGAGGAGAGGAAGATCTTAATTTTGTGAGTTTTGAATCTTATAAAATAATAGCTATTAAATTACATTAAAAATGTGGAAAGGATCTGTGTTGGTGGGAAGCCCTGAAACTTAAGATTCATCAGCTTTTTGCTAATCACTTCTGTCTAGAATCAAGGAGGACTTCTAATGAAGTACTAAGTCTGAGCCCTGAAGAAAAAGATTCCTTTTCATCAAATAATAGAAACAAACATTTGCATTAATTTAATAATTTGTGGTTTTTTTGTTTAATTTCTGTGAACAGTGTGAGGCTGGTAGGGAAGCAGGATGTTTAATGACCAGATGGGAACAAGAGATGTCGTCACAGAACCAACCGTGTGAAGGAAAACCATTAGAACTGGAATCCTGTTGCTTGAAATATAATGTCTCTCTCCTTATGCCTTGCTGCATAGAGACTGAATGCAGTGGCCAGGCTGGGAGCTGGATTTGATTAGAAATCATTGGAACTGAAATTACTTTGTAATTACTCCGTTCTCCTCCATCATACTGACCAGGTTGTTTTTATGTCGACTGGATAATTCTGTGTTGGAGACTGGCAGGCTCATTTCAATTGGGAGTCTCATATATATATATATATATATATGAGACTATATATATATATATATATATATATATATATATATATATATATAGAGAGAGAGAGAGAGAGAGAGAGAGAGAGAGAGAGAGAGAATGCCTGGACATTGTCTCTGAACTTCTTTTGCTCAAACTAGGTGCTCTACCATTTGAGCCACAGCCCCACTTCTGGCTTTTTTTGAGTAGTTTGTTGGATTAGTCTCAAGGTGTTTCCTGCCTAGGTTGGCACCCAACTTCATCTTCAGACCTCAACCTCCTGAGTAGCTAGGATTACAGGTGTGAGCCACGGGCACTTAGCTACCATTTCTCTTTTTAAAATGTTTATCTATCCACTTATTAACTTTTTAAAGAACAGATTTTTCTCCCTCAGAGTATTGATTATTTGTGACTCCATTATAAATATCATGATTAGCTTTTGATAGTTTTGAAAATGACTTTGCATTGAGGTTTGCCTTTTATTTTAAGATCAGCAGTTTAACTTTGTTTAAAAAGTTACGAATGCAGATTCTTCCCCCTTCCACCTAACGCAGATCTATGACAGAATCTTGTCAATCTCCTCAAGAGAGGGTGAGACAGTGGACTTGGATAAGCCTGTCATGGCAGAGGGCAACGTGGAAGTGTGGCTCAATTCTCTGCTGGAGGAGTCCCAGGCTTCATTACACCTTGTGATTCGACAGGCAGCTGCAACTATTCAAGAAACAGGTTTCCAGTTGATTGAATTTCTCTCTTCTTTCCCTGCTCAGGTCAGCATTTTGAAAATATTTTCTATAAAATGGTAGCCCTAAATCTTAAATATTGCCTATTGTGAACTTCACGATGGCCTAATTTAACTCTGGACCAATATGTTTTTTTTTTAAATTGTATTTTATTGCCAGGGTAGTATATAGAGGGGTTACTGATATTATAGTTTTTATAAGAACTTATTAAATATGGATAAACTTAGAAGACTTCAATTAAAATTATTAGGATAAATACATACATATATTACATATACACTTAACTATGCATTTGGGTTGTGAAAATACCTGTCCTAGTTTCTTGAACAAAACAGTGAACAAGCTGGGTGCCAAATGCACGCTGGTAAGCCTGGCTCCTCAGAAGGTTGAGATCTGAGGACTGAAGTTCCAAGCCAGCCATGGCAGGAAATTCCATGAGATTCTCATTTCCAATAAACTACTCAGAAAAAGCCAGAATTAGCTCTGTGGCTCAACCTTGAGAGGAAGAATCTCAGTCCCTGATTTCAAGCCCCAAAAATGGTACAACCCCCCAAAAACATACCCCCCAAAATAGAGAGCAATGTTTTTTTAGTCATTATGACCAGTAAAGGTATTTTAACTTTGTGGTAGTTTGGGAAAAATCAGTTTAAGACATACTCTTTACATGCAAATAACTTAAAATCTGTTCTAGGGAGAAATGTGAGTTAAAGATAGATGATTTAAAATTTTAAGATAAAGCTTATAGTGACATCATAGAGCTTTATATATTTAGTTGCCAGGTAAACACTAGAAATAGAGTTTCCATGGGTTTTAAAATAAGATATTAAAGGCCGGGAGTTTGGCCTAGTGGTTAAAAGTGCTTGCCTAGCATGCACGAAGACCTGGGTTCGATTCCTTGGTACCACATACATAGAAAAAAGCCAGAAGTGATGCTGAGGCTCAAGTGGTAGAGCTCTAGCCTTGAGAAAGTCCAAGGACAGTGCTGAGGCCCTAAGCTCAAGCCCAGGACTGGCAAAAAAAAAATAAGATATTAAACTGATGTAATCAAGTTGCTACATTGACATAGTAATTATAAATTATAATTATTAATTATGGTGTTATTTGTACCAAATTATGCAATATTTAAATATGCAATACATACTTTATAAAAATTTCCATAAGGTTGGATTGTTAGGAATTCAAATGATATGGACCCGAGATTCAGAAGAAGCCCTTAGAAATGCCAAGTTTGATAAAAAAATCATGCAGAAGACCAACCAGTCTTTCCTGGATCTACTAAACACCCTGATCGACTTCACCACCAAGGAGCTGAGTTCTGTCGAGCGAGTGAAATATGAGACATTGATTACTATTCATGTGCACCAAAGGGATATCTTTGATGACTTGGTAAGTTCTTTATTAATGCAGTGGCATATACAAAAAAATAAAAGCAAGCTGGGCGCGGTGGCTCACAGGAGGCTGAGATCTGAGGATCAAGGTTCAAAGCCAGCCCTGGCACAAAGGGACCTGAGATTCTTATCTCCAATTCACCTCCAAAAAAAAAAGGGAAGTGGGGCTTGGATCAAAGGTAGGGCAGTAGCCTTGAGCTGAAGAGCTGAGGGACAGTGCCCAGGCCAAGATCAAGCCCCATGACTCACAAAATAATAAATAAATAAAATAAAAATAAAAATCAAACACTAGACACTGTGTTTACTCACTGAAATTAGGCTGAATTCAAGGAAAAGGTTAAATTCAGGCAGAGAAATCTTTCTGATCAGAGTTGGTTTGTCAGGCTTTCTTTTCATCCTTAAATGGAAATTTCAGATGTGTTCTGCTGATCTATCCTCTGTTACTATGGCACAGTAGGCTGCATTGGCAAGTTCTCTGTGTGATAATCTGACATGCTAAAATGTCACATGGCACCCTGAGAAGTTTCCATTCATCTTGTGCTTTTAATTATTGGTGGAAGATCACCAATTTCTTGCTATGGGGATAACTAGTATTGGCAGTTAGAGCTCGTTAGAGTTTCTTTTAGGGATTTTGATAAATCCCATCCTACAGATCTTTCTACACATTATGTCACTGATTATAAAGTGGACTTTCTTAAAATGACCTTAGGGTATTGTGCATGTTTTCTGCCTTTAAGGAGAAAACAAGGTAGAAGGGAGAGCTGGGAAATTAAAGAAATATGAAATGTGAAAAGAAATAAAATTTGCCACTTGCTGCAAAATGCAATTACTAGATAGGAGGCTAGAGCTCTTACTTTCATAATAATTGTCTGGACTGTATCTCAACCCCATTATGTAAAGAAGATTATGAAAGATTTGTTCTGATGTAATAGATGTAAAAAGACAGCACATTCAAGCTCTTTTGTGCTAATCTCCTCTCTTACTAGTTAAGCACAGTTTGCCTCTCAGAAATTAAGGACTCAGGGTAATTTCAGATTTCTTATTTGTCATGAAAAAATGGTTAGAGTGACTTAAAATTGTGGTTTAAACATTTAGACCACTTAGACATTCAAAGTCTTGGTCTGCTGTAAGTTCACAGAAAAAATAAAGGATTTAAAAATAACTTAGTAGTAAATATTGTCATTATCTTAATAGATAGGCTTCCCCCCCCACCCCATGACATTGTTTAGTACTATCTTTTTACGTGCTAACCTGTTTTCCACAGACTGTATTTTATGTACTATGTATTTGTAGGACTATATTTGTAGCATTATGATATTAGGAATTAAGGAGTATAATATATAAAATAAAAAACAAAACAAGTCTCCCCCTTAACTTACACCATTTAAACCGGTGGGGGCATGGTGAATTCTGTTAGGTTTTCTTTACCTTTGTCTTCTACGGTTTCTTTGTTGATCAATAATTGAATGGGGTCGGGTATGATAAATGATGCCTCTGACTTAATTGGGTAGTCTTTTAGTTCCATTCAAAGCTATTATTAAGTATTTGTTCAGAGAGGTTACAGTTCTCTGTCAGGTGATAAGTAGAATGCATGCTGATCAATGCTGCATCCCCACCCCTACCCTCAAGCCACAGAGTTCAATTTTTATATAATATACATTGAATAGAATCACTTTATGTACTTTATGTTCTGCATAAATAAATACTGATTCCTATGGAATAAATGACTGTCATCTCACTTTTAACCTTCATCTTTTGAATTTCAGTGTCATCTGCATGTCAAGAGCCCTACGGACTTTGAGTGGTTGAAACAATGTAGGTTTTACTTTAATGAAGACTCTGACAAGATGAGCATCCACATCACAGATGTGGCTTTCATATACCAGAATGAATTTTTAGGCTGCACTGACAGGCTTGTCATAACTCCACTCACAGACAGGTGATGGAAAGAAAGATTCTGTGATTTCAAAACCTCTTCTCCCCTCCCAGCAACAGCTTTATTCTCCTCGGTTGTTTGGAGGAGAGCCATTGTCTTCATGTCTCTGTAGGGTTTGGAGTCTCTTTCCTAACAAAGCATTTGTAAATCCTTATTTCTGCTTCCCACCTGTGTCTCCACATTGGACTTTCGTTTGTGTTTGTAATAGACCTGGCTCCCTTCACCTTAGTCTTACAGAGGCAAAGTATAAATGTCTCTGGGGATGTTCAGCAGGCCAGAAAGGCAGCTAATTGCTGTGTGTCACTAACCTAAGCATTTTTTTCCTCTGCTGGTGTACTTAGGATATTTATTGAGTAAATTAGAGCCTGTGGAAATAGGTTCCAAGACCATCAGAGGATGCTTTCGGATTGGCTGCTCTCTCTATCATCAGAGGGTATCAAGAAGTATGAATAGTAGGCATTCTTTCCTATGCAGATATACTTAGGATATTTACTTAGTAAATTAGGCATGGTAAGAGATGAACAACTCTTTAGGAAGAAATGATAAAATATATTGCATAAAGTTATACAAATGTCTTTTATCTCTCAGAATATATACTTGATATTTTTGGACTGCAGTTGATGCCAGATAACAAGAATGGTAGAAAATGACAATTCAGAGAAGGGCCAGAGACAGAGAAAATGTTAACCATGATTTTCAGTAGGAAGGAATGCAATTCGTTACTAACTTCTTTGTGTGAGATGCTCTGAGGGTCTCACAAACACAGGAACAGAGAAACCTTGACAGGTGTCCCTTCCCCATACAGCTTCTCTGATGGCTGTTGGACTGAAGCTCCTTTCAGAGCAGAGAAACTAAGTTCGTGGCTCTCCCAGGGTGCTCACTCACTTTTTTTTCATATTATTTTTTATTGTAATTAATAGAAGGGTTACATTATATTCTCCAGCTAGAAGGTGCATGAATTCATACATTGATAGCCTTTCTCATGTCTTGGTCCCCATTTCTCTCCCCCCCCACGCCCACCCCTCATCTTGTTTCCCCCCCCTTCCCTATTCAATTTCAAATAACCAAATACACATATATCCAATATATCAGATAACAAAGTGAGATACTGTAACAACATGAGATAACCGAGGGACAGCAAAAGAGATGAGAGATAACATAGTACATTAAGGATAACAATCATTCATTATATGGCTTTTGTTTCTATATCCTGGAGGTCCTTTCATTAAGGACATACCATATGGCCTTATATATCTAGGTTTTGCTCTATTGCAAGTCTCTGTCAGGAGAGCCCACGGTTTCTACTGATTATGACAAATGAGGGAAACCATTGAGCCTATGTTCCTTTGAGTCTGGCTTACTTCATTTAATATGATTTTTTCTAAGTCTCTCCATTTCCTAACAAATGGGGTGATGTCATTCTTTCTGACAGCAGCGTAGAATTCCATTGTGTACAAATACCACATCTTGTTGATCCACTCATCACCTGAAAAAGAAACAAAAATGGCCTATAGACACATGAAGAAATGCTCCACATCTCTGGCCATAAAAGAAATGCGAATCAAAACAACTCTAAGATTCCACCTCACTCCAGTTAGAATGGCCAGGAGCAAGAAAACTAATAACAACAGATGCTGGAGGGGATGTGGCCAGGAGGGATCACTATTACACTGTTGGTGGGAGTGCAAACTTGTTCAACCACTATGGAAAGCAGTGTGGCAGTTCCTCAAGACTAAACATAGAGCTCCCCATGACCCAGCAATTCCACTACTTGGCATTTACCCCTAATCCACTAGCACAACGATGTTCATTGCAGCACTATTTACCATAGCAAAGATATGGAACCAACCCAGATGTCCCGCAGTTGATGAGTGGATCACTCTTCATGTATGTAGGATGATTCAACTTAGCTATTTCTTCAGTTTAATTGCAAACCCAACATAGAGCTATAAACCTCGGCATAAGGAGGATTTTCAGGACAGTAGCGAGTGACTAGAGGTGGTAGAGATGTATTTTCTACCCTGAGCAGCTGGAGTGTCCCAGGGTCCAGCATTGAGAGGGCTTGGCTTGTGTCCATGGGATGTGCTAAATCTCAGTTTTACTGTGACTCCAAGAAAAGTTCACCTCCGGGAGCCTCCTTCCTCACCTGGGAATGGAAAAAAAAGTGCAATACTTTCCTCGTAGGAGTCTTTGGGCATTTAATGAGACACAGTGCTCCAGTTACACTGTTGTTATTACAGAGGCTGCTCTGAAAAGGGGGGCAAAAATGCCAAAGGATCTTTGGTTGAAAGGCAAACTGAGAACCTGAGCAGGTGGTCTTCTGATTCGTCCACAGACTGTCTCCTCCGAGCCCAGCTCTGTGTGCTATCAGGGCCTAGCCATTCTTTGCCTTTTTTGGGGGAGCCTTTTATAATAGAGAACCTAGGAGATGTATAGGCGGTGCTGTTCACTGTTCACTCCCCTCTTATGCTGGGAAATGACTTGCTTTCCTGTAAGATCCTTTATATATAGTACAGCCACTAGTGGCCACGCGTTTAAATTGTCTCCTTTGATAACACCAGGTGGTGCTGGTAATCAAGCAATTTAACAGCACATTTTCAATATGAAAAAAAAGTTTTTCCTTCCCAGTTGTTTCTTATAGTCTCTTACCAAATTTATTTGTTAACCTCATAAAGACAGACATGGAAGGCTGAATAGGCTTAATAGATGCTCACCAAGATTCAGGATGTGCTTACTCAGCAATGTATGACAAATACACAAACCATTTTCTCTTGGTGGTATTGGGGTTTGAACAATGCTGGACAAACGCTAATACTCAACTACCTCAAGCTACCCTTGGACTTGATATATAGTCCACGCTTGATGTGTCTTGAGGTGGAGCTGTCGCTTTTGCCTGTAAAGTGCTGGGATTACAGACATGTACCATCATGTCTGGCTTGTTTATATATATATATATATATATTATGTTTGTCAGGTAGTGAATGCATTACTTCTTGAACATTGATACCCCTTACAACATGATGCAATGGAATATTCTGAGCTAGTGAAATGGTTATCAAAATTAAACAAATGAACATATCTATAAGATTATATAGTTAAGATTTCAGACAGACTTTTTTTTTCCAGTCCTGGGGCCTGAACTCAGGGTCTTTTCACTGTCCTTGAGCTTTCTTCAAGGCTAGGGCTCTACCACTTGAGTCACAACACCACTTTTGGCTTTTTCTATGTATGTGGTACTAAGGAATCAAACCCGGGGTCTCATGCATGCTATGTAAACACTCTACTGCTAGGCCAGATTCCCAGCTTGCTCTATTTTTTAAAGATGTTTACAAATGTGTAAAAAGAAAAAAAGCAGAAACTTCTTAGCTTTTCATGGAGGGCACTCAGTAAATGCTATTATATTTGTTGTGCTATCATTACTATTAGCAAAACCTGGAGGCAAGAACTTGGGTCATTTAGCATCACTTTGTAGGAAATGTTTAATAAATGAAGTGGAGAGAAAAAAAAGATTTCAGACAGAATGCGCAGCTAAATTCTACTCTCTTTAGTCTGATCTTTACCATCATACAGTTTTATTAACTGTAACCTTTATGTTTATATTAGACCTGTGTACCTATCCAGCTAATAGAAGTGGTATTGTATCCTTGGATCTGCATCTCCACATTTCTTCATCCTTCTCTGCCTTTGGCAGCCCCTGTCTCATTCTCTGTGTATTCAGCCTTAGCTCTCACCCCTGATACCACTTGTAAGTGGCAGCATGCAGTACTCGTCTTTTTGTGTCTGGCATTTTTCCACTTAGGAAAATGTCCTTCGGGTTTGTATACCTGTGTGCTAAATGGTAGGATTTTCTTCTTTTTTAAAAGGCCAAATAATACTCCAATATATAAATACATTAGACCTTAAAAACCCATTTATCAGCTGACCATTGGGTCATTTCTTGACTGCTGTGAGTAATGCCTTGGTGAACATGACAGTTCTGGTGTCTTTATGAAAGTATTTTAATTCCTATGGGTTTGCACCCAGAGAAGAACTTGCTAAAACATATTTTTTCTTCTCCTGATGCTGTCTTTTAAAAGAACTTTTTATTATAGAGGTGATATACCGAGGGATTACAGTGACAAGAGTCAGGTATTGAGGACATTTCCTTTCATACAATATCTTCGGTTCTTCACTCTCTCCATCTCTACTCACAAGTTGCATAGTTCATTTTCATCAGCTATACTCTTGAATACACCATACATAAGGTAAAGAAGGTAGAGCCATCAAAAACTAAAAACTAACAGAGAAGAAAAGGAGAGGTCTCTTAGAATTCCTTTATTAGAGACCATCTTCTTTTTTTCTTCAGTGTACTGAAACATTTGTAAGGATCAATTTGTTCAAGAATGTGGTTTTGTCAGTCTGGGCTGGTGGCCCAGATTCTCTGCCTTTTAGTTGTGGCTGGCCTCGTCTTCCTGTGATGTCTAGGAAGGTTCCAGGGATGCTGTCCTCCCTGCAGGTGCTACATCACGCTGGCTCAGGCCCTGGGAATGAGCATGGGCGGAGCGCCCGCTGGGCCCGCGGGCACAGGCAAGACAGAAACCACCAAGGACATGGGGCGATGTCTTGGGAAATACGTTGTGGTTTTCAACTGTTCAGACCAGATGGATTTCCGAGGACTTGGACGGATATTTAAAGGTGAGAGTGCTATCTTTTATTCAGTGAGAAACCAGCTGAGGTGGAGTAGCTCATTAAAGCTGTTATTATTAAAAGTGAGTAGTGGAACATAATAGTAAATAAAGCACATGTTTAGCTTGAGTGAGGTCCTATGCTTGATTTCCAATGTCAAAAATCACCAAACCAAACAGAAATCAAGCCAGACCACACTACAATAAACCAAACCAACACAGAAAGAAGAGAAAAAATGTATTTCTGTTCAACAGCTAAATTTCAGTGTGATTGTTTTTCATCTTTGTAATGCTTACTGGAAAATCTTAACTCTTACCACTGTTGTATGTACTAAGTATTAAGATCACTTACCCTTTGTGACTTTGGCTTTATTAATGTTGTTGAGTATTCACAGGGGCACTGTCAAATTGTGAAATCTTTTGGGCCACTTTAGATCTGTTCACCTTCGTTTTTCAACGAACCAGTTGTAGGCTCATTTTGGCAGTTGTATAACGTCATTTTCTTGGCTTTCCCAAACTATTTACTAATTAGATTTCAATTTAATTTCCTTTCCAAGGGTTGGCACAGTCTGGTTCCTGGGGTTGCTTTGATGAATTTAACCGGATCGACTTGCCAGTTCTCTCGGTTGCAGCCCAGCAAATTTCTATTATTCTTACATGTAAAAAGGAGCGGAAAAAATCTTTTATTTTTACTGATGGGGATAATGTGACTATGAACCCCGAATTTGGACTTTTTCTGACTATGGTAAGAAGACACTACAAATGTCTACTAATGTTCAGCCTTTGGTCACAATCTTCCCCTCTTTTTGTGGTCATAGGTCAATCTATGTTTCATGAATAGAAATTGAGACTGTCATTGCCACTCCAATTTAAAAGCCTTTGGAATTAAACAAAGCTCATTAATAACTCATAACTTAGTCTGTCCAGGTAAAAGTGAGATATGTAAATGCATTTTTCTGGTTGTTATTCTAGATTTGTCATGTGTACATAATGAATCTTTTAATGTCATGCCAGTTGTGTCCTTGTTGCCCCAGGATGTATCCTTCATCGTTGGATTTCTTTTCTGTGTAGAATCCTGGCTATGCGGGGCGTCAGGAACTCCCAGAAAACTTGAAGATCAACTTCCGCTCAGTGGCCATGATGGTTCCGGACCGTCAGATCATCATCAGGGTGAAGCTGGCCAGTTGTGGTTTCATTGACAACATTGTTCTGGCCAGGAAGTTCTTCACACTCTACAAGCTGTGTGAGGAGCAACTTTCGAAGCAGGTGTGTTGTTCTCAAGGCTTTTGTGGACTGAGGCATGTTTCCACTTTCTACTGAGTGGAGTGTTTGAAAAAAACCCTAGACAGGATCTTTTTTTATTAACAAATTGACTTTATCTTCATGGATTTTTTTTTTCTGGTGCTAGGGCTTGAACACAGGGCTTGGGCACGGTCCCTTCTACCTCTTCAGCTACAGGTCCGGTTAATTGGAGATAAAAGTCTCACAGATTTTCCTCCTGGGCTGACTTTGAACGGAGATTCTTAGATCTTAGTCTCCTGAATAGCTAGGATTACAGGTCTGAGTTATTGGTACAAAGAACTAGTCTTGGTTTTATTTTTCCAAATAGAGTTACTCCATTTTCTCAGATTCTTCTCATTCATGGAGTTTGACAAAGAAAACTACTAGTTTGCTCTACCCCAGGCTGGCTACTTTTGAGATTGTGTCTTCCTTTCTTCCCCTGGCTGGTCTAGACTAGGGTTCTCCTGCTTTGCCTCTTCTCATAGTTGGGATATCAGACATAAACTACCATATCCAGATTGTTCCTGTTGAGATTGGGGGTCTAAGGAACTCCTTTGCCTGGACTGGCTTTCAAATCTCAGACTTCCACATAACTGGAGATGAATGTACGGAACCATTGGTAGAGATAGAATTTTATTAACTTTTGTTCTGTGCTGGCCTGGAATCATGACACCTCCTCCCCCGCCCCCAATCTCTACTTTTCAAGAAGCTAGGATTATGGGTGTGAACTTCTGATACCTGGGTGTATATGATTAAGAGTAAGTTCAAGAGGATGTCTATGTTCCAAGAGGGAATTTATCCATTTCTACATTTATGTTTTTTTTTTTTTTTGCCAGTCCTGGGCTTGAGCTCAGGGCCTGATCTCTGCCCTTGGACTTTCTCAAGGGTAGAGCTCTACCATTTGAGCCTCACCACTTCTGGCTTTTTTTTTTATGTATGAGGTACTGAGGAATTGAACCCCGGGTCTTTGTGCATGCTAGGCAAGCACTCTACCAGTAGGCCAAACTCCAGGCCCCAGTTCTGATCTTTTCATTTAAACGGATGGCAGTCCTAGGGAAGATTCTTCTGGGTATCAGTAATTTGCTTGCGAACATGCGCTATAGAAATTTTTTGACCCACATTATGTTGAGCTTATTCTGAAAGGAATCCAGTGTTCATTTATTATGGTGGATTTTTTTTTCTCTTGGTGAGCCCAGTGTTCCTCCTCTTCTTCAGGTCCATTATGACTTTGGTCTGCGAAACATTCTGTCAGTCCTGCGGACACTGGGGGCTGCAAAAAGAGCCAACCCCACGGATACGGAGTCCACGATTGTCATGCGTGTGCTGCGTGACATGAACCTTTCCAAATTAGTAAGACTCACAGATGGACGTGCCCCACCTGCTTAGTTATCACTTCCACGCATGAAGCACACATGAGATTTAGAAATATTTATTCAAAATGTTCATTTTAAGTGCTAATTATCACCACAAAGTACTGGAGAGAATAGATATAAATGATAACATTTTCAAGAAGTTCTGTCTACCTTAAAATGTGTGTGTCTTCCAAAAGAATTAAAGAATATTTAAGAAATCTAAGTGAAGGTGCCAGACACTATAAATCATTTCTGTGCTGAGAAGCTAAAATTATTGCCCTCTTTATAGTCTGTAGAACCTAGTAGGAGGTTATATTAAAGTTTACAAATGTATAAGGATTTTACCTTCTTATAAACACTGATGGTCAGTGCTCTGCAGCCTTGAACACATGCAGGATGATAGAACAATATATTTTAATTTAAAGATAACACATATCCATCTGAATGCATTCAATTCCTACCATTCAGAAGTATTTATTTTAGCTTAGATTACAAATTATAGACTGCTATGTTCCCTAATTTGCTTTTATGGAAAAGTTATCATGTAAGTCATGTTTTCTTTCCTTCTTTACTTTTCTCACCTTTATTTGTTTATTTCAATTTTTAAGAAAGAGCGGGAGAATGCTACTCAAAAATGAAGTAGGTGGTATATTATTTACTGATGCCTATGCTAATATAACCTAGATGGTGCTGGGAGTTTCCGCTCTACCTGTCCATTCCTAATGTTTGTGGTAAAATCGCTGTTCTGATTTCTTTCTGTTATATTTTCAGATTGATGAGGATGAGCCCTTATTTTTGAGTCTGATTGAGGATCTCTTCCCAAATATTCTCCTGGACAAGGCTGGTTACCCTGAACTGGAAGCAGCGATTGGCAGACAGGTAACATGTTTCATGCTTCTTCACATGGTGTATCTGCTCACATGGTTCTGTCATGGTGTGTCTGCTCACATGGTTCATGGTTCTTCACATGGTAGATCCGCCCACATCTTTACCTGTAGTACTCCATTCTAGTCCTGAGGCTACAGAGCTATACATCATCCACAGAACTCACAAATTTATGTTGAACTTAGATGTTCAGTTCCATTATCTATGCAACTAAACCTTCACACTATATTTGAACCCAACAATTTATTTCTGCTCACTGTTATATATTTACAGATTTATCATGTACTACAAAAAGTCAGATAAGGAGATAATTAGTTAACACTTAGTTTGTTAGGGAGTGTTACAATTAATTTATCCAAACGATGAACAGACAGTTTACAGAATGAATTATCATTCCTTCTTGGTCCTGTGATTCAGACTTTAACAATTTTAAAACAATATATATATTAAATACTACCATATTTAGTTTTTACTGAGAATGTCTTCAAGGAATTAAAATGCATCTGATAAACATAAACAGATAACATAAAATAAATCTTGTGTGTGTGTGTGTGTGTGTGTGTGTGTGTGTGTGTGTGTGTGTTGGTCCTCGGGTTTGAACTTGGCCTGGGCTCTGTCCTTGAGGTCTTCAGCTCAAGGCTCTTGCCCTATCCTTGAGCCAGTTCCCACTTCCCATTTTCTAGAGGTTAATTGGAGATAAGAGTTTCAGGTCCTTTTGTGCCAGGCTGGCCTTGAACCTTGATCCTCAGATCTCAGCCTCCCGAGTAGCTAGGATTACAGGCCTGAGCCACCGTACCTGCCAAAATAAGTATTTTTCTGAAAGTTTCTTCATAGGAGAGCAAATTGTATCTCAGTAAAAATCAAATGGAGATTTAAATTGAATCTCACTTTGTGATTATAAACTGAACATCTTTGGTAAATTAGTCATTCTGTGCCTCAGTTTCCTAATCTTTACAATGAAAATGAAGATATGAATATTGCCAATCTTTTTATTACTATCTTTGTCTCCGTCTGTCTGTCTATCTGTCAGTCTGTCTGTCTGTCTGTCTGTCTCTGTCTCTCTCTCTGTCTCTCTGTCTCTGTCTCTGTCTCTCTCTCTGTCTGTCTCTGTCTCTGTCTCTGTCTCTCTCTCTCTGTCTCTCTCTCTGTCTCTCTGTCTCTCTGTTATACATATGCATGCTAGGGCTTGAAATTAGGGCTAGGAACTGTCCTTGAGGTCAAGGTTAGAGCTCTACCACTTGAGACACAGCTTGACTTTTGGTGTTTTGTTCATTAACTGGGAATAAAAGTCTTCTGGACTGTCCTGCGCAGGCTGGCTTTGAGCCCTGATTTTCAGATCTCAGTCTCTTGAGTAGCTAGGATTCTAGGCTTGAGCCATGGGTGCTCAGCTCATCATTTACTCTTAAAAATTACCAAAAAACCCCCTTTGTTTAATTTGCTGAACTTTCAAAGATTGTATAAGGGATTGCAACTTAATATTTCCTTGTAAGTGCCCAGTGCATGTTGAGTCACCCCTTTGGTAATTCTCTCCATCCTGTCTGCTTCATCATTTCATTCTGAACATTAATTAGAATAGTGTTTGACACGGTGTAACTTCCATGCTCGGTTATTTGACTGATTAAAACTACAAAGATGCCGGGCACCAAAGGCTCATGCCTGTAATCCTAGCTACTCAAGAGTCTGAGGTCTGAGAATTGTACTTCAATGTCTGCCTGGGCAGAACGAACAGTCTAGGAGATTCTTATCTCCAATTAACCACCAGAAAACTGAAGTGACACTGTGGCTCAAAGTTGAAGAGTGCTAGCCTTAAACAAAAAAGCTCAGGAACAACACCAGGCCCCAAGTTCAATCCTTATGACTGATTAATTGAAAAAAAACCCCACAGATATAGTCAGAATTGAAACTATAAAGACTGCTTGAAATAAGTTTTTTTTATCAAATTTCAACCAACCACAGATGCTATGCATTTTTCTATTTACAAAATTATATTTTAATAAAGCATTCAAAATGCAGTTTTGTTATTTGAACCTTCATTCTTAAATTGCTCCTTGGATGTATGTTCAATAATAATATATGTGAATTCAATTCCCAAAGAGAAATGCAGACATTTCTTACTAGCTTGAGATAATATTTTGATGATGTTGAGCTTTTTTTGTATATTCTAATTTTTTTGTGTTACAGATCTTTATTTTGGTAAAATGGACACCATAAAATTTCTCAAATTAGCTTCACGCTGCAGTGTTCAGCCTAGCTGTAGTAGGTCCAGTGACATTGTTGATTCATCCCTGCCATCTCTCCTCTGAATGCTTTCACTTCACCACATGAAGACTCTGAACCTATTTAACACTATCCTCTCCCTGTTGCTCTTGCCACCCTATGTCTACGCATTTCTAAGTACGCTGGTAAGTCTAGATCCGTGTGGATGTTGTCCACTGTGGGCATTTTGTTATGCTTCAGGTTGAAGAAGCTGGCTTAATCAACCACCCTCCCTGGAAACTGAAGGTCATCCAGCTGTTTGAAACACAGAGGGTGAGGCATGGAATGATGACACTGGGACCGAGTGGAGCAGGGAAGACCACTTGTATCCACACCTTGATGAAGGCCATGACAGGTATGGGACAGCTGTGACAGGTATGGGACAGGCACATTCACTGCCCTGGGGACATTAGTGAAATGGTTGTAACCCATGTGAGGGCCCAAGAGGGAGACAAAGGGACACAAAATGTATTAATGCATTTTTATAGGAAGAAATGTTGCTTTACTGAGTATTAAATACATTTGAGGGGTGGCATATTAAGTTAATGGACCAGAGAGAAAGGCATTATGATTTCACTGTGCTGTATGTTTTGTATGTTGTGTCATTTAATTTTTGTGATCATCTTGAGAGATGGCTATTGTTATCCTTCTTCAGTACAAAAAAGTTGAGGCTCAAGATCACAGAGATGGGAAGTGATACAATTCAGGGCCCCTTAACAAAAACCCAGTTTTTGCCCCAGTTTACCACTTCTCAATTAATGCAAAATATAATACTACCTCCCCATGTCAAAAATAATTTCAAGTCCAAAAGTCTTAAACTTTGTGAAACTTTCTGAATCCACTTAGAGTTAAATATTATTTTGGTTATGTTAAATAAATGCATTAAATTTCCAAACATTGATTGCTAAGCTTTACATCTAGGTTGATTATCCAGGTCAACTCAGGACAATTCCATATGGCTTTTATATTATCTAATCCACACTGAACAACATTGAACATTGATAACTTTTCCTAAGTATATGATTAGCATGTAGCCATGACAGAGCAGAGTTCAAAATTTCATAGGATTTTGGAATGTTTGAATGAAACAAACCTCTCCTTAGGAGAGAGATGCTGGTTGGGTTTTTCCAGTCAATTCATGGATCTTTGGTGCCTCGATGTCGGTACACTGTTGGAGGTTATCTAAAATTGCCAGTATTTGTCGTATGGCCATGTGAAACCTGGGTTTTTATCTTGGTTTGATCTTGGTCCCTCAGGTGTCAGGACACTGTGAATTCTATATAGTAGGAATCTATCAGAATGGCCTCAGATAGAGATGAGCTCTGCTCTGTATTTACAACTACATTCCATCTAAGAATTCATACTTACAGTATTTGTAACATCGTTTTACGTGTAAGCTACTAAGATTATTTTATATACTTTCAAGTGATTTTATGCTCTTCCTATCAAACTGTACTAAATAGTTTCTACATATTTTCTAGTGGTCAGGGGATTTGAACTCGGGGCCTTCTGCTTGCTAGGCAGATGGCTCTACAGCTGCCCCATGTCTCCAGCCCTTTTTGCACTGGTTAGTTGTTTTTTTTTTTTAAAGATTTTATTAACATTGATGTTTGAACTGGCTAATTTAATATGGTATCTCTTGTATTGTCCAGCTGAGTACCTGGACCACTATCTGCTTATTTTTAGGATCTCTTCTGCAACTAGGAAGACAGGCATGTGTACCCTGCCCAGCTTTCACTTGAGAAAGGATTGTTGCAAACTCTTGCCTTCCAATCTCCCTTGCCCAAGGAGCTAGGATTACAACTCAACATGAAATTCCTCTGAGGAAGACTTTTCCTGAATAGAGGCAAAGGAGATCAAAATGTTTTCTAAGGAGCTATAGAAAGTCATAGACAACAAGTGTCACTTTATCTGAGGCTTAAGAAGAACAGATGGATAAATGGCATTTTAGCAGAAAGAGCAGCGTTTTCTATAGCAGTATTTCCTCCTATAGAATGAAGACCAAGTAGAGTGTTTGCATGGATCATATATAATTCGTTTGTGGGGTGAGAGTGCAGAAGATGTGGGTGGATCCAAAGGTATAACAGGTGCAGTTGTTATACAAGGCCATACTCCTTCACCCCTCCTTTAATGTACAGATGACTGAGTGGGAGAGTATTCCATTTCTTTACCAGTACCAATTGTAGCAGTGTCGACTAGTTGATTTTTAGCTTAAGAACTTTGCTTGAAGTCAGGGAACTGGCTCAGCCTAGAAATCAGAGTTGGATGAGAATTAATGTTCCTATGGCATCCAAACCCTTAACGAATGGGGAGGAAAAAAATGAATGGCCAACAGCCCACACTTCCTTTCAGAGGACCTTCTGTGTTTGGCCAGTTCACGGATCACCCTCTCACGTTTGCATGCCTTTATTTTAACTGCTAATATTCAAGTCCTTGTTTCAGGCTCTTCATTCAGAAGAGTCCATACTAGGGCAGGAGGGCTGGGACAAGAGTTTTGTAAGTCACACTAAAACCTTTGGCTTTTCTATAGTAATAAAAACAGTTTGGTACTGGCATAAGAATAGGCCTTCAAAACAATGGAGCAGAATAGAAGAGCCAGAAATAAGCCAACAAACATATAGCCACCTAATATTTGATTAGGGAGTCAATTAAAAAAAGGGTTGGAAGAAAGACAGCCTCTTCAACAAATGGTGCTAGCAAAGTTGGATATCTACATGCAGGAAACTGAAGCTAGATCCTCAAATATCACCCTGCACCAAAATCAATTCTAAATGGATGGAAGACCTTGATGTAAGGCCAGATAACATGAAAATATTATAGGAATGGATAGGGGAAACACTAGGGCTCCTGAGCATGGGTTGGCTCTTCCTTAGTAAAGATCCAGAATCACAACAAATCAAAGAGAGGCTGGATGAATGGTAGTGTATCAAACTGAAGATCGTCATGGCAAAGGATGTTGCTAACAAGACTAACAGAAAGCCCACAAATTAGGAGATGATCTTCACTAGCTATATAATAGACAAGTGTGTTATATCTAAAATATACTTAGAATTCAAAAAATTAACCCAAAATAAACCCTCAAAAACTCCACAATGCAATCAATAAATAGACCAAAGACATAAAGAGAGATTTCTCAGAAGAAGTAAGAATAGCCAATGGACACATAAATTTTTTTTCAACATCTCTGGCCACAAAAGAAATGCAAATCAAAATAACAATGAGATTCTACCTCACCTCAGTTTGAATGGCCATTATCAAGAAAAGTAACAAATGCTGGTGGAGATGTGGCCAAATGAGAATTCTATTACACTATTGATGGGAATATAAACTTTGTCAACCACTCTGGAAGGAGTGGGGAGATATCTCAAAAGACTAAACAAAGAATTCCCCTATGGCCCAGCAAGCCCACTCCTGGGCATTAATCCAGTGGACCACAAAGAAGGCCATAGTAAAGCTACCAGCACAACCAGGTTCACTACAGCATTGTAGGATATGGAATCAACCTAGATGCTCCTCAGTAGACAAATAATGAATGTTTTTGCCAGTCCTGGGGCTTTAACTCAGGGCCTGAGCACTGCCCTTGGGCTTTCTCAAGGCTAGAGCTCTTCCGCTTGAGCCACAGCACCACTTTCAGCTTTTCCTGTGTATGTGGTACAGAAGAATCGTACCCGGGTCTTTGTTCATGCTAGGCAAGCACTCTACCACTAGGTCAAACTCCTGCCCCCCTTCAGTGGACAAATAGATCAAGACAATGTGATATATATATATATATATATATATATATAATGGAATTCCACTTTTTCATCAGAAAGTATGGTAATGTACCATTTGTAGGGAAATGGGAAGACCTGGAAAAATTATATTAAGCAAAGTAAGCCAGACCCAAAGAAACATAGGTTACAAGTTTTTCCTCATTTGTTGTAACTAGAAAGTGAATGATTAAAATATACATACATACTGGGACCTGTATAGGAGTGGATCACAAAGACTCACTAGCTATGTGTATATGATCATATAAAATAATATTTTATGAAATGAACTCCCCAAAGAAGAAAACAGGGTATTTTTTTCAGTTGCTGTTGCTGAATTTGTTTTCTTTTCACTTGTCTTGTTTGTTAGTTTATATGTCTTTGGGACGGTAAGGGGGTGCACCGAAAAGGTGGAACAAAGGGTGAGCCAATAGACAGTGGTATTCACTGGACACTATGTAGGAAATGAACTGTATGTCTTGTGGTTGTGGCTGGGAGGGAAAAATTAGGGAGAGAGTAAGGGAAGGGGTGACAGGGTTCAAAAATAATTTTACTCATGTAAGTATAACCCCTCTGTATATCACCTCTAAATAATAATAAAATATTTCAAAAAATAGAACTTGGCTTTTATTCTATAGATCATGGGATGCATGTGACAGGGAGTGACATGTAGTTTCTGTGTATAGATGGCCAGCTGGTATGAAGAAGAGCTTAGGGTAGGGAACTGGAGGGGGAAATCTCAGGGCCTTAGGAGCAAAGGAAAGGTTCCTCTGCTACAGCAAGGTCCATGAAGTTGATGTCACCAAGACTGAGCCAAGAAATACTTCTGAAGAGAGTGAAGAAGCACTTAGTTTAACCAACATAGTGAAAGTTAAGCACTTTTCCCCTAGCGTGTGCTTATTAAAATTTATGAAAAGATTTTATGCTATCTTAAATGAAAATGATGGAAATCTAGCAACCATAATAATGAAGTAATTTTGACAGTTTTTTGTATGTGTAACATATCAAGTTCAGTTGTCGCTTACGAAACTCACACATTTTAAGATTTTTCTGACCTTTTGCAAAGTGTGATTCAATTGAAAAAAAATGTAGTATCACTAGAGTGTCACGGATGGTATCATTTGTAAGTGGTATCATTTGTGGTGAAGTTGTACTTCAGTGCTGTAAAACAGAATAAATAATTCTCCTGATAGTTTTTGTGGTTTCTGAAAATTGGACACATAGTTCCATTTTTGAAATGGTGTCTCAAGATATTCCAGAGACACATTCGAGGACATATACCCCTCTCCCCCATGTCAGACCACTACAGAGTCCTAATGAATAATTGGTCCACATAAAAATGGAAACCAAAAAGACCATGGGCTGCATGCCATCTGTAAGTGGGGGATCCAAGCATGATAATTAAGCAAATTAAGCCCCAAGAACACTAGAGATGATGATATATATCTTAATCCAAAGTCTAGGGACTATGGAATGAAATATCCCATATCTCCCAAATCCCATAGATCCTCTAGGCAGGAAGGAAAACAGGAGACTCCCTTCTTCTGTGCCTTTGTTTTGTTGGTGTCAACAGATGTTAACTATCTGTGATACTTGTGTTACTGAGTCCACAGGTTAAAGTACGGGTCTAATCCAGAAACATTTTTTTATACAAATACTCAGAAACAGTTCTTAATGTGGAAATTAATGTGGCCAGTGATGATGGCATAGAAAAGTAATAATCACAGTGGGTTTTACTGTAATATCTTTTCTAATGTGTACGTTCACATTGGCTTGTGCTCGTTGATCTTTCACACATGTATGTATTTTAGTATCTGTTTTCTGATTTTGTATTGGATTTGGATTCTGATTTTGTATTTTAAATATATGTCATTCTTCTGCTCATTACCTATAGGGCAGATGCATGCAGGATCTTAGACCATTTAGTAGTAGTTTTTAGGATGGGAAGGATATATTAAAATCATTTTTTTGAGCTTGGCTACAAAATAAAGCCCTTGATTTGCACAAAATTTATTTAGTTTATCTTTTCCAAGATAAGCAAAGGAAGGTATGAGCAAATCAAAGCTGCAAATGGACAGAATGAGTCATTGTCTGCATTTTAGGAACAAGATTTAATCTTGTATCAGAAATCAAAGATTCTTTGGGCTGTAAAATATAAAGGAGTTCCAGACTTTAACAGTATGTTCACCATTTCAGCATGATATGTTTAAAAAAATCTTATGACAAATACATTATTCTTTTATAGACTATAGAAAAGTACCATAGTCGATAAAGTACAATGAGGCTAATCAGGATAACTTGGAATGTAATGTGACATATATTTCCAGTGTAATTTTGCGTGTTTTATATTTTGATAGTTTGCTGACAGAACACCACAGATTAGTGTAATGTTCCTTTGTATTGGTTTATTCTACCTCTGAGATACTTAAATGTGGATTTATCTGGTATAGATTGTGGAAAACCACACCGGGAGATGAGGATGAATCCTAAAGCCATTACTGCCCCTCAGATGTTTGGTCGGCTGGATGTGGCCACAAATGATTGGACTGATGGAATATTTTCTACCCTTTGGAGGAAAACATTGAGAGCTAAAAAAGGTAGGATATGAACTACAAGTATTATTAGGTCTTTAACATGAACTTCTAATTAAAATACATGGTGGCTGGATAGAATTCACAAAGTAGCAGTCTTCTTTACAGCATGTGAATATCAAGACTAAGTCACATCACTACCATATTAGTAAATGTTGAAATAATGACATTATTGATTAGTGTCTTTAAGCTACCCTTTCAAAGCATTCTGTTAAGACTATATTTTCATACCCTTTTGTCATCTTACAAAAAATAGACGGAAAAATTTTCTTAAGGAAAATTAATAGCATTGAATAGTGATTTTTACCACAAGTATTTTCATTGAATGTTTTCCAAGTGCTGCTAATTTAAAAAAAAATTCCCATAGTAGATCATAGTAGAAAATGATCTTCTTGGAGCATAAAATTTCATGTCAAAAATGAAACCAGAAAATTACTCTGTATGGATGGACACCTATTGGGTTCTTTCAGCAAATGTGTTAAGATCTAGTGGCTTGGTGGGCACTGTTTTTTCACTTATTGATGTGTTCTTAGAATGCAGCTCCAATGGAAGGGGTGCCCTCAGCACCCCTTCTCATGTCTGAGTGAGCAGAGCAAAGGCAAGGGGAGCACAGTGGCAGGGGAGGGAGCGGCTATTTATTCTCACTTCCTGAGCTCAGCCTTGAAGGGTTGGATAGCAGCTTCCTGCTGGTAAGTGGCAAAAGTAGCATCAGTGAAGTTCTTAGATAAGGGAAGTAGTGGATTGACTGTCCATGTGAAATAAAAATCACCGCATTTCTAAAGTGCTCTTCTAAGCAGTTATTTTACTAGGAAAAATCCAATTTTGTTTCTATTTTGATGTAGAAATCTAGTGTAAATGTAGATCCAAGTGGAATATTTTTTTCTTTTCCCCTAAATCGGTGTCAGATGCTTACTCTTTCAAAGGGACTTGTGGTTAGACCACCGGTTCACTTCCATTGAGGTTGAGTGAGCTAACTTAGAATTCTCAAAGCATTGCACTGAAAATAGGATATACACAAGTAGCTGCATAGCAAAGAAAAATTGGAACCACATACTTGGGCAGGATGTTAGTTGGGGAGAGAAGAAGCTGGTATTTAGTAAGAGAAACATTATTACAAGGTCAAATTCCTACATCTACTGTCACAGCCTCTGCATTCTGCTGTATTTACCTTTTTTTTTTTTACTATTATTTCTGTGTTTAGATAACTCTTGTTAGATTTTGTCCCTTGTCTCCTGAAATTATACTATGAAGGACTTTTTAGACTCTGGTTTGTCAAATACAGACTGCTAATTCTCAGTTAGACTTGCTCTCAGTACCACTGTCAGAGGTAATCACTCCCTTTCTAGAACCTTCCTCCCTTGGCCCTAGAGATTCTTTATCTTGCTTATTTCTCTCCAACCTCCATTTATTGGGAGATCTGGATGAGAGAGAAGTCAGCTACAGAAAATGTACAAGGAATTTAGATGCTTCATTACCTTGGGACTCCTATCTTTCTCTATGCATTTTATTTAGAAGAAATGGACCCAGTCTCACGGCTTTAAATGTTATATCTAAATTGAATTCTTTCATATTTTAATCTCCAGCCCTGATCTCTCCCTTGAGCTCCCAACCAAACAACTCTCCTGGGATTTCTGAGACATTATCAAGTGCAAGCAGAATTTATTCCACAGCTCCGCCTCCCTTGCCCCATCTACCTTGTGTATTATGCATATATACCTCTCCTGCCTTCATATTGCTAGTCAGGTTCAACTTTTTCCCTGGAACATATTCACTTGTGTTAGTTCCTTTGGGCTGCTACAGCACAGTAGCATTCTACCATAGATCAGATGGACTGTAGACCATAGGTATTTATTTCTCCCAGGTCCAAAGGTATCAGATAGCAGGGTACCAGTGTGGCTGGGTTCTGAGGAGGGTCTTCTTTCTGGTGGGCAGACTACTAGCTTTATATCCTCACATATACAGGAGTAAGGGATCCTTTTCTTATAAAAAGGCACTGTTGTTATTCAGCACTTAGTAACCTCTCAAAGGCCCAATTCCATCACCGTGGAATTAGAATTTTAACATATAAACTTTGAGAGGCCCCTCTATAAAACAAAACAAAACAAATCAAAACAGAAAAACAAAGCAAAAGAATTTAAGAGGCAAAACAGTACATTGCATTGCCCTATGCTTGTTTCTGTCTCTGGGTCTTTGCACTTTTTATTTCTAGACTAGAACATAGTACTTCTAGAGCTTTCCATTACTTTGTTCTCTGTGTGAAATCTTTCACTGATCCTCTTATTTTTACTCCTGCAACCTGCTTAGCCTGTGTCATCTTCCTCTCTGCCTATTTGTTTTGCTCTCTATCTCTTAAAGTTCTCTGAAGGCAAAGCATTATTTTATTTACTATAGTATCTCCAGACTCTAGAACAATACAGACGGCTGCTGAATGGATGTCCAGTGAACAAATAACGTTTTTGAGTTGATTGTGGCTCTCATGTAATTTCTGTATAAAGACTTTGAGAAGTCCAATATGCTGAAATAATCTTTTAGATCAACCTTTTCTTGAAAATCATTAAAATTATATTCAGTTCTAGCACTTCTTAAAACTTAATAGCTATGCATGGGCCTGGAGTTTGGCCTAGTGATAGAGTGCTTGCCTAGCATGCAGGAAGCCCTGGGTTCAATTCCTCTGTACCACATACATAGAAAAAAAACCAGAAGGGGTGCTGTGGCTTAAGCTGTAGAGCACTAGGCTTGAGGAAAACCCAAGGACAGCATTCAGGCCCTGAATTCAAGCCCCAGGACTGTCAAAAAAACCCCCAACTTACTAGCTGTACATAACTGTTTATGTTTGTTTTTCCTCTTTGGTGTCTTAGGGGAACATATCTGGATAGTTCTTGATGGCCCAGTCGATGCCATCTGGATTGAGAATCTGAATTCTGTTTTGGATGATAATAAAACACTAACCCTTGCCAATGGGGACCGGATTCCCATGGCTCCAAACTGTAAGATCGTTTTTGAACCCCACAACATTGATAATGCTTCTCCTGCCACCGTCTCGAGGAATGGAATGGTTTTCATGAGCTCTTCTGTTCTCGACTGGAGTCCCATTCTTGAGGTAATCTGAACCCTTTTCTAGCATAATTTCAAAAAGAAAAAATAGATCTTTTAGCAGGATTTGAGTGTTTGTCCTAGAATTTTCTGTGTTAGGCAGAGCAATTGATTTTTTATTCTGATGTTTATGGAAGACCTTTGGTTGCAGGGACATACAAATCTTGATTGCACCTCAAACTCTGCGTTCTAATCACTTTTAAACTCTAATTTCCAGTAACTGCCTGGCCCACATGACTCAATAATCCTGCCAAACTGTGTCTGAGGATTGAATAAGTAAAATTGTATTTGATCACTTCGGGGATTTCTGGTAGTTTTAAAGGATAGTTGTTCTCATAAAGTTCGGGACTAGACATTTTTAGATATTAACTTAAAGTCAATTTGTTAAAATCACATATAAGGAGTTTTTTTTTATAAGATCCAGTAATCATACTATTAACTTTAAATTTGCACTTGGATATAATATTTGAGATAATATCTTCAGTTCATGAGCAAGTATATATTATTACCACCAATATATTAAGGATATATCAAATTAGAATTAGATTAAAACTGAGTGCCCTGTATACTTACATATTTTAACTAAATCAATACTGTATTATAACAGGATTTCTTTGTCATTGCTAATCAGATTTATTATCTTTATATACATTTGGATTTTGAAAATAGTTTTGCTTGCGCATTTCCCAGTTTAAATAAGATAGATGTTCATTTTACTTTCCCATCACATTCTTTTCTCTAATTTCAATGTGGATATAGCCTAACTTTTATTAATGTCTTTCCAGAAGTCCTACAACTCTGTGGTGCAAAAAGGTCTAGATTGGGAAACATAAGAAGAGGTTTAGGGGAGGATCAATCATATAGAGAAACAATGCTGACATAATTGAGCCTGTCACTACAAAGTTTTCTAAAGATTTAATCTTTCATAATTAAATTATTGGTCTACTGAAGAAAATAAAGGTCAGGATTGTTTTGGACCTACCTTTCTGAAATCAGCAACAGTTCTTAAAAATACAATGGGTTGGTCACTTCCCAATTCTGCCACACTAGAATTTCTGGGAAGACCTAGGACTTCTCACATGGAGCTGCATCACAACAGACTCTCCATACAGCTGTGCTTGGTAACTATGGATCCAACAAACCCTAAGGGGAATGGATTTATGAGAGTTTTCCAAAAGATTTGTTTCACAAAGATTGATGAGAAATATTTTTATATTAGTAGGCAATACATAGAATTTTTTTATATAAACTTCTATTACAGTCTCTCTGGATTGAAGCTGAATGAGACCTTTCATATAAGAGCTATGTGTATCTGATAAAAATTTATAAGCCTTTAAATAATTTAGTTTCCTGTGGGAATGAATAGACAGAAGCAAACCTCACCCTGGGATAGATTGGAAATGGTAGACAGGGCAAGGCAGCTCTGAGATAGACATTAGAAAGGCAGACTCATTGAGATAGAGGTGGGAGGTAAGAGGTGGGATTCCATGGGCCTAGCTGCTGGGCGAATGTCCCCTTTTCTGTGCTATCCACTCTAAAATACTGGTATATTTTTGTTGAAGTAGAACAGAGCAGATTCATGAATTATATAAAAATTCAGAATTCACGTTTGTGGGTCCCTATTGAGGGATGAGTTAATCTCTTCAAGAGAATTTGCCTCAGTATAGGAAATGGATGTATGTTAAATGATATTTTGTTATGAATACCATGCACTTTCTTAACATAGGGTTTCCCAAATTATTTATTTTTCTCACCATTCCTTCATATTTTTCTATGATATCTGTTGATTAAATTAGAAAAATGAAAAGAAACTACTGATTGTGGCCAATTTTTGTATCCCATTTAAAGAAATGGAGTGTGGCTTTCCTTCCATCAGTTACTGCCATCTGGATATCTACTTCCTTTCTTCTAGTGTGTTTTAATGAAGAGCTGAAGACTTGTTCTGCATTTGGCTTCATAGCCTCAGTATACATGTTATGGAGTCAATTATATTTGTAGATGTGGAGGTCAGACTCCTGGGCTTTGTATTCTGGCCTGGCTACAAACAAATGGTGATGGGATGCTGACAGGTTACCAAACCTCTTTAGGCCTCAGTTTCCTCATCTGTGAAAGGGGATAATAATAGTTCCCATTTCATGTACTTGCTTTGAAGAGTTAAATGAGGGAATATGTCAAAGCCATTATACAGCAAGGCCTTGTGTATCTTCAGGGCAGCATAACTATCACTTATTATTATTAATAAGTGATAGTTTGGAAAACAGTTTTCTTCAAATAGTCATTTTCCTGTTAGGTTCATAGGTGTGACTAATGCACCTGTCGTGAACTCACAGGGTTTTCTTAAGAAACGCTCCCCGCAAGAGGCTGACATTCTGCGCCAGTTGTACACAGAGACTTTCCCGGATCTGTATCACTTCAGTGTTCAGAACCTAGAGTACAAGATGGAGCTTCTGGAGGCCTTTGTGGTCACACAGAGCATCAACATGCTGCAGGGCCTCATTCCTTCAAAGGTCAGTGCTCCCTGGAAGGCCCTTCTGAACGAGTTCTCCCCTGCAGACATTAGAAATGGAAACTAGATCTGCCCAGAAAGAAGTGGGGAAGGGTCAGGGATGTGTTCATCTCTATGTCGATGTACATATCTGTATTTATATATTACTTTTGGCTTTCTCAAAGCAATGTGCGATTTCGTTGCTGGTTAACAAAATCACCTAGTTTACTTAAAAAACAAAAACCAAACCAAACAAAACAACCCTCCTCTGCCTTCAGCGCCCTGCTTCGTCCTGAACTTGGGAGAAAATCTTCTGTTCCTTTCCTTTCATTGAGCCAAGTTCTGGTTTAGGAATGAAGGCATTCAAATCCTAGATTCATAAGGCCATACAGGATGAGGCTAAATGAAAGGATCTCTGGGACATGGAAACAAGAGCTTTCTCTTGTGCGATTGTTGTTCCTAATGTACTATGTTATTTCTCTTCTCTTTTGTTGCCCTTTGGTTAATCTCATATTGTTATTGTATCTGACTTTGTTACCTGGTAAATTGTATATAGGTTTATTTGTTTATTTGAAATAGGAAAGGGAAGGGGGGGGAAACAAGATGATTGGGAGGGGGTGGGAAATGGGGACAAAAACATGAGGAGGGGCATCAATGTGTGAGAAGTAATGCATTACTGCCTGGAGAATGTAACTGTAACCCCTCTGTACAGTACAGTAATAAAAACAAAGAAGTAGCATTCAAAGCAGGGCGCCTGTTGTGTCCCCAGGAGCAGGGCGGCGAGCTGGGGCCAGAGCACCTGGCCAGGCTGTTCGTCTTCGGCCTGCTGTGGAGCCTGGGCGCAGGGCTGGAGCCGGAGGGGCGCCAGCGCCTAGAGCTCTGGCTGCGCGCACGGACCCAGCCCGCGCTGCCCCTGCCCCCGGCCGAGGACCCCGGGGACACCATGTTTGACTACTTCGTGACACCCGAAGGTGAGTGGTCCGGGCGAGGCTTAGCCTACTCCCGAAATGTCTAAAAAACTATCCTAAAAGACTTCAGGGTGAACTTGAAACGGAGATGTCCTTGAAAGGTCACCATTATGCACAGATGATGTCCACTCAATATTTGGTTGGTGAGGTAAGGAAAGTGGGGGAAGAAAATCTTCTCCTTAGTTCCATTTCAGCCATCCACTCGATGTAAGTGAACACTGCATATACAAATTGTCGGCTGAAGTACATTTCTTACCCAATATGAGTCTCGGGGTTTGTAGATTTAACTATTTCTCCAAACACATATTTTGGAATCTCTTTATCTGCTTCTAAGAATACTTCTGTGTGCAGATCCAAACATAAAGCAGTATGCATACATAGAATGCACGGCATACACGAAATTACATAGTATTTACATGTGCGTGTAACTCTGCCTCACCCCGCTGTCATATCTCAGTCTATGCTTCTGTCTCTTTCTCTACAAGCTGTCTCATCCAAGAGTGTTTCAGGTAATTTAAAAGCTTGGGAAATATGACATTAAAAATGACCATGCAGGCACATGCTGCTCCCACTCAGTTCTGTTATTTTTGCATGCTCTATATAGTAAAAAAAATCATATTTTCTGAGTGACTATCACTTCGGAATAATACCTTAAGGAACACTGAACAAGCCAGCTCATGTGCAGATCCATCCACCGGCCCTGGAGGTCTCTAACATTGATTTTTATCATGTGGGAGCATTTGGGAGGCATCCTCATGAGATCTGAAGATGTCTGCTGTTTAAAGGAGTTGTTCATGACTGAGCGGGGGCTGTGCGTGATCTTGGCTCCCCAGGGACCTGGCTGCACTGGAGGGCACGCACCCCAGAATATGTGTACCCTGCACAGGCCTCTCCTGAGTACAGCTCCATCCTGGTGCCCAATGTTGACAACGTGAGAACCGACTTTCTAATCAGCACCATCGCTAAGCAGGGCAAGGTAAGGCCTCCTGCTTCTATTGAAGAAGAGAATATTTGGACAAAGCCACTAGGAAACATACAGAATTCTTCATTTTTAGAATAATTTCTGATCCTGGCTGGAATAAATGAGCATATCTCTCTCTCTCTCTCTCTCTCTCTCTCTCTCTCTCTCTCTCTCTCTCTCTCTCTCTCTCTCTCTCTCTCTCTCTCTCTCTCTCTCTCTCTCTCTCTCTCTCTTTTCCCCAGTCCTGGGCTTAAGCTCAGGGCTTGAGCACTGTCCTTGGATTTTTCTCAAGGCTAGAACTCGACCACTTCAGCCTCAGCACCACTTCTGGCTTTTTCTAAGTATGTGATACCAAAAAATCGAACAAGTAAATGTTGACTTATTTCTTCAAAGAGAAATCATTAAAAATTAAAAAATAAAGTTGATCTGGTTTGCTAGGATTATCAAGTGCAGTATGGTTACCTAAACCAAAGCCTCACTGGTGGAACAATTAATTTCCTTTCTCACAGTTTTGGAGGCTAGAAGTTTTCAGGGTCGACTTCTTCAGTGGCCCTGCTTCTTGGTTTGTAAAGGACACCTCTTTGTGTCTTCCGTGGCCTTTTTTGTTTGTATACATCTCCGGTGTGTCCTCTTTCTGTAAGGACACCAGTTAGAGTGAATTAGGTTCACTTTTTATCAGTCTGTTTTTCAAGAGCCCTCTCTCCAAATGCAGTTACTTTGAGAGATTCTGGGTTTTAAATCTTCCACATATGAATTGGGAGATGCCATACTATCTAACTCATTTCATTTCATCCTCAATTCTTTTATTTTAGGCTGTGCTATTGATTGGGGAGCAGGGAACAGCCAAAACAGTCATAATTAAAGCATTCATGTCAAAATATGATCCTGAGTGTCATATGACCAAGAGTCTGAACTTTTCTTCTGCCACTACTCCGCTGATGTTCCAGGTACAGCTTCTTCCTTAATGCACATTAAACTGAAATTAGCAATTAAACAGAGATCTGAGAGACTCAGATCTCTGCTTTTCTACTTGAGTCCACTGGGGCTTTCTCTGGGTTTTAGTAGCCATAAAATAACCTGTACATTGTCTTCAATTATCTCTATTTTTCAATACAGCAGAATTTCTTTTTAGCTAAACTATACTGTATAATCTTAAATTATGGAGAATTACAAAAGTTTATGTGATGTGCTACAGACCAAGAATCTATTGAAAATCTTCATGTAGGAAAGCTTGGGAACATGCAAATATCCCAAACTAGAAGAAATGCCATTTATGCCTGCTATGATAACTGCTTTTCTGTGGATATTGCTGTTTCTCTAGCCTTTAGAGTCTTTTGTGTCGTCTTTGATGACTTTTTTTTTTCTCCATTTCTGGTGCAGATACTATAGCTTGAACTCAGCCTGGGAACTCTCTTAGCTTTTTAACTTAGAGCACACTTACACTTCCAGCTTTTTGCTGGTTAATTGGAGGGAGATAAAAGCTTCAGGGGCTCTTCTATCCAGGCTGGCTTCAAACTGTGATTTTCAGACCTGGATGACACATGTGAGTCAAGGATGTGGACATATCTAAAGAAATGCCTTGTACATGTCTTCCTATTTCTCCATGTACCCGTTCTTCTCTACATAATCCATTGCTCTGTGATTCTCTGGTTTACTAGCATGGAAGAATCCTGAGCAACTCTCTAAGTCTTTTCTTTCAGTCCAGATTTTTTTCTCTCTTCCAATCTTGTATTTCCTGAGTTTTTCATTTCCCTTTGTGTTCCCGATTCACATTTCACCATGGCTCCTACAATGAATTAGATCAGTTACACAAAGGTAACAAAAACCTTGGATGCTTAGCTGAGAAAATATATAATCTCATTTATATCATATATTCTATCACACCATACCCTATCATAGTGAGAAAAAATTGCATTGCTTTCATTAGTAAAACTTCTAGGACTAACCAGGCTTGTGATGGCTGACAGATTCTTTTTCTCTGGTCCTAAACTGTGCCAAACTTTACTGAAATTGAGGATGAAATTCTAAATGTTGATTCGTATCTCAATCATTTGCAAACTCTCTTATTTTTATTAGATTATTAATAAATTGTCAAAATTCCAAACTCACGAAATGTAGTCTTTGATGGACTTTGTTGTTCTTATTAAAATGAAAATATCAGCAAAATGGAGATTGTTGGGAAAGCGTGGCTAAATCATGACTTTTATCACTTAATTAAATCGATGACAGCAGAGTGCCAATAAACTAAAACCATTGATTAAATTTCCAAATAAGGTTGTCAACTTCATTAAACATCTCTGTTTGAGATGGACTTTCTAATATTGCCTTGCCTTCTATCAAACAAATCCCATTTATACAGTGTCTCGTGGGAAGGTCTGGATGAAAGGTCAATGTTAAATTGTAGAGACAGCATTGGTATTTTTGCGCATGGGGAAAGAAAGGCACATTAAATTATCCTAGACTGGCAAGATGCTTATATTATCATATTTTATTTGTATTGGTTTTCATGTTATTTGCAAATTCAGAAAACCATATAATAATTTTCTAGAAATAATACCATATTGAAGTACAATACTTAGAAGAACAAGAAAGAAGGTTTTGGAAACATAAAAATAAAAACTGTTTTTTTTTTAGATTCCCCTTATCTGATACACAACTGCTTTAGGTAGTTCTCTCTTTTATTTCAGGGTTAAGAGCTATGTGTCACAGCTTCTTTTCCAGTCTGGACACATTCCAAAATCACCTGCTTTGTTTATTGACTGAGCCTGCTTTAACTGTTGAGTACCAAGGCTCTCTATTAAGCAAGATTCATTAATTTTAGTAAGCTTTCAATTAGCCAAACTGCACAAAATTAACTTTCTCACTATAACTTTCACCCATGCATATTAGACAGAGTGGATATAACAGAGCCTTTGTCTTTGTTTCATAATTATCTGGAGCCCGACCAAAATGAATTGGTCGAGGAGGTCGTAGACGTTGCCGGTCCCTTCTGTCACCATGATGATGCACTGTGTCATCAAGACCAGCCCCCTGCCATTGCTTACCAGGGCTCCCTTGTCTTTTGCCAGCATGTTGGATTTACATCTTTCATAGGTGGACTGATACATGTCTCTCTTTGCCTAGGGCAGTCCACTGTCTTACTTCCACTATCTGAAGTGAATAATTTGTTGTAGCTTCCCCCCACCTCCAAAGGGTCTAGTTTGGATAAAAATTCTCAGTGTGGGAAGGAAAAGACGAAAGTGAAAATTAAGAGAAAGGAAGTTCTTTGTCTTTTCTCTCTGGCCCTTTCTTCTCTCCTCCTTCCCTAACTTCTTTGCTTTGGCTTTAGTTACTTTTCTTAAAGGGAGTTGCATTCTTGCCGAGGCTAACCTAAGACTTTCATCCTCCTACCTCTGACACCCATGTTACTGGAAAAAAAAGCACAACTCATCACACCTGGCTTATTTTGTTGAGATCGGAGTCTTGGTATTTTTTTTTTTTACCTGGAGTGGCTTACAACCATAATTCTCTCCATCTCTTCTTCCAAGAACTTAGGATTATAGACCAGAATTTTCATGTCCAGCTACTTAACAGAATTTATTTTATTTTTTAACTTAAATCAACATTTTTATGAAATTAAGTCATTTACAATCATGACTATAACTGTATGCATTTTCTTGTGTTAAAATCTTTTTTTCCCACATTTTATCTATTTGTCTTTAAATAGTTGCACATAGGAGTTGCTATTAAATAAAGCAGTTTATGAATACAAAAATATATCTTGATTCATGTCACCCCTTTTACGTTCTCACCCAGCCCTGCCAACCCACATTTTCCTTCACTTTTCTGAATTTTGTAAGATATGCATTGAATTCATGTCTTCATTCTCCCCACCCTCTCCTCCTTTTTAGCCTCACTCCTTACCTTTCAATGCCCACCTCCTGCTGTTTATTATATTGAACTTTTGAGTTTGACTATCTAAGGAACTGCACTATTTAAGTTCTCCTGTGAATCTACCCTACTGCAGTTAATACATTTGTGCTAACCACCCAACATATTCAGCTATATGTTTATAAGTTAGAGTTTGCTTTTATATATGAGGGAAAACATACATCTTTGTTTCTCTGGACCTGACTTACTTCATTTAACATAATTTTTAAAGGTCTTTCCATTTCTTTGCAAATGATACCATATTATTCTTTCTAATGAATAAATATAATTCCATTGTGTTTATATACCACATTTTCTTGATCCATTTGCCTATCAAGGGACATCTCGGCAGATTGCATATCTTGGCTATGATAAGTAGTGCTGCAACAGACATGGTTGTGCTGGTGGCTTTACTTTATCCTGGTTTGTAACCTTTTGGGTAAATGCCCAGGAGTGGACTTGCTGGATCATAAGGTAGTTCTATCTTTAAAAATATTAAGGAATGTTTGTAATACTTTCCAGAGGGGTTGAACAAGTATATATTCTCTCCAACAGTGTATTAGCATTCAGTTTTGGCCTCATCCTTGCCAGCATCTGTATTTGTTTGTTTCCTTGATAAAAGACAGACTACAGAATGGGAGAGTTTTTGTTAGTTATACATGAGACAAGGCATAATATCTAGAATACACAGAGAAGTTAAAGAATTAAATCATCAATAAACAACACTCCAATTAATAAATGGGCTAATTAGCTATAGAGAGTCTTCTCAAAAGAAGTAAAAATGGTCAGTAGCCACATGAAGAAATGCTCCACATCTCTGGCCATAAAGAAAATTCAAATCAAAACAACATTGAAATTCCATCTCACTCCATTATCAAGCCACATTTATTATTAGTGAAAGATTTTTAAATGAATATGTTATTTAGGTATTAGATTTTAGCAAAGGGACCAAGTTCTTTAATTTTTTATCTTTTAGCAAATAACACATATGTAGACTTAAAATTAAGTTCATTTCAGTCTAGCTGTATACAGTTTTGCTTAAAAGAGACAGGAGCTTAAACAGAGATTCACATAGAAATAAACATTTACATTTGTATTATGAATTAAGTGTGTATACATTCTTTTCTCACATATATCATTATATGCATGAATATATAGACACTTAATTCTGAATTTCTATTCAGAAATATTAAGTAGTAAATTAAATCACAAAATTGGTAAGTGGGAAAAGTAGCTTAATATTTTTTATTCTGAATTTAAACCCAGTCAGAGTTGGGTCAGACTGCACGTTATGAAGATTCTGCATTGTATCCTATATACAGAGTCAGTTGGGAACTACACAAAGCCAAGAACTGGGAAATGCACAATCTCCTCAATTATATGAGTTCCTGCCAGTATTGCTTCCAATGCAAGCTTCTTTCCTTAATTATATGAGACTCTGCCAATACCCCCTTCCCATGCAAGCTTCTGCTCTCCTCAATTATATAAGACCCTGTCGGTACCCCTTCCAAAGAAAGTTGGCCATGATTTTAGGGGAACTTAATGTTTACATTATATTGCTTTTCATGAATTCAATTTTTTTTGGCCAGTCCTGGGGCTTTAGCTCAGGGCCTGAGTACTGTCCTGGGCATTCTCAAGGTTAGCACTCTACCACTTGAGCCACAGCACCATTTCCAGCTTTTTCTGTGTATGTGGTACTGAAGAATTGAACCTGTGTCTTTGTGCATGCTAGGCAAGCACTCTAGCACTAGCCCAAACTACCAACCCTAAACTTAATGTTTACATTATATTGCTTTTTATGAATTGCAGGAAACTGAACTGCCTCTAACTTTATAATTCCTAGCTTAGAGCAAAGGATGAGAATTTCCTTCTCTCCATTCCTAAACTTACCACCTCGCCTCGTTTTTACTTCTAAATAAGTCAGCCACACAACTGGAGCTAGTGTTTACACTCCATTTCTGTACAGTTAGACAGAAAACAAGACCAGAATCATATTTATGGCTATAGCATGCATAAGGTGATATCATACTATGATTCTTTACTTCCAGAGTAAAGTTATTGCTTATCTGTAGAAAGTATAGATTTCTCTTTGTCTAGTTCTGTGCTAGAGATTTCAGTTTTTTAAAAATCAATAGCTAGGTTGAAGGAAATGACATTATGGAAAATCTTTCATCTAAGTCAATATGTCATAAAGTGTGTTTAGTTAATGGTAATCCTGTGTGCCTGTTACTTTTGGTTTAGAAATGAATTCTCTAGGAATATGTAAATAAGATTTCTATAATGAATCCATAGACACCCAGAGACAAGCATCATTATTCTGTATGAACTAGAGAGGCTAAAGGGACCAGACAGCAAGGTATCAGAACCAAGAGATTAAGAAAGACTGTTTAAGGATAAGTGACTGGTATCACAGAGTTCCTTGAAGGTCAGTCATTGGGGTCCTGTAAAGGGTTGACAGGGTGACATGGTACTTTAGAGACTTCTTTTTAGCTGCAGAGTAGAAAACATGATGGGAGAAAGATGGCTGTAACTGGAGAGACCCAAGAGCAGTCGTAGTAATAGTTCCTTAGTAGGAGATTGGGCTGGACCATAATCTAGAAGGGAATGTGGGAAGAGAAGGAAGCAAACTTTGTAAAGAATATTTAGTAAGAGGAGTTTGTATTTGGACATGTTGATTTTTTTTAATGATGCTATGTATGGATTATTCACATTGGAAGTACAGTGAGAGACAGCAATTTAGATGTCTTCTAAATGTCCTATTAGAAGATGCAGCTATTGTATTTCAAGCCTTCAGGCAGGTCCTACCAAACTTTAAAATTCATTTGGCAATTATAGAATAGGCAGCAATTCCACAAACATATGAAAGTTTCAACTTTGAGGCTCACAAGCAACTTTACTTTCTCCTTCTTTGTGTGTGTGTGTGTGTGTGTGTGTGTGTGTGTGTGTATGTGTGTGTGTGAGAGAGAGAGGGGGGAAGGAGAGAGAGAGAGGGAGAACAGAGAGAGAGAGAGGAAGAACAGAGAGAGAGAGAGAGAGAGAGAGAAAGAGAGAGAGAGAGAGAGAGAGAGAGAGAGAGAGAGAGAGAGAGAGAGAGAGAGAGAGAGAGAGAGAGAGAGAGAAAGGGCGAGAGAGAATTGAGAATTTAGCACTTTATCAGGGTCATAACCAAAGTATAGGTATGTGGTATAATTCTAAATGTATTATTCTAATTATCCCACCTGTGGCTTTTTATCTCTTCGAGAGACTCATAAGACATAAAATCTTCACATGCTAAAGAATTCTCATTAATAGACATAGATGTCTGTTAATGGGAAGGCCCTGGGTTTGCTACAGGGGGTTGTCAGGAGATTACTAATTGGTTTATGCATTTAAATTCATTGAGAGACAGAGGTAAATTTAATCTAGGACTATTCAACAGTGTGTTTTTATGTCAGGGGAATATGAACTTTTTGCTATTGTAGTATTTCATGGGAGGGTTGTTTTGTAATTGAATGAGGGGTGCGGCATTTGCATATCTTTCTGTTAAAATGATGGAAGAATTCATATCACTCATTAAAATGGTGATGGAACTTACAGTTGACAATTATTGCAAAAATTTCCAAGGACACATGTATGTCTTTTTTGTTGCATCTTGGTGGCTTTTATGGTTGCATCTGGATTAAAAAAATCATTTTTAACTGGTTTACCCTTTATCATGAAATAAAATGTTTGGATAGGAAAAGAATTCGTTTGATCTCTGCAAACCTTTACTTTCCTTCCCATATTTACATGTCATCTATAACACAATTTGAAATCATGTGTGAGTTCATTGCTACAATTGTAGCAATGGCATGAGAGTTTTAGGATTTTGAGCTTGTAGAGGCTAAGGGCTTTGGAGCTCTCTGTGTTTTTGTCTCTGTGCTGGACTCTTGAACAATTAACTGATTTCCAAATCAGTTCATAATACTATGGAAAGAGTCTGAGATCTCCATCATCTTCCCTACCCCTTTAACTCTTTCAGTGCTCTTTTAATGCTCTTTGCTGCATTGATAATTTTTTTTTTGGCCAGTCGTAGGGCTTGAACTCAGGACTTGAGCACTGTCCTTGGGCTCTACCACTTGAGCCAGCACCATTTCTGGCTTTTTATGTGTATATAGTACCTAGGGCTTCGTGCATGCCAGGTGAGCAAGCTACCACTAAGCCACACTCCCGGCCCCAGAAAGTTTTTAAGAAAACACAATGGGTCTACTCTTCTACCACCTAAATTTCAGACTGTAGGAATGAGAGCAGAGACTCAAGTGGGTTTTATTCTTTTCCTATGTTGAACTGGAGACTGAGAAGCCATTTGGTGTGATTGCTTCTGCCAGGATTGGGTGAGGTTACAGGAATTGCTTGCCTTCCTTCTCTGAGGACCATAGTCCTTGGTCTATGACAAACATGCAGCTCGGGAAATAGGCTTTATAAAGCTTTAGGCAGTAGTCCTTTTCGGCATTATCTTTGATTATAGGATAGGGTTTGCAAAACTGGGGCCTTCCAGTCATGGGGAAGATGATGTCATCTGTATGGACACAATAAGACAAAACTAAATCATGTAACATGGGCAGAACAATTTCATCGCATTCAGTTTTTATATGGATCAGAGCTTCATTGACTCCTCAAGTAAGACATGTGCAAAGGCTGTGAATATTAAACAAAATAATGTAGGTACTTTATAGATTGTTTGATGTGTTTTTTTTGAGGGAGGAGCTTTTGTTTTGCTTGCTTTTTAGTAATTGACATGATGTAAGAGAAATTTCTCAGTCTGTCATTGACTTCTTTTTTAACAGAGGACAATAGAGAGTTATGTGGATAAACGAATGGGTACAACCTACGGTCCTCCAGCAGGAAAGAAGATGACTATATTTATTGATGATGTGAATATGCCAATAATCAATGAATGGGGAGATCAGGTACATTGATCTGATTGTGCATTTTATTTCTTTGAGCATCAGTTTATTCTCTGATGAATAAATACTTTATACTTTTGAAGCCTACAGTTCTTGAATTCCAGTGTTCCTTCGTGCTTCAGAGCACTCAAGGAGTGCAGAGCTGTGAAGGGCATTTTCACTCTGTAAGTTGTCTTCTTTAGGTTACTAATGAGATAGTACGACAGCTAATGGAACAGAATGGGTTCTATAACCTAGAGAAGCCCGGGGAGTTTACCGGCATCGTGGACATCCAGTTTTTGGCTGCTATGATCCATCCTGGAGGTGGACGCAACGACATACCCCAAAGACTCAAGCGGCAGTTCTCCATCTTTAACTGCACCTTGCCTTCTGATGCCTCCATGGACAAGATCTTTGGTAAAATGGATGGGAAATGGGGAGTGAAAGAACACCTGCTTGTGCTTCTAGGAGAAACTCTTCTTCCAGAGGGGACCACGGAAAGAACCTTGGTGGCTCCTTAGTCCACAACCTCATCACTATCTGGTGTTTACTCTCATAAAGTGTTGTGTTATAGATACGAATACGTTGGGTTTCCTAATAGATCTTTCCTAACTTTTTTTTCTTACTGTTATTTATTTTATGATCTTTAAGTAGTTGTACAAAGGAGTTGCCATTTAGAAAAGTAGTTTAAAGGTAGAAGAATAAACGGGGTGGAGAATGGGGACAAGGCAAGCCCCAAGTCGTACCACAGAACGGAGGAAAAATATGGGAAGAGATAGGTTGTATGGGGGTGAAGTTGTTGAAAGGATAACACAGACCCAAATGTATTATATACATATATTATTTGTAAATGACAAAAAAGTCAATACACAACCTAAAAATAAAGAAAACTGAAGGAAGGTGTGGGTTGGGAGAAAAAGTTTAAGAATGTATCTTGCATCAGTGTGGCTTGGTTTAATTTTATTTAGGTGACTATCAACAGCTTTTGCAAGCAGGAAGACTAAACCTTAAATGAACTTAGAAATTACATGGCTTCCTCATGAAATGTCTGGTTACTTTTCCTTTATGCTAAAGCTATATGTTGCTGATATTTGAGGCAACACATGTAACAGTTTTGTCCAAAGGAATGATGATTCATAGAGCAGATAACTACCCCAGTCTGGTTATCAGAATAATGGACAGAATTGTAATTGACCGATTAAATATGTTTTAGTCAAAGATAAGTTAGTTGAAGTTAGTTGAAGCCCAATATACCATTATATATATTTAACTGAGCAAAGAAACATGTCTTTATGACTGATTGTGGAATGATTTCATTTTTAGAAAAAGAATATAAATTGGTGAACAACTCCTTGTTGAGATAAAACTCATGAAGGCTACTAAAATTAATTTCTGGCTGACTACAGTGTCATCTTATTACCCTCAGGCTAGGAGAGTATGGTTGTAATCTGCCTACAGTCATAGCAGTGGCGAGGTTTGGAAACCAAATGACATTTGAATTATCTAAACTCAAGAAATGTAAAGAGGGTTAGAAAGAAGGACCATGGTGGCTTTTAATTATTCTTGAAGGCTTGGGAAAATTTGCAGATAAGCATATGCAAATTTTTAATAATGTATGGAAAGGCAATAGCAGAATGGTGAAATCTTTTAACAAATATTTTTCATATTTTTTACAAGTCATCTTTATAAATTCTTCATTTGATATAATTAAATGAGTGTAGTAAGAGTTTTTAGTAGCAGTGCCTCCCTTTTGTCTTATCCTGTCTCCCTCCTTCCTCCCCCTGCTTTTTCCTTGTAGTTCTGGGGATAGAATCCAGGGCCTTGTGCATGCTAGGCAAGAGCTCAGTCAGTGGATCACAAACCTACTCTCAGTAGTTTCGATTAAGCATTTAATAATATGAATATAAAAAGAAAATAAATTTATTTTCTTTCCTATGTGGCTGTTAAAAATGTGTAATTACATTTGTTCAAATTCTGCATTGTAGTATTTTTCAATTTAACTGAGTTTCTTCAACATGTTGTGATCTCCCTTTATAGGAGTGATTGGGGTTGGCCACTACTGTACCCAGCGGGGTTTCTCAGAGGAAGTGAGAGACACCGTTGTGACATTGGTACCACTGACCCGTTGCCTGTGGCAGAGGACCAAGGTTAAAATGCTCCCAACTCCTGCAAAATTCCACTACGTGTTCAACCTTCGAGATCTCTCTAGGATCTGGCAGGGAATGCTGAACACCACTTCAGAGGTCATCCAAGAACCTGATGTAAGTGATATTTAGTAGCAGAAACTAAGTAACCATGCCATTTATCCTACAATCTAGATATTTTTAGTTTTGACTTTTATGTAAAAAAAATAGAAAAAATTATCTTAGGCCATTTCAGCATGCTTATACCTTTCCTCATTGGTCACCAACTAACATGAATAAGGGGAAAAATAAATACATATGAACATTTTAAGATCCAATTATCTTAGGCTTATGCTTAAGGAAATAGTATACACAACTATTTATAATTTCTAAAATCAAAAACAATTGAATTCAGTTTATATTTTTTGTATACTAAATAATGGATGATTTTTATGTTAGCATTAGTCTTCATATTTTAAGTTTGACTTTTAGGCTAAAAATGTAATTATTTCTATAAATAAACATTCAGAACGAAAGAAACCATTTCTTGTTAACCATCCATGATTTTGGCCATATAACAAGATACACTCAAATAATTGTCCATGCTACTAAAAACCAAAAGGAAGCAGAAGAGTTGAACATTTAATACAAAAATAAGCATTTGTCCATATACTGAATTGGATTGTGCTCCATATACTGAATTAGATTGTGCTCAGTGCTAGAAGAATTCTATTAGATGTAAGAGCGTGATATTAAAAATCCAGTCTGCCTTTTCTTTCCCTCTTGCAAAGCATGGCCTCTGGCTAACGTTGAATTGGCCTCTTTTGCAGCCTCTCTTGAGCGTAGGTGGTAGGTGAGCAAAGGAGGTTTGGGGAATTTCTCCCATTAATTCAGAACAGTGAATTATTATTGTGATGTCATTAAACAATAAAATGTCATGAAGCCCCTCAAATGTTGAACTTTGAAACACTCTACAAGCCTGCCCCAGATGTTCATAAGTAGATAACCACACTTGCTAACTTGAAGATTAGACACTGATGTGGGAAAACTCACAGTCATTTTAACAGAGAATCGAGAGACGGCTTAGTGTCAGCGGATATTTTTAAGCTGAAAATTTTCTCAATATTATTAGTGAGCTTATGGAATTGTAGAATGTTATTAGAATATTATCCAGTATCTGAGTATCCATTTTCAATTTTTTTGATGATTATTTTAAGTCAGTGTAAACAATTCCAGCAATTGGAATCATAATAAACTTCTGTCTTAATGGAACTGTTGAATATATTCTACTGTACTTTGCTTTTCTGGCATCCAAACAGTATTTAATTATTAGCTATATAGTATGCTAAGCTAAAATCATTAATCAAAGTAAAGAATTTCCATTAGTCTTTGAGAAACAATAACGAACTGAGATAAACATTTGCCTATCAGGCCAAGGTTATAATAAAATTATTTTTCTCAACTTACAGTGAACTTTGTTTCTTTCAGATTACGTGATTGTTTTGTTCAGATACCTGTGCTTTGTCCATATATCAAACAGATTCATTTAACATAAACATAAAACCTTTTCTTAGAATACCAGCCTGTTGGTTGATTAGAGTGACTTATTGTTTTGTGAAGGTATTTTGTTTAGATTTAGAGAACTGCAAAAGAATAAATTTTAGGGCCGGGAATTTGGCCTAGTGGTTAAAGTGCTTGCCTAGCATGCATGAAGACCCGGGTTCGATTCCTCGGTACCACATACATAGAAAAAAGCCAGAAATGGTGCTGAGGCTCAAGTGGTAGAGCTCTAGCCTTGAGAAAGTCCAAGGACAGTGCTCAGGCCCTGAGCTCAAGCCCAGGACTGGCAAAAAAAAAAAAAGAAAAAGAATAAATTTTACTTTCCCATTAATATTAGTTGAACAAGACCAATTTGAAATGAAATGTGGGATTTTTTTTTTTTTGCCAGTCTTGGGGTTGGAACTCAGGGTCTGAGCACAGTCTTTGGGCTTTCTGCAAGGCTAGGGCTCTGCCACTTGAGTCACAACACCTCTTCCGGCTTTTTTATGTATGTGGTAGCAAAGAATTGAACCCTGGTGTTAGTGCATGCTAGGCAAGCACTCTATCACTAGGCCAAACTCCCAGCCCTGGGCATATTTTAACCCTAATTTTTATAGAAATTATATTCATATTTAAGTTGTTGTAAAAATAGGTTACCATTTACCATGCCAATTTATAAGTGCCATGCATCTTGATGAATAGTAACCTTAACCTTTAGAGTATTGCATTTTAAGTACAGAAAGACAATTCTCTATAAAACCCCAAGTTATCTTTCCCATCATTCCCAAGTAATTACTCATTTAATCACACTGTCTGCAGGAGCTGTTAAAGCTTTGGAAACATGAATGCAAGCGTGTGATCGCTGACCGTTTCACAGTGTCTGATGATGTGACCTGGTTTGATAAGGCTTTAGCTCATTTGGTAGAGGAAGAATTTGGTGATGAGAAGAAACTCTTGGTAGATTGTGGAATTGATGCATACTTTGTGGATTTCTTGAGGGATGCACCTGAAGCTACAGGTAAACTATTGGAGCAGAATTTAAAATTCTCTAAACAGTGTTCTTAAGGGGGATTCTGAAGGCAGAAGGTCAATTTCCAGAAGTTGAGGTTATGCCTAACATGGTAATGAAACAAGCCTGAGACAAAGTCGGTGACCAATAAACATAGCATGGATAGATAAATGAGTGATTATGGAGTTCAAAGATTAATGACTCCAATGCTGATTATTCTTGGATATTAAATAAATTAGGAAGGCAGGACAGAGAAGAAAATAACTAGGCACATGTAGTCTATCAGAGGTAGTTTAGAGGAAGGAATCAGTGCACATTAGCTAGATGTCAATGAACAACTTTGAACCTCACTCTCATGTATGAAAATGTGAGTAGATGCATGGTGGGCCCTGTGGGAAATAAGCAAAATGTCATCTGTGGAGTCACGTGGGCATCTGTGGACTATAGTCACAACCAAATGGTGGCAAAATGAGAAGTGTTATTAGGATCATCTGAATGTTGAAAATAAAAATAAAATTCTTCAAATTACAAGTGGCTGTGCAATATAATTACAAAGAGCTATGGTTCCATGAAAAGTTGATATTTATGACTTTTCTAATGAAAAGAGGTAGTACTCTGATTATTTCTCCTCAGAAATAACTGGGCATGGAGAATTATTATTCTTTCTTTTAATAGCTCCTTCCCAAACTGTGAATGAGTCTTAAATTAATTTGCATAATTTAAAAAGCATTTGGAAGTACCTACTATTTTCATCTTCAAAAATAGTTGCAAGTGGTCAGGCAGTCTCTGATTAATTTTGGTAACAATTTGACTCATGAAAATTATTTGCATGCTAGGCTTGGTGGAACCCACATGTTTTCCTAGCATTCAGAGGCAGGAGGATCAAGAGTTTGAGACCATACTAGATTACACAGTAAGACCTTGTCTCATAAAACAAACACAAGCAAAACATTTTAGACTGATAGTTGCAAAATGATGTTTTGTTGGCTATGTAATCAGAGAGAAATGAATATATTCTTTGTATCTTAAATCAAATACATAATAATATTTCATAAGGGCATAGACAATTAGAATTTATGTAGTGCATGTATTTTATACTACATGTATTTCATTTTCTCTAATTCAGAAGGATAATTAATAGGTTCTAATTTTCAAGGAGTAAAGCCTAACTTTAGGGGACAGAACAGATACCAGTGAGGAACCCATAAAGTTCTGTGACTTCAAACCATTTTGTTTCTCAAAGTTTGAGCTGAGCATTGGTGAATACATTGTGAGTATTGAAGTTTGAGGAGAGAGAGCTTTGCAAATAGATCAAAATTCCCAGCTTTATCATAAAGAGGCTAATTGTATTGTCACTTCAAAATAATTATGTACAACAAGATTTGGAAAATCTATTCCTTTGTTACTTGGTGAATTGCTAAGTTATTTTCTGGTATATTCAACCAAAGTATTACTTTTTCCACTTGCAATTACAACTGAGAGTGAATTTATATAGGCCCAATTTAGCACTTTTGGCATTAAGCTTTACAGTTCGTTTTGGAAAAGTATTGTCTATTATGAGCTTTAGATTTTTAAATAGTATTTTAATTTTAATATACTTTATCAGTGACATAATGCAATGTTTACTTAAGAAATTACTTTTCTGCTTTCTTTTAACCTTTCCCCTTCATTTCCTAAAACTGACATATTTTCCCAATTAATTTGAAATTTCTCAATCATAATAGTTTTCTGGGCAAATGCAATGACCTTTTCCTTTATAATCTTACTTAAAAATCATGTGATTCTTGACCTTCCTTGTGAGTTTTGACATTAAGTCTCTCCATACTTTTGACTTTCACTTTAGCCATTAAACTCATATCTCTGGGAGAATCTTTGGTTAATTGTCAGTTGTGATTAAATTCAGTGAATACATTTTGTGTACATAAGGTCATATAGGATGAGACTAAAAGAAATGAACTCTAGGATATGGAAACAAGAGCTTTATTTTGTGTGATTGTTGTTCTTAATTTACTATGTCATTTCTCTTATCTTTTTTGCCCTTATGGTTTATCTCATATTGTTACTGTATCTGACTTTGTTACCTGGTATATTGTATATACCTTTATTTGTTTATTTGAAACAAGGAAGGGAATGGGGGAAACACGATGATTGGGAGGGGGTGGGGGAAGGAAAAAGGGACAAAAACATGAGAAGGGGTATCAATGTGTGAGAAGTAATGCACTTACTATCTGATGAATGTAACTGTAGCCCCTCTTTACATTATCCCAACAATAAAAAAAAATGTAAAAAACAAAAAGGGCTGGGAGTTTAGCCTAGTGGTAGAGTGCTTGCCTAGCATGCACAAAGACCCAGGTTTGATTTCTCATTACCACATACATAGAAAAAAAAGCCAGAAGTGGTGCTGAGGCTCAAGTGGTAGAGCTCTAGCCTTGAGAAAGTCCAAGGCAGTGCTCAGGCCCTGAGTTCAAGCCCCAGGACTGGCAAAAAAAAGGTAAAAAAAATAAAAGAAAATGGCTTTTGTTTATTTTTTGTCAGTCATGGGGCTTGGACTGTGGGCCTGTCCCTGAGCTCTTCAGAAGAGCACAAGGCTACCACCCTACACTTGAGCCACAGTCCCACTTCTGGTTAATTGGAGATAAGAATCTTATGACCTTTAGTGCCTGGGCTGACTTTGAACAATGATCTTCAGATCTCAGCCTCCTGAGTAACTAGGATTACAGGTGTGAGCTACCAGTACTCAGTGAAAATGAGTACTAGATCTGGAAGAATTATACCTAACCATGATCCTAAAAATCCCAATGCTTTTTGCCATTTCCTGCTTTCTTCTTTTTTTCCCCTTAAATATAAATAACCTGACATGGGGATGGAAATTGATATTATGCAGCATTGAATTACAGAGACATGAGTGTACTAATTTAGATCGAAGTTAATGGTGAAGTCTAGGAATGTGAGGATGCTTAAGAGTTTCTTCTTCCTTACCAAAGGAGAAACTCCTGAGGAGATGGATGCTGAAATGCCCAAAGTTTATGAGCCAGTTGAGTCCTTCGATCACCTGAGGGAGCGTCTGAACATGTTCCTGCAGCTGTACAATGAGAGTGTCCGCGGTGCTGGCATGGACATGGTGTTTTTCGCCGATGCCATGATCCACTTAGTGAAGGTACCATGGCTTCACTTCACGAAGTGACTGGCAGTTGCTTTCCCACCACATGCCCCTGGTCCTTCCTTTTCATCTCCTGGAGGAGTATGAGCATTAAAGCAAACTCAAGGCTCACTTCCAGTCTAACTTCCATGCTGACTGTATCAGGTTATACCTTGTAAGTTTAAAATAAGAGCACATGTACTTCCAACATGTGATGCCATTATTGTCTTCACTGTTCTGCACGGCTTCCACCTCAGTGTTGTCATCACATGGGATAAATGTGGTGGACATTTGAGTTCAAAGCCCAAGAGAAGGCTGCTATATTTTTTAAAATCATGTAGTGATTATCACTATGAAAGAAGTGCATGGGCCAGGAGTGTGGCTTACTGGTAGAGAGCTAGCCTAGCATGCATGAAGCTCTATGATTGATTCCTGCTACCACGTACACAGAAACGGCCAGAAATGGTGCTGAGTGTCAAGAAAAAGAAAAAAAAAAGAAGTGCATAAACCATGGAGACATTAAGCTAGGTGAAGCAAGCCAAACAGACAAATGTTGTAGGATTCATTCAAACCATGCTTGGTATGGGATTATTAAAAATGATAAAGTCAGGCCAAGAGTGTAGTCTAGTGGTAGAGGGCTTACCTAGCATGCACTAAGCTCTGTGTTTGATTCCTCCATACCACATACAGAGAAAAAGCTGGAAGTGGTGCTGTGGCTCAAGTGGGAGAGCGCTAGTCTTGAGCAAAAAGTGTTCAAGTACAGTACCTAGGCCTTGAGTTCTGGGGGAAAAAAAGTCAGCCAGTAGAGTGCAGCCCCATCTAGGGACTGGGTGGAGAGGGGAACACACCGGGAGTTGGTCGTAAATGAGTAGTCTCAGTTTTCCAAGATAGAATACGCTGTGCCCAGTAGTATTAAATTATATGCTTTATACTCTTTATGATAGTGAATTTGCTTATGGGTATTGATCATCTAAAACCAGTGTAGAAACAATTGCCTTTTAGTAGGTGAAAATTGGATTGGAATGACATCTACTGGGAAAGTTCTCTCTTAGTTTCATTACAGTATCTATTATTTTTAGGATACCTGGCCATTAGAGGTTGGAAGTAAAATATATTAGTTTACTTATGTGACTATATGCTAGTTTACTTATGTGATGTAGTTAGATATCTCATATGAAGTCCATTGTTGTTGATATTCTTCCTTTGCTGACCACAGTTGCTTTTTCAGATTATATCCTTAGAAAAAAGTCAGTTTGAGGTTAACTTCCTTTACTTAGGTTTAACCAAGAAGAATAATCTCATAAACATGTGTTTCCTCTGGGAATCTTAGATCCTCTTGCTGGATCGTAGAAATGGAGAGATTTGAGAGCTTGTGATAATGGGGTTTGCCTATCTGATTATTTTTTCATTCCAGGAAGGAAGACAAGGAAAACATTTATGTAAGGATGCATTGGGTCTGGGAGAAAGAGGAAGGTAGAGGTAGAGGTAGAGGGCTGCTTTGGGGTTGAACCCCTATTAAATAAGTGATTAGCCTGGTGACTGAAGCAACCATCTATACTGAATCATGATGTTTTTCAAAGCCAAATACTACTAAAAGTAGTTTTGAATTATTCCCATTTATAATCAGTTAGGAGCTTAATGTTTCATGAAGAACAAATTTATAAGTCATGATTGATAGTTAAAAGGAAGGAACGAAAGAAAGGGCAAACATTTGAAATGAGTAATATTAATTAATGGTGAATTCATGATGAAGCATCTGTTTTGAAATGAAGAGGGCATTTTAATGCAAAACTTAAAGCACACCTTGAAGTCCTTTTCATTGATCTTCTTAGAAACACAGCCAGCAGCACTCTGGACTGTGTGTCGATCTTTCTTGCTGCAGCCCTTGGGGTCCTAAACACATCTGACTGTTGCCACTCTAACTGTGCATCCAAGCTGTGTGCTACTTCAGAAATTTCCTCATTCCTTCCACCGGCATATGGCGCCAATCTGTGTCTGAGACTCTCACAGTTCCTACACTGGCCTTCCTCTTAGCTAGAATGCAGAGGGAAGATGGTGTACTTGCATGTGGACAGCTAACCATGTTTTCTATTTCCTGCTGTAGATCTCTCGAGTGATCCGTATGCCTCGGGGAAATGCCCTCCTTGTTGGAGTGGGCGGATCGGGGAAGCAGAGCCTGACCAGGCTGGCTTCCTTCATCGCTGGCTATGCTTCTTTCCAGATCACCCTGACAAGGTAAAAAAAAAAAAAGCATGTACTTTCACCTAAAATGGAGTTTGAAAGATGCTTCCCAGAACCCGCCTGAAGTTAATAATGTAATGTATTTTTCTTCTAGCCATGGAGAGCCAGTGGTTTCCTCTTTCTGAATGTTGATATGGTTTTGGTTTCTCCTTTCATGTGCATATTTCACATGAAGAATCTGCTTTTGAGACATTTCAGCCTCTGAAGATAGTGAACTCTTGCCTGGTTGTTCAATTATAGGCAATTATAGGAGCCTCACATGCACTCTTTTTTGTTGATTTTGGAAGAAATTTGCACTTTGTGAGTGATAGTACAAATAATTTGGCATTGATTATTCATTCAGATATTTCAAGATATCTATTGATTGTAGACTCTGTGCCCAGCACTGGCTAGAAGCACAGGTCGTGATAGCCACTCCATATCTGACATAATTAAAGTAAAAGGCGGAAGGATTTAGTTTACCTCCCAGTTTCCAAGGCTTCAGCCTGTGGCTGGATGTCTTCATATTTCTGCCTGTGGTCAGGCAGAACATGGGTCCTGAGCACGGGTACTCACCTCATGGTGACTGGGACCAGAAAAAAGAAAGAGACTGAATGTCAGGGACCTAATATTGGCTTCTAGGGACCCCCGCCCCCCGCCCCCAGTGCCTTACCTGCCTTCCACTAGGCCACAGATATTTTTTTTTGTCAGTAGGACTTGAGTTCAGAGCCTGAGTGCTGTCCCTGAGTGTTTTCGTTCAAGGCTAGGGCTCTACCACTTTGTGCCAGAGCACCGCTTCTGGTTTCCTTGTGGTTAATTGGAGATAAGAATCTCATGGGCTATTGTGCCCGGGCTGACTTTGAACTGGGATCCTTAGATCTCAGCCTCTTGAGTAGCTAAGATTACAGGCATGAGTCACTAGAGCCCAGCTCTTTGGTAATTTGTTTTGAGGGGGGATTTCTACCTGAGAGAAATGGCATACATATACTCTTATAGTTTGTGGATGGAACCTGCACAAAACAATTGGACTCAGAGTTTTGTTCCCTGGGATAAAACCTTATTGTTTCCAAAGCACTTTTACATAAACAAGTTTGATTTGGTGTTTCAAAGAATTTGGGGGTTGGTGTTGGCAATCAGGAAGGGATGGTTCATTTTACTGATGTCCAAGAAGGAGCTAATAAACCGACTTCAAGACTTTGTCAAAAGAACTATGTTTCAAGTCTACTGTGGCTTCTACTGCATTGTAATGCCTCAGTAAATGCACTGTACAGCAGCTCCTGGGGTAAGGCTGGTTCTTCGCCTGTCATTCCTGGTCCATTCCCAGTGAGAGGACAGGCAAAGTCCTCCTCACTTGCACTCAGCCTTCAAGAGACTGCTATCCTCCTCAGTCCCTGTGTGTCCCAGGCTGTGATGCAGGTACCTTGGGAAGCAGTTTGGTCATTGTTTGATATTAAGTTATTTGAGGGGTTGCCCTTAAAACAGGGAGAATTGCCTGAAAATGTTCCTTATGTCGGTAGAAGCTGAATAAAGTATTTTTTTTCTTTGCGTTCTTTTTTTAAGAGTTGAACTGTGTTATTTTTTATACAGATTTTTTATTGTAATTAATGGAAAGGTTACATTATATTCACTAGATAGAAGGTGCATTACTTCACATTGATACCCTTTCTCATGACATGGTCCCCGTTTTCTTCCTTCCCTCCCCCCGCTTATCTTGATTTCCCCCCTTCCCTATCCAATTTCAAATAACCAATTAAGCACATATAAAATATATCAGATAACAAGGTGAAATATTGTAACAAATTGAGATAACCAAGGGACAGCAAAAGAGATGAGAGATAACATAGTACATTAAGGACAACAATCACTCATTATATGGCTTTTGTATTATTAAAATGCTTTCGTGAGTAGGTGCTGGTGGCTCAAGTCTGTAATCTTAGATACTTGAGAGAGTGAGACCTGAGGCCCAAGGTTTGAAGCAGCCGGGTTAGGAAAGTCTCTGAGACTCTTACCTGTAATTAAACACATCAAAGTGCCAGAAACAGGGCTGTGGCTCAGTGGTGGAGTGTTAGCCTTGAACACAAAAGCTCAGGGACAGCCCCTCTACTTTACCCACCTCCCCCAATAAAAAGAGCAAAATGCTTCTGTGTTCTGGTCATCTGTCTTAAGTCTTCTAGAAATATGGATGCATAGTTGTGGTATTTTTTAATTATAGTGTTTATAGATTAAAAGAAATAAAGACAGGCTATAGAACTATTTAGTAGCTTTAGAAAATCAGATGGCTCTTTGTCCCTATGCTCTGGATTTTGAGTTTTTAATGCCACAAAAGAGAAATAACAATTTAATAAGCCAGTCTCCAGGATTAGAATATTTTCGTTTCTACTTTTGATAGCTGTGGACTACTATTTTGAGACTTCTCTAATGTTTTGATTATAGATTAACTTCTTTCTAGAGATCATTTTGAGGAGTGAACGCGGATTTGTGGTGGGATTTATTTCATGTTTTCAGCTACTGCTGTATTTTGCTGCAATATACCAATGTCTGGAGAAACTGTTAGTGGAATCCAAAAGTTCTGTGGACAGTGATAATGCTGGGGACCACTTTTAACAGGATGTCTCTTCTCTTTATAGACTGAAAGCTTGAGTTTACTTTTGTTTCACTTATGAGGTGCTTTCAAAAATAATCTCCTAACGATCATTTCTAAAAAATATCACTGTTCACACATTTTCAAAATGAGACGTGGTTTATGCATTCAAATGGTGTTTGCTTATGATAAGAAATTGTATTTTTGTTCAGGTTAAATTTTTAAGAAATTGTCAATAAGAAGTTGCACGAAGGAGTCGCTATTCAACCAAGCAGTTTATGAATACAATGCATCTTGATCAATGTCACCTGGTTTCGTCATTCTCCCCACCCCTCCCCACCCAGCCTTCCCCTCAATTCTGATGAGTGTTGTATGCACTGGATTTTATGACTGCATTTTCTCCCTTCCTCTCTTCATTTGTCTATTCCTTCCCCCTCTCCTTGAACTTGCCAAATGCATGAGACTTTGTTAGGAGGCTGTGCGTGTCCCAGTGAGATACTCTAGCTGATGCCGCAATGACCATGACCCTCTAGGTCCTACAACACGCCAAATTTGATGGAAGACCTGAAGGTTTTGTACCGCACAGCTGGTCAGCAAGGAAGAGGAATCACCTTCATTTTCACGGACAATGAGATTAAGGAGGAGTCCTTCTTGGAATATTTGAATAATGTCCTGTCCTCGGGTGAGGTAGGAGTGCACTTGGTCCTGCGCTTGTCTTTAGACTCTCATTCTTTATCTACTATTATCTTTTATGTAGCTGCACAATGGGTTTCAGTTCAACATAGCATGTATGAGAACAGCACATCTTGATTAGTGTCACGCCTTCTGCCATTCTTCTCCCCTCTGACCTGGCCTCGCCCCTGCCAGTCACCTCCACTGACCAGCTTCCCTTTTCACATGCATACAATCAATATGAGGAATCTGCTCACCCGTCGGCCTCCCTCTCTCCGTTTATTATTCTTATTATTGTTTTGATTAAGTCAAGAATGCCTTTGGCGATTGGATTTTTTTTTCACAAGAGTGCACAGGGCTTTTATTTTTATTATAAAAACACATACAAGAGTTAAGCAATGAAGAGTAAGACAGGTCAGAGTCCCGGCGAGTTATTGAACCCATTTTCTATAGACAAAGATGAAGATTCTCAAGTGGCACATCACCCAAGGCGAGACACAGGGTGGCATGCGGGAGCCGTGGGCCGGCCACCTGCTCCCTTAGCTCCTTCCACTCTGCTGCTGAGGGGCGTCAGAGACACGGGGAGCTTGGGGAGCGTGGGGACAGGGCGGGGAGGGTGGGGACAGGGCGTGAGCCACCCTGGCCTTTTCATAGTCATTCACTTGAGCTCATCAAATCAAGTCCAAAGCAGCCCAGGAACCAAGTCATGCTTTTCTCCTGCTCCACTCATTATAAAAACGACACTCAGTTTAAAAGGCCACTCCTGGGACACTTTCTGCAGCAGAAAGAGGGCTCACTGCCAGGTGTTCAGTTTGACCCCAACGCGGTGATACCACTGACCCATCACAAGACACAGCAGCAGGGCTGAAAGGCCTGGTGGAGAGCAGGCGCGGCTTGCTGGTCCCTCTGCCAGGCAGCCCTGCACACAGACCGCGGCCCCACGCGGGCCTGCGCCCCCCTCCCCAGACCGCGGCCCCATGCGGGACTGCGCCCCTCCCCAGATCATTGACCCATGCGGGCCTGCGCCCCCCTCCCCAGACCGCTGCCCCAAGCGGGACTGCGCCCCCCTCAGACCGCGGCCCCACGCGGGACTGCGCCCCTCCCTCCCCAGACCGCTGCCCCACGCGGGACTGCGCCCCTCCCCAGACCGCGGCCCAAGCGGGACTGCGCCCCTCCCCAGATCATTGACCCATGCGGGCCTGCGCCTCCCTCCCCAGACCGTGGCCCAACGAGGGACTGCGCCCCTCCTCCAGACCACGTCCCCACGCGGGACTGCGCCCCTCCCCAGATCACTGCCCCACGCGGGACTGCGCCCCCCTCCCTCGGCCCACGCGGAAGAATGTAAAGGAATGAAAGTTCACCTGCAAATGTAAGCATTTGAGCACGGATGCCTCAGGGAATTCTCCAGGTGAGGAAGGGAAAGGCGTAGAGTGAGAAGGGAGCGGGTTAGGCTTGGGGGGCCGCTCCCCTCCTCGGGGGGCCAGGCCCCCATCCATGACCAGATCGTCTGCGCATCTCCAAGTGTGGCTCGTCTGGTCTGAACGCGTCCGCTCAGGTCTCACAGGAGAATTTAGGTATACACCTGGGGAAGGGCATTGCACCTCTGGAGCTGTAGGTCTTAGTTGCTTTTATACGTGCGGATTCCTGTATTTCTTTCCAAGGTCTCCAACCTTTTCGCCCGTGATGAAATGGATGAAATCCACAGTGATCTGACCCCAGTCATGAAGAAGGAGTATCCCAGGCGCCCTCCCACCAATGAAAATCTGTATGAGTTCTTCATGAGCCGCGTGCGACAGAACCTTCACCTGGTCCTCTGCTTTTCACCAGTGGGGGAGAAATTTAGAAATCGCGCCTTGAAGTTCCCTGCTCTTATTTCAGGATGCACGATCGACTGGTTCAGCCGGTGGCCGAAGGATGCCTTAGTGGCTGGTTAGTGTGGTGGAAATGTCTGTGTTGGGGTTTCTGGTCCACTGTGTTGATTTATTCATTCACATTCTGTGCTGCTGGCTGTCTCCACACAGCTCCCTTCATCTACTGTTCAAAGAATTTATTATTTTTTTCCCCTACAAGATGTTGCTCTTTTTAACTTGGCAGCTAATTTTCCCCAGAGTGTGACTGTCAGAGAGTGACATCTTCACCTTGTACCCCCGAGTTAATGTTGAGTGATTTTAATATTTCAATGATATTTGAAGACTTTGCCTCAATTGCATCCTCAGGCAATTTCTGGGTGCCACCGAAGGCCTTGAGGTGTTAATCTCACTGTTCTTTTAAAGTGTGCTTTTTGACCCCAGCACAGTTAAAACCAGGTGTTCCTTGGGCACTCCTGTCTGGCTGCTGCAAAACTTAAATCAAGAAGAATGTTATCCCGAAATCTTCTGAGGGCTTCTATCCTTGGCAAAAGGTGTGGCTGGACCACAGGGCTCTCTGGCAGGAGCCTTGCTCCCTCTTCTGTGGAATGTTCCATCTCAGGAAAGCTTCATGTTTTGTTAACTCTGTACATGAAGTTGGAACATTTAAGTAATACAAGAACTATCAGAGATCATAGAGTGGGCTCACTGTGGATATTTTTCTTTTTCATCTATGGCTATTTAAAAGGCTGTAAGCCGTCAAATTTCAACCCCGAATGACTGCTTCTGCGTGGTTGGGGTGCCTGATTCGGTAGTTTTCATAACCTTTGTTGATGGCTATGTTTTAAACCAAAGAGACTTTCTTTCCAGTAGGGCCTTATAGTATTTCCTCATAGATACAACAGGAAAGGTAGGAGGGAGGAGGGAAGAGATATAGATCCTCATCTTCTCATTTCCTTCACTGTGGCCATATCCACTTCTCTCAAGCTCTGTGGTACCCTGTGTGAAGATGGTGGAATCTCTTGTCTACTGCCCTTGGGTAGAGAGAACCTGGAGAGGGATTTGTCAGAGGTGGAAAGAAATCAGTACCGGGGTAGGATCAATACATACTTAGGATCTAGGTCTGTCTATCTATCCATCCATTTATTTATCTACCTATCAGTTTACTGTCTGTCTAGATATCTATTACCTATTAATCAAATATATATATATATATATATATATATACTAATGATTACTATGTAGCTCTTGACTCTTATTTAAACTTATTTCTGGAGAAGAACACATGTTGGCATGGTACTATTTACAGTAATGTTTTCCCAACATTACATTTCCCAGCAGTATCAGGTGATAAATACCACAATATACTTTGATTAAGACTTTTTACCTTGACACAGAGCTCTTCACATTTAATTTTTATTTCACATATCCCTTCTAGTGTGAGATAAATTATCGATCCTTCGCTTTGTTAATTTCTCAGAATCCTGACCTTATCTTTTAAATCTCATTTCACTGACCCAATCCAAGGTTTTGTGAGTCATGGACAATTTCTCTTCTGTATTCTCAATTCTAAAGGAGTGGCTTGATTTTCATGCACGGATGAAAACGTGTTTCTTACACTTGGCATTTATGGAGTCACCATACTGGAGGGGAAGGGAACTTGTTTCTCATCTCTAGATTCTTTCCCAACGAGAGTGTATGTACATTTTTTTGCCTGGTACAGCCCATTAACTCTTATTTGGAATTTGGTCTATTGGCTGACTCAGAATCTATGTATTTGTTTGCCTATGTGATCCTTCCTCATGGCTGTCTCACAGATTCCTTAAATTCAAACTATCTGAAACGGAACTGGTTCTGTCTCCAGAGTGCCACTATTACCCATCTGGATAGACAGCCTTTTTTCCTTTCTTTAAACATTTATTCTTCCTTCAAGTCATGTATAATCTGCCTTCAAGTCATGTCAATTCCATTTCCTAAATATTGGCAGAATCACTTTTTTTTGTCTGTTCACTTTCTTTTTACAGACATCCTGTACCAAGCCATTATTGTTGTGCTCTGAGCAAACCCATTAGCTTTCTAGTGAGCTCTCTTCCTTTTTCACTTGCCTTTCAGCCATTAGCCTTGCTAACAGAATAATGGTAAAGACACAAACTCAATCACATTATTTTCTGATTAGATCTATTCAGGTCATTATATTGTTCCCTAGTTGTAACACACATACACATGCACATACATACATGTATATACACATGCACACACATGTATGAGATATATAAAAATGCTTATGATAATTTAAAACATTTTGTAGTTTTAATTACAGTAGGTACTGTATGGGGTTGAGATCTAGTTTCATATTTCTCTTTCACTCTGTGGCACCCATGACAGTGCTGGATATATAGTAGGCATAACATGTGTATACACATGTATATGGCAATTGATTTGTTCTTATATCATGGCTTACTCTTAGGGGTTTCAGTTCAACCTGTGTGAGGAGGGGACAAAGCATGTTGACCAGTGTCACGCCTTCCATCATTCTTCCTTCCATCTCTTCCAACCTGACCCATCTCCTCATTTTACTTAGTTTTATTTTCACACATGTGCACTGAATACTTTCACTGTATTCACCCACCATTACTTTCTCCATTTTTCTGTCCTACCTTCTGTAAGTCCCACCCCCTCAGGTCAAACATGTTGCAGCTTCCTGGCCTTCACTGTGTTAAACTGTTAATTGTTATGAAGGGTTGCTCCACCGGAGTCTTATTACAGGACTCAGAACTGCTCCACTCGTAGGCATTACAGGGAAGGTAAAAGCCTCCAGCAGAAGAGTTTGTCACAAATATTTCTAAACGACCCTGTAATCAGAACTGACCACAAATGGGCGCCTGCTGCACTCAGGACCAAGACTGATGTGGGCATTAAAACAATTTAGTGATAAAAAAATTCATGATGAAACACTTGTGTGTGCCAAATGCAGTTTCAGATTAGAGGGAATAAGGGACTAGCAAGGTCTGCCTAAAAAAATAATAAACAGAATTGTTCAACAGGACTGCCAGGTGCACACTGAGGTCCGAGTTATTTGTATCACATTTGTCCTTATGTAAATCATAAAACAGACTGGCTGCTGCCCAGAATTTGCAGCTGTGTAGAGGAGATTTCTCGGCAGAAGCACCAGGAAACAGTAATGGCGAGAGGCGTAAAAATCTTCCATAATTTTATATGTGAAAGAAAAAATAAAATTGTTGATGTCTTAGGCCTGGGGCCAAAAGTACTTACCTAGATCTACCTAAATGGGACTACAAATATAAAATGTAGTTCCAGGAATGTCTTAAGTCTTTAAGAAATACTTACATAACCTTGAAAATGTCAAATCCTGCCCCAGTTTTACATTCTGTTGTCTTTTATCTTTTAGTGTCCGAACACTTCCTTTCTTCCTATGATATTGACTGCAGCTTGGAAACGAAGAGGGAGGTGGTACAGTGTATGGGCTCCTTCCAGGACGGGGTGGCTGAGAAGTGTGTCGATTACTTCCAGAGATTCCGACGTTCTACCCATGTGACGCCCAAGTCATACCTCTCCTTTATTCAAGGCTATAAGTTGATATATGGAGAAAAGCACATGGAAGTGCAAACTCTGGCAAATAGGTAAATGTAGAGTTCAAAGTTACTTTAAAGCAGTCAGCCTAAACTGCCCATCAAGGGCATTTTTCCATGACCAGGGACATAGTTGTTGGTCATAAATGGTGTAGGCTTGGGGACATAATTGACATCTAAAAGCATCCAGGAATGTTGTTAAGGAACCTCAGTGGACAGGAAGGATACCCCTCCCCTGACTCCAGTAAAGAATTGCCCAGTCCCCAATTTCAATAGTGCTTACTGTAAGAAACCTTCTTTCAACATATGCATGTGCATTGTATGTACAACTCCAGCTGCTCAGAAGGTGAAGATCAGGAAGATCATGATTTCAGACCAGCTTAGGCAGACAATGAAATCCCTATCTCACCCAAGATCTGGACTTGGTGGTGTATGTGCTTGTAATCCTAGCTATACTGGAGGTATAGGTAGGAGGACCAAATTCTGAGGCTAGTTCTAGACAAAATGGGAGACCCTAAGAAAAAACAAAAGCAACAGCAAAAGAGATGTGGCTGAAGTGGGAGATTTCCTGCCAAGCAATTGTGGAGTTCTGAGTTCAAATTCAGGAGCGGAAAGACAGAGAAAGATGGACAGAGACAGATAGACAGAGATATGATCTTCTCTTAGGTAGTTAGTAGACTATACCACTTTTGGTGATTAGCCCTAGAAATAATTAACAAGGAAAAGAATTGAGAGCTCATATATTGCCTCCTTCCTCCTCTCATCCTACCCCTCTGAGTGACCAGGTTAGAATTAGCCTGGTGACTTTTATGTCTCCTGCAGAATGAATATTTTGCCTCCCCAAATCACTGTCTGCTCTGTGAGTCTTTTTCAACATTCAGATTTTTCTGCTTGAATAGCCAGCATCAGCTAGGGCTGCCATGTCAAGGATATCTGAGTGAACGATTGGACTAACTGTATCTGGAACCTCCCATCCCTTAAACTCACAATACCAGGTTCACACAGGGACCGACTTCCCTTTTGGAACTGTTCTGATATTTGTTTCTTTCTTCCTAGTATTTCTTCTTTTCACTTTATAGGACACTTTTAAAAATAGAAGCTTAAAAAACAGAAAAAATACTCAGAAGTTTTACATTTTTTAGTGGTTTTTAAATTTTTTTTATTGTCAGGATAATGTATAGAAGGGTTACAGTTACATTTGCCAGATAGTAGATGCATTACTTCTCACATATTGATTCCCTTTCTCATGCTTCTGTCCCCATTACCCTTTCCCCACCCACTCCCAATCATCTTGTTTCCCCTCCTTTCCTTTCCTATTTCAAATAAACAAATAAACATATATTCAATATACCAGGTAACAAAGTCAGATACTGTAACAATATGAGATTAACCAAAGGGCAACAAAAGAGAAGAGAAATAACATAGTACATTAGAAACTTCAATCACATCACACAAGATAAAGATAAATCCACTAGCACAACGATGCTCATTGCCGCACTATTTACCATAGCAAAGATATGGAACCAACCTAGATGCCCATCAGTAGATGATTGGATCAACAAGATGTGGTATTTATACACAATGGAATTCTATGCTGCCATCAGAAAGAACAACATTGCCCCATTTGTAAGGAAATGGAAAGACTTGGAAAAAAGCATATTAAGTGGGCCGGGAGTTTGGCCTAGTGGTAGAGTGCTTGCCTAGCATGCACAAAGACCTGGTTCGATTCCTCGGTACCACATGCATAGAAAAAAGTTGAAAGTGGTGTTGAGGCTCAAGTGGAAGAACTCTAGCCTTGAGAAAGTCTAAGGACAGTGCTCAGGCCCTGAGCTCAAGCCCAGGACTGGCAAAAAAAATTAAAAAAAATCATATTAAGTGAAGTAAGCCAGACTCAAAGGAACATAGGCTCAATGGTTTCCCTCATTTGTCATAATTAGTACACATCTAGGACTTTCCTAGCAGAGGATTACAATAGCTTAAAGCCTAGGTACATAAGGTCATATAGGACGAAACTAAGTGAAAGGATTTCTAGAATATGGAAACAAGAAGTTTTATTTTTGTTTCTTTAGTGATAGGGCTGCAAGCATTTGAAGTAGGTTGACTTTAGGCTTAAAGTCATGAACCTATTGTCTGCATGATACGGATTCAGATCTGCTGTTGTTCCTCCTGTCATGAGCACATTTCATTGAGCTTGCTCTTCCTACATACATTTTTTATGAGAAATGAGGATGTTGCCTGCCTTGGATTAAAAGCTGGGCTTTTCTGAAGAGCCCTTGTGGGTTTTATTATTTGCATACTTATTCATTACTCGAACTTAATTAGTCCTATGTTCAGGTGGAAACATGCTCACATTCTGCACACATTGACATTTGCTTGGCTTTGCTACTCTAGAATGAATACTGGGTTGGAAAAACTGAAAGAAGCTTCAGACTCTGTTGCAGCCCTGAGCAAAGAACTGGAAGTTAAAGAAAAGGAGCTGCAAGTGGCCAATGACAAGGCCGACACGGTGCGTGGACATTTTCACAGCGGCCTCATTGCCTTAGACTTCCCATTTCACAAATGTTACTAATGCATGTACTTTGTAACCATGGAATTACAGATTTGTTTCCCCAATGGAATAAAAGACTATACATTTTATGCTGAAAAATTGGGATGCTGGACAATATTGGCAGTGATCTGTCCCGTGTGGGGAAGTGGCAACATTTAATTTGATATTATTTCCGTTCTATATTGAATTAGGTCTTAAAAGAAGTCACAATGAAAGCCCAGGCTGCTGAAAAGGTTAAGGCTGAAGTCCAGAAGGTGAAAGACAAGGCCCAGGCTATTGTGGACAGTATCTCCAAAGATAAAGCCATTGCTGAGGAGAAACTGGAAGCAGCAAAGCCAGCGTTAGAGGAAGCAGAGGCAGCATTGCAGGTAAATCTATGGAAAGGAGCAAAGACCACCTTTGACTCCCTGGAGAAGATCTTAAGGCAAAAAATGATCATAATAGCAAGGAAATAGTCTGTGGGTCAGACCCAAACTCTCATCAATGGAATAATGCCAAGTACGATTTTCTGGGCAGACTTTGTTACCTCTTTATAGATTTCTCTCATGGGAGTTAGCATCTTGTCCTCCCTACTAATGAAGTGGGCAGTGTCAGACAGTTGTGGCCAAAAGTTGCCAGTCCTGAGTGCCATCAGTAAGGGGTGTCATGTTTGATAGTCATGTGAATTTTCTTCAATAACATTTCCTCATTCATTAAGAGAACTTTAAGGCAGGTAATCTAGAAGTTACAGCAGTCTCTGAATTTGTCTGTGTTTTGTCTTGAGAATGGCTTGTCTAATGTAGTTCATGAGCCAGGCCTCCAATACATGTAGCCAACGTAATTACACAGCAATTGCAGGAATTGTGAAATTAAAAAGTTTGCCTTCTGAAAAATATAATGTGTGTAGTCAGTTGGGGCTGACCTTAAAGCTCGGCTCCAGTGTTGAAGACTCAATTTAAGATTAAGGATTGTTTTTACTTCTATCTGACTTGTCTGCCCCCTTCTGTTATTGACCCTAGCTTCAGAAATGGGTAGAGAAGGGAATTCTGCTATCCTTCTTCTCCAAACTCAAGTTATTTCACCTCAGTTGAGCATGCAACATTACTTGGGCATCATTTTGTGTTTTCTCGCTTACTACTTCCTAGGCATGCTGCTTGAAGCATTTGTAAATCTTTTGTAAATCTTTTTGATCAAAATGAAGGCTTTAGGCTTTTTGATATAAAACATATCCAATATAGAACATACTGCTTTCTGATTTGGGGGTGCTGTGGGGGAGGGCATGACTAACATGGACTAGACCCCGAGCTCAACCTGCTGCAGCCAGACCCCAGCACCACCATCACCAAATCACATGCATGCTTGTTCTTTCAAGATAGTGAAGAAAGGGCCTCCTCTTTTGTTGTGACTTTTCATATTACTCTTGCATGGAATATGTATTTCCTCATTGATTCTCCCTTCCTTCATGCACTGGCTAAATTTCTGTCCCTAATCCTGTATGTCCTCCAGGGCCTTCGGTTTCTTAGATTTGTGGATGACATAACTGTCCTCCTCTCACCTTCACTGCGGTGTTTGGTCAACATATTGAGAACAATCTTTAAGACCCTTGCTGAATCCCCAGTCCCGCAGGGCCTCTCAGGTCTTGATTAAAAGGCTGGTCTCTCCTGCTTTAAAAGAGTTGGCGTGTCTTTTACTGTGACAAAATGTTTCACTATGTCACCACGCAGTGCTGTTTACCACTAAAATATCTGAGATCACCTCCTTATTGGGGCAGGAGTGTACAGAGATATAAGGTGATAGGTTCATACCACACAACTTTGTGTTACTTTACTGAAGTGGCCAACACAATTATTTTATAAAGAGAACAGTTCTGGAGGTTCTGCTTCCCAATCACTTACCTGTTGCTTCAAGCCTTTGACAAGGAAGTTCAGCCTAGCAGAAGCAAAACCACTTACTTCATGGCCAAGAAGCAAAAGCAGAGGAAAGGCCTGGTGCCTCAAAATCCCCCTCAATTGCATCACCCCTGTGGTTTAGCCACATCCTGAAGGCCCTGCCTGCTGAGGATTCCCCCCTTCCTCAAAACACTGCCTTGGGGCGCAAACCTTTAACACATGGGACTTTGATAGACATTCAGCATCCTAACTCTAGCAGGATGTGTTAGGTATTTATTAAACAATTAAAAAAATTGGTTCTGCCTCAATCTTCATTGCTTCTTTGTGGACTTTGAACAGCTTGCAGTAGGGTCCTACAATTTTATACTAAGTTCTCTAATATGGCATCAGGCTATTTTAATTTGTACAATAGATGATGATATCAGCAAAGAATATGTCCCTTCCCCTCTTAATGATTGATCTGAAAATAAAATTTCTCTCCAGCTGTTAACTAGCTCTGACAGTGCCCTGGTATGTACGAGAGTACGTAATAGTCACATTACTTTGCCTGCAGTAAAAGGGGAATTCAATACTTACACAACAGATTTAACTTTAGATTGAGGACCCCGAGTACTCAATGGAACAGCCCAAACCTCTCTCAAAGTTCAATCTATTAAAGTGAAAGCAAAATTAAGCCTGCCCACCTCTTACTTTTTTTATAATTTTATTTCTACTTCCTCAACATATGCCAATCTACTTACATTCTTTATTTCAAGGCTTCTATCTCAAACAAAGCCTGGCATTTCAGTTCTTTTCCACAAATTCTCAGTGTCTACCTGTCTAGCTATTGCACATGTTAACATGTTGAATAAATCTTTTCACGGTATGTAGTTACATTCCCAGATCACCAAGTCCAGTATGTGTGTTCCTTCTCAGTCTTCTGAGAAAGCTCATTAGCTTTGCTGAGGTCATTGATTACCTTCTTTTGACAGGAAAGATGTAAATGCAAACAAGATGGAAGATTTGCCAGACAAAGGATGTAATCCATGCTATTTGTCCCGCAGAGAACAGTGTATTGGTTGTTATAGTTAATATTTTTCCATACTTATTTCATGAAGTATTTGAGAGAGACTATTCTCAACCTAAATGAGTCTGAGTGTTAAGTAATTTATGCTAGAAGAATAGCTGCACATAAATGGAACTTTTCTGAGAGCTTTGTGAAATTCAGATTGCCCAAGTTCTTCCCAGGGAAGAAACCTCTAATTATTCAATCTGTCAGCCCTGCGGCTGCCCTCCAGTGTCTGTCCACCATGACAAGTCTCAGTTGCTTAATAGAGAGACAGATTTTTGACCCACATTACTAATGTGTAGAAAACAAAACAAAAAAAAACCCCCACACAACCCCCTCCCCCAAACTCACTGCAAGTGTAGTACTTTGCTAGTTTCAAATCTACTTACGTACTGAGTATAATTTTTTTTTAAATTTTCAATATGTGCTTTTTATTTTAGACACAAAGTAAATTCCTACAGTTGCACTCCTTATCTGTTCAACAACATTTCTGTCCACTGACTAACTGTATAAAATGTGAATACTTTTGGACACACACTTCTTTGGGATTAAACAGGGATCTGTTCTTCCTATTTCTGCATTTAACTTAAAAAATCTGATGTGCCCTTGAATGCAGTGGTGGCATGTGGACCTAAGGGCTGGGTTTCCAGTGCTTTTTTGCCATCAGCAGTTGCACAGCCCCTCCTCTCCCTCTGCAGACCATCAAGCCTTCGGACATCGCCACGGTCCGCACGCTGGGAAGACCCCCGCATCTGATCATGAGAATCATGGACTGTGTGCTGCTGCTGTTTCAAAGGAAGGTCAATGCTGTGAAAGTTGACTTGGACAAAAGCTGCACCATACCTTCCTGGCAAGAATCCTTAAAACTAATGACCGCAGGGAACTTCTTGCAGAACTTACAGGTTGGTAGTTCACTCACGAGGAAATGAGAAGAGACTTAGCTAGCCGCAATTGCTGAGTCCTTGGGTAGAATTTGTCACTCTATGTATATATTTGAACATACATATTTTTTTCAGTTAGTTTTTTTTCCTCTAATGTTAGAGATTATAAGTGTTAAAACTTTTGTGGCAGACTTTAAATATATTGAACCTTCATTGGTGATACACAAACTTCAATAAAAATTCAAAAAGTCATTTGAGGGGGATGGGAGCCCAGTCTAATGGTAGAGTACTCACCTAGCATGCACCAAGCCCTGGGTTCAGTATCTCAGTATCACATACACAGAAAAAAATAAGCCAGAAGTGGTGCTGTGGCTCAGGTGGCAGAGCACTTGCCTTGAGCAAAAAGTGTTCAACGACAGTGTGCAGGCCCTGAGTTTAAGCCCCAGGACTGGCAAAAAAAAAAATATATATATATGTAAAAAAGTCACTTGAAGGAACCTATATATGTGTGTATGCATGCAGATGGTGCATACACATTCCAAAATAACTCCATCCTCATTACTTTAAGAGGACTGGTTCAAGGTCCCTATGGGCACAAAAATGTCCCTTAGATAAAATAATGCAACATTTTAACCTAGATGCTTTAAGTTACCCTCTTTCCTCCTATGTAATTATAATGCCACTACAATATAAACGCTGTGTATCAAGCTGCTGTACTGTATGTTTGCAAGGATAACGATAAGAAATAGGTCCATCCAAGTCCAGTGCAAATGCAAATATTTTCTTATTATTGAGCTACCACTGGCTGCATCTGTAGATGCAGAAACTAGATTTAGAGACACGCTGATACGCAGTGGACTTATGCCTCAGAGGTGATTAGTTGTCCCACACCTTCTCCATTTTCATCCTGTAGCTATTCTGGCGGGTTTATAGTAATGTTTTATTAAATTTCTATTTCCCTTGGAATAGTGATCCTGGAAATCTTTTTTAGGCTTATGAGCCTTTTGGGAATTCTTCTGTTCAGAAATCTTTTGTCTTAACATTTGAATTCTTTTGTATACTATCACAGTTACCTTCTGTTACTTCCTGGCTTAGCTTTTCACTTTATTTATATAATCTTTTGACAAGCACAGGTTGTTAATTTTTTTATGCCAAGACTGGGACTCATATTCAGCATCTGATGGCTTTGCTCCACTGACTTTCACTTTGTCACCTGAGCCACACCTCCAACCCCTAAAGATCGTAATTTAATTATCAGTATTTTTGTTAGTCATGTTTTACTGCTTTCTGCTTACCGCTGAGAAACAGTAATTCTCCTCCATTTTTTCCCTAGACATTTTATTGTTTTGTTTTTCACAGAGATACCCAAACCATTTCCATTTTAAACTGTAATTTTAGTACAGTCTTGACATTAGTCTTCAATTCATCATGTTTGTGAGCTTATTATGTCTATAGTATCTTGTGAGACAATTTCTTGCTGCTGCTGCTGCTGCTACAACAATATGTAGCTTAGGAAACTTTTAACAGAATCCTGAATAGATGGCTCTGATTCCTGCCTTCTGCATCTGGTGGTAGCTTACAGCTCTTGCAAACTTTTTTTGTTGTTTTTCATTTCCTTACCTCATCCTCTTCTACTATGCTATGCATTTTTTCCATTACTTGTCAAGTCTTCTAAAAGAAACGTGTCAAGCAAGGTTTGAGTGAATGTGCATTCTTACTCTATGTTATGTGGTGGGTTATTTCACTAAATTATTTAGGTGCTTACTTGGTATCAACTTAAAAAATGTATAACCATCTCCAATAAGATGAGAAAACACCACACTCTTTAAAGGTCCAGCTTTATTGTCAGGCCAGTTTTTTCTTTGTGATATAGCAGGATATTCTCAGTCCATTTCTGTTGCTGTTTTAAAATTGTATCCCTCCAGAAGATAATAATTCTTTCATATTCCTGATAGCTTTATGATTAAAAATTAATTCACCATCCTCAAGGTCTAATGTCCAAGTTATTATCTTCACATTTCATGGGAGTTTAATAGAACTTCTGTCTGAATGTATTAAGCATTTAGTGTCTGATAAATGCTAAATCTATATGTCCTTAGGCTGAATGTATCTCTGTGTGTTTGTTTTTCCTTGTTGATATTATGGGCTTGTGATTCACCTACTTAGGATTAATGACAAGAAATTTTTATTGGTTTAGAAATTCTAATAACCCCATTAGTGCTAACCACCTAACTAATTTGCTGTTTCCCTGGATCCCAGGATACTTATTTAGGGCTGGCATCTCCCGCCTACAGTAAACAGAGCCCTAACAGACTTCTTTTGCAATCCTGCCTTGCTGCTTTCTCACCTTGACAGTTTTTGCCTGATATCTTGTGATGGTAATAGTAGGTCATGCTGTGCACTCCATTTTTGGCTAGCCAATAGTTTTACTTGCATTCAGAGCATCATATATGAATTTTTCTTTAGGAAAAGAAGTATTTTGATTGATTTTACTCTTTTCCTCTATAGCAATTCCCTAAAGACATGATCAATGAAGAGGTGATAGAGTTATTGAGTCCTTACTTTGAGATGGCAGACTACAACATTGAAACTGCTAAACGTGTGTGTGGAAATGTAGCTGGACTTTGTTCCTGGACCAAAGCTATGGCATCCTTCTTTTCTATAAACAAAGAAGTGTTGCCTCTGAAGGTAAGCCTCCGAAATGGGACTTGTGTGAACCATGCCTGGCTGGGAGGCTCCAGGTCAACTGAACTTATCTTTGCCCACCTTCTCAAGAGTCTTCATCCTCTAGGTTACTGGCTTAGATCCTCAGGGAAAGACAGAGCATGAGGCTGTAATCCTATTCCAACCACGGTTATGTGAACCCTCATGGATGGACTGATTCTCTTTAGAGCACTATGTCCGTTGTGGATTGCCAGTTATTTCTCATATACAATGTGAACTCTAGCAACCACAAGTTATGGACAAGAAAAAAAATCTTCAGTCATATTAAGTGAAGTAAGCCAGACCCAAAGGAACATAGGCTCAATGCTTTCCCTCATTTGTAATAATTAGTACATACCAAAGACTCTCCGAGCAGAGGATTACAATAGGCAAAACTGAGATACATAAGGCCATATAGGATGAGGCTAAATGAAAGGACCTCCAGGACATGGAAACAAGAACTTTATCTTGTGTGACTTTTGTTCTTAATGTACTGTTATTTCTCTTCTTTTTTGTTGGCCTTTGGTTAATCTCATATTGTTTCTATCTCTTACTTTGTTACCTGGCATATTTTTCATATAATTTTTATTGTAATTAATAGAAGGATTACATTATATTCACCAGATAGAAGGTGTATTACTTCACAAAAATTGATACCCTTTCTCATGTCTTGGTCCCCATTTGCCTCCCCCCCACACTGGCACCTCATCTTGTTTTCCCCCCTTCCCTATCCAATTTCAAATAACCAAATACAAATATATCCGATGTATCAGGTAATAAAGTGAGATACTGTAACAATATGAGATAACCAAGGGACAGCAAAAGAGGATGAGAGATAACATAGTATATTAAGGACACCAATTACTCATTATATGGCTTTTGTTTCTATGTCTTGGAGGTCCTTTCATTTAGCATCATACTGTATGGCCTTATATATCTAGGTTTTGCTCTATTATAAATCTCCACTAGGAGAGCCCAAGGTTTCTACTGATTATGACAAATGAGGGAAACCATTGAGCCTATGTTCCTTTGAGTCTGGCTTACTTCACTTAATATGATTTTTTCTAAGTCTTTCCATTTCCTTACAAAGTGGGGCAATGTTGTTTTTGCTGACGGCAGCATAGAATTCCATTGTGTATAAATACCACATCTTGTTGAGCCACTCATCAAATGAGGGGCATCTTGGTTGGTTCCATATCTTTGCTATGGTGAATAGTGTTGCAACGAACATTGTTGTGCTAGTGGATTTAGCATGTCCTTGTTTCTGGATGATTGGGTAAATGCCAAGTAGTGGAATTGCTGGGTCATAGGGAAGCTCTATGTTTAGTCTTTTGAGGAACTGCCATACTGCTTTCCACCAGCAGTGTAGTAGTGATCCCTCTGGGCCACATCCCCTCCAGCATCTGTTGTTATTAGATTTCATGATCATGGTCATTCTAACTGGAGTGAGGTGGAATCTTAGAGTTTTGATTTGCATTTTTTTTATGTCCAGAGATATCGAGCATTTCTTCATGTGTCTATAGGCCATTGTTATTTCTTCTTCAGAGAAGACTCTCTTTTTTTTTAAAGGGTTAAATAATAGATGATTTTTAAAAATATACTACATTAACTGATGCAGAAATAGTCTTGCATCCAGAGATAAATTCACCATCGTCCCAACATATGACTTATAATATGCTTTTGAATTTGGCTTAGTTAGCATTATATTGAAGAATTTTGTAGTTACACATCTTGAAGATACTGGCCTATACTCTTATTCTTTTTTTAAAATTTTTTTAAATTTTTTTTTATTGTAATTAGTAAAAGGGTTACATGATATTTGCCAGATAGAAGGTGCATTAATTCACATACATTGATACCCTTTCACATGTCTTGGTACCCATTTCCCTACCCCCCCCACACCACCCACCCGTCTTGGTTTTCCCCCCTTCCCTATCAAATTTCAAATATCCAAATACAAATAAATTCAATATATCAGATAACAAAGTGAGATACTATACCAATATGAGATAACCAAGGGACAGCAAAGGAGATGAGAGACAACATAGTACATTAAGGACAACAATCATTCATTATATGGCTTTTGTTTCAATATCCTGGAGATCCTTTCAATGAGCTTCACATTATATGGCCTTATGTATCAAGATTTTGCTCTATTGCAAATCTCTGCTAGTAGAGCCCAAGGTTTCTACTGATTATGACGAATGAGGGAAACCATTGAGCCTAAGTTCCTTTGAGTCTGGCTTACTTCACTTAATATGATTTTTTCTAAGTCTTTCCATTTCCTAACAAATGGGGCGATGTCATTCTTTCTGACAGCAGCATAGAATTCCATTGTGTACAAATACCACAACTTGTTGATCCACTCATCAACTGAGGGACATCTAGGTTGGTTCCATATCTTTGCTTTGGTGAATAGTGCTGCAATGAACATTGTTGTGCTAGTGGGTTTAGTATGTCCTTGTTTCTGGATGGTTGGGTAAATGCCAAGTAGTGGAATTGCTGGGTCATAGGGGAGTTCTATGTTTAGCCTTTTGAGGCACTGCCACACTGCTTTCCATAGTGGTTGAACGAGTTTGCACTCCCACCAACAGTGTAGTAGTGATCCCTCTGGGCCACATCCCCTCCAGCATCTGTTGTCATTCATTTTCCTGATCCTGGCCATTCTAACTGGAGTGAGGTGGAATCTTAGAGTTGTTTTGATTTGCATTTCTTTTATGACCAGAGATGTTGAGCATTTCTTCATGTGTCTATAGGCCATTTTTGTTTCTTCTTCAGAGAAGACTCTCTTTAAGTCTTTGGCCCATTTTTTAATGGGATGGTTGTTACTTTGGAGGTTAGTTTTGGAGTGATTCAATGTTTTGAGTTGTTGATATATTTTAGATATGAGGCCTTTGTCCGTTGTTTGGTTGGTGAAGATCTTCTCCCACTCTGTAGGCTTCCTGATTAGTTTACTAGCTATGTCCTTTGCCATACAAAAGCTCTGAAGTTTAATGCAGTCCCACTTATCTAGCCTTTCTCTGATTTGTTGTGATTCTTGGTCCTTATTAAGAAAGTTTCGACCTGGGCCAAGGAGGCCTAGTGTATCTCCTATTCCTTCCTGTAAAGTTTTCAGTGTGTCAGCTTTTACCTCGAGGTCTTTGATCCATTTGGAGTTAATTCTAGTGCAAGGTGACAAAGAAGGATCCAGCTTTAGTTTTCTGCAGGTGCTTAACCAGTTCTGCCAGCACAACTTGTTGAAGAGGCTGTCTTTCTTCCATTCTATTTTTTTGCAGAGCCATAAGTATTAAATAGATAACAATATCTGTTTTGTACTAAATTTTTGTTATATGTTATCAACTATACTGTTTGTTTTTTTACATAGTATGTCCTTTAGTTCTTACAAAAAATCTGAGAAGGAAGTTTTTCAGTATTTTAGTGAGTACTTATTATTTAAGCAAGCTGAACAGTATTTAAGCAATTCACATTGTTTAAGCAAGTTGCAAAAAATTCTAGAGCTTCTATATTGGGCATCTGTGTTTGAATAATTATGGTTTGTTTCATTTAAAATAAATGTATTGCTTTTTGCCCCCAAATAAAGCAGTAGAAAACACTGGCAATCCTAAGGCTGTGATAACTGAGTGGGTTAGTTTAATAAGATTTTACACACACTATCTTTGTTAGTTTTCCATGGCTATATCACAATATCTAAGAAAGACCAGTTCCCATTTCCAGTAGTTCTATGGTTTTGTTTTCATTACTGAAGTGTATACCCAGGGCTTCTCCATGCTAGGCAAGTACTGTCCTACTGAGTTAGCTTCAGGCTATCAGCGTACCATTTTAGACTCTATTGTATGTTTATTGGTATTTAATGATATTGCAGATGGGCAGTAGTTTAGTACAACTGTCAAACTGAATCGCTGTCATGCAGTGCCCCATAAGGTCTTAGGTGTTTGCCCTTGGCACTTGTGTGGTTCACCCAGAGGTATGGCTCTGTCTAGTATCTTGAGAGTTGTGTACCATATCTGGCACTTTACAGAGAAAAGTTTGCTGACAAGTATATTCTGGCTATGAACATTTATCTCAAGTCACATTAAGATTTTGTCTTAATGGCTTGTGAAGATCCTAGGCATAAAATGAAGGAATAGGGAGAGCATGTGTGTGTTTTGTGGCCCTCAACTTGAGACTGCAGAATGTCTGGCTTTTCCTGATCTGCTGTTTGTTGTCTCATGCAGGCCAACTTGGTGGTGCAGGAGAACCGTCATGTCCTGGCCATGCAGGACCTGCAGAAGGCACAGGCGGAGCTGGATGACAAGCAAGCAGAGCTGGATGTGGTGCAGGCAGAGTATGAACAGGCCATGACTGAAAAGCAGGTAACATCCTGGCGGGGAAGCCTGCATCCCTTCTCTACTTCCTCTCTTCAAGGGCTTGACAGGCACAGGCATTCATTGAACTGATAACAGAATATATCTACATACCCTTGGTCCCTTACTGATTCTGAGAGTTTGTTTCTCACAGACACCAGAAGCCTTTAGGGAGCTGTCAGGGTGGTTCATCCAGAGGCCACTGAGTTTTAGAACTTCACTGTCCTGTTTCCTGATTCATGCTGTTGGTGGTAATGGCTGTCTCTTGGGTAAATTTTGTTATGTGCTTCAAATCATGTCTCACCTCTTTATTTCAGTTTACTTTTGAAATAGTCTTGGAAGATAGATAGGGTGGGAGCTTTTAATTTACAGAAAGGGGCTAAGGTCTACAGAGGCTGTCAGAGGCTTCAGTACTCTTAGCTTGATGAATAGAACTAACCACATGGCTATATCCCAGTGACAGTGACTATTGACAGCCTTCTTCTATCTATGTATATTCTGGAGATTTTGCAGGTTTTAGAGTCAAGGGTTATATGTTACCTGCCTACTAGCTCTTTATTTTAGTTATACCAATCCAGATCTATTGAGACTTTTTCCTTCTGGTGGTCAAGGCAGATTTAATGCAGAACTAGCATAGCTAAAACTTCAGAGTCCCTTACTTACATAGGTGCCAAGAGTGCTGCTGGGTTCCTTTACAAGGTGGGGGAGCCAGGTGAAGATCAAAGGTCAAAAGTTTCGCTTTCTTTCCCTCCCTCCCTCCCTCCCTCCCTCCCTCCCTCCCTCCCTCCCTCCTTCCTTCCTTCCTTCCTTCCTTCCTTCCTTCCTTCCTTCCTTCCTTCCTTCGTATTTTGATTTTTTTTGTCAGTCATGGGGCTTAAACTCTGGGCCTGGGTGCTGTCCCTGAGCTTTTCAGCTCAAGCATACGACCCTACCCTTTGAACCACAGCACCACTTCCCATTTTCTGGTGGTTAATTGGAGCTAAGAGTCTCATGGACTTTAGTACCAGGGCTGGCTTTGAACCATGATCCTCAGATCTCTGCCTCCTGAGTAGCTAGGATTACAGGTGTGAGCCACCTCACCTGGCTTCAACAGCATTTCTTTTAAGGTTGGCAAGATCACAGATGAAGGACACCAATTTTCCAAGTCACCATGAAAATTTTCTCCTATTCAAAATATACATTCCCATTTGTCTTTTATATTTATAGAAAGTTTCTAATGACTTTTTTTAAGTGATCCCTTTCCCCAATAAGATAAGTTCGTAGCACTGTAACATCTGCATTTGCTCTTGATAAACCCTGTATTTGATAAATAGGAGCCAGATTTACTCTTTCCCTAAATAGTCTATGAAAATTGCCTCTGTCCGATCTCAGTCTTTGCATGGCTAGCTTGAGATTCCTGCTGGTAATGCTTCAGCTTCAGTGCATGTATAATGCGTGCCATGTTCTCTTAAAGGACAGAGCGGGAGGGACTGGGAGGGAGGCAAGGAACAGTAGACACTGTGTGAGAGGAAATGTCCTCATTACCTGACTCATGCATTTCATAAGCCTTCTGTAATAACAGTATGGTAAAACTGATTTAGAAAGGCAAGTCTCCTGAAAAGCAAAGCAAGAGATTTAAAAAGCCTTTGGGGAAATAACAGCACCTGTATAGGTTTGTATATTTATGCCTTGTAGAATCCCCTTATATGACCAACCAATTAGCATTGCAAATTGAAAGACACTACTCAAAAACCGTGAAAAGGAGCACTCATTTCTGGTATTTGGATACTCATTTGTATCAGGAAGGACTACTGCACATAGTAAAAAAGTACTGCTATACTTACTTATTCCTTTGTTTGCACATTAGCATTTTGTATTAGCACTAAGTTACTCAATGAATGCTTTTGATTTTGACTGCCTGAACTTGATCAAATCATAGCAACACTACTGTAAGAAACACAAGTTTGACTTAAACCTTGTGTTTTAATAATGGCAAATTTCTAATAAAATAATCTGGCATGAGCCTTCTGTCAACAATGTGTGAAGCTTTAGTCACTTGTGCTGTTCTTCTCTCTCCCCAAGGGCTTACAGGTCATTTAGAAGGGGTGCAGGGCCTACTTCACTGTGGCCCAGGCCTGTACAGCCTGAGGGAGGAGAATGTGGCCGTGAATGTTTATAAGGTCATAGGCCCCGTGCTTAGGGTCTAGCTTCTGTTGGCCTCCTGAACACTGAGTCACCTCACTGCAGTTAAGAGAGGATAGACCTAGGGGCTGGGACCCCATGAACTATTCACTTCAACAACACCTCACTAGAACTCTGGGGAGTCCTTGTTCTTCCTGTGCCTTCAGAGCCCTCACTTCTTCTCCTTCCCCATATCACAAAACCCCAGAGAAACCTGGGCTTCAAGAAAACAAAAGCCAGGAAAGGATGATGGATGGAAGAATAGCAAGTCAAATGGAAAGTGTCCATTTAGTGAAAATAAATGATTTGAATACTGATGTGGAATCAAGCATGACACTGTGGGCATCTTTCCTCTGGAAGGAGAAGCAGATTCATGTGGGTGGTGGGGAAGTGGGATGTGCCTCTCGGTTGGGCATTTAGTTTTCTGCACTGACTGTAGGGGAAAGAACAGCAAGGGAACTAGGACAAACTGCATCCAAAAGCTCATTTTCAAAAACATGTTATTGTATTATTGCAGAAACAGTCTGTTCATTAGAGAAAAAGTATTTAGGTAACCCTGAAGAGGAATCCTAATAATATTTTATTCTTTATTATCTGAGAGCTGAACATATATCCTTATTTCTATATATTTTAAGCCTGTTTACAAATACAACAGTCATATTCACTGTGTACCTTTTTTTGGTGCTGGTCTTGGATACCATCTCTGAGCATTTTGCTCAAGGTTAGCATTGTACCACTTGAGCCACAGCTCTACTTCCAGCCTTTTGTTATAAAGTTAATTGCAGGTAAGAGTCTCACAAACTTTCCCAGGCTGACTTCAAACTGTGGTCCTTGGATCTTAGCCTCTTAGTAGCTAGGATTACAGGCATGAGTCACTAGCACCCAGCTGCATACTATAATGTAAGTATATTATAATGTGAGTTTTTAACTCAGAAAAATACCATGATCTGCTTTATTACTGAATACATGTGATGATGATCCATCTGGTGAAGTTGCCAAACTGCTATTACCGAATCAGTATGTTCTGAGAGGAGGGCCCCAAAATGGAAGAGGCCTGGTCCTTGGTTACCACGTTTGTAATGTTATCAAAGAAAAGAAGAATTTTAAGACACCTTAAGGCCAAGAAGATGAAATATTGTAGTAAAGCAAAGCAAAGGCAGGATAGCAAGCTACTGTACAATTCAGACATGTGAGGGCCCCACAGCTAGGACATGCAACGAGTGCCCTGACATCAGTGGCATGTATGTTGAAAAGGTAAGATGGGGTTTTTCTCCGTTTCACCTTAGGATTAGTGCTTCTCTTTATTCTAATTCCTGGCACATTCTGTGCTTCTTAATGCTACACTGTGTTATCATTTGGGCCCAGAGATTTCAAGGTTGTCCTTGTTAAACTTGGGCCATTGACATGTGGGCATCATTTCCTGCAAAGGATGAGTTCTTCCATGCATTGCCCTACATGCTTTCCCATCCTTGAGATAAGTATTTTCAAATGGGTTTTGTGCCAAGGAAGTCATTTTCCCAAACATTTTCCCCAAATCCAAGGTAAGTTCCTTTCTTTAAGCTATCCTTGCTCCATTCTCAGAGCACACTGATTATTTGGGAGAGAGGACACATTACAGCACAGGAGAGAATGTAAGGCTTAAAGCAAAGGAAATAGTGCTTCTGTGCTTTTAACCAAACGCTTCATTAATAGAGTGTCTGAATTCCTGGCGGCTATGTTTCCCTGATCTACCTGCTTCACTTTCTTGGTTATAAAGCATTTAGATCATTTTTAATGGCCTCAGAATATTCATGTTGATATAATAATTTAAATAATCCTGCAAAAGAAAGAATCAAAACAAGATCTCAATACTATGATATATGTATATCTATATACTCAGTAAAATTATACATGTATTTGTTGTTATTATAAATGAACATTCAATATTCATATAGTTAAGGCTTTGTCCATTGCCATCTTATTTGGTGAGCATAAATCTTTACAGATAGAATTATTAGTTGTTTCCTGAACACAGAGGCATTTGGGTTAAAGAACTAAGGCCCTGAGCTGGAGCGTATTTTAGTCATAAAGTGTAGATACACCCCAGGTCCTGGGTTCTATCCCTAAGACATGCACATGCACATGCGCGCGCGCGGACACACACACACACACACACACACACACACACACACACACACACACACACACACACACAGAGCACACAGTTGGACTTTGTGCAAGAGCATTAGAAGAAATAATCTGAAGACAACCCTAAATTTCACCTGAAAAAAAAGGGGTGGAGTTAGATAAATAAGAAACAAAATCAGGCTTTAACAGGAGAGTTATTAGTAAATGTTTCTGAAGGAGATCTGTTTCTTTACATTGTGCTGTATGATATTACAGGCATGCTAGTTTTTCTTTTTCTTTATTATTTCTGTTGTCTGTCAGTTGTTAGTATGGAAGACAGTCTCTCCCGCTCCCTGGCTGTAGTTCTAAGGAACTTCTCCGTGTTTTGTGGACAGGGAAGACACAGCGCTGGGCTGTACAGAGCCAGGAAGATGGAATCCTCTGCTTGCTGTGAAGTGTCCAGCATCCATGCCCGGGAAAGGCAATTGATATAGATTGTAAAGTATATTTGAGGAAGATCAACAGTTATATTTTCTCAGTCAAGCACTTCTTCTGGTTCTGCTTTTATTTAGACCCTGCTTGAAGATGCGGAGCGGTGCAGACACAAGATGCAGACTGCTTCCACGCTTATCAGTGGCTTGGCTGGAGAAAAAGCACGATGGACCGAGCAAAGCAAAGAGTTCGCTGCACAAACCAAGCGACTTGTAGGTCTGTAAAAGTCTATTATGAGTGAGCTTACATGTTATAGAGGGTTAGCAAACTTAATCTTTAATCAAGCAACTCTACATTATTGCATTATTTCAAATTCGTGCGTGCACACGTGTGTGTGGGTGTGTGTGCGTCTGTGTATTAGCACACGTGTGTATGTGTATACGCATAACCAGTTCAGAGGTTTGTATAATGTTATCTATGGGCTAATGACCTTTACACTTGCTGTGATCAGGTCGCTTTTAAATTGTACTGAGTACATAGGAATGTTGCTGGATACTGAATGAATGCTCTGTCTTCTGAGGTGCTGTGCATCATCAATGTCTCACTTGTAACAAAAGTCAAACTCTTCCCATGTTACTTGCAGCTATTACTTGATAGGCTATTTGGGCCCTGCTTAATCACAATCAAACCTCTGCCTATTTATCAAGTGGCATCAACATGTGCTTATGTTTTAAAAGAATGTAGTAAGCAATGATAAGAATGATCATGCAGTATTTCACGGATGCTTCTTTTCTGTTTTAGGGGATGCATTGTTGGCTACCGCTTTTCTGTCTTATTCTGGTCCATTTAACCAAGAATTTCGAGACCTGCTGTTAAATGATTGGAAGAAGGAAATGAAAGCTCGGAAAATTCCATTCGGAAATGATCTAAATCTCAATGAGATGTTGATTGATGCCCCCACTATCAGTGATTGGAGCCTTCAAGGACTGCCCAATGATGACCTGTCCGTCCAGAATGGAATTATTGTCACCAAGGCATCACGTTATCCTTTGCTAATTGATCCGCAGACTCAAGGCAAGATCTGGATTAAGAATAAAGAAAGCCAAAATGAACTACAGGTGATTTGGATCTGAGTGTGCTGCCGATCAAGTTTTATCTCCTCAGGTTACTGAGAGTCCAAGAGAAAGGAAATGTTTAAAGCTATGTATGTAGCTGGGCAACCCCAGGGAGAGCAGGATCGGAGCCAATTAGGGTCCAATAACAAAAATCTCTTCTATAAACCTCTCATCACTTGCATTTGTGTTCATCTTTACGAAAACCATCTTTCAGACAATGTGGATTTAATAAACACGGAGGCCAGAGTTGAGCAGATTATGTGTGCAGCACTTACAAGGGCATTTCTTGACTACTTATTATGATTTGTCACTAAATTGGTTGTGAGATAAAAAACACACAGTGTTTCCTGGCATATCCAGCAAAGGAAACAATGGAAACAGGCCAAATTTTCTGTACCATCTCACTCAATAGATTCCCAAATTAAGGGCTATGCTGCATTTGCTTCGTGTTGTTGGAGGCCTAAAGCTTTTCATGAAGACCTGTCTATGGAGATTAACCTGTTACCCTGTTTCTAGATCACGACTCTAAATCACAAGTACTTCAGAAATCACCTGGAAGATAGCCTTTCCCTTGGAAGGCCTTTGCTTATTGAAGACATCGGAGAGGAACTGGATCCAGCTCTGGATAATGTCTTGGAAAGGAACTTTATTAAAACTGGATCTACTTTTAAGGTAGGGTAAGCAGAGTCCACATGGAAGATGACATCATTGTGACATGACTGCAATTGTCATGCCAGGCCACAATGCAAATTGGAGTCCAAAGTGAATGGAAAATTTCTTTGATGAACTTCCTGACTGAAAATATTCAAAACAAACTATTTTTGTAATCAAGGGGCTTTTATTCCCATCCTAATGGCTTGAAGCACTATAAAAATTTAATGGCAGGTGTGTGTGTGTGTGTGTGTGTGTGTGTGTGTGTGTGTGTGTGTGTGTTTGCTGGGGCTTGACCTCAGGCCCTGAATGCTAGAGCTCTACCACTTGAGCTCCACTTAAGTTATCACGACTCCACTTCCGATATTTTGGTAGTTGATTGACAATATGAATCTCATGGACTCTCCTGCGCGGGCTGGCTTCAAGTTATGTTCCTCAGATTTCAACCTCCTGAATAGGATTACAGATGTGAGCCACTGGCACGATTATTATTATTTTTTTGTATACAGATCTTTTCCGCTTACAAAGCTGGATAAAGCAGTACTTAGAAACAGCAAAGTATACCTCTTTAAAAATTATTTTTAATTTTCTTTCAATATAAAAGGTGAAGGTTGGTGACAAGGAAGTTGATGTTATGGATGGCTTCAAACTGTACCTTACCACCAAACTGCCCAATCCAGCCTACACCCCAGAAATAAGTGCTCGTACCTCCATCATCGACTTTACTGTCACCACAAAAGGCCTGGAAGACCAGCTTCTGGGGAGAGTCATTCTCACAGAGAAACAGGTGGGCGAGGTGTGGCTGACCACACTGCATGTGTCTTTCACCAATGAACGTAATAGAAGATGCCACAAGGTCTATTTCTTCTTATGCCTTTTTTTCTCTACTAATTCCTAAATCAGTTTTTTAATCTAAAAGAAATGATTCACCAATTATATACCCATGATTTTCATATACATCTCATATATTACATTGGTCATTGGTTTCTTTTCTCCACACTGATGATGTATCTCTGAGATAATCAGTGTCATTATTCGATTGTTGGCTTTTCCTGAAAAATTTGTTCCAGTTGGACTTCTCTTTAGCCGTTGACTTAGAGTTTTCGAATGAACATGTGTTTCTTTCATTTGATTCCTTATGTGCTTTTAGAATGTGAGAGGAAAACTTTCTATGTGAGCATCACAGCTGACATTCTAGATTTAGAAGAGAGCTCTGTGCGTGAGGTGATGGGTGATGTGAGGTTTTGGAACTTGTGACGATAGAGTTTGTAAAAAGTGGCCCAGAATTTATATATGTATATATATATATATATTATATTCCTTTTCTCAAGTCAGTGTGTCCACTAGGACACGTGTGAAGCTTAAGCACAGACGTGTAGAGCACATTAATGAGGCTGCCATGATGAAAGTGCAGGAGCACTTGAAGATGCTATCAACCTTCTCTAGAATTGACTAGCAATGAATTTAGTTTACTTCATGGCCCCTTTCATAGGTCAAGACCACCAGCAAACATCTTAGAATCCTCATTTCCCACTATATCTTCTTTCTCTGTGTGTTGTCTCAGGCTTGATCTTCTAGCACTACATGTGTTTCTCTGTTTCTCATTCTCTTCTTTTCTCTGGCCTTCTTTTCCTTTTTCTGTGAATTTTCTCTTTGCTGCTCATGACGCATTGATTCATAAAGTCGATAGTAGCTTTCAGAACCTTTAATCCAACTTCATAAATGCATGTGTCTGGCAAGAACCAGCGCTGTAGTTCTAACAACAGACTGAATGCTGAGCTCGTAACAATCTTTAAAATAACCTTATCTGTGAGTCCTCTCTTGGACCGCAGTAGAGTTATTTTGAGGAATTTAGCTGTCATATCATTCCTTCTGGAAAGATAAGGATCGGTGCTCAGTAGCATGCATTGCTAAGCAAGTTGGAGTCCTGAAGGTCTTGCGGCAGCCTCTGTTACGGGCTTTCACCTGCAGCGTGGCTTCAAGGAGATCAGGAGGTCTGGTGCTGAATGCACGACGTGTTGGCTCGTAGTTCTATTCTATATTTAGTTGAGATGTATACAATTTCCTTGAAAAAAGTAAGCCACCCTGACAGATGTTAGAACAAAACAAAACAACAAAAAATAAAACAGTAACTACGGCTCTCGCACTGAGCCTTACTTGTTGCAGTGGAGGTGGCAAGGGGCATTGGTGAGCATATTTGAGAAAATGTTGAATAGCCTTACAAAGCTGGTAGGCATCCACAGCCAGACTTTCTCATTTGGAAAATCAGGTCTCTTGAGAAAACGACTTCCTTACTTTTGTCCACATTGACGATGAAGAGTTCTTCCAGCTGGACTCACAGCTGTCCCCCAACTGCTCAGGAGCCTGCAGTCTGGGCTTCTTGGTTCTAAATCAGCAAAGCCCTCAAGTCTCCATTTCCAATTCATGGACAAAATGCCAGACTAGAGTCAAGGCTCAAATGATAGAACGCCAGATGAAACAAGAAAGGTTATTGAGAACATGAGACCCTGAATTCTAGCCCCGTTATTGCACAAAGCAAAACAAAACAATAAAATATTATTTTCTAAGAAGTGTGGCCAAGACTAATTCCTAAACCTCATTATGATATAATATGCATCTTTATTTTCTAAAATAACATCTTAGGATGAATGACATGAGTTGGTGGACTAACTTTTGATGGCCCCTACGTCATTGCTTCTTCAGGAAGACTTTTCTTTTACAACATCTGCTCTTATCATATTCTGGAACCTGCCCCCATTGTTGAATGGCTCAGCCTTGGTGGTACATAGAGGGTAATTGGATCTGAGGTGAACTCTTATGCTCTTGGGTGATTTTTCTCACAATCTAGTGACCCCATTGAGAATGGCTTATTTCTGTGCCTTATGGACACAGAAATAGATACATTTAAGTCCAAATGACTCCTTTGATTTCATTGACAATGCAGTGGCAGCAGCCACTTCTTAGATGATTATACATAGAAAGCTTTGCTGAGTCAAGGTGATATGGAAGGTGGGAAGAAGCTACAGTTAGGAATTGGTCTTAGAGAGCGGGAGGAAGTGAGGCCTTGGTCAGAAGCAGCTTCCCTGGAGATGGCTCCTGCTCTTAGGAGTGAATCTTCCTGCAGAAGGAAGTTCTGACCCAGGAAAGGACTGGGTGCGTTTTCCTTGCCGTGAATCACCTGTCTACTGTCCTGGGAATACAGACACGGGGAAGGCTCCTTGTCAGACAACCTGGGGCCTCAAGCTCGCTCACGTGTAGACCTGATAGATGTTCAAGTCCTCCTGGCCCCAGGAAACAAGACAAATATAAGGAAGCAGAATTGATGCATTTATTGTTTCTCTGTTTTTGCAGCATGGAGGAAAGGACCTGCAGTCTCACAATTGTTAGCAAGTGCTTTGCTACTTGAGCTATACTCTTACCCCCCCCCTTTTTTTTTTAGCTTTTTGAGACTCAAGGTCTCACTAATTTTGCTATAGTTTGTTTCAGACTGGTGTCTTCCTGAATTTACCTGCACTTTCTCAGCAGCTGGGATGATAAGCATGTGCTATTATGTTTGCCCAAAAAACAAGATGTTAAAATGATTTCATTTAAAAATGATTTTGAGAGTGATTTCCCAATTTTCACATTGTGCTTCAGTACAGTTATTCATTCATTATTATTATTTTTAGAGATGCTTTCTCTTTTTTTATTTTTTCATATATTTTTATTGTAATTAATAGAAGGGTTACATTATATTCACCAGATAGAAGGTGCATTACTTCACAAACATTGATACCCTTTCTCATGATATGGTCCCCATTTCCCTCCTCCCTTCCCCTGCTCATCTTGATTTCCCCCCTTCCCCATCCAATTTCAAATAACCAATTAAGCACATATAAAATATAGATAACAAGGTGAAATATTGTAACAGTGTGAGATAACCAAGGGATAGCAAAAGAGATGAGAGATAACAGTACATTAAGGACAACAATCACTCATTATATGGCTTTTGTTTCCTTCTTTTTTGTGGCTTCTATTTATCCTTTAATTCTATTTGTTTTATTTATTTTTTTTGTGTAGTATGGGAGAATTGAACCCCCATTCAGTCTGGGTTAGCACTCTGCCACTAGGCCTCATTCCCAGTCCTCATTCCTTTGTCAGGCTTAGGACTTAAACCTCATAGTCAGCATGGAAGAGGTCTATAAAAATTTTCCAGAAAGGAAAATAACTTTTTTTTAATAAATAAAAAGGCTTTTCATGTAAAATAAAAAAATAATAGACATGATATCATAAGCTTACTGGTGATAGAGAAAATAATTTCTGTAATCTCATTAATCTTTCCATGTTAATTATCCATGTAAAGTACAACAGAGAAGTTACCTTTGCCAATGAAACCTTCTGACAGAGAAATGAGAACTCTGAATAACTGCTTCATTGATTGATTTCAGAAATTTGGAACTCAATGAGATTTATGTACAGAAATAATTTTAGTTTTCCTTTGTTTTTTGGTTAGGATACTTCTTTGAGCATTTTAAAACAAATATATTTATGAGCTTTTAAAATGGTTTCTGTACTTAATTCACTTGACATATTGTTTCAAGAAAAGTTAGCTTAATCACGATTTTGTAAAATTTTTCAGTTTGCAAACATCATGTAGTATATTTAGCACAGATGTTTACTTCCTTATCTGTCTATCTATGTATCTATTATCTGTCCTTGCTAAGGGATCATCTCTTCACTGAGCAAATTTAAAAAGTGCTATCTTCTTATGTATTGGTGGAATTAAAGTGATAATTTAACAGAAATACATTTATATCAGCCATATAAGTGAAAGCAAATCATATTCCAAAGTACATTTTAAGTCTTCTCATATTGAATGAAAATAATAATTATTCTACTTATCTTCCCAAATAATATTTTCTTTCCCTCAGCCACAGTGTGTTTGGCTATTGCCTTCTATTTTATATTCAGATTGTTTATGCAATTCAAACTGGCACTTTAAATTGTATTAATTATGTTAGTTTATTTTAATGGATTTCAAACTCGGGGTGATAGAATTTTTAGTGCTTTTAAAATTGTTTGGGGATATAGGAAGTTATCTTAATTGGCTAATTTATCTAATTAGTGTTGATAATAATGATAATTACGCTGGACACAACCATCACTGTACTATTTAGTCTGTTCATTTTCTATTGCAATAATCGCATGATGTTTCCCTTATTGCATACATTAATGCCAATTTTCATTCATAACGGCTTTCAAAAGCAACGTGGAGGCCAGCTTTTAGCTGACACCACAGGCTTCTCAAGAAACCATGAAATGTAGATCGTAATTGATTTATAAACTATGTTGAGAATTTGGGACCTTTCATGGTCTGACTGGGAGAGTGAAAGGGGATCACAGAAGAGAAAGACAACATGAGTAGGGAGACTAATTGTAGCAAATCCACAAGTGAAGAATTGAAGCCTTAATTAGGGTTGTGGCGTTAACTGGGAAAATGAGCAGAAGATAAAAGGTAACTGTGAGGAAAGAACCAAGATGACTTGGTGCTTATTCCAGGACAACTTGGAATGCTTCAGCATTCTAAACTTGAGTAGACTAAAGTTCTCTTTCTCTTCTCTTCTAAGAGACTTCATTATATAATTATACAATAGTATGTGAGATTAAGTTGTCTTGTGTTAAATTGAAGTGTACATTCATTTTTTTCAATTTTTAAATTCTCTGTTGTGCAAAAGGGTTGCCACTTAACAAAGCAGTTTATGAATGCAATATATCCTGATTGATGTCGTGAACATTTCTATTGGCTGTAATGTGATTTTTAATACAGGGGTAAAGATCCCATCAAAGTAAGTGATATAGCTGTCACCTCCCACATTTATCAGCTCTTTGTGTTGGGGAGATTAAAAGCCTCTTGACTAGTTATTTTGCCCCATGTAAGTTAATTATTGTCAACTGTAGTTATACTATTGTGTAGAAATTATGCCTCTTATCCAACTACACCTATACTTAGCCTTTCCTCTCTCCAACACTTCTCCATCTCCTTACTTTTTCCAGCCATGACAATCAATAATTTTTTCTCTTTTGAAGCTCTTTTTTAGCTTCCACATATAAGTGAGAATATATATTTCTTGTTTCACTTAACTTAATGTCTTCTAGTTTTTCCATGTTGCTACAAATAACAGGATTTTACCCGTACTTTTTTTTTTCTTGCCAGTCCTGAATGCAGGGTTTGGGTACTCAAGGCTAGCAGTGTGTGTGTGGTGCTGGGGAATTGAACCCAAGGCTTCATGAATGCTACACAGGCACTCTACCACTGGGCCACACCCCAAGCCACTTTACTTATTTTTATACCTGAATAATATCAGTGTTTGTGTGTGTGTGTGTGTTTGTGTGTGTGTGTGTGTGTGTGTGTGTGATTTTCTTGATCCATTCCTATAATGATGGATAATTCCTTGTTTTGGCTATTCCAAATCATACGTACTGCAGTAAACTGAGTAGTGCAAATATCTCATTATTATTGATTTCACTTCCTATGGATGCAGAATTAGTAGTGGAATTTGTTTCGTGACAAATCCTAAGTTGATTGTTTAAGTGCCTTACTTTTCAAATGACCATTATCATGCTTCTGAAGTTCTATTGGAAATGAACCAGGAAGAGATGGAAGGTAAGAGACAATTTTGAGCAACTATCTTAATACTGTCCCTGCCTCAGTTGTGTTGCTGGCAGTGTCCTCACAATCTTTCTGTTAGCTGCTTCTCTGCCTGTTTGTCAGATGAGGGACCTGAGGCCCATAGAGTTATAGATGGTGCATGTATTGATACAAACATATGCCATTCTGCTGCCAAGAAGCTTCCTTCTCTTCCCTTTTCTTCCTCTTTTCCCCTCCCTTTCAGTCCCTTCCCTTGCTTTTCCTCCCTTTTCTTTCTCCTCCCCTAGTATTCAGAAATGAAGAACTTTACAGTAGTTCCCCTGTAGGAACTCAGAATGCAGATTAAAATTTTTGGGAAAAAATTTTAAAACTTATTATCATTTCATTTTCCAGTACCTCTCTAATAGGAGAACTTTGAAGGCAATTGCTTATGAAAGGAATTTTTGTAGCAATCATAAAATGTCGCATGTTTATTCTGATTTTCACATTTCTTGAAATTTGAAATTCTCACTTAGTGAATAAATGAATCAGAATAACCATCAAGGAGGCTTTCAAATGTAACTGGATAGCAGATGGAAGCAATGGTGCAGATTTTTCTTGACTTGCCACAGCTCAACAAGTAAAGAACTAATGGAAGTGCAGATTTTTTTTCCTCTTAAAGATAAAATTTATCTTTTCTAAAATATTCATGGACCTTACTCTTGAGTTTTAAATGATGAGTTCAGAGCTAGGTAGACTCCTGACTACCTCATCTGTACAACCAGGGTGTGTTAATTGTGTGTGCAGAACAGAAAGCAGAGACCATGGGTTTTTACCACTGTAAGCTTAATTTTTAGCTCCATGTTTCTCAGTGAAAAAATGTGCATCATTATTAACAATGACAGTTTTGGAGAGGTCTAGCTTCTCCTTTCTCCATATGTTATATGAGTTATATGATTCATCATGGTTTAGATTTCTATTCTCTCAAAGGAGAGTGGAATCAGAAGCTCTGCTGGACCATATCCTGAATGCCCGGATGTTTTCCTTTCTGAAGCTGCTCTAGGAATTTGAATGTGGCACTGTATCTCCAGGGAACTTTGTACTCCCTGGACACAAAATGAGTCACACTCTGTATTCCAGAATTACTTTCTTGTGACTTCGTTTTTCAGTCATCTGCTTTTAACCCTATACCTAAAGTTCTGTGGAGATACTAATTATATTTTTATTATTAATGTGGTTTGGCCCATTGTCAGTGTGCAATATATTTAGAAAACTTTTCAAAAGATACCCTGAATTTATCTTCCTTTCAAAAAAGTTAAATTTAAAGTCAGGTGCTATTGGCTTACATCTATTTCTAGCTTGTCAGGAAGCTGGGACCTGAGGATCACAGTTTTCAGTCAGCTCTGGGCAGGAAAGTCTGAGAGTTTCTTCATTCCAACTAACCACCAAAAAGCTGGAAGTAAAGTCACAGAGCCTTGAGCAAACAAGCTCAGAAACAGCACCTAATCCCAGAGTTCAAACCCCAGGATTAGCACACACACATAAACCTTTTAACTTTACTAATTTTTCATTTCTTTTTAATTTTGTTTCTTAGCTTCGAAATTGCAGTCTTTCCTATAATTACTTGACTTTCATGTGAAACTTACTTTGGTTCCAGGAAACTATTTTATCTGTTGTCCCTAGGGACTTTTGTCACACTCTGTCACTTGCATTTCCTCTACTGTTCCTCTCCATGCTGCCAGGGGAAAGAAAGAACCAGAGAGGAGAATGATCTCCCCAAACTCTACTCTCCCAGATAATTAGAACATCTTTGAGAAAACACGCAAAACCTTACTTCTTTTGGAGAAAGAGATACTTATTTTTAGGCCAAGATTTTTCAGTTTTTAAAATTTAATTTCCTTACTTCCTTTTCTTTTGCCATTTTTTTTTTGCCATTCCTGGGGCTTGAACTCAGGGCTTAGACACTGTTCCTAAACCACTTTGTTCTCAAGGCTAGTGCTCTTCCACTTTGAGCCACAGCACCACTTCTGGTTTTCTGGTGGTTCGTTAATTGGAGATAAGACTCTCAGGGACATTTGTGCCCGGGCTGGCTTTGAACCACAGTCCTCAGATCTCAGCCTCCTGAGTAGCTAGGATTACAGGAGTGAGCCACCAGTGCCCAGCAAAGATATCACTTCCTATTTCTTCTTCCATCTATTAATTTTCTTCCTCCTTAGTTGATGTTTATGAGTCTTACAGTCAGCTATGATAAATATAGTAAAATACAGAATCTCAAGAGCTGATTGGGTTCCTTTTTTATAGAATGTGCTCCCCCCCCCCGCAAATAGTTAATTCAGGAAGGAAATGTATTTACACAAATGAACAGGAATTGGAGAAAGAGAGAACTCACCTTATGGAAGATGTAACTGCGAACAAGAGAAGGATGAAGGAGCTGGAAGATAATTTGCTTTACCGCCTGACGAGTACACAGGGGTCCCTGGTGGAAGACGAGAGCCTCATCACCGTTTTGAGCAGCACCAAGAAGACTGCCGAGGAGGTGACTCAGAAGCTGGACATTTCTGCTGAGACAGAAATTCAAATTAACACAGCCCGAGAGGAATACAGGCCCGGTGAGTCGAATAACGAAGGACACATGCCACCGGAAATTGGAGCAAAAAAGGAAATGAAAATTGAATGAAGTCAGGAAATTACACAAAGGACTTTGCAAAATGGGGAGGCCAATTAGAGTTCATGGCATTGCTTTTGAAAACTGTAAATCGCAGATGGGAAAAAAAGACAACTATATAATGCTTTAAACTTTCTAGATGCGGTTCATAGTAGGGAATCCTTCAAAGTTTTTATATACCCTTATGGATGGGGAAAAAAAAAAGGAGATTGAAAGAAAGTCTTGACTGCAGATCAGTGACATTGGAGACACTGGTGTGGCACTGTAGCCTGTTCTCTAGTTGTTTATCATTTGAAAATCATGCCAGTATGTTGTTCACAGACTTTGTGCTAGGAAAGTGATTCCCTGGCATTGAGTCTCAGCCACCCATTTGCAAACTCATATTCACTGGCAGCTGCCGTAATCCACCATTAAATATTTAATCGGCCATTACTTAGTAATTTATCCTATCTCCTAGGAAAAGTTAAAACTCTATCCTCAAGAGCAGTATCTTTGGATTGCTTATTTTGCAAACCTGAGGTTGAGCGTAAGTACAGAGTGTTCATGAGCTTCAGAATGAGGACCTAAATCCTGGCAATATCCTTTACTGGGTGTCAGCTGTAAAACCTCTGAAATTCCTTGGCTGTCTTTGCTGCCTGTGCTAAAAGATAGTAAGATGTGTTTATAAGGTGTCCCGCGGTTCTGAAATGAGAGGTACCCTTTGCTTAAGACATAAAGCTCGTACATAAACATAAAGCAGATTCATAAATAAATGAGCATTGCTTTCTGCCCTCTAGTAGGCCACAGAGAAGACAAAGAGACAGAACACATTTTAATTTACAGTTTAGGCTACTGTGTCTGTAGGTCTCATTTATTTTCCACCCACGTAATATGCGCAACCTTGGTCTCTGTTCTTCCAGTCGCTACTCGGGGAAGCACTCTCTACTTCCTCATCACAGAGATGTGCTTCGTTAATGAAATGTATCAGACCTCGCTCCGTCAGTTCCTGGGCTTGTTTGACCTTTCCTTAGCCAGGTATGTCTGCATTCAGGAAGCCTGGCTGAATTCTTTATCCATGGATTAGAATGATGACATTTATCGTTTTCTTTCCTTTTGTTAGGAAGAATCTTTTATTTAGTTAGTTATTGTTTGTTTTACCTTTTCCAGAGCTCAGGTTGGTGTAATTACTAGTGTGTTAACAAATCATTCTGATTCATCATTTTATGCTCAGAGAAAATGATAGCAATTCTTCATGCACTGATTTGATTCCTTTCAAGTGTTTTTGCTAACCAAGAAAATTCCCAACACATTGTTGTGAGTGATCGTGCCCTGTGGGTAAAATTGATTCAGGCAATGTTGAGGATCCTGTTATGTGATTTCATGTTGAGAGAACACTTGTTATCTTAGATTTAGGAGGCTTATGCATGATGTATAGAAACAAGAATCTTCCTGAAAAGTTACTTACTCTCCCTTAAAGATTCTGATTTTAGAGACAACTGAAAAGGGCAGGGGAATGTGCCTGATTTCAATGTTTTTTCTTTTTTCCCTCAGGGCTGGCAAGAGCCCGATTACAAGCAAGAGGATTGCTAATATCATCGAGCACATGACGTTTGAGGTGTATAAGTATGCTGCTCGAGGCTTGTACGAGGAGCACAAATTCCTGTTCACTCTGTTGCTAACCCTGAAGATCGACATTCAGAGAAACCGAGTCAGGCATGAAGAGTTTCTTACTCTTATTAAAGGTCAGTAGGAAGGATTATACACAGATGCAAATGTCAGCATCATTCTGAAGATCCTTCTCTCTCTCTTTCTCTTTGTGTGTGTATATACATATACGCTCAAGGCTACCACTCTCCCCCTTGAGCTACTACACTACTTCTGTTTTTCTGGTGGTTAATTGGAGATAAGAGTCTCATAGACTTTAGTGTCCGGGCTGGGTTTGAACCTTGATCCTCAGATCTCAGCCTCCTGAGTAGTTAGGATTAAAGGTGAGAGCCACCACACCCCGCTTGGCTATATTTTTAAATTATGCTTTGCTCATAATGATTTCTTTACATTTCCTTTAAGAGGTGCTTATGTGACATTTTTTTGCCAGTCCTGGGGCTTGAGCTCAGGGCCTGGGCATTGTCCTTGAGCTCTACCAGTTGAGCCTCAGCACCACTTCCGGCTTTTTTCTATGTATGTGGTACCAAGGAATCATTCACACTAGGCAAGCACTCTACCACTAGGCCAAACCCCTGGCACAGTGTGTGACATTTTTTATGTGTTCATTTATTGAATGAATAATGAATAATGGACACTTCCTGAAGACCTACTGTGTTCCAGAGTATTGAGATAGGCATGCTGATGAAGGAAATACCTTATTCGAGTGCAGATGGATTCAGGGAAGAGAGAGACATCATATGGTAGACTGATAAGTTTGAAACTTTTAATGGGGTATTTATTGGGGTAGTCAATGTTATCTCTAAAAGTATTTCTTCAGAGGTGGGCAGGTGGTTGAGATTTGAAAGAGATAACCATCTTAGGATTATTCAGTTGTTTTCTGACATTTTATCACACATATAGATTTATATACCCACAACTGTATTCAGGGTACAGGATAGGCCCACCACCATAAAATGTGTGCTATGCTACCTCTATGTAGCCACCACCCATCAAAGTGACATTGAGAAGAAGAATGTTGAAGGCGAGGGACAGACAGTGTCCAGGCTTCTTAGTGGTAGTATGGTAAGATGGAACTATAGCAAAGTAACCTGGATGACTGGAGCACAGAGGCTGAACAGATTGAACAGATCATGTCATTGATTATTAACTTCCTTTAATGAAGTATTGATCCCAGGGAATCTGGGAGACAAAAATTCATCTTCATGCTCTTGAATGTTTGATCATAACAAATTGCTGTAGTGTTAGATGTTTTACTGACACCTGTTATGCCCAAGTCTCAGGACGACCACCAAGAGACCACCGAGACAGACATTCCGAAATGCAAAAGCAAGGCTTTATTCAGGCGGTCTGTCAGCGAGGGCTTGGTCAGCGAGGGCTTGGTCCTTTACTCCCTACAGCGGGAGCCTAGAAGCCCCGGACAGCTTTTCTACAGGGCTTTTAAAGGCAAAGATAACAGATTTACATCAACACAGCAATCAGCTATTGGAGTGAGATAAGGTAGGGGTTAGGGACAGTTCAGGGCAGTGGGAGCTAAGGGAGATTCCCATGCCAGTAGAGTCCTAATTAGCTGTCTGAGGGTAGTTTTATGGTTTTAGAAAAAAAATGCCATCCCTTGAATTTATATGAGTTCTGCTTTAGAAAACAAAATGCCATCCCTTGAATTTGCACGAGTTCTGGTTAATTTTAACACAGACAGGTCAGTTCATGGGACTTAATGGCACCACAATTCTGTTTCTTTAATTTTGTGCACTTTTGGGTCACTCACAGTTTACATAAACAACAAGATGGTTGCTGCTTCAGAATGGGGGCACTTTTTTTAGCTCTTCAACCAAAACGTATTCCTCCCAGTTCTGGAGGCTGGAGGTCTAAGAGTAGGATACAGGAAGATCAGGTCCCTCTTCTGGGTTGTGGACAGCCGACTTCTCATTGCATTCTCTCATGGAAGGAGGCAGAGCAGAGCAGAGAAGCAGGTCCTCTTGCTTGATTCCACTGAGAACACTGAGCAGTAGTAGCTGCGAAGGCAGAGTCTTCATGATCTCATCTGATCTTAACTCCCACTGGTGTCACTTCTTGATCAGAGTGGCCATTAGAGTTAGGAGATAAGGTTTCATCCTATAAATTTTGAGGCCGGGGGAATACAAACATCCTCTGAATAGCATTTTGAGTTATTTTAAATAGTTTTAAAGCCCTTGAAAAGATAGTGTACACCAAATGACTAAAAAAACATCCACAGCACAATTATTCTAAAGCGTCCTGTAGAATTGTTTCATGAAGTGTTATTATAAATAGCTGTTGCATGTCAAAGATGCACAGAAATGTGTCCAACTCATGCCTGCACTGGACTAATCAAAACAGGGCCCTGAAGGTTATGGTGACAGGGATGCCCTGGGCTCAGCCTATTGCCCATGCTAGGATTTACATGAATTATGTGAATTCTTAACATCATCACTACATATATTTTGCTAATCTTGAGTTGTAGCAGTGAAAGTGGAAGTCTGAAAAGAGTAAATGACGTGTGAGGGCATTTTATCAAGGAAGTGACCAAAGCGAATGTTTTAACTGTTACCCTCTTACCCATAAATCTCCTATTTGCCACATCTTACCAAACCATGATTTGTAATATGCCCACCACATATGGACACTGTATACTTTTCTCTCCATAAGAAAATGCACGTATGCATTTTCTTAAGAATGTGAAGAATAACTTCCCATTAGGAAATCTTCAATGGCTGTATGACCAATCACTGATTCTAGAAATTGACTATGCATTAAAGATTCATTCAAGAGGGGAAGGTAGCTCTTACAGCCATGTATTTGTCTCATGTGCTGTGTCTCTATGTGCTGTGAATTATTCCTTTCTTAGGTATCTGTGCATCGAGGGTATGTTTGATCTGGTGTCTTGTTATTCTAAGAATAGGTCTTTCACTCAAGTAACAATCATTCCTTTTACCCCATTTTTCAGCTTTGGAGCAGGCTAGCTGCAGCTTGCCCTTCTCCAAACACAGAACAATGCTTTTTCCTGCAAAGAACAACCTTTCTTTTCCAGTAACAGCCTTTCCTTTAATCTATTGGAGAGTACCTTTATTCTTTTGGGGTTGATGGAAAATAGGCAGTTGCCATGGAAATTGGTGCCATATTTATTCAACACAATGCCATTGTCATTAGGTCTTTAACTGCTTCCTGGAGTGAAAACAATCTGCCTTCTCTTTATGAGCTCATATTTCCATTTAAATAGCTTGAAGGCTACATTTACCTTGTTATAAATATACTAAGATGGATTTGGCAAAAGATAACAATTTAGTGGTGTCGGCAGTGTGTAGATAAAGCAGAGATTGGCTCAATAAACATTTTGGATATTGTTATTTGTCTATAACCTATTCTGTTCTATGAAGGATTTCTAAAGATGGCTAAATGAATTGGTTATCCTTATAAGAAATACTTATAGAACCTACTTTTCCCATAATAATTAACTTGGTTTTTATTTATTAACTAATAGACTTTATCCAATAAATAATTTGCCAGTTCTCTGATTTACCTATTGAGCTTTTCAGAAGTAGGCAAAATAATATTTTTAATGTGTCATTTATTACTTTGGATTCTGGGACAGTGAGGTGGGTTGTGAAGACTTATAACCTGTGGACAGCTGTCAGTGCCATTTGGGACTTTTTGTTGTGGTTCAATTAACTGAATATATGTGATGTGCCTTTGGGCTGGGCTCAACAAGAGTATAAAGACTAAATGCCATGTTTTTAGAAGAGAATCCTTCTGGCATGTAGAGAGCTACTGAAAAGTGTGGGGAAATTCTCTATAATTAGCTGTGTGGATATTGGGTTCTTGCTGTTGGCTTGATTAATATTGAGCTATTAATATTGGCTTTTTGTTGTTTGTCGTGTTGTTGTTTGAACTCTGGGCCTGGGCATTTTTCCTGAGTGGCTCAGCTCAAGGCTAGCACTCCACCTCTTTGAACCACTGTGCCATTTCTGGTTTTCTGGTGGCTAATTGGAGGTAAGACTTTCATGGACTTTCATGCCTGGGCTGGCCTTGAACCACCATCCTCAGATTCCAGTTTCCTGTGTAGCCAGGATTACAGGTATGAGCCACAAGTGCCTGGCTTGACTTTTCTTAATAATGATTGTTGCTCATTTAGTGACCCCTGTCTTTGTCTTCAATCCTTGAGAATGACTCCCAGGCTTCACTATTTCTATTTTATAGATTTGGAAATAGAAGATCAGGTGAAATAGTCCTAGTCCATGGTCAGGCATCTGCCTAATTAGGAAGCTATATTACTGATTATTTATATTCGGTTTTATAAAATCATCTATATATTTATTACTTTTTTTTTGCCAGTCCTGGGCTTGAGCACTGTCCTTGGACTTTCTCAAGGCTAGCACTCTACCACTTGAGCCTCAGCACCACTTCCAGGTTTTTGCTATGTGTGTGGTACTGAGGAATCGAACCCGGGTCTTTGTGCATGCTAGGCAAGCACTCTACCACTAGGCCAAACTCTCGGCCCCATATTTATTACATTTTAAGGAATGCTACTCACTTTGATTTATATTACTGTGCTTAAGAAATGTCAGTCTAGGGCCCGGAGTTTAGCCTAGTGGTAGAGTGATTGCCTAGCACACAGGAGAACCAGGTTCGATTCCCCAGTACCACATGCATAGAAAAAAGCCAGAAATGGTGCTGTTGCTCAAGTGGTAGAGCTCTAGCCTTGACAAAGCTCAAGGACAGTTCCCAGGCCCTGAGGACTGGACAAAAAAAACCCAAAGAGAACGAAATGTCAAGCTAGTTGGCACTGGTGGCTCATGCTTGTAATTCTAGCTACTCAAGAGACTGAGATCTGAGGATCATGGCTCAAAGCCAGCCTGGGCACTAAATTCCATGAGACTCTTATCTCCAATTAACCACCAGAAAACCCGAAGTGATACTGTGGCTCAAGGGGTAGGGTGGTATCCTTGAAACAAAATGCTCAGAGACAGGGCCCAGGCCCAAAGTTCAAGCCCCATAACTGACCAAAAACAACAACAACAAAAAGAAATGTCAAGCCAGTAAAATAATTGCAATAAAATATTGTAAACAATACATTTTTTTTTTTTACAATGGAGTCTCAAAAGCCTAGGTCAAGTCAAGTGCCTGCCTAGAAAGTACAAGTCAGGGAATTCTACCTCCAGAACCCTCGATTTAAAAAGATTAGATTGTTTCATAGGAAAGAAAGAAAAGAACCTGCTAACCTCAGGTGTTTAATTTTAAAGGTGGAGCCTCACTGGATCTTAAAGCCTGTCCTCCTAAACCATCAAAATGGATTCTGGACATGACGTGGCTGAATTTGGTGGAACTGAGCAAGCTTAGACAGTTTTCAGACATCCTCGATCAGGTAGCTTCGTCTTTGACTACAGTGTATTTAAGTGAATGCCAACTTATTGCGGCTTGTCATTAGCTGCAACATGTGTGCAGGAACGAGGCCCGTTAATGTCACTCTTGGTGGTATCTCACGCGCTTGGCCTTCGTTCATCCACACCCCCAAAACACAGCTGCACTCATGGCAGACGGGTCCTTCCGGAGGAAATGTAGCAAGGAAGTTGCTCTGGTGCTTCCTTGGGCCACATCTCATCAGTGGAAGGTCCTCAAGTGGAAAAGCTGATTAATTCATTAGGCTAAACAGTTATGCATATTTGAAAGACTTTTTCTTCTTTCTAAAGATCAACTAAAAAGAAACATGAACATGATCCACCTAAATACTCTATCTCCTTCCCTCCTGTTCTTCCCTCACATTGTTTTACTGAGGAATGGACTGGACACAGAGACTTGACTTCTTACCTTCAGACATTAGCATCATTTGTTTCCTGGTGGTTTGTGTGTGTTGGAATCATGGAAGCTGCGGATAGAGAACTGAGTTGGAAATGGCCAGAATGCAGGTTCTTGATCACCAGGTGACCATAGGAAAGTGACAGTGGCCACAAGGGGACATCATTGTCCATAGGCTGAAGTTTCTTTACCCCCTCAGTAAATGTCGTAAAGTTGATTTTCACTTTTTCAGTTTAAGTTCACCAGATACATAAGCTCTGTTACATTTTGACGTTTTGTATTGGCTGAGATTAAAAAAGTTATTACCATGAATTTGAGGTATAATCCCTTCTTTGTGGTTACATTTATTTAGGAGATGTTAGTGTATTCTGATTTATTCCTCTTGGGAATGATCTCAGTGACCTTTCCCAGAGCCCTGTGTGTGTGAGAAGTCACTGACTTTTCTGCATATGGTGTTTTTTTCCTGAAACCACTCTACAATATATTATAGTCTTGTAGGATTAAAAGAAATCAGTTTTATTATCACAGAGTAATTTCTATAAATATTGACCTGGGATGATTTTTTTCTATGTCTAGACAAAAAGGCACCTTTGAGGCTTTCATCAAAGGCAATATACTAGTGAAAATTTTATTTAATCTGTAGATGTTATTTGTTTATTCCATATTTTTGATTTGCTTGCCTCTGTGACTCTGCTCTCCTTTGATTTCTAAGCTCTAGAGGATAACATACCATGTCCTTTGACTTTTTACCAAATCCCTAAAGGTAGCAGACATCTGATCATCCATTTGATGATGAATATAAAGTGGAATATGTCAAATTACTGTGTTGTAATGGAGTATTGACCAAAACCTTGCTTATTCAATAACAACTGGGTATTAAATGTCTTCCTTTGTGTCAAGAGTGGCTCTGGGAAATTAGGAAACATGAATGAATAGGGAGCAGTTTTATAAAACAAATCAGACTTCTGTGAAATAGGGAAATCGAGCTTCCATTGATTTTTTTTTATTATCCTTTGCAAATTTGTTACTAGAAAGGATACAAGAAACCAAACACTCCAGACAGAACCTCCCTATTCAGGAGCTGGCTGTAAATAGGCAGTAATATAGACTTACATTAAAGCAAATTACATATGACGTTCTACTACCAGACTTTGTGAACTAGCATATAAAATTTTAAAATAGCAAAGGGATATATAGTTCATACATGTATAGAAAGGTTAGAAGGTATAATGAAAAGTATTCATCAGTACTACTGAAGGATTTTTCTGTGTGACATGACATAGTTCCTACCTTCTGCTACTTTCAGATATCAAGAAATGAGAAAATGTGGAAAATGTGGTTCGATAAGGAAAGCCCTGAGGAGGAGCCTCTTCCTAATGCCTATGATAAATCTCTTGACTGTTTCAGGCGACTTCTCCTTATTAGGTCCTGGTGTCCAGATAGAACCATTGCCCAGGTAAAAAGTTCCTATTAAACAAAACATAGAAGAACATTTCAAGGGAACATTTTTTCTTTACATTTAAAATAGTATTTCACATGTTACGTTACCAATGAGAATTTCCTTGTACACTTTTCTGTAATTTTCTAGCAACACAAATGTGAAGAATGGAGAAGTAAACCACACATAAAATACTGAAGTGGACATTGGCCTAAGTGATTTATTAACTGCTTTTAGTCCAAGTGGTCTGACGAAAGTACTGGAGAAAACCATGATTCTAAGCTTGGCATATAAATGTAACATAAAGATAATGCTTTATTCTTGTGCATAATTTTATCCTACCTCAGAAGCAATGTGGCTTCACTGGTTTGTGTAGTAAATCTGTGTTCTTGAACAGGAGGAAGACAGAAGCCTTAGGGAGAGAGCAGTTCAGAAGATAGCACCCATTTTCACTCCCATGCCCATTTTTCCGGGAAAAATGCTACCACCACTCAGAATGTAAAAAAGTACATTGTCCTAAAATGGCTTTTGTTTTAAAAAATGTGGATCCTGCCCTTCAGTGATTGTTTTCCAAGATCTTTAATCTGTTCCCCCCACAACCTCAGAGGCATTTATCTACTGAAGGGATTTAGGATTTGGTTTCATGATTGAAACTTGAACTCTAACACTCAGCAAGGTTGACTCCTGACAGGCTTCTACAGAGAAGCCCTGAGTATACTCTTCTGCAGTCTGTAACAGTCGGCAGCATCCCCCTCATTCTCTCCAGCAAGGGGTGAGAACGTCCCGTCCACCAGCTCCACCCAGGGCCCTGGGAATTATGAAAAGAACCAGCTCCAGTGGAGTTTTCCCATTCAGGGCACTGAGATCCCTGCTCCTTTCCGTTTTTCCTTTTCAAGTTCAACACTTTTATCTTGTCCAATATGTATTGTGAAAGTTATCTTTTTTTTCCCTTCAGGGAAAAGGAAAGTTTGACTATAATAGCTTCCCTCCCTCTCTTCCTCCCTCTTTTTCTTCACTCCCTCCTTTCCTCCTTTGCTCTCTTCCACCTTTCCTCCCATCATCTTCTTTCTCTTCATCTTCTTTCAGTTCCACTTTCTCCTCTTGCTGCTCCACTTTCTCTTCCTCCCCTTCTTCTTTCTTCTTTCCTCCTCCTCATCCTCCTCCTGCTCCTACTCCTCCTTTCCCTCCTTTTCCACCTCTACCATCATCACCTTCTCCTCTTCCTTCTGCTTTTCTCTTTTCTCTCTTCTTCCTCATTTTCTTCCCCTTCTTCTTTACATTCTAATGGGAAACTGCATATTTTATAACAATCCTTAAAAGAAACCCTTTGCCCTATCATATGAGCGATAAAGCCTGTTTGAGGGAATATCCATGTATCAGGGGGAATCTAGAAGTAGAATAATGTGACCTCCAGCAATGTAGACTCAGCTGTCACCATTTTCCATCTCTTACTAAGAAAGCGTAGGCATTGGTAAGCTAGGCAATTCCCTCCTCATGGTAATTGCTCTTCCTTATTGCTAACCTAATGTGAGGAACATTGCACCAAATGTATATGTGAGCTCAGAATCCTGGAGTGTAACAAACATTTTGAGGCTAGAGAATGAGGTATTTCAGAGGAGGGCAGGACATGTTATGGTAACTTAATCCAACTCTGGATGATGCTTTTAAGCCAAAGGTAACAGTTTAACAAGCCCCCTCTCTCCTTGAACCCAGGTGTAACCCAAGCACCTCTGATTCAAGGGATTTTAGCTTTGTCTAACACTGTTTCTTCGCCAGGCAATGATTGGGGAGGCTCTCTATTTGGATTTCTGGAAGGTTATAGCGAAGGAAAGTCCTACTTATTATGTGAGAATGACTAGTCTAAAGATAAATTCTGGATTTTTCCTTATACCCATGAGTTGGGAGAAGACATAGGAATCGAAAGAAAAAAATTGAGTGCATCCATTGTTATCCAGTGAATAAGGGTCTTCCAGAAAATAGTGTTCCTTGAAAAAGAACTCTTATTCTTGCCTGCAAAAGGACTGTATTTGAATAGAGATGATTTTAAAGGTAGTTAATGGAGTTGACGAGGTAATGGATCTTATTAAGGACATGGGTTTCATTTAGACCAAATTCACAGTGAAAGCATTGAACAAAAATGTAAGTGATGATGACAATGAAGAGAAAGATTAGAGGTTAAAGTGTTTAAATCATTCATTTCCAGCTCTGGACCTTTAACTGTAGGATTTCATTTGACAAGTCACGTATTCTTTCTTCCTGTAGATTGAACTTCTACACAGACAGCAAATAAAACAAGGAAAAGAAGCTTCTATCCTACTTTCCTTGTGGAATTGTGACCTTGCCGGGGACACCTTTGAGAGAATGAAAGGGCGCATTGCCTCGCATGCCTGAGGGGGTTGCAACTGTTTTTGCTGACTTTCATCTTGTTTTGGCAGGCCCGCAAGTATATCATGGACTCCCTGGGGGAAAAGTATGCAGAAGGCATTATCCTTGACCTGGAAAAGACTTGGGAGGAATCAGACCCACGGACGCCGCTCATCTGTCTCCTGTCCATGGGCTCGGACCCCACAGACTCCATCATTGCTTTGGGGAAGAGATTAAAAATAGAAACCCGTTACGTGTCCATGGGCCAGGGCCAGGAGGTCCATGCTCGAAAGCTCTTGCAGCAAACCATGGCAAATGTAAGGTTACATATCTAGTTCCAAAGTTAAGCCAAAGATCTTATTCTCTCTCTCTCTCTCTCTCTCTCTCTCTCTCTCTCTCTCTCTCTCTCTCTCTCTCTCTCTCTCTCTCTTTCTCTCTCTCTCTTGATGTGGCTTGTTATTTGTTTCTTAGAGTGATTAGTCTTCTGTGTTCTAGAGGTCTATTCTTGGTGTCCAGTACTCTGAGAACTCAGGAGGAGATGGTCGACCGCAGGTCTTTTCGCATGCTGATTTCTTCAGTCTAGACCCCATCTGTTTGGTCTTCTGCAGAAATGGAACTTTCCATCTTCCATTAGGGGCAGCAGGCACATGATGGGGGTAGCATTTTCCATCTTCTTTTAGCCCTTCTCCTCCACTTCTAGAGGGACCTTCTGCTGTCTGTTCTTGAGTGATTGGGGAGTTGGGGAGTTATGGATATAAATCAGGTTACATCTCAGCTTACAGTGCATTTCAGGTTACGTTCCTTTTTATTAAGTCTGTTTTAAATGCTGTCATATTTTCATCCTCGTTCTCTTTATACTTAGGAGCCATGACTTAAAGCCATCCCCTTTACTGTAGTTTAGCAAATTTTAAAGAGAAAGCTAATCCAAGTGGATATTTTCAACCAAACATCTTTCCAAAAGATAAATCCTTTCTTATGCTTTTACTTTGGTTACTGCTACAATGGGTCATTACTACAATTGGCATGGTTTTATACTGTCTGAAAAATACGTGGAATAAAATCAACAACAAACCCCTAAAACAGCTCAGTTAAACATTAGCATATCCTTAGATTTGACCTAGTTTAAATCAAAGAGACTAGTGATTCTGTACAAAATGTCAGTTAGTGAATTTTGAGAGAAAGTCATCATTGAAATCTCTGGGTGAATCACAGAATGACTTCCTGTCCCTCTCTTGTTGCTGACTTAGGGAGGATGGGCACTTTTGCAGAACTGCCACCTCGGACTTGATTTCCTGGACGAGCTCATGGACACAATCACAGAAACGGAGCCTGTGCACAGTGCCTTCCGCCTGTGGATGACCACAGAGGGGCATAAGCAATTCCCCATCACACTGCTGCAGATGGCCATTAAATTTACCAACGAGCCTCCGCAGGGTCTCCGCGCAGGATTGAAAAGAACGTATGGTGGTGAGTCCAGGAGTGCTTCAGTGTCAAGAAGCGTTTGTGAACATACACTAGAGAAATTAGAAAAGTAGAATTATCAAGTGGAACTACATTTAGCTTGTTGAGGAGGAATTTCTTGTCCTCCATGGTGAAAGGACTCTGTCATGATTCAGGAAGCTGTGTCATCATCTCACATTTTCAGATTTGTTCTTTTTCCAATATTATCCCTTTGGAGTCTGGAACGTTCACCAATTAGCATGAAAAATGGACGGTTTTGTTGCTTATGGCCTGTCTGCTTTTTCCCGAAGTAAATATATAGGAGCCTTATCAATAGGAGAGCGAGTTGAAATTGTATCGGCTAGAGCCACATGTGAGAACATCAGCCAAATTAAAAGTGAGATGATAGCAAGCAAACTGGGCAAATAACCTCTGGACCTGGGCTTGTGCTCTGGTCTTGGCCTTTTTCTGCTGCATAATGTTGTGTCTGGGACTCGTGAAAGAACATGGAATGATTATGCTCTTTCCTGCTGACATTTCCCACCTGGCACTCATCCCTAAAACAAGCCATATGTAAAATGAACAATAAAATCCATCCAGGAGGAGAATATACATTATAACTAAAACAATGTATTTCACAATAATAATGTAATTAGTATATTTCAATTTTAAAATATCAAGGAGACATTTGTGGGGAGGGTTCTCCCCACAATCAGTTCCCCGCAATGTAACATGGTAGTGTGAGGGTATGACATGTGGGAGGATACTGATAACAAAAAAATAAATACATAACAGGTAAATGCATAATAGTAATTATTTGGGACATACTTGAATTGCAAATAGTTCTTATATACCTTATTCTAACTAATATTGAATTAATAGTAGGCTCCAATTATGTGTCTCAGATATAGTAATTATCACTGAGAGCTATAATAGTAATAATGTCATTTATCTTAACTGTCATTTTCATTCATCTCCATTTTATACTCATATCACTGTGTTAGGAAGACTTCTTCACAGAGTGGTCTGGTTTTTCTATTTAAAAAAATACCTTTAGTTATACAGGAGGTTTCAGTTCAACAAGTCAGTTTCTGAGTATGTTGTATCTTGCTCAATGTCACCTCTTCCACCATTCTTTATCATCTGTTCCAACCTCACCAACCACCTCAAGTCACCTAGTTTTATTTTTCACATATATGACTTTATTCTTCCACCCTCCTTCATTCCACTAGTCTGGAGGTCAAGGGACCGATCTCTCCATCTCTGATAAAGCATATTTTATCAGAAAAAAAGTGTTTTTAATTGCAGTCTTGAGAGAGAAATGGTCTCTGGATATGCAACACTTGCACTATAATTATGTGAAAGAAATAAAAATGTCAAATTCAGTTGACTTTGACACCTAGAAATTTGCAAAACATAATTGCTTATACGGGAGGTGGAAAACTCTAGCATTCGAGGGCTGGTAAATCTGTTCGTCTGATTGACTACACAGGGGTTAGCCAGGACCTGCTAGACCTGAGCTCCGGGGCCCAGTGGAGGCCCATGCTGTATGCGGTGGCCTTCCTACACTCCACAGTCCAGGAGAGGCGCAAGTTCGGCCCCCTGGGGTGGAATATCCCCTATGAGTTTAACCAAGCGGACTTCAACGCCACTGTGCAGTTCATCCAGAACCACTTAGACGACGTGGATATCAAAAAGGTGCTGCTGTGTGTGCTGCCAGGGATGCTGGGCCTCGGGCATGGGGGGACAAGCTTTAGTGAACGCTCGGCTTTGGAGTGGGCTTTACTGTGCACAAGGGTCTTCACGTCCCAGCAACTTTGGAAGCCTTGCCTCAGTGATCACTTTAATTTCTCAAAACTAAGTGGGCATTGAAAGGACTTTTTTTTTAAATAGGGCTGAAACATGAAATGGAGATACTGTTTTTAAAATCTTAAAACGAATGCCAGGATCTGATGGTTTATTCTTGTGATCCTAGCAACTCAGGAGATCTGAGAATCTCAGTTTGAAGCCAGCCTGGGCAGGAAAGGTCAATAAGAATCTTACATCCAGTTATCCACAAAATGCCAGAAGTGGAGCTGGTAGCACAAGTGGTAGGATACTAACCTTGAACAAAAGAGCTCAGGGACAGTGCGCTGGGTACAGGCACACACACACACAGACACAGACACACACAGACACAGACACACAACACACACACACACACACACACACACACACAGTTCTTAAAACTAAAACCAAGAGTCTAAATTGTGATTGAAGAGAACATGCCCTTCAAAGAACTGCCTTTGTATTTTCAAACAATAAACTTTAAAACTATTAATAAATATTAAGGAATTAACAGTACAAATACATTTAAGACAGTCTTATTTCAAATAACAAACAGAAGAGCTTTGAGTCGTTCCTCATTTTGTTTGGTTTAATTTTTGTCCACATTCTTCATATCCCTGATGAAGAAGGGCAGGCTAGTGGATAGGAATGGTGACAGGCCATGGTGACAACGTGTACATGATGTTTCATGGCAAGGAAGAGAAAGATGAGCCGTTGGTCAGCTCCGTGTAATTATCCTCTAAACTTTCCCAGGGCATCTCCTGGACCACTGTCCGCTACATGATAGGAGAAATCCAGTATGGAGGGAGAGTCACTGACGACTATGACAAGCGATTGCTGAACACATTCGCAAAGGTGTGGTTCAGTGAAAACATGTTTGGACCAGATTTCAGCTTTTACCAAGGATACAACATTCCCAAGTGCAGCACGGTGGAGAACTATCTTCAGTATATCCAGGTTTGCCATGCGTCGAGAATGTTTCACCTTTGTGAGATTCATTTACACATTGTGTACTGCAGTGAAGATGAATTTTTCAAGATGACTTTTTCATGATGATATATACAAAAATGTTTGCGGTAACTGGATTGTTTTTTATTTCCATCTTTTCTTGGTGATTGCATTGTTCACCTTCTCTCTGTCTCTCCCTCTCTTCTCACTGCCCCCCCCTGCCCCGCATTGTGTGTCTCTTTCTCTGTTGTGTGAATTGTTTCCCTATTTTCCTTCTCTTTCAATACCCCTGTGAGGGATCTTCTTTGGGGAGATGGTGGGGACCAGTTATAGGAGACTGTAGAAGTGACAAGGTGCTGTGCCAGTGAGACTTCATGTCCCACTGCTGGTAGCTGATAGCAGCTTCTGGACTCCACCTACTTCTTTTCTCAACGCATTTGGCTGATCCTGGAATTTTCATTCCTAATCTGTCATATAGGATTCCCAGGAACTTGCTTTGTATAGGTGTTTCTTTCAAGACAGTTTCTTATGTTGGCAGTATTGACATTCAGGGCCAGAATATTCTTAGTTGTAAGGGACTGTCTTTTGTAGTGGGGTGTTTAGAAGCAACTACAAGATGTCACTGCTATTGCTGTACCTAATTATAAGTCCCAAAATGTTTATAGGTATTTCTAAAAATTCCCAGAAGAGAGTAAGGTTGTCCCTGGTTGAGGAACATTGCTGTCAGAAGGCATAGGTAGATTTTAACAGAAGACTGGGAATATGTTGTGAAAAAAAACAAACAAACCCTTGATTTTTCAAGAAAACTTCATTTTCTGTCTTTACATCTTGAACTCATTAGGCTGTGATTTAGTAGTCTCTTTGGCCATTAAGATTTATTTATCACATAGTAAACAAATGAAATCCCAACAGCTCCAAAGGACTAAATTTATTAGTATATTTATAGGTTTTTTTTGATATATAAACATAATGAGTTTATCATATATTACCACCTTTACATTTTTATTAATTCAAATCACCAAATATATTTGTCTCACTCTATTGTATGTATCTTTAAATCATTATCAGTGAGTAGAAAAAATACTCAAGAAGGTATAAATTCTTGGATGTCTGTACACATATTCTTAATATACACCCCCATTTCACAATGAAATTCAGGCAGTTTGTAAAAAAGCTATCATGTAAAAAGGAGAGAGGAGAAGGAAGAGAAAGCATGACTAAGACAGCAATTGAGTTAAGGATAAGATATTTCTATACATAAAAAGTATATATCAATAGTTGAGGAAGTTTAAGGCTTTTTCTTGCTCTCTGTCACTGTTTTTCTTGGTCTCCCTCAATATTTGTCTTTTTCTAATCTTCTTGGGAAAGCATACCTCTTATTTAGGCCTCTCATTTCTTGGTTATATATGAACATAATGACCATGAGATTTGCATTTTCTTAAACCAGCTCAGACTACAGAAAACAAAACACCAATTCTCTGCTCCTCTTCTATTTCACATATTTTCCCCAAGGAGAATATCTCTGATTGAATTTGGTTGGCTGTAGAGGCCTTAATGAACCATGTGCATACTTATGCTTCTTACTGATAACTTTTTTCTAGGTAACATTTTTTTTTTAAGGGAGGAAAGGTTTACTGGGGTTTGAACTCACGGCCTGACACTTGACACACATGCACTTGACTTGTGCCATGATCCCAGTCCATTTCTTGTAGTTATTTATTTATTTTTGCCAGTCCTGGGGCTTGAAGTCAGGGCCTGAGCACTGTCGTTAAGCTTTTCCCTCAAGGCTAACCTCTGCCACTTGAGCCACAGCACCCTTTCCTTTTGTGTATATGTGGTACCTAGGACTCGAACCCAGGTTTTCCTGCATGCTCGGGCAAGCATTCTATCACTAGGCCAAATTCCTGGTTCTACCTGTAGTTATTTTTTGAAGTGGGGTCTTGTGTTTATGCTTAGACCAGCCTGACGACTGCACTTCTAGAGCTCTTCCTCTGTAGCTGCAATGATAGCCATGTAAGGGCATCCTCAGCTGTTATTGGTTGAAATGGAGTTCTCATGACAATTTTGATTGGCTTGGCCTTAAACTGTCATTCTTCTCATATCTGCCTCTGGAAGACTTGGGATTATCAGCATAAGCTACCACATAGAGCTCCAGATAGCTTTTAAGTTTTGATTGTTTTGAGAAATCTTGGATGTTTGCAGCATGGCAGAAGTAAGTTATACATGAACATGTTTCCTAGTGTTTGCTTCCTGAGATTGTACACATTTTGCTGGTGTCTGTGTTCACAGTTTTGGTTTATCTGTACTATTTGGTGTCCAGAGCTTGCCGGCCTACGACAGCCCTGAGGTGTTTGGACTGCACCCAAACGCTGACATTACCTACCAGAGCAAAGTGGCCAAAGACGTGCTGGATGCCATCCTGCGCATCCAACCCAAGGACAGCTCTGCTGGTGGGGACGAGACGAGGGAGGCAGTGGTGGCCCGTCTGGCTGATGACATGCTGGAGAAGCTGCCTGCAGACTACAGCCCATTTGAAGTGAGTGGATGAAATCTCAGCCTCCTAAGTAACTGGGATTACAGACATGAGACCCTGGCACCCGGCTCCTCTGGTAGTTCTTTATCTAATTTGTTTTAAAGTTGATCATTTTGGTACCCAAGTAGCTCCTAAGTAGGTGTTTATAATTATAAATGTTAATATTGTAGACATTTTTATTGAGTACTTTCAATAGATTTACCCCAGTAATATTGTTTGGGAAAAAAGCCACAACAATGTTTGTTAAGTCACAAAGCAAATGTCTTGCTTTCTCTACAGTCTTTAGAGTTTACCTGGGTTATTCACATGATCCTCAGGTCTCACAGCCACTATAAGATTTGTCATGTATGTACGCGTGCTCATGCTTGTGCATGCATGCGTGTGTGTGTGTGTGTGTGTGTGTGTGTGTTGACATTTTCTACTTGATTTTCAAAAGAATAATAGAGTATTTTGCCTTTGCTATCCCGTTGTTTTCTCTGAAGCAGGGAATTTTGCTGCTAGTACTGTAGATTGAATTCAAGGACCCGTGAGTAAGGAAATAATTTCTCTGGAGGCCTCTCTGATCACTTGCTTGGAGAAAATCAATAGGGCTTTCAGCTTTCATAAGCTTGCTTCATTATAAGATCAAGGGATGGGTCATTTACATTTATTGTTGTTGAAATATTTATGAAGTGATTAAATATCTAAATACCAAGTGATAATTACATAAGCAAGCATGGAAAGTAGATTTAGATGAGACCTTTCTGTGCTATCTTAGGAGAAAGCAACTCAGCCTGTAGCAAACCTATTATATAGCAGGTCATCAGTAAGTGTTGATGGAGTCGAAATGCATGATGGGTGGTTGGGGAGACAGATGAATGCTTTGTTGGAAAAAAAAGATTTAAAAATAGCAGTACATTTAAAAAAAAATTTTGGCAATACTGTAGTTCAGGGCTTTGTGCATCTTAAGCCATGGCCTTTGCTACTGAACATCACCATGGACTCTGACTTTTATTTTAATTAAATAATTTATTAACATTGATTTTTACATCGTATTTCAAATGATGTGTTTAACAAACAAGTATTCAAGAAGGGAATCTCTATATACAATCACTGGCACTTAGATTTTAGAACATAATTAAAATTAGGTTGAGGGTTTGTATGTCATAGATACATATTAATCTATGTAATGAAAAATTATGTTTATAGAGTCATAAATATTTATGTCTATGTGGTTGTGTTAATATTTCTAATGCCAAGTTCATAGCATTAAGTACGTAAATATTGAGTCCTCGATCTTGTACTGTTTGGATCTAATAGCCACATAGGAAGGATACCTTGTGCCTTTTGTTCCTTTGGTCTTGACTTGTCTCACTCAACATGATTTGCTCTAGATTCATCTACTTCCCTGCTTTCCAGAGTGGCTGAACTTGCTTACAATCCCACCAGCAGTGCAGTAGGGTTCCTTGTTCTCCACAACCCCATCAGCATCTGTCATTATTTGACTTCAAATTCTTGGCTATTCTTGTTGGGGTAAGGTGGTATCTTAGGGATGTTTATATTTGCATTTCCTTTATGACCATGGATGATGAGCATTTTCTCATATGTTTTTCTGCCATTTTAAACTCTTCTTTTGATAAGTTTCTCTTTAGTTCCCTTGTCCATTTAGTGAATGGTTTGTTGGGTTTGGGGGGGATTAATTTCTTTATTTCTTTGTAGATACTGGATATTGAGCATTTGTCATATGTATTATTGGTAAATATCTTTTCCCAGTTGGTTGGCTGTCTTTCTATTTTAGTAGCTGTGCAGAAACTTTTTATTTATAGGTAGCCCCATTTATCAAGTCTCTCTCCAATCTGTTGTGACCCTGGGATTCTGTTCAGGAATCTTTTGCCTGTGCCTTTGAGTGGAATTCCAATGTCTTTCCAACTCTATCATGTAGCACTTTCAAGGTTTCTGGCCTGATATTGAGGTCTTTGTTCCATTTTGAATTAATGCTTGTGCATTAACCAACAGCGAAACTTTGCCCATGTTTCTTAGCAGCACATGGAACATACTCCAAAACAGATCATGTAGTAGTTCATACAGAAAACTTAAGCAGATCCAAGAGGATTGATATAATCCCGTCATTTTATCTGACCACAGTGGAATCAGGCTTGTTCTGAATAACACAGTAAAAGGTAAAAAATGTTCAAACACTTAGAAGCTGAATAACACACTTATGAATAACTCCTGGGCTATAGAACAAATCAAAGAAGAAATCCAAAACTTTCTTGAATGTAATGACAATCAAGATACATCACAAAGGAACTTATGCGACACAGCAAAGGCAGTTCTAAGGGGCAAATTCATCACACTAGGAGCCCATATTAAAAAGACAGAAGCAGACCATGTAAATAAACTACAGAAGAAATTGAAGCACCTAGAGGAACAAGAAAAAGTTAATTCTAAAACAACTAGGAGGACAGAAATAACAAAAATAAAATCAGAAATATCAGAGATTGAAATAAGATCTACCACACATAAAAATAATAAATTAAAATGTTGGTTCTTTGAACGAGTCTACAAAATTGACAGACCCCTGGCAAGATTAATCAAAACAAGGAGAGAGGAGACTCAAATAAACATGATTAGAGGCCCTACGGGAACAATCTTAAATAAATATAGGCTACCCACATTGAACCAAGAAGTGGTAAGCAAATTGAACAAACCAGTTTCATACAATGAAATAGCGGAAGCAATCAGGGAAATGCCAACCAAAAAGAGCCCAGGTCCAGACCATTTCACTTAGGAATTCTACAAGATGTTTAAAGATGAAGTAACACCTATACTCTTGAAACTCTTCTGAGAAATAGAAGCAGAAGGAGCAATACCAAACTCATTTTTATGAAGCTAATATTACACTCATCCCCAAACCAGGGAAAGACCCAACAAAAAAAAGAGAACTATAGGCCTATCTCTCTAATGAACACAGACACAAAATTCCTCAATAAGATACTAGCCAACAGAATCCAGAAACAAATTTAAAAAAATCATACACTACGATCAAGTAGGCTTTATCCCACAGATGAACATTCACAAATCAATTAATGTAATACATAATTATCAATAGAGCTAAGGATAAGAATCATATGATAATTTCTCTGGATGCGGAAAAGGCATTTGACAAAAATACATTAATTCATGCTGAAAGCATTAGAAAAAATAAGAATAAGAGGTACATTCCTTAAAATAATCAAAGCCATATATATCAAACCTACAACCAGTATTATACTAACTGGAGAAAGCCTGGAACTATTTACCTTAAAAGCAGGAAGCAGACAGGGATGCCCACTCTCTCCATTTCTCTTCAATATAGTGCTGTAACCCTTAGCTAGAGCAATAAGGTAAGAGAAGGACATCAAAGGGATCCACATAGGGAAAGAAGAAATTAAACTATCCCTATTCACAGATGACATGATCCTTTACCTGAGTGACTCAATAAGCTCCATTCCCAAACTCCTAGAATTAATAAACCACTTTAGCAAACTGGCTGGATATAAAATTAACCTTCAGAACTCAGTAGCCTTCTGGTATACCAACAATACACAAATAGAAGGCCAAATCAAGAAAATGATTCCATTTGCAGTTGCCCCCAAAAGAATAAAATACTTAGGAATTAACTTAAGATGTAAAGGAATTATTTAATGAAAACTATTAAAGCCTAATGAAAGAAGTTAAAGAGGACACCAGGAAATGGAAAACATCCCATACTCATAGGTAGGAAGGACCAATAGAGTGAAAATGACCATACTGCCAAAAATGATATACAAATTCAATGCAATCCCCATCAAAATCCCAAAGACATTCTCTTCTGAAATAGAAGGTATAATCCAAAGATTCATATGGAACAAGAAAAGACCTAGAATAGCCAAAGCAATTCTAGGCAAAAAGAGCAATGCAGGTGGTATTACAATACCAGACTTCAAACTCTACTATAGAGATATAATAACAATAACAGCATGGTGTTGACACAAAAATAGACCAGAAGATCAAAGGAAAAGAATAGAAGATCCAGAAATAAAACCACATACCTATAGTCAACTTGTATTTGACAAAGGAGCCAAAGATATACAGTGGAACAAACACAGCCTATTCAATTACTGATGCTGGCCACACTGGGCAGCCACATTCAGAAAACTAAAAATTGACCCTAGCCTTCCGCCATGAAATCTGACTTTTTGTGGGTAGTTTTTTAGATAGAAGTTTGTTTCCTGCTTGGTAAAATACCGGGACATTCCACCTATGTGAGGTTTCCTGGTAGGTAGAATAACAGACATGTGCTATCCTTCAGCTCCTCAGTGAGGAGACTCACGACTACTTTCTGCCTGGCTTGGTCTTGAACAACAATGCCAACAATGTTAGTCTACCCAGTAACAAAGATGACAGGCATGAACCACTGCAGCCTGACGGGAAGTCTGATTTTTTTTTTTGCAGGTGAAAGAAAGGCTACAGAAGATGGGGCCCTTTCAGCCAATGACCATCTTCCTCCGGCAGGAGATAGATAGAATGCAGAGGGTCCTGAGCCTCGTTCGCAGCACCCTGACCGAGCTAAAGCTCGCTATTGATGGTGCAATCATCATGAGTGAAAATCTGCGCGATGCATTGGATTGCATGTTTGATGCCAGAATCCCTGTGCGGTGGAGAAAAGTAAGTAGCGTCTTACTTTTGTTCTCTGTAAGCATTTACTGTCACTAGTCCTTTGAGTTGCAAGTCAAGGATGCTTATGAATAATTTGCTTAGGTCACTTCTTTGCTTAGTGATTTTAGATACATGGCTATTTCAATTATAGGTAGATAACAAGACAAATTATATGTGTGTATTAGGTACTCTAGTATGCAGTTTATACATGTAGTTTACTTGAGTTTTCATTTTATTACCCTTTCTTTGAAGGCAGGGGGTTTGGGAAAGGTTGTATTTTCCAGATCACACTTGTGAGAAGTGAAAGAATGAGAATATATGCATAAGCGCTTAGATTCCAAAGCCTATGATATTAATTCCCTTGGGGTAAATATGCCTAGATGCACGTGATTAATACATTAAAATAACATATTATATTAAAAGCTATGCAAAAACAAGAAAGACAATGTACCTGATGTGCCTATAAACATCATGCACAATGTGTCTAAATTGCTCAGGGTAATTATTGATCTTAATGTATTTGGGAAACAGTCATTGTTCTCTCCTATCCTGTAATTCCTGTGGAAATTAGGATTTTTTTTCTTCTTTACTTTTTTTTCTGGTCTCTATAGACAGGTGGGGGCTGATTACTCATTTATTCATATACAACACCTGGAAGTGTTAGTAAAATTGTATAACTGTTGATTGACAGCTGTCAAGCAATGCTGCTACTGATAACACAGGGGCATCCATACCAGTTATATCTTAATGGAAGTTCCACAAATGAAATCAGACAGAAAGATACAGGGAGAGAATGCACATATTAGTATGTGGTATAGTGTCCTGGGTTTCCATTTTTGTTCCTTAATGAGAGGAAATAAAAGAGCATATGAAAGGGACAAGATTTCAGCAAACTATCTTGTCTACCTCATTAAAAATAACTAGGGAACAGCTTCTATGGGTATTGTCCACAGAATATTGTCCATAGAATAGTTTCTATGGGTATTTTAAATTTTTATGGTGAAGTCTTTGGTTATGGTTATATATATAAACATACATACATAGATATTACACATAGATATACATTCAAATTATATATATCTATACATGCATATTCTTGTGTATGTATAAAAGTAGGTATATATATGCAATAATATGTATGTATATATATATATATATATATACATACAGGCACATATACTGTGTGTTTTGATTCTGGGTCTTGAATTCAGGGTCTAGGTGCTGTCCCAGAGCTGTTTATTGTTCAAAGTGAATGCTTGACTACTTGAGCCCCAGCTCTACTCTGGCTTTTTAGTGATTAGAGATAAGTGTCTTCTGGTCTTTCTTGCTTACTTACAGTTCTTACTTAGAACTATGATCCTTGGTCCTTATTAAGAAAGTTTTTACCTGTGCCAAGGAGACCTATTCCTTCTTGAAAAGTTTTCGATGTATCTGCTTTTACCAAAGACTGGATAGGTGGGATTGCATTAGACTGCAGAGCTTCTGTATGGCAAAAGACATAGCTAGAAAATTAACTAGAAAGCCTACAGAGTGGGAGAAGATCTTCACTAACCATACAACAGACCAAGGTCTCATATCTAAAATATATCAACAGCTTAAAAATTGAATCACTCCAAAACTAATCTCTAAAGAAACAACAACCCCATTAAAAGATGGGCCTAAGACTTGAAGAGAGTCTTCTCTGAAGAAGAAATAACAATGGCCTATAGTCACATGAAGAAATGCTCAACATTTCTGGCCATAAAAGAAATGCAAATCAAAATCACTCCAAGATTCTACCTCACTCCAGTTAGAATGGCCATGATAAAGAAGCCTATAACAACAGATGCTGGAGGAGATGCAGCCAGGAGGGATCATTACTACACTGTTGGTGCAAACTCATTCAACTACTCTGGAAAGCAGTAGGGCAGTTCCTCAAAAGACTAAACATAGAGCTCCCCTATGACCCATCAATTCCACTACTTGGCATTTAACCAATCATCCATAAACAAGGACATACTAAATCCACTAGCACAACGTTGTTCATTGTAGCACTATTTACCATAGCAAAGATATAGACCCAACCCAGCTGTCCTTCAGTTGATGAGTGAATCAACAAGATGTGGTATTTGTACACAATGGAATTCTATGCTGCTGTCAAAAAGAATGACATCACCCCATTTGTAAGGAAATGGAAAGACTTAGAAAAAATCTTATTAAGTGAAGTAAGCCAGACTCAAAGGAACATAGGCTCAATGGTTTCCCTCATTTGTCATAATCAGTAGAAACCTTGGGCTCTCATAGCAGAGATTTACAATAGATCAAAACCTAGCTATATAAGGCCATATAGTATGACACTAAATGAAAGGACCTCCAGGATATAGAAACAAAAGCCATATAATGAGTGATTGTTGTCCTTAATGTACTATGTTATTACTCATCTCTTTTGCTGTCCATTGATTATCTCATATTGCTATAGTATTTCACCTTGTTATCTGATATATTGGATATATGCGTATTTGGTTATTTGAAATTGGATAGGGAAGGGGGGAAAACAAGATGAGGGGCGGGGGTGGGAAGAGGGAGAAAGGGTATTAATGTTTGTGAAGTAATGCACCTTTTATCTGGCAAATATAATGTAACCCTTCTATTAATTACAATTATAATAAAATATATACGGAAATAAAAGAACTGTGATCCTTAGCTCTCAGCCATCTGAGTAGCCAGTATTATAGGCACACAAGTACCTGGGCACAGCAGAACATATTTAAAAATCTTAGTGATTTCTCCAGGTGATGCCATGAACATTTTTGTAAATTGAACTCCTGTTTTGTTCTCTAATCTATTGAAATTATTTACCTGGAAGATAATGGAGACCTAGCCGCTTCAATAAATAGTTTTGAATAAATAAATAAGAGACTTGTTGGGATTAAAACCTTTTAAGGATGATTTTTTTTTTTTATTTTTTGGCTAGTGCGAGGGCTTGTACTCAGGGACAGGGCTCTGTTGCTTAGCTTTTTTTTGCTCAAGACTGAAGCTCTACCACTTGAGCCACAGCTCTGTTTCTAGCTTTTGATGTGTAATTGGAGATAAGCATCTCATGGGCTTTTTTGTGCCTCTGCTGGTTTCAAATCACAATCCTCAAATCTCAGCCTTTGGCATAGCTAAGATTACACGCGTGAGTCATCCTGGCTTCTGGCTTATCATATTTTTCATAACATCAATCTAAAGAAGGAATAACAGTATGAAACTTTCCCATGTCAAACCTCAAAGGAGACTTATGATTTAGGAATGTTTTATCTTAATTTTAAAAAATGTATTCTATCAGTTTCCATGGCAGAATTAATCTTGTAATAATGAACTGTTTTCACATATGCATTTCAGGAGTCATGGCTATCAAGCACTCTGGGTTTCTGGTTTACTGAACTTCTAGAAAGGAACAGCCAGTTTACTGCCTGGGTTTTCCATGGGCGACCCCACTGCTTTTGGATGACAGGCTTTTTTAACCCTCAAGGATTCTTAACAGCAATGCGACAGGTAATTGCTCTGATGTGTTTCTGTGCTACCATAATCTTCTGCTACATTCTTTTGTCTATTCTTTAGAGTTTTAAAGACTATAAGAAGACAATGCACAAGAAGTAATGTACCCACTACTTGATGAATGTAGCTGTAACCCTCCCTTTATATCACCCTGAAAGTATAATACAATTTTTTTTAAAAAAAGACAGAATGGCTACTTCCGTTCAAAGGCAATTACATTGTGAGGAATGTAAATTTGATCACTTATTCTCAGGCTGCGAGGTGACATTTGTTATTTGTTTTGTATTTGTCTCAAGTTCATACGGTTCTTTTATTTGCACACATAGTTTAGTTAGGATGGCACAAATAGTTAATTAGGGTAGTTTTATGAGAGAATCTTTTATTCTTTAAATAGCATTCTTTCAACTTTGAACTTAGGTTATTTGGAGCTAACCTTTCATTATTGTTTTTCAAAAATTAAAATAAACCTTTAGTCATTTCCCGATCCTTTTGCTCCCCTAAACAGGAAATAACTCGTGCCAACAAGGGCTGGGCCCTGGACAACATGGTGCTATGCAATGAAGTGACCAAGTGGATGAAGGATGATGTCACTGCGCCACCCTCCGAGGGAGTCTATGTGTATGGACTGTACCTTGAAGGTGCTGGCTGGGACAAGAGGAACATGAAACTCACCGAGTCAAAACCCAAAGTTCTCTTTGAGTTGATGCCTGTCATAAGGATTTATGCAGAAAACAACAGTAAGTTGTCTTATGCAGTCAGAGGGTTTATTGAATTTGCTGACATTTGAACCCAAGATTTCACTGTAGTGGTTGTAATGTAAGTAGCGATTTTACTGTTTGGTCACCTAGCTTTATATTCATGACCATGTTTAATGACCGTTTTGTTGACCTCTAGTCACCTCCTTGAATAGGCAACAGTTCTAAAACTTTTTTGCATATCTGACAAAACAGTATCTATTATCTGTCTATCTCTATATTTACATATTGGTGAAACGTTCATGACATGCAGTAGTATCTGAATGTGAAGAGGGTGCTGAGTAAGGGTAAGAAGATACCTAGACAGAGGCATGCCTGTGAGGGGCTTACCAGGAGATGATGGCTGTACCAGCTTAGACAGGGTGGGGAGCAGTTGAGGCAGGTTGGGAAATTGAGATTGAAACTAGGGGTGTTTGGATTAATCTTATATCTAAGAATAAAATACTGGGTTCCCCTTTCAGCCTGTGAATAGAACACTTCTATGAAGCACACGTATTATTTTACTTTGACAATATTATTAGATTTAAATAGTAAAACTATTTTCTATCATTGCCTTTATGTTTCCTGGAAGCTTCCACTGCTTTCTGCTCAGCTCATTCTTCCTCAGGAAGCACTGAGTATTAGGTACTGCCATTCATTTTAGAAGTGTAGCCATTAACTTTAGAGATAGTCATGATAATGTATAGAAGTACAGATTTAACAATAGAAGCACAACAACTTGTACGACAAGTAAATTTGTAAAATAATTTCTCTTTACAAGACAGTAACCCAGATTTGGAAACTTGAACCAGGGAAAAGTATTTTTAAAACTATAAACATTTTAAGCAAGCATTTGCCACCACGCTTCAGTGCTGGGATAAAAAGATAATTATTAATCAAATCCAGCCCATAGGGATGCTCAATCTAGTGAGCAAAACCAATAAGTAGACAAATAATTAAATTGTAACTGGATACATGCTATGATAGAATCAGGCCCAAGAGGCTTTAGGAAACCTACGAGGCAAAGTACAACTATGCCTTGGAGGTTAAGGGAGATCACTTTTGAGATACAGGTGGGAATGTGTGTGATTAAGATTTAGGTAGAGATTTTACTCAGCTGAGAGACATGGTAGATCTTTCTTTGGTCATTCAGTGACTTTGCTCTAGGGATGGGCAGGCGACAGTGAAAATACAATAGGCAGAACCTCCATTCTCATGGAGCTCAGTCATAAAGCAGAAGGAAGATAGTCATGCAAGAAGCCACTCTTGTCAGATCCTTTACCTCTGCATTAGTGAATTTTCCTGCATGATAAAGTTTCCTTGTAATCCTCATATCAATATACACAGGCATTCATAGACCTGCATGGAAAGGCAAAACATTTGAGCTGCTCAAAACACGTTTCCAGCTGTGGCTAACTGCTGGATGCTTTGCTTCACCCTTTACTTCTTATCCTGTAAAAAAAAGTCCTTTTGTGATTGTGCAGACAGGTTTTCATTTACTCATTCATTTCCTTTTGTACTTAGTGCTTAAGGCACAGGGAAGCTTTCAGATGCTCTGGAGAAAAATGTACATGTGTGAACTACCTTCACATATGAGTTGCAGTGATGGTTGCCAAAAGCTCAATATTAATTAATCAACAATGCATTTAAGATGTATTGTTAAATACAAACACATGTCAAACAAGGTTTTGTATTGAATGGCTGGTAACTGGTTGCACGGTCTTATGAACAGAGGTTTGTGGCAAGATAACCTTGTATTCTCTATCAGAACAGTAGCTCAGCATTGTTGATTCAAGTTCATTGTCACTTCATGGGACAACCTATCATGAACAATGAGGATGCTCTCTAAACAAACATCCTGATTTCAGGTAGTTCTTGTTTTACTGAAACAAAGCAATGGAATGTGAATGGCTTACATAGAAAAACACATACTTGCATAAGATAACATAGGAGTTCACTGAGGAGAATAACTGAACTTAAGTCCAAGGAACAGAGCCTGACTGCACAATATCAAGAAGCAAAGGAAGAGTGCAGCAGCAACAGGCAACAATGATGTGCAGTGTTTGAGGAAGAGAAAGTGAATGCCACTGAGAAGATGGTGAAAGACAAGCGTAGAGAAGTGAGAGTGTCTGACTGTTAGCTCACAACCCATTCAGAGCATGATGAGCAAGGGCTTCAATATGGAAGTGCCTTCCCCCCTGGGGACTTTGAACATATTCTTCAACCTCTCAGTGCAAATCCAGTATTTTGTGGTTGGAGAACACTAGTGGAGGAGAATGCCTTTCAGAGACATAGTGGTTTACACCTGCGTGTGAACAGCAGTATGGGGGTGTCCCTGATGTATCCGGAGTTGCTTTGTAGACTCTCAAAAAAACCCTAACAAAACAACAGGATGAAAAAAGCCCTCTCACTGTTCTTTTTGATGTGGTGTGTACCATGCATTTCCTTAGACCTTTAGAGAGACCATTTTTTTTCTTTCCTGCAGTGCGGGCTATCAAACCCAAGACCTTGATTCTACTAGGGAAAAACTATAACCTTGTTTTCTCCTAGAATGACTGGAAAGGTTGTTGTTCTTCATATTTTACCTTTATCTGTGAAGAAGATTGGAAGTCTCAGGCAATGGGACTTGCTTACAGTTAATAAGCAGTAGAGCTGGGATGTCAGACCTAACTTTATTTGACTCTTGATTCAGCTTCTTCTACTATGCTGTCTCATTCTAAAAGTCCAGATGTGGGATTTAGAAGACAAGCTCAATTGAGGCTATTTGGAAGCAGTGGTATTTAATGAGCAGGAAAGCTTCTGCATGAAGGAGTTTCTTCAAGCAGAAGATGGGGATGAGGTGATGGTGGGAGGAGAATGATAACATTTACTGAGGACATTTTGTATGTAGATTCTGCACTCTTGTCTATGTGAGCCATATAATTTATTAGAGATACCTGGGAGAGAGTGCCCTGGGAGTGCACTATCCTGCAGGATGGAAGAAGGGAGTCAGCTCAGTTCATAGCGTTACTTAATAATAGTTTTTAGCTGAAGCTGAATGGAGAAATGGACATTTGTCTGTTAAACTTAGACAAACTAGGTAAGTTTTTGTTCTTAGGTTGGTGTCAAGTCCTAAGGGTAGTGGTTTTATAGAAATAGTGGTCAAATGTTTTTTTAGTCAGAAACAAATTAATATTTTAGGCATTTTGCTTTATCACATTGTGTCATGAAAATGTTTCTTATCAAGTGAAAGAAAACCTTTCTTACATGGAGTCATGTGTTACTTTTCTTTGCTTGTGATGGGACTATAGAAATCCAATGTAACTTAACATTGGACAACTCAGCATGGCAATGACACAGTAATAATGTCATAATACAGGGGATCTTTATTACTTGAGAACAGATTTTTATCACATAGCTCTACCCATCCTGCCATGCATCAGTCAGGGACCATACTCATTAGAACCAGGAAAGTGATGAAATAAAATAAATAAAGGAAAAGGGGATTAATATGAAGGTATTTTAAAAAAGTACAGCTTTGGTTATGTACTCTTTTCTGGTGTTAGTAAGAGATAAAAGAGGCTTGTCTTGCTAAACTGTTTTGTTGTTAAAGAAACGTTTGTTTAGTGTAAGAAATGAACATTCTTATTATAATTTTCATCCTGTATACTTCATTTTCAATTAATTTTGATAACAGAATAATGTCTAATTGAGACTAAAAAGGTGCCGCATCACTAATGACCAGGAACTACATTTAAAAACCAGAATTCTTAGAGTTAATAGCTTTTACATGAATATGATAAGTAATTTATCACTCTATGTAAATTTATTATTGAAATTCACATACAGGAATGGCTTAATTTCAAAAAACATAGTAAACTTTCTTTAGCTCAAAAATGGAGTGATCTACTACTAATTTTTAAAATTCATATTTCTCATGAGGACATTCATGGGAAAATACTCAAATTTTACTAAGTTCATTGAGATGAGCATCACCAAAACAAACCCAGAATCCTCTGTTTTCAAAGGAAGCTGAAAAGAATCAAATAGAGGAAAAAACTGATCTTTTTACAGATTCACTGTATGGATGGGGTAATATTTTTTAATATATTTTTAATGGAGGGGCTGGGAGGGGTCTTAGGGCCTCTGGAATTCATGGTGTTTTTTTGTGCTAGGGAGTTATGTTCTTAAGAATCCCCTCTGACTTGGGTCCACAACTGTAGAATTGTGGGGTGGGAAGAGGTCAGGTAACTAGCAGGCTGCCATCTCCTCATCGCTGAGCTCCACAGCAATCAATCCATTTCCAGAATAAAAATCTGAAACCCTTCCAAGGTCATAAGAAAATTTGTTTCAGGAAAATGTAAGTAAAATTTATGTGCATGTGGAGGGAGAGAAAAATGAGTAAATAACGTATCTTAAGCTTCTACTACATTCCAGACATAGTACTGTTGTATTTTTACTGTATATGCACATACATTAACTCATTGCATCATTGAAACAGCTCTAAAGTTTCTCATCTCCATTTTGAAGACGGAGAAATTAAAGTTGGGTGACATTAGGCCATTTGTCGATGATTCTTGGTTAACACATGGCAAAGCTGGCAGTGGAGTTTGCCTATAGTGGGTGCAAGTAGATCTCTGGGAATTCTTGTGGTTATTGTTTAGTTTCAGACTCTGCAATGAGGGAGTTCCCTTGGATAATCTGGGGTGATGTTTGAAACACAGCTGACCTTAAATGGAGGATTTCTGTCTGACACATCAAGGTCAGGGATGTGTTTTCCACTGGTACCTTGTGATGGAAGCTACGAGGATTTACAATGAAAGTCTTGGCCCTCTATGAGTGGAACTTGCAGGCTCATTTTCAAGCTCAAGCTTCTCATATTTCAAGCTCAAGGTTCTCATTCTCTCTTCACCAAAAAAGGACTGTGAGCCAGAGCCAGACATCATAGAGTTGCTTTCCAGGTTATTTGACCCTAGTACTTAGCCAAGTGGCTTTGATAGAGTCTCAACTATGCCCCAAGTTGAACTCGGGTACTTTATTTTCCCTTTTTCCTGCATAGATATAGAGGTCCCGATGCACAACACATATCCAGAACTGCAGAGTTTGAGTACACAATGGGCTTTGGGTCCATTCAGGCCAGGGTTGATTCTAGAGTGTGTCACTAGATTTATGACGTTGTGTTTCAGTTTTTCAATTGGTAAAGTGACTTATAGTAGTAACCACCACAGAGGTGGTGAGAGACTAGAACTGACAACACTGAGCAAAGAGCGGATAGATGCCAAGGAGTAGGATTGCTGGGACACAGGGGAGCTCTGCTTTCCAGAGTGGTTGAACGAGTTTATACTCCCACCAACAGTGTAGTAGCAGTCCCTCCTGGCCACATCCATGCCAGAATCTGTTGTTAGATTTCTTGATCCTGGCCATTCTAACTGGAGTGAGGTAGAATCTCAGAGTTGTTTTGATTAGCATTTCTTTTATGGCCAGAGATGTCGAGCATTTCCTTATGTGTCTATAGACCATTCTTACTTCCACTTTAGAGAAGTCTCTCTTTAAGTCTTTAGCCCCCCTTTTAATGGAATGGTTGTTTGAGGATTTGTTTTTGAGAGATTCAATTTTTTTAAACTTCGGGTATGTTTTAGATATGAGGCACTTATCTGTTGTAAGGCTAGAGAAGATCTCTCACTTTATGGGTTTTCTATTTAACTTGCTAGTTATGTCCTTTGCCACACAGAAGTTCTGTAGTTCAATGCAGTTCCATTTATCCAAAACTTTCTTTAATTGGTTATGTTTCTGTGTCTTTATTAAGAAAAAGTGTTTTGTTTTTTTTTACCTATACCAGAGACTCCTAGTGTATCTCCTATTTCTTCCTGTGAAGTTTTCAGGGTATCTGCTTTTACCTCAGGGTCTTTGATCCATTTTGAATTAATTCTGGTGCAGGGAAGACATATAAGGATCCAATTTAATTTTTTTTCAGGTACTTAGCCAATTCTGCCAACACCATTTGTTAAAGAGGCTGTCTTTTCTTCCATGTTATTTTTTTGCTTCATTATTGAAGATTAGGTAGCCATAGGTCTGTGGGTTGACTTCTGAGTTTTCAGTTCGATTCCATTGGTCCTCAGGCCTGATCTTTTGCCAGTGCCAAGCTGTTTTGATTATCATAGCTGTGTAATAGATATTCCTCCAGTATTATTCTTTCTGATAAGGAGGTTATTTTTTGCTATATGAGGTCTTTTTTAAATCTGATATGAATTTTTGGATTGCTTCCTCTGTTTCATTAAAGAAAGATACTAGAATATTGATGATTATGACATTGAATTTGTGGATAGCCCTTGGCAGGATTAAAGTACGAGATTTTTAAGATTAAAAAAATGACATTTACAAGAGTAACTGTCTACGCATTTAAATGTTATTAACATCAAGAAAGTTTTTTAAAAAAGGAATGATTTGGAAACTTATAATAACATTGTTATTTTGAATATTTAAAAAAGTGTACCTAATGTATGCTAATGTGTGGTAAAAATGTAAAATAGAGAGGGAAGTTGCATAGCTAGATAATAAGATTCTTCCAAGGAGTTTTATTATTATATATATATATATCATGTGTATATATACATATATTAAAATAAATTAAATTATAGAGTTCATACAGAAGGTTTTATAACTTCTTTTGTTCAGCTATTTCTGGAGTCCTAAGGCTTTAAAAATATGTCACTGATTTGTCCTAGCTACTAGCATGCTTATTTTCTTCTTCGAGCTCCTTGTCTAAGCAGGGGATGGTTGCAGATCAGCTATGTGACGGTGTCATATCTGGCAGCATTTCTGTTGCAAAACTCTTTCCACTTTTCTAGTCCTGCTGCTGAAGCTGGTGGCATACTGTGACTTGGCAGGTGTACCTTCAGTCTGAAGCAATTAAAAATAAATAAAATTAGCTAACTGTTTCAGGGAACAATCTCCATCTGCTTATTGAAGATTTCTGTGAATTTTAAATTCCAGTTTATTTTGGAATTCAAATCCAAGTAGTCAAACGCATTATAAAGTATAGTTTTTCTAATTATCACAAAGCTTGGATGTCATACACTGATGTCTTACTTCAGGGTTTATGAAGTTTACCAAAGATTTATCAAATCAAATTTTCCATAGAAAGAACAAGTTGTTATATATTTATTACAGGTCTACTGGTCCTAGGATTAAGGAATTTTTAAGTATCAGTTAGCAAAGTTAAAATTCCATGATTCAATGTCATTCACTTGACCAGAATTTTTAGTAGGTACATACCTAATGGCTATTGCTAATAATGACTGAAAAAAGCATCCAGGCTTGAGAATTAGGAGTTATCTTATTTTTAGTTGTTCCTCATGATCAATTTCATGGGCATAAGTAAATGCTGAGTTTTAAAATATTGCAAAGTATCTGTGACTTTGTTGTTTTAGAAGAGGATTTCTCAGTTTTGCTACTATTGATATTGCTGGTCTGGATAAAAATTGGATAGTTCTGTTCCTGTCCTCTACCCTCTATATCTGTCAGGCCGATAGGTGTTATAGCCAAAAATGTCCCCAGATGTTGGCCAACATTCCTTGAGCCACCTCTAGTTAAGAATCATAATTTCAGAATACTCATTGACAATTGAAACTTGTGTCTCATATTTTGGTGAAATGTTTAACTTTTTCCAGTCAAAGTAATTGCATTGAGAGTGGATTAAAAAGGTGGCATAGCAGAATTAAAGTCCCGTGGGGTCAAATAGGGAGATTTTTATGTTTTGGTAGTGCATTGCTTTTGAAATTTGTTAGGAAAGATGGTTAAATTATTGAGCAAATTAGTTGTTGGCAGTACATTCATTCATTCTGCTATATTAAGATTGTCTCTATGTTTCAGTGCTTACTTTTATTATACTCATTCACCACCAAAGTAAAGTCTTCCTCTTATGTATAGATGATTTCAACTCATTGCTATACCAAGATCATATAAAATTAATATTATATTGGCTTTTTAGGAGAATTCAAGGATGTTTTCACACATAAGTTTTTTTGTTGTTTGGTCCCGGGGCTTGAACTCTGAGCCTAGGCATTGTCCCTGAGCTCTTCAGCTCAAGGCTACCGCCCTTCCTCTTGAGCTACAGCCCCACTTCCCATTTTTAGTGGTTAGTCTTTAGTGCCTGGGCTGGCTTTGAACTGCGATCCTCAGATCCCAGCTTCCTGAGTAGCGAGGATTAAAGGTGTGAGCCACCGCACCCAGCACATGTAAGTTTTTGTCCTTAAAATTTTTGTATTCTGGAAGAGACAATAAAAGACCACACTACTCCTAGAGATGGAAATCAGGAAAAACTACTGTGAGCACAGTTGGTTTCACAAGAAGCTAATGAAGCTGAAACTCTCAGGCTACTCCCAGTTAGGACTCCTTTTACAGCCCACTGAGTATCTGCATATTCTTACTCATGTTCTTGGGGAGATTCTGTACAATGGTGTAGGTTCAGTGCCCTCCAGAGGCTCACATCAGAGAGGATGCTTGAAGGAGGGGCTGACACAGGTTGTCTTCCTTGGTGTATGTGCTTTGGGGATCCATGGTCACTCTGCTATTCCAGAATGGAAGAGTGGCACCTCAGCAAATGCATTTCCCATGGCCTCATATACGTTTTGGCTCTCTACTCCAAAGGGGACTCCGAACATGGGGTTTGGACAGCAGGACCTGTGATTTAAGATGGGATGCACAGAAGGTTGAACAACAATGATGATGATAATAATAATAATACTTACAGAATAAAGCTGGATTAAAAGTGGCAGGCTACTTGTGCCACAGGCAAGGCATCATGGTAAAAGAAGGGCGATGCATATAGGAATTGATGGGGAAAGCAAAGAGAATGGGGTAAAGTGAATGTTGATTGACTGGTAGAAAAGACAGAGGAGTCATGTGGGAAGTGGTGTCTGTAAAGGTCATGAGGCGAGGGGTTGGATGGGCCAGTCTAAGGGTGTCTGGGTGTATTTTCACACCTAGTGTGACAGTGACAACCCCAGGGTAGGAAGTGTGTGGCCTTTGGGGTTTTCCTCATCTTACCAAACCCCTTTTTCTTTGAAATGATCTTTGGAAGGGTTGCACAGCCTGGCTTGGCATCAACCCTGAGATGCTTGCCAGGCATTTATCGAGATCTTTGCTGAGATGTTTATGTAAAAATTTATGTAGATGTTTTCTCTTATGAATTCTTTTGTAGCTGTAAGAGATCCTCGGTTTTATTCCTGCCCCATCTACAAGAAGCCCTTTCGGACGGATTTGAACTACATTGCTGCCGTGGACCTGAGGACAGCGCAGTCCCCCGAGCACTGGGTGCTCCGTGGGGTGGCCCTTCTCTGCGACGTCAAGTAACGTCTCTGCCTCTCCCCTGCAGTGCTTTGGAAGACTCAAGCTCCCTGTCCGCCTGCCTGTACTTCCCTAAGAGGGCTGGGCTGCACATGAGCCAGGGTTTTTGTGATTCCCCAGTTCCTTAGTCCAAGGTTTAGTTACATTTACAGCTTACCAGGGAAGGATGGCTCTCCAGCTTCTCCTAGTGTACTTTCTTCTTATTTCATTCTGAAGACTGGCGTGGTTAACCAGCCAGTCTTTCCCTTGAAGGGATTCTCTGTTCACACTGGTGGTGGCTGAGTTCTCTCAGGTAACTCTGCCAGTCTGCCTTGGTTTTTGTATCCACTGACTTTTTGCATTTAGGTCAGATTACAAGAGAGTTGCTTTCTGGGCTTTCAGCAGACATTAAAAATATCTTTTTAAAAATGCAAAGAGGATGAATAATAGGTTAAGAATATAAAAAGACAACATTTGTAAGTCTGTAAAATAAACATATAGAATAATGTTCAATCCCATTTTACATAGCAATGAGAAGATAATTTATGTCTGTAGTAATAATTAAGGCTAATAAACATATAGTACAGTGCTTCTAAAGCTAATACATATATAAATTGTTAGAGCAATGTTATGACCTACTTTATAAAAGTAGTGTAACTGGATAGACTTTCTTATATTTTCTTTCTTATATTTTCCTTCTTATTTTCTCCACATTGATGTGGAAAATGATATAAATATTATGTAAAGTTGTATTTAATAACAGAAAACAATGGAAATGCACAATAATAATAATAATTGCTCAATAATAAACATGCTAATGGGAATTAATGGTATTAGGCAAATAAGTAGCATGACATGAAGGTTTTATTATGTGAAAATGGCAAAGTGACAGTATATAAAATATTAGGTTACAATGTGATAACAACTATGTAATGAACTTGCAGGTAGGCATGTGGGCAAAAATTAAAAACATGGAAAAAATTACGAAGAGGTATTATAGCATGAAGGGGATTATAGCTCTCTTGAAAAATTTGATGAGAAGAAAATAGTGTAGGACACACATTTATTTTAGATGGTATGTAGGGATTTCACAAAGTTTTTTTAATTAACTAATAAAATAAAGACAAGGAACTTTACATTTACTTTTATTTTAAATTCTGGTTATAAATCATGTACTGTTATGCAATCTATTGAGTAGAAAACTTGGGCAGTATTAATTAGACTTGTGGTTTATGCATGTTTGATTAGCTTAAGTTCTGTTTAGCTCTTCTTGCTGGTCCCTCTCAATGGCTTCAGTCCAATTGATAGCATTTTATATTAACTATGATGAGCATCTTGAGAAGTTTATGAGATTATTAATACATTTTGGATGATACTGTTTTCACTAGAACAGCTTATTTTAGTACAGATTGACACACCAGTTTACTTGTGAGAATTGTGGCTAACATGTTATTTTGAACAACAAATATTGAACATGTGACTGTGATACATATTAATAAAGAATTGTTAGCAAATTCCTGTGTTTGCATTATTATTTATTAGAAAGGAAGAAAATTTCCCTTAAGCATCTAGAAAAAAGGATTCTCAAAAATGTGTTTTTAGCAAATAAAATGTGGATGGAGAATTCATATATCTGTGGTACATACCTGTTAATATGTATGTAGAGGTCTCAGAGAATCAAAGTAGAAAAGAACACCATTGGAACAACTAGAATTTTTTTTGTCAGTTTTGGGGCTTAAACTCTGGGCCTGGCCTCTGTCCCCAAGCTCTTCATCTCAAGGCTAGCTCTCTACCACTTAAAGCTACAGCACCACCTCTGGTTTTCTGGTGCTTAATTGGATATAAGAGTCTCACAGGCTGTTCTGCTCAGGCTAGCTTTGAATGGTGATTCTCAGATTTCAGCCTCCTGGGTAGCAAGGATTACAGCATGAGCCCCTGGTGCTCAACTACAACTAGAAATTTTAAGAAATGAATTAAACAAGGAATGCGCTGCTGTGCCCCAGCAGCTCTGCTGAGGTGCGCTGAGCAATCTCCTGAAGAATTGGTTAAATTTGCTGGGTGATAGAGCGTGCCTGACTACTTTGGTAGGAGAAAACCAATTGCAACCACTGCTGAGTGATAGAGGAACTGGTTTTTTTTTTTTTTTTTTTCTATATCCTTCTCAGCACTCATTTATTGAAGCTTTATTTCTCATCTCCTGCTGGTCAGGCCTTCTGCTGCACTGGTGCTATAATGGTGAAAACATCAGCATCTCAGTGCCTGATCACACGGAATTCATCTCAGAGGAGTAGAGGTAGGAAACAAACAATCAGTCAGGTGTGTCATTACATGGAATGCCCGGTTTCAGAGCATGATATACATAAGATGTATAGAAAATGGTTTCAAGACTGAGGGTTAAGTACTATGAAGGAAAGTACCAGAGTCCATGAGTATGATTAACAGCATAACAATGTTCTTATCTGTGGGTCAGAGATGAGCAGGCATGTTGCCATTTAGTTTAATTCTGGGGATTGAACCTCCTGTCTTGGTCACATTAGGAATTGAGGTCACAGCCCTAAGAACCATGAGGCTATTTTAACTAAGGACACTGAACATAACAGGGGAGGCATTCCTGAGAGCTGGGCTGCCGCTGCATAACCTTGCCAGTCTTTTCTCTCATCCTCTTTCTTTTCTGTCTCCCATAGCTGCACCCTTTCTGTGTAAAACGGGAAAGAGAAAGATTTGCTTCACAAAGAACTGCCCTTCTATGCATTGGGCGTGGTTGCCTCATTGATCCTTCCCTGTGCTCTGAACTTTCTTTTCAGTGACCTTGGTAAACATGGAATCATCTCAGCAAGATCAAGATGGTGTGTCCCCCAGAGGACTCTGAACAACCCTGGTCCAGCCGTCAGTGAACAGCAGCTCTACCCTGCATGCTGTCGGCCTGCAGCCGTCGAATTGGATTAGGCCAAGGAGAAAGAGTTCTGAGCAGATGACACAAATGTCATTTATATGTGAAGGAGAGACAGGAGAAAGAGAAATAGTTAATAGCCACAAGTTGTGGGGACTCTCCTAGTCCCTAAAGGGAGAAGCTGAACTTGGTGCCTGAAAGAAAAGCGACAGGGCAGCCTGGCCTGGAGCAAAGGGATTCAGAAATCCTTCCCCTCATCCTCCCCCTCCTCGTTCTCCTCCTCCTCCTCCTCTTCCTTCTCCTCCTTCTTCTCTAGTCCCAGGTCTGGGAAAAAAAAATAAAATAAAAAAAGGTTAGGAAAGCTGCCAGACCCTGAGTTCAAACACCAGGATGGACACACACACACACACACACACACACACACACACACACACACACACACACACGCACACACAGTCTGAGCCTTACCCTTGGCAAATAATTGAGGATCTACCTAAGTAATGACCAGAACAAGAAGGGTCAGAACCCTTCAAGCAAGAGCCTGTCTAGCAAGCATGAAGTCTTGAGTTCAAACTCAAATACTTCTATAACTGATATACTATTCCTCAAATACTACTGTAACTAATATACTATCCCTTGTCCCCTGGATTACGAACATTTCAAATGCTAACACTACTATGGTCTAACGTAATGCCTTAAAGGATTTCATTTCAAAGTCCTCAAAATCCTCTCAGCAACTCTTTCTCAGAGACATCCAGAAAACCAGTCTGCATCTGGCTAATGAGTATGCCTTCCGCACCTCCTTTGTTTGTGCCTTCTCTGATTTAGGACTCCATTTAGTTTTTCCAAAGTTTTGGATTTATAGGCACACTTAATTGTTTCCTCGTTTTAGCTTATGCTGGGTGGGTTTAGAGCCAAGATCAGGAGCCTTGTCCCTCTCCTTAATTTGCAAGCCAAATGGTGTTTTTCATTGGGCAATACATTATTGCTCCTTGCTGTGTATCTTGTGAGTATAGCCAAGATGTATGCGCAGCATGACGCCTTGCCCTGTTCTAGTAATGTTTTATGATTACCATAATACCTTTCTTCATTTATTTCTTCACTTAGGCTAATATGCACAGCATTCACACCAAGTGCAATGCAAAACTGATTTACTTGGAAAACCAATGAACTTTTCCTCACTACTTTGGGCAAGAGTTAGTTTTAATAAGGCCACATAGCCTATTCATTCAGACTAGCTGAAAAGAGAGAAAGATTAAAAGTGATGAAAGACACCAAAGAGACGGCCTGAAAAGTCACAGATTGGAGTGATTGATGAAGAACTGAGAATCACGACCTGCACTTGTGGCTGATACTGAGTACCCCTCCTCAGCCGAGAGAGCAGTTTTATATTCCTTCACTCCTGACCTTGCTCAGCGCAATCAGCTGTGATACATCCTTTATGATTTATTAATGTAAGTATTTAAAGCAAATCCCAGGATACCTGTAGCAAAGGAGCTTATAAAACATCTTAATGTTTGATCGTTTAAAAATATTTGCCTGTATTAATGAAATTTTTTGCTATTCTAACAAACAAGGAAAATGGTTTGAGTGTTTTTGAAACATCACTAGTTGCTAACACTCACATTTCGTATGTACTGATGCATTATTTGTATACACTGATACTAAAGGTATCCAAGTGGTACAAAAATGAGGGGCTTTGAAAAATATGACCAGGGTAAGCTGAATCCTATTCTTTTTTATTTTTAAATTTATTTAGTTATTGTTGTTATTTAAAAGTGATGTACAGAGGGGTTACAGTTACATAGATCAGGCAATGAGTATGTTTCTTTCTAAGCACTTTGTCTCTGCCCTTGTTTTATCCCTCTTTTCCTTCCTGGCCCCCTTCTCCCATGAGTTATATAGTTCATTCAATGTTAGACATATTTTCTTGCGTTTTATTTTCAGTGTTATGTTTCATGAGTTTTGTACATAAACTCAGGATACTTTTCCTTATACTGTTAGACTCTCCCTTTTTAAACATAATTATATTTTATTTAGTAGGGGTGAAGTATACAGGGATTATCCTATTCTTGAGAGAAATATTTGGGTTATCTTAGAAATTAGAAATTTGGGCATTAAGTGTAAAAAAATTAAGTTAAGTACCTATATGTCTTTGCTTCAGCTTGCTTTGGTTTATTCTACTTAACTTTTTCTAATCAATTTTCATGCTGCTAAACATCATCAATAGTCTTCTGCAGGAAGAAAAAACAAAATACATGGTTTAACTCATTATTAGTACCTATAAGATGAGAAATTCACATAACTGATGAACTTGACCTCAATATAGAGTGGTGATATATGTTACCATTACTTATATCTATATCTATATTTATGTCATCTTTCACTATAACATATCTCCTTATATTAGTCAACTCTAACGAAGAATAAAATATGTATTTTACAGGAAAATGCCTGAAACTGGAAATTATCATTTTGAGCAAGATAAGCCAAGCTAAAAATGAGAAATAGCTTATGTTTTGCCTTCTATATGTAATGTACCTAAAATGAAGATGATAAGAAGAAGACATACATGTACACAGGGTTTTCTGTGATGGATCAGCAACAAAAAAGTGGTGAAAAATGATGCTTCTTGAGGTACAGAAATCGTAGGAGATACATATGTTTCTCTTTGTAGTGTAGCAAATTTCAAGGCATGCTAAAAGAATCTCATATCCCATATATTCACTATCCCTTGGGTGAGTTAATAAGAGAATGCATGCCAAGTAAAATGACTTCCAGCATTCCTTGCATTCCAGATTTCTCCACTGAGACCCAAAGTAAAGATCAATGGCTCTTGGAGAAGTATAACCTCTCCACATACTAACCTCAGTAGCCTTTCCCTCCATTGTGAAATCTCACCCATTAACTTCTCATGGAGCAGCAAAGGTTCTTGTTTATATACGGGGCATTCTGAAAGTACAAGTTTGTTCATAATTTCAAAATCAACTGGAATTATTGGGGGGTATTCCTTACTCCTCACCTTAATGGAAATTCAAATGTGATGGTTAAGATGAAAGGAATTTCTAAAATATTTTCAGCATTTCTGACATATAATTCTGTCCAGTGTGAGTTACTAAATGTTTAGTTAGTAGGTAGAGACTATTGAGCGCTTTCTACATCTCCAACAAAGGGTTTATGCTGTGAATTTGCTCTGAGTAGACCAGATTGGAGGAGTATCCAAAGATTTTTCTACAATCCTTACATTCATAGGGTGGCACTCCAGGGTGAGAGTTCATATGTGCCGAGTCTGGCTTGAGGAACTGGTGAAGTCTTTCCCACAGTTCTTATACTTCTTAATAGGAGTTGTCTTGGTGTGAATACAAATGTGTTAATATGAAAAATATTGAAATAATTCACTGCATGCCTCACCTTCAAATGGTTGTACTTACTATGAGCTTTCCCACACTTCTTGTATTCTTAGCTGTGCCTCAAGTGTGAGTGCTCACCTGTTCACAGAGGTACAAGGAGTTGGGAAAGACTTTCACACTCTATTAGAAGAATTCACATGCTGATAAGCATAAGGGGACAAACTGGTGAACATTTTCCGACATGTCACATTTATAGGATCTCTACTGTGAATTCCTTCATGTATGGGGACCAAGCATGCGAGACTTTCCCACACTTGTTATATGTACAGGGTATCTCTGTCTCTGTCTCTCTGTCTTTCTCTGTCTCTCTGTCTGTCTGTCTCTCTGCCTCTCTCTCTCTGGTAAGGTCACGCATGTCCATGAAAGTGGGTAGAGGAAGCACAGAAAGCTTTCCCACACTCACCCCATAAACAAAGTCTCTCTCTACTGTGATTTCTCATGAGTCTTTGAAGATTGGAAGAGGAAACATGGAAATTTTTTTCAGACTCCTCTCCTTACCTTTCTAGAGTCTCTCTTCACTGTGAGTTCATGAAAATAGAAGCAGGAAGCTTCTATACTTGTCATATGCACAGAGTCTTTCTCCATGGTGAGTTCTCAGATGTGTGTGTAGGTAGGATGAGGAGGCATGAAGATATTCTTACATTCCTTACATTTACTGTGTTTGTCTCTACTATGAGTTCTCACATTCCTGTGGAAATAGGAGGAGCAAGCATGAGACTTTCCCACATTTATCACATTTACAGTGTCCTTCTCCACAGTGAGTTCTCACATGTTTATGAAGGTAGAAGGATGAAGCATGGAAGATTTCTTTTTGTACTCTTTCTAGAATCTCTCTCCCTGTGAGGTCACTCATGTCCATAAAGGAAGAAGGAGACTTTCCCACACTCAAGGCATTTACAAAGTATCTCTGAAATGTGAATTCTTATATGCCCATGAAAGTTGGAGGAGGGAGTATAGAAGTTTCATGTTAGGAATATGTCCCATTCTTGATGCATCTGGAGTATCTGTCCCCTGTGAGTTCTTCCTACATGGTTATATAGAAGTGAAGTGCTTGTTTTTATTCATCTTCTTTAAATCTATTTTTGGATTATTCCTAATGTATATTTTTTCTTCATGTCCCATGTTCTGACAGTTTTTAAATATCTCATCATGAATTTAAGCACAAGCCTTTTCTTTTTGACATGATTTTAGCCTCCTAGTTTTGCCTTTATTTGTTTATTTCTATTGTTGAGCAATCATTTGTTTTTAGGACCAAAATATAAATCCTTTAATTAAATATAAATAGTTATATCTAATATTTAATAATTTTAAATTTTCTTTTTACCTACTTATTTCTTGTTTTTTTCCTTTTGCAGCTATCCACACATAGCTGCATATTGAGACTTCTTGTCTACACTTTTATTCCAAAAATGTTTACCATTTGCTACCTTATTTATTTACCAAAGAACCACAAAATGTCACAGTAATTCCCTTTCAAGCTTCAATTTCAAAGAGCATAATTTCTGTTTTTCCCCTTCATTTCCCATGGAAGACTGATGAGTATTTTTTCTTCGCAATTTAGAAACTTAGGTAGTGTGGTTGGCATACCCTGGTCACTCAACCCTTTCACTGTCTCTCCCTTCGCTTCTTTTCACTCACTTAATTAGTATTTATTCGTGGTACAAAGGAGTTTCATCCTGATGTTTCTGTAGACAAATACAATGTACTCCAGTTAAACCCAGTCACTCTATCATTGTCACTTATTTTTCCTCTCTTTCTTATAAGAACATCAAAGAATTTCATTATTCTACTTTCATATAAATACTTCAAGCATATCGTTCCCCCCTCTAAGTGTCTGCTCATGTCATAGTCCCCTTTCTTAGTGACATCCACCTGCAAACAGAATTTTTTTAATTAAAGAATTTATTAACATTGATTTTTACATCATATTTCAATTGACATGTTTAACAAACGAGTATTCAAGAAGGGAATCTCTATATACAATCACTGGCACTTAGTTTTTAGAACATAATCAAAATTAGGCTAAGGGTTTGTATATCATAGATATGTATTAATTTATGAAATAAAAAAATTATGTCTATAGAGTCATAGGTTTTTATGTCTATGGAGTTATGTTTATATTTCCAATCTACCCTGAACATCATAACCCAAGATATGATAAGGACACCTGCTCAGCTATGTTTATCTCTGCCTTATTCACAATAGCCAGGTGATGGAAACAATCCAGATGCCCTACTGCAGATGAATGGATACAGAAAATGTGATACATATATATATATATATACACACACACCCCCCCACACACACACATATATATATATATATATATATATATATACATAGCCAACAGACAAGATAAAATAATAGCATTCGCAGGGAAGTGGATGAATCTAGAGCAAATCATGTTGAGTGAGACAAGTCAAGACCTAAGGAACAAAAGGCGCATGGTATCCTTAGTATGTGGCTCTTAGATCCAAATAGTACAAGAGAGAGGACTCAATATTTGCATATACAATGCTATGGATATGGTATTGAAAATATAAACAAACAGAATATTTTATATCCTTTCCTTTAGGTTTAAGGGATACATTATACTTATAGAAAATGTATTTAACTCTACGGCTTATTTTACTTAGCATCATAATCCCCATCTTCACCCACTTTTCTGCATCTGACATAACTTCATTCGTTTTGTGACTGATAATACTTGGTTGTGGATACAAGCCACATTTTCTTTGTTCATTTGTCAAATGATGGACACCTAGGATTTAAGACACATATTTCTTCATGTAAATGTCTGTTACTTATGAAACTGTTCCTTTATCTGTTTGTCAATTGGGTTACTTAATTCTTTGGTGTTTAAATTGAGAGCTCTTTATCTGATGTATAACGTGCAAGGACTATTTTCCCTTTAAAAAGTTTCTTTTAAACTTTTCTTTGCCTTAGATCTTGCATGAATTTAAGAGTTGTATAATGCTAAATTCCAGCTATCTACAACAACAAATCTTCCAAAGATTTTGAACAGGAAAAGTATCTTCATGCAAGCAAAGATAAGGGAGAAGGGATAGCAAAGAAACCTTTTTATGTTAACCCTGGACTTACAGTTTAGGATTCAAAAAGTACATTAATGTGCTTTTCTGTAAAGTATGTTACATAGCCATTTACTATGTCCTAAGACTTTAGAGAGCACACAGTGGGTGAGGAAGCACATTGGGTCTGTTCCCCAGAAGTCTCTGCACCCCAGGAATTCCTAGTGTAATTTTGTTCATGCTAGTCCATCATTTACTGTCAGCTGTATGATCCTCCTTACAAAGTTTCTACATCTATCTATCTATCTATCTATCTATCTATCTATCTATCTATCTATCTATCTATCTATCATAGATCTCCTGGTATAATTTGTGAAGTTGGTAAAAGGATCAACTAGTTGCTTGAATATATTAATAAAATGACTTTGTCCTTATAGAACAATTGTAAAAGTGTCCAATAAAACCATGATACAAGTATAATCTTTGCCTTTTGTGTTTGTCTATCATTTATAGACAAAAATATTGACAGACAATGTCTTTAGGAAGATAAAAATCTATTTTCTGTCCATGAACATGGTTATAAGAGATCTCTAATTTTCTGTCACTGCATAACTTTAGGGCTACTGTTTTAATTTCTCACAATATGTTTTTAGACACGATGTCTCTGTTGTGAAACAGTTATTCTTTTTACCCTATCAAAACCATTTTTTTCTCAAATCTCTATGCATTCTAAATCACAGCATTGAATTCACCACCTTGTTTACTGTAGGCAACAATACTTCTTTTCCCTGAGAGTGGTGGCACTCATCTGCCATTCCATCTATGGGAGAAGGAATATAAACAGGAGGAGGAGGATCCAGGCTGGGTGCACCAAAATGTGAGGCCCTAACTCAAAAAATAATCAGAGCAAAGAGGTTTGGACGTTTGATTTAAGCAGTAGCACACTTGCTCTGGAAAGTGCATAGGCACAAATTAATCTGAGACATTAAAAAGTTTTTTTAAGAAACATAATATCAAATTAGATATCAAATAACGATCATATCTCATTTATATTCCAGAAAAGCCATGTGCGGGATCAATTACCTTCACTCTACATATGAGAAAATGGACACTCAAAACAGTTAATTAAATTTAGCCACATTTACAGAGCAAGTAAACAATGTAGAGTGCCTAGTTGCAGAATTTATGTTTATTCTTCTGCATGTCCAAGATTCAGTTCCAGCTCCCCAGTGGTACTATTAACTGCTGTTTATCTGCTTATTTACCTTGTAGACAAATATTTGCAGTTCTTTCTTGACCTTCATGTTAACTCAAGGTTAGATAGCCCTGATTGCTCATTTCTTCCCTGTAGTACCAATGTCTGAATTCAGGTTCTCATACTTAGTCTGTTGGTGTTTTGCCACCAGAACCATACCTTAGATTTGGCTCTTGGCTGGTTGTTTTAAGGATTATAGGCATGAATCATTGGTGCCTGGCTGACAAAATATTGTGATTCCATTCTCTGTGAGCTGGGCTCCAAAGTTGCAATTTTTTGTTGAAAAATGAAAATTTTTATACACTACCTTGATAATAAATAAAATGATAAAAAATGTAAAAGTAGATACCAAACACACATGTACTGAAAGAATATCCATCAAATCAAAGCCTAATGGTAAAATGTTATCACGAAGTTCTTATGAATATCTCCTCCTTAAAAGAAATAAAACCATCCTTATCTTCAAGAAAAAATAAATAAAAATGAAGAAAAAAGGAAAATAACAATTTAAAGTGTCACACGATGGCAATTCCGTGTCCTAACACTACCAGTCACCCATGAGGATTATATTTATGGTTTGTTTCATCTATTCCTTTAGAGGTTTGGCAGAACCCATTTTATGCATTGTTTCCCTGGCAGTATGTAATTTCTATTTAGAGTATTTATCACTCCTTTTTTTTCTTTTGATCTATCACTCTTACGTTTGTCTTTTAGTATAGTTGTGTGTGGGTAGCTCCAGAATCATGTTAAGTCACTTATGTATTAAATTATATAGTTTAGCTCCCTGGTGAGTTAGACTGTTTTTGCTAGTTTTTGTATTTTGTGATTTAAAAAAAATATATACATTGAGCCAGGCGCAGTGGCTCATGCCTGTAATCCTAGCTACTCAGGAGGCTGAGATCTGAGGATCAAGGTTCAAATCCAGCTAGACACAGAAGGACCAGAGACTCTAATCTCCAATTAACTTCTGGAAAACAGAAAGTGAGGCTTGACTCAAGGTTAGGGTGGTAGTCTTGAGCTGAAGAACTCAGGGACAGCTCCCAGGCAGAGTTCAAGCCCCATTACCCACAAAATACACACACACACACACACACACACACACACACACACACACACACACAAAGCCAAGAATGAGTAGGTAGGAAATTCTTTCTCTCAATCTTTCTCTCTGTCTCTCTCTCTCTGTCTCTGTCTGTCTGTCTGTCTGTCTGTCTGTCTCTCTCTCTCTCTCTCTCTCTCTCTCTCTCTCTCTCTCTCTCTCTCTCTCTCTCTCTCTCTCCCTTTCCCCCTCGCTGTCCTGGGGCTTGAACTCTTAGCTTGTGCTCTGTCTCTGAGCTTTTGCACATGGCTAGTACTCTACTGCTTGAGCCATGTGCCACTTCGTCAATGTAAATTTAATCTTCCAGTTCATTATGGATGGGCATGGTTTTACTTTTAATCTCTATCATTTCCTAGAAAATTCCTACTGGTAAGAATACCTGATTTTTCATTCAGGATTTTTATCATATATATCCATTAATTTCCTTAAACAAAAAAATGTGCTTGGAGTACCTCAGAAAAGGGGACCCTATGTAATCATTTTTATCTATCATTTCGCACCACTTAATAAATGCCACACATTATGATAAAGACTGTGTATGTTAACTTATTCATAATTCTTACAACTATGTCCCATTGATACTTTGGCATGTCCAGTATATGGACTTGCTCAAGGTCATGTTGATAGTAAATGGAAGTCTGTTTAATTATTATGAGTCCAAAAAGACATTATGAGTCTGGCTTTCATACTGTTTCTCCGAGTTGGAGGCTGGGCTCAAGCCGTCTTCAAAGGACTCACTGATGGTGGTGACATCTTCAACTTAGCTCCCTGGAGGCCGAAGTAGAAGGATCAAAATATTGAGGTGATTGTGCCATGAGGTATTAAGATGCCCATGACCCTTACATGGACAAATCATTGCCTAGCGCACGGGGAGGGGAGAAGCGTTGAAATATGAAAGACTGTTGTTTTACACAATGGAATCTTATGAACAATGAGTCAGACTGCCCAAGGAGCAAGAAGGTTTTAATTAGCTGGAGAGATAACTACAGGTTTACAGTTACCACTAAGACCCAAAAGCCAACCATAACATCATTCCTTGCCTTATTTGTGTCTGAGTAAACTAGCAGAGTCAGAAGTTGCACAAGAAGAAAATTAAATAAATCTACTTTATTTCAATATCTTACAGAGAAAGCTGTTCGGAGAATTGGCCTCTTGGGTTATTGCACAGGACTTGGCTGACATTCAGTCTCAGGACCCACACAAGCACAGGCAGTGCTTAATAATGGCTGCTCAGGAAACAGCGAGGGACTGGGAAGCAACAGGGAGAGGAAAAGGCTCCCTCCCCAAATCCACAACGACACACAGATACAAGATGTGTGGATGAAAAATGGGCAAAAAGAGATGAAATCTGAAGTTAGGCAGAGTCTGAAAGAGTGTTGGGAAATGAGAGAATGTCACACAAGCACCTGCAAAGGCTGGGGAGAGGACCACAGACAGAGGACAGAGCACACTGGAAGCCGGGGCCCTATGAAACAGTCACTCCTTGAAAGCGGATGTCTGGCCATTTGCATTTCATCGACATTTGCACTCGATTTCCTCATGGAAAGAGGATGCACTGCTCTGTTGTTTCTCTAAGCAGGAATGATGGTCCCTCTTGATTTATTTATTTCCCTTCATTACTTATTTAAGGTATTTATGCTTCTGCTCATTCGCGTTCTCCCACAGATTGCAATGTTATTCAAGTTAATTTTCATAAATAAATGATTCCAACAATGGATTAAGTATAAACTAGTTGACATAATTGTGCATCCATTTTGGTAAATACAGAATGTGATGTTATGCTAACATAAGCTCTTGGTTTCTCTGATCGTGAAGAGTTTCAGAATAGTAATAACCTGTGACATTCCTTTAAATGAGAAGAACTTCAAAAGAGGCTGATTGAAGGGAAAGAAAAAGGATTCTTAGCTGTAATCCTTCCTAGGATACAACAGTGTAGAAAACACATTCATGGTTTCCTTTCTTGATGAATTACACATTCCTATGTGTAATTCATTTCTTTCTGCCTTAATTTTTCAGAAAAGTCACAAATCAGTAAGATTGAATGTAGTCCTTAAAGAATTTCAACAAGTGAAAATTTGTAACTCTTCCCATCACACAATTCAAAATGACTTTGTGCTCAAAGATCATTCCGAAGCTGAAATGATGAATTTCAAAGATGTGTTGCATGGAGAAGATTTCTGATCAATGTCTTTTCTCTTTCATTTTCATCTTTTATTTCCTCTCTGATTTCTAACCTTGTATTCTTCTCTTTTCTCCCCTAAAAGACTCAGACTTACAAGATTTTCAGTTCCCTAAAACCTCCAGAAGACAGTGCCTCCCGCCACCCCCATTAGAAAGTCCAACAAAAACCCTTGGCAGGCTTTCCTGGCCTTGCTCCCACAATATCCTCCAGTATCAAGAGGCTAGAAGAACATGGCTGACAGTATAGAACTTGGCTATGGTATAATATAAACTAAAGGAATGGACAGAACTACAGGAAGGTATTATCTGGGCGGTTTTGGAAGTATTCTTTTTCTAATAAGAGAAAAAAAGTGATTATAAAACTATCCATCAGTGACCTGTTGGGCTTTTGACTGGCTGTGGGGCTTATGTTCCAAGATCAAGGCATCCACCAAGAGCCAGGACACATAGAGGCACAACATGTCTCAATCTCAGAGCTGTTGAGTTTGTGGTAGTATAGAGGGAGTCTTCATATTCATAGCTCTTTCTCTTTTTCCCTTCCCTCCTTCCCTCCCTTCCCTCCTCCCTCCCTCCCTCCCTCCCTCCCTCTTCTTTCTTTCTTTCTTTCTTTCTTTCTTTCTTTCTTTCTTTCTTTCTTTCTTTCTTTCTTTCTCTCTCTTTCTTCTCTCTCTCTCTCTCTTTCTTTCTTTCTCTCTTTCTCTCTTGCTTTCTTCTCCCCCTCTCTAGCTATTTCTGGCAGCCTCTCTGAAACACAAAACCTTAATTAGCACCCCTGCCCCTGCCACCCACTCTTCTCAGCTCTGCAGAACATTGATGTGGCAGTGTTTGGATACCTAAGGATGTTTTGGTTTTATATCCATAGCTTTTACCCATTTCAAATTAACTTCAAATAGATATACCAATAAATTTCTGATAAATATAGGCTCTGGCAAGGACATTTCCTTCAGGTATTTTAAGACAAAAGGAGAATGAGAATATTAGGGAGGTATTGTGACGCAAACTTTACTGGCTATATCTTCTTGACCTTGGGACGGTATTGGTTTCCTCCTCTAAGAAGGAAGGACACCATTGTGGCTTGCAGGGTTAACTTAAAGACTCAAGGAGACTATTTAGTGTTCATTAACAATCTGGCACTGTGCTAACACTGATGACTCCACAAAATTGCTCTCACAAGTCACCGTAACCTAGCTCAATTATGGGAGACAATTTAGCGTAGCTTATTCATATTGCTGAAATATTCCCAGCATTTGTTCTAACACTGTTTATGGCTACTCAAAATCCATGTCTATGAATTTCAAGAATTAATGTAGAACAAATAACTTGATGAGATTATAAGTGCCTGGCTCACTGTAGAAGTTGCTTAAATGGAAGTTTAGATTAAAATGCAGTCAAGACCACTGGAACAGGCTGTGAAAAATGTGTCATCTGATCAGCAATGTGTGTTTTGGCTGAAGTCCCTGTAGAAGTTTTAAACTTTCAATAGTTGTGTGTAAGATTATGTATAAACCATGAAGTTCATGCTCCTATTTTGTTTTTATATGTTTACTTTTAGAGTGCAGAGTATTGAACTCAGGGACTGGAGCATGTGAGGCAAAAATATCCACTCAACCCTCAACCATATTTCATTATTATCAGTATTTATTATTTACCTATTTTCAACAATTTGTGAGTTTGTGTCTTCTACATCCACCTTGATCCCGAAGGGTACATAGAGCCCAAGAAGTATGAATTTCTGAATGTTTGAAAAACAGGCCTGAGGGTGAATCTCAGGATCCTGTGCCTGGCAGGCAAGGGCTGTCCACGGGTCGACATCTCCAGGACCTGCTGTAGTTTTTGGTCAGAGCTCTCCAATCTCTCCAGACATTCAGACTCTTCACTGGAATAGAATCAATAGTACTAGATTTTCATTTAACCAAATTTGCCTCCTGATCATATGCTATGCCATTAGCAGTTGGTAATACAATAAATAAAAATTTAAAAAAACTAATCTTGGCCCATAACATAATGTAAACATTTGCACCTTGATGAGGTATGAAAAATAAGTCACCATTTAAGAATGTCTTAACTGTGGAAGCAGTGGCCTGGGATTTAGGTCCTGGGGTTCAGACCCAAGTCTTAAATGCTGTGACATTTTCATTCTTGAACACTTCTGTGTATACATCTTAAAAGTAAAAAAGTCTGATTGAGTGAAATTTTGCAGAGTATCGATCTACATTCTCTTAAAGGCTTTAGAAGCACAGCTTTAAGAGTTATAACATTATTACCTCTAGTTAACTGTTAAACCTCTTGTTTACTTTGGACTTCCTGATGTTTCTAAATGCCTGGCTAGGATTAAAAAGGTCTTCCTTCATGAGTGTGAAGAACACAGTAGCATCACGGCGGAAACCAGCTGATTCATTTACATAATATTTTTAAACCCTCATCTGTTTTGTTAAGCTGAGGGGATCTATCAGCAGAAAGAAGACAATTTAGATGCAGCCTATTAAGTATAAATAGATTTTGTCAATCATTACTGTATTAAAGACATGTGATATTTTCTTTCTAATCCCAATTTTTTTCAGTGTTTCAGTATTCTGCCTCATATACTGATACAATCAACCAACCAACCAAATAGATCAGAAGACAGAAAGAAAGAAAGAAAGAAAGAAAGAAAGAAAGAAAGAAAGAAAGAAAGAAAGGTAGGAATAGAAGAAAGAAAGAAGGAAAGGAAATTAATCTACATAAGGTACACAAAAAATTAAAAATAAATCTAGTTTTTAAAATCATGCAACACGAAGAACCTCTATTGCCTCCTGTGTGTTACACATTTGTGTAAAAGATCATTTCCAGTAGGTGTCAGTAAAGTAAGCGCGACAAGAATCACAAGGAGCTTCTTATGCTTTATAACCATTTTTAGATAAATTATAAGAATGCTTCTTTTAAAGAGCAAGATGCTAATAAGGAAGAAGCACACTTCCTGATCAAAAACATCCTCTTCATCCTGCCCTTCTTGTGCACAACATGAAACAAAACACTAATTCTGAAATACTCAATAGAAAACAATCTACCCTCCTGGCTTCAGATAACATCGAAACAGGTGTCTGAGCATAGCTGAGAAGCAAAAGAAAAAGATATTTGTTTGTAAATTCAGAGACATATGTGGGCATATGTATAAACCTAAGGAAATACATATTTATTATATTTATGTATAATATATAGCTACCTAGTAATAAAGATACAAATTTTAATAGCTGTTGCACTGTGAAGGAGAACAAGATAGAAAAAAATGAGCTTTTGAAAAAGGCTTTAGCCTAAAACAAAATCATGCTAAGTGAAGCAAGCTAAGCTCAGAGAGACATACAGTGCATGTTTTATCACATATATATGCTGAAGTTAGATCTAAAATGCACCTGTACATAATAAATTATAATGGTCTCTAGAGATTCACACACACACACACACACACACACACACACACACACACACACACACACTGTGGGACCAAAAGAAGACACTCTTAGGAGAGGAACAGAAAGGCACAATACCTATGTGCTTCAGATCATATGAAATATTATTTATCAAAACAAATTCCAGGAAATGGAAGCAAGAATTTTTTTCTTTGTTGCTGTTTTCTTTTTGTTTATTTGCTCATTTACATGTCTTTGGGAGTGTAAAGAGAAGCACAGAAATGAAGGGACAAAGGATAAACAAATGCAACAATGGTACTCACTGGACAGAATGTAGAAAATGAACTACACAATTTATGGTTGAGGATGGAAGGGAAACACTGGGAGAGACGGGGACGGGGTATTGTCTTAAAAGAAATGTACTCATTACCTGACGTATGTAATTGTAATCCTTTGTACATCACCTTTACCATAACAGTGGAAAAAAGGAAGCTCACAGATGTAGATAAACAGTATCAAAATTGTCGTCTAAGTTCCAACTCCTTGTTCATCCAGGTCAGTAAGAGCCATTTGTTTCAAGGCAATGCTGAACTCAATGCATCCAAAAGAGCTCATTTACATGTTATATTTTAGAGCTCAGATACCTGACTCCTATTGAAGTAAATTCTAACCATTTACAGAATCAAAGTATTTCTTGCTCCTTCTGTCTTATGACTGCTTTCTGCCTCAAAACTTTACAAATACCACTTGCCTGACTCCTCCCTTCTGAGATGTCATGTAACTTCCATGAGTGATTTGTTCCTCTTCCTTATAGTAAGTATATGCTCCAGGTATGCTCATGGCTGTCTTGGAATTATGGCATCCACATGTCACCATTCCTGTGTAAACATCACTCACATGGAGAGATGACCTATGACACTGCATTCCGAAGACCATTTCTGCACTCCTGCCTCTTCATTACCTGTGATGAGTCACTGTTGTGACTGCTATTATCACAGCTTGTTTTGTTCATTTAAAACATTGAAAAAATAAAGAAAAACATATGCACATTTGTATGCTTTCTATGTTCAGTAATATGTTTGCAAAATACCTTGATTTGCATGTGTAGCTGAAGCTCATGTATTCTCCATGATATGCCACTGTATGAATATACCACTGTTTATCTAGCCATCATTATCAGCCCCTTGGGTTGTTTCCAGTTCAGAACTATTACAAATGATGCGTTGTGAACGCTTGTGTCCATGTCTTTTGGTGCATAGATGCATGTAGTACTTTAGTTGTAGGCAAAGGTTCTGTATTTGCTCAGCTTTATTGTTAGAGCAAAACATTTTTCAAGGCATTTGTATGTTCATATTTTGACAAGCATTCTATGAGGCAGTAAATCTTTTCACACTCATCATATTAAGTTAAAATTCCTTACAGTTGAGGCCTGTCTCAAAGCAACTAAACTAGAATCTTTATGGGTGGGGATTGGACTCCTAGTTCTTCAATGATTCTTAGTTTATCGAAAAAATGTAGATTAGGTTCATAATCACGAATTTGAAGAGGTTCTGGGACCAGAAGCACTGTGTGACAAAGGAGACTATCACCTAATAGAGACTCAGACAGGCTTTAATCCAGACCTTCAGTCCAACCAATCTCTCAGAGAGGTGGAAATCCTTTCCCAGAGTTATTACCTGTGGATTTGTGCATGCTGTGACATGTCTCTGGCTTATATGGTTTGTCTTCCTCTAAACCATTTGTGGGAAAACTTGGAGGTTTAATTCATAAATTTATCCTATAGCTTATGTGATATCATTATTGGTGGGGCTATGACTTTGGTGTACTAGAGAGGCATTTAAAAAAATACATATTCTACTAGAGTGTTACCACTGATTACTCTTTCTCCTTCCTCCTTCACCACAATCCTACCACTAATTTTTCCTGCTAGATTTGCTTCTCATGTCTCCTCTTTTACCTACAAGAATAGGTTCATCTAGCCATCAACACTGCTTCTGACCAAACTGATTTTCCTCGTTGCAGCTGGAGTTATCTTTCTAAATGGAGACTAGCTCCATCTTGGTCCCTGCTGTATTTAGAACAATTTCGTACCTCCCTGTAATCCTCAGGAGAGATGAGAAATCCATTATCTTGCCTTGTAAAGTCATTTCTTCCTTCTATCTGCTGTTCTCCTCCACTTCATCTCTCCACATCTGCTCTTTGGCACTCTTCTTTGCAATTACTAGTTGGAAATCTATTTCTGGATGTCAGGCCTGCTCTTGCTCTTATTCTGTTGTGTTTGGTTTGGTTTGAAGGATTTACTTCCTCCTTTCATACTCCTTAATCTTGGTAATTCCCATTTACTCTGAGATTTTTGGTATAGTTCTCACTTCTCTGGAAGGAGTTCCTGTCCCTTTCCCCAGCCAGTATAATCCATGAATTCTTATAGTTTCTTAACCTGTTCTGAGTAATTAAAAGTCCAGGATTATATCTGTCAGATTCACTATTTCTTCCCTAGTATCTAGCATTGTATAAAATGGTTATGAATGTACATTAATGCTGACTGATTTTTTTGGTGGGGGTGGGAAGACTTTGTTTAGAAGAAAAATATGGGTGTTCCTTGACTGAGAGGTCACGTTTAATGTGATATTCTCAGATACTGGTCTCTTTTCTGTGTCTTGTTATTTCATTTGTTGAGGTCTCCTCTTTGTGATGTCTTTCTTCAGCAGGACAAACAAATACAGCAATGTATCTTTGCATTGCCTGGAAGGAGCAGAGCTAGAGACAAAAAAAATTCTCTTTCACAATTTCGCATAAACAGTGGAGAAGTCCCAGCAGACTGAGTAGCCATGGATGGGCTTTATGTCTTCTTTATTGTGGGGATTTGGAGGCTCATAGGTTTCTCTGAGAAATGTCATTCCATTACATGACGATATGCCCCAAATGCCACTGGATTTGCTCTCTGATAGTGACATTAAGGACTGCTTTGTGTAGAAGTTGTGTGTGTATGCAAGTACGTATGCCACATAATTGCACAATTGCAGTTTACTATAAAAGTGCTAGAATTCAGCAACTTTTAGAGGTGTAAACTTTTAGAGGTGTATGCTGCTAAGATAACATCAAATGTCTTTGATTTTAATCCAGTTATTGATTCTCTCTAATTGTGCCCCTGATTGCAGTTTTCCCAGATCAAAACTTTTCTCAAAGGGTTTTCTAGAGAAGCAAGTCCTGCAAGAGACTCACCACAATGAAACACTCTGGTATTCAGTTTGCAGACTGCACATCCAAGTTCTCAACCCACACTACAAACCAGATGGTGTGGGCTCTCTGTGATGGATGTGAATGCAGACAATTACTCAAATCAGCATTTCCCATACATATTTAACCACAGGACCCTTTTAAAACTTATTAATTTGCTATGGGATGCAGTTTAAGAATATTGATCATATACCTTCAGGCTTTTTAATTTCTACTCTGGTGCTCCCTTTAGTCTAACCTGATCCTTATATTTATTAGCAAGTATTAAAAGTAATCATAGGTATCATGAAATTCTGTGTTACTGTATCTAAGTACTTTCTAGGCAGTTGCTCTTTCATCTCCCCAGTCTTATGGAGTAGATGTCACTATGTGTGTTGCATATTATACACTGAAGCATGGAGCATGTTCTGAATGAAGGGCATTAGTCTTAAGAATCTAGGCTCACACCATTTATGATGGCATCTGTGTTCTTTCTCGACATCATATGAATCATGGTCATGTCCAGGGCCTGCAAATGTCTCACTTTTATGGAATGGTTCATGTGACATGAACCTTCTAGAGTTCTGTCTTTGATCAACGAAACAACTTTCATCTCATCCACATCATTCCTAACAAGGTTATTGCCTAGAGTTGGCTGAAACATTGACCCATCCCTTTGGCTCCCCTCTCCAAGGCTGGATGCAGTCTAGGTAAGAAAACAACAGGAACTGCATTGAATTCCAGGGCCAGCACATGGTAGATTATCTTCAAATAATCTGCCAGAGCACAGCTTGAAAAACATGCTATAGTCATGGGTCACAAAACAAACACAGACATCATAAAACAGACTGCCAGAGGATAACAAACATTTGAATATAAATTAAAAGAAGCTCTGCAGACACAGCATAACAAAAAGCCCAATTAACAAAACCAACCATATGCTACCACCAGAATGGTTGGACACAGTGGAAAACACACACACAGTAAATGCAAAGGAATCTCAGATGAAACAGCTTCATCAAAGAAACTGGTGTTAGTGCCAAACCTAGATGCTGCTGTGATAAAAGAGATTCTCCAGGGAGTCAGTTTAAATGTCCCCCAATAAAATCACTATTAAAGGTATTCACACCCTGAAGCACTGAGCCAATGGCTGTAGAAAGTAAAGCAGAACAATAAGCTTTGGGTCTGTTTTATTATTTCCTCCACAATGAATTACCCCAGACCTTGATTTATTTGGTTACATTTTAAAGAAGTGTGGTAGCCTGGTGATGCAGAAGAAGAACCACAGAAACAGAAAGACTGGGGTTTATATCTAGTTGTGCAATATGCCATCGCCCCTCCCTTCGAATACCGAGTCCACGTACCAGCGGCAGCATATGAAAATGAGAATGTCCTTTACTTGTTATGCTTTTATGAAGCATCAGAGGATTGGCCACAGAATAAATATCTACTCCACAAGCAAAAGCTATCACTAAATATTTTTGAACAATTGAAATATATTTCAGGAAGTAAATTGGAATCTGTATTTTGAGACCAGGCCTCCAGCCTGGAGAGTTGTGTCTTTTGTATTTGATTGTAACAATAGAGACAATGACAGGTCATTTGTTTCCATATGCATTCATTTATTCACTCACTCATCTATTCACTTAACAAACTCAGAGGATGAGAGCATCCTGCTCCAGATGTTGAAAATGATGATCAACGCATGGCATACACCCCTATGATGCCCTTAGATCGGTAGAAAAGGCACTAAGAAAGTAGAACCATAGGTATTATAAATTCTTAAAAATCCTAAGTTCGGAATATGTCAAGAGGGCTAAATTTTGTTTCATCTGGGATACTCAACACATCATTTGTCATTTGTACTAGATTTTAAGGAATGACCATGATTTAAAAAAATTAGGATTTGGTCTTGTATTGATCTACCTATTCTCTTTACTGATTACATGAATGGACCTTGGTTCTCTGGAACTATTTTATCTCCATTGAATAGGAATGAATTTTTAAACTTTTTACCCATTTTTCCTCCTTCAAGCTCCCAGACCTAGAGAGAATTCTACAGGTTAGACTTTGTTTTAACATGTAGATATCTAAGAGAAAATATCGACTGGTGTTTTATAGACTTGACCATGATTTTCCCTGCTCCTTTCTTGATGTGAGCTTCAGGGAAGTAATTTAATTTCTTTGAGCTTCACATTTTCATCTGTACAATCAGAAATTATATATAACTTTATTAAGAATGAGCAGCCTGTGGTTTTAAGGCAACCCTCAAGATATTAGGGATGAAGGTTATAAGACTGTTCTCAAAGAGCTGTGAATCTAATAGGTAACATTTAAAAGCTTGAACTTTTAATCAAAAGACTAAAGCAGGATTCATAAGAGACAGTAGTTCCTCTTGGGCTTGTATTTCAGAATTATATAATGGTAGTGATAAGGACTTTCAGGTTTTCTACTCTTAATTATTAGGAGACATGCAATACTTAAAAAAAAATTAGTGCTAGAGTCATGAATTCTGAGGCCCGCCAGATCACCAGAGCCCTAGAATAGAAGAAAACAAAGCTAAAGAAAAATCCTGAATTAAGGAAAGAATGAATCCCTCAATATGAAAGCAGTCAGTCACAGAGATATAGAAAAATAAATCTTTAGATCAAAAGTTCTATGACAAGTCACATAATTGGCAGTTTCTGTATAATATTTACAATGCAGATTCATAAAACAAATGCCAAGTACCAGTGTTATGGTTCAATTTGTATTTCAACTCGCTGTGTTGAAGGATGCCCAGATATCTGGTAAGAATTATTTCAGGTCTATCTCTAGGAAAAATTTTAGAAAAGATGACCAGTGAAGGAATTGGTAATCTGAACAAAGGGACATTTACTGTGACCATGGTGGGAGGTCGCCCTCCAGTCTGCTGGCTGCTGGACTAAAGGAAAAGAGAGAAGGCAAAATTCTCTCTCTGTAAGTCAGCCCAGCCATTGTTTCCTTGAGGAAGCCAAGGAACCTGTTTCAGGGACCCTGGTTTTGGATGGAGAGATGAATTTGTATCACCTTGTACTCAGCCATTGGGTTTGGAGTAACCCCACTTATTATTATTATTATTATTTTTGGATCTGCAGCTTGCAGATTATAGGCAGTAGAGTTTTGGACTTGGCCACAATAATCACACTAGTCTCTGACTTAACAATACACTTTCCCATATATTTGAATATATCGGATTAGTTCAATTTCTCTGGGGAACACTGACTAAATATAATCAGGTATTATACAAAACTTTTTGCATGCATTATTTAATGTGTTTCACAAAACAACTTTGTGATATAGACTTTGTTAAAAGCTTTAACTTTCTTCTCAAGATAACTAAGGCTTGTTCATCTTGGCCCAAAACATACACCTTGTATAACTCAAACTGGAATTTGAATCTCAGTCTGGTGATTAGCTTCTGTGGCACATTCTGCTCATGTGTGTATGGCTTGTAGATGGATGATTTTCATTGTCTTTTAACTACTGTGTTATCAGATATCTAGTTATTTTGTGTTGAAACAACTTAAAGGAGACAATTAAAAGTCACACTAAATTCTTCACTGTCCTGAATAAAGATTTGTGGATATTGATAAATCAATTTAGTATAATGACACCCTGGCTTGAAAAGAATATACACATTTTTTTCCTTATCTGAGTATCACTCCTTCTTATTCATAATTTTGATTTGAATGTTTGGAAAAAATAATGTGACATCTCAGAAATCTTTTGCCTTATGAAAGTAAAAATTTTAAGAATTGTTCCAGACCTCTCAGATGGTTGATTTGAGATGACTGAATTATTTAGCTAGTTTGAAAGTACATCCCAATGTCCAACTCTATAAGGAAGCACGGGGTAACAGTCTGTAATAAGAAGTGTGAGTGAATTAATTTGAGAAAGAAGAGATGATGTTGTGCTATATGAAATATCATTTGTTTATTATTAAAATATTTTTCCAGAATTCCTTCACTAGCTTCCAGTCCTCCAAGCTCTCATGTTACACATGATTTGAGTTATTCTACTGAAGAATGCTTTGTCACTTTAAGAAACCAAATGCTAGGAAAGGCCTTCCACCACTACGTGGATGTACTTATCATTCAATAAGTAGTTACCCCTCTAGACAAGGAATTAAAAACACGAGAGTTTGTGATTTGCCAGGGTGTCACAGAGTTCTGACCATCAGTGTTTGGCTAGCTGAAACTATAAGATTAAAAATAATCCAATAAAGTAACAACAGTGTATATTGAATTGGTGCTGAACAGATGGTAGAGTATCCTCTATTCATCATTAATTAATGTTCATTTGGCACCCACAGAGAATAACTCTGGGTTACTGCTTCTGAAAGATGGAGGTGGAACTTATCCTATACAGAAGAAGAAAGTTGCCATAAGGGCTTAGGAACTGTTGCGAGAACTGGAATTGTTTCATGGAATAAATCGTCATGCAATCCATGGAGAGTCTTCATGACCTTAACAAAGGACTTCAGGAATAAGGAACATACAAACTAAATGTATACTTGTTTGAGAAGAATTTTAATTTGTACATATAACTCTTTTCTCTACTGAACCTGTTGGCAGAGATTTTTTTCATATATTTTTATTGTAATTAGTAGAAGGGTTACATTATATTCGCCAGATAGAAGGTGCATTACTTCACATACATTGATACCCTTTCTCATGTCTTGGTTCCCTATTCCCACCCCCGTCTCTCATCTTGTTTTCCCCCTTCCCTATCCAATTTCAAATAACCAAATACAAATGTATCCAATATATCAGATAACAAAGTGAGATACTGTAACAATATGAGATAACCAAGGGACAGCAAAAGAGATGAGAGATAACATAGTACATTAAGGACAACAATCATTCATCATGTGGCTTTTGTTTCTATATCTTAGAGGTCCTTTCATTTAGCGTCATACTATATGGCCTTATGTATCTAGGTTTTTGCTCTATTGCAAATCTCTGCTAGTAGAGCCCAAGGTTTCTACTGATTATGACAAATGAGGGAAACCATTGAGCCTATGTTCCTTTGAGTCTGGCTTATTTCACTTAATATGATTTTTTCTAAGTCTTTCCATTTCCTAACAAATGGGGCGATGTCATTCTTTCTGACAGCAACATAGAATTCCATTGTGTACAAATACCACAACTTGTTGATCCCCTCATCAACTGAGGGACATCTGGGTTGGTTCCATAGCTTTGCTATGTTAAATAGTGCTGCAATGAACATTGTTGTGCTAGTGGATTTAGTATGACCTTGTTTCTGGACAATTGGGTAAATGCCTAGTAGTGGAATTGCTGGGTCATAGGGGAGCTCTATGTTTAGTCTTTTGAGAAACTGCCATACTGCTTTCCATAGTGGTTGAACGAGTTTGCACTCCCACCAACAGTGAGCTCAGGAAAAACACACTGGCCCAGAGTTCAAGTACCACGACTGACAAAAAAAAAAAGAGCAAAGTTTTGTCTACTGCCATACCACCCTGAACATGACCAATCTTGTCTGGCAGATATTTTTTATTTATTTATTTATTTTTAAATATATTTTTTATTGTAATTAATAAAAGGGTTACATGATATTTGCCATATAGAAGGTGCATTAATTCACATACATTGATACCCTTTCACATGTCTTGGTACCCTTTACCTTCCCCCCCAACCCCCCCATCTTGGTTTTCCCCCTTTCCCTATCAAATTTCAAATAACCAAATACAAATAAATTCAATATATCAGATAACAAAGTGAGGTACTGTAACAATATGAGATACCCAAGGGACAGCAAAGGAGATGAGAGATAACATAGTACATTAAGGACAACAATCATTCGTTATATGGCTTTTGTTTCAATATCCTGGAGGTCCTTTCAATTAGCTTCATACTGTATGGCCTTATGTATCAAGGTTTTGCTCTATTGCAGATCTGTGCTAGTAGAGCCCAAGGTTTCTACTGGTTATGACAAATGAGGGAAACCATTGAGCCTAAGTTCCTTTGAGTCTGGCTTATTTCACTTAATATGATTTTTTCTAAGTCTTTCCATTTCCTAACAAATGGGGCGATGTCATTCTTTCTGACAGCGGCATAGAATTCAATTGTGTACAAATACCACAACTTGTTGATCCACTCATCAACTGAGGGACATCTAGGTTGGTTCCATATCTTTGCTATGGTGAATAGTGCTGCAATGAACATTGTTGTGCTAGTGGATTTAGTATGCCCTAGATTCTGGATGGTTGGGTAAATGCCAAGTAGTGGAATTGCTGGGTCATATTTTTTAAAGAATAATATTGCCTTGACATTTTAATTTTATGGATGTTTAGTTTATATCTTGTATCTATTTTTTTCTTTGTCTTTTTGCTCTTGACCTTTAAACAATACTGGCATAGACATGTGAATAACATTTACAATCAGTAAAATGATGTACTAACCAAAAAATTCTTTGCTGAGGCCTTCTAAACAGCGATCTATGGATATTTTGATCATATTTTATCAAATATATGTGGATATTGTGATCATTCTTATCAAATATCTGTGGATATTGTGATCATTCTTATCAAATATCTGTGGATATTGTGATCATTCTTGAGGATTTTTTCCCTACTGTAGAATGTGTAGATTCATGTTTGTTTTTAGAAGTGGAGCTATGGCTGAAGTGGTATTGCTGCTTGATAACCTTGAGCACAAAAGCTCAGGGATAATACCCACACCCTGAATTTAAGCCACAGGACCAATCAGTACACACACACACACACACACACACACACACACACACACACACATACACACACACAAAATTTGTTGCTCAAAAATTTTCATAATGCTTAGAAAGTATACTTTGAGCATTCTCATTATCTTCACACTTCTGTTCACTCTTCTCCTCCCCCCAATACCCTGCCACAGAACCTGCTATCCATTATTGTCTCTTACATTTTAGTGTATAGTATATGCAAAGGAGTTCACTGTGTTATTTCATACATGCATGTGTTTTACCTTGATCAGATTAACTGCCTCAAGACTCTGGCTCTACCCACCCTATATCACTTATTAATCTATAGCTTTGTGAGTTTCTTACCTCACAGATGCAATGTATTTGGATAATATTTGGCTTCCATCATTCTCTTTCCCACCCCTTATCTCCTGAAACAGTCCGACAGTTGCAGTCACATTCAATATGTACATTCAATATGCATGTAGGTTTTAGGAACATGAGATTTCTCATGTGGTCCCTGTCCTATCAAATTTGTCTCTCACACAATCTTCAGTTCCATCCACATTTTTCTTACAAATGATCTGATTTCATTCTTCTTTAAGACTAAATGATAATATTCCACTGCCTGTTCATACCATGCTTGTTTATCCATCTGTCAGCTGTAGGACATCTAGGCTGCTATCAGAGCTTGGATATTGTGAACAATGTATTCTATCTTACAGAGTTTTCTTAATTTTCCAGAAAATGTCTTAAACTCTTTCTTCCATCCTACAGGTTCTTAAGTTTTGTCTTCTAGCTGTGTATGAAAGTTCTTATATGTTGTAATGCTTATTGATTGTGTTTTTTGTTAATGGCTTTTGCAGGCATGGTATGTTAGTGTTTTTATATTAATTGTATTTCTATATTGTTTTTACATATGTTGAAGTTTCTATTTTATTTTCTTTCAGTTGAGGGAAGAGACAGGGAGAGAGGGTGAGAGGGACAGAGGGAGGATGGGAGGGAGGAAAGAGAGGGAGGGAGGAAGGGAGGGAGGAAAGAGAAGGAGGGAGGAAGGGAGGGAGGGAAGGAGGAAAGAGAGGGAGGGAGGAAGGGATAAATGGAGGAAAGAGAGGGAGGGAGGGAGAAAGGGAGGGAGGGAGGGAGAAAGGGAGGGAGGGAGGGAGGGAGAGAGAGCACCAGCTATAGTACCAGAGTCAAGAATAGGACAAACCAAAGAAATGACTGGTAGCCTCAGCTTCCTCCTGAATAAACTTGTAGAGGATGGAACTTGAGTTTCAGATAAAGTGAAAACTTAACAATGATTAGAATTATTGGTTTTAAAAGCAAAATAAAGTGAAGGCAGAGATGGGGAATGGAAGGAAATAGGAAGACAGAGAGAAGGCCTAGGGAAATGTAATATGAGAGAGTTCCACGTGGGGACTGTTACAGAGAAATACAGAATGTTTTGATAAGCAGAAACAAAGGAGGAATCACTTTTACACAGGCTGAAAACAGAACTAAATAAACCAACCAGTCTTTCTTGTTGAGGGGAAGTGCAGATGCCAGCTGGGTCATGGCGCAGTGTTCAGCCCCCCCCCCCCCGAAATTCGTCTGCTAGTCATTGTTTCTGATACCTATGTGTTGAGGTGTGCCACTCCTTGGAAAGTGTACCATCTTCGTTGAACCCTCATGGCCTTGTGTTGGGCAGCTTCCATGGCTGGCTAAGAATGTAGATGGGGGGCGACTGCCAGAGGGAGTGAGGGGTGTCAGGTTCCATGAAACAGGAGAAATGATACTCTGGGCTGCTTTGTCTGGGTTCTTGAAGCAGTGGGGCCCTCCTGGGACCTATGAAGCAGCTGGGGTGGAGTGTCTTGGGGAGGCTAGTGGGTCAAGGAGGATAGGGACCAGCCACTCTTGATGCCCATACCTTGACACGAACAGGGAATTCAGCGACTGCTGTGATTTGACTGTGTTGAATCTGGCAGAGTGTTCAGGGCTTTAGCCCATGTTTTGCTAGTTTCTATGCCCACCCTTTTGTCCCTGTGTGCCATGTGCCAGCTAGAGAGTCAGCCACTGAGCAGGTTCATCCACCTGCTAATCCAAGAACAGGTATATGGGCCTTTAATTAGCCTGTTTAGCTGAACACCTCTTGTGGACAACTGTGTTTGTGTCTGCATGCTGGGTTAGGCTGGATGGCCCCGTCATGGAAGAGCTAAGTACAGGGAGGTCTTCCTGACTGGCCCGCAGGCTCTGTGTGCACTTTGTATCTTTTGCTGAAGACGCACTCGTGGAACAGTTCTCTCATGCAGCATGGGCCAGCACGAGTTATTAGCGTCTTTCATCAGCATGCTTAGCCACAAGTCCCTCATGAGCAAATTGTGTTCGTGTCTACATGCTGGGCTGGGCTGGGCAGGCTTCTTACGCCCTTCGGGTTTTGTCCTGGGTGGAAGGACATAGATGCCAGTCTGTTTCTGTCCAAGTGGCCCAGGCCTGGCTTCCTGGCTTCCTGTATGGGTGACACCTAACAGAAACAGGCCCACAACAACATCAGCAACATCTTGAGAAGGAAGGGAGGAAGCAGCTGCCTACTTCTGTGAGGTAGACTTGGGCTCCACTCATACAATGCTTTTAATGTTTGTTATTTTAAAAATTTTCCCTGGGTGTCATCTATCTAGGTTTTTATTAGTGTCTGCTGTCCTTCCTTGAAGTCATGTTTCTTTGTGATTCAGAGGAAACAGAGGAAGGCAGTGCCATGTCAGCAAGCCACCCTCCTGAGCTCTCTGCTGAGAATGCCTTGCTAAGGAGTTTACTTCTCTGAGGCAGATAACTTATATTTCCCAAAATGATCAAAGACAAAGCAAGGAATTAGAGAAAATGAGATGCAAAGAGCTTAATGAGAGGAAATTGTGGCAATCAACAGAAGGGATGTACTTTTCTTGAGTGTGGGGATGAGAATGCTCAGAGATTAGAAATCAAGAGAGTTTGTGATGTCAAGAATGGTACTGGAGGAAGCTCAAGTCTGATGGTGTCCGTCTTCTGAGAGGAATAGGATGCTCCAGGAAAGAAGTCGAGGTGGCGGATGAAGTGAAGGTGGAAACTTTCGTGATATCAACCACTGTTGGAAAAGGGAATGAGGCAGAACTGAAATAAAATTGCTACTAATTGGTAGAGAAGGCCTAGTTGAAATAGATAATGAGAAGTTATAGTTAAGCCAACTGCTATGGCTTTATTTCTTTACTTCTAATTGCCAGAACTTAGAAGTGGGAGTAGGAAATAAACAAGAACAGATGGTCAGCTCTTCCCAGGTTTGGTCAAGCGCAGAGTGGACATAGAAGAACGATGAGGTGGTCACAGCCAAGCAAATTGGGGAAATGATTACAAATGGCATCCCATTTGGGCAAGGCAAATGACGCTGGAAGGACAGGGTACCACTTGGGCTCTGAGAGAAGGACAAGTCCCCAAGTCTTCCAGTGTCATCTGACGGGTTCCACCCTAGTCCTCAACTAAAGTACCTTGAGGTTTCCCACACCATGTATTCCTCCTATACAATACAGAAAATTGATACCCAAGGATTCTAGGAAGTCTGTAACATATGTGCCATTTGACCTGATGTATGAATAAGACCCCGTGAAACCCCTCCTGGGCAAGGTTTGTGGTGAGGACCCTTAGGCACTCATGCCAGGAAAGATGCACAGCTCACCAGTCCTGACCACGGCAGGTGCTAGTGGAAAAGTGTTCCTCATTTGTGTGTGATTCCAGGGGCAGGGCCTTCACATTGGCTGTCACTACTCCCATCTCTTCCATCATCCGTGTATTCTGAGGAATAGTTATAAAAGCAGGGAGAGTGGGAGTTGGAGTTTGTTATCTGGGTCAAATCTTTGTTCCTGGTTTTTCTAGAAAGAGCCAAGTACTGAAGGTTTCTCCAGTTCATTCTTCTTTTTCCTCATAGGTGAAATGGATTAATGCCTGCACTAATCCCTTGGGATAATTATGAGGACTGGTGAGATAGAGGTCAAATGCTTAAAATAAAGCTTAATATGTGTGCACAAGTGATTTCTTGTGATGATGTGGTTGACTAATGTAGTATCTGCAAGAGTTCAGTGGCATTTGCATTAATAGACATCCATCATTCCCTTAACTTGGAATGGCTGGAACTTGAGTCCCAAAGATAGAACTAGGGAAAAATTATAATTATTTATAATTATAATGTGTACACATTTGAGGAATATTACAATTAAATGTCTGGCCCAGGCTCTCCACATTTTATTTTATTTTTTGGTCTGTCATGGAGCTTGAACTCCGGGACTGGGAGCTGTCCCCGAGCCCTTCAGTTCAACATTTGTGCTCTACCACTTGAGCCACAATGCCACTTCCATTTTCCACATTTCAAATACAGGTAAAATAAACATAAACTTCTAAGAGATATTTAAATTACTTAATGTTTTTTAAATCTTTAAAAATGTCTTAATGTAAACATTAATTGTCTGAGGTAATTACAATTCTTCAGAAGCACATTAGTCAAAATCAGCATAACAAATACACATAATCTCTCCACATATATGTAATCCCACAGAGCTACAAATAATTGTGACTGTCTTGGAAATTGTACTTTCTTCTCACAGTATCATATGTTGCTATTAGTATGAATATTATGAATACTCTGGTATTTTATGCTGCTATAGTTTGTCTTTAAGTCTCTGGCTGAACCTTGGTTTCCTCTGAACTCCTTTCTCTCTTATCTTTTCATTGTATTTTGCTTCATTGTACCATTATGAGTCACTTAATGGCAATCCAGAAATGGAGGGAGAAATCAAAGCTCTGTTCATCTTCCACGTCTGTGGACTCCTTTTCAGCTCCACTAAAAATTTTGCTTTGAATTCTGTGTTGTGCAGCGGGTCATTCTTAACAAAGCGCCTTTCATGTCTGCTCTATTAGTGATCATTAGACTCAAGGGACAAGCCAAATAGGAGCTCCCAAGAACCACCCTAATATTGATCAAATACTCGAAATTCAATATCTCTCTAATCCTAAATCCACATAAATATTCTATATAGGAAGCTGAAGATATGTCTTTCTACCTGTAATGCATACTATATTCTTTCCAATAATCCTCATGTATCAATGCCCATAGATGGAGGGAAGGCTTGTAGGCAGTGGTTCTGCACGCATGCAGTTGATTCCCTGCAGTGCTGCCACCACGCATGTGTTGGCTTTTGATTTCAAACTGTTGGATGTGCCACAGCGTTCCACATAAAATACTCGCTTGTTGACCTGTTGACAACATTCTGATTATTTTCATGGATTTAAAGAAGAAAATACAGCATTTTTCTACAGCATCACATCAGACGAGTGAAAGGAAAAAGTTATAAAATCCACAAATGGCCATTTCATGCATATCAAATTATTCAAATTTATGAATAAAGGTAATAAAATCATGATGTTCAATGTTAATGTTGCACGAATCCTAATATTAATTTTGTTGCAACTATCATATTTATCCTTGTGAAGTATACATGAATGAGGAAAATGATAGAAAATAGGTTTTAAAATATTAAAGTTGGAACAATTGTGTTCGGTAATTGCAACACTATCAAATTTTTCACCAAAGAACTAGAGAAAAAAATTAAGTATCCTCAGGAATGACAGGAAGTTCGCTAAGAACAATTTGTGAGTGTTAAATGAATTTAAGTAAAAATTTTGTAATCTGAGTTTATAATAGGTTACAGTTGCTTAAGTATAATTTAATCTGTACACCAAAGCTACACGGACTCCACTTACTTACAGAGAGGTGTAATGTCAATAGTAATTTTTATAGCATTACAAAAGGCACAAAATTCTGTTTTCTTGTTGTCATACCAAAAATAAGTGACTTTTAGTGAAAGTCTCAGGCTAAGAAGTCATCATTAATTTTAGTTTGGGACATTTTGCTTCATCCTGGAACCATCAAATAAAAACATCGCCTTACTTTCACATGACTCTTCAGGAGATTATCTGCAGCTTCATATACCTGGTGTTGCTTGGCCTTCAGAAGAAGGCTAGAAGGCTTGGCTGGGACTTTCAAGTTGACTAACAGTGTCTAGGTACCCGAGTCAGACCGACAATGTGTGCTCTCCAGCTGTATGAGTGAGTGACCCAACCTTTCCTTCCTTACCTGTTGTGGTCGGCCCACGTCCTCATGTGAGTGTTGAGTGAGTTGTCACATGTGAACATTTCTGTGTTACCAACAAGCCTGGCTGCTGGCCCTTATTTGCAGGTGAGAATACCAGGGTGGAGGGGTTATGCTGCTTCTGAGAAGTGTTTTCTTTTCCTTTCAGAGAGGTTACCTTTCTTTGTGAAATAAAGAGACAGGGGCTGATTGGTGCAGCGGACAACAATGAAAAATGAAGGACTGTGCTTAATATCAAGTCTATTTTCAAGGACCACATGAGTTACTTAAGTCTTGTTTACTTCTTTGATAATTTACTATAAGAATTACCATTTTGTGTACTTTAACAAAAAGGGAGTGCTTTTTAGTTTTGTACCAATGATATCAAAGTAATAAAGGATTATAGTGATAACAAGGGCATTGAATACTTTCAATTATATGTTGCAAGTATTTTATTTGTATCTTTTTCATTTCAACTCAAGTACATTGCAAGATTAAAGTATAATTGCATGTTTTCGAAATTTGAACTGATAACCAACTCTTCTATATCCCTTCAAACTGACTTAAGGTATGGGCACAGCATGGTTTATGATAAGTAAGTAATAGTTTGTTTTGTTTAGAAGAATGACAGCCTTTGGTAAGAGTGAGGTCTTCAGCCAGCAATAAAAAAGAGGCTATGCATTTGTATGGTGAATTATCCAGTTTCCTCTAAATTCCTATCTTTCTTTTTAAGTTTGTTTCAGCTTTTTGCCTCTTCTCAACTTATGTGTCTGTACTGGCTAAAATCATGAATATTTTGTGTCTTATATACCAACTAACAGTATGTAATAATGTACTTATTACATTTAACACTATAATTGTAATCACAAATAAGATACAGTTATGTAACACATATTCTTTTTAGTGCCTACATCTAGATATCCACATATGTAGAAGTTTCCACTTTCCAAATTCCAATCATGATACCTATCAATTTTGTAATCTGAATCATTAGTTCCTATGATGTGTGTCAAGTGCACTTCTTTACACCAGGACATTTTTCCTTTCTGTGCTGATATTTGTTTTGATAAAATTGCTCATCATTGTTAAGAATTGTTTTTCTCCCCTTATTTGTGTATTTCTAACCCTGTGTCTGGAGTTGTTATGCTTTCCCACTGGACTTCTGTGTCACTTCTTATCATGATTCACTGTTTCACGAAAATGTTCTGAAAGTTCTCATCTTACCTTTTCAATGCCCAGATCAATCAAGACCTACTGTAGTGCCCTCTATTTTGTAATTCTTTTTTGAAACCATGAATTTCATACCGCACCTCATAGGATAAAGACACAACTACCAATATGTATCTCACAAAAGTAAGAAGAATGATAAGAGTGGGAAAGAGAGGGATGGGTGAATACAGAATGGAGTCACACTGATCAAGATACGTTTTATTCGTAAACAGCTTTGTTATATGTATAACTACTTAAAGATAATAAAGAGGCAACTATCACCCAGAATAGTATTAGACTGTAATCTACAATCATCATTAGCTACAACTCATGCATTTTTAAGATACGCTAATATTTTCATTGTTTCACCTTGTATCTATTTATCATGTATTATTTGATGCTTTGAAATATGAATATCTTTTGTAGAATGGGTATGTTGAATGACCTCATCTACATTTGCTCACATGCTGTATTTTTTGTGGTGAAATTTTCAAGAATATAAGACATTATTATGAACTATGGCCACCATGTTGTGCAATAGATCTCTTTAAGAATTTTCAATCTTGGGGCCAGGATTTTGGCCTAGTAGTAGAGTGCTTACCTAGCATGCACGAAGACTCGGGATTGATTCCTCAGTACCATGTACATAGAAAAACCAAAAGTATGACATTGGGATATTGATGGGTATTGCATTGAATTTGTAGATAGCCCTTGGCAAGATTGTCATTTTCACGATGTTGATTCTTCCAATCCAGGAGCGTGGGAGGTTTTTCCATTTCCTTAGTTCTGCTTTAATTTCCTTTTTCAGGGTTTAAAGTTTTCATCAAAAAGGTCCTTTACATTCTTAGTTAAGGTAATTCCCAGGTACTTTATTTTCTTTGAGGTTATTGCGAAAGGCGTTGCTTTCCTGATTGTTGCCTCATTCCCCTCACTGCTGGTTGTAGAGGAAGGCAGTTGATTTTTGAGGGTTAATTTTATACCCTGCTACCCTTCCAAAGTTTTGAATCAGCTCAAGGAGCTTGGGAGTAGAGTCTATAGGATTCTTTAAATACAGAATCATGTCATCTGCAAAGAGGGATAGTTTTACTTCCTCTTTCCCTATTTGGATCCCCTTTATGCTTGCTTCTTGCCTTATTGCACTGGCTAGGAATTCTAATACTATGTTAAAAAGGAGTGGAGAGAGTGGGCAGCCTTGTCTCGTTCCTGATTTTAGAGGGAATGGCTTTAGCTTTTTGCCATTAAGTATAATACCAGCTGTTGGTTTGTCATACACAGTCTTTATTATACTGAGGAATGTTCCATGGATTCCTAGTTTCTCCAGAGCTTTTAACATAAAGGGATGTTGGATCTTGTCAAATGCCTTTTCTGCATCTATTGAGACAATCATGTGATTCTTGTCCTTGCTCCTGTTGATGTGTTGAATTATATTAATTGATTTGCGTATGTTGAACCAGCTTTGCCTCCCTGTGATGAATCCTGTTTGGTCATAGTGTATAATTTTTTTGATGAGTTGTTGTAGACGGTTGGCCAGTATTTTGTTGAGAAGTTTTGCATTGATTTTCATTAAAGAAATAGGTCTATAGTTCTCTTTCTTTGATGTATCTCTGTCTGGTTTAGAGATGAGGGTTATACTGGCTTCATAGAATGAGTTTGGTAAAGAACCTTCATTTTCAATTTTGTTGAAGAGCTTGAGGAGTATTGGTGTGAGCTCTGCTTTGAAGACCTTATAGAATTCAGCTGTGAATCCATCTGGCCGTGGGCTTTTCTTAAGTGGAAGTTCTCTTATTGCCATTTCTATTTCAGTGCTTGAAATAGGCCTGTTTAGTTGGGTTAGTTCTTCTTGGTTCAGTGGGTATGTTAATATTGGCTAATGTTCATTGCAGCACTATTTACCATAGCAAAGATATGGAACCAATCCAGATGTCCCTCAGTTGATGAGTAGATCAACAAGATGTGGTATTTGTACACAATGGAATTCTATGCTGCTGTCAGAAAGAATGACATCGCCCCATTTGTTAGGAAATGGAAAGACTTAGAAAAAATCATATTAAGTGAAATAAGCCAGACTCAAAGGAACATAGGCTCAATGGTTTCCTTCATTTGTCATAATCAGTAGAAACCTTGGGCTCTCCTAGCAGAGATTTGCAATAGAGCAAAACCTAGATGCATAAGGCCATATAGTATGACGCTAAATGAAAGGACCTCTAAGATATAGAAACAAAAGCCATATAATGAGTGATTGATGTCCTTAATGTACTATGTTATCTCTCATCTCTTTTGCTGTCCCTTGGTTATCTCATATTGTTACAGTATCTCACTTTGTTATCTGATATATCAGATATATTTGTATTTGGTTATTTGAAATTGGATAGGGAAGGGGGAAAACAAGATGAGGGGTGGGGGTGAGGGGAGGGAAATGGGGACCAAGACATGTGAAAGGGTATCAATGTATGTGAATTAATGCACCTTCTATCTGGTGAATATCATGTAAACCTTCTATTAATTACAATAAAAATATATGAAAAAAAAAAGCCAAAAGTGGTGCTGTGGCTCAAGTGGCAGAGTAGTAGCTTTGAGGAAAAAGCACAAGGTCAGTGTACAGGCCCTGAGTTCAAGCCCCAGGACAGGCACAAAAAAATAATTTTCAGTCAATGTTATTTTATTATCTTTAAATTATTGTCTCTAGGGGTTGATTTAAATGGATAAGTACAGTGTGTCTTGATCAGTATCACCCCATGATTCTCTCCTGCATCTATCTGAATATCACCCATGCCCTCAAATGGTTTTCATTTTATTTTTTGGATTTCTATTTTATTTTATTAACTTTAAATAATTGTAGTAAGGGCTTCTGATTCAGCGCACATATATCTTTATATCTATCTATCTATCTATCTATCTATCTATCTATCTATCTATCTATCTATCTATCTATCTATGTATCTCCAGTGCACCTTGCAGTGCCACCTCTTCCACATCTCTCCCACCTCATCTAGTCCCTGAAGACTTCTAGCTCAGTGTCTACATATGTTCATTGAATGTTATGACTACCCACCATTCATCTATTCATTTTCCTACCTCCTCTTCACTCCCGTCTCATGAAAATTACCCTTCCTAACATCTTTTTAACTCTTCTCCTCTCTGAGCACCCCAGCCTCCTGTAAACACAATATTGTTTCAACTTTTATAGATGTTTTTCATGCAGTGTTTTCCTCCAAACACCTTCAGTTAACATGATCTATTGAAAAGTAGTCCAGCTTTATCTCTGTTGTCACAAATTGCAGGACATTTTTATTTTTTAAAGATGAATTATATTCCTTTTTCACATGTACCCCACAGTATTTTTTTTCTGGTCCTGGGACTTGAACCTGCGTGCTGGCCCTAAGCCAGCTCTCAAGGTCAGCACCCTACCACTTGAGCCAACACTCCACTGCTGGCTTTTTGAGGCTCACTGGAGATGAGCCCCATGAGCTTTCCTGCTTGGGCTGGCTTCAAACTACAATTCTCAAATCTCAGGCTCCTGAGTAGCTAGGACTGATTACAGGTGTGAACCATGGGTCCCAGCCTTCCCATCCTCTTTTTCATTCTTCACTGATTAGCACATACATGGATCTACTATCTTAGCAATTGTGAATAATAAAGCAATAAAGGTGACAGTGCAGCTATCTTCCTGACATACTGACTATAATACTTTTGTATTATAGTAGTTTGATTGATGAACCATATGTGTCATTTCTATCTTTATTATCTTGAGGAACTTCCAGATTGGTCTTTAGAATGACTACATTAATTTATAATGTTATCAACAGTGTACAGCGAGCTATATTTTGACTACTAACGTATAACCAATCACTTACTTAACATTCCTCCAGAATATTTAAGTCACTAACATCTATCATTTGACTCCCTATGTGAAATTCCTTGGCCTATGTTCTTGTAATTTTCATCTGCATTTAAACATTAATGTTTATTTACATTGTTATTTGTTCCATATGTCATTGTCTCGTTGACTAGGCAAACATTATGACTGATTTTCTAGGTATTGAGTTCTACATGTAGGTTTGAATAAAGGAAGAGGGAAAACAAGAAAGAAAAGCAAGGAATGAAAAGGGAAAGAAGAAATATCAGCCTATAGTTCAGCATTGAATTCCATTCTTCCCCTTAGCTGTATTATTTGATGTTTCTTTGCAGATGGCACTAATATTTCCAAACAAAATTGCTCTTAAAATTTAACACCAAGAGCAATTTCCATTTCAAAATTGTGCCAGTTATTGAAAATGTTTTCAGTGGTGTTACAAATGGTTTCAGAGCTTCTCCAAATGTACTAGGCTTTGGTTAATGGGTGTCTCTGACTATCTCCTGGAAATTGTTTATCTAGTTATCTACAAGAAAAAAAGAGGAAAGAAGAAGCCTAGAGAAATAATCATCATGCTGTGTATAAAATAAGTGCAGCAAATAGCTCTATAAAGTAATATGTTAAAAGAAACTCCTTTTTTTGTTTTGCTTTGTTTAATGTACCAAAACCTTCCAACTGAGAATTAAGAGACAGTGCTACAGTGAATAAAGTTGTCTGAAATTACTTTGAAAAAGCAAAATGTAGAAAAAAGAAAGAGATTGGAGAAGTGTTTCAGATATATTTATGTTCTAAATAATAAGTGTGCATAAAGCTGGGACTCTCATTATGGTCTAGGATGAGGGAATGTCCTCCCAAGATGAATATCAAACAGAGGGATTGTGCAGGCTTGTGCATTCTAACTTTGCAATGTCATCATCCACAATACCAAAAGATTCTATGACAAAATAGTTTTTCCTCAAAATGTTGTGATTTTCATATTAAGTGAATTAGCCAGACTCAAAGGAACATAGGCTCAGTGGTTTCCTTCATTTGTCATAATCAGTAGAAACCTTGGGCTCTCCTAGCAGAGACTTGCAATAGAGCAAAACCTAGATACAAAAGGCCATATAGTATGACACTAAATGAAAGGACCTCTAGGATGTAGAAATAAAAGCCATATAATGAATGATTGTTGTCCTTAATGTACTATGTTATCTCCCATCTCTTTTGCTGTCCCTTGGTTATCTCATATTATTACAGTATCTCACTTTTTTATCCGATATATTGGATATATTTTGTATTTGGTTATTTGAAATTGGATAGGGAAGGGGGAAAACAAGATGAGGGGTGGGCATGGGGGGGAGGGAAATGGGGACCAAGACATGAGAAAGGGTATCAATGTATGTGAATTAATGCACCTTTTATCTGGTGAATATAATGCAACCCTTCTATTAATTATAATAAAAATATATGAAAAAATGTTGTGATTTTGACATGAAACTCCCCCCCACATCTCTTACCATCTACAACTAGATGAATATAAAAATTTAGTGATACCAGTGTGCCTCTGATCTATGTCTCTCAGGTGCAGCTGGAGTCTCAGAATGTCTGGGAATCTCTTTAGCAGTCTATTGAGGGGCTCCTCCCCTGGACAGTATGTCTGTGTAATCCCTGGATATATGTGTGGGCCCAGCAATTCTTTTTAAATTTTCTTTTTATTTTTAAATAACATAAGTGATTCAGATAGATTGCCACAGACAAAACTAATCATGGAAAGCAGGGTACTCTAATACTTAGCTCATACATATGTGTATGCATGCATGTGTGTACATATTTGTCCTATCTTATCTATCATTAATCTGTTCCTCTCTCATTGATGCCTTCATTATGAATGTTTCCATATGGATAGATGTTCCTCTTTCTGTCTTGCCAATAATCCTCCTAGATCAACTATTATGGAGTCGCTGTTATGACCAAGACAGAAGACAGAGACCATTCTAGGACTTTCAAAACAGAAAATGAATAGTTTACCTTAAGGAATTTATCCATGGGGAATGGAAGACCTGAGGGGCTAAGTAGTGGTGTTATATATTCCCAAGAGAAGAGCAGTAACAAGAGGTGTGCTGCCCAAAATTAGAGAAACCACAGGAAGCAGAGGTACTGATGGTTTTACAGGGCCCAGGAACCAAAGCCACCAGTGAAGGATGTAGTGGGTTCCAGTTCACTACAGGCCGTACTGCATGGAGTAGAGTCATCCTCTGCTTCCACTTATCTGGCTTATTTCCTCTTGCTTTCAGTCTTTGGAAAGTGTCTTCCACAGGTTGACTATGCACAGCCCTTGTGATTTAGAACATGTTGTTCCTTAGAAGAAATGCCAACATATATATATATATACATATATATATGTCTATACACATCTATCTATCTATCTATCTATCTATCTATCTATCTATCTATCTATCTATCTATATGAGCATACATGTGCCTAGTACAGTTTTTATACAAGCACAAGCTCAGATGAAGTGTGAACTCTGTTTCTATCTGTCTAGGCAATAGTGACTCTCCATATGAAAGCACCTGGCTATGTGCTATTATGTAGGAAGTGAGAGAATACAGTAATAAAAGTGAAAAATAATTGGGATAAAGCCAAAGATAAAGCTCTGTATTTCAGTTATCATTTCCTCCCTTTCTTTCTGTCCAGTAAAGGTCCTTTGCTTACTTCTCTCCCCTTTTTGTAAACCTTTGTCCATGATCTTCTACCATCTTCAATGGGAGGGAATGGGTTGGAAGCAGGGAGAGGACTGGGACAGACTACGATGATGCCCACTATTGATTTTGGTCAGTTGTGGGCCTGGGTGCTGTTCCTGAGCTTTTTTACTCAAGACTAGTGCTGTACCACTCTGAGCCACAACACCACTTCCGGTGGCAAACTTAACTTTGGCATCTTGAGGAAATTGTGGCTCAAAGCCAGAGGCAGCATACAATTCTCTGAAGAAGAAGGCAGAAAGTTAAATTCAGACCAGTATTACTGTCTCTGTAACTGATATCAAAGTACAGTGATCCACCTGTTTCATGCAGTCATCATGCAAGTCCTTGAGTTAGAGTAGTCAAATAAAACAAGCAATTAAATCATCTAAAGGAATTTCTAAAAGAAACGTTCTGCATTCCCATGCCTGCCTGTCCCATGTCTGCCTTCTCATGCCTTTGGTTGACCTGGAGAAGGTGTGAGTCTTAGGCTGGTGTTGGTTATGTTGAAATCCTGGAGTGATTTCCCCTAAGTGTTGTGAAAACCTGCCTCTCAAAAAGCAAGCAGAGTTGGGTCACAAAGCAAGGCAAAGAGATTGTACTTAGCCAAAGTGGTAAAGCAAACATTTCAGATGTGTGGAAAGGCAGCATGTATTGAATGGAGGCTGCATGTGTTCAGATCGGGGTGCCCAGCTATGTTTTCCATGCGCAGGAAGTGGGCCTTGACGCCAGCCCTGGGAAGTCCGCTGGAAAGGCTCAGGAGGCGCTGGTCTTCCACTTGGGTCCGCTGTGGGCTACCTGAATATGTTTAGATATGTTAAAATTGCAGTGCTCAGAACTAATTACTGTTGTGACTTCATTTATTTAGCATAATCAGCACCTTCAGATAGTCTATTACCCTTAGGTGGGAAAGTTCTGATATCACAGATATTCCAAGAAGGGAAGTGGTGCCATACTTTAGTGCATAACTACTCACACAGTATCAATCAATGGAGGCTTTTTCTAGATTTAGATGATGGCAAAGTAACAGGCATCCACTTGTCGAAAAAGACGGTAGTGAGAGCTGTGTCTGTAAGACTGCAGCAGGCCTCCCTTTTGCTGGGTGGCCAGTGGTCAGCCAACCTCCTCGTCAGGTCCTGTCCTGCTGTTGCTGTTAGCTATAGGAAATCTCCCACCTGGTGTGCCACATGCTATTTTGGTGAAGTAAAATAGTTCTTTGGGGTCAGCGAGTGGACAGATTGTGGCTTTGCAGATTCCTGGCACCTTAAACCACTTAAAAATTGCCAGTAAACAAATGTTCATTCTTTTTATTTCTCTGTTTTATAATGACCTTCAAATCACCTATTGCTTAATTCAGGTTGCTTGCGTTCTAAGCTGTACATCTTATCATTTCTAGAAGTCATTGCCAAATCACTTTTTTCTTCCCATTATCTGCTGACAAGGGAAAGGCTTGATACAGTGGCCTTTCTTCATTTTCTTACTGAAAGGATAGACTAACTCCACAAATCATTGTCCAGCTTGACAGAAATCAATGCACTCTACCACTAGAAATTCACATTTCACCCAACAATATGAAAAGGCAAATAAATAAAAGTCTCTTCAATTCTATGAGTGCTGTGCAAGCTGTGTCTTAAAAGAAAAAGAAAAATAGGATGGCTTCTGTGATTTAAAATTCATTAGAGTGCTTCAATCCAAGGAAAGTTTATGGATATTCCAGTCATCTTTACATGGAATAGCTGAAAATTTTGCCTGGCTTTTAACCTTTGTAGAAGAAGTTTGAGGTTCAGTGGACATTTTCTCCTACGTCATTCCAAGTTTGACAAAGGCGCTACTACTTTCCTTGAGGGGATTACGTTGGAGAGGTGGAGAGCTAATGAGGATGAGACAAAGACCATTCATGCCATCAGTGATGAGCAAGCTTGTATGTTATAATAATTACTAGTAAAGACTGCATTGCCATAATTAAGATCTAGAAAGTTTCTCCACTGGCTGTCATTTTGTGGCTACAACCGTAAAGTAGGATTAGAAGATATCTTCTCTTAGAACTTTCTCATAGAGAGACCAAGTATAGATTGCAGATTCAGGAAATGACTTCTAGTGAAATTGCTTCTATTCCTGGCTCTATTGTAGCTACCCTAGAGTCCAAATCTCTATCCTTCACATCTGTGTTGTTCTTGCTTCCATGGTAGAACAGGTTCTGCTCATTTGTGACTGCCAAAACGTATCCCGAAGGTTGTTTTCTCCAGTGTCTTTGCCGTTGGAAATACTGGGATCTACAAAAGCAAAAACAAAAGTTTAAGATTCTCTGGGATAAAGTAACTTTGGACCTAATGATGAGAATCGGCACTGCCAATCCAAAGCTGGTTAAGTCCACAGCCAGTTGGAACTACCTTAGGAAATGAGGCTCCAGTTCTACGAGTTAGAAATGCTGTATGCTGCCATGAATTGTGTGAAATTGCAGGTTGAAGAGGAAGTCAGAAGGTAACCTATCAAACTGCTCATCCATTGGTTCTGTTCAAATTCTTGCTGGTGAACTGGGTTCTGTGGTCCACACCTGTAATCCTAGCTACTCAGGAGGCTAAGATTTGAGGACTTCAGATTGAAGCCATCCCAAGCAGGAAAGGCCATGAGATTTTTTTTTTAAACTCCTGTAAATTACTCAGAAAAAGGCAGAAGAGGTGTGGTGGCTCAAGTGGTAGAGCACTAACCTTGAGTAAAAGAAGCTTAGAAAAAGTGCCTAGGCCCTAAGTTCAAGCTTTAGGGTGGAAAAAAAAAGAAAGAAAGAAGGCAAGAAAGAAAAGAAAGAAAAGGAAAAAAAGAAAGAAAGAAAGAAAAGGAAAGAAAGAAAGAAAAGAAAAGAGAAAATCCTGTGGATGCTTAAAGTATATGCCTTGGGCTCTAGATAATGTGATAAATTTTTCTATTAAAAACAATTATTGGGATGGGTGAACACTATTGAAATTGGTAGTAGATATTTCTTCTTTGTTGTTTTTGGAATGACACATTACTTTTATTCTATTTTTAAATTTCATTTTATTTTATTATAAAGGTGATTACAGAGGTGTTACAGTTACATAAGTAAAGGTATTGTCCTCTCCCTCATTTCCTCCCACTAAGTAGTTGTGACAGTGTTTGCTTTTTAAATTTTCCTTATTATCCTGCCTTTTTAATGAAACAAGAATGCATTGTTTTTATAAGAGAAAGTAACATTTTCAAATACAAACACTTTAAAGTAACATTTTCAAAGAAAAACCAAGTTTACTGGCCATGGTGGCTTACGCCTGTAATCCTAGTTACTCAGGAGGCTTAGATCTGAGGATCAAGGTTCAGAGCCAGCCCGAGCACAAAAGGACCTAGGACTCTTATCTCCTTTTAACCTCTAGAAAATGGGAGTGGAACTTGGGCTCAAGAGTAGGGTGGTAGATTGGATCTGAAGAGCTCAGGGACAGTACCCAGGCCCAGTTCAAGCCCCATGACGCACAAAAACAAGAAACAATCAAAGAAAGGTTGATGAAAGGTAATTTGGCAATATAGCCATGATATATGATAAAGTTATTATGGATTTTCTTTAAGCAAACACATTGAAGGACAATAAAATGTTGTCAATTACAAGTTCATAATTATTTTTCTAAAATTTAAGACTTTAGTATTTTGTTGTGGTTTATGGCTTAGAATTATATCTTGCTATACAAATCTCTCAGAAAAGGAAAGAAGATGTAAAATTCTAAAACAAAACAAAACAAAAAGCAAAACACTGGGGAATAATGTTCTGAAAGTGATATGAGTATCAGTAGAACCTCCCTATAATGCCTTAAAATTTATTGACATAAAGAAAACTAATTGTTAGGATACAGAAGTACTTTATGACACCAAGATTGACGCCATTTCATTCTGTCAATCTTTTGATCGCATCCATTACTGCCAATATAGCCATTTCCAATTTGGTTTATTACTACCCAACAGTATACATAATCATACTTAAATAACACTCAGAGAAAAAGAAATATTCCTATTAAAAATAGAACACAATACCTTTATATTTACATAAAAAAATCCAAGCCTTTTTATGATCTGGTGTGTTTGTGCTATTTTTTTCTTTGTTCGGACAGCTTCATTTTAGTTCTACTTCTCACTTTCTGCCTTTCCTTTCCCCTTTCTCCTCTCATAGCCTGTCTTTCCTCTCCTTTCCTTGTACAATCTCCTCTCCTCTCCTGTCCTTTCCTGTCCTCTCCTGTCTTCTCCTCTCCTTTCCTCCTTTCCTCTGCAGTATACTTTCCTTCCATCCAATATCTGTCCCTCTCCACCCTTTCCCTCTTTCCTCTCCTCTACCCTTATTCTCATTTGTTCTTCATAGTCTTTTCTTTCCCTTGTCTTTTTTCCCCTTCTGTGAGCTGTTCTCTTGTTCTCCTCATTTTTCAGTGGTTCTGGGGTTTGAAATTGGAGCATTGTGCCTGCTAGCCAGGTTTATCTATTGCCAATGAGATAGAGTCTTGGAGACTTTTCTGTCAGGCTGGGCCTGAAACTAGAAGCTTCCGTTTCAGTTTCCCATGTAGCTGTGCACAGTTGTGTACAGGGTGGTACACAGCCACTTTCTACTAAGTTTTGGTTACAAAAGAGCTTTGGGCCTCAAGTCCTGATCCTCCTGATCTCAGCCTCCCAGGAGGTAGGATTGCAGGTGTGAGGACATCTTTTTCATTTAAAATTTTTATTGTTATTATAAAGGTGCTGTACAAGGAGTTGCAGTTATGTAAGTCGGGTAATGAGTTTTTTGGACCGTATCACCCCTTTCCTCCCTTAGAGGGTTTTCCCTCCTGTCCCCACCCTCAAATTATAGTTTATTTTCAATGTAGTCTAGTGAATACCACTTTCTTTTTATATTCATGGAACTGTAGTAAAAACAAAAAGGTGAAAAAAACACCAGACATATGCTAATTAATTGGATTTTTTTTCTGTTCTCTGGATATAAATGAAAAGCTTCATTTGCATCTTTATGGCAAATTATTATCTTTTAGCTTATTTCTGAATCTTATTCTTATGTCAGAGAGCAGCCTGGCTGAAGTTGACCCATGGCCATATTTTATCTTTGATCAGGTCATATGTCAATTGAGCATTATGTTACAATGTGAATAGGAGGCTTTAATTATTCCTAATCATGTGTTAGGAACTCCTGAACTTTCGTGTCATAAGTTAAAAACTTCATAGCTGCCATAACTTTGTAGCTCATGTAAGACAATGAGAAAATAATAAGTTTATGAAGTTAATATAGGTTAATTAACATAGGACAAACCTGTTCCAGCTTGTTTTACTCAACATGGAAATAAATCAAAACAATGGTATTTGTCTTTCATTTTGGAATTCATTTAAAGAAATTAAATCTTGTAGATAACAGTTATAATATCTGTTTTCCTCTCTATTGCTTGAAGTAGTAACTTTCTTACAGTGTTTCTTGTCCTTTCTAGGTGCTTCCATATATTATTAAGCACTCATTTCTGTGGAGAATATAGTCATTTGTGTGCATTAAAACTTCACAGAGGTATTACATTCTCTGTTTTTGTGTGTGTGTGTGTTTTTATAGTGTGTTATAGTTTTGATATCATCCATGAGCATGTGTGTGTGCTGATAGTTCGGATGCTTGTGCCATTCTAAACTTGGTTTGTAATCCCTGGTACAATGTTATTCAGAGGTGACATGTGTGTTCAAGGTGGGGCCTCTAGGCGGCAGTGAGGGACCTGCTATCAAGAATGGGACTTGCATCTTGTGAAAGGAAGTGACAGTCTGGTAGGGCCATTTTTCTTCCCACTGTTCTTCCACTTTGCTGTGTGGACGCCATTATGAGGTCCATCTTGAAGCAGATAGCAGCGCTAATCAGGCACAGATTTGATTGCTATCTTGATCTTGACTTAGCCCACAGAATGTTCCCATTATAAATTATAAAGCAGTCTTGTGTGACTCAGACGGTAAGGACTGAATTCTTTCCTTTTAAATGTGCTAAAGTTTCTGAGATACTCAGTGATTTATCAAGTGAATTTCCAAGATTTGCATTTACTTCATTCACTGATAATTAATGGCACACTGAATTTTAAAATAAATAAGTTTTCAGTTTACTTATTGATTTTTTTCATTCTTTCTTATCATGAAATAGATGATGTATAAAATTTTATTTTTTCTTTTCTTTTTCAATTGTATAATTTAAAAATTTTATGTTTAAAATAGTTTGAACAATGTTAATCCTCTTAATCCAGGAGCATGGGAGGTTTTTTCACTTCCCTATTCCTGTTTTAATTTCCTTTTTCAGGTCTTTAAAGTTTTCATCATAGAGGTCCTTTAGTTCCTTGACTCACTTAATTCCTAGGTATTTTCTTTTGAGGCTATTGCAAAAGGAGTTGCTTTCCTGATTTCAGCCTCCCTTTTCTTTTTGTTGGCATTCAGAAAAGCTATTGACTTTTGAGGGTTAATTTTAAATGGCAATCCTGACAAAAGCTATCTACAAATTCAATGCAATATCCATCAGCATTCTAATGAAATAGAAAAGCAATCCAAAAATTCATATGGAATAATTAAAGACCCAAAATGGCAAAAACAATCCTTAGCAGAAAGAACAGAGCTGGAGGAATATCAATACCAAACTTTAGACTCTATCACTGATCTAAAGTAATAAAAACAGCGTGGTTACTGGCACAATAATAGGGCTGAGGACCAATGGAGTAGAACTGAAGACCCAGAAATCAACCCACAGACCTCTGGCAAACTAATTTTCAATAAGGGAGCCAAAAAAACAGCCTCTTCAACAAATGGTGCTGGCAGACTTGGTTAAGCACCTGTAGAAAACTTAAGTTGGATCCTTATATGTGACCCAACACTAGAATAAATTCCAAATGGATCAAAGACATTGAGGTAAAAGCAAACACTTTGAAAGCTTTACAGGAAGGAATAAGACTAGGTCTTCTTGATACAGGCCTAAATGTTCTTAATCAAGGCCCAGAAACACAACAAATTAAAGAAAATTTGGACAAACGGGACTGCATTGAACTGTAGAGCTTCTGTATGGCAAAGGACATAAGAAAGTCCACAGAATGGGAGAAGATCTTCCCTAGCCATTTAACAGACAAGGGCCACATACCTAAAATATTCCTACAGGCCAAAAAATTGAAGCTCTCAAAAACAAATTCCCAAAGAAACAAGCATTCCATTAAAGGCGGGGGTGGGGGGGAGGAGAGAAGTAAAGACTTAGAGACTTCTCTGAAGAGGAAATGAATGGCCTATAGACACATGAAAAAATGTGGACATAAAAGAAATGCAAATCAAAACAACTTTGAAATTATACCTGTCTCCAGTTAGAATGGCCATGATCAAGAAATCTAATAGAACAGACAATGGAAAGAATGTGGCCAGAAGGGATCGCCACTACACTGTTGGTGGGACTGTAAACTTGTTTAATGACTCTGGAAAGCAGTATGGTGAGTCCTCAAAAGACTAAACATGGAGCTCCCCTAATACCCAGCAATTTCACTCCTTGGCATTTACCCAAATTTCCATAAACAACAACATACAAAAGCTACTAGCCCAAATATGCCTGTTGTTACCATAGCTAAGATATGAAACCAACCCAGATGCCCTCAGTTGATGAATGGATCCACAAGATGTGGTATTTATACACAATAGATTTCTATGCTGCCATCAGAAATAATGACATCACCCCACTTGTAAGGAAATGGAAAGACCTGGAAAAAATCATATTAAGTGAAGTAAGCCAGCCTCAAAGGAACATAGGCTCAATGGTTTCCCTCATTTGTAATAATTAGTATGCATCTAGGATTCACCTAGCAGAGGACCACAAACCCGAAAAGCTATGTGAGACTATGTGAAGTGACCTCCAGGATATAGAAATGAGAGCTTTATCTTTGTGATTGTTGCTCTTAAAATACTATGTGAAGTTATTTCTTTTCTCTCTTTTTTCTTTTCTCCTCATGGCTTATCTCATGTTGTTACTGTTATTCACTTTGGTACCTGGTGTATTGTATATACATTTATTTGTTTATTTGAAACCAGGAAGGCAAAAACAAGATGATTGGGAGGAGGTGGGGAGGGAAAGTGGGAGAAAAATATGGGAAGGGGTACCAGTGTTCAAGAAGAAATGTACCCACTACCTGACAAATGTAACTGTAACCCCTCTATACATCACCCCAACAACAAAATGTAATTATTAAGTAAAACCAAAATAGTTGTAACATATTTGCAAAGGCAAAGGCAATATAGAGTTTCCATGTATCATTGCCTTGCATTTTTGGGAAGCATATGTTATAATCACTAAATCACTACTGCTGAATGAAGAAGAAAATATTTTATCTGTCGGTCCTTAGTTTTTGTCTAAGAATCCCATTCAACACCACAATCCACTTGTCCTCTAATCTCTTTAGATCCCAGTTTTCTACCTTTCCTTGTTTTGATGGTGTTTATACTTTTCAGTTATTATTTTTTATTATTATGCAGTCATTATTTTTATTATCTGTCCTGCTATTGGCATTTTTCTGATGTTTCTCCCATTTTACCTCTGTGGGATAACGTTATCGCAACTATGGGAAGTAGAGTATGTGCCCTTTAATTTTTAATACTTATCTCTTTTGTGGAAAGAAACTCTTCCTTACTAATACTTTCCTATTCTCATTTAAGGGATGGTTTTTTCTCACTTTCTCATCTACTGACCATATATTGACCTATCTATATCTAGGCACTAGTAACACATTTATTTGTAATCTTTTAAAAAATATTTTCAGTATCTTTAAGTAGTAGGATTTGCCCATTCAACATATGTAGCCTCTTCTGCTGTCAAAAAAAAATAGAAACATCCAAGTGCAGGCTAACTTGAAGGCAAAGTATTCCGTTACATGTTATAGAAATTTTAATTACATCTAAATAATCATTTAAAGCATGATTGACCCAAGTATTTGATTTATTTTGGCTCACAGAATAAGTCATTTAATCATAAAATGTCAATTTTAGCTAGGAAATATTGGTAGCAAATATGTAAACAGGGCCCGAAAAATAAAACCTGCAACACAGTATTATTTTTCACCTAAACAAGATGCAATATTGGTGTGTCATGCTGAGCATAAATGATTCTTTGGATCATTCAGTTTCATTTTTCAGTCTACCTAGGGAAATTATCTTCGTGCCAAAATGCATAGTTTGGTATGCTTTTACATAAAAACTGAGAGGTCTTATATTTCATGGAATCTAATGAGTATTACTTCAGGTCATTTTTAATACCCTAGTCTTAAGAAAGAAGCATATAATTAATAATTCAATACTTAATGGAACTATAGATACTATTTTGAAACTTCATCAAATCTTATCACCAAGAATCTGATTTCTTGAAACTTATGTACAATTCTTGGATCTTTTTATTACTCTAAGTTTAAAGTAAACTACTCCAAGTATTAAGCAAAAGAGATGACGAGAAGGAGTTAGGACTTATGGCTGAGTTGTAGGTATGCTTCTGCCACTAAGTAGTTGGAGGAATGGCTGAATTTTCTGCCTTTGGTTTTCGTGTATGTTGAAGAGCCTTTGGGTTGAAGTTTATTCTGTACTTAGGATAACATGAAGTAACATAAATGATTGCCAAATCGCTAGTTATCGAATTGGTAATTATAATAGATGAGGCTCTGTTTCGTATATTTGTTAAGAAGAATGTTGATAAACAGATGTATGATGGTTATGAGAGCATTTCTGCCAATTGATGTTTTTCAGGTCTGCCAACAAAACTCATTATTTAAGATGCAAGTTTATTTGTTCAAGTATTTATTTATGTCTTTTTATCATGATGGTTCTGTAGGAAAAGGGTAGGTTTGTGGTCTCCAGGTCCAGATTTGAACTTGTCTTTCACCTGTACAACAGAATGTTCATTGTGATTATAGAGAGAGGCACAAGCCGGGCACTGGTGGCTCAAGCCTGTAATCTATGGTTCAAAGCCAGCCTGGGCATGAAAGTCCATGAGACTCTCATCTCCAATTAACCACCAGAAAAACAGAAGTGGCTCTATGGCTCAAGCGGTACAGTACTAGCCTTAAGCTGAAGAGCTCAGGGACAGCACCCAGGCTGGGTTCAAGCCCCATGACTGACAAAAACAAAATAAAGGTGAGGACCATATACAGATTATTTTTTGTCAGTCCTGGTACTTGAACTCAGGGAGTGGACATTGTTCTTGGGCTTTCTCAAAATCTCTACCACTTGAGCCATAGCACCACTTCCAGCTTTTTCTGTGTATGTGGTATCAAGGAATGCAACCCAGGGCTTTGTGCATGCTAGGCAAACTGTATCACTAGGCCATGCTCTTGGCCAAGTACAATTCTTTTTGAACCAAGTCTTCCCTTTTGTCTGTCACTTTTTTTGCTTTCTTGATCCATTCATCTTCTGAGGAGCATCTGGTTTGGTTCTAGATCTTAGCTATGCTAAATAATGTTACAATCAACATAGCTGTGCTGGTAGCTTTAATGTGAGTGTGTTTGTGATCATTTCAGTAGGATTGCTGGATCATATGGGAACCAGTTCACATTTCCAGCAACAGTGTTCCCTCTGGTGGCATCCCCACTGGCATGTGTTATTTGTTTGCTCTTGATAATGGCCATTCTAGTGAGTTGATGTGGAATCTTGATATGGTTTTGAATTGCATTTCTTTTATGGCCAGAGATGTTGAACATTTCTTCACGTGGCTATTCTTATTTCCTCTTCAGGAAAAAATCACATTAAATAAAGTAAGTCAGACCCAAAGAAACATAGGCTCATGGTTTCCCTCATTTGTCTCTAGGATAGTCCTAGCAGACCATCACAATCACTCAATATCTATGTACACATGACCATATAAAATGCTATTAATCAAATGAACGACAAGATATGGAAACGAGAGGTATTTTTTATGTACTGTGTTCTTTTTTTCCTTTGCTTTATTCCCTGTTGCCACTGTTTTCAACTTTGGTGTAACTGTTTTTAATTTTGCTACCCTATGTCTTGATCTGAGGAAGGGAAGAGGAACAACAAAATGCTGAGACACAGGACAAATATGAACCAAGGCAATAACGATACTCACAAGACACTGTGTTGGAAATGAGCTTTACAACTTGAGCAGGAAGGGGAACTGGGATGGGGAGAAAATGGGAGAAACAAGCAAGGGATTAACATGTTTGACAAGAAATAGACTTAATACCTTACTTATGTAACTAACTGTTCCGTACATCACTTTCATGATAAAATAAAATAAAATTTATAAAGGAAACTAAACTAAACCAAACCAAACCAAACCAAAAACCACAACCCAACCCAATCCAACCCAAACCAAATCAATGGTACCTTCAATTTATTCTTATTGAAGGATTTGTATATATTCACTGCACGCTCTAATCTTCATCAGGGTAGATAGGAAGTTTTTTGTTCTGACTACAAAGAATGAAGATTTTAATGCTGTCCTTTTTTTTTTGCCGTTCCTGGGCTTGGGCTCAGGGCCTGAGCACTGCTCTTGGGCTTTCTCAAAGATAGAGCTCTACCACTTGAGCCACAGCACCACTCTGTTTTTTTCCTATGTAGGTGGTACTGAAGAATCAAACCCGAGTTTTCGTGCTGCTAGGCAAGCACTCTACCACTAGGCCAAACTCCCAGCCCCTAGCTGTCCTTCTTAGTTTTTTTCAAAATATTTTTATTGTAATTAATAGAAAGGTTACATTATATTCATCACATAGAAGGTGCATTGCTTCACAAACATTGATACCCTTTCTCATGTCTTGGTCCCCATTTACCTCCCCCCACACCGGCACCTCATCTTGTTTTCCCCCCTTCCCTATCCAATTTCAAATAACCAAATACAAATATATCCAATATATCAGATAACAAGGTGAAATACTGTAACAATATGCGATAACCAAGGGATAGCAAAAGAGACAAGAGATAACAGTACATTAACGACAACAATCACTCATTTTATGGCTTTTGTTTCTCTATCCTGGAGGTCCTTTCATTAAGGACATACTATATGGCCTCATGTCTCTAGGTTTTGTTCTATTGTAAATCTCCGCTAGGAGAGCCCAAGGTTTCTACTGATTATGACAAATGAGGGAAACCATTGAGCCTATGTTCCTTTGAGTCTGGTTTACTTCACTTAATATGATTTTTTTTCTAAGTCTTTCCATTTCCTTACAAATGGGGTGATGTTCTTTCTGACAGCAGCATAGAATTCCATTGTGTATAAATACCACATCTTGTTGATCCACTCATCAACCGAGGGGCATCTGGATTGGTTCCATATCTTTGCTATGGTACATAGTACTGCAATGAACATTATTGTTCTAGTGGATTTAGTATGTTCTTATTTCTAGACAATTGGTCAAATGCCAAGTAGTGGAATTGCTGGGTCATAGGGGAACTCTATGTTTAGTCTTTTGAGGAATCATCATACTGCTTTCCAGAGTGGTTAAACAAGTTTACACTCCCACCAACAGTGTAGTGGCAATCCCTTCTGATTACATTCTTTCCAGTGTCTGTTGCTATTAGGTTTCTTGATCATGGCCATTCTAACTGGAGTCGGTTTTGATTTGCACATCTTTTATGTCCAAAGATGTCGAGCATTTCTTCATGTTTCTATAGGCCATTCTTATTTCTTCTTTAGAGAAGACTCTTTTTAAGGCTTTGGCCCATCTTTTAATGGGATGGTTGTTCTTTGGGCTGATTCAATTTTTTGAGCTGTTGATATATTTTAGATATGAGGCCTTTGTCTGTTGTATGGTTAGTGAAGATCTTCTCCCACTCTGTAGGCTTTCTAGTTAATTTCCAGTAGTCCTTCTTAAGAGATGGGAGTGCAGGATCAAACTCATCTTCTAGGGCAACCTAAAGAGAAAAAAAATGTTTATTTTTCATATCCATGCTATCTACAGACTCTCAGAGAACACTTAGGAGCAAGAGCAAGTGGACATGCTACTTCAATTATGTCTTAGAAATATCTACTTCAAGTAGATATTGAGGTGCAATCAGCAGGAAACAAACCTTTATCAAAAGCTACCAACAGATCTCAAAAAGGCTCAAATGTCTCTCCTTTTTTCCAGTGAGATACAGCTGCTCATTCAGAAGTATATCATTTGCTGACTTTGTAGTGCACCAGGGATTCTGCAGAAAATACCCTAGGAGAAATGAAAATGGCCCACCAAAGACTCAGTGTAGAATAAGAGAAAGACTGAGTTCCAGTTCTGGATTCTGGCATTCACAAATAAATGTCTCTATGAATATTTGCAGGCTTTTGTTTCAACTTTATATTCATTGCCACATGGTTCTAGGCAGGGCAGTGGAGGATTAAGAATCTCTCTCCAGTTCTGGCTAAAGCTGTAAATAAATGAATTTTGCACGGATTAGGTGTATTACATCTTTTCTTCTAATATTGGCAAGCATGCAGACCCAGAGTTAGGCTTTATAGTGAAGACAGTTCCAATCATCCTCAATCAGCATTACCATTTGTGGACAAACGTGCTCTTCCTTTGAGCTAGGGCTATGCAAGTTTCTTCTGAAATGGTATCCAAGGTGAGTAACAAAATACAAAAGCTGTGTCACCTAGGGATTTCAGGGGCTTGGAAACTGCCATCTGACTCACTGGATAATGGAGGACTTTATTCACTCTTCAGGGGGTCTGACTGGCAATTCAACTGAAGATGATTGAGGGCGTATAGCTGATATTTCTGCTGCAGTCATGCTGTGCTGGGCAGAGCCCTGTCACCAAGAGTCACAATAAAGATGACACACAGGCCCATTTGTATCAGAATCTTGAGTGACATTGGCCTGAGGGCTCTATTTAGAGTGTCAGGAAAGGCCCTGCATCAGTTCTCTGCAGAGACTTGCTTCAGTAGTACAAAACTCAGGAAGTCAGAAAGGAAGTGCTTAATCAGCCTCGGATTACAGCTGTTTCTGGAGGGATTGGTTCAAAAACAAAATTCATTGGCAACTTCACAGAATTTGTTGGAAAAATGAAAATGAGAACAACAACCTGAAAATTTATAAATTTGACCTGACCACTTGTCCTGAACAGAGGTCTGTAACAAAGCTTATTGCAAGAGACTCAAGACTGTATGCAATGCTTCAGGCAGGCTCCCTCCCAAGAACACCTCCAGTGGGTTAAAACACTTCCTGCCACCAGTCTTTCCCAAGTTCATTTTTCTTTTCCTCTCCCCCTTGCCCACCCTCTCTGCACCCCACCCATTGCAAGTATCTATTTCCTGATATTTATTTGTTGGGCTTCAACTTATTTCTTCTAAAGAGTTATACTATTTCCACTCTCCATAATCTATTATTCAGTTAATTTATTTATTACTGCTTCCATACCACCTACTCTGTTTACTTATAGATGTACAGGCACATTCTACATTCCATAAATGAAAGAAGTCATCCAACCTGTCCTTTGAAAAAATTGATAGGCCCCTAGAAAACTTAACTAAGAAGAGAAACCACCCAAATAAATAAAATCAATGATGAAGAAGGAAATTGGAATATTACAAGGGAATACTTTATGTACATCGATGGCAACGAATTAATGATGGAACTAGGAAGATATAAGCCAACTAAACAGACCTATCAAAAGTGCTGAAATTGAATTGACAATAAAAGATCTCCCATCCAAGGAAAGGCTGGGACCTGAGGACTCCACAGATGATTTCCATCAGACCATTAAAGGAGAGCTAGCACCAATACTCCTCAAACTCTTCACTGGAATGGAAATGGAGCAAACATTACCAACTCACTCTTTTCATGTTAAAGAACAGGATGCTGCTTCAGTAGCTGCTTCTTTGATGAAAGTAGGGTGTTGGCAGTGCCTAAAAGAGAGCGGGGAAGGGGGAAGATGGGGGGAAGTATCTTCCTGTGGATGCTCATTGCAGACTTGTTTTACATTTCTGTTAGCAGAGGCTAATTGTGCAAAGGAGTTTTATTATGATATTTACATACATAAACATAATGTACTTTGATCAAAGGCATCCCATTTCTTAGATTTGCTCATACTCTTGTAAACAGTAAGCATTTCTTCTAGCCAAGAGCTGCAGGTGTTGCAGAGGTACTAGGAGCACAGAGGGACAAGGTGGAGAAACAATTCCCATGATAACACAATGCTTTGTTCGTCTTTAGAAATGCAAAACGAAGAGCTCTCATTTAATTTTCCAACCTTTCTACTTCTGCAGCATTTTCATTGGTCACCATTGTTTTCAGTTGAATGTTATGGATATAATGAATTTTAATCCGTTTTCAGCTATTAAAACTGATTTTAATGTGAGAGTCTACAATCTACCATGGTAGAAAATTTGGGCTATAGATAGGTAGTACTTTTTCCTCTGAATCATAATTTAAAAAAATTCTTGAAAAAGACTCTGATATACTACCCATTGAATAGTAATGTAGGGAGCAGGACTCAGAGAAGCACTTTATTTTTATTTTTCAATGCCTAGGTTTTTTAAATTTTTTTATTTTTTGCCAGTCCTGGGCTTGAGCTCAGCGCCTGAGCACTGTCCTTGGACTTTCTCGAGGCTAGAGCTCTACCACTTGAGCCTCAGCACCACTTCTGGCTTTCTTCTATGTATTTTATTTCATCCTTTCTTCATTTCTAAAAGTACTGCATAACATTAGTGAAATTAAATGAGACAAAGGAAGTGGAAATCTTTCATCTGTTTTCATCCTCTGTACAGTGATAGTTGGTAATAGTGCATGTGACTGGTCAAAATCCTGGAAACTGGTGGTGAGGGATCACGGGTAGGTTCCACAGATGCTGAGAATCCTGGTCAGATACTGTTTAAGGTCCCCAAGCTGCAATAAGAGCCTGGCAGTGCCAGGAATTCTCAGACACAGCTATGCTCATATGTAGCATGCTGGCATCTTCAAAAGCATGCTACAGCTTCAAGTGAGCTGAATTTTCCTGGTATATATTGAGATGAATTGTCATACTTGACAACAGATTTAAAATATCATCCAGCTTTCTTTTTACGTGGACTCCATTTTTATCAGAATCCAATGCCTAAGGGAAACAATGGGAAGAAAATAAGAGTCTTTCACAAATAATCATTTATTGATTCCTGAGCTGAAGGACTAAATCCACACCAAATTCCTACAGCAAAACCAGAATCTAGAAAGGGATAGAAACACTAACACAAATCCCAAAACTCCCTACATCTTTTTTGTAGACTAAGATATTTGATAAATGACCTTTAAAATTATAGTATACAGATTATCCAAGATCAGCACTGCCACAGAACAAGAGAAAGGAAGCATTGTAATTCGACAAGAATTAAGGAGATGAAAGCTTGATTTTTCCCAGCCAGATATTGAACATCAAACACTGTGTTATTGGAGAATGTCATGTTTTTTTCTTTATATTTTTGCTGTTGGAAATTTGAGTTGTATGACTCTAATATGCAAAGGTTATGTGACAGAAAATTGACCTTTGTGAGTTTTGCCGATGTCAATTCAATAAAATTTAATTTAATATTACTGGTGATATCTTGAAGCAAAAATTTAATATGAAACCCATTAATTCAACATAAATGTTTTGTAATTCTAGGTAATGGCAGATGCTGTGCAAGGTACTATGGACTCTAATGTTGAAACAAATTCATTCTGAGATGAGCCAGAAGCCTAGAAGTGGTTGTTGCAGGAAAAGGCTTTGGAGTGCTGATGTGGCATAATACAATGACTGAGTACAGACCCTGGCACAGTTAGGAAAGATAGAAAAGGCAAATCTTTAAGGGGAGGTGCCATAAGTGATTTAGTATTCTTCAGTGTCTATGGAATCAGATGGACTTGGTGAGGTGGGAGGGAGGAGGTGAAACCAGATATGGTGTGTGCGCTGCTTCACAGCTCTGTGGGCAGACAGAAGCCACTGAATGATTCCTATGTACCAGAGACACATAGTGATGTTTAAACTGAATAAAAGAATATTGTAGTCAAAAGGGGAAAGCAAGAATATACGAAACACAGATGAGGCTGGAATAGCTGAGCTCTATTTCTCTTATGGAGTCAGTATTTATACGATGTTGATCAACTGAAACAAAATCTAAAACAGATGGTAAGTCAACTATAAATTAAAATTGAATACTTGTGGCAGACATTTGACTGTCTTGATTTATATAATTCAGTAATTATGAAGGATTCTGGGAAGATGGCTGAGGTTCAGGTTGAGTGTATCTGAGCTCTTGCTGAGATACCAGTTTTAACATTCTAACCAAAAGTTCACAGCTAAAGTGTCACAACAAGTAACTATAATAGCACAGAGATCTTGGCCAGAAAGGAAAAACATCAGGCAGCTTGCTTAAGAAGACAGTTTTGAGCCCACACCAATGGCAACGGCAGCAGTGGCGCTGGCAGCGGCTGTAGCTACAACTGTTGCTCTCCAGAGCAGACAAAGGCATTGGAATCTGAGCACTCAGCACTTCACATGCAGTCCATACTGGGTGACTACAAGCAGAAATCTTCATCCTGTGGGCTACAGATGGAGAGAGATTGCAGATGGCTCCAAAAACCAAGGAGAAAAGTCAGTACCCCACAAAACACAGTCTCATTCCTTCTCACAAATCAACACTAGGAAGGTAGCCCTTCCCCCACCAGCTGAGAACAGTACCATCTTAGCTACTGGTAAAGAACTCGCCAGACCAACTGGCAGATAACTGGAGCCTGAGAAGCATTGTCTGCAGCACCATTTTTCAAAAGGAGAGAGTGAAAATACCTGTCTAGGATTATGAACCTCTATAGTCTGTGTAGCTATAGAATACTGGGTTGGTTCTAACCTTAAATTGTAATCTTGTGTGGTATTAGTTTTTCCCAAATAGGCAGAACCAAAAACCCAGGAAAAATGGCGAGTCAAGAAAGCTCATCTCTCACTCAAAATAAACAGATAATGGAGCAGTCATTGAAAAACCTAGAGGAGAGACCTCAAAATGCTCAACAAATTCCAGTGGTAAACATGATGAATAAAAAGATTGAAAGTATGAATAAGGCTATATGGGAGGCGAATCAAAGATTAATGGGAGAATTCATGGAATCCACCAACAGAAAGCTGAGTGAATTCCAACAAAAGGCCAATGAAAGGATAGCCACTCAGGTAAAGATTTTCAGAGAGAGCACTCAAAACTAAATCAAGGAGGCAAAGAAACAATTCCATGCATGATCTAAAACAAGAGGTTGGAAGCCATCGAAAATGACCAACTAGAAGAAAGGGAGATAAAAAACCAAGTAGAGAGTATTGATAGCAGGTTAGGTGGTTAGATGATGCAGAAGAATCTCTAGAATTGAAGATAGCCTAGGTTTTGTAGAGAAAGACCACAAAATTATTCAAGACAAATCCAAAAAGCAAGACAGATCTCATCAGGAGCCCCAAGATAAAAATTGGAAGCTTAATTTAAGGATAAGTGATATTGATTAGGGCCTGCAGAAGGAAGTTAATGGAATAGCAAATATATTTAAGGAAATTATCCCAGAGAAATTCCCAAATATCCAAAAGGACAAGCCCATCCAGATACAAGAAGCTTTCAGAATCCCAAACACATTAGACCAGAACAGGATACCCCACCATCACATTATAATCTATACAGATCAATAGAGATCAAGGAAAGAATTCTTAAAGCTGCCACGGAGAAGAGAACACTCACCAATAAAGGGACAACCAATCGGAATTACCACAGATTTCTCAGCAGAGATCATGCAAACAAGAGCCTGGAATGATGTATGTCATGCCTTATAACTGCTATGCCAAATAACAATGAATCAAGAATACTGTACCCAGCTAAGTTCTCATTCATAACTGAGGGAAAATTAAAAACTTTCCACAGCAAGGAAAAATAGAAATAGTATATATCAACCAAAACCAGCATTACAGAAAATTCTCAAACATATTGTACACATTGAAAACCAACAAAAACATGATATTGACAGAAAAATGGCACCTAAACAGAATACCATGTAATGAGAGCAGAAATTGACAAGACACAGTTCCTTTTTAAGCCCAGCTCTCAATGTCAAGGACTTAACTCTCCAGTTAAACAACATGGACTGACTAGTTGGATAAAAAAGCAAGATGCATTTTACTGCTGTCTTCAAGATACACTTCCTGCACAAAAAACAAACATATTCTAATAGTGAGAGGCTGGAATAAACTCTATCAAGGAAATGGTCCCCATAAATAGCCTGAGTTGCTATCCTTATATTAGATAAACTAGACTTCAAATTAAATTTAGCAAGAAGAGACAAAGAAGGATATTGCATACTAATGAAGGGATCTCTTCTTAGGAGGATGTTATCATTCTAAATACCTATGCACCAAATGCCGAAGCATCCAACGTCATTAAAAAAAAAAAAAACTCTACGTACACTAAAAACACACATAGATCCAAACATGGTGATTGTTGGTGACTTTAACACACCACTGTACCCTCTGGATCAATCAACAAGCTAAAAGCTCAACAGAGAAACCTCAAAACTGAACAACTGTAGAAAGCAACCAGCCCTAATAGACATCTGCAGATTATTCTTTATTTCCCTGTTTGCATATGACATGATTCTGTATTTAAAGAGTCCTATAGATTCCACTTCCAAGTTGCTAGAGCCGATTTGAAACTTTGGAAAAGTAGCAGGGCATAAAATTAAACCTCAAAAGTGAATGGCTTTCCTGTATGCCAACAATGAGAAGAATGAGGCTGAAACCAGGAAAGCAACTCCTTTTTTGATAGCCTCAAGCACAATAAAATACTTAGGAATTAACCAAGGAAGTAAAGGACCTCTATGATGAAAACTTTAAAACTCTGGAAAAGGAAATGAAAGCAGAACTAAGGAAGTGGAAAAACCTCCCATGCTCCTGAATTGGGAGAATTAATATAGTGAACATCCTGCCAAAGGCTATGTACAAATTCAGTGCAATACCCATCAATATCCCAATGCCATTCTTTAATGAAATAGAGGAAGCAATCCAAAAAATCATATTGAATAATAAAAACAACTTGGTACAGGCACAAGAACAGGCCTGAGGACCACTGGAATAGAACTGAAGACCCAGATATTAAACCATAGACCTGTGGTAAACTAAGGAAATAAAAAAAAATAGGATGAAAGAAAGATGGCCTCTTCAAAAATGGTGCTGGCAGAATTGGTTAAGTAAAAAAACCTGTAGAAGTTGGATCTATATATATATCACCCTGCACCAGAATTAATTCAAAACAGATCAAAGACCTTGAGGTAAAAGAAAACACCTTGTAAACTTTACAGGAAGGAATACACTAGGTCTCCTTGGAACAGGTTGAAACTTTCTTAATAAAGGCCTAGAAACACAACAAATTGAAAGTTTGGACAAAGAGGACTGCATTAAACTGCAGAGCTTCTGTATGGCATAGGACATAGCTAAGCAAGTTAAATAGAAAGCCCACAGAATTGGAGATGATCACAAACAGACAAGGGCCTCATAACTAAAATATGCCCACAACTCAAAAAATTGAGTCTCTCAAAAACAAATCCTCAAAGAAACAACCATTCCATTAAAAGGGGGGGAAGTCCTAAAGACTTAAAGAGACACTTCTCTGAAGAGGAAATAAGAATGGCCAAGAGACACATGAAGGAATGCTCAACATCTCTGGCCATAAAAGTAATGCAAATCAAAAAACTTTGAGATTCTACCTCATCTCAGTTAGAATGGCCAGGATCAAGAAATCTAATAACAACAGATGCTGGCAGGATTGTGGCAGAAGCGATCACTACTACACTGTTAGTGGAAGTATAAACTTGTTTAACTGTTCTGGAAAGCAGTATGGCAATTCCTCAAAAGACTAAACATAGAGCTCCCCTATGACCCAGCAATCCCACTCCTTGGTATTTACCTATATTTGTCCATAAACAAGGATATACAAAAGCTATTAGCCCAAATATGCTTGTTGCAGCATTATTTCCCATTGATAAGATGTGGAACCAACCCGGTAGATAATCTACATGTGTAATATTTATACGCAATGCTGTCATCAGAAAGAATGACATTTCCCCATTTGTAAGGAAATGGAAAGACTTGGAAAAATCATATTAAGTAAGCCAGATCCAAAGGAACATAGGCTCCATGGTTTCCCTCATTTGTAATAATTAGTACTCATCTAGGATTCACCTAGCAGAGGACCACAATGGCTCAAAAGCTATTTGCTTATGGCCATATAGGATGAGGCTAAGTGAAATGAACTCCAGAATATGGAAACCAGAGGTTTATCTTTGTGATTGTTGTTCTTAATATACTATGTAAAGTTATTTTCTTTTTTTCCCCTCATAGTTTAACCTATGTTTTTATTGTTGCTGATTTTGGTATATTGTGTATAAGTTAAATTTGTTTATTTGAAATAGGGAAGGGAAGGGAAAAGCAAGGGCACTGGGAGGACTTGCAGGCTGGGGAAAGTGGGAGAAAAACATGGGAAGGTCTATCAGTGTTCACGAAGCAATGCACCCACTACCTGACAATACATCACCCCAACAATAACATATAATAAAAAACAAAACAAATAAAATGAAACAAAATAAATCAGCAATTAATTTTTGGTAGATAAAAAAGAATCTGGTCATTTCACTCACAGTTTTAGAAGACTTCTGCCCCTAATTCCTTTACTTCTTCCTTCTCTTAAATACATTGAAGTTAATACACTTTAGCAAGTACTTTAGAAATAATTGGCAGGATAATCAACGAAGGATGCTTCTCTTGTTAAGCTCTCCTTAAGCTATCAGAAGCATCCCCAATTCCGAGACCCTGTCCTCTAGTTCATACACAGAGCTTTGTTTACTCAAGTTTCCTATTCTCCTTGTCCCTTGATCCTTGAGGTATACTGTTAATAAAGCAAAGTCAAGAGACAAATAGGCCAGAATCACCAGAATGCATCACCACCATGGTGCCAGCGGTCTGTTTCTTTTGGGAAGCAGAGCTGGAGCCAGAGACAGTGAAAGCATTTCAGTCTTGGAAGGAACACAGATCCGAATGGTGAGTGAAACAAATCTACTGTCTTCAGTCACTGTGCTCCCAAAGGGGCAAAGTCATCAAAATAGAGCGTGTTAGGAGGTAGAGGCCACTGGGAGACAGAATTATGAGTCTTCATAGAAAAACCTAGGAATACTGTAGAAATGAGCCATGCAGGGCTTGGTATGAAATAACAAAGGCCCTCACACAGCATGGTCTTGACTGCACCTGCTTTCCTGACAGCATTTGAAAAGTCAGCCACCAGGGATGCCTCTGACACCTTCTGAGCAGCTGACGTCCTCTGTGCCAAGGCTGGCATTCTTTTCCTGTGTTCCTCTATCTTCATTTTAGTGCCTTTGCATTCATCTGTACAGGTGGTAAGGCTTGGCTCAGAGTCTGGGCACTGCCCTTGAGCTTTTTTTAAAAAATTTTTCTTTGGGTAAGTGTTTTACCACTTGAGTTACCTACTCCATTATTGGATTTTTTTGGTGGTTAATTGGTGATGAGTCTCTAGACTTTGTGCCCCAAGCTGGTCTCCCACTGCAATCCTCGTAGGGCACTCTCCTCAGTAGCTAGGATTACAGGCATGAGCCACCTGCACTAGGCTCCTTAACACATTGTAAAGTAAGTCTTCTTCATCTTTGCTATTCTTTTTCCTTTCTTCCTCTTGGGCGTAATCCAAGGCTTCAGTCTGTTGGAGTGATGCTTGGACTGCGGAGTGAGGATACAGGAGATCTCGAACCAGGGTGATGGAGTTGTAGCTGGGGGCCAGGTAGCATTTGACCCCATGCTGTGGTCTTGGAGCTAAACATCCCATGCAGTCAAGCATCCTGTGGAGCAGGAGCCAGCTGTCTTCCACATGTCAACCCGAGGTGGCTATGGGCTCCCGCATGAAGGTGGAGATTGCTCACCTCCAAGACAAGGCTGCTGCCCTGTGCTGAGGACAACTGTCAGGTGAGGAGAAAGTGAGCGATTCGTGCTGGGCACTGGGAGGGAGCATCAATCTGAAAGGTGATTGCCCACAAAGGCATCTGGGATCCACGGAAGGAGGGCGTCAAACTACGCTCAGATTTGGAGTCAGGATTTTCCACTTACACCCAAGAGATAGTAAATGTCAATATTTTTTTTGTCTCTTCCCCGCTGTGTCCTAGGCTGGAGGAGAGAATCCTCAAGGTTGGAGCCATGGAGATTGTGTAACTGCTGTGGAGAATATTTGCAACCAGTAAGTGGGGCCATTCTGGTATTTTCTCGTTTCTTCTATTTCCCAAACTGCAGTCTAAGCAGCAAGTTCTCTGGCAAACATTACCTGGCAAACATCAGGGCAGCCTAGTTTGGTTGTGCGTTGGATGTAGCCTCAGAGAGCTGTCTCTCCAGCCCTCCGGCATGTGCTCATCCATCTCAGACAGCCTGGAGAGCGGAGGTGGGCATGGTAGCCAAGCTGGCTGCCAGTTCGGTGTAGTTCCTGCTGTGGTTCCAGTTTTTGGCAGCAGTTGAGTAACCTATATTCACATTTACTGCCTTTATTGGCATCTAAGAGAAGCTACATAGCTTGTTCTCGCCAGTGGAGTTTTAGCAGGAAAGATATTTGACACTTGGGCCCCTGAGCATAAGGGGTAGGTCTGGCTATCTCTTTCTCCCCTCTGCTGGTGATGTCTGTGCTCCATTGGTGGACAGGCAGTGAGGAAGAGACCAAACACTTGACTCACCAAGTGGAAAACACCTGCAGAGAGCTGCGCTAATCATCATAGAAACAGATCAACCACTGAAATTTTGGCCTTTGCCATTAGAGCAACTCAAGGTCATTTAATGAACACAACTCTATCGTCTATAGTTTCCAGTGAATTCAGCCTCACAGAAGATCCTCAGGTAAATTAGCAGGGGGCAGGTAAAAGCTCAGAGGGAAGACTTCCCAGTCATGTTGTAATAAGTATATGCATCCAAAGTAATGTAAACATCTCCATTGAAATGTAAGCTTATTAATACAAAGGTCATGCCAGAACTGTGGATGGGATGTTTGTGTGCCCCCATTGGAGTGCCTGCTGGGAAAGTGGCAGAATTTAGTAAAGTCTTTAACCAAATTTTTGTTAAGCTCAAAAATGTTTCTGTAGTATAAGCACATACATGATGAAGACCTGGTCATTTGGTTAATTTGGTCAAAGATAATTCTGATACTACAAAGTAGCTCAGAAAATATAGAAGACAGTGCTGATAAACTCAGAAATAGATGTTGTGGGTGCTGGGAGTTTATTTGTCTAGATATGGTGTCTCCACACACAATTCTCTTATATTTTTGATACACTTGAAGTTTTCTTTAAAATTCTCTAGAGATTGCTACTTGTGATGTAATTCCTACTTCTTATGTCTCCATGGAGAGACACTAAATGAAGTTTTAGAATACTAATATGAGCATTGCCTAAATATAGATAAGGATTCATGATGATCTCAATTGAGTTGGGTGGCCTGGTTTGTTTACGAGATTACAGGAAAGTATTTTAAAATACATCATAACTTTGTGTCATGAGAATAGTTTCTTGTCTCCACTGTGCCTTATGAAATCAAATTTGCATTAAAATTTTTTTCTAACTTGCATTAAAATCTATTTCTAACTCTCTGCTAAAGGCAACCCTTTCCACAGAATGGCAATGGGGCTAACAACACTTTGTAGATTGGAGCAATTAAAATGTGAGAGGAAAGCAATGATTATGATTCTGTGTCTTTAGGCAGTTAAATGAGGGTCCAGACTAAAGCTCGATTCTTTTCAAATTTTTACAACATTCTTTATTTTGGACTGAGGTGCTAAGAGCTCATGCACAGAGTTCTGTCTCTAGATTACTGAAAATAGGTCAGGTGTTGGCACCTAATTCAGAAAAAGAAATCCTAAGCTATTTCTCTTATTTTATTTATTGAAAAATTGTAAAAGAACTTGAATTTGCTGAAATTTTAAGTAGAGCAGAGAAAATACAGTAAAAAGTAGATGTTTCCCTGAATTACTACCCCATTAGCAAGATGAATCAGCTATAATTCATTTTCTCTATATGTGCATATACATATTCAGACATGCAGATTCATACAGATACATAGTATGTATATATCTCTATATATCTGTATATATATTGTATATATGTCCTAGGTGGGGAAATGTAATGTTATATATAATACATAGTATTTATTATATATCATATGTTGCATAGTATATTATATGTTATATGGCATATATCATATATACAAATAGAATATATCTAAATACATACATTTATTTTCTCAATTAAAATACTAGATTATATGTATACCTAAATATTTTTTTAACTCAAGAATACTCTGGACAAGTGTTAAATAGGGAAAAAGACAAGTTTTTTCATATATTTTTATTGTAATTAATAGAAGGGTTACATTATATTTACCAGATAGAAGGTGCATTACTTCACAAACATTGATACCCTTCTTCATGTTTTGGTCCCCATTTCCTGACCCCTGACCCCACCCCCTATCTTCCCCCCTTCCCTATCTTATTTCAAATAACTAAATAAGCATGTATACAATACATCAGATAACAAGGTTAAATACTATAACAACATGAGATAACCAAAGGGCAGCAAAAGAGATGAGAGAACAAGTGAAGTAAGCCAGACTCAAAGGAACTTAGGCTCAATGGTTTCCCTCATTTGTCATAATCAGTAGAAACCTTGGGCTCTACTAGCAGAGATTTGCCATAGACCAAAACCTTGATGCATAAGGCCATATAGTATGACGCTAAATGAAAGGACCTCTAGGATATAAAAACAAAAGCTATATAATCAGTGATTGTTGTCCTTAATGTACTATGAAAAAGACAAGATTTAAGTCACAGAATCTTTATAAACATGTTTATATGCACATTAACACTTCTAATGCTTGAGGTGAAAATATCAATCAACATTTTAAAAATGAACAAGAAGTATGAATAAACATCATAGAAAAAGGACACGGGGATATTAAATAGAAAATGTGTTGAAGTTCATTCACTTCAAGATGTCTACAAATATAATTCTACCTTGAGGCACCATTTCTCACTTACCACACTACAATTTTTTTTTTACAAAGTTAGCACTTTATTTTATTTTATTTTTTTTTTTTGCCAGTCCTGGGCTTGAACTCAGGGCCTGAGCACTGTCCTTGGACTTTCTCAAGGCTAGAACTCTACCACTTGAGCTTCAGTACCACTTCTGGCTTTTTCTATATATGTGGTACCAAGGAATCGAACCCGGGTCTTCGTGCATGCTAGGCAAGCACTTTAACCACTAGGCCAAACTCCCAGCCCGCATCCACACTACAATTTGGCATCATTTTTGATGAACAAGTGAGGAACAGATTTATTCATGCAGTGCATGTTTGAATAAAACAGCAGAAAGTTTTCTGATGACAACTTTTGGAGAGATTCATCTTTTACTTAAAGTAAGTAGATAGATTCTTTTTCTGCTAATTTCATATCTATGAAGTTTCACCTCAGACACTTGAAAAGTACACTGGCAATGAGACATGCTGACACTTGAACAACTATTTATGCAGAGTCTTAATGTCAAAAGACTGCAAATACACATATTTATCCGCAGAGTAGGTGATTAAACACACAACGATGTTATAAAATGGAATGAAGATTATGTTATGCACCGGTTGACATAGCTCATACAGGTGTGTATTTCAGTGATGAAAAATCTATATACAGATCTACATAGGATATATTGACAATTTTTCAGAAGGAGAATGCATATGTGAAATATAGGATTTTGTTTTTGGAAGGTGTAGACAGAAGCCCACTTCTCCTCTATTTGAGAAGGGGAAGATAAAAACAAGTGCTATGGACATCTCTGAATATTATCTCTAGGTGTTCTTTTCATCATTTCCACTCTGGTTGCATGAAATTGTTTTATCTAATGATAAACAAAATTTTTATATCATCCCTAAAATAAGCATATATTTTATTATTTTGAAAGAAACAAATATATATGTAATGACAGAACTAATATGTAATAATAATTATTTTCCTAAGCAACCAAGATTCTTAGCGTAAGATGATGCAATCAGAAAATGGGTCACATTCCCACAAACATACAAATGGAGAAACCTATTTTTCCGCATGTCATATTTGTTTCCAGAGAAAACAAATAGAATTTGTGACTAGCACCATAAAGATGAGTTGCTGTAGCAGCTAGATGAGGATTATTTTACACTAAAATTTACCATGACTCTAGGAATGGAGGTAAAATAGAAGATCTGGATTAAGAAATGTATTAAGTAGGCCTGAAATATCATGTTGTTTTAAAAAGCAAGAAGGTGACCTGGGTGAAGTTGGGTGAAAGGTGACATTGATCAAAATGCAATGCATTCATGAACGGACATGTTGAAATGAAATCCTTTTGTGTACCTACTTCGAAATAGTAAAAAGATGAATAGAAAAGCAAAGACAAAAACCAATGAAGGCATCAAAGACTACCGAGGGTTTTGTCAAAAGGATAAAGGAGTCTTCTTAAAGAGATGTTTTAATAGCCAGAACGTAAACAATGAGACCATGAAAAATAACATAACCTCAAATAGGATTTAGTTTGATGGATTTAAGTATAGTGAATTCAAAAGAAATTCCAAATCACAGTGATTCCTCTTCACTGCGCTCCCCAATATTCTAATTTGTTATCAACCTGAACTTTCCGCATAAGTTCTAAAATAATCTGAAACACAGACCAGCAACAAAAACTCCTTAAAAACATCAGGCAGAATTCACCTTTTACAGGCAAAGTAAGCTTTTCTGGAACTTAATTTAAAATTTTGATGGAAAGGAATTCTTACGGAGTAAGGTTTTTTTTCCTGATTTTTGCCTGTTCTATTCCATGTGCCTAGTAGTCTAGAAGTGTACAGTATAATATTTTGTGTTCTTCTCAAAATTTTAAATTTAATTCCAGAAAAGTTTACATGTTATTTCTTGCTTCTTCCTATTGGTCATTACTCCTAAAAGTTTACTTTTCAGCTTTGCCTTGTTAACATTCATGTCAAGTGAAAAATCTCATTTCCAAAGTAACATAGAATAATCATCCCTTCACAGGAGGCATTATGGAAAAGAACAGAGAATGACAAATGGCAGACCCTATGACAGGTAAAAGGGACAAACTTCTAAACTGCTTCATGTAACCTTCACCAATTGTCCTGGTGGGCTTTTGATTTTTTTTTCTTTTTGTTTTTGGGTTTTTTTTCTGTGGGTCATGGGACTTGAACTCGGCCTGGGCGCTGTCCCTGATCTCTTCAGCTCAAGGCTACCACCCTTTCCTTGAACCAAGCCCCACTTCCCATTTTCTAGAGGTTAACTGAAGATAAGAGTCTCAGGTTCTTTTGTGCCCAAGCTGGCTTTGAGGCTTGATCCTCAGATCTCAGCCTCCTGAGTAGCTGGGATTACAGGCATGAGCCACCACACACAGCTTTGGTTGTTTTGTTTTTCATTTTTTTGTTTGTTTTGTCTTTTAAAAAAATCTTTAAGTAGTTGTACAAAGGAATTGTCTTATCATAAAGCAGTTTGTGAATATATTTTGATCGATGTTGCCTCTTTCAACATTCTCACGCATCCTTCCCTCAGCTACTCCTTCCATCACAATTCGTTTAGTAGGAAATTTTAAATGTCAAACTTGGTTAAAAATACTGGGATAACGTTACTTGTATATAAGCTACAAACTAGTCGTATCAGAAGATTTCCCACTTGATCTATACATATACTTTCAGCAGATTTTACTTTATTAGAGAGATGCCCACTTCTTACACCTCCTCCATCCCTGCTGTAGGAAGCAGTTCTCACATAAAAAAAACCCTCATGTTTTATCCTTATGTTTCATACTGGAAAGGTAAGACTATTTGCTAAGTTTCAGTTAAAAATATGTTGGCACATAAGGAGGGGCTTTTCAATGGTATTTTCAATGACTTGTAGGTTCTTTTAACTCTCTCTGTCTCTCAGTCTCTCTCTCTCTCTCTGTCTCTGTCTTTCTCTCTCTCTCTCCCTCCCTTTCCCTCTCCTCTCCATCTCCCTCCCCCCCCCACAGAGACATACACATCTCTTTGCTGTTGCAAAAGCTTGGTGACAATAATTTAAATGTAGGCTCATATTTCTCCAGGATACTAAGTCTGGGTGTCTCACTCTGGCTAAGGAATTCTTTCTTAACTGTTGCGTTTTGACTCTGCAACTTGGTTGGTTGGTTGGTAGGTTTTCCTCCTGCAGTATTAATGTGACAGACTCAGAGGGCTGCCTTCCCACCCCATGGTGGGTTCTGGAGCAGGGGGTGAGTGTGGGGATGGATGGCGCCTAGGGACGACCCACCTGTCCCGCAAGCAGAGCTGTTCCACTTATCTCATGAGAAATGTCCTAGGATTCCGGATTAAAGGCGCTATGGGTTTTGAAGAGGAAACCTCACCGCAGTTGCTTAGCAACAGCTCACCACATGTCCTGGTATTAATCACAAAGAATTAACACTGCCACTAATAGAGATGCACACTGCCTGCCACACGGACAGCATTATTTGGCAGGATGCTGGCATGAGTCGAGTGCCCTCAGCAAACTCTTTCCTGGGTGCTGAATCTTGTCTATGAAATTGTGGTCTTATCTATGAAATTGTCGTAGTAGCCCTTCCTACCCTGGTTGTATCCGATAGAGTTCTGTTGGAAATAGGATTGTACTCAGAACCTTGGACAGGAGAGGCCGTCCTGAGAAACTGCACAGCTGTGGCGAGGTTAAGGGACCCAGGACGCATGCTGAGGCGCAGGGCTGGCAGAGGGGGAAATCTGAGAGGAGTGGAGAAGCTTTCAATCATGGGATACAGCTGACCTGATCCACAGCGTTGATGAGTGGGGAGCGCAGGGAAGAGAAATTCTCCAAGTTCCCCCCCTTTCCCACTGTCCCATCTCTTACTTCTGCCTCTACTGCCTTAAGTATCAGCCGTTCAGAGAGCTTGGTCTTTCTGAAGAGTTGCACTATTTGAGGGCCCCGTGGGAGGGGTGGGCTGGGATGGTGGTGGTGGTGGTGAGAAGGATTAAAAGGGTGACATTGATCAAGACGCGCTGTCTTCATAACTGCTTTGTTGAGTGACAACTCCTTTGTACAACGATTTACTGATGAACCCAGTAAAAGAATAAAATAAACTTTAAAAATAAAATCATTAACAACAACAACAACAGCAACAACAAAGAATTCAAGGAGCCAGGAAAGTCCAGTCTTTTAAGGAGTAGACGTCTGGGGATTCAGAACAGTCAGAAGAGGGTAGAAATTAGAATATGATGAGATGTGTAGAATAGCTCTATGTACCGTTTAGCAGGTTCAGTAGCCTTTATAAGCGAAGAAGGTAGAGCAGATCTGGTATAAGAGTCCTCGGTCATACTGACAAGTAAAAGGAGCTCTTGAATGCCCATCTTCAGAGACAGTATTTCTATCTTGACAGTGGCTCATTATCAGGCCGTTATGTATTTTGTGACAGTACGATGCTTATTTACAGACTCAGAGTTATTAGTCATCCCTTGTTGTTTTTAGCTTGGCTAAAGGTGCCTCAGTGTCTAACCCCTGTCTGTGCTCTCTCCAGCCTTGTCTGTTTCCTTTTTGCAGCCCTGGGCCCTCGCTCACTTTTCCTTCTCCTCACACGCTCCATTTTCATGTTTTGTGCAGTTTGTAATTGTTGTACCTGTCCCAGGTATATCTTCTGCCAGCTCTGTTTTTTTTTTTCCACATTGCTCTCAAATCTCTGCTCACCCTTGGTGTACCTTCTCAGGCAATGTCATTTGGAAATGTCCCAGGGCCTCCTCCATTATAATCTGGGTTGTGCACCTTTCTCCAAACACAAAATACTATTTGATAGATATAATCATAACATTAACCACATCCTACTGTGTGTATCCCATACTTGGCTTGAAAAAGAAAATAAATTCCATTTTATTTTTCTTTATATGCTTTTTGACTGCTTTCACACCTAGCCTCGTTGACTTCATTCATGGTTATAATTGTGGAACACTGAATGAATAAATGTACTCTTTTATTGATTCATTGATTCACAATCATTATTTTTTGTGGGGAGAAAGAACAGTATATCTTTTATTTTTATTTTATTTTATTGTCTGGGTGATGTACAGCGGGGTTACAGTTACATTCATCAGATAGTCGGTACATTACTTCTTTCTTCTTGAACATTGTTTCCCTTTCCCATGGATTTCTCCCACTTTAACATTACATCTTAATGTTCTTTGCACAAGCACAAATTTTAGTATCTCTGGTTTTATTTCAGGGCACGCACTGCAGTGCCAAAAACTTGACGTGTCATTCAGCTTCTCAAACAAAAATAATTCTTTTGATATCGAACAAAGCCAAGGGAAAATGGCTAAAATGAATTTGACTGTAATGTTGACTAATGGCTATCTTCACAGGCACATTCAGCTTAGCAGACTAAATAAATCCGCCAGACAGTGAACAGAGGGTGAATGGAGAATGATCCTCAGGGGATGAGAAAAGGTGACATAGGTTTGAACACTGCTGATAATAGAGGTAACTTGAACTGGGAAACAACCCCGGAGGTATTGAGGCACCAGAAGAAACAAATTGCCCAATAAAAACTTCAGATAATAACCTAAATAGGGTATTTGGCTTTCCCTCTGGCTCTTGCTTATGCATGTTTGTATATGTACATGGGTGTGTGTGTATGTGTGTGTGTGTGTGTGTGTGTGTGTGTGTGTGTGTGTTTCCATTTGGAAACAGAGAAATAAGAGGGAATATGAAGTAAAAGAAGGGAATGATAATTAAGAAAACAGTGATAATTAAAAAATGAGAAGCAGTGTCCTGAGGTTCAGTAAGACAAGACTTTCCCAAAGTTCTGGAGGCATGGTGGAGAGTGTGGCAGTGCCAGGAGCAAGGCTCCATGGAGGGATACAGGTTGTGACTAAAGAGAATAGACAATATCTTCTGTTGTCTTCTATTTCCACATCTTGTCGTAGCTGGACCATGATTCCTTTATGGTTTTAGTTGAGCATTAAAAGCTAAATGGACTGGAATAAAAGCTGCTTAATGTCGTAGAATTGGAGCTGGCAGGCCAAAAAAAAAAAAAAAGACCCAGAGAAGAGGCCCAAACATTTCCTGAATTGTAAGTGGATGGCAAGGCAATGAGGAAGCATCATTGAATACAAAACAGGGAATCAGAGGTAGTATTATTTAAAGTGCTGAAACTTCGAAGACCTTGACGCCATAGGTTGAAAACTTCAGTCAAATGTTCTTCAGAAGTTCCATAATTTTCTTGAAGAAATTAAAATTTAATTTTGTGAGCTTTAGATTTCAAGAAAAATTTTTAAAAGAGTTTTTTTTTTCAAATGACCAGTATCTGCAAGTATTGGGGACACTTATTTATGTAGCATTTAGAAAGAACTCTTTTGACTAATAAAGTGAGAACAGTGCTGGTGTATTTGGCATACATAGTTTTAAAGTATTATTCAGAAGTAGCATATGTCACAGGGGATTTAAGAATATGGGATAAACAGATTTCTACACAAAAGTGACACAGAACTTAAGGGAATTAAGAATCACAGTGAAACATGTAAATACCACCATTTAAAAAATGTAGTTGTAGTATAAGGAGATTTGGCATAATTATAGTCTTAGTGCTGTTTTGGGAGAAAGGAAAAATTAACAGATCATTTTTCCCCCTATGAAGTGAAAGAAACATCCAGAATGCTTTTGAGCTACATTGTGTGCTAGACAGTAATAACATACGTAGGTTTTAATAAAGTATTGAAAGCTACTTTTGCCCTCTGGTGATAAAGGATTTTACTATGCATTTCAATAAGGTATTTAACTTTTCATTTGGCAGTGGATTGAAAACTTCCCTTTTCCAAAGTGACAATTGTTCTCTGGAGACTGCGTTGTGGAATAAAAACAGTATCTAGCAAGCGTGGATGAGACCATTTTCAAGGAACCTAAACTCCAAGACCAGAATTGTGACTATGTTAACATAGCTTGGGAGAAATGTTCAAACTTGTTTTGAAGAGTGGTTAAAAAAATACAAGCCCTCAGCCACCTTACCTCTCCCATTTCCTGTGAAAATAAATACTGGAAGATTGTCTTCTTTTTTCTTATTTCTATATTAACAAAAGTATTTGTGAAAGCGACAGAAAGCTACATGATTTGGATGGTATTTTATTTGTTTTTCTTTTTTTATAATTTTGGCGTCAATTTGTCTGGATTACAGGAATACCTAAAGAACTGGTCATTGTGTTTAATGTGCCTGTGAGGGTGCTTGCAGAAGGTCTTGGCTTGTGAGGTTAGGTGGATTAAATTCGATCTGTTGTGAGCCCAGATAGAAGGACAGAAAAGCATATACATCTCTCTCACTGTTGAGCTGGAATACTCTCTTTCCCTTCCATGGAAGCATGCACACACACCTGGATTTGCAGTAGTGGCTCATTGGGGTCTTAGGCTTTTTGCCTTGGGCTAAGCCAAGGTTTTCCTATCCCAGGGTCTGTAACTTTTGAGCAGTTTGTTTTGGAAGTTTTCAACCTCTAATATTAGAAACTATTTTTCCAATTTCCTAAGTAAATCTTCTCCACTCTGCACATCTATCTCTACATACAAATTTTGTGGGTTGCCCTCCTGGAGATTCTAATGCATATATCTCTCCCTGAAGATCCTAATGAATATATCTACATGATATTTAATATGTGCCAGGAGTGAAGAACAATTTTACAGTAGAGTGTACATGAGAAAACAGAAATATTGGAAATGTCAAATGATGATGATGATAATGATGACGACGACGACGATGATGATAATGATGACCATGACAACAAGGACAATGATGATGATGGTAATGATACAGAGGTAAGTTTTCGACACAAAGGATGAGGTTGTCTTATTCTTTAGTCCATCACTAGACACCAAATCTTGATTTGAATCTGAGGGTTGAATTCTCCTGGAGAAAGCCTCCCAAGGCCACAAAGGACAAATCCTGATATTATATCATTACCATTTTCAAGGTAATATGAAATGGAAGTGATTAATAATGAGGTAGCTCATGCAAATAGTCATCAAGAAGTAATCAAGACATGTTGGGCCATTGCTGTACTGCATTTATTTTTACTCAGCATTAGCTTTGTAGAAATCAAGCCAGTGTCATGCTCATTTTTGCATCTTCAGCTAATTTCTGGATACACCCAAACCCACCCGGCTACTTTTGCATTAAAGTCAAGCCTGGGTCCTACAGAAGAAGACACTGGCGATGGAATTAAGCTCTTCACATAATGTTCTTCTTCACAAATACGATCTCAGCCTCCTGAGAAGATAGTCTTGCCCCTGCTCCATGGACCACACACACCAGAAGAGTACATAATTGCCGCCCCCCCCAGGCTTGTGCACACCAGCTTGCTGCCCATGGACTCTAGTGTTGGGAACAGTCTAGAGAAGACTGTAGTCAGTCTCCCAGAAGCACATGTAGACACATCGCAGACCATTACTCGTGGAGTTACTCAACACTTTCTGTGTGAGGTGAAACTCCAGACATGCTTGGAGTGTGTGTTGGTGTGATGGTACTGTGACCAATGCCTGAGACAGTTTATAGAGATAAAAGGCTAATTTTGGTTCTTCGGGCGGTTTCAGTTCATGGTAGCCTGAACCCATTGCTTTAGGTCTCTGGTCAGAGGCCAGGGACTGGCACAGTCTAGAGGAAGCACATGGCACAGCAAAGCCATTCACCTCCCAGCGAGAATGGAAGAAGAGAGAAGAGAGCATGGTTGTATCATCCTCTTGGCAGCCTGCTCACAATCACCTCAAATGTTCCCCTGGACCCCACTTCTTCTTTCATCTACCAGTTGCAGGGTACGCAGTCTTTAACATGTGGGCCTTTGGGAGACATATTATCCAAATTATAGCACATGTGGATGGAATTTTAAATGGACTGGAGCTGCCTGGATCATGGCTGTTAACACAAATTCCGGGTACTCTTTGGGTGTCCGGGGAAGCTTCTCCGTATTTCCATATGAGGTTTTCAAAATTGGAAGTGCCTAGATCTCTAAACATTTCAAAGATCAACAAGTCAGAGGAGCTTTGAAGGGAGGATGCGATTTCTTTTCACACAGCAGGTTAAGCCAGGTTAAGAGATTACTATTTTTACCACATACTGATGTGGACTGGAGTATCTGTTCCTAACTACAGAAACTGTGGCTCCTGATTTATGTGGCCTCATTGACCCAGGACAGACAATCTTTTTAATTAAGATGGTTCTTGTCATTAAGTCTCTTATGTTTTTTTTCTTAGTATCTGCTTTCCTTAAATATGTTTTGATACACTAGCACCAGTAATTACAAAATTGAGAATTCATATCATCCAAGTGAGTCCATTGAGTCACAGAAATTGATCGGTGGGAAAGCTGTTGATGGAAAACAGTATGAGAAGAGGGCAGATGTGTTGTTAAGGAAAATCTGATCTATGTACAAGCTTATGAAACAGTAGTTGTTCAATGAGTGTTTGATTGTAAGAAATTTCTTCATGTTATTTTGAATATTAGCTAATATATTAAAATACAATTAAAATATATCTTTTAGAACTTCTCTATGACAACATAGCTTGTTACTTTATTGTTGGTAGTATTGCTTGAACTCGGCCTGGGTGCTGTCCCCATAGCCTTGAGCCAAGCCCCACTTCCCATTTTCTAGAGGTTAATTGAATATAAGAATCTCAGGTCCTTTTGTGCTTGGGCTGGCTTTGAACCTTGATCTTCAGATCTCAGCCTCTTAAGAAGCTAGGATTACAAGGCGTGAGCCACTACACCTGGCTCTTTGGTAGTCTTAATGAAATTAAATTAAAATTCTTAAAATATCTAGTTATAGTTAAATATCTAGTTTTCCGTATATTTACATAATCTCAGAGAAAATTCATCAGAATAATAACTATCATAGTGTTTTGGAAAAAAGGAAACAGAGAAATAATGTGAATGAATTCTAGTCCTCTCACATTATGATTTACACTATGGAAGAAGATTTAATGGGGTAGGTTTGTGTGTTTTGACACTAGGAGATTTCCATGATAGATTATCAAGGTAAGAATGCATATGTACACACACACACACACACACACAAACACACACACACACACGCACACACACACACACACACGTACTTACCCAAACACACAAACATAAAATCTTCCACATTCAAGGATTAGACACATATTCAGATTTGCTCAACTGTACGTCAAAATATTTTTAAAATTTTGTCTTTATTGAATATATAGAAACATTTTTTCTTGTCATTAGTGCTTAGACAGTCCAGTTCAACAACTATTTGCATAACATTTATATTACATTAGGTTTTATTTAGAAGGGCCTTCAACTATGTGGTTGACATGTCTAGGATACATTCAAATGTTATGCCTTTATGTCTTTTCCTAAATACAAGACTTATAAACATAAACCAAGGTCTTAGTGTCTGTGGACCAATCCACAGTGAGTATTAGAGAAAAACTATACATGCATATGAATAAACTAAGGTCTTATTTTCACAAACATTGAAATATAATAGTTAATGTTTATGTAAAATGAGAATTACCTGGAATTTTTCTTAAAGTAGATATTTGATTTAATGAAACATAAAACCTAGCAGGTAAAATAATTAAGGAATTTTTATATCTTCACCATACATGGAGGAAACAAAACAAAATGAAACACAAGAGGTAATGTAGTTTGTAGCACATAGAAAAAATGAGGCACAACTTTCAAAATTACCCTAAGCTTCCCTCAAATTCTCTGAAGTTCAGCCAGTGAAAGCCATATTTATATCACTGGGAACATCTCATTCTTTTTTTTAAAGTGTTGGTTCCTTTTTCCATCCTGAAATTTATTTCTCTCCCTTATATGAAAAGTCTACTGACTCTGACATCTCTCTCATTCATGCTACTACACAGCTAGACTAGATGCTGGGTATTTTTAGCACACAATTTTAACAGATTTTTTCAAGGGAATTCATAAACATATAGTATATGTGTGAGGTTGTTTAGGATCTCTCTGGTAGATGGTATTTTTGCATTCACATCATAGCCACTTTCTATCATTAGCTTACCAAACATGAAAACATGTTCATAGACCATCATAACTGTATTGAAGTCATGATCACATGAGACCCCTTCCATGTGAAGCTTTAGGAACTTTCCCAACGTCACTGTGAGTATGCAGGGAGGTGAAGGGGAGGGAGGAGGATAGAATTTCAAGGTCTGGTCTTTGGTGGGAGCCAGCTACATTCTAGAAAACTTTTCATTTGTGTTTCACTGTTAGGTTAGGGGTTCTCAAGTAGTGCTGTGAGATGATGTCCCCACTGCAGGGAGTCAGAGGTTCTAGTTGCCTCTCTGCCTCCAGCGGATGATGGTTGGGAAGGCCTCCTTGGCTGTTACAGTCTGGCACAGTGGATTGTGGTCTGGCTACTTTGTGGAAGACTTAGGGAAGGTATGAAAAGTTTTTGCTGTAGAACTATGAGTGACAGATACTGATTTTTCTAATGAGAAATTATTTTATTTTTTAGAAGATTGGATTTTACATCTAACTAGCCACCTTATTTGTTTTTAAAATTTATTCAAGAGGTTATAGGTTATTATACGATAGGCATAAAATGTTATAACGTATTTGTACCAAACTCGTCTTTGTTCTTTGGTTTGTATTTGAGTTATATTCTCATGAAGTCATGTTTAAATTATATTTGCATACTTAGGGAGAACCAAAGAAGCTCTTTTATTTTTTTTATTCCTAAGTCTCATATTATTCATATAAAACAGTATAGAAATGGCTGATAATTTACCAAACTCAGCATTACAATACTATTTTTCTAAGAGTAAATTTCTGTTTGTAAAATTTCCCTCCAAGACTGAAAATATAACTTATTGTACAAGCTATTAAGCCCAAGAGCAACTTTTTGAAGATTGAATTAGTTTGAACATATTTTAAGCACCAAGAGGGAAAAACATGAGATAATTTTAAAAATTTATATTCTTTTTGCAACTTTAAAGAATGCCTTTTGCCATGTACCATGATTTATGTATCCACAAAGAAAACAGAAGGAAGGAGTTAGTTTTAAATAGCAACTGTATCGTCTCTGAAACAAAATACTATAGAGGAAATTCATCTGTCAATTGGATGCAGGTAGAAAGTGTTGATTTTTTTTATGATAAGATTAAACAAGTTGAACAAGCCTCCGAGTTCAGAGGGTAAATAATAATTACCTATAACCTTTAAATTATCATGTAAACATTGATCTTTGATATGAAAGACTAACTGCACCTAAGTAAACAATTGTAACCAAATACAAATTTGTTAATATTAACTTACCAAGCTATTTTTATACTTTTAATCTTCTAGAAGAAATTGCTGGAAGAAACAAACTCAAAGCAATGTTCCATTCTTTTCTCAAATTAAACATGAAAATCATTTAGGGACTAATTAATATCTTCCGAGTTTCATTTAATTTCGTCTATTAACTACTACCCTTGGGCAGAACTAATTAAAAATCTTTAGACTGGAATTCGTAAGCATAAAAGCTGAAGATATGAATATTTGTTTGCTTAGCTTAAACAAGTTCATTAAGAGTGAGTACTGAGCTGAAGTTCTTTCAGGCTAAAGAAGGTAAGTTTTCCTTCTATTACCCCATTTGTGTAAAAGAAGATTATTGAGAAATAAAGAAGGAAAGAGCACTGTCTGTCCCAGTCGAAAAACTCAGAATTCAAGACTTTTCATCTTCCTTACTTCCACTGGTATACAGTATTGCCTTACTTTTCTGGAAACTGAATATAAAGAACATCCTCAATGGTTCTATGAAATAGAAGGGGAAAAACCCTGTGTATATATAACACTTGTACCAAAAAACAGAGAAGAACAGAATTATAGACCAATCTCATTTATGAACATAGATAAATAAAATCATTCAAATTTTATGTGTTGAAAGATCTATTTTTAAGTTAGATTGCATTAGTTCCAGAGAATTTCATTGTTATATTTCCAAACAGGTTTATAACATTGTCCAATCAACCCCAGGCTCTCTTTTCCTCCTTCATCTTTCCCCACTTCCCAAAACCAAATTCTAACCCTCCATGAAAGAGATGGAATGAGGACATTTAGTGTGACAATCTTAATAAAAATTTTGCACACCGAACTCAACAACACACTAGAAAGAACATTTTGATCAAGTTGATGTGCAAACAACAAATGTAATAGCACTCATCTCAATCGATAGAGAAAAACCTCTGACAAAAATTCAACATCTTAAAAAAATTCAACATCCTTTAATGGCAAATGCTCTGAAGGAACTAGAAATAGAAGGAACATACCTCAATATTATAAAGGCTATATATGACAATATATAACTGACATCATGCTAAATAGTGAAAAACATTTTCTTTAAAGTCAAGATCAAAACAAAGGTATCTATTCTGCCCACTCTTTTCAATATAGTTCTGGAATCCCTAGCCAGAGCAGTAAGTCAAGAGAAAGAAATAACTGAGATCTAAAGAAAAAAAGGAAGAAATCAAATTATCCTTGTTTGAGAATGATATGATTCTATATACTTAGAAGACCCTAAAAATTCCACCAAAGAACTCATAAACCTGAAAAACACTTTTGTAGTAGAATATAAGAATGTAGTAGGATATAAAATCAATATACCAAACTTGATAGCTTTTTTATATACCAACAATGAGCAGAATGAAAAAGAAACTAGTAAAATAATCTCAATTGCAATAGCTATGGAAAAACCAAACCATTAGGTATACACTTAAGATCTCTACAATGTAAACTATAAAACGTTACAGAAAGTACTAGAAGAAGACAACAAGGTGGAAAGATCCCCGGTGTTTATGGACTTTCAAAATTAATACTGTGAAATGCCCTTAGTATCAAATGCAATCTACAAATTCAGTGCAATACTCATCAACGTTTCAATGTCATTCCTCACAGAAATGGAAAAGTCAATCCAAAAAGGTATATGGAAATACACAAAACCCTGAACAATAATTAAATCATATTTGTCATGTGGTGTCATTTAAACAATACTAGGAAATTATGTTAGAGAATAGCCCTGCCTTAAAAGTCTGTTATTAGAGATGACATTGAAAATTGTTGTGATGTCCTTTCCAGGCCTGTAAGGAAGGAAAAAGCCCAACTTTGGTGATGCCAGCCTCTTCTTACAGTGTTCTTTGTCAGGCTCGTTTCTAATATGCAGGTCTTAAGAAAACTATTTTTTTAGGAAGATATTTTTTTATTGTTTCTTTTCTTCTTAGAACTTGTAGACAGCTTTTGTTTTAAATTCATCAGCTTGCATGTTTACCTATTTCTCAACAACAAAACTAAACTAAGAGAGTAGGGCTTGTGAGTCCATCTATGCCTAGATGAATACTTAGCACAAAATAATGCAAAACAGGTATTTGTTGGGTGAGTGAATGGTTGAACAAAAATAAGATAAACTCTGTGCATATTGCAGAGACTTGGGAGCAATTAGAGGTAGAAACAAAATATCTGGATGGAAGATAAAGCATGCTCACTCCTTACAAAATCTCTTCACTATTTCTGAGACATTCAGTAGTACTTCTCATGTTACATGTGCCAAAATTATAAGATGCTTTTACATCATAAAGTCACATTATCTGGGAAAGAGTACATACTGTAATACTTCGTTGTCCTTTTAAGGCATTCTTTTACTATTTGCATTCTGTATAAATATAATTTTTAGAATTATAATAACATGGAAATGAATTCTTTTTGTCAAGTTTTCCTCAGCCATACAATGCAGTGAATGACCATTTAAAATGAACTTTTTTTGTAGAATTTATGTCTCATCTAATTGAGTTTTCTGAGTAGTAAATGCTTCATATAGGCTAAGACTTGTGAGGGAAATCTCTTTTTATTTTTTTCTTTCTTTTTTTTAAAGCTAGTTTCTTTTTTTTAAAGATTTTATTAACGTTTATTTATACATCATATTCTTATTTCTTAATAAAGGTAGACAATTAGAAAATGAGATTAAATGCCAAAATGAGTATATATATATAATATGGATTAAAACATTAAAGAACCAAAATATCAATACAGGCTAGAATTGTTTACACAAAAGCTTCATCTACTGTTCAATGAAAAGTGAAGTAGGATTGGGTAGCCCTGTTGAGGTCTGGGTATCTTAAAATATTAATGTAATTTCTAACCTCAGCCACTTGTGAAAAATTGAATAAGTATGTTGAGGTCATCTGGAAGGTGGAGAACTTAGGACCGAATTAAGACATAAAAGTAGTGATGTATTTCCAGAAAATTGTTATTAAATGACCTTCTCATTGTAGAAGACTTTGGACCTTGTGTGGCTTGCTATATGTATTACATTTTTCAGTATCTCACTTGGCAGTTAATTATACTTCTACATTAATATATTGATTTACCATCATTTGGATTTTTGTGGAATATATTTTCTGAGTTAAATTCATTTCATTTTACTTGAAAACTGCATACCAGCAGAGCAGGTAGGACAGGGGTATCTGTGAGTGTAAATGTCTGCACATTCAGTGTAGGTTCACATACCTAGTTTTGGCCATACAAGTATTTGGATTTCACAGGGATGGATGGCACGCTCAAGTGGTTGCATAGGACGTGCATGGCCATGCACATATATCTGTCATAAAGTTACTGAGCAGCCATAGCGACAGCTTAATGCTTCCACTTGAAAGGCGTAGATATAAAACCCTGTGATAAGTCATAAAGCCAGTCAAAGCACACTCAACAACAGCAACAAAACCCACTTTTCTAAACGACGATTTATTATTTATTATTGAGTAGGTAACAAGAAAGTAATTCTTTTTTCACACATATACCTATGTTGTCTAATAACATCAAACACTTGATTGTTTACAAGTTGACTGGTTTTTTCTTTTTTTCTGGGTCATGGGGCTTGAACTCTGGCCTGGGCACTGTCCCCGAGCTCTTCAGCTCAAGGCTATCACCTTACCCTTGAGCCACAGCTCTACCTCCCATTTTCTAGAGGTTAATTGAAGATAAGAGTCTCTCAGCTTTGTATTGCCCTGGCAGGTTTTGAACCATGATATCCTCAGATCTCAGTCTCCTAAGTAGCTAGGATTACAGATTTGAGCCCTCATGGCTAGACTGTTTCTTCAAGTAACAGAAAATCACCTTTTGTCAGTTGCTTCAGTGTCTTGTTTGGTTCCTTTGCTGGGCTATAACTTGATCAGGATAAGGACCAAAAAATATGACAAGAAAATATTTGTTTACTAACCATGAGATTTAGTTCCATAAGACATTCTAGTTTCTTTTAAAGGGCATTTCTTACTCATAAATCTGTAGGCATCTTTCTCAGTCTCTGGAAATTATTATTTTTTTTCTTTTGTAAATCTTATGAAGATTGCTTAGGAAAAACAGATGTGGTTCTATTTATATACTTCAAATTAAATGTGCAAGGAAAACATATCTGTCAAATTGTTCCTTCAATAGTTTAAAGACAAATATAAGTGCTTTGTTAAATTCTTTTCATGATTCTAAATTTAGCAAAAGTAATTTATATTTGGGCAAAGTCTACATCTAAATGTATTCTGTTGTTTCTGATTTTATCTTTTTTGTACATTGAAGCCTATTGTCTAAACAAAATTTATGCATTTTTCACAAGAATAGTAGGCTTCTTTCTGCCTTCCCCACATCTACTAGAGAAAATGATCCTCACTTTTCTTTTTACTAGCCACATCTCCAAAATGTGAAGTATATCTAAGTTGAAAAATGTATGAATCAGTTTGCCTGGTAGAACATTGCATTTAATTAATTACATCAAATGATATTCTTGATAAACATTGCCAGGCAAGGTTGGCTTACAACAACAAATCCAGTATTTCCCAGGCTGTGCATTCTTTCCTATGTGACATCCAATGCAGGTTGGCTGGGTGGTCTGAGACCCAGGCTCACAGAGGCTCCATCTTTTTTTTTTAAATTAACCTCTTAGAAAATCAGTTTGACAGGGAAGAGAGCACATATGGGCCGCATCCACTCAGATGGGCCAAAGCATCCCATTTCTCCCTAACACATTATTGCCAGGAATAGTTGCATAGCTCCTGCGAATGGGGTATGTTGGGAAGTTCATGTTTCTATCTCTCATGGGTTGAAGATCTCTTCCCATCATCAGGCCAGCCACAGCAGTTATTTCTGTCATGAAGATTCCCTTTATTTTTGTATGCCCTTCTTGGGGCTTAAATTTATCACCTAGTCTCTTGTTGCTAAGCATTTTTATTCAAGGCTAGTGTTCTACCACTTGAGCCACGGATCCACTTCTGGCATTGTGATTGTAGCTTATTGGAGATCAAACTCCCCTGCCCAGGCTGGCTTCTATCCACCAACCTCAAATTTCAGCTTGGATTACAGGCATGAGCCACCAGCACTTGACGTGTTTTAGTTTGTGGACCGTCCTGAACAAGGCTGTTAGGTGTGTCTAGAACTTGCATTACTTTACATAGAAGATCAGTTGTATTTGGAAATGTATGGGCTTTATTTTGTACCCAGTATTTGGACCTGGAAATTTTAAAAGGTAAAATGTTAATAATCATTTATATTTGCTACGTTTAGAGAGCCTCTGTGGTTCTCAATGGTCGAAGGAATGCACCACCAGGTCTTGTGGCTTAGTGAAGGAAATCTTCATAATCACAGACTTCTGTGTTGGCAGCTCTTCCCCTCCTCCCCAGGGATGTAGAGGTTAAACAGTTTAAAATGGAGGGTGCCAAGTTCGGATTTGTATCAGTGTGGCAGTGATGGATCCGATGCCACAGAGACTCATTAAAATGGAGTCTTGGTCCTCCATCAGCTGTCAGTTTTCTAGCATGCATGGCAAACCCAAAATGTCATCTGGACTTGGCTGGATTTCTGATAGATTGGACTGCCCCCGAGTGGAGCCAAGGCACTTGGTTCTCACGTGGCAATAGAGCTATAAATCATCCCACATGAAGGCCACACACAGTCGTCAAGAACATTTGAAGGTAGAGTCACACTCTTAGAAAAGCCATGGCCCACTGTGGTCACTTAGAGACATAATGTGACCATGGACACAGTACACACGAGGTGAGATGTCTTTCCTTACCATCAGCACAAGCCACAATCTTTTGAATGAATGCCCAGTGCATTCCATTTCAGATTGGCTGAAAGGCAAAGACAGAATTGCAGGATGAATTAGATCTAAATCTTCAAGATAGCTGTCTTAAGAAATAAAAGCAATGGCCTAAATTTTCTATTATTATTGTGGTAGTAGCTATTTTATGAGTGGATCCTCAATCTGTCTAGTATCTAAATCAAATTTCTCTTTGTTTTGCTTTAGTGTCTGGGATCGTACCAATAATGTTTGTTTCAAAGCACTCTGTTTCTTACTCTACAACTGTGAATAAACACAGGTGCTATTTTTATACTGTTTGACAAGCAACTTTACTTTCTTCTATTTCAGTTTATTTAGCATTGCTTATATTTGGATTCCGGATACTGATGGGAGTGGAAGTCTATCTATCTATCTATCTATCTATCTATCTATCTATCTATCTATCTATCTATCTATCTGTATGTATGTATATAAACGCATCTATATCTTGGAAGTATATACCTTTATTCTACAGACTTCAACATTTGGAGCATACAGTATATATTGGAAATGTTATTTCTAAATGTTAAATTAAGTTGTGAAATTAAGATTGTAAATTACGATGTTAAATGGAGAGTAGTGGGGAGATCATATGGGAGGATTCAGGCTGAGCTTTAGAAGGAAGTGTGGCTCTCAGTGGTCTTGGGTTTGAATTCAGGGACTTGCTTCTGTGCTCCTTGACATGCCTTCAGCCACATTTTTTCTGATGGTGTCTTTCTAGCTTTTCTCCCTGGGTTGGTCTTGAGTCAGATCATCATTCTTTCAGCTGAGTGGCTAGTTTTACAGACAAGAGCCACTAGTACTCTGCTAGAGAAATTTTATCTTTTTAGTAAATCACAGCATACTTACTAAATGTATTTATTTATTCTAAGTTCTGTGAGTGGGATGCATTCAATTAACTCACGTCTAAATTCTAACTTTTGCCTTGGTTCTCTATTTTCACGATACATGGATCAGTAAACTTTGAAATTATTAAATTCACTAAGTGGAATTTAACAAATTCACTTCTACCTCTCAAATCATAGTGATTTAACAGGATGGAGGAGAAAAATAGTTGGTTTAATAAATCCAATTAAGTAAATACCTCTCAGAACATGTTTTGACATTGAACATGGCATCAAAACAAATTAAGGGCAAAGGAATTAATTTGTGGATGTTCACTGGTATATGATGGATGTAATTGTTTCCATGGTTGAGGATTTCTTTCAGTTCCCAACAATTTAGAACTTAAATGCAATTTAATGTGATTTGCACATCCAGATGTAATTCTATGTAGATGTTTCCCTCACCCATGAGAAAGGTATCATCACGATTATGACTGAATGAGTTGTCTTATAAAACAGAAGACGGCAGGGATGGAAATCACCTCCTTAGAACTCATTTACCTAGTAGGATCCTCATGAATCCATGAGTCTTTTAGTCTGTGATCTTGAGTAAAAATACACAAGGCTGGGGACAGGATATTATTTTTTCAAAGAACATTATGAGAATAATATTATTTATGACAGAGAGAACTTCAATGAAATGCCTGTGATCTGTTGTTATCTGGTTTAATTTTTTACGTTTGAAGGAGAAAAAATATGCCTCACAATTTTTCCATCTTTGGAAGTGCATTAGTTACTATGGTAACAAGTTCATTGGAGAAACAGGATTTTAAAAGACTCACATCTATAGTATAAACTTGCTTTAAGTATCAGATTGGAATTTATACTTTTGTAGTTAGGAAAATGATCATGGACAAGTGTTTTCTTTATATGGAGCCAAAATGAGAATAAGTTTCACTGTGACAGGCCTATGACCTCATGTGACCTAACCAAGCACCTAATTGGGACTTGCACTAATTTGATATTAAGGTGCAAAACTTCTTAAAAAAAAAAAAAACAAGTAAATCAGGGGCCGGGAGTTTGGCCTAGTGGTAGCGTGCTTGCCTAGCATGCATTAAGACCAGGGTTCAATTCCTTGGTACCACATACATAGAAAAAAGCTGGAAGTTGTGCGGAGGCTCAAGAGGTAGAGCTCTGGCTTTGAGAAAGTCCAAGGACAGTGCCCACACCCTGAGCTCAAGCACCACAACTGGAAAAAAGAAAAACCAAGTAGATCAATTAAAATCAATTTAAACTATCAATTGAATCAATTAAATTTAAGTATAATTGTCCAACCTATTTTTCTAAACTGGAAGACTTTAATATTTTCTTTTGGTGTAAAAAATGACAAATTTTATTCATCTTCATATATAATTTTTAAAGCAAAAAGTAATCTGGAATTCTGTTTCTGTCACTGGCAAACTTCCCTTAGCTAGAAGAACTGGATCCATGTCATTCTTCATGAGTAGATAAGGTATTCTGCCTTGCCACTGGCTGGTCATGCATTAGAGAATTAAACAGGAAGAATTTCAGTTTAAGCTCTCAACCTACATGGAGTCAGTCTGGAAAAGGAAAAGAAAATTGTTGTGGGGTGCTTTTTTAAAAAAAATGATTTAACTCAGCATGCATCAGGTTTCTTTCTTTTTTAAGGCCTTATCCTTCATCTCAATTGGCAGATGGAGGAAAAGGGGCTGATAATAGACATGTTGGAACATGTAGCTTAGTGTCAGAATCACAGCAGAAATCCCAGAACTGGATACAATTCCTTGCCTGGCTGCAGTCCAGCCCATCCATGGACTAGAAGTGAAAGAATTGCTGCATTTCTTAGGGTTAGTTAGCTTCCAAGAGGGAAAGGAGATGATTTAAGCAGCCTGCCTTTTTAAAAAAAATATTTATTTATTTTTAATGTTGGGGTAATATATGGAGGGGCTACAGTTACATTTGACAGGGAGTGGGTGAATCACTTCTCACATAATGATACCCCTTCTCATGTTTTTGTCCCCATTTCCCTCCTCCCACACCCTCCCAGTCATCTTCTTTTCCCCCCTTCCCTTTCCTATTTCAAATAAACAAATAAACATACATACAATACACCGGCTAACAAAGTCAGATACAGTAGCAATATGAGATTAACCATAAAGGCAATAAAAGAGAAGAGACATAACATAGTACATTAAGAACAACAATTACACAAGGTAAAGCTCTTATTTCCATATTGTAGAGTTCCTTTCATTTAGTCTCATCCGGTGTGTCCTTATGTACCTAGGTTCTGAGGTATTATAATCCTCTGCTAGGAGGATATGTACTAATTATTACAAATGAGGGAAACCATTGAGCCTATGTTCCTTTGGGTCTGGCTTACTTCATTTAATATTTTTTCCAAGTCTTTCCATTTCCTTACAAATGCAGTGATGTCATTCTTTCTGATGGCAGCATAGAATTCCACTGTGTATAAATACCGTATCTTCTTGATCCAATTATCTACTGATGGGGCATCTGGGTTGGTTCCATATCTTTGCTTTGGTAAATAGTGAAACAGCCTTCCTTTTGAAATGATCACTCTTGAATGTCTCTTCACCCTCTCCGTGGGTCAAAGTGAATAATACATGAAAAAAAGAAGATACCTAGAGGAAAAAAGGTAAAGAATTGTACTCTAACATTGGCTGCACACAGAATTGGTAATTCAACATTCTTCTATCTTTGTAATTGTTACCAGAACTCTCTGCTTGTTGGGAATACTCTGTTCCCCTGCTGGAAGAGAGGAAACACCTTCCTTCGGAAGTGTACTTTTTGGTTGTTATCGATCACTCTCTTATTACCATCTGAGGTTCCCATCTTCCCGCACCCTTCTGATTGTCTGTCCGGGTTTTTAGCACTCTTTGCCTCCTGACCAGCAGGAAGGGCAAAGAGAACACGCCCCGACTAAGAGGAGACCTAGAAAGATTAGGGCCGGCTGGCCACCTTCACCCAGCCCTCCCTCTCCAGAGGGAAGACACAGACACACCAGGGAGAATGTCACAGCAGACTCCTTTAATGGGAAGATACCAGGGGCTAAAGTAAGAAGCAGGAATCTATTAACATAAAAGTAGGCAGGACAGGGGGAGGTAGGTGCGGTCAGAGAGGATGGTGGGGCCAATCCATGGGTTCAAGGTAGCCTTATTTTACATCACAAACCATAGCCAAATCTCCCAACCAGGAGACAGGCAGGTTGGATCTCCAAAACCAGGAAGTGAGCACTGGGCCACAAGGTAGGCCTTTTACCCTTGATGTGACGTGCCCCACAATTGTCTGCTTGGATAGTGAGTGCCACACAGTCACTTAGAGAATGCTTTCCTTCCCTGGAATCTCCCCTCAGCTTGGCCTCCCTTTACAACTAACTTCTTTTTCAAAAGTCTTTGAAGAGAAGTGCTCTATGAGCATCTTCTGCTGTTCCCCTTGAGCTGACAAGCAGTCCCGGAGAAGTCACAACATAATGCCAATGAAAACTGCAGATAGTGAAGAGGAAGGAGAGACTGGCTTTCACTGAACTGTCAGGATCAAGCCGAACTTCTATAATAAGATCTTGTTGTTCCCATCTCAGAATAAAGGATTCATACCTATTCTCTCTCTGCAAAAGACAAAAAAAAAATCCCCCGCCTTTATCACTCCCCGAGACACCCAGATCACCTTATCTTCTGTTTTGTTGGAGGACTTAAGAGTCTTTAGCTTGGACTCTCAAAGCATTCACCCATAGATTGTCTCCTTGTAGTTGATTATGCCTAGGTTCAGTAAGAACCTCTGTGGAGATAATGCAGTTGTTTTCAGGTGTCAACTCTGAAGTCTGCCTTAGAAGACTTCCATTAGGGAAGTCTACTTCCTCAATGGTATTTTGTGCTTGAAGTCTGGCTAAGGAAGAATGCTAAGGAGCCACAAGTTTGACCATATTGCTTCTCCTTCAAAGCCTTCTGAATTCTGAGTTCTCTTACTGTGCAGACTTTCCTTGTAGTTCTCATCACTACTTGTTTAATTTTTAGCCCATTTTGTCATTTCTCCCTTTATTTTTAAAAAATTTTTATTGTCAGGGTAATGTGTAGAAGGTTTACAGTTACATTAACCAGGTAGTAAGTGTGATACTTCTCACACATTGATACCCCTTCTCATGTTTTTGTCCCTTCTTGCCTCCCCCATCCCCTCCCAATCATCTTGCTTTACCCCCTTCCCTTTCCTATTTCAAATAAACAAATAAACATATATACAGTATACCAGGTAACAAAGTCAGATACAATAACAATATGAGATTAACCAAAGGGCATAAAAAGAGAAGAACATAGTACATTAAGAACAACAATCACACAAGTTAAAATTCTTTTTTCATATCCTAGAGTTCCTTTCATTTAGTCTCATCCTACACAATCTTATGTTAACTAGCTTTTGAGCTATTGTGTTCCTCTGCTATTTACCTTTATTTTTTATTGTTATTATAAAGGTGATGAACACATAGGTTGTTCAGTCATCTCTATTTTTATTCCCATTCCATTTTCTACTGATCTGCTTTACTAAGGCTCCCCAGACACGCTTTATGAATTTGTTTCTGCAAATACTGCTCTCATCCATTCCTCACTTGTTCACAGCTTAGATTATTTAATAATGCTTAATCAGTCTCTCTCCTTCAGTGCCTTCAACTTTCAGTATCACCTATGCAGACCAGATGAACTCAGAATCCACAAGAACCTAATGCAAAGGGAATCAGCTGGTGCCAGGAAGAGGTTGAAAGGGAGGAGGTAAGAAGAAAGTCGTTCAAGGGAAGAAAACAGATACTGGAATGGACACAGGCCCATGGGACTGTGTCTGGAGGATTTCTACTCAATCAATGAATCGGTAACAACCTTAACGTCAAGGAATAACAGAAAATTTGGCTAAAGCACAGGCTGAAGGGAAGCACTCAGCAGCCGTGCTTACAGGCAGTCTGATTTTTATTTTAGATGCATCACTGTGGCGGTTCAATAGATGCTGGAAGGGTATGAAGAGCATCAGGAAAAATGGATTGTGAGAATCTGCGAAAGTCAAGTGCAGTAGAATATTCCAAAGGCTGATGGAGGGGAGAAATAATTGAGTAGTTTTGCAGAAATAGAAGAGACCAGAATTTTGCCTTTCTCTCCAAAAAGGAGTGAAATACAGAATTCTTAGATGCCAGGTTTAAGTATTGGGTAACATGTTAAGCATTAGGAGTGACCGTAACTAAAGGAGAGTCCAAAATCACAGAGGTCACAGCCCTGCCTCAAGCCCTTCATTGTGTCAGGCTATCTGATATTATTGGGGATCAGCCCTTTGCTCCCTAACTCCTGGGCTCTGAAGCCCAGGAAAGGTCAGTTCAAGTCCGAGTAAGAGACTTCACTCCGCTACTCCAACACCACAATGCGTTCAGGATTAGATGTGTGGCCTAAACTAGTGCAGTCCTGTGATCCTCAGAACTTCAGAGGGGATTCTAGGAAAATAAGGAAGATGATAGCAGCATTTTATTTATTTATTTATTTATTTTAGAATTTCAAAAGCCAATCTTTAATTAAAAATGACTTGTCCTATATGCCAGCAATACACAGCGTTGTATTTGTACAACCAAAAACCAAAGGAATTGGTGAGTCCAATACAGCTTTTCTCTGTTTTCCATTCCTGAGCCTTTAGTGGAACATAATTGTGATCATATTTTGGTTCTGTACTATCCAGGTGGTAGTCTTCGGTGGTAAGACAGCAGCATTTTAACCTCATTATTTTCTTTTTGCTTAGGAGCTATGTGTTTCAGGTGCAGTCATTTGAAACCACACTGACTTTTCTGTAAAGCATGGCAAAGAGAAGAAACGTGCAGAAGTGAGATATAAAGTAGAATCAGTGACATTTTGTATCAGTGCTACTGATTCTAAACCCAATGATTTCTATCCTGGAACCAATGCAGAATTATCTTTATTTGCACATTTGACTTATATTTTCTGCTACTTGCCACAAAAAATAATTATAAAGCATATGGAAGAGAAGATAGACTTAGATGTTTAAGTTTGAAAGCATTTGGAGGGAGATATGTATTAAGCAAATGGAAAGATGAAATTGCTCATACAAATGGTGCCTGAATAGAAGATATATAAGTTTATAGATAGGATAAAACAGGTTGTATTAATCATATTAACCTGAGAGTGTTCTGAAATAGCCAAGGGAGACTTAAAGATCTAAAGTTGAAGAATGCTCCAATTTAAATAAGGTATAATAAGACAAACAGTTGAAGATGGGAAATGACTACCAGAGAGGAAAACTAACCAACAGAGTATCTGAACAATGTATTATTATTCAGCTGTAAAGAAGAATAAGATTAAGTAGTTTGTAGGAAAATGGGTGGAATTGAAGATCACCATATTAAGTGAAAATAAATCACCTCAAAAAGGGAAATATCTCATGTATTCTCTAATCAGTGGAAGGCAGACCAACAAAGACCTGATCTGGATATAAATTAATATACTTTTGATATAGTACAGGACACTATAGTTTGAAAAACTATTATTTTGAAATATACTTCCTAGTTTAGTTTTATATACAAATAATTCCATTTCATTCCACAATCCATCTTTCAACTCTCATCATTAAAATTAAAGTTTGGAATCTAACAAGTTTCCGTATAACAGGACACTGATACTTTTGAAGTATAATTCATAACATAAATCATGCCTAAGGCTAATGTAAATGAGTTTTATTAGCAATGAAGTTTTCTCCTTTATATTTTCAATTCTTCTATGGCAAATAGAGTCTCAATTTTTGAAACTTATGCTGAGAAGATTCAGATTCAGAGAAATGACAATGCAAATAACAATCAGAGAGATAATCGCCACAAAACACCAATACTGATACATAAACTATAGTAAAGTATCATCATAGTCACAGAGGTAGGAAAGCTTTTATAGGCAAATCGAGGAGGAATATCGAAAATATTATGAAGCAATAATTCTTGGTCATAATGGAGAAAAAGAAGGATGGTCTTCGCTGGAGTTGGACAGGTTCTGGGCAGATGTCTGAGTAGAGGGAATTTTATGTAATGTTGCAGTGGCCTTATATAAGGTTGCAGTGGCCTTTGTGTTTGGTGAAACTTTGTGATAGTTTCCACGCACGGAGGCTCTGCTCTTATTTATTTATTTTTTGTTACATTGATACATGCAACTCCATTTTGATTCTGACAATTCCCCCAATGGACACAACCAATTGTGGAATTGAGTTGAAACCACAAGGCCAAAATAAGATTATAGAGAGATGATTAATTCACTGGTTAATCAAGGTAGTTTCTAGTTCTTCCCTCTGCCATATTGGCTTATTCGTTTAATCTGTCTCTTCATCAAATAATATTGGCAGAAGATTTTTGGTATCATGTGAAATCAAATTCACAAGAGGAATGAGAGAACATTTGCTCTTCACAGTTTTCATGATGGAAAAGAATTCCAAAGCCTCTAACAATTTCCCCTTCCTGCTTTAATGCTTAGAATAGCATCAGAATTTTCATCACTGGGTAGAGAAATGTCTCGTGTATTCTTCGGTTCAAGATCTGAGGCCAGCATCATTATTGCTTGGGAAGTTGTTAGAAATTCACATTCTCAGATCTGCCCATTTCACACTACTGTGCCCAAAACCTTACAAACTGTGTTTAATAAGTCTCCCAGGCAATGCTGTTGCAAGCTGAATGTGGAGATTTACTGTCTTGGACCGATAGTGATTCACCCTCATGTACAGCTTTCCCAGGAGTGCACAGTCAACAGACAGGAATGTTGGAGACCTCAGTATTTAATTTTATATTTTGTATGCAGCACAGTATCTGCTTTGAGAGTTTTTCCTAATTTGTTATTCCTTACAGGCTAGTGGTTAGAGATTATTGTAAAGACCAAGTAGGTGTTAAATTGTGGCCAAATGTCTGTCAAAATGGCATTTCATTTCTTTGACAGCCTCCTGTATATTTTGTTGAAAGCGTTGTACACTTTCAGATTTTACTAGTCTCCTAATCAAATAGCACTTTGCAATAGAGGTAACTAACCAGCTACAAGTTGAATATGTGAATGACTTTTACTTGTTACTGCATTAATAGTTCACTAAAAAGTACTGGAAGTATTTTATTAGAGTTGAGTTTTAAGGATTATGATTTGCTACCTGTAGTACAGATAGTCGTATTTCCTCTGTGAGAGAAGTGATTCTTTGAGGTCTGTAGAACCAAATGTGTCTATTTTTGAAGTTTTTATTGCGATGTTTTTGGGTGGCAGGTGGAGTAATGGAAACAGATTTATCACAGCCAGTGACTGCGGCTCTGGCTATGCCTAAGCGTTGCTCACTGCATGCCTTATTGGATTTTTTCAATAAATTAGAAGAAATCACTTGGAGCCCTATGATGTTGCCACAGTAACATTCATCACTGTAAAAAAAAACAAAAACAAAAACAAAAACAAAAACAATAACAAAACTGCTATGGGACTGAAGCGTAGATTAGATTCGACCCAGGCGTGTTCCTTCTGACTCAGGTTGAATTAAGTCTGTCTACTATGAGAACTGTTAAAGCAGGATAGAAAAGAAAGGTGAGCCTGACCTGTGGATGGAGTTTTGCATCCCCTCTCCTCTTCAATCTTCCTTCTATTATGTTCTCTATTTGCACCCATTATTGCATAACAGGTACCTCAAACCAAAAGGCGTCTGATAACACACTGTATTTCCCTGTCCCCTGGATTTAGCTGGCTCCAGTCTCTTCCAGGCGCACTGAGCCCCAGGCCCCTTCTTGTCAGAAATAACCCGGGTGGGGGTAATTTCCAGCTCCCAGAAGCTTCTCTTCATCTCACACACCTACAGGCTTCCTACCGGCTCTGTTTTTCCAAAAACTCACCTGCTCCTTCAAGACCACTGGAGACTGTTGCATGCTTCCTAAGGGAGGAAGAGTACATGTCATGACAGAGCAGCCAGCAGTCTGCTTTTTGAAAAGCTCGGAGTCAGTGGAGTTGGCCACAGTCCTTCCACTTTTCCCACGTGAAGTCATGCAGCCCTGGAAGCGATTCCCTTCATTCTGGCAGGCTTGAGTGTCTTGTTGGTGCTCAGTTCTGCCTGGCACACTCACTTTTCTCACCTCGTCCTTCCTCCCCTGGGTGGGGACACTGGCGAGCCAGTGTCCAGTAAAAGCAAAACTCACACTGGATAACTTTTGACAAACACAACAAGCAAAAAGAAGATTCTGTCTGTTTTTCTCTGACAATTCATAGCTTCTAAAAACATAGGAATAATGGCAGCGTTGAAGGCTGCAAGTTCACTTGAATAGATTTTTCTTTTAAGCACGATCTCAGTAATGCTATCTCATGAAATCCCGCGCTGTCTTGGGTTGGAAAGGCTATTGTGATAGGAAACAAGGAAAGTGTATTAAGTCCTGTGTTTTAGGTAGAGCATACAAGGCAAGCCAACTGTATAGTTCATTGATCTCAGCTGAACCATGCTGTTCACATCACTTAGAATTTCCCAGCCCAGGTGCAGTGGGTATGAGCAAGGTGAGGGGTACTTCTCAGGCAGTACTAGTGATTTACAAAATATCAACAGCATAACATATGATGTTGGAGGCAGTGTGAGCACCTAGACAACCAGTTGCCTAATTCCTTCTCATATACAATTATTCCAAACCCAAATTAACATTTGTTTTTGGAATAATGTTGATTAATCTGATCCAAGAGAAAAATTATAACACTCCATAATTTAATTCTCTTGGTTATATTATTGAGCTACAAACAACAGATCGACCTCGAGGTTTTCAAAAGCTACGTGCAGGATTTGCTGTTGATTTGTGTGTAGAAAAAAAAAGTAAATAAGCCAGGGACTCTTGGCTCATGCCTGTAATCCTTGCTACTCAGGATGCTGAGATTTGAGGATCTCAGTTCAAACTCAGCCCAGACAGGAAAGTTTGTGAGATTCTTATCTTTGATAAATTATTCAGAAAAAAAATCAGAAGTGTTGCTGTAACTCAAGGGGTAACTTAAAAGCATCTCAGAGACAGTGCCCAGACTCAGAGTTCAAGACCCAAGCTCAGGAGGAAAAAAGGAAAGAAAAAATGTAAATAAATTTAGCATGCTATTAACATTAACTCTTCTCATGATAGGCCTTACATGGCTTTTATAAATAGTAACTGTCAACAAAAACTTCTTGAAGATGGTAAAAATCGCAGAAAATGTCTGAAGTTATTGCTTTCAAAGTTCCACTGATGGCTTATAGTTATTTTTGCTTGTTACAAAACCTAATAGAGGCAAAGTGTTAGTTCTGTGTGTTAGTATGTTAGAAATCATTCTTGAAAGGACATAGATATGAGCATGTTCTACTTTTCTTATTTTTCAAAGAGGTAAAATTTGTTCTCAACTTTGGCACTTGTAAATATTTAGAACAATCCAGTGAAGATGAAGTCATTAGACTGGACTCCAATTCATGCAGCTATTTCCTGATAAGAAAAGGAAAACTGAGTACAGGGACAGGCATAACGGAAAACAACAGAGGTGAGTGCCAGGAGAGAAGGTTCTGGAACACTTATGTTCCACTTATGCTGCACTTATGTTGCTCTTAGAAGGAACCAATGCAGCCAACATGTTCATTTCAGACATCTCATCTCCATCCTGGGAGAGATTAGATTTTTTTTTTGCTTATATCATTCAAAGTATGGTGCTTTTAACAATAGCCTCAGGAAGCTAGAACACATGACATTACATTTTTTATTCTTTGTGATTGATGATTTCCTCACAATTAGTTAATTCTTTAGTGATCAATAATGTTTTCATATTCATTTAATTATGTCATGTGGTCATTTAAGATTTAATTTCAATTCTGTTTCCTCTTGTAGGTTTTTAAGAGGTTTCTTGTCTATAGCTCCAGCTATAGAAAGTTTGGTGTATGATTCAGAGTTTCTTAGTTCCCATACCTCCAAATTCTGGGTTTTTTTTTAAAGAAATGTTTTCATTATCTTTAGTAGAATGAAAGAGTTTTCACTTAACAAAGCAATTTATGAATACAAGATATCTTGGTAAATGCCACTATTTTCAACATTCTCACTTATCTCACCCCAACTCACTCCTTTCCTCACCCTTTTTAATTCTGTAGGGTAGGCATTAAATTCTGGACTGCATACTCCCACATTTCATTTGTCTACCACTTTCTTTTTACTCTATTCCATCCTTTTCAAATGCCCATTTCCTAGTGTTTAGTTGAACTTTGCCTTTGCCTTTCTAAGGATCACACTATTAAAGATATCCTTTCCTTGATTATCATATTTTATATTTTAATCCATTGATGTACATTTGCATATCACCCAACATATTTACTTATATATTTAAGTTTAAAGTAATTCAAGCCTCCACATATAAGGGAAAACATATTGCATATGTTTGAGACTTTCAGAAAGAGAATTTTCTCTTTTCCTAGGCATATATTATTGGTAGAAGGTATGACTTTTCTTCTGTTCATCAATACAGAACCCGAAAACAGACAGAATTATACTGGCAAGTTTCTTCCATATGAAATTATTTTGAAGATGTCTAGGGAGTGAACATAAACACATATTTTTTAGGCGAATTCACAGGGGATAGTTTTCCATAAGAAGAAAGGCCTGAGAAATTGACCTCACACAGCATGAGCAATCCCGAAGTTACAACATTTTTATTGCAAGTTGTTTGTTGTTTTGTTTTGTTTTGTTTTGAAGAAAGAAAGCCCTCAGCCATTAGAGAGCAGAAGCTCTCTAATGCCAGTTCGGAAGATGGCAGATGAGTGTCTCTGTGAAGTAAATTTCTTACACTGTAATAATTGTAAACCACCTCTAAGGTGATCTTCGGAGAACATCAGGTCGTGCCTTTGAAGTATAAGGCACAAGGCACGAAGTTGCATGTATGCTATCACTACAAACATGAACAGGCATTGTGGGGAAAAATTCCAACATATATGAAGTAATGTCAACAAAGTGGGAACAGCAGTTCTGCTAATCCATGAGGCTGCATTGTGTGGGCCCCAGTGGAATAATTTTTGAAGACTAAATTACCGAATTTTACAAATGAAACAGCCACATCTTTCAAGAGAAATCTATGATTAGCTGAAGGCAAAAGTTCATCAATACACTTCTTGGCTATATATTGCCTTAAAATAGCCTAAGAATCTCTATTTAGCATTTTCTCCCCACAAATTAGTTACTTTGACTGAAATGGATGAGGCATGTGGAGAGAGCCATAATAATGAATGTCCAAAGAAAAGGAAATGATGTTTTATGGTTTGTTGGTTGGTTGTTCAATTTCATTTTTTAATCTATGAAGAGATAGTCTACTTTATTAAATTAACATTTCCCCTTAATGTGTAACGGGAAAAGAATCAATTGTAGAAATTTATTATTCTATAAAATTAATTGTGACAGTTTTTGATAGTTACTCTTAAAGCTCTCGGGGAGAAGGGCATAGATAATATGTAATTTTCTTTTTCTTAACCTTTGGGCTACCTGCTTCTATATATGATTTCATTACTCTTCAAGTTATACCTTGAGGCGGGTTTTATTGTCCCTATATCATTGGTGGGGAAATTGAGACTAGGTAATTGTGCTCACTTTAAAAACTCTATTAGCTTAGGTTAACACCCACTGCTGTAACAAATAGTTCACTAGATTTCAGCAATTAAGTGTACTAGAAGTTGATTTCTTATTCTGTCAAAAAATCACTGGTGATGACACTGCTGTGTTCAGTGATTTTCCACTGAAAATCCTTTAACTTCCTGTGTTTATGGGGGTGCAGAGCAAAAGAGAGGTGGCAGAGCCAAGAAGACTTCTGAAAACTCCCAACAGTGGCATTCTTGCTGAAAAATTTATTTATGTGTTTATTTTGCATGAAGAGCCTGTTAATTAGAAAAATAAGTAGCTACATGAAATGAACTCCAGGAATGGAAACAAGAGGTTTATCTTTGTGATTGCTGTTCTTAATGTACTATATGAAGTTATTTATTTTCTCTTTTTTTCCCTATGGCTAATCTCATGTCATTACTGTATCTGACTTTGTTATCTGGCATATTGATATATTTTTATTTGTTTATTTGAAGTAGGGAAAGGGAAGGGGGGAAAAGATCATTGGGAGGGGGAAGGGGAAAGGAAAGGGGGGCAAAAACATGAGAAGGAGTATCAAGGTTTGAGAAGTAATGTACCCATTACTTGACAAATGTAACTGCAACCCCTCTGTACATTATCCCTACAATAAAAAAATTTAAAAAAGAAATTGGATGGATAATAAACATCAGCACAGAAGGATGGACTTTCCATGAAAAGTATCATGTTTTACATTACTATTTTTGTGGAGATTGAAGTCAGGGATTTGTGCTAGCTGGATTGGTGCTCTACCACTTGAGCCATACCTTCTCCTCATTTTTCATTTGGTAGTTTTCTGATTGGATCTCATGCTGTCTACTCTGGCAACTTTCTAATAGTGAGTAGCTGCATTTGCTGGCTTAGGCCATGGGGCATGCCCTGCAGTGGTGAGTTTAAAGCTCACCCTGAAATCAAAACAACTCTAGCCAATCCCCTTGGTTTTGAGCCAAACGATACGTAGTTTCCTTGCTTTCAGTATACCTCTCTCCCTTTCACAGTTTAATATTTATGTTTATGTATTCCTTGATTTTTAAAAAATGAACATTTTATATGCATAAGCATTTGATTTGCCTTTATTGATAAATAAAACTTTATAACTTTTTATGTTTCTTTAGTAGTCAAATACTAGGTTATCATTAAACGGTTTTGTTGTTTGTACTTTTATTTTGTGGGTCATAGGGCCTGAACTCTGGGCCTGGGTGCTGTCCCTGAGCTCCTCAGGTCAAGGCTACCCTTGAGCCAAGACCAACTTTCCATTTTCTAGTGTTTAATTGGAGATAACAGTCTCACATTCTTTAGTGCCTGGGCTGGCTTTGAACCTCCATCCTCAGCCTTCTGAGTAGCTAGGATTACAGGCATGAGCCACCTTGCCCAGCTTCAAAGTTTTTTTAAACAATTTTACAAAACCACCTTTAAACACATGAAATGTGCTGAGTACATCCTAAATAATACTCTGAAGCACAAATAACAAATTAAGAAAACACATTTGTCTTAAGATATTAAAAATAAGATAGGTTATACTGTAAAAAATAAAACAGGATTCATTTAGTCAGTCATACACATTTTAGAGAAAAGATGTAAAGTTTATATTGGTACATGGATAAGATTCTCAACTCTTAAATTTAGATCTTATATTAAAATATATACGCTTGTGTGTGTATTCTTGTTTGTGTATATTATTAATATATAAGTTTGTTTCTAGACAGCAATCATTCAAAAAGCACTCATGTTCATTATTTATTCTGTTAACAGTATCTATCTTACGGGAATCAGTACATTCTAGTTACACAATATACAGGCATTCATTTTATACTGCAATATTTTTATGACTCCAATATGATTTTTTTGCTTGAAAAAAGAAAGTTTTGAATTTCAGTTTCTGAATATTCTGGATATTTTACCTTATAAACATTCAATCTTACATATATATAGTTGAATGTTTGCAGCTTTCATAATCCTTATGAGAAAACTGGTCCGATAAAAAGAAATTTTGGGTTGGAGGAAGAGTGATGCTGCCTTAAAAATAAAATTATTATATAAGGCCTGTTGTCCATGCAGCCTTTCTCCTCTGATATTCTATCATTTTAATTTATAGAATCATTATAGCACTCAGCTGCAGATCTTCTGATGAAAATCCATTTCTAGGATGAAAATTACTTTTGAGATGCAGAAATGAAACCCCAAAAAAGTCAAAATGGGAAAAAATGGCACCCCCATGTGTTGTATGTATATGTGTGAAAGAATCTGAACTTCTCTTTCCCTGAAAAGGTCTTATGGATGTTGAGGCTGGCAGAATTCTAACACACTTCTTAAAATTTGCCTCTCTGTGTTCATGATCTTTAAAAATACCTGAAATTGACAATTTGATGGATTTTTTTCTTCTTTGATCTGGCTATTATGTGGCCTAGACAATATCTAATATAAGATTAATATCTTAATTGACCTGACAGAGAGCCACATGTCAAGAAAGGGGGTTCTCTTATAGGAACAGAGATTGCCTGTAGGAAAGATGGATCTCATTTGTTTAATCTGAGGGTGTTAAATTCTGCCAAAATAAAGCTCTTTCTGCCCAACTCTAGGCTCAGGCAAATTCATTTCTGTGGCAGAGAACGGAGATACACACTGCTGAGCTTTTTTACAGATATTTCTGTAGGTGGTGTCTTAAGACTCTAAGTTTATGCAAATTTGTGACATCATAGTAGAAGACTCAGACAGATGGAAATTTAAGGAAGACTACTTTTGTAATTCAGATTTTAAGTCTATCTAACCAGTATTATCATATTTCCTTTTGCTTATCTTGGAAAAGATAAAGATTGGCACTATCAGAAGCAAAATGAAGGCAAAGCTCTGCACACCAGATATATCAGCATGTGGGACGTTTTCTCCACAAGATAGAGAAACATTCTTTGCATTCATTCATTCATGTCCTCAGGACTGAATTCTGTGACACTGTCATAATGAAGACTTTATTGCCTTCCTGAGATTGAAGGGTTTAGAACAATTTGTTTGAAAGTTCTTGAAATTTGGAGTTAAAAACTGACCTGTAGCCAGACAAACTAAGAAAATAACAAGTATTGAGGCTGGAAATTTTCAGTTCAGCTTCCACGATTGAATTTTTTGTGTTATATTCCCTTATTGTTTTATCTGCAAGATTGATACATATCAAGAAACTCTTTTGTGATATTTCTTTTTTAACATTTAATTTTATTGTCAGGGTGAAGTATAGAGGGGTTACAGTTACACACGTGAGGTAGTGAGTACGTTTCTTCTCATTGTTACCCCTCTCACATTTTCACCAACTTTCCTTCCCACACCCCCACAAGTTGCCAAGTTAATTTCCAACATATTGTCCCGTGAATATCACTATTACATTGGTTCACCCTTTGTCCTTTGTCTTATCATCTTGTTTTTTCCCTTCCCTTCCCTATTTCAAATAAGAAAATAAATGTGTACACAATACACTAGGTACCAAAGCCGGATAGAGTAATAACAGGGGGATAAACCATAACGGGGAAAAAGGAGAAAAGAAATAACTGTTGTACTAATTCACTCTTTGTCCTTTGTATCATAATTGTGTTTGTTCCCCTTTTCTTCCCCATTTCAAATAAACATATATAATAAATAAATAAAAAAGAAATAGCTACACATAGTACATTAAAAACAGCAATCACAAAGAAAAACTTCTTGTTTCCCAACAAGAGGTGATTGTTGTTCTTAATGTACTACTTTATTTCTCTTCTCTTTTGTTGCCCTTTGGTCAATCTCATATTGTTACAGTATCTGACTTTGTTGCCTGGCATATTGTATACATGTTTATTTGTTTATTTGAAATAGGAAAGGGAAGGGGGGAAACAAGATGATTGGGAGGGGGTGAAGGGAGGGAAATGGGGACAAAAACATGAGAAGGGGTATCAGTGTGTGAGAAGTAATGCACCTACTATCTGGCAAAAATAACTGTAACCCTTCTATGCATTAAAAAACCCTTTTTTCTGTATCCTGGAATTCATTTCCCTTAGCATAATTTTTATAGTCATATATACATAGATATTGAATTATTGTGATCATCTGCTAGGAAAACCCTAGATATCTATTAGATATTACAAATGAGGGGAACCATGGAGTCTATGTTTCTTTGATTCTGGCTTACTTCACTTAATATTATTTTTTTTAATTTCTTAATAAAGGCCTAGAAACACAAAATATCAAAGAACTGTTGGACAACTGGGACTGCATTAAATTGCAGAGCTTCTGCATTGTAAAGGACCTAGCCAGCAAGATAAATAAAAAGACCAGTTTGGGAGAAGATCCTTACTAGCCATACAACAAACAAGGGCCTCATATCTAAAATATACTTAAAACTCAGAAAATTACATCTTCCCCAAACCAACCCTTAAAGAAATAATCGCCCCATTAAAATATAGGCTTGAATAGAAATTATCTGAGGAGGAAATTAGAATGGCCAAGAGACACATAACAAAATGCTCAACATCTCTGGCCATAAAAGAAAGACAAACAAACAACTTTGCGATTCTACCACATTCCAGTTAGAATGTCCATCCTCAAAAAATATAATAACAATTGAAGCTGGTAGAGATGTGGCCAAAGAAGTACACTACTACACTGTTGGAGCGAGTGTAAACTTGTTCAACCACTCAAAGCAGTAGAGATTCCTCAAAAGATCAGTAATCCCACTTCTTGGCATTTACCCAACTGTCCAGAAACAAGGCCATACTAAAGCACAGTGATGTTCATTTCCATTTGTAAGGAAATGGAAAGACTTGTGAAAAACAACATTATGTGAAGTAAACCAAGAAATTCTTAATAGGAATAGAAATATGGAACAAACATATTTGCTATATAAATTGGATTGTGCAGAGTACAGCTTTGCTTTTTGACGAAGAATTTACGCCAAAGCATTCTTAAGTATATGGAATTACATATCATGTCACATTGCAAACTACCATTTGCTTGCTTTTGTTTTTTTCTTCTTAGAACTCTACACAAAAGATTACACAGCACCATTACAAAAAGAAAAAGAATAATGCCCATTTCCACAGACCCCATTTGCAATCCTAGTGGCATTTCTTCAATCTTGGTGCCAGTGCAAAGGAGACTTTTGTACTTCAAAACCCGTGTCACTGTATAAGGAAGGAGGAATTCTTCATTACTCTCAATTGGAGATGGTTAGTCTTTGACCCAGTGACTGATAGAAGGCAGAAAACATCAAGGCAAGCACCTAACAAAATTCTATAAATATCTTGTACCAAGTGAGGAGCAGCTTATGTAGTCATGTTCATGGATTTATATCTATATTTGCTATTATTCTCATATGTAAGAAGACATGTTTGGAGGTAATAACACATAAAACCTAACCAAGCTGGTTTCAGGAAACGGGAATATTAAAATCCTATTATGCAGAACATGATAGTGGCCCCTTTAAAATTAGTTTATTCATTATTTCAAAAAAGGTTCAGTATTAATTATGATGATAATTTAAATTTCTGTCAATAAAAACTGAGAATTTGTTTTCCTTCCTTTCTTCTTTAACTTTTTTTATGGAGAATTTAATTATCTATACAAGTAACTATTCCAAAAGGGCATATTACAGTTGTTAAAGCTGCAGGTTTCTATATTTACATTCATATCCATAAGTATACTGAAACGTGGGTCCTTCTTGTTTTTTTTTGTTGTTGTTTAAAATAGCACCTGGGCCATGACAGGAAAAGGGTCCCAACTCCATTGGTGATGACCTTTGACCTTGCCCCAGCCCCTGATCCTGCACTCACTGTCTTCACAGCTACTGTGGTGTTCCTTCATTCCATGGAAATCTTTTCTCCATCGGGGAGGCAAACACATTGGCTTGGCTTGGCCAACAACTGCGCATTCTGACTATACCTACCCATTGCCAGTCGTGCTGACAGCTTTTCAAATGCTTCACTCTCCCCTCACAGCAGGAAAGAACATTTCTAGGGATTATTCCTTTCTGTTAATATTTGTTTAATTGCTGGTTTCCCCAATGAGCCATAGGCTCTGTTTCAGCATGGACCACATGTGTTTTTTGAACATTTTTTTCCCCACTGGCACACAATTAGCAGTTCTATTTATGTCCACGACCTGGCAAACAGCCCTTGTTGAAAATCCATTGAATAAAAATTGTTTGACTCTGGGCCGGGAGCTTGGCCTAGTGGTTAAAGTGCTTGCCTAGCATGCATGAAGACCCGGGTTCGATTCCTCGGTACCACATACATAGAAAAAAGCCGGAAGTGGTGCTGAGGCTCAAGTGGTAGAGCTCTAGCCTTGAGAAAGCCCAAGGACAGTGCTCAGGCCCTGAGCTCAAGCCTAGGACTGGCAAAAAAAATGTTTTACTCTAAAAACTCAACAATGCTCTTACAATGGTAAGGGCAACTTATAAAGGTGTCCACTGGCAAAACCTGAGTGGTAATTAATGTATGCATGATTATCGTAGGAACTTATCTCCAACCTTATCCACATAAGAGCTGCATTAGAAAGCAAAATGAAAGAGAACAAATCACAGGTGTCTTAATACATATTCTATTGTTGAAGGTTATCAGGAGTGGAAACCATCTTGTAAATTCTGATGGATTATAGAAAGGGCTGGTCATTTCAAAAAACGAGAAATTGCACAAACCATTAAAAAGTACACAAACCAGCCCTCTTCTAAATCTTATTCATGTCAACTGAGTTCTGAGAACATTTGTAGATGAGTAGGCCCTCATTTTAGAGTACGAACATGTTGCCACATTGCTAGCTTTCAATTTCTGTAAACATTAATCCTAGAGATGTAAGGCAAATAAATAACAGCTCCTAGGCTTCTATAACAGTATCTAATCTTGTTTCTCTCGGGCTACTTCTAGTCGACTTATGATTGCTATAAAATATCTGTGTAAGAATCTACAGACTACCTGTATTACTAAATGAATCTTTCAGTCTAATTGATAGAAAATGGAAATTTAAGGACTGCTAGCACCTTTTCCTAATTCAAGTCTATTCACACAGTACTAGTGTAACCAGTCCAATGGAGTCTCACATTCCTAAATTCTGTATTAAATATTCATATTAAATATGTTATCCCTAACAAAGACAAATAAATACATCTGCACAACAGTTGAGAAATACAAGTCCGTATTTAGAGTTTTGGGGTTCTGTGGAGTTTCTAATGGGAATGTGGCAGCAAGGGGCAGTCCTCTCTTTGTCTCCGGGTCCATCTTCTAAAGGTGAATGAGGTGAGGAGACCCTGCCTAGTGTGCAGACATAGCCATTTACATCAGGAATCACAGGTCTTGCGTACCCTGCTCCTGAGCATACCTCACACTCGCTGACACTTGAGGCAAAATTTGACCTCGTAAGGATGGATTCAGTGAAGAGTCTCATGAATCCCCTGGAAGGAGACTTACAGCATTTTGGATAGAATCCTAGGATCTCAGAAGGTCTAGAATAAGGAGCAAATTGTTTTCTGGAAACATCTAGATAAAGGTTTCAGCTTCATGGACTCTGATACTGTGGTTGCTAAATGTCCTCCCAAAGGCTCATGGGTCAGCTTTCATCACCAGCTGTGCTGCTACAGGGACGTGGTGGGACCTTTACGAGAAAGTCTCAGTGAGAGTAAGTAAAACCCAGGAAGTTCCCCATGGAAAATTTCCCTAAACACCATTTTTGTAAGGGGTTGGAGATATCAAACCATATTTGGCCAATCCTCAACTAAGAAGAACGAGATACAAACGTCAGGGAGAGGAAAATGTGTCTGCCATGGTTTATAACTAGCAAGGAAAGAAATAAGGCATGTGCAGAAGTGGAAAGAATGATATTCAGTAGCCATCCTTCATGGTACAACACCCTAGTGTTGATGAAGAGAGAGGCTAGAGAAGATTGACAACATAAGTCATAGAACTGGAGTGAGAATTAGTGAAAGGAGGGGGAGAGTCTGGATAGAATGTGCACAAAAAGCAAACAAGATTTGATGATGGAACTCATGTGTATATAAGAAGCCAAGGAGTGACATGTCCTTTAATATTCCTTATAGCTCATTGATCCCCCACACCGTGGTGTGAGATGAACTCAGAAGCAAAACAGGAGGGAGATCCTGTTAAATGAAGTACTGTGTTCCATGTATTCAGCCACATTTTAGTTGCAGTTGGTTATTTCCTTGGCTTCAGTGATGGTGCATGTTTGTCTCCCTGCTTCACTGTCTCACAGTTTCTGCGATCTGTTGTTTCTCCAGACACATCAGACGGTGCATCTTGGACTCTGTGGATCAGAACTGGAGCCTGGTTGTCTAAAACAAGCAAACATCCTGACATGCGATTTACAACCCAAAGGAAAGAAAGGAGACTGAAAAGAAGAAAAAGAGGAAATATAACATTTAATGCCCCAAAGTAATGATTTAGTTTGCTGGCATTGATTGAAGTAGAAAAATACTATTGGGTGATTTTTCTGTCTTGATTGTGTAGTTGTACATATGGCAATTTTTGTTTTCTCTTACCAAATAAATTGTAGCAATTGGTTGAAAATATTTAGAAGATGACAGACCTATAATTAAGATTTTTAAAACCATCAGCAAGACTGGGTAATTTTCTTAGTGTTCTTTTTTATTTCTGAGAAAAAAAGAATCATTTCTCAAAATAATGGAAATGCTAAAAGAAACAATAGCCCAAGACATTGTTATTGTCATTTATTATAATCATTGATCAAAGAATAACTCTTTAATACTATTCGTTCAATGTACTTCTCCAAGGCTATTCTAAAAACACATTTCCTTTCCTTTAACTATTAGGAAATTACTGTGCCTCTAACCTACTGAGAAAATCCCTAAATCATCTCAGAAGCACACTGTTGATTGGACCCCTGGCATTAAAAGGTTATTTCTCCACTCAGCCTCCTTCTCCGCTTTGTGATTTCTCTTCAGAGGGAAAGCCTGTTCTGGCTAGGGACAATGCTGGGATGCTGGAACCCCTGGTCTCCTAGAGAATTTTACATTCAATCATCCTGCTGTGAAGTTGTTCTCTAGTCTGTATCTCAGGACCCTCTTCATTGTGTGAACATGTTTTTAATGCCTGTATAAAAGACACTCTTTTCTTAACCTCTCCTTTCTTATATCTTGTATTAATGACTAAGTTTTATCAAAGCAGCAACTAAATAGAAGACAAACTCATCTGTACCTACTATTTACTTTTTATATTAACATTCAAGCCCATCATAACATTCATCCTTACACACCAGTCATTGAATCCAAATTGCTTTTTATCTATAGTCATTAATAGTTTCTATGTAATATATACTGGAAGTTTCCTTCTTTCTCCTTCCACCACAAATTTTATTTTACACTTACCAAAAGTGTAAACCATACGTGACCGCTTTTAGTAACCACAATTAAACTTTTATGAATTGAATGGCTACAAGAATCACAGCCTTAAACCATAAACAAATTTGTAAGCTGTTAGCTCTTTATTTTTATTTTATTTTATTCTCTCTCCCCCACACCAGATTTAGAAGTTTTCTTCCCTTTGTGAAGCACTCCTATCTTTCGACTTGGTTCCTCATTTGGCTTCTGCCATTCTCCTGTGGGGTCATCTGGTGGGTTGGGTCTTTGGCTCTTCATTTGGTTGTCTCTGAGACTACCATTGTTTTGTACAGTACCAGAAATCCCCTCTTCTCACTCAGCTTCCTGTGGCACTCCCCATGAAAGGGCAGGGAAGAGATGTCCCCTGACTGCCAGGTGACAGTGGAGGGTTAAGACAGTGGGGACACTGCTGGTTGATAGGAAACTGGATTATGATTTTGATTCTTAACTTTGAGTTTCTATTACCTACAACTTCTGCTCAGCCTACTCACTCCACTGATAAGAAGAAATAAATACTGTATTCATCTCTGTGTTTTTAATCACTGATGTAGCAAGTTACTATATCTGCTTAAAAGCTCAAAGATTAGGGTGAGACGGTGAGTGTCCTAGGCTGAGAAACTATATGGGCCAAGAATACTTCACACAAAATCAAGCATTTATTAAGAAAACATGATTCCTCTTGAACCATCCATCCTATGATCAAAATCATAGAATGAACTGAAATAAATGATGCTTACTCTGGGGAGATTGGGTGGTTTAGAAATCGAGAAAATGGAATTGTGAAACCAACTCTGGACATAGCTGTGGTAGGAACTGCACTTGGCTGGTTTTAACTCTCGTTGCTCGAAATGCAGTCCACAGAAGGAATAGCATCTGTAACTCCTGGGGAAACTTATTAGAAATGCAGAATTTCAGGCAATTTACAAGATCATTTAAATTCGAATTTTTCATGTATCCAGTGGTAGAATACATGAGAATTCTGAGAATTCACGACAGGTACCACTTCCACACATGGACATGGTACTATTATCTCCTTGCAAATTTCATTGAGCACCCATTTTCAGTCACAAGGCTGGTCCAAGGAACTGGAATTGTACCTGGTCTCACCATCCCCTCTCCTCTGGGAGGATAAATAGTAAAGTGACTAAAGGCAGGATGTTCTGAAAGCTGCAGGCTCTGCTGTAAAACTGCGGTGATGCTAAGGTCAGAGACACTCTCCGTCTCATTGCTTTGCTCTTTACTTTTCTTTGGGTAAACAGAGGGTTTTAGTCTCTTGGGCTGTCAATCCAACTTTTTCAACAGGTACTAAGTTTTAGGAAAAAAGGTAGAAAGGAGAAGGCAGGAGTAAAGTGGATAACGGTCAAAGCAAATATCAGACAAAGCAAATAGAGTGATATATATGTGTATATATACATATATGTATACACACATATGTAGCAAAAAGAAGAAAACTGGAGGGAGAAAATAGATTCTGAAGGTTTAAAAGGTAGAGTTCTAGAATGACAAAATGAAAATGGTATTTTTCAGCATAGTTTCTGAGTTCTAACTTTTTGTTCTTTGAGGACTATTTAAGTGACACAGACTATTCTATTTCTGGATTATATTTGTGCTACTATAGATCCATTAGTTTTTTCCCCCTCACATTTCAGCATTTAGTTTTATTGAGCCAGTTTATATCAGGTAAAACACTGACTTTTCAAAATTTGTGTGACAATTTGGGCTTGTTTGATACATAGCTTGATAATGATTTTTGTCTTAATATCCTCAAAAGTAGATTGTATCTGAGAGTCCATTGATTTCCATGCTCCATTTCCTCCAGCTGATTGTTTGACATCCATTCATTCTCTTCTCTGCTCCCTTGAATGGTGATCATGACATCTCTGCAGCTACTGCTCTGAATATAGATGGACGAGCTGCATGGCATTGTACCTCATATCATAAATATGCTTCACAATTGAACTCTGGCAACAAGGATAGTCCCTGTATTGTAAGTTGTCAAACTTTAAAATCCTGCAACTCTCATGCTGTGTTTGGAGCAGTTCATTCTTGATTTGTTCATCTAGCTGTATGTTACTGAACACATGGCTGTTAGGGCAAGTATGTGCTGGACAATGTGGCATCTGACTGACTTATGTGCCTTCTGGTTTTTGTGGCAGAAACCATGTAGAGTGAATTTCTGAGCAATCTATGTGGAGCCTGAGAAGAGTTCAGCAGAAATCAAATTGCTGACAAAATAGGGGTAGTGTTTCAGAAATGCCTCTATAGGTGATACTTTTGTTATGTAAATACCATAAATATACCATGTAAACTTAGATGGTATAGCCTCCTACGTACCTAGACTATAATTGTGTTTGTGTGTTTGCATATGCACATGCGTATATATAACTATCAAGTTTATTCCATTAGTTTCTAGAACTATGATGGATGCACAATATAAACAAGTCCACGCTAAAGCTACCAACACAATCATGTTCACCAAAGCATTGTTTACCATAGCCAAGATTTGAAATCAACCCAGATGACCTTGAGCAGGTGACTGGATCAAGAAAATATCACACACACACACACACACACACACACACACACACACACTCAATGGAATTCAACACTTCCATCTGAAACAATGACATTGTATCATTTACTAGGAAATGGAAAGACTTAACAAATTAAGTGAAGTAAGCCAGACCCAGAGAAACTTAGGTTGCATGTTTCCCCTCATTTGTAATAACTGGGATGTGCCTATAAATCTGTCTATAAACAGTGGATGATAAAAGGTGAAACAAAACCTGGGGATATGATAGATCATACAGAACTCTAGACAGTCACACAATGAGGATATTCTTATAAGAGGATCATAAATGCTCAATAGCTATGTATGAACATATAAAATATGTTTGTTGAAGTGAACTCCAAGAAATGGAAATGAGGTTTTCTGTAATTTTGCTTTTTGTTTTCTCCTTTATCATTTTGCTTTTCTGTACTTTTTTATTAAAGAATTGTCATATTCAGTGACAGATTTATTTATTTATTTTTTCCAGTCCTGGGGCTTGCACTCAGGGCCTGGGCACTTATCTTTGGACACATCTTGCTCAAGGCTACTACTTTTGACACTTGAGCCACAGCGCCATTTCCAGCCTTTTCTGTGTATGTGGTACCAAGGAATCGAACCTAGGGCTTCATGCACACTAGGAGAGCACTCTACCACTAGGCCACAATCCCTGCCCCTTTTCTGTACTTTTTGTCTTGTCGGTAAGCTTCTCTGTTTTGAGGAGAGTAAGGGGGGAATACAGGAATTGTGGGACAAAGGATGAACAAATGCAGCAGCGATGTTCTCTAGACACTATATTGAAAATGAACTGTGCAAATTGTGGGAGAGGTTTGGAGAGAAACACTGGGAGAAAGCAAGGGGAAGAGTGACAGTGTTCAAAAAGGAATCCACTCATTACCTCACTTATGTATTTGTAGTCCCTCTGTATACCACCTTTACAATAACAATAAAAAAGAAATGAGAAAAACATTAAACCAAGACCAAGTGAAGGATTTCTAAGTATTTTATTTTTCCAGAATTCCATCATCCATGGTATAAAATGAGCCAATACATTTTCATTTTAAATTTTTCTAAGAAGACTTGTTTTCTTTGTGTGAATGTAAATGAAAGAATGTTTGCTTAACAGTATATGAAATGCATCCAGAAGTTCTGTAGAAATCACTGGTCTTTTGGCCACAGGACTGTGGACAGGGATTCAGAGAATACTGTCCTTTGTGTCACTGAGGAAAGGAATATTTCTCTCTACTTTGAATTCTCTGTTTTTCCTTTTCAAACATTCTTGTCTCACATGATTATAGAAATATATAACTCTAAAGCACAAATGTTTCAAGGTCACCACAATCAATCATAGCATTTTTCCTTGAAAAATTACCCATCTGTCTACATGGAAAAAGTTGGCGCTAGTCGGGTTCGGATGTCGTACATTCTTGTGACGATAAAACCTGTTTGTTTTTCTATTTCTTCTCTCCTTTCCATATGAGAATAGGATTTTTCCAGAGGCTATTTGTTATTGTTGGCTTAGAAATACAATAAGGGATATAAAATATATAAGGTTGCTGTGGGAAATAAATGTTTACTTTCATCTTTACCTAACTCACAGAAACTGCCCAAATTCTGAAGCCCAAAACTACTGAGAAGTACTCTGAGGACAGATGTAAGGACTCACTTCCTAGGAATGAAGGAAATTTGAAATTCACAAAACCCACGATTCTCACATTATCTGTGGATTGTGTTAAAAATGTATATTCCAATTCACAAGTTTTTCAGTGGGAGTAGAGATTCACCGTTTTAACAAAGCTCTCAGATGACACTAGAGCCGCTGGTTAGCTGAATACCTGAGTAGCTGGTCCATCAGTGATGTTGTAGCTTGCAGTCAAGATAGATCTGAGTGAGAAACCGTAGTTGATAGCCAAGGTAGCTTTGGTGTAGCTCATGTGATTTATTAAGCAGGAGTCCTCATTCCCTACGCCAATCTGAAGTCTGAGGTCACACTATCCCCTCTGCTTTAAACTGTGTGTGAAATGTTTCCAGATTATTTTTCTCCCTCATAAATAAGTATGGTGGATGCATAGGAGCACAACACAATACAGGCCGGAATTTCCAGGGCATGGAAATGAGTGTTTGTAGTACAACAATGTAGTGCTGTACAACAAATACCAGTGAATCTCTGATGAAATGCATATTTTCTTATCATACATATTGGCATTCATTTTATGTTAAAATCATTGTCTGAAAATAGTCCTTATTTTATTTACCATTGTTTGCCATCTCCTCAAATTGTGGGTTTTGATCACAATCTCACCTGCCTGACCTTACTTGCAACTCCATTATCAATATATTAACCTGGCTCCTTAGAATCACAGTACCTGCCCTCTCATTCCAGATACATTGATCCCCAATCCACATTTTATCAAGTTATGGGAGTGCTTGGTTTGTGTATTGAAATTGGGGACGTATTCTTAAATCATGCATTTCATATTGGAGTTGTCTGTCTCAGTCTTTGACTTGGAATGGTCAAGTCCGATCATTCTGATCATGAGTCTCCAGCACAAATATGGTCCTAAATCTCCTTTAAATTTACACATCCTACATTATATGCATCTTTATGGCAGCTAACTCTTTTATTAGCAACCATGAGTATCTTCTGTATTTTTCAAAACAATGATGCAAAAATAGATTTCAATAAGCAAAGGTGGCTTTTATAATGAACAAGCTTTCCATTGGATTCTCTTTTTATTTTTAATTTGTCTCATCATGAGGAATGAAGAACAGCGGTGACAACAAAAAATTCCCCTATTCTGTGATGCGCTCTCCTTGTGACTGTGTCTTTGAGCTCTCTGAAAGACATCAAATGAATCCATTTTCAGTTCAATCCTGGAATGTAATGAAAATGGAAACGACACAATTATCTTTCCTTGTATCAGTGATTGTAAAGACAGTTTGTAAAGGCATTAAGTGTTTCCTTTGGGGAGTTTTAAACCTTCTAAAAACTATGCTGCCCTGCAGTGAGATGCAATGAATAGTTTTAAAGAAATCCAGAAGACAAGTGTTCCCAGAGTCTTTGCACCAGAAACATGGGGTGTCCAGAGTTGGTGGTGTTGGATGAATTAAGCTTTTTCTGAACCCACTTTCTTTTATGTTTCATTTACCTGAAATACACAGTTTTTACAATGAGACAAAGCAATACACTTTTAGTTTGACTTATTTTAAGATTTTTCTCACTGTGAAGCTTAATTTAATGCAATGTTATTGGGTGGATTTGACAAAGGTGATGTTTTTAGGATGTGAGAGCATGAAGACCTCTTTGCTGGTTTGTTTTTGGCTACAACCAGAGAGCACAGAAGGAATAGAAGTTTCACAAATTTGTGATTAATTTGACAGGCAGAGGTTGCAACCATTCTTTGCTGGAAACCAACATGGTTTTGCCTATAGGGGTTTGTCACAGTGGAAAGAATTATGGCACTTAGTAGGCAGGGTGGTGTGTATTAAACATCCTGTGTAAGGGATGTCTCAAGATTTTTCCTACTCTCCAGTCAATAACTCTAAGTCTCAGGTGACTGCCAGATTCTTTGCTGCCAGTTGATCATGCTTTTCTGTAATCTCCACCTTTGTGTGTGGAAGAAGTTTGTGATATGACTTTAACCAGTAGGATGCAGCAAAAAATGGCAGAATGCCTGAGATCTGTGATTTTGTTCTCAGAGAATATCTGTTTGGCTAGAAACTGACTCCTTGAGAGAGCCGAGGAGGTCGGCTACCATTTTGTGGGCTTCCCTATAGGGATAGTCAGATGCCGAAGGATGTCAGGGTGGCCTCTGGCTGCAAGCCAGTAAGCTGTTGAAACCTAGGAGCCAGCTAAGGGTGCTACATGCGGCTAACACGCACGTGAGCCTGGAAGAAGAATTTTCCCCACATATGGAGGAAATCCAGACTGGCAGTTCAAAGAACTGAGCCACGCTGTGCTCATATTCAATGTGCATCTGTCAAGAGGGACCAAAGCACATTGAGGGTGGGGTTAAGAGACATGAGGGACAATGATGGAAGAGGTGTCATTGATTAGGATACATTGTGCTCATAAATTGACATGTCGAATTGAAACTCCTTTGTAAATTACTTAAAGATAATGAAAAGTAAAATAAAATAAAAAAATAAGGATCGACAGAATCCCTGATGAGAAACAGAAGAAACACATGTGGAAGATTAGAGAAAATATTTAATCCAATGATAGGCATAAAGTGTCTGTGTGAAGCCTTCAGTGTTCAGGGATGCATAGGTCCTGATCGACACATACTTTCCCTTCTTCTTGGAGAGACTGAGTCCAGAAGGAGTGATTGATAGTGATTAGAAATTGGGAAGCTACAATAAAATAAAAGTTAAAAGAAAAAGAAAGAAATTGGGAATCTAATCTTGATCCTTATATAGAATCTGCTGTGTATATGTGAATAAGTGGGTTTTTTTTTGTCTGAATCTCATCTCCTGTTGGTGTTGAGTTATGGCTTCAAGAGAACTTAACTTCTCAAACAGAAGTGAGTCCTGCTTGTTTTGAAAGGAAGGCTAAACATGAGAGGCACTGGATGTTGAGTAAAAGTTCGTGTGGGATTGGGCAAAACACCCAGGAGCTTGTTTGTGAAGCTACTTTTTGGGAACTGGGAATTCAAAAATGTCTTGCTTTGCTGGAGCAAGGCAGGAGAAGGCAGAACACCTGGAGTTCAGCCTTCCAAAGCCTTGACAAGCATGCTTTGATTGCCAGGCGCGTGTTCATCAGGGAAAGAGAGGCAGTGGTCACTTGCTCCACAGGAAGGCAAGCCTGACGAGTCTCTCCACGTGATGGGAAAGCCTTCAGGGCATGGCCGTAGGCTCTGTGTGTCCTAGTTTCTCATCAGTGAATAAAGATGAACATTTCTTTTTCCTCTGGATCTGGCTCATTTCACTTATTTTGCTTTGAAAGTTGTGTGGGCTTCATTTATTTATTTTTCAATTGTATGTTATTGTTGGGGAGATGTAAAGAGGTTTTACAGTTACATTCATCAGGTAGTGGGTAGGTTACTTCTTGAACATTGATACCCCTTCCCATGATTTTCTCCTAGTTTCCCTCCCCAAACCCCTCCCATGCATAGTTTTACTTTTGTGTTTGTTTTTCTCAACCTACTGTGTGAGGTTATTTCCTCTCTCTCTCTCTCTCTCTCTCTCTCTCTCTCTCTCTCTCTCTCTCTCTCTCTCTCTCTCTCTCTCTCTCTCTCTCTCTCTCTCTCCCCCTCCCTCCTTCCCTCCCTCCCTCCCTCCCCCCCTCTCTCTCAGTGTTTTGTTTTATTTCTCTCCTTATGGTTTATCTCATGTTGTCACTGTATCTGACTTTGGTACCTGGTATATTGTAGATACATTTATTTGAAATAGGGAAGGAAAGGGGAAAACAAGATGTGTGGGCTTTTTTTTTACAAGTGTATAATGTAATAATGTCATTGTAATACCATATGTTGTTATGTCATGTTAGTCCTTTATGATTCATGTATAAGATGAACATTATTATCTTGACATTCTGCATTGGAGGGTTAGTTAGATTAGATATGAAGAGGAGTGAAAGGTCATCTGTTTTTACAACTATTAAAATAAGATTAGGAGATGGAAAGTATGAATGGAAAACTAGGAAGCCAAATGTCATTGAAATTAAAATTAGGTCATTAAAATTAGGTCATAAGTCACCTGAATTATGTTGTTTCCTTAGCCTGTGAAAACCAACCTTAAATCCGTAAATGATATTCTAATTTTATGAACAGAAGATTTTGTTCAACTGACTAAAACTTACATAGAGAAACAAAATAATGAATTACGCTATACTCCCTACATAAAAGGAGATACAGATTTGTGTGAGTGTTACAATTGGTAAGTGTGGAGATCAGAGAGAAGTTAATGAAATGAACCACATTAGGTGTGTTAGAAAATTTTCCTTAACAATGCTTCACCCTGTTTCTCTTCTCCAACTAGGTGAGTGGCACTATTTATGAAAGTAGCAAAATAAAGCCCATTTAGAAATGTTCAAAAGGAGAAAATAGGGTGGTTAAGAAAGAGCAATACTCTTTATAACACCTTAATAATGATAAAATTATATTTAAAAAGAAAAAAGGAAATAGTAGCAGATGGCCAAAATATTTTACATGCAAGTTGAAAATATCACAATAAAATATTTATGCAATTAATTTATACTAATAAAAAGATACTAAATTCAAAAAGATTAGAGTAACAAATTGACTAGGCCAAGTAGGCAATTCAAGATTAAGGTGACAGTATGATATACATACCATTAGGCAAGAATTGGAGAAACCAATTTAATTCCCATTTTAGAAGTTATGTGATTTGAATATTAACTTGGATGGAAATATAAGAAAAATAGAAGCATAGGCTTACTATAAATATGATGCCTTGCTTTTACACTATGGATTCATGGGGTTCATTTTTTCTTGTTTATTCTGGGATTGAAGCTAGGATCTTGCTTGTAGAGTATGCATATTACCACTGAGCTGAACTCCAGCGTAGTTAACATACCTGTGCTTTCTTCTCAGTGAACACAACTGTGCATACTCTTCAGTAAACTCCACTGGCTCTTGACTATGAAATTCTCCCCCCCCCCAACGATTAACCTTTTTAAAGTTTCCAGCACTGGAATTATGTGCCTTTTCCTGAGGTTTTATTATGATCAGTGCTGTCTTTGACCTATTCTTATAAAATACTCTATTTTGCCCGAAGTCCATTCACCTCCCTGACACCTGACCAGCTTCAACCAAGTTTATGGAGAAAGCAGCAGAGAATTACAATAAAAAGTTAGGCTTCCTTTTCTCCTTTGGCACTCACGGAACACATCCTTTCTCAATTAGTAACCGCCCATGGGCTGGTTAGCCTTTCCAGTGAGATTGGCAACATAAAGAGCAGTGCACCGTGTGGCATCGATAATGTTTTCTTTTCAAACTTCTTTTGATGTGTATTCATTTTAAACATCTCAATAAGAGGAGAATGAATGAATTAAATGGAATTAGGCTCAAAGATAGATCTTTTGTGATGATACACAGGGTTGTTCAACATAAAAATATTGATTATGACATGTTTCTCTTGGGAAACAAAGATTTATCAGCTTTAAGCTCAGTGTGGAACTGTGCTTGAAGAGGCAATTTTTCAATTTACGCCACAGGAGGTTGACAAATGAGGAAAAGATAAGTTTAGTGAAATTTTTATCTAGTAAATAGTGATAATACCCTCTAGTACCTTCTCACACTACCTGCTTGCCATCTTTTCCCATTTAAAAAAATTAGAATGATAGATGACCTTGAGTCATGATCTAAAGTAAAAGCAGCTCCAACTTGTATTTGAATCTACACCTACTGCTGGTTACTTCATGAGCATGGGTGGTAATGTCTTTGAGGATAATTGCTTTCATTACATAAGGATATTAATTTATACCACACAGAATTGTTGAGAACACAACGCATGAATTATCTATAAGGGACACTCCCTATAGTGACACCCGATATGTGCACTGTTGTTACATTGTTCTCTTTGAGTCATGAAAAAGACAATATCTGCAAATGCTCAGTGAAGACATAATTGAGCGAAGCCTAAATCAGCTGTGACTCATATGTCCTATGCATTTCACAAGAGTGCTCTCTCATGGAAGAAGTTTAGAAAATGAAGATTCTGGCTAATGATGAAGTTAAAGGAAGGTGAACACCACACAGAAGTGTTTGGAGAAGAGATTCTGGTTACTTGAGAAAGCTTACTACCAGTGAGAGAAGGTAAAAAGTGAAGGAAGAATCTCAGTGAAACAACAGGAGCTGGCGTCATTAACGCTGGCTCTGTCAGCATCCCATCTCGTAGTTGCCAGAGACTCTGTTGTGCCAATCAAAAAAAAAGGGAAGGCTTTATCATCTTGAAAATAGGAAGCTACTAGTTAAGTTCTCCTTCTCTTTTTCTGGGTAGAATCAAGGTCTGTATATAATTCTGGCTAGCATAAAACCAGCTTAAGGAGGAAGAGGTTTATTTTAGCTTATAGTTTCAGTAGTTTCAGTCCAGGCTCCCTGAGGCATGGCAGGATATTATAGGAGTGGGTTTGTAATTGACGAGGCTGCTCACCTCATGGCAGCCAGGAAGCGGGGTGTGAAACAGGAAGTGGGCACAGACAAGGTAATCTTACAGCATGACTCCATGACTCCTTCTGTAACTTCCAATAATTCTATCAGAGAATGAATCCATTGACAGGCTAATTCATAAAGTCAGAGCCCCCACAATTCAATTGTCTTGCAAATGATTTTATCTACCAAATAGAAACAGACTTCTACAAAGGAATCTTTGGGGTAGCCTATCTAAACCATAATAATTGTGTTTATCAGTGTGGTTCTTACCTGACCTTACCTTTCTGAATTAGTGCACTTGTGTTTTCCCTGAGACTGGTCCATATACCAGTCTGTGCTGTCTTTCTCTCCCATTCCCTACCCCACCTTTTAATGTGTTAGCGCCACCACTCTGTTTGAAGAGAAAAGATTCCACTATTGTATTCCAACAATGGTAGCTTACTGCCCTATCTGATCTCCATTATCATCCTAACCAGCCCATGACCTACTAGACAAATATTGGAATTCATTCTGCTGTGTTGTCCTCACAGACCTCTCTCTGCCCAGCACGCTCTAATATACTTGCCCAAATCCTACTTGAATGTGTCTTCTGAAACTCATGTTGAAATTTAAATGGCACTGCTCTGTATTTTTTACAGATGGGTGGTTCCTGATGATGAAGAGACGGAGGCTGCTATCATGGGAGAATGCTAGTTGTTGTAGGGATGGCCTTTTTTTTTTTTTAAATGAAATTGATCAATTCTTGGCGGGGTGCGGTGGCTCATGCCTTGTAATCCTAGCTACTCAGGAGGCTGAGATCTGAGGATCGTGGTTCAAAGTCAGCAGGGGCACTAAAGTCCACAAGACTCATCTCCAATTAATTACAAGAAAAGCAGAAATGACACTGTGGCTCAAGGATAGGGTGGTGGTAGCCTTGAGCTGAAGAACTTAGGGAGCTCCCAGGTCCAGAGTTCAAGCCCCATGACCGAAAACAAAAAGAAAAGAAAAGAAGTGATCTATTTTGTCTTGCATGTTCTTTTTTTCTCTGCAACCCTCTCCTGGTGCTTTTCTCCCTCTGTTATGCCCTCTACCACATCCTGTGGGGAGTTAGCAGAAAACAGTCTTTGACTGCCTTTTGAGCCTTGGTGCATTCCTCCCTGCTTCCTCAAACATCTCCAACCCATGCTGTGGTGTGCTTCAGACTCTCCTCCTGCAGCAGCATCCATCCTTCAGAAAAGCATCTTTTCTACCAAAGCAGTTTGCTTCCTTCCCGTTAATCTTGTGATAATTGTTTTTCTCTTTTGGCTTGACCCTTGTTAGTTACCTTTCAGTTACCCCTTTTGCCTACAAGACACCCCAGCATCACAAGCGATTTCTCACATATGAAATACTGCTTTCTCAATGGAAACCAAGCAGGCAATGCTTGGTTATCAGGGCATCCAGGGAAAGAGAATGAGCTGGTAGAAAAGAATTCCTCTTGGGAGTAATCTCAAATCGACATTTCCCCCTTTGCAGCCCCACTGGCCTTTCCTTAAAACTTCTGTGAGAAAATGCGTAAGTACTGTGCAAGTATCTTACAGATTATGAGGGGAAAATACATTTCATTTTCAAATTTTCTTCCAGGCAATGTAAAAAGCAAATATATTTATCAAATTTATGTGGCTGCTTTTAAGGATTATAATAAATCCTGTATGCCAGCTTGGGTGAAAAGAAGGGAAATAATCAGAATCTTTGAGAATCTTGTGCTATATTCTTGCATAACACTACAGGACAACCTGACTTTTGTTATTGTTGCTTCAAGAAATCCTCTCAAATTCAAACCCAGCCTTTACTGCCTTGACAGCTTTGAAGATCTGCTGTATTCATATGAGTGACACTGAAGTGATTTTTTCTTTAGGATTATTCACATATCACATATCATCACAAAGGATGAAACTGGCACAAGACACAAGACCTCAGTGGTCAGGAGACAGTAACATACAACAACGAGCATCGGTAGGCCTGGTGGATGGCCTCATCACCCCAGCTAAGTATTTCAGAGTAAGGTTTTCCAGAAAAATTTGGACTATTAATGTTTTAATCCAACATCATGAAACAGGTGGGCACTTCTATTACAGTCTTAAGCATTACTCTCACGTATGCTTCTACACATACACACACACACACACACACACACACACACACACACACACACACAAGTGGATAGCAAAAAAAGTTAGATGAATCAATGGCTTGTTGTTGGAACTGGAGGATAAGTGGGAACCTTGCAGTTGCCTAAAGTACATAAAATGATGTTTTGTTTTCTTCAAAAAACAAATATCTCTTTGCCAGGAAATAGTTTTTGTAGGATGTCAGAGCTCTGCTCTGAACTTAGATTAAATGGAACAGTAAGAACAGAAGTTAAATGATGATTAAAAAATAGCACAGCAGGTTGTAAACCTGCAGATTAAAGATGAGAAGTTTTTACCAAACACTATCAGGTAAGCCATCTGCTACAGTGTATGGAAGATGCTGCAGGGTGAAAGATAGCTCTTAGAAAGTATTTGTTCTGGATAAGAGTTTTGATAGTTGCTTAGTAAACAGAATAATTAGCAAAGATTAAGGAAATGCTCCCTGAAGTTTCTTGTTGATAACATGTGCTCACTCTGAAGATCAGCAGCAATAATAGCTTATCAAAGTAACCACGTATGACTTTTAAATTAGACACTGTTATTTGATCTCACCTAATCATACTGAATAAACAGCTGGCATGGCTCTTCCAAACTAGGCTTGGTAGAAGACAATGCAATAGTTTTAGAACTTGTGACTTGAGGGTAGCTTTACCCTGGCTCCTGCAAGTCAGGGAAAATGGAATCTGTGCTTTTCAATGGAATCATGGATGCTTTTGCTCCGTCCTGGGAAACCTGTTTATGTTCTTTTAAATTGATTTATAGATGACTGCTCTTACAAAAGCAAAAGGATGAGATTCATTTGTATAAGTATATTCTTGGATCACAAAGTTTTGAAATAAAAATCTGTCTCTTGGGCTGGGAATGTGGTTTAGTCATGCAGTGCTTGCCTAGCATGCATGAAGCCCTGAATTTGACTCCTCAGCACCATATAAAGAGAAAAAGCTGAAAGTTGTGCTGAGGCTCAAGTGACAGAGTTCTAGCCTTAAGCAAAGAAGCTCAGTGACAGTGCCCAGGCCCTGATTTCAAGCCCCAGGACTGCCTTCCCTGCCCCCCACCCCACCGGAAGAAAACTCTGATTCTTCATCTTACATGTTAGGTACAAGGAATAAGATCACTATAACTTTCTAATTTTTCTTTACAGGAACAATAAAAAAAATCAACCAACCAATCAAACAACAACAAAAATCCTCCATCTTTTTTTCAGGCTATTATTAGAATTTCCTAAGGTCCTTTAGCAAGGTGGCTTCACAATACAAGCTAATGATTACTGCTATTGAAATTGAATGTATTTCAATAGCACTAATTGAATGAATTTCATTAGCATCTTAAGGAAAATTTTGTATTTCTTCATAAGTACTTAGCAAGACAGCCTTTAAAATATTTGAGTCCCTAACTGTGACTTTTATCAGTGCAGTATCTCACTTTTTATCAAGGCCCTCAGAGACCACATGGGAATAAATTAACTGCTTCTTAGACCATTGCTGGACAGGCCTTGAGACAGGGGTAGAGCATGCCAATGCATGGCCTCTACATGGGACAGACTTTCATCTTAGTACCCAGGGCAGATGAAAGATGTGAGAAATGTTCTGGCTTGAAAAATAAAATAACTTGCAAAATGAGAGGGCTTAAGGGAATTACTTCTGTCTGCTAGACAGCCAGAATAAATTACACCACACAAATTGACTTTGGAAGTGCCCATCTTCTTCAGCGAGAAGACCAGGAGAGCAGCGGGTGGCAGAGCCCTTTCATTTTGTTCAATCTCTTCTTTGTGTTGGATTTGAAATAACAATATGTAGGGTGTAATTTTTAAGATCAAGAGGGAAATTTAGAAAGATCGAAACTGCATCTGAACTTGCTATTTTCATCTTATCCATAGATGAGTTTTAACATGCTATTTTCATCCTGGACAAACTCACGGAGATCTTTATCTCTTTGTCCTAGAGTCATATTGAAGTGCTGGCAGACAGAATGGGAAGAATATTTCCATCATTTTAATTTTCATTGAATCCCAATGCTTTATTTGATCATGAATCTGACATCCTGTCCGCTTTTATTGAGCATCTTCCCTGGGTGGCTTCTGGTGTAGGAGTGACCAGCTCTTTCTCACCACTGCTTCTTCTGAGGCCTCCAATGCCCCTGCCTTATTACCTGGAAGATCCCATTGCTTCTTCCTCAGCCTGCCTGTCTTCTTCATCTCTACTCATCTCTAGGTCAAGAGCCCCATATTTTTCTGGCAGATAATTAGACATTAAATATGTAAAAGTTTGTAAGCTGTATGTTCTCTACTACAATTACCCAAGGAATTGAGTAACCAAAGCATCTGCGTACAACAGAAGAATGACTTAACATGGTTGTGTGTTAACAAAGGAGTTTTGTAAAAACAAGGAAGTGTCCTGATTCATCTGCACACCATGCTTGGTGGACCAACCTATAATTGATAGCAATCCTATAATTTTATTGCCCTCTAAATTCAAGTGATATATAAATATATATTCCCCTACATCTCGTTATATTTAGCCACTTTCCTCCTTGATAGGTCTGTTTGGAACTTAGGCAGTCTCTCAAAACTAACAATTCTAGACTTTTGATTTTCTCTCTCTCAGTGTAAACCTGGTCCTTTCTCATTATTCCTCTCACCAGTGAAGATAGCCTTGATCTATTAGTAGTTTGAGCTTTATACCCCCAAGTTATCTTTAATTTCTACTTTTCCTAACACCTCTTCATCAATTTATTAGCAATTTAATTCCAAATTAAACTTTCCTCACAGTTCTCATTCTACTCTAGGGCCTTACGTCTTCCAGAATCTCTACAAGGTTTTCTTCCTTCCATGCATAAACTAATTCTTATCTAGTCAACCATATATTACAAGGACTTCCCATCCTCCTGGAGTGAATTCCAATTACCCTCATTTCTTATTTCCTCCCAGACTGTACTTTCAAACTCTGGAACTTGCTGTCATATTAGCACCATAGTTGCTGCTTTCCTTCTGCCTAGAAAGCATTTCCTTCAGGTAACTGCATGTTTCTCTTCCATTTCTTCAATGAGCTCATCCCTGAACTATATTGAGTAAAATAATACTCTCATTCCTTGGCACCATATTCTACTGAAGACTGCTGAAAGTACACAATGCTCAGTATTTGACACTGGAATGCACATGTATCCATTATGAATATCATTTTGGATATCAAATAAATCATGGGTTTATGTGTTAAGAACATGACCATTGTGTAATTATGTTGTTTGTGTCACAAAGTAATTATGCATTAACGATCTCTCACTGTCCCAATGAATCAATGAATGGACAAAGAAGTAGAGAAGCATTTTTCCATAGAAAGCTCACAGTCGAAGCCAGTATGGTAATAAAGTAAGCAGTCCTATAGAATTTGTAGACCCTTGCTGAGAATAGGACACAGAGACTTTAAAGTTCTATTTTTGAGGACTCGTTACGCAGAAAATATAACCTGAATGGAGACTTTAATGAAAGTAGTTAAAGGCTGTATGTAAAAGAATAGGACCTAGCAGATTTGGAAATAAGAGAAACAAGCTAAAAGACTGAATGTGTTTCTGCATTGCCTTTTGCTTATATGATTTAATATTTGGTGCCTTCATTTTTAAGAACATTAAAAGGGAGTTGTTGAATTGACTCATATCTTTGTAAAATCTGGTAATTGGGTTGCAATTCTTCCTGCCAAGACAATAGCTGTGAGATGAATGGCACTTACATGAATCAGAAATTTCCACTGGTATCACACTGAGCAGTGGAGAGGTAACACACAGCTCCCGCTTAGCAATGCCTAAGGTGCAACTCAAATGTGAAGTTCATTCACCCTTTGGTCTCTTCTTAATGAATCATTAAGAAAGACTCAATAGTCAATCATTTGGAGAGAGTCAGTTGTCTGGATTGTCATGGCAACTTTTCAGTAATAGAGAAAAATGTTTCAACTTCAAAGAAAACAAAATTAATAGGATTAAGTCATCGTTCTATCTGCTGTTTTTCCAGAGATGTAATTCAATCACAATTTTCACTTGCATAAAAATATACACCCCAGGATTTTCTTTGAATTTAAATTTGCCAGTTCTTTTAGCCTGTATGCATTTTTTTTCCATTTCAGTCTTTCCAAAGCCAGCAGGGAAAGAATTATCCCCATTTTACAAGAGGTAAGTTGCTTTCCTTTTTCTGGTTGATGCTGTCCTTCGGCACCTGTTTGAAAACTCCAAAAGAACTAATTAATGAGTCACCTCACACTGACAAAATATCTCATAATAGCACCTGAAGGAGAGCTGTAATCACAATAATGTATTTCCCACAATAGATGGCAGTACTTTTCGGTAATTTCAGGCACTGGTAGAGACAGGTAGTCACAGCCAAATTAGGCAAGTCCAGGCCATTCACTTTGAGCATATGGCATCGGGTATGTAAATTACTTGAAGTCATTAAATTTTATTTTTAACTTGTTTATAGGTTATGAAAAATACTTCCTGTTTAATTTTTTGTAAAATTATATCATCTTTCATATGAGAAATGTCAACCCGTGTGTCAGTGGTTTATATCCCAGTCCTGGGCTTGAGCTCAGGGTCTGTACACTGTCCTTGGGCTTTCCTCAAGACTAGCATTCTACCCTGTGCCATTGTACCACTTCTGGCTTTTTCTATGTATGTGGTACCGAGGAATCAAACCGGGGTCTTCGTGCATGCTAGGCAGGCACTCTTACCACTAGGTCAAACTCCTGGCCTCCAAATAATCTTTAAAGAAAGAAAATTACTTGATATGGAAATGGGTAGAGGTATACATATAATATGCTGAGCTAACTAAAAATAAACTCTGCTTTGAGAATTAGAATTTTACCTAAGCATTTGATGTCGACTAACCTAAAAACCAAAGTACATTTATGTGTGAAAATATCACCATGTAATTCCTTTAATATATGCTAGTAGAATAGTTTTTTTATTGTAGTTAGTAAAAGGGTTACATGATATTTGCCAGATAGAAGGTGCATTAATTCACATACATTGATACCCTTTCACATGTCTTGGTACCCATTTCCCTCCCCCCCCACACCCCCCACCCGTCTTGGTTTTCCCCCCTTCCCTATCAAATTTCAAATATACAAATACAAATAAATTTAATATATCAGATAACAAAGTGAGATACTATAACAATATGAGATAACCAAGGGACAGCAAAGGAGATGAGAGACAACATAGTACATTAAGGACAACAATCATTCATTATATGGCTTTTGTTTCAATATCCTGGAGGTCCTTTCAATTAGCTTCACATTATATGGCCTTATGTAGCAATAGAACAGTTTTGAAAAAAGAAGTTACAGAGATAATACCCTGCACTCTATTTCTTGATTTTTGGTTATTATTATGGATAATACTTTTTGTATTAAAGCTTATACTGCTGATTTGACTGTATTCGGAGGCAGGATCTTCAAAGATTAGATGAGATAAAGTGTTATAAGACTGGTGCTATTATAATAAAAGGAGAAAATATTCCTTTTTTTTTCTCCTCTCCACTATCTGAGGATACAGCTGTCTGCAAACTAGATTCCAACCAAACACCAGCTCTGCCAACACCTTGAACTTGGACTTTCAGATTTCAGAAGTTCAGGGAAATAACTTTCTTTGTTGATGTCACCGAGTCTGGAATTTTGTTATGGCAGCCAAGACATGATGTGGTTACAGATCAAACACAACATATGGGTCTTAATCCGTAGGATCCAATATCATGGATTTAATCTACTGTTGATCATTCTTTCCCTGAAATGCTTACTTCAGATTTCAGAGTTCTTAAGATTCTATAACATTTGCATAAACTTCATTGGTCAAGAATGGCTGATCTGAAAACCCAAAATTCAAAAGATTCTGAAATCTGAAGCATTTAAATTTTGGATATTCAGATTAGGAGATTCAACCTGTACTTAGAGTATTTCAAGAGCAATGCATATACTTGTTGATCTCTAAGACATGCCAGCATTTGTTCATATTCATATTGTATTTACAACTATAAGATTACAAGTGAAATTTCTGGACTGTTCTGACAATCATGAGATATATTTTCTTGGTGAAGGGCTTGTGGGTGAGGCAATAAATTATTTTGTCTTTTTGGGACTGATGAGTGTCCTATTCTGAAGAACTCAGTGGAGCACCTAGGAAAGCAGACACTGGCTACAGAATCTTCATTCTGCATCCCAAATCAGAATAAAAGATTGTTGGTTAGTAGTTGAGACCACATATTAGCACTGTCCTGGTAGCAGTGGCAGTGGTCAATGTACACTGGGAAAGGTGTTCTCAAGGTGCAGAACAACCACAGGCAAGACAAAGAAATCTATGCACCATACTCTAAGAGAGTAGAGCAGAGTCAAAAAGTGGTCTGTGAAGTTTAGCTGGGCAGAAGATAACGGGTCACCAGCAACATCAAGAAGTGACAACTGGCAACAAAAGAGCAGCAGGAATGGAAGAACAGAATTGTAGAAAATTATGGGTAAAAGCAGACAGCCTATTGATTCCTGTATTAGTTAAGAGTAACAGGAAGGCAAGAAGATAAACACATTTTTAGCAAATTCCCCAAATTAATTCTCTATAACTCATGTCATTTTAGTTATCAGAGCACTATAATGGGCATATTATTTCTAATGCACAAAGGAGGAAACAAAAATCTAAAGGCATGAACTTTAGCTACGTCATACTTAACTACCACATTTGTGGAAGAAGACTAATCTGACATTCTGTAGCTTTATCTACTGCAAAGATTTTGCTTATGACAGTCTTGAAATAACAAAGATACATTTCTATGACTTCTATTTTTCCAACTCCTCAAGTAGAGAGGAGTTGTGGTAGGTATCAGAGGCAAAAATAATGGAGCTATAATAGACATAAAAATCAGGAGAATGAAGTGATCTTTGGCTCAGGGAAATACAAAGGCTCTCTTTCCTTTGCCTAAGTCCATAAATACATGGGTAAGTTAGAGCTCTCATTTTAGGAGAGGAATGATAGGAATTTAACAATCCCAGAAGAATCCACTTCACTGGGGGAGGTAGACACCATATCTTAAGATACTTGTTATTCATTTAGTTGATAAGACTAAGAAAGGAACTCCTTCTTACTGCAAAGAAAGCAAACCCAAGAAAACTAAGATCAGGTAAGCCCTAAGGAATAAGCACTAGAGAAATAATTTCACTAAGCTCAGTGACTCTTGGAAGAGATGACTCATAAGTGTTTGCATTAGCTAATCCAGTCCAGGAAAGGCAGATAAATTTTTCTAGACAGTTTGGCATCCATAGGCCCAAAAAGCATGGGAGCTAATTGTGGTGGCAGGTGTTGGAAGGAGCTTGGATTCAAAGTGGAGAAACTCATCATTATACTTGGTGGCTTAAGAAAGCAGAAAAAGATTGTAAAATAGCTATGTGACTTTTCTCGCATCCATGTATTTGGGTTATTAAAACATGATTCAACCCTGGGAAAAATTGGTGGAAGGTTGATATGTTAGACTACAAAGTGAGTCTTAATGAATTGAGGAAAACTGAAGACATAGAATGTATCTTTTCAATACCAATAGCTTTGAAAAATTCGTAAGTATAGGGAAATTAAATAACAAGGTTCAAACAACTGATAGGTCAAAGGAAAACTTAATAAGGAATTTAAAAATACCTCAAGCCAAACAAAAATAAAACAAACACACAGCATACAGCAAGTTATGGATATATCAAAAGTATTTCTAGGAGCAAATTTACAGTAATGAATACCAATATCTGAAAAGAAGATAGATACCCCATATACAACCTCACTTTATACCTCAAGGAACAAGAGAAAACAAATGAGCTAAGCCTTGGTTAGTAGAAGGAAATAATAAATATAAGAGCAGGAATCAATAAAATAAGGATTAGAAAAACAACACACATAAGGTCAACAAGATTATTGCTGTTTTTTTAACTGATAAAAATCAACTCCTTTTTTACATACTAACAAAGGAAAGAGATAAGACCAAAATGATAAAGTCAAATTTAAAAGAGGAAGCTTATATAAAAGAAATCCAGAGTCATAATAGAGTGTGGTGAACAACTCTACCCCAACAAATTGGATAATTCAGAAGAGATGGGAACATCACTGCATGGCGAAGACATAGTAGATCTGAACCCACTGGTTTAAAAATGTCCCCCTTCAAAGAATGTGATCTTCCCTGTCACACACATAGGTACACATAAACGCACATCAGGAAATTCATATGTTAAAGAGATAATAACACTCCTGGACTTATTGATATACTATTCATTAATAGTCCAAATGTCTCTCTCAGTGAGTGCAAATGCTGTATATTCATGTGCAGTGGAGTAATAACCTTAAAAAGAAGGAATTACTGTCATTTATGAAAACAGTGAACTTGGAAGATAGTTTGCCAAGCACCAGGCACAAAAATACACCTATTGCACATGGAATGTTAAATTTTCTAGCCTATAAAACCTGAGAATCAAATGGAACTTCCCAAAGGTTGGTAGGTGATGGGGAGAAAGTAAAACAAGAATTGTGACCACCTCTTCCTGGTACACTGCATACTGCAGTGCTAACGTACTGGTAAATATTATTAAATATACTGTTAACAGTGAGTTTTTGCTGAGACACCCTTTTTTTAACAAATCTTATTTCCTTCTCCCCCCAAGTTTTTAATTACTTATTATTACCTTTGAAATATATTTATTTTACTGTTTTAATATTGTCCAGTTGTACAGAGGGGTTTAGATTCAAGCACTATGTTCTATTTTCACATGCCAGTCTTAAAATAAATAGATCATTGCAGCTGGGCATCAGTGGCTCATACCTGTAATCCTAGCTACTCAAGTGGCTAAGATCTGAGGATTGTGGGTCAAAGCCAGCCTGGTCAGGGAAGTCCAAGAGACTTTTATCGCCAATAAAATGCTTGGAAAAAGCCAGAAATGCTGTGGCTCAAGTAGAGTACTAGCTGTGAGCCCAAAACAGCTCAGGGACAGTGCCCCAGGCCCTGAATTCAATCTCCAGGACTGGCAAATAAAGTTAAAAAGAAAAAAAATGATTATTGGTATCCTTGGCATCTACCCAAATACCCCAAAACAAGGTCATACTAAACCTACTAACACAACCATGTTCATTGCTGCATTATTCACCGTAGCTAAGATATAGAACCAATCGAGATGCCCCTCAGTAGAAGAATGGATCAAGAAGATGTGGTATATTTACACCATGATTTTCTATGCTGCCATCATAAAGAATGATATCACCCCATTTATAAGGAAATAGAAAGACTTGGGAAATAAACGTATTAAGTGTAGCAAGCTAGACCCAAAGGAACACAGACTCCATGGGTTCCCTCATTTGTAACAATCAGTATCGATTTAGGGTTCTCCTAACAGAGGATCATAATAGTTCAAAAGCTATGGACATACGGTCATATAGGATGAGGCTAAGCAAAATGAACTCCAGGATATGGAAACAAGAGGTTCCATCTTTGTGATTGTTGTTCTTAATGTACTGTGTGAAGCTATTTCTTTTCTCCTTATAGTACATCTCATGTTATTACTGTATCTGAATGTGGTACCTGGTATATTGTATATGTGTTTATTTATTTATTTATTTGAAAAACATAAGGTAAGGGATAAACAAGATGAATGGGAGAGGGTGAAGGAGGGAAAGTGGGAGAAAAACATGGTAAGGGGTAACAATGTTCAAAAAGTAATGTACCCCTCCCTGAAGAATGTAACTGTAACCCCGCTGTAAATCACCCCAAAAATAAAATAAAATAAAAAATTATTGCTCATTGAAAGAAAAATAAATATATAAATTATAAATGTGTAATATTTTAATCACCTTGATGTCAAATTCAAGCGAGATATTTGCTTGGTGTGGAAGGCATTTATTCATTCTCCTGATATCATTTCCTGGGTAATATTCTTATCACTCCTTCCTTTCTCACTCTGTCTTTCCCTTAAAGATATCCAGGAGTCGAGCATAGGGAAGAGGCTGTATGTGCACCCACCGCATTATCTGCTGTTTTCTGGGAAAAGTCTGTCCTCTAGATTCACACTTGTCTTAGTTAATGTAAGCATGGCAGACTGGGTGGCTTATGAAGAACAGGAGGTTTTTCTCTTGAAGCCTAGGAGACTGGCTCTCCAACTTAGTGAAGTATAAGGAAGCTTTTCTTCTGGCTCATGTAGGCTGACTTGCTAGCTTTGATTGACAGCATTAATCCAACTGGTGAGGGCTCCACCCACATCACCTAATTAATTCCCAAGAGGTCCCACCTCTCTAGAGCATCACATTGTCACAGACATGCAGTGCATCATGGGTGTTCTTTGTTATTTGCCGCTAGGACTCAGCACTTGACCTTGACCTGGCCAGGGCCTTGCTGTCCAGCAATCAAATCAACACAGAAGATTCTTAGATGACGTATACGATGCTTGTCATCATTCTCTTCAGTAATATTGCCACTGGTTTGGTTATTGGTTGGCTTTGCTACTCTAAATTGATCCGACCTCGCTGTACATCACCTTTATAGTAAAAGAAAATACTACTTAATACAAGGATACAGCTTGTCATATCTACTTCATCTTGTAAAGCAGCCATTGAAGTACATAAGTTTATTTGAAGCTGGGTGTGGTGACTCACACCTGTAATCCTAGCTACTCAGGAGGCTGAGGTCTGAGGATCAAGGTTCAAAGCCAGCCTGGGCACAAAAGGACCTGAGACTCTTATCTCCAATTAACTTCTAGAAAAGGGGATGTGGGGCTTGGCTCAAAGGTAAGGCAGTAGCCTTGAGCTGAAGAGCTCAGGGACAATGCTCAGGCCATGTTTAAGTCCCATGACCCACAGAAAAAAAAAGATTTTATTTGAAATGGCTGGACATATGAAGAAGAATAAATAAAAATATTTCTGAAATATATGAATAATTAATGATATTCTGATATTCAGAACTCTTAAGTGTTCATGTGGAATAAATTCAGAACCATAACCAATGTATTATATTGCTTTAAGATAATTAAATGATCACATAATAAAATATAAATAAAATTGTTGAATGGAACCTGTTATTTTAACAAGTCATAAATCTTTGAAAGCTATTACAAAGCATGTTTTGGTACTTTTATATCTATGTGCATAAAACAATGCTTATCAAAATAACCATTTAATGTTTAGCAGTATTTTAAAGGGCTTGGATCTGTGGTAGATCAAGGAAATTCCTAATTGCAGTTATTTTATGTAATTTTTCTTTGCTACTACCAATACAAGGATTTGAACTCAGGACTTTGTACGTGCTGGGCAAACACTCTTGAATCATACCTACAGTCTTTTTCTCTTTATTTCTTCATCCTTGACACATCCATGTATTTGTACAAGTGTTTTGGTGCATATGTGTGTACCTACACAGACACACACACATAGACACACAGACACACATTCACACACATGCATGGTAGTGATTTTAATTGCTTTTGTACCTGTGATCTTATATCTTACATCTGATATACAGGATAATGATATTTAATTGGTAACAGATTCTTCTTTGTTATAGATGTGATATCATTTATTTTTGAGACAGCTCACTAATCATGGAAATTGTTTCTTTCTCACCTTTTATTCTCCTTCCTCTTCTCTCTGTCTCTCAGTCTCTTTCTGTCGCTGTCACTCTCTTTGTGTTCCCTATCTCTCGTTTCACCCTTTTCTGTTTTATTAATAACACCATCACTATCATCTGCATTACTAAATAATTTTTGCATCTTGATTTTATACCTTCTTAACTCCTGAGAATTACAATTGGTAAGATGCATTTGATAGACATTTTTAAGGGTGTTGGTACACATTGGTGAATTCTCTGTGAAAAAGAATGGAGCAGGAAACACTCTCATCCGTGGTATATAATTATCTACTTGCTCACAGTTCACAAATAGTGACTATTATGTGAACAATTATTTACTTGATGAGCCATGTATTGTATTATAGTCCATTTATTTGACTTTCATAAGTGTTGAACTCTAACAAATATTTTTAGTGTCCATGTGTAGTTTCTACTTTGTCCATCAACTTTTTATATGTTTCCAATTTTCTTTCTGGCATATTCATCTCTTTTTTATGTAAGAACATTTTCATATTAGGAATAATGATCCATTGTCTGTTATTTATGGTGTACCAATTTTCTCCTGGTGTGTGCTTTTCAGATTTTGCTTTCAGAAGCTATTGTTGCATAAACATTTTAAAATTTTATGTGATCAGACCCATCAATCTTTTACTCTATGCTCTCTTTTCTTTATTTCTATGCTTGGAAATACTTTCTCTACTCTGAGACACATATTTATTTGAAAAAGGCATAAAACAAGGCTTTACAGCTGGTGCTATTTTTAGTGGCACTGCTCTGGAAAACTGCCTGCCCCATGTGGAAGGTGAAAGGAGAAAGATGGGAAGAAGTCCCTGGGGATGCTGCCCAGACACTTAACTTCTGATTAGGTGCTCATGACTTTGGGTTTCATCTTTTTCTACTAACTAGAAACAGCATGAACAACCACTGTACTCTGCAAAGGACTGTCCTTTGCAGTTATTCATCCATATGGTGATTCTGTCAGGATCCAAAGTGTAGGTACCATTTCTGTTAGTGGCCTTTTGGTATCATTCCTGTATGGTAAGGCCTGGGAGAGAAGGGAGGGATAGGAGAGGTATATGGAGGTGCGAGGAGGATTTGAGCTGCCCCCGTTGAGCGGAAAAGTCTTCCCTTCATGCTTTCTGTCTGCCTCCACTTGCCCCTTTTCTTTGGCTTTTCTTGAGGCAAGACCAAAAACACACATTCAAATGCTTATTCATGGCAAAAAATTGCACAGGTGTGAGCTTTCCTGAGATAGGCAGACAGTAGCTCAGGAGAGATGCAGAAGGAGTTCAGGTGGCCCGGAAGCAGACACCTCTTGGGAAGGACAAACTTGTCCCTCTAGCCACTCCTGGCAGCATTAAGATTAAAAAAAAAAACCCTTAACCTGATAGTCATGATCAGAGTTCTTTGTACAATGACAGTTAGTCTTAGGATTTCACCCACAAGCAGGAGAGAAACTGAGAATTAGAAACTAAAACAACACCGAAGTAAATATGCCGGCTTTAATTTCCTTCCTGTAGGGGAGGTCTGTGCAAATTATTTAGGTGAATCCTGTCTCAGTGTGTGTTCAAGTGAAGGCTTTTGATCTTCAAAGGAGACTGCTCTCCTTCAAGTGTAGTTTTGCTGGAGGCTGAGGGTCTGTACTGGCTGCAGTTGCATGAAAGCGAGTGGAAGGGTGAATGCCTCCATTTGCAGCTATCGCAATCTAATATTAAGCACAAAAACATTCCTCATATACTTACATCTGGAGGATATATCTTCACTGAAACAGAAATTGGGTTCAAAGATGAGCCTATTTGGAAAGTGATAAACTCATCTTGAGGGAATCCTAGGGGGATATTTGACAATAAGAGGTGTCATCCTTCAAGCCGCAGCTGCTGGTGATGCTTCCTGCAGGTGTGGGGCTCAGGTGGGAATCCATGCAGCTGCCCCAAGTGGGACAGAGGGGCTTTATGCCTTTATGCCACTCTTGGTTTCAGACTCTAGTCCCTGCTCTGGGGTTAGATGGCTGTTCCACAGCTTGGGTGATGGGAAGAGCAGGTACATATTGGGTACCAGAGGGTGGGCATGTGCCCCTGGCTTTTCAGGAGTGGTGACTGAAAAGATGAAGGTGAGACATGGAGCTACATAATTTATTACCTGTATTGATGTAACCTGAGACATGGGAGAGGCTAGAGGTCAGGAAAACTCATATGCTCTTTAGGGACACACACATCTTAACACTTTCATGAATAATTTATACCCTTCCTTTTTTCTGCTTTGAAAACTCCATTGCCTCCATGACCTTTCTATGTGGTGTCTGTACTCACTGTTTCTTTAACTGGCATGTGTATGAGTTGTAGTAACATCTATGATCAGGTAAGTGCCCTGATGCCTGGTTCATAAAGAATGGAGTAAATGTAAATGATTCCCAAATATTACCAAGGGGCCCGCTGCTCTTTGCTTACCTTATTTGCTTTGGTATTCTCAGGAACAGAAATACCTTACAATTTCAGTGTGGTTATTTTTTCCCCTCTCCATCTCTTGTCCAGCTCGTCTGTTTAATTTCCTCTGAAATTTGGGTTTTAACTTCTTATTCCCCAGTGCCTTCTGCTTCTACTGTCAAACAAATAGTACACTGTATTTCTCAGGCTTTGCTGTGTATTTGCTTCACTGGTTACAGATTACTTTAGATCTCTGGGAATAAACCCCAAGCTTCAGTGCTTTTACTTTTAAGCTTTCCAAGTGATATATATATATATATATATATATATATATATATATATGCTAAAACTAACACTGGTTGAGAAACTTTGACCCAGAGTCTTGTTATTCAAGGATTCTTCAAACCAGTAGTGTGGCTACCATGTCCTGGGGTAGAGAATGTTACACTCTCTGCTTCCCACATTAGCTCACTGAGTCAGAATCTACATTCTAACAACCCATCATTTAATCCACATACATACCTTGAAGTTTAAAAAGACTATGATCCACTTTAGCAAATATATCACAATGAACAGTGTCTTCTTTTCCATCAAAGGTCACCAAAAACATGCCACCAACTTAGGTCCACTTCACTTTGCTGTGACATGAGAAATGGAGAAATAATGGGGCTTTGAGCTAAGAAGCAGTTTGATGAGGCACATTGTAAGACTCGTGGTGGAGAGAGAATGATGCAAGAGAATTGAGCTAGAGCCTGCTTTAACCCCCTCAAATTATAGAGAAAAAGGACAAAACTACAAACTCTGTATTACCATCCAGCTACTTTCGGAGAGTAGCTGAAGCAGAGCGAAGGAAAGTGTTCTCAGAGAGGAAGGGCAGCTTGGCTTGTCAGCCAGCTGAAGCCGGGTGACAGTGAGCAGAAGTCTAGCACTCCATGACAACCCCACCAAGCTGGTGGCTTTTGTTTAAAAAAATGTTCATTAATTGTTTTTAAGAACATTGTTTCTTATAACTCTAGGTCGAGGCATTAGTTGCTGCTTTCCTTTCTGGCCCTGACTGAGCCAGCGACAGGAGCATGTGCATGGCCCCAGCTCTCAGCACATGCTCAGGAGAAGTGGAGGATGCGGAGGTGAGGGAGGCAGGAAGAGGACGTTATGGAAAGTGTGCAGGTAGCATTTGAGTTTAGGGAGTTGCTCCAGGAGCCCCTGCACACACTGCTCCAAAGATCGTGGTGTTTTCCTATTTGGGCTCAGAGCCCCTAATTCCCTGGCACGGTTCGGTGGCAGTTAATATGGCAGAGCCCCAGTGGTTCCAGGGGAGTCTTATAATAGATGCTGACCGGGTGTTGAGGCCAGCTCAAGACCCCCACTCCCATGTATTCGCCGTATTAAAATAGTTCCACTACTTAATGGTTTCCATGGGAACAGGTATACCTCCAGCAGGTCTGTTTCTTCAGGTAAAGCCGTGGGATTCCCCCAAACACACAAAGGATTCCACTTAAAACCTTTGGAAATGAACCCCCTGCCAGGGGGATGGGGTTAAGCTCTAGGCTAGGATGCTCTGTGATCTGGAATACTGGGGCTCAGGAAATGCTACTGGAGACGCTTACAATTAGCTCTGCTGAATTCTTTGAACTGAAGGGCCCCAGAAGTAAAGTCCCTTCTGATTCTCTCCTGCTCTTCTTCTCCCTGCTCGTCTTTCTGTTCAAGATAGACCCTCAAAACAAATAATTTTTTCCCTCTAATCCACCCATAGAATCTACAATTACCCCTCTGCTTTCTGTGTGGTGTCTCGGCAGGAAGAGATCCTCTGAACTCTCTGGCCTGGTAGACCAATCACAGGACTTGCACTTCAGCTAGGAGAAACCCAGGGAAATCTCACCAGAAGGGAGGCCTCTTTGTCTGTGACCATTCAATCCCATAAGGCTGTCCTTGCTCGTGGTCCCTGAGCACAAGCAAGGACAACCAATCGTTGGATCTTCTTTTTGGAAGGTTCTGGCGTCCCATAAAACTTTGATGAACTAGATCTGCCAGGGTTTGCTCTTGTGGCCATAAAACTTTGATGAGTTGAGCCTGCTGTTGTTTTCTCTTGTTAACCTGTGTTTTGTATTATGTGTGTCAGCTGTAATCCTCATGAAGACGTCCTGAGTGCAGTGCAGGCCAGGTTCATATATGGCATGCATCTTTAGACCAGCCTAGAGAGCCAGCCCTGACACTCTGAGAGCTGGGGCTGGCCGTCATAAGAGTGTGTGGTCCAGTTATACAATTTGCTTCTGCTATAGATGCGGACTCCCTATCTCTCTCTCCAAGTAGATAAAGAAAATCAGACATAGCCTAACAGGAGAGGATGAAATGTTTACATGGAGAAGCCTTTTCAGGATCCCACGGCTCTGCAGTCATTGTGTCTTACTTACCCTTGAGTCTCAGTGAGTCAGTATTGATGTCATCATAGACAATTGAGAATAATTCCATATCATTGCCACATCAATTCTCAGATGAACTATTTCTTTACAATACCCATAAAACTATTAATGAAATTTCATCCAAAAAATAATTGCTTAATGAAGACCCAGTACCCCTAGAGAAAGCAATATGGCTGCCACTCACATTAATACTTAAAAGTTGTTCTATGGTAGTTTTCCTGAATTTTGTGATATGCTGGGCTTTGTGGCTCAACACTTAACATATATTTTATTTACTATCAGGCCTCTAGGTGGGGACAGAGTCCTATGAACTCTGGGTAAGAGTTTTAGTAGACTTGGAGACTGGCTGCCAGAAGCTGGGCCCTAGGACCCAGTAGGAGTTAAGTGTGGAGATTGTTCTAATCCTGGCCAGTATTTCCACCACACCTCATATTCTGAGGCTTATGAGAGAATCGCCAAGCAAGCGCCTCTGCCTCCCTTTTATGGTCTCTTTCAGTACGATTTTGGTTTCTTCAACACTAGGATTAACTGAAATGATAGAATGTTGTTTCATTTTCAAATGTCTCTCATGATCTGTTAGCTGTGTTTCTCTTTAGGGTCTTTACAATGGACCAACCTACTCTACTTGAATTTAAATCCATTTTAAATGAAGTCTCAAATCTCTGATGATATTCAATATCGGAATCTATGTTATCCTTTATCTCTTTAAATGAAAAGAATTCTGATTATATGAATTGTTGCTATAGCTCTGGCAAGAGCATTCTTTCTCAGGATTGTAAAACCAGGACTACTGAGTAGGGAGGAACATGGAAGATGAAGACAGGAGTTGATAATAGAACTGCATATCTACAAAGTGTTATGTGTTTGAAACTAGCCTAATAAAACCCATTAAAAACTGTTCAAAAGGGTGGGAGAGAGGCTAAGAATAATACAGACTGAGTAAATGTGATCAAAATACATGCGTGTATGTATATATTACAATGAAATCCCTTTGAATGAGTAATTTATTCTAGTAAAATGTCTTGAAATTTAAAAAGGAAGATTAGCTTTCTGCAAAGAATAGCACAGTGAAAATGTGAAGTGGGAGAAGAAGTGATGCATGTGGAGTTTGAGAGGCTGGCTCCATGGCCAAGCTGCAAGGTTTCAATGTGCAGCTTTACCTAGGCTGGATGTGTGATCTTGAGTGTGCCTTTTTATTCCTCCAGGCCCAACATCAACACCTGAAGGACGGGAGTAATGCAGAATACCCGCCTTGCAGGCCAACTGGGAAGAGTAATATGTTCATTCATGCAAAAACACCCAATGAAATTCTTTGTGCCACACCTCACATGTATGTTAGTACTGGCCCCATCCCAGGCACTGTGTACGCCATACTAAAACACTCAAGGAATATTCACTAGAGGGGATGCTGAGAAGTGTGATGAAGAATGATGAAGGGGTTTTGGAAAGGGAGGAGGAGAGAGGACAATGTCCGTCTGTCTGCTGCCTACCTGCCTGTCTGACTGTCTGTCTACCTATCACCTATCCCACGTAGAGTTCTGTAGGGAACTGTGTTTGTTTGGGGGGGGGACAAAGAGAAATCACTGTAGAACTGTGGAGCAGGCTGGCGGCCTATAGAGAAATTGATACTGCACTTTTGGGTTCCAAATTGAAAAGGTACATCTGAAACTAGAAACTAAATGAAATGGATAAATAAGATGAAACTAAATAGAAATGATGATATAAAATCCAAAATAGGTGAACTAGGGCCAGGAGCGTGGTCTAGAGGTTGAGTACTTGCCTAGCATGCATGAAAATCCTGGGTTCAATTCCTCTGTACCATAAACACAAAAGAAGCTAGAAGTGGTGCTGTGGCTCAAGTGGTAGAGTGCTAGACTTGAAAAGGTTAAAGGACAGTTCTCAGGCCCTGAGTTCAAGCCCCAGGACTGGCAAAAGAATCAATGAAGTAAATATAAATGTTCTAATTGAAAATCAGTTTTGTCTAGACAATCAGTTTTTTCTAGAACAACTGAGGAACAAATAGATAGAGGAAGAGAGAAGAAGCTATAAATTGACAGAAGCATTGAAATTCTAAGAGATTTTTAAGAACTGTTACAATGGCAGGCACAGATAGGTCTGCAGGGTGAACTGAAGGCTCAAGGTAGGACTCTCTTGTTGTAGTCTTAAAACAAAATTCCCACTTCTTTAGGACAACACGAGCTATTCTTTTATTGCCTACACTACCTGGATGAGGTCCACCAAACTAACTAGCTGAGTGATAATCACATCTTCCAGGTACTTTACCTATTATATCTACACTGCTAGTTGATTAAACAGCGAGGCACATAAAAGTCTGTGTGTATATGGCCACTTATTAGAGATATTTACAGGCTAGTCTCTAAGTTGCCTGTGCAGGTAGCATGTGATTAGACACCAAAGTAAAGCTGAAAAGGAGAGGATACACATATTAGGTATAGCTAGCTAAAGGGATTGGGGGGGGGGGTTCTGCAAACATGGGGAAATTAAATGTTTATGCCCAGAGTAGCTGTCCTTTACAAGGATCTTGTGCTTTCTTAGGCTTTGATGGAATTTTGATAGCTCCAGTGATTTTGCTTGCATGTTTTTTAGTCAATATTGAAACAAGCCCTGTTTCTTATATGAAGGCTCATAACAAGAGTGAGACCCTGAAGTTTGAAACATGGCCTCTAATTTAATATATCCAGAGAAATGCTACCTCTTCACTTACACACTGGACTCACTAATCCATATTTCTTCTCTCTCTTTCTCTTAAGTTTGACAAGAATGACTCTTTCTGAACTCAGGCTGTAGCAAGCTGAGCCTCCTAAAGGAAATTATATAGTGCAAACAGGAGGAGAAGTGTGACAGTTATCAGCACGCAATGTGACAGGAGCATCCATCAAGTCTGCATTTAGGCCCAGGGTCTAGGGAGAGGAGAGAAAGTAATAAAGCAAATCACAGCACAGAGGCTTGCTGAAGGCATCAGTAAACACAGTGGTTGTTAACCTCTGGGGAGCCCTGTGTCCCCCACTTTGCCCTGCTTGCACTGGAGGCTGCCATCAGGTGCTGTCCTGAACCCAAAAGGTGGGCCAAACTGTGCCATCAGACTCTCCTTGGGATTTTGTTTTTATTTTACTTAGTTTTAACCACCATCATTTTATGATCCTAGCTGATAAGCAATCATGAAGTACTTTATCCAGGGATACGCTGTCAAAACTAAATAATTTTAAGCTTAAATTTAATCTAAAACTGTAATAAAAAAAACTTCAACCAAAATTTATCACCTCACCTATTTTCCTTAACTGTGTAGTGTTGTGATTTGGATGCAAAGCATCCCCCAAAGTCCTCTGTGCTAAAGGCCTGGTGGTTGCCGCTGCATTCATGAGAAGTGACAGTGTTCTCAGAGCTCTGGGCAGTATGACCTGCTTGGGTCCAGCCCATCACCTCTAAGAGAAAACAACGTACAATGTACAAAATGGCCAAACTATAAGGGAAGCTATTCTCCACCTGTGTGTGCCTTCCCCACAGCAGCATTGAAGTTCATAGAAAGGGTGGAGAGTAGCTAAAAACATATGCATGGAGTGTGAAATGCAGCCCAGCTGCCAGAGCTGGGAGATAAGTACATCTTTTGGTGCTGGGTGCCAGGACACCCAGGGGGCTGGCAGGCTGTCTGCACTCTTCACATTGGATTTCTTACAGGGACCTAGAATTGAAGAACAATTAAAAGGGAAATTCACACAATGTGTAATAGTGGTGAATGTCTGTAATCCCAGCCCTCAGCAGGCTGAGGGTGGGAAGTTTGAGGCTTTCCAAGGCTACATAGCAAGACCCTGTCTTCAAAAAGCAAAGCAAATGCTGACAGAAAGAACGACATCTCCTCATTTGTAAGGAAATGGAAAGACTTAGAAAAAAATCATATTAAGTGAAGTGAACTAGACTCAAAGGAACACAGGCTCAATGGTTTCCCTCATTTGTCATAATCAGTAGAAACCTTGGGCTCTCCTAGCAGAGATTTATAATAGAACAAAACCTAGATACATAAGGCCATATAGTATGACGCTGAAAGAAAGGATATAGAAACAAAAGCCATATAATGAGTGATTGTTGTCCTTAATGTACTATGTTATCTCTCATCTCTTTTGCTGTTCCTTGGTTATCTCATATTGTTACTGTATTTTACCTTGTTATCTGATATTGTTATCTGACATCATATATTGTATATATGCTTATTTGGTTATTGAAATCGGATAGAGAAGAGGGGAAGACAAGATGAGGGTGGGGTGCGGGAGGGAAATGGGGACCAAGACATGATAAAGGGTATCAATGTATGTGAAGTAATGTACCTTCTATCTGGTGAATATAATGTAACCCTTCTATTAATTATAGTAAAAAGTATATGGAAAAAAAACAAAGCAAATCCTGATTTTGAGGGAGGCTTGTTGAAATTAGATGCTAGGAGTGCTGAAATAATGAATAGATTAATCCTGTTATGGATTTATTATATTGTGACACTACTGGCTGTTGGTAGAAATGAAGTGGTAGGGCTCCATTGGAAAAGGTGGGTGGGGTTGTCTCCATCTCAGGCCCCTTCCTTTCTCTGAAGCTGCTTCCTGGCCTCCATGCGGTGAGAAGCTCACCCACCATGCTCTCCCTCCATAGCTCTCTATGCCTTACCACCAGCCCACACACAACAGAAACAACTGAGCATGGGCTCTAATTGGAGTCAAAATGCAGCATTCCTTTTTTAAAATTTTTCTAATGGCAAAATTTGCCATGAAGCAGATCTGTAGAAGTTTGCTCAATCCCTTCAGCCTCTAGACAATGACCACTTTGCATTTTGACTGCTATGAATTTAGCTACTCTACATGTTTTTACAATTATACAGCATTTGCCTTTTTGTGTTGCCTGTGTATCAGCACAGTGATCTCGAGGTTCATGTAACTTGTAATTTGCCAGAGGATTCTCCCTTTTCCCTACTAGAGGGTAAATAATATTCAAACATTATTTCTCTATCCATTCATCCAGTGGGTCCGTGGGCTTCTTCTACCTCTTGGCTATTGTAAATGATGTTTCAATGAACATGAAGTGTTCTCTGGCCTCTTTTCCTTGGACAAATGCATGTCAGATGTTCAGAGGGCATATGACAAAAATAACCCCTAGCGGGTGCTGACCTATGGCATCATATTTAGAATTTAGAAGTGCAGGGTGTATAGGTAAAACCAAATGGATAGCTGCACCATATTGTTTGCTTAATTGAAGAAAAACTGAACACACTGCTGAGAGATGAAGAGCACTTGTGGGCTTCATCTTTTGGTCTATGTCTGATATTCCCAGTGTCCCTCTTAAAGATCAGAAAAAGGCAAAGAAGTGGCAGGCCTGTGCTATAGATATGGGCCCCTGCCCAAAGAAACTATGAGTCATCATAGTTTCCATCAGAACTACAAGCAACTGTCATCCCTACTCCTGAAACAAGGAGGTACTCGATGGCCTCTCTGCCTACTGACTGAATGAAATTTGCTGGTTTTATTCAACATGGAAGGTCATACTTATATAGTTCAGAATATACTTCATAGATGCTGAATGAGGCAGATCAAACTATTTGGTATGGATTTTTAACTCCCCAGTCCCTATGACCACTCTATATGGGGATTCCAAGACATTTCAAGAATCCAGGAATTCTGGGGCTGGAGATGGGAGTGCAGTGGTAGAACCCTGCCTAGACTAGACAATATCTTGGTTTCAATCTTCTGTATGGAAACAGAAGTCTACAAAGTCTGAATTCAATGTTTTTGCCAGTCCAGGTATTCTATACATTCAAATCTGTGTCAAATAACTCTAAAAATGTCTGGATGTGTTTTTATTTTATTGTAGTTTGTATTGGTTTTTAAGATTTTCTTCTGTTTCATTCTGGGAGTTTGGCCTAGTGGTAGAGTGCTTGCCTAGCATGCATGAAGACCTGGATTCAATTCCTTGGTACCACATGCATAGAAGTGGTGCTGTGGCTCAAGTGGTAGAGCTCTATCCTTGAGAAAGCCCAAGTACAGTGCTCAGGCCATGAGCCCAAGCCCATGATTGGAAAAAAAAGATTTGGATTCACATATATTACTTGTAAATGTTGATGAGTAAACAAATTGTGGCAGAACCTGATCAGAAAGTTATAGAAGATTCATCAGAGCAAACAGTTAATGCTCTGAGCAGAAGCTCTTTCCTGGGGATTGGACACACAAAGGTGATGATATCTGGGTCAAAACGAACTCAGCTCTGGAAAGCTGGTATAGAAGGAATGTCAAGGAATATCTTCATAGCTTCATAGAGTTGAAGGATTTTTTTTTCTGGATATAAAATTCTTAGGTGACAATCTTCTGCACAAGAACTTGGGATGCGTGCTCACTTTCTGTCTTCTCATGGTTCATGATAGGAGTGCACGTGAATCACATTGAGGGTCTGTTGAATGTGATCATACTGTTTTCTCTCAACTTTCACGATTCTCTCTCTTTCTCTTTTTTTTTTTTGCCAGTCCTGGGCTTGAGCTCAGGGCCTGAACACTGTCCTTGGACTTTCTCAAGGCTAGAGCTCTACCACTTGAGCCTCAGCACCACTTCCGGCTTTTTTCTATGTATGTGGTACAGAGGAATCGAACCTGGGTCTTCGTGCATTCTAGGCAAGCACTCTACCACTAGGCCAAACTCCCGGCACCATGATTCTCTTTTTTGTTATCTTTTGCCCTTGTAATTATGATGTATACAGTGTGGACTTTTTTGAATTAATACTGCTTGCATATTAATATATCTCTTGAATATACAGAATCAACTTCATCCTCCCACCAAACTTGGGAAGTTTTTGGCCATTCATTTTTTTCCTTTCAAATTTGTTTCTTCTCCTTCCCTTCACCACTCATTCTTTGACACCATTATCTGTATCCTGGAAACTGAGAGTATCCTGTAGGTTAAGATGTTTGGTTTTCATTCACTATTCTCCTATCTTCAAACCTAGTGATTTCAATGATCCTTTCTTAAAATAGGTTGAGCCATTTTATTAATTTTTGCCCAGTCTAATCTCTTTCTATAATAAATTTTAAATTTTCTGTTTACTATAGTTTTCAACTGTATAATCTCTGAATTTTAATAATTTACCTCACTGTAGATACTTTGTGCCTGTTGAGAGACATCATCCACATAATTCTTTTCAATTTTCTTTAGATCTAATTATTTCAACTATTATAGTGAGATTTGAACCCAAGGCCTTATTATTCTTCCTGGGGAGAATTTTATCATTTAAGCCAGGCCCCAAGCACTTGTTACTTTAGTTATATTTTATGAAGGGTCTCACATTTCATCTGGGGTCATTTTCAACCCTTTTATCTCTGGTCTTCTCTGTAGCTGGGATTATAGACAAGTTACAGTACTTAATTTGTTGGTTGATATGGGGTCTTGCTAACTTTTTACCCATGTTGGTCTTAAATGCAATCCACTGTCTCCAAACAATTGATTCTAAATGTAAACCACTGTGCGTGAAATTCTTTCTTTTCTTTTATACATACTTAAAAAACAACTGATTGAAAACGCTTATCTAGTGATACTTGAGGGTTGAGTTTTTCAGGAAGTTTTCACTGATTGACCTTTTTATTCCTTGTGTGTGGGTAATATAAACCTGGACATTAAGCATAATACAAATGGCAATTTTCTAAATTCGGTATTTCCTCTGACCCCTATACTACTATAACAGTATTTATTCAGTTTATTCAGTTGCTTTAGCTTCCTTTATTCATTTTTAAGGGAGAGAGTTTGTTTTATTTATTTATTATTTTTATTGTAATGTATAGGGGGGTTACTTCTTTTGCCAGATAGGAGATGCATCACTTCTTACACATTGATACCCCTCCTCATGTTTTTCTCCCCATTTCCCTCCCACCTCCCCCTCCCAATCATCTTGTTTCCCCTGTACCCTTTCCTATTTCAAATGAACAAATAAACATATATACAATGCACCAGGTAACAAGTCAGATACTGTAACAATATGAGATTAACCAAGGGGCAACAAAAGAGAAGAGAAATAACATAGAACACTAAGAACAACAATCACACAAGACAGACCTCTTGTTTCCATATCCTAGAGATCCTTTCATTTAGTCTCATCCTATATGATCTTGTGTACCCAGATTTTGTACTATGGTAATCCTCTGTTAGGAAAGTACTAGATGTATACTAATTATTACAAATGAGGTAAACCATTGAGCCTATGTTCCTTTGTCTGGCTTACTTCACTTAATATGACTTTTTCCCAGTCTTTTCATTTCTTTCAAATGGGGTAATGTCATTCTTTCTGATGGCAGCATAGAATTCTGTTGTGTATAAGTATCACATCCTCTTGATGCAATCATCTACTGAAGGGCATCTGGGTTGGTTAATAGTGCTGCAATGAACATCGCTGTGCTAGTGGATTTACTATGTCTTTGTTTCTGGATGTTTGGGTAAATGCCAAGTAGTGGAATTGCTGGGTCATAGGGGAGCTCTATGTTTAATCTTTTGAGGAACTGCCATGTTGCTTTCCATAATGATTGAACAAGTTTACACTCCCACCAACAATGTAGTAGTGATCCCTCCTGGCCACATCCCTTCCAGCATCTGTTGTTATTAGATTTCTCAATAATGGCCAATCTAACTGGAATGAGGTGGAATCTCAAAGTTGTTTTGGTTTGCATTTCTTTTATGGCCAGAGATGTTGAATATTTCTTCATGTGTCTAGGCCATTCTTATTTCCTCTTCAGAGAAGTCTCTCTGTCCTTAGCTTATCTTTTCATAGGATGGTTGTTTCTTTAAAGATTTGTTTTGGAGTGATTCAATATTTTTAGCTGTAGATATATTTTAGATAAGAGTCCTTTGTCTGTTGTCTGGTTAGTTAAGATCTTCTACTTTGTGGGATTTCTATTTAATTTATTAGCTATGTCCTTTGCCATAGGTCTGCTGGTTGATTTCTGGGTTTTCAGTTCTATTCCATTGGTCTTCAGGCCTGCTCTTGTGCCAGTACCAAGTTGCCTTGGTTACTATAGATTTATGGATGATGTGCCTTCTGTTTTGCCTTGTTATCAGGTACATCTAGTCGAAATTTACATATACATAATATCTTCAGTAGATAAAAAGCCTTCTCAGATCTCATTCAGCCAATGAGTTTTTATATTTGTTATATAAAAACACCTCATCTTGTAGCATAGATTCCTGTTTCCCTCTCTACATAAACTTCCTCAGAACTCCTTGGTGACTTCCATGCCTTAGACTCCCATATTTCTCATGGGATATAAAAAAACATTCTCAACAGAATCAGATCCTTCTGACTAATTCAAGTGTGACTCATGTATCTTGATTGGATATTCCAAAGATATACCATGCATTACAACAAATTGAGAATTTTTCTTATTTTTCAATCTTCCCTTGCTTATTGAAACAAAAAATCTAACTAGCTATTTAAATAACTCAAAGACTTGAAATTATCCTTGACCTCCCACTCTCTCACTTTCATATCCAATAGTTCAATATGACCAGCTGAATCAATCTCCTAATCTCCTAATCTTTCCTCTTTACTTCCACTCATTCTAGTTTAAACTCTGCTCTTTTTTTCTCTTAAGCAATTTCTCTAAATTTCAAGGGTGTCTACAATATCCTTTCTTTCATATCTTGAATCCATTCACTAAAGTACACTATGAAATGATATTTACATATATAAAATCTGATCATAATACTTTGTCAACAAGGTTAATATCTGCTATTAAACATTAATATAAAATATATAGTTGTTCTATTTAATTCTGCTCATGCATACTTATTCTGCATGTATCTTTCTATGAGCTGTGAAAGCTTTTTGCTAGAGCAGGGATTGAATGTTGCCCTGTGATTATATTTAGAAACTAGAATGTACTTGATAGTTGTTTTAAATTGTTATTCATGACAGTGATATATAGATTTGTAGTTATATAAGTCAGGTAAAGAGTATGTATATTTTGGATAATGTCATCCCTTCTTTTGCTCTATCCCAAGTTTTCCCTCTAATTTGGTAACTTTTGAAGAAGTAATGACAAAGCACTTGATAGTGATTTAATGAATATAGCTAAGCCAGGGCACTGGTGGCTCACCCATATAATTCTCCAATTAATTACCAGAAAACCAGAAGTGGAGCTGTGGCTGTAAGTGGTAGAGTGCTAGCTTTGAGCTGAAGAGCTCATGGACTGTGCCCAGGCCCAGAATTCAAGCACCATGACCAACAAAAAAACTGAATATAGCTAATATTTTAACTAACATTTGGACTTCAATATAAAATTTATGCTGTGTTTCTATAACTACATGGTTGGGGCATGCCAAAAGTTTGCTGAAGAGTCTACCCTTTGCATTTTTTTCTTTTTCCATATATTTTTATTGTAATTAATAGAAGGGTTACATTATATTCACCAGATAGAGGGTGCATTAATTCACAAACATTGATACCCTTTCTCATGTCTTGGTCCCTATTTCCCTCCCCCTCATTGTGGTGGATTGCAATATTGATCCCATGCTTTGTTATTCTGTTATAAAAAATGCACCTTTATCATGACAATTTTCAGTATTCTCTCACTATGGGCACATTACAGTACCTGTTCCAGTGATATTAAATTTGCATAAATGACTTACATTATCAAATGAAAAGTAAGAAACCTAATGGGTTAAATCTACTGTCACTATCCTGCCTTAATTTTTGTGCTTGTGTCTCTTATGATGAGAAGAGTGTGTTTTAGCTTTCTGGGAGACCCTGGATAAATAAGTGATGAATGACACGCATCTGAATTTAGAATATGCTTTGGAATCAAGCTCTATTGACCCACAGGCCAAATTGAACCCACACAATCAGATCACAGAAATACAAGGATGAAAAATAAATGGACAGTACCTTAAATCATTTGTGCTTTATTACACAAGGTTATTATATCTTGAGTTAGGATCACGGACTGAGAAAAAATAGTGCTGCCACAACACCTTTTCATTTTATAAAGTTAGTATCATAATTCTGCCTGGGTTTCAGCTTTTCACACATTTGTGTTGACTATAATTCTTTGGAAGCCAGGGTCAAGTTTCTTTTAAAAGGTACATGTGTTAATCAACTTTCATCACTGCAGAAAGTACTTGTGATAACCAATTTATAAAGGGGAACTGTTTATTCTGGCTCATAATTTTGGGGGTTTCAGTCCATGACATGTTGTGCAGGAATCCAATCACGAGACATAGAGATGCCACATCTTCAGAGATCGAACTGGGGGGGGGGGCGGTCTTTATTTGAATACCAGCTCCTGCAGGTAGACTCCTGTCTCAAAAACCTGCAGCTCAGAATGTAAGTTGCACAAAGCTTTGCAAGATAAAAAACACACTTTGGGTTGGGAATCCAAGCATAACATAAGCCGACTACATGGGGAAATGCTTAGGTCAAAGCAAAACTCCATCTAGGGAAGCAGTCAGGGTTAAGCAAATCAAACTATCTAGGGAGGTAAATAAGGGAGACACCCTGGAGCAAAGATTTCGGAGGGCTAAAAGCCTGACATATCTGTTTATTAAAGAGTAGCCTATCTTACCTCTAGGCTTTTCCAAGCAGGGTGAAAAGCCCCTACCACCCAGCAAGTCACCAGAATGGCTATAAGAACAAGGCTTGTTGCTTAGACCCACTCTCCTACTTCAGTCATAGTGAGGGTGCTTGGAAGAGCAAAGTCATTCACCTCATAATCAGTAAGCAAAGATGAAAATGTAGTTGAGGTCCTCAAGACTCACTGTCAACAGCAAAACTTTCTCACTGAGCTCTGCCTCTAAGTGTTCCTCCTATACTTCCCAGTGGTAATGCTCTTAGACCAAGACTTTAATACCAGGCCTTTGGGAGACATGTAGGATTCTGGACACTGTGACAATAAACTTAAGACAAAAGTATAGCACCAAATAAACACATATAGTGAGGTATGAAATTAACCTGTGGGTTTTTTAATATTTATGGGAATTGTGCTTTTTGTGTCAGTGTGGCTGATAATTACCTTTACCTTTTCTGAAGTTGTAATCTCATTTACTAGCATAACTGAGAAAGTTAGAGACTGTTTTGACTCAAATTCACAAAGGGTTTCTCGGGTCTGATAAGGGCTCATCTTTTAATTAATTAGCCTCTCTGTAAAACAACCGTACTAGAGGAGGAAAACAACATTGTAAATTTTGTTTCTGTTTATGCTCGTTAGCTAGAAAACAGACCATTGCTCAGACCTGACTTCTAATTATTTATCCAACTCTACCTGTTGAAGACTAATGGGAATATTACTTGATTGAACCAGTTGCTATAAATGGAGAAACAACATGAGAATTTTAAAGTATCATTTGTATTAAGAAAATATAGACAACTGTATCTATTTTAGTAAAAACATTCTATCATTAAATTGTATTTCTTGTATATTGCTTCATTCTGTTTTTACCAGAGAAAAGCTTTGGTTTAATAAAAATTAAGACAGGATATTCAGGCAAGATCCTTAGCACTGTACACAAGAGATTACAATGGCAATTATCTATCAAAAAATCCAAGGAATTGAGTGGATTTGGACAAGGACTGCAGTGACTCTCACTCTCTCTCTCTCTCTCTCTCTCTCTCTCTCTCTCTCTCTCTCTCTCTCTCTCTCTCTCTCCCTCTCTCTCTCTCTCTCTCATGGTTTTTGACTCATTCAAATGTAGTCCTTTACAGTTATATATCCTTTAATAAAAGTTTATGATTTATTATAGACCATAACTCTTATAGCTATGTTACTTTTGAATGAATTACTTTATTTTAGGCTTAGCATACAAGGTATTAACTTATGATAATAAATATTATCTGAAATTACATTGTCTAGAAGATGTGAAATCTTGACCTCAAGGCCTCATTCCAGGTGATGGCAGATCATATTTAAATGGGATGCTGTTATTAACGGGAAAGAAAGCTAGCAAAAAATAGAAGATTTACACACCCAATTTCCTTGACACGCACATGGCTTGTTACTATTTTCGTGAAGAGAAGCAATGCCCATATAAATCCTACTAGAAACTTATATTCAGTAAAATCCTTCATGCCATTGCTCTTATTTCCCTGTGGCTTGAAGTCACCTCAGTTTATAGCATTTCTTGCCAGTGTTTATAAAAGCAAACTTTGAGAAAGTCCAATTTCAGAAAAATATCCCCAAACAGAAGTCTGAGTTTTTCAATGAGTAGTCAGAAGCATACATCTTTAATTCAGCTTCCAGTTTTTGTCTGTTCACTTTCAGCATTTTAAGGCTGTCTTGAATATCCAGCATGATTTATCTATGGGCATGAGTAGAGGGTTAAGCGGGGGTGAGGGTATTAGGAAAAATGTAGTGAGAGTTTATTAGCTAGTATGTAGAAAGTGTTGCATGTGTTAACTGACATTACTTGATTATAAGCTGAGGTTATATGAATATTCCTTCATATGCAGTTGGCTGCTTCTGGCATACTGCGTTTGATTTCTTTATGATAGTCTTAAGAACTCTCTCTCTCTGTCTCTCTCTCTCTGTCTCTCTCTTTCTTTCTCCCATTCTCGCTCGCTCTCTCTCGCTCGCTTGCTCTCACTCTCTCTCGTCCCTACCCAATTAATTTTGTCATTACATTGGAGAGCCACTTGCATGAAATTTATTTTTTAATGACTTAGATTAATTCAGAAGAGCAGAGTATATTGCATTTCCTGTTGAGTAGGTAGAAAATGAGGTCAGCGATGGAAGGCTTAGCTGTCTTGGTTCTGCTCTCCGTGAACCCATGAGCCTTTGGTGTCTAAGCCAGGATACCGGTCTTCTGAACCGCCCTAGGGAAGCATGAGGGCATAAGCCATCACTGTTTTGGCTTGGAGCAGAGGCTCAGCCACAGTGGTAGAGTAGCTGGAATGTCTGAAATCCTTTCTCAATGCAGTGATCTTTCTTTCCTCAGGCACTCAATTACTTAAATTACAGAGTTAGCAGTAACTTTTCACTTTTCAGAATTTAATTGAATACAGTCTTATGAGATGCAAGACCTGAGATGCTCTAGGGAAATCTCTCCAGTTCCATTGAGACTGTATAATCAACATGCACAGACATAGCTCCAGTGCATTTTCTGGGGGGAACTAGTAGAAAAGAGGTAATTTAGTATGAGTACGGGTTTGTTGCTGTCCTTGAAATTTCTGCTTTTGATCAATGCTTGGTCTGGAAACATGCTTACCAGAATCAGGGACAATGTCCACTTTCCTTAGGTAAGGAAGTTTGTCTGGGAGTTTGGCCTAGTAGTAGAGTGCTTGCCTAGCATGTACGAAGACCCTGGTTTGATTCCTTGGTACCAAGACAGCTAAGCCTTCCATCGCTGACCTTTTTTGTCAAGACTGGTAAAAAAAAAGTTCTTTGCAGCCAAAAAACATCCTGACAGAGTTGTTTGCTGAGACTACTCAGAATAGCATGGCAGAGTCCTTGATGGATGGGGAATCTGTGTAGCATGTCCGCATACCCAGCTCAGCACAATTTCCAGGACTCAGTCCAGCCGCCTCTTGGTCTGTCAATGTTCTGTTTTCAGATCTTGAGTTTCTCCCACTACCTTCTCTTCCCTTTTCTTTATGTGACTTATTTGTGTTTTTGCATTGGATAATTGACTACAAATATATAGAAAAGAAAATTGGACTCCCCAAATTTAAATTTCATGCACATTCTGAGAAACCATCTTTGGACATGTATGTGTTTATGTAACTGAAATTTGCTTTTCTTAATCATAGTTTTGTTCAACTGTCTTGCAGAGCTTTAATGAAAATATTTAAGTGAGCCATGAGTGCTCAAGCCTGTAGTCCTATTTACTTCATCTCACTCAATGACTGGGCATGTTTCCATGCAATGTCTGAATGGGGCAGTGATTTACACCTGTTCTCACCAGTGACTAAAGGAGGTACAAGTAGGAGGATTGTAGCCCAGGCCAGTTCCAACAAAAATGAAAACTCTACCTTTAAATAACCAAGTCAAAAAAAGGGCTGGAGCTGTTGCTCAAGAGGTTTAGAAGCATGCATTCTTTTAGTTCAATATTCAGTGCTACCTGAAAAAGGATATGTTTAATTTAGTCTTCATTAAAGTGAAAAAAGTTTGAAACTTTTTAGGGGACTATATTCTTTCAATATATTGTCTGATTTCTATAGCAATGACATTTTTCAAGAAGTTATGCTTTTGACCTATGTTCATCCAAACTCAAATTATTCCATAATGGTTTCATATTCTTGCTAAAGTGTCCATATTTCTCCCTGAAGCACTAGATAGTAATGCTCTTTTCTGATTGATGTCTTGCCTTTTATCAACTGGACAAAGTAGGAGACAAGATGGATTAGAACAGAATTCATTCTCCAACTAGCTGGAGCTCTAGGAGATGGATATAAACTCACAATGTTAAATGCTGGGCCAAATACTGTCAATTTACACTAGAGAGAAATACAGTTAATACATGAAATACCTTGAAAAGACATAAAATATTTAATTATTTTATGATAAGGTTCTAGGCCTGTGAAGCATTTTATATAATAGTTCTAAAATTCTTTGAAGATTATTTCTAGAGTTGACTTGTGAATAATTCGAGTCCTAGGCACATCTAACCTGCATGAAAATCAAATAAGTAGAACCCATTGTTCTCACTTAGCAACATCCTGAAAGTTCAAATCGCAGTAATGACTGTATTTATTATTTATTTATTTATATGTACATCATGGATGAATATGTACATATTTATGTATGTGTATATGTATGTTTGTATGTATGTTTGTATGTGGGCATGCATACATGCCAGTACTGTTGTTTGAACTCAGGGCCATCTGATGGCTCAAACTTACTTTCTCAACCCCAGTCTGGCTTTTTGCTAGAGACAGAATCTTATGGCATTTTCTGCTCAGGTTGGCTTCAAACCATGAGTATGGATCTCAGCCTCCTGAGTAGCCAGGATTACAGGATGAGCCACCAGTGTCTGGTTGTTTTATGCAAGCAGAATGACGAGATGGCCTTACGACAGCACTGGTAACTCCTGTCCTGGGCAGACCTCTAGAGTCCCCACTGTGAAGCACCTCATTCCACAAGGGTTTCCCCAGATTCCTGAGGTGGTATTCTTTCACAACTTCCGCCTGTGTTGTTGGTGAAGTCTGCTTGAGTTCTTTTCTACTCCCAGGCATACAATTTTTTGTAATTATAAATACCGCCTACACCTCTATTAATGTGACATGAAATCTCAAGCCTGAAGACAAGATGCATTTATATTGACATGTTAACATTATTATTGAAAGCAAAAGCAGTTCTAATGTGATACTTCTTGCAGACAAAGAAATAATTCCTTCGCCTTTCATCCTACTTCGTGTTTGCAGCCAGTGTTATTCAGTTTCCTTTTCACCCCCAATTGTCCTGCATACTTCTGTAAGACTGTTTAGCTATTATGAGGGATATAAATACAGAAAACATTAAGAAAATACTTTGGGGGTCTATTTCTTCAGTCCCTGATTGCTTGAATGATGCATCTTGTCTTTTTGGCTCCAAACCTGTCAGAATATGTTTCTGTCTTCAGGAAGAAGCCTTCTCCTCATGCTTCTCTGCCATGTCTGGTTTGTGATTTCGAATGCGAATCTGTGGCATGGGGAGGAGACGGTGCTGTGGTCTTCCCAGAAGGATGCATTCCATGTCAGTGGGAGAGGAAGCCTCTCATTTTCACAGGCCTGGTGACCCTGAGACTCAGGGAGGCCTTGGAAGTTAATGATTTGGAATCAGGACCAGAGTCTCTGTGCCTTGGGCTAAGAAAATGTTAGAGATAAACAATTCGCAGTGCAATTGTTTATGGTAGATTGTATTGTCTATACATATATACATATATTGTCTATATATGTATATTTATAGTCTATATATATGCACTTTAAATGTGATTAAAAGGAATGAAAATTGACACATTTCAACATAAAACGAAAGGCACAAATTTGCTTCAAACTATACTCATGTTAAGTGGTGGAGTCAGAATTCAATCTTGGTGACCCTGACCAGTAGCTAATTTATAATTCTTTTCCATATTCCTGACCTACTAAAGAATATTCTTGTCTCTCTCAGTGTTGCCAGTAACCTATCTGCTATTTGATTATGTTTTGTAGCTGATATAATGTCCTCATCTTATTTAACTAGATATCACAAGATTATATATATATATATATTTCTGTCTTTACCTCCAACTAGCTTAGAATTTAAGGGAGAAGTTAAACTCAAGTATATAAATTACAAGAGTACCAGAAAGCATGCTGTAAGTTGTCATACAAGGAAATGAGAATGAGCTATTTTACTAGAACTGGCAAATCTTTCTGAAAGAAGATATTTGACCTGTATCAAGAAAATACAGATACAACCTAGATAAGAAGAAGAAAGGGTTTTCGAATTTCTTGAAGAGTTGAGATTATAAACCAAGACACACAGGTAGGAAACTTGCAAATATGTTGTGCTTGTGGTGATAGATTTAGTTTGACTGGAGTACAGGATAATGAAAAGATGAGATTATTGCCAAACTTGAATTGCCACTTTAAAGATTTTGATAGTTTATTCTGTACAAGAAGGGGGTTTGTGGAAGTGATTTTCACCAGGAGACTAAGGTACTGAAAGCACAGTTTTGGAATATTAACACTCAACGCCCAATGAAGGCAAATAAAAGCAGATATATCTAAGCAGACACCTCCAGTCCCTATCTGTGAGGTGTGGGAAACAGCCACAGATCTGCATCATGTTCAGAAGAGCAAGGGAAGAGGTGATCTGATGGCTTTAGGTTGTGCTTGCATGGTCACTGGCTAGTTCTCTGGTTTCTGGTTGCATGGAGATGGATGGATGATACTATATTGCATTGCGAGGCCAAGACAGTGCTCAGTCAATAGCCAAGGAAAAGGGATGAATGGTAGCCTCTGAGTCAGGGGCTATGTCAACCTGTAGCAATGCTAAGAATTGGGACCCAAGATCATATGAATGGCGTAGATTTATCTATGGCTCCTCCGGAGAGAGAGATGTGAAATACCCCACTCTGGATTAGCTCACGAAACCAACACCAAAATGCTGGATGCTTGCACTGGGCAAACAGAAATGCCATTCACTGAGCCCGGGAAGGCTATTGTTGGAAAAGCTCAGCAGCCTCATTTCTTCTAAGTAGCACATGCAAGACAGGAAGTATAATATTGGGGGGCATAGGTGTGGATTTGGAAATTGTAGTGGAAAGATAAAGTTGCTAGCCATCAGCACGTTCATAGTGTTTAAAATGAGGAGGATGGATAGGATCAGCAAAGGCTGAAGTATGGAAAGAAAATTGAAGCCCAGAGAAACTAAGATTTGATACCAGGGATTGGGAAAGTGAGCAAAGGAGACTGAAAGCCACGTGAGAAGAAGAAATAAAACAACCTCACATTAGATTTGTCTTATCTGAAGTGCGTGGGACCCAAAGTGGCTTACCTATCAGATTGTTTTATAACATTCTGAAAAGTATGGATGTGCAAAATAAAATACCAGAGGGGGTGTTACTCTAGTCTAACTGTGCAATTCATTTGTTTTTCCTGTACACTGTGTGTATGTAGTCTTCAGAGAATGTTATGTAATATTTATATAATTTTGAAACTTTGTTGCATGGTAAACATTTTCCCACTTTTGGCATCAGTTTTGAAGAAGTTTTGGATTTTGAAGCATTGTAGAAATTGAAGTTTCAGATTAGCATGAGTACTTCTACGATTATGTGTGTCTGGGCAAGCATATGCACATGTGAATATCTATACATATAATATCTGTTGGTATATTCAGTTACGTGTATATTTAAATATTTAAGAACTTTTTGTGCCATTGATTTTCTCACAGTAATATTCCTCACTGTAATATTCCTTCTATTAGAAGCTCCTTCTTAAACAGAGAAGAAGCATTTCATCATGTTTTGAGTCACAACATCCAGTGACCTAGAAGGAGAGAGGTAGTAAGATTGTGTGTCAGATTTTATTCCTTTTAAAATATTGTGCTATTAATACTCCTAGAGTGTGAGTACTATTGCTGGCTCTCATGAAGATAATAGGGGAAGTGATGTATATGAAAAGCGATTTCGAGGAAAGATTTGACCTTTTGTACTCCAGTAGGCCTCCAGTGTGAGGGCCCAGCCTGTGATACTCAGGTTTGGTCTGAGGATGTCCCAACACCACACATCCAGCTCTTGAAGGCTGGAGACATCTCCTTTCTTATTATTAGCCTGATCTGATGAATGCTGCAACCTACCAAGTTCCCCCTGGAGAATGGACTGTTGCCTTTTTCTAGTTCTTTCCAGGAGTCCATGGAGAGAATCCTGGAAGAAGTATGGTCAGAAAGAGCAATTGCACAGATTGTCTTGTTTAAACTTGCTAAGTTCTGGGACTATACCAGAGATTATGTTACCTAATAGTTTCCAAGTGTCCCCTGGGACACTTTAAGTTATAAGATTTTCTCCACAAACTATACTCTGGTTAGACAAGTAATTTGGGTCAGCAAGATCTATTAAAATGTTAAATTACATACGTTTATTTATCTAAGTATTGATCTATGTATATATCTATCAATCTAAATATGTATGTATGTATGTATGTATGTATGTATGTATGTATCTATCTATCTATCTATCTATCTATCTATCTATACTCACCTACCTATCATTTACATCTATCTCTTTCTTTTGCCTAACTGAAAGTTGTTTGTTTGTTTGTTTTTGCCAGTCCTGGGGCTTAAACTCCAGGCCTGGACACTGTCCCTGAGCTAGCACTTGAGTCACAGTGCCACTTCCGGCTTTTCCTATTTATGAGGTACTGAGAAATCGAACCCAAGGCTTCATGCATGCTAGGCATGCACTCTACCACGGAGCCACATTCTCAGCCCCATACTGGAGATTTAAACTCAAACTCTTGAACTAATTCATTACTACTTCAGCCCTTTTGCTTTTGTTCCTTTTCAGTTATGGTGTAGCGCTTTTGGTCAAGGCTGTCTTGGAATGTGGTCCTCTACTTTTGCTTCTGTCATAGCTGTGATCACTTGTGTGAACCACTATGCCTGACAAGTTTTAAACAGAGATAAGCTTCTGCTAATGTTTTGCCTAGGCAGGTCTTGATCTGTTGCCTTTCCAGTCTCGATCTCTTAAATGACTGGGATTATAGGCATGAATCAGTATGCCTCGCATACTGAAAATCACTATGGTGATTTCTGAGGTTGTTGCTAACAACTCAAGAACTTAATTCAGTGGTAACAAGTTTCTAGTCAAGATTCTTAATTTTCAGCATAGTGGAATTATTAACTTATTCTTGTGAGGTATCGACATTAGTGACTGGTTCTTTAGTTTTCCAGGTGACTACACAATAGGTAATGTCTGTAGAATCCTAAGCCATTCATATTCTGCAGAATGGAGCATTGAGGACACAACAGAGTGAGCTCAGACAACATTCAAGGAGCTAGAACTGAACTCTGAAACTGTAAACATAGTTTCTTACCAGTAGAAGCTAAATTGATTTCCCAGCATTGAGAAAGTTCAGAGGGCTACCAAGAAATCATACCTTGCATGAAGGAACAAATGAGAGTGATGAGTAAAGGAATGGGATAGTTTTGGAAATAGGGCTGACTCTGGTTTCTGCTGAGCAAGCAATGATACCACTGGACAATGAGTTATAGGCAATGAGTTGCTTGACATGGGAACTGTTCCATTTTACCTTTTATGTTCTCAGAGGAAATGATGTACAACTGCTGTTTTCTATAGAAGCACGGAGGCTGTTCTAATTCTATAAAACATAGGGAAGTTTTCCAGATAGGGTATGAATACTTGCATGTTATGACCACTAATTGTAATTTATGTGTAGATTATTTCATGGATCATGAGAAAGAACAATTCTTATTAAGAGAAACATTTCCCACATACAATTCTAAGTTCATTGGACAATACACCAGTTATTAGTAGCTGTAAAAATGCATCTCATACATCTTGGCCTTGAGACTCTTTAAGTTTCTGGAAGGTTAAGTGGTTCGGTGAAGCCATGTAACATCTACTGGTCTCGGTACTCCTATGTCCCTGGTACTGCAGGCAGACTTAAGATCACTGTAGATACTGTGAGCTTCAGAAGAGGACTTGATTTGTAAAGTGTTTATTCTTTCTTCCTAGTCTTGTATATGAATAAATTGTGCCCTAGAGACAGGTTAATGTCACTTTGATTGTTTCATAATTAGAGTTTGCTGTCAAGGATTGGACAGTATGTTATTTTTTTTATCAGAGCATCTTGGAAGCACAATTGCACTTCACAATAACTCTAACCAAAATATAATAATTAACTGCTTAATTATGGTCTGTGAAAACACATCATAATTCTTCAAGAATGTGCATAAAAATATTGCCATTATGAGAGAAGTGAAACAGAGAATTGTATAGAATGCCTTACACAGCAAAATGCATTAGTATTAAAATGATACTTTAATCACCACTTCTTTTAACTCTGATTTTCTCCATTTTCCTCCCATATTTAAAAGCTGCAATATACCTGGTATTTATAATTTCTGGTTAGTATCATGTTTAAGTAATATTTTTGTGTACCAGTTCCTCCTATGTGTGGTGAAAATAGAGACATTTTGTTATTTTATATATAGAGAGGTTCTTCTTTTTCCTTAACATTTCTTATTCACAATTATTTCTGTTCTTGGCAAGCCATAGACCAAAACATACAAAAAAGGAATTTTCCTCATCCCTCCAATATTTCCCTGTGTGGATGAAGCAGAGCAGGTCTTTTTTCTTGCTTTGTCTCTGTTTTGTCTTTATTTTTTGCTGTTTTGTTTTTTTTATCTTTTTAATAGTTAGGAATAATTTATTCTCACAAATAAGAATGAAATCCATTCATAACAAGTCTTTGGTATACTAATCATAGCAGTTTTGAGGCAGGTTTACGTCCCTGCATTCCAAATGGAGCAGTGCTTCTCATCCTGTTATCCCTTCATCTGAATGCAGCATTATGAAAATAGTCACCTCTGAATCATACAAGGCATATTTTTAGTTATATATATTTTTTATTTTTGCCAGTCCTGGGCTTGAGCTCAGGGCCTGAGCACTGTCCTTGGACTTCCTCAAGGCTAGAGCTCTACCACTTGAGCCTCAGCACCACTTCCGGCTTTTTTTTTCTTTCTATGTATATGGTACTGAGGAATCAAACCTGGGTCTTTGGGCATGTCAGGCAAAGGCATATTTTTTTTAAAACAAGAAAACTCGAGCTGTCAGTAGCCAACACTGGTCTCAATAAAGAATTAAAATGAAATCTACCTTTGACTTAGACAACAATTAGTGGATTGGGCAGAAGATGCATTCACCCTGAGGTTGAAGACTTGAATGGTTCCTGGGAAACAATAACAGGAGAGGCCTTATTTCTTAGGAAGACAGACCTATGTCACTTGAAATCCTTTTTGTGGCTTTTCTTCATAAATGTACTTTTGGAGTGTAAAACTGGAACACTCAAACAGGATGTCTTCAAATTGAATGGCATAGGTTAGATAAAAATGGATAGGGAATGTGAAAATAAATTTATGGAAGAAGAAGAACCAGTGGAAAAGCCCAGATTTGGTACTGAATGGAAAAGTCTGACTATGATGCCAAGATGGGAAAGCACAGTGCACGAGCTCTCACTCAGTCAACAAGAGTTGAATGTTAGTGTGAAGACGTTCATTGATTCCTTTCCTAAGTAGATCACTTGGGATACTCTCAAGAGTCATCCAGTGTGCTTGGAAAGTCACTGGATGTACACAAAGTGCATTAAAGCTGGAAGGGTGCAGTGACCCCTAGCCTTGAAAGCAGTTGCTGTGAGCAATGCTTTTGCATTGGTTTGTGCTTTGTATTCTTTTTTCCTACAGGTTGTACCTACAAAATCCACCAGTACCACCTTCAAGAACAATTGTAAGATAATTCAATATGCAGATTGAGAACACCTCCCCATCTTTTCTAAGTAGAACTTTTTACTGTTCATTTAAAGCATATAGATTTCACACATCATAATTTCAGTTTTTACTTTCCTCCAAATGTCACAAGGTCAGGCTCAGTTTGCAAGAAGAAAGCAATTTGAACATGGCATACAAAGAATCGGGTTTCCTTAGCAACGAGACATTCTCCTGTGACAGCATTCCTTTAATTCAGCTTGCAGGTCGGCACATTCTTATCCTTTATTTTTTTTAGGTGAGCATGCCGTTTCAGAGTAATGGTTGCCATTCAAGGGTAACAGCCACAATCAGGAAGGCCATTCACACAAGCTGTCAGGATGGCATCACCCATCTCTACTCCATGTTCTGAAGAAACTCATTGGAATACTTAATAGTTAATTGGCACTTATGGTAAGCAACTTTGTGAACTTTGAAAGAAATCTTGAAATGAAAGTCTCAGTGTATATCTGTAATTTGTCTAAGTAGCAATATATTTCTGATGAATAAAAACTTGTTACAATACAGGAGTCAATAATTATCTATATGCAAATTTATGAATGTGTATATAGCATATGAAATCTTAGTTAACATTCTTGTCAGTACTTTTATATGCACTACATTTTAGGAAATTGAGAGATAAGCCAACGTAGTAGGGGAATATTGGGCTATCATAAATTATTTTTGTGTTAGTGCATCATATCTCTGTTTATGGTAGGCACCAGACTTACATCCAATGTAAAAACAACAATCATAATAGTGTATAAATATTCTCTGTAAGGGACGGGGAGAGTGGCCTAGTGGTAGAGTGCTTGCCTAGAATACCCGAAGCTCTGGATTAAATTCCTCAGTATCGCATACATAGAAAAAGCCAGAAGTGGTGCTATGACCCAGGTGGTCCAGTGAAAGTCTTGAGAAAGCACAAGGACAGTGCCCAGGCCCTGAGTTCAAGCCTCAGGACTGGCAAAAAAAAACCTCTGTAATATTGAACACAATACACTAAGCTTGAGTTTTGGGCTATTTCTCTTGACGTTGGGTAAGATCATAAACACTGAAAACTGTGTTATACTCCTTTTGTTTTCATGTTTCATGAGGTACAAAACAAATGACAGAGAACTTAAAGATGGTTAACAGCAGCTCTCCTTTTCCCTAATCGTGACACATCCTTCTTATCTTCTGTTACTCCGTACCCCATTCAAGAGACCCAGATGCAGTGGCTGAGTAGAGAGAGTGCCCCAACATCTTACTGTTACATGAAATAAAAGTTATCTTGCCAACCTATACAAAAAGACTAGCTAAAGGTATATACTTCAGTCAAGGGGCTTCAAACTCTGTGAGTTGGAGCAAGGGAAGATTGCATCTTAGATAGATAATGACTTGAGAAACAGAACATACAGAAATATTTTTCTTAAACATATTTTCTTGTTTTTTTAGAAGAAAAGAAATTGGAGACTACAAACAGAACCCACAGCATATCCTTCAGGGTTGGTGTGTGTTCAACCTTCAAAGCTTAGGCGATTTTTGGTTTATTATTTGTTGCCTTATAGAGACCTGTTTTCAAGACCTTCCTGGTTGTTAGTTACTCTGTGGATTGAACAGCACATAATAAAGGACCTTCATGTCTCAAGATAGATAAGTAATTAGTCATCACTTTGTCAGGAAATAGTGCACAAGGCTTTTGCTTCCTTTGATGTGTCCACACAGATGTGCTTGCTAGTGATGGAGAGACTAAGCTACAGTGTGGGGACAAATATGTATAGGAAACTCAAGGCTCAGATGTTGCCGTCTTATCAGTGGGAAGCCCTTTCCTTTTTCACTTCCATTTGAACTACATGACTAGCATTTCAGGGACTATTTGATTCACCTTGACCAGAGATATAAACTGAGTTGGAGTAGATAAACCTAAAGGATGACATCAGCTCCACTTTTGTGAAATTTGCATTTACATAAATGGCAGTATTAACTATATCCACTAAAGAATTACCTTTTAATTTATTGGAAACTGTAAATGTTTGAGTTTTCTAAGGGGAATGAATAGAAAATGGTATAAATGTAAGATATTCCCATAGGTATCTTTTGAACCTGAAAGCTCTCTATCACATATACAATCATAGTGGCCTGTAAAATAATTCTGACAATATATCTCTCTGTTCCAAAGTCCTAAGGGATTATGAATTTGAAGCTTAGCCTTAAGATTCTGTTTTGGGATTCTAAGGCTGGAATGAAAATTTGGTATGAAAATCCATTCAGACCCCATCTTTGAATTGAATACTATGCTTAATTTAAGATATTCCTTAGTAGCCTGGAATACACGAAGGCTTCTAGACAGCATTTTAATGTCTTTCATATTGATTCCTTGGCTGATGCTTTGATGGTTCCATGGGGACATCGCAAGCCTTGACTAAGTCTATCTGAAACGCCTGAGACTATGCCAGGCTGTAGTCCTTTGCCGACAGACTTAATAATCTCTCCATCTTGTGAGTTGCTGTGCATTTCTCAAAGTATAGCTCAAATAACACATGTTCTGTGTATTGGCCTTCATTTCATCAACGACCTAGCTTATGAGCCATTCATATTTCTTTAGTATAAAGGTTCTATTATTCTGTAAAGAATGTTTGGAATGTTTTATCTCAGGGATTTTTGTGGGTAGTCTGTCCATGTACTAGCCTTGAATTTGTGGCCCAAGGGACACAGGGACAAAGGACACAGATGATTCCTGTGCATTGCCACTACATCACACAGTTCTGGCTACTGGACAAGGGCTCAAAGTTGAGTCACTCCTGCACATGTGATGGGCTGAAATGGGTACTTCCCACTCCCCCAGATTCATATTGTGAGTCACTCAGATGGTGATGATACGCAAACAATTCCTTTAAAGAGATCATCAAGGCTGAATGAGGTCATTGATGGGCACCAAACTACTATGACTTGTATCCTTCTAAGAAAAAAAGATTGGGACACAGATGTGTGCATAATAAAGACCCTGCAGAGACAGGGAGAAAGGCTGTATCACAATCCTAGCTGAAGGTATCTGATAGGAGGATCCTGTGTGTTTGTGTTTTGGGGGATGAGGACTTAACCTTTGTATTTTCATTCCCAACTGGTTTACAGGCAATTTTACTGCTAATTGTTGTTTATTTCCATACACTTTCGTGCATTTTATTTTAACCTGTAATGTTTGTCAAACTGCATCTCTGGATGGCTGTTACATTCTTCCTGCCCTGAGGAAATCATTGCTGTGGATATCTTTGAACAAATAGAACACTGTTCTTAATAGCTAACAGCTTACAGTGATGCTGTAAATACAACCTGAGTGTTCCCCGATGCTGACATCATAGGAATTGTGCGGCATGTCTTCTCCAACTGTCTTCTTGAGATTAAATGTATAGTATACATCAAGGAGTACATCCACCAATGCGTTCTCCAAAAAGTAGCTTTATGTACAGAACATCGAATGCAAAATGAGTTTGGCAATCTCAACACAGCATCTGTTCAGGGATTTTCCCCCCATATCATGAAGAAGAAGAAAAAAGAAATAAATGTAGACTACAACACACATTAAAAAAAGTCAAAGAAAGCTGTTGTGTAAAAAATGGCCTAGAAAGATCCCCAAGACAAAAAGTCCATGAAATTATATACTACCCCAAAGACAAATTCACATTTTATTTTGTTCTGCCTGTTGAGTGCTTATGCAGGTTGTAACAAAAATATGGGGTGATTCGAGATCTTTTCCTTGTGTTCTCTGTTCTCAATAAGCATCAATTACCATTGGGCAAATGGCTTTCTCCAAGCACATCTGAGCAGTCATATATTTTCATTATTCTCCACTTTGTTTCAATGGCCTGACTGCAGATACAATGCTGTATGTGTGCCTGCTGTGGCATTCACTGAAGATGCTGCACCTGTTCTGAGAACATTTCTGCTTATTACAAGCATTTGGCACACATGGAGGCAATGGTCACATAAGGCCATTGTTTCTAAATTAATACAGGATCATTTGCCTTCCAACTGCTCTCTTCAGTTTTCAACAGTTCTCATACACGTGCATGGAGAAGAGAGGTGAGACCGTTCCTCTCTTTTGGGCATCAAGAGCCTGTGAAGAGGCTGGTTTGGAAGGAGAGCTGCCTTGCAGTGTCTTCGATCCCTGGCAAGTTTGCATCTGATAGAGACTAGGATTTGCCCTGAAACTTCTTAATACAAGGCAATAGATTTGTGCCTTAAGGATTTAGCATATTTCCTATTTGTCCATCTTTCTTAAGTCAGGATGGGAAGTGGAAAGGGAAATGATGCTGCACTCATCTTTGGAAATGAATCCATAGAAAAATGGACATAAGTGGACATATGAGAAAGGCAGTGATGAAGTAGAGGCCGTTATCTGACTAATGTGCTTAGAGATATGTTCCCTCTGTCACACTGTCTTCAGAACAGAACAAACTGCAATCCCCTCAAATCTGCTAGCTACTAGTGGTCTCTGTTTCATCCATGTCACTGCACTTTTATCAGAGTCGTCTCCCAGATAAAGGTTTTTCTGCGAATTGTCTCTGCTCTGAATTTCAAACTCTGCTCGCTTCCCACTGCTGAGGAAGAGATGTGAACTTGTTCGTCCAAATGTGAACTTGACCTTGACTTTGCTATTTATTGGTTAGGTCCATCATCTAAAAAATTGCCAATGCCTTTGAGACATGGACTTCTCAAGTGTACAATGGGTAAAATCATTCCCTGTTCATGGTTTAGGTCAATTAATGTCCGCTAGGCAACTAGACCAGTAGCAACCACATTTAGATCACTAGTTCATTAGATCATTCCCCTAATTCAAAACTTTGTATAATTATACCATTTTAGTTTTGAAGGAAAAATGGCATAGTTTGGATTGGAACAGTCTTCCAAGGATGCATGTGGTGAAGGCTGAGTCTCCGGCTGCTGTTATGAGGTGATGACCTGAAGGTAAGAGTGAGCTTATTCGGAGGTGTGAGTCTTTAGGGGAAGGACCGTGAAGCACATTGTGGGGCCCTGTTTTCTCTCTGACTTCATTTCCCAGCCGTGAGGTGAGCACTCTACCAGGAGGTAAGGTTTTGCTCTACCACCTGCTGGGGTCAGGATGTGAATTTCTCCCTCTCTCTCTCTCTCTCCCCTGCTTCTCTCTGTCTCTGCCTCTGTCTCTGCCTCTGTCTCTCTCTCTGTCTCTCTCTGTCTCTTTCTGTCTCTCTGTCTCTGTCTCTGTCTCTGTCTCTCTGTCTCTCTCTGTCTCTCTGTCTCTCTCTGTCTCTCTGTCTCTCTCTGTCTCTCTGTCTCTCTGTCTCTCTGTCTCTCTGTCTCTCTGTCTCTCTCTCTCTCTCTCTCTCTCTCTCTCTCTCTCTCTCTTTCTCTCTCTCTTTCTCTCTCTCTTTCTCCTGATTCCAGTGTAAATTTCTTTCTCTTTCAGTCTTCCTCCCTGGTTCCCTCCCTCCATTATCCAGTCAACTCCTGACCTCCGATTGTTTACTGACAGAATCAGAGGATAGAGAAAGATAAAAGGGATGTGAGTAACTGAGAATACAGAAGTTTCATTCAAAGAAAATTATTTCCTCTTTCTGAACAAACCACAAATATCTTTTCCATGATGCAAAGGTTTTTGCATCACTCTTCCCAGGTAATGGAAGAGTTGCTTCTGAGACTTAGAGGTATCTTTTTTTTCTCCACTGGTCCTCTTTGCCTTTCTAAAATCAACCTCTGCACTATGCCCTAGCATTGCAGTATTTTCTATATCTTTCCCAATATTATAAGAATATACTGCCTCCCACTGGCGAAGAATTCTGACCTCAATTTCTCTGTCTCTGTTATTTGACTTCCCAGAGGCCTTGATTGAGCTTTATTAAATTTCCTCTCTGTTTCACAACACTAGATGATGTTCACTGTTGAACTTCTTTCGTTATTCAGCTTGCACATTTTTACTTTTAACTTATAAATCATAATTTTTTATACTTATGGGAATAGTATAATGTTTTTATGTATATGTACATTGTTAAATGATGAAACCAAAATAATTGGCTATAGACCTTCTCACATTTTGGTGGAGAAAACATTTAAAAAATCTTGTCTTTCAGAACTGTCAAAATATAGAATTGGGTTTTGTTAAGTAGGGTTATGATACTCTGAAATAGTTGACAAAATATATTCCTCCTATCCAGGTAAAACCTTGTTTCTTTTGACAAACTTCTTTGAAATTCCAACCATCCAATTATTGGTCCTTTCTTCTGCTCCTTTTTCTTGTTTTCCACTTATTCTAGAGAATAATTTTGAATCCAATTGCCACAGGATTTGATTCATTATTCTTGTCTCTATAGACTGTCCTCATTTATTTCTTTTAGTTTTTATATATACCATAGTCACTATGACATATATGTATATATATATACGTACACATATATATATACACATACACATGTATAATCTGTTCAAACCTAGCCTCAACTTTGAACATCTAACTACTCTATTTTCATGATGCTTTCTGAGATTGCTACTGTTTTTCCTCCTAGGACAAAATTTTCATCATCTACAATGCTTGATCCAGAAGAAGAACCAGACATTATCCTTTCTTCATTTTTACTGGATGTTCCATAGCCAGTTCATTGCTACATTCTGTCCTCTCCATCATTAGAGTAGATACACACGAACATCTTTCCACCTCCACCACCACAGCCAGGCTGCAATGTCTCCACCATCTCTTCCTTCATCTCTGCTCTGGCTGCTCTGTCTTGCATCTTCCTGTCAAATGCATCCCTAAGACATCAACTAGCATAACATCTCAAATGCCAAAATTGCCTTGCAGACCATGATTCTTGAAAGCTTGTAATGAGTCTCTTACATTAGAGAAAATCTGTTTTCAACTCCATTACTTTAAGAACTAGTCATGAGCAATCTCTTCCTTCTCTCTCCAGCCTGGTCTTATTGCTCACTCTCTTCCTCCTTACTTTATTCCAGATATGTATCTCTGACTTCCTTCCAGTTATTCTTTTTCTCCCAGTTATTTCTTTTTCTCTTTCCTTGTGCTGTTCTGGGGAGAAATGAAATCTTTGTTCTTCCCTTTTGAGTTTTCCCTCAACTTTTCCTCGGAGAAACCTTTTCTTATCACTTTACCCAGTTGTTACCTTCCCAAATAAACATCAATATCTTCTACATATTTCCTACCAAGGTGAGGGAAAAATAATTTTATTTCTTACGTAGTTATTAATTTCCTATTATCTGCCTCCAGCTTCTGAAGTGTAACCTCTCTTATAGAGACAATGGCCAGGAGAATTTTGCTGATATCTACACTTCAGTACTTCTAGTTATCCTGCAACAAGGCCTCGGATATTGGCAATATTCAGACTTAGGGGTCTCCAAAGACATCCATGTTCTCATCTCCGTTGCCTTGGGAATATGTCAGCTTACATGGTGGCAAGGACTTTGCAAATGTAGTTCAAATTGCAGGCCTTAAAATTAGGGATTATCCCAGGCTCTCTGGTGTAGATGGGTCAACACAAGAGATGGTCTAAGGAGGTAGGAAGGACAAAGAACAGGGAGGCAAGGTGAGGACAAAAGCAGAGTAGGAAAGAGGCAGACGTTGATTTGAGCTTATGAATGCTCATGGCCTCTACATGCTGGAAGAGGCAGGCAAACAAATTCTGCTCTAGAACCAGCCTTAGCTACCCCTTGATTTAACACACTGCTGAAACTGCTGACCTTCAGAGTGATCACATGTTAAGTTTGTGCTGTTTAGTTTGTAGTAGCAACAAGGGATTAATATGCTCTTAATGCAATGGTCTCTTTCTACTGCTCTGCAGTCACACATAGCCAATGGCTGCCAATGAGATGATATAACCAGGACCCTTTCCACTACTACAAGAAATTCTTTTAGCGCTGGTCTGGAGGGAGAAAATGAAATGTGGCGTGACAATCTTCCATGGGTGTGTCATGTTGAGATCAAAAGCCCCTCCTGTATTTCAATGGTGTTTGCACTGCCAAAGTCTTATGAGGAAGGGAATGTGTCCTCTGGCAAAGATGTGGTTTGCTTACCATCCATCAAGCACAATGATTGTAGTTACGAAAGTTAAGGAGTGCATGTCTTTTTGAGCAGTGTGACCCCTTCCTCGTCTTGTCTAGTGAGTAATGCTGTTGCATCACTTCACCCTTTGTTCCTCCATTTAAGACAATCTGTTCCTCATTGTTGGAAGCCAATGAAGACTTGCAGCTGATTGTAAAAGCAGCTCACTGTGTGTATAGGAGTCTCTCTTCCGGTCTTCATTTTCTCTGCGGGATTTTGGGGGCAGAAGGAACATACTGGAGCAGGTGGTTCACACTGACGCTCTCTGTGGTTCAATGAACAGCCAGTTTCTTTATCCCGGAATTACATACAGGTCTTTGGTCTTCTCTCCGCATGGAGGAAAGAGTGGACGGCTAACCTGTTAGCTCGGAAACAAGGTAACTCTCAGGTTCTTGGCTTTGTCAACTTGCTTCTGACAAGTAATTTAGAGAAACAGGATTTATTTTTATTAAAATACTTATTTCTAGATATTTTCCAAAACATATTTAGGCTGGTTATAATAAGTGACTTGCAAAAAAGCTCTTTGTCATTCTTATTCTCCTTTGCTCTCAACCCCACAAGGTACTCTTTCCAAGAAAGCATGTCGATCTATTCATTTATACATCAAGAAATATGTCAAGTCTACTTTGGAAATGTTGCTGTAGTGTTCAAATAGCTATCAACAGAGTGAAAAGATTCTTCATAGACTTTTCCCTTGAGCTTGTATCGGTGTCTTGACATTCTATTACATGTCTAGTGTGAGACTACAGTTTAGCATGTTCAGTTTCCTTTAGTATTTAACGGTAACAGGTAGGTCATTTTCATATATACTTGACAACATTTACTTACATACTGCAATTCTCCTTTTGAAATAATTTAGAAACATCAAGAGTTTTATGCATATTTTAAGTTGTGCTTTGAAATTCAAATTGTCCCATAATAGTTTTCTTTGGTAAGTAAATTGTGGCTTTCATTTGGGAAATTCGATTTCTTGAAGGAAGTAAAGTCAGCATACAAGGATGGCAACCCACCTCCACTAATCATAACAGTCATGTATGGAATCCGTTTAACTACCTATCAACCGAAGAATTGATACAGAAACTCCCTCTCTCTCTCTCTCTCTCTCTCTCTCTCTCTCTCTCTCTCTCTCTCTCTCTCTCTCTCTCTCTCATACACCCATCACTATTGTTCAGTTATCATAAAGAAGAACAAAATCATAATATTTTTCAAGAAAAATGGAACTAGACTAGAGATCATCACGCTAAATGATATAAGCCAGACACACACAGAGAGAGACACTTATGCCATAGGTTTTTGCCTATGTAGAATACATGCAAGTAGAAAGGGGGCTTGAGAATAGGAAGAGGAGCAGTGGGAGAAGGGAGAGAGGTATGAAAGCATTAAGGGGACGAGGATGATCAAATTATGGTTTATACCGGTGTGGAAATGTCATAATGAAATGCTGTATTATATATAGCTAGTCCCATTAATTTTAAAAAAGCCTTTACACAGACTATTTGTTTACATTCCATCTGCTAGACATTAGTCACATAGCTGCCACAGCAACCAATTAATGCCGGAACGTGATTATTCTGAGGGTCATGTAATCAGCTGAGGAGAGCAGGCTGTTCCTAAAAGAGGAGAAATTCGGATCTCAGCTGCAGTATCTGGGCTGAATTATTCAATCCACACATTTTCGTTTTCATATGAATGCTACTCTGACTCAGAAAATGATCAGCTCTTTATACTGATTTTTCGCACTCCAGGGTTCATGATAACTCGGCCAGTGGCAAGAATCACTTGAAAAATGCCCCAGATCTTTGATTTAGTGATTTTTCTAGGTTGGCTCTCCCACTAACTTTGTGCCGGGCAGTCTTGAACAGTGATCCCATCAACTGCTGCCGTGCAAGTAGCTGAAGACATAAACAAACATCGTTATGTAGAGTTTGTACAGGAAGAAATGGTGTGGTATTTCTCTTTCTTTTGGTTTTACTAGCATTTATTGGATAAGTTTTCTTTTTAATAAAAATGAGCTTTCTATTGTCTTTTAGTACATGGTATAATTCCTATGACAAAATCCATGAGAGTATTAAAATTTTTATTTAAAGTATATTTCAGTGAAACTTAAATGATTACTAGATTTTGAGCAGACCTAGAATTTATTTAATCCATTCCTTAAATAATTGGCTCACTCATTTATAAAGTATGTAGCAGATACTTTTACTTGGGAGGCCCTGGGGCAAATATTTGGGATAAACAGACAAATACACTGTAATTCGTGATTTTTAGAGAACTCCCAATCTCACGGTCATCTATTGACATATGGATGTCATTCTCTGCGATGTGCTTGTACAAATGGCACTGCTTTTTAATAGCCTTTTATTCAAATGCAAGTAATTTTCTTTGTAATACTTTCCTTTGATTGCCATCAGAGAAAAAAATTAATGTCCCATTTGAGCACAAAGACAGAGAGATGATTAATCCACATTTTTAAAGAAAAAAAAACCCCATCCATTCCAGAATAGATCTCAGATAAACGGATAGTTATTAACTACAAAATAAATATTTTGAAAGACTTCATCACCCCATAATTTGTCCTGTGAATCTGATGGCTTTCTTTTGTCACTACACAAGATTTTCCTCAAAAGGATGTTCTTTAAAGTCTAAAATAGACTATTTCAACATTTCAAAAGACTTTAAGGAAACATTTTAATTTCTTGTTTTTTTCAGGTTAATGTTACCATTGCCATTCTCCCAAATTGCTTCCATATTTTTTCTATTAAAAGTAGATTTACTCATTCTCTTGTGATACCAATACATTGCTGTGGGTCACCAAGATTCCATGAGATTTATTTCCCCAGCTGCCAAAATATATTCCTTATTTACTGACACATCATTTTTGACACCCAGATTCTGAATGACTGCTATGAACTCTACCATATCTCCTTAGTTACAATGGAGACGAGGGATGAAAGCTGAGTCCCTGACAGAGGCTTGCCTTCAGCAAGGCTTTTAAGTTTGTGGACCTTCTCAAGGAGAATTCTATATTCAACTATGGGCCTATAAGAGGAGAGGATGCAAGCTATGTTTCCTTTTTCGATGGTTAACAACCCTAAGGGACCACTCTAGTTCCATAACTATTCACAGGACCTGCTAAGGGATGTGTTGTCACTTAATTGCCACCTCCTACCTCCTTCTGTCCATCTCTGGTACTTTTGCTCTCTCATAGAAGGATGGTCCTGTTATGAGCCCTACTTAATAAAATTCCTCCATGTAAATCTGAATTTCACAGTTGCTTTCTGGGCATCCCCATGTCAGCACTTCATTACCTCTGAGTTTTGTTGCCATTTTTATGTTTCCATCACCATATTATTATTTATATTTGATTTCATAGCTAGTAATACTTCATCATTATTGTGCCTTAACACATGCATCCTTGCTAAAAGTTAAGCCTGGGAAATGCATATTCTTTTATAGTTATGTCTTTTATCCCATTGTACATTTCTGATTTAATACTTCCTCTTAGCTCACTGGCTAATCTTCTGGGAAACATTTTGTCTGATTTGTGCTTTTCTGGTGAACCCTAATTTATTATAGCACCATTATATTATCTATTAGGATTATCTATCATTTTCTAATAAATGCGGGGCTTGAGTTGCTTCCATTTTTACCCTGTGAAGCTGATTCTTAAAATTCATGCAAGAAGGTAACTCTTCTGCTTCAGTGCAGGTTTCATTAAACGCATAAATCAAAAACGTCTTTTCACAGGATAGCGCAAATAAAAATTCAAGTAAGTAACTCACAGATTCCTTTTGGCAGGGCCGACAGGCCTGTCTATTGTCTGTGTGTACCAGAATGGTCTCATCTATTTTACAGGCTCCTAGGTTATCCTTTGGATATGTCTTATCTATTCATCCAATTATCATCTATGGATTGTCTTGTGTAACTACAAGATTACCCTGACTGCTAAAATCATCATGCTGCAGACAGCTAAGTTTAGAAACTCCAGTAACTAACAAGGAGAGCTTAATCCTGTTTGTTACATAGAGGAATTTCCATGCCATCAGGCTAAGCATGAAGGAATTCTACAATAACCCCATTTGACTTTCATGTGTGTGTGGATTTGAACTATGGTTATGATTTTATGAAAACTTTCATAGTAAAACATAGTAATAAAGCACTCAACACATGACTCATGCAGCAGAATTCCTTTTTTATATATACAATTTTAGACCAAAATGTCTTCTGGTTTGTGACTGTATCCTAATTTCCATTGTTTTTTTTTTTTTTTTGTCATTTGTAGGACTTAAAACTCAGGGTCTGATCACCGTCCCTAAGTCTCCTCATGTTCAAAGGCTCTGCCACTTGAGCCACAATGCCACTTTCAGGTTTTGAATAGGTAATTAGAGAAAAGAGTCTCATGGGGACTTTTCTGCCCTGGCTGGCTTTGAACAGTGATCTTCTGATCTCAGCCTTCTGAGTAGCTAGAATTACAGGTGAGAGTACCTACTGCCCGTCTTAAGGGCACCAATCCATGCTGGATTAGGGTTTACTCTAATGGTCTCATTTTTACATAATTACCTGTTTAAAGACCCCGTCTCCTAAGATATTCAGGATTAGGTCTTCAGTTTATTAATTTTTAGAAGAGGCATAATTTGGGCCATGACAAGGGTGTTGGCAATATCTACTTCTCTCTGAGAAATGAAGTGGAACAAGAGACCTCTGGACCCATCAGAGTGGTTGAACTGTATATATCAAGGGCCCTGGTGTACACGGCGAGATGGGCACTCTCCCTTCTAAAACCCAGCCATGTCTCCCCGCAGTCATACACTTGATCCCGGACATCAGTAAAGAGAAATAAAGCTAGGACTGTGTACATTTAATTCCGTGCCCTCTTCACACTGCACTATTTTGGTTGCTTAGACTTTATCAGTGAGTTGTCCTTTGCTAATCATTTTAGGTCCATTATACTAAGGACTCATTTTTCTCTTGCACTATTCCATTGAAACAGATTACTTTGATAAATTGCTTATACGTCATTCTTATTTAGATTCAACCCTTCTGGACTCCACCCCTCTTCTCCCACCCCTCTTTCTCATTGCCTCTAATGGTAAGTTAGACTTTCCAAAACTGTCTGCAACATCTCCTCTCCCACATTCAGTCTCTACAGTGTGAACTCAACCTCCCTGGAGATAGAAGATATAGTACCCACCTCTTGTACCTGTGAAGACGTTTCTGATTGTCTTGACTGGTAGATTAGAGCAGAGTGTGGCTCCCACTTCTTGATGAGTTGATTGCATCCCCCTAATGGTAGTTGAACTTCGAGGGCTGGAATCTCAGATGAAGAAGGTGACACTACACAGCATTTATTTGCAGTGTTGGATTTAGCCTAACCTCCTTCACCTTAGGAGCCACTCGGTTTCCAAGGCCCTGCTGTAAAGCACGACCTTCCCCCAAATCTGATGACACATACTCTTTGCAGAAATTAGCTGACTCAGCTCTTATCAGATGACCCAGGCTGCTACAACCATAAATCTTAGCCCCACCTCAACAAAATCCTCTGCTCTCACATCCCTTGCTTCTCACCCAAATCCCATATAACTGGGCTTGTAGTCTCCTCTAGCTGCTACTCTCATCCCACGAGGTTGGCAGTCAGGTGTCTGACTTTGAATTCCTTTCCCTGGTATGGGATCATGTGTCTCCAGGTGATTCTCTTGGGGAAGTCTTTCACTGGAGATTGAGCCCAGGGTTTAATGCATGCTGGGTAAGTGCTCTGCCACTGAGATGTAGTTCTGTTCTCAGAATTTTCATAATCTAATCTTGGTAGTCAGAAAGGGCACTTTGCATCACATCTATCAAGAATACAAAGGACTTTTTAGTGCTTATGATAATCTATTCCTTCCCACCATGCATACTTTGAAAGGCACTCGCTGTGCACAGTTCACACTTAAAGCGAGACATAGACTACAGGTCTCTGAAGCTGAGTTCCTTCCTGAGTATACTTCCTGTATACTGTATACTTCTCTTTCATGTCTTTTTTTTTCACCTTGTTGCTCAAATGCTGATTCTAGCTCTGGGATTATGTATGTTTTCTCATCTGTATCTTTGTCATACCCCCATGAATGTGCCATCATGTTTAGTACTTTCTTACTCTCTACCAGTATATAATTCTACAGGGGTATTTGTATATTCCCTTTCCAAATCCTAGTATTAAACCTAGCTGCAAGGAGTTCATTCATTATTGCTGGGGAAACTGAGTTTTATGAGCGAGCATGTCATCTGTATGTGCATGCAAAGGAAGATATATATATATATATATGCTAGTCCATATATTTGCACACATATGCATACACATGCACACTATTTTTATAGATTATAGCATATAGTGAAGGAAAAATAATCTTCATTCTCTTGGAATATCAAACATTTTCCCCCTTGAAATGCCTCTGAAACTAATTATGAAATTGTGGGTAAACCACTTAAACTATAGAATTTATAAGTGTGTGTGTGTGTGTGTGTGTGTGTGTGTGTGTGTATGAGTGTGTGTGTGTTTTGCCAGTGCTGGGGCTTGAACTCAAAGACTGAGCACTGTCCTTGGGCTTTCTCAAGGTCTACCACTTGAGCCACAGCACCATCTCTGGCTTTTTCTATGAATGTGGTACCGAGAAATCTCACCCAGGTCTTCGTGCATGCTAGGCAAACACTCTACCACTAGGCCAAACTCCAGGACCTTTTGTGCAACTTTGATGTGCACTTAGGAATTGAATAGTAAGTGCCATTATCTCAACCCATGCCCCTTGTTTCTGTGGATGTATCATTATGTGGGGAATAGCCTGCACACAGTGATCAATGAATGGCTTACTCACTCGCTCACTCTATTTATTTCCTTTGTTTTGCATATTAAGTTCATAATGCAATAGTGAATATACATGAAATGTATGTGTGTGTAAAATGCTATACAGTTTTGGTTATTATTTAATCACTCACAACTAGCATTATTTTGTGAGCACGGGCCTCAGTCTCTATTGGCATCCTCCTCCTGTCTCTCCTTGTTCCACTTAAGTAGTTATCTGCAGTATTTTACTTTCCACCAATTCAAATCTAGCTCTTCATGGTCTAAAGGGTCTTAATATTCTGGGGAAAAAGGGACTTGGTATATATTTGAAATTTATTTAGATAATATGTGTCATTACTGTGTTGCCAAAGCATGGCATAGACTTCTTTAAGTGTGATAGACCATGAAGAGAGGAACCAACAATAGAGTTCCACCTACTTCTAAGTAAAGTAGAAGAGGAAGTAATTCCATGGTCCACTGCTCTGGGTGATTTTCCCAGAAGAAAGCAAGCTTTCTATGACAACCAAGCTCCCTTTGCCTTTCATGATGAGCTCATTGTTTCTCTGGGTGTGAAAGAATGATTTTGAAACTCAAAGGATTATCTGGGTATAGAATCTTCTCAATCTTTTCAGCAGTATTCAACTTAAACAATGAATCCAATTCCAAACCTGTTAAGACTAGTTCTTCCAAATAAATAAGTGAAAACCAATTTAAATATGGCCATCAGTATCTGCACACTAGGAATGCTTTTGTTTTGGGAAGTCCTGGGGCTTGAACTCAGGGCCTGGGCACTGTCCTTGGACACTTTTTGTTCAAGGCTAGCACTCTGCCGCTTGAGCCATGTCTTCTGGCTTTTTCTGTGTATGTGGTGCCAAAGAATAGAACCCAGAGCTTCGTGCATGCTAGGCGAGCATTCTACCACCAGGCTACTCTCCCAGCGCAGGAATGAAATTTTTATTGGTAGCTGAACTTTACATGTTATTGAGTTTAGTCTTGAGCACTGACTACAGAAGGATTCCGAAGTTTGTTTAAATTTAATAATTTAATTTCCTGAATTCTCCCCCCCCGCCTCTGGTGATTATGCTTTTCTTGGATGTGGTGTAAGACTTTGGGAAAGCATTGGGTTTGTAAGACAAGGTATGGCACTAAAGGGAATCTTTTTGTCTTCCTAAAACCAAAGGTTCTTGACAGCACTAACCGGAACCTCTTCAAAGAAGCATCTGGACTATGGTTATAGATGAGCATTTCTCATTTCATTGTCTGAGCAAAAAGCCATTTGTAGGGCAACTTATCATGTAAACTTCCCTTGGCATCTTATAATAGAAATCAATAACACAGCAGAAAAAAGACAGAGGCAATTTAACCAGATGCCACATAAAAGATATGCTATATACTTAAAAAGCTTAGTGTATACTGTATAAATACCTGATGTATACAGTTCATTTTCACTAGTCTTTGGTAAAAGGAGAGTAGAAAATTTCTATTTTGGTAGGAGGATTAACAAGCCTGTTATGTTATTTCCAAAAACTGTTTCCATATTTCACAATGTTCAAATAGGCTATCATTCATCAATGTTTGGAGAAATGCCTTTGAGATTTGTAAGGTAGTTGAGAGGGAGTATACTTGTCAATAAGAACTCTAAGCAGATACAGAAAGCTATAGACTATGCTGAAATACCTGCCAAGTAGAAAGGAAGGACAGGGGAAAGTGGGTTTGCACGCAGAGGCTACCACGAGCTACAAGCATTAACCTACCAGTAGGATCTGAGTAAAACTCCAGTGACAAAAAAAATTGGAACCCTCACCATTGGCCTGGTCAAGGTGATGCCGTGTGTCTGTTTAGAGCATCTCCACCGGGTGAAAATACAACAGCAGTGACCCTGGAGCATTCACACTGACCTCACAAGGCAGCAGCCAGTCACAAAGCAGGCATGAAAATAAGAAGGAAAGGAAGAGGCCTCACGCCTAAGAGAGACAGTCTGAAAAATAGCCGGCTGGGACCTGCGATGCCATGGCATTCAGGGCACCTGAAGCAGAAATGGAGGTGTGCAGGGAGTTGTGTCTGAGACATGGGTTATGGTGAGGGAAACACTACAGAGACTGGGGGTTTGTCCTTTAGTTCTTCTCAGATTGGAGACTGAGAACTGCCTGTCACTCTGGATCTAGAGTTCACACGATCTGTTTGATTAGTATATTGTGAGCACAGAGCCACCATAGATAGCTGTGAAGCCGAGCTGTGGACATTATTCTGGTGTCATCTTTGCACAAGTCTCTGTGGAAAGGAGGAAAACAAGCCCCGCTGAGCATCTCATCATCTCCATCCATAATAATTCACTGACATCCTTTTAGCTTTTATAGCTTTTTCTTTCGCTCAAAAAATACATTCCCTTACTTTGAAGGAATTAAGGAATCTCCAATTCCTTTAATTATTTAGTATAAGATATCATACTCACAAAAGAGAAAGTTCTGCAATTTTATTAAACGCATTAAAAAGAACAATTTTAAATAATATTTGACATTTGTTGTTAACAGTTATCATGCCATAATCTGGTCGTTTCGACTGTTACAGTAAAATATTTTTTTTTATTTCCTTCGAGTTCTTTCTTTTGATCTTTATGGATCATGGGTGAAGGAGAAAAACCTTGTCTTGTTTTCATTTCCTGTTTTGGGATATATTGAGAGCTAATTCATATGTGTGAATTTGCTATTTAAAGTACAGGTATTATTTCATAGTATTTAGCATATATGTAGTTATGCAACTACCCTGCTTCATTCTTCCTAATTTTACAACATTTAATCTTCCAAATATCTCCTCATAGTACCCATCCCTCTCTTCCTCTCTTCCTTGGCTCTGGGCAGCCACTACTACTCTTACTTCTCTTTGAAGGAATTTGCTTATTCTGGATATCTCCCAGAAAAGAACTATATATCTAGGGGTCTATTGTTTGCATTTGGCTTCTTGGATTTAACACCATTTTTTTCAAGATTAATTTATTTAGTTGTACCTACAAGTAGGTGTACCCATACATTTCATGGTTAATATTTCATTATATTAGTTCTGTAACTACTATGCTTTATGTTTATGCATTTATCTATTGTCATATAATTGGATTATTTCTACCTTTAGACTAATACGAACAATACTGTCATAGATATTCCAGTACAACATTTTGTCTGGACATAGATTTTCATTAGTATTAGTATTTTAGGGCTTCCATAATAAAATAACAACTTGATGCCTTACAAAGAACCAATTATCTTCTCACCATTCTCCAGGCTGGAAGTCCAAGAGCAAGGTGATTAGAAATTTTGTTTATTCTGGGTCATCTCTCCTTATCTTGCCTCTTCAGCATTCCACATGGTCCTTCTGTTTTTGGCCATTCCTCTGTCCCTGTACCTTCTCAGCATCTCTTATTCTAAGGGCATCAATCATATTGGATTAGGACCACGGAGATAGCACCCGTGTTATTGAATTCCCTCTTTAAATAGCTTTTCTGCTGATGCGAATCGACGTTGCTCTTATTACCCAATGCTGCCTTCAGAGCCTACTGATTCCACCCTCCTGGGTCATTCTTGGACAAACCTAGGAAGGGAATGACTTGGTCATAAAGTAACTCTGTGTTGGTGCTTGCACCATGTCTCTTCCCCAGTAATGTGGAAGAGAGAGATTTTCTTGATATATTCACCAAAACTTGTTAATATCTATCATAAATTTTTAGGATGTTGGGATAACACATGCTAGGTAAACTATTTTTAAATTATTATAACCCTTCAGAAGAGGTAAAGCTTGATTAAAGCTTGATGTGTATATTTTTGTGTGAATTTTTCTTCCCCCTATTCCTATTTTTGTAGTATTCCTGTTTCTCATCTCTCACATCATTCCAACATCATGTACTACCTCAGTGCTTACATTATATACCCTTGGTGTGCTCTGTGACATAATAGAGAATTCCCAAATTGGAAATGCTACTAAAGAAGGGGGTTGCTAATAAATTTTCTTGATTATAGTAGAATTTATCATCAATAAAAGGGACCACAGGGGCCGGGAGTTTGGCCTAGTGGTTAAAGTGCTTGTCTAGCATGCATGAAAACCCGGGTTCGATTCCTCGGTACCACATACATAGAAAAAAGCCAGAAGTGGTACTGAGGCTCAAATGGTAGAGCTCTAGCCTTGAGAAAGTCCAAGGACAGTGCTCAGGCCCTGAGCTCAAGCCCAGGACTGGCAAAAAAAAAATAAATAAAAAAATAAAAGGGACCACAGAAATATATATAATTAGATATATTTATTCATATAATTATATATAACTTCTATATAATTATTTATATTATATATTATATATAAAATATAATTATAGAGAAAAAGAATAAGTTTGGGATACTGTAACAATATGAGATAACCTGAAATTGGATAGGGAAGGGGGGAAAACAAGATGAGGGGTAGGGGTGGGGGGGGAGGGAAATGGGGATCAAGACATGTGAAAGGGTATCTATGTATGTGAATTAATGCACCTCCTATCTGGCAAATATCATGTAACCCTTCTATTAATTACAATAAAAATATGGAAAAAAGAATAAGTTTGGAAGAACTTGTTTTTATATATTAACATAGAGGACAGCCCACATTATTGATTTACAGAAAGCCAAGGAATCATTTAGCCCTTTGCTTTCAATTATGCCCATTTGCTTATTGAAAGAAAAACAGCACTGTACAATACTCCATTGGAGTCATTCTTCTTAAAGAATATAAATTATTATCGAAGAAAACATTCATATATGTTAGAAGTCCCCTAAGTACACCTACTTATAACCAAATAAGAATGCCTGAATTTATGTATCAAATTAATTTATAAGCTTTCTGGAAGACCATAATTCAGTTACCCAATTGCTTTAAACAATATTCAGCCCTCTCAATAGTTAACAGAGAATTAGTTATAACTCAAATCAATACACCCTATGAAAGGCTGGAAGTGGAAATTACCTTTCTTTTAGCCAGGTATATAGGAAATGTATGTACATTTTGCCTGAAGCCAATATTTCACTAATGGCTTCTTAATATCATTGAAATTTACATCAATGCAAAACAAAGAAACTAATAATGTTGTTCCAAACATGGCTTTCATTCTCAGCTGAGGATTTTTTCCCCTCCAGGCTGGTTCCCTGGTTATGTTTTTGTCAGTTAGTCGTATTCAGCAATCCAGAAAAACTTGGCTGGAAGCTGTCAGTGGAAGAAGAATTCCTGCTTTGCTTTGCCTCTCTGCCTCTGTCCTCTCTCTTCCCCTTCTTATTCTACCTCTCCCTACATGTCTTCCCTCCCCCATCCCTTTCCCCACTTGTACCTCCTTGTGATATCAACTCCATAAGCTACAATAAATCTGCTTGTATCTGTCTCTTCCTATACATGAGTGGATCGAAAGTTTACACTCCATGAGTATTATCCCAAGACCTTTTCAAACACCTAATATTTTTTAGTAAAACAATAACAAATAAGGATGGCACTAATAAAATAAATGAAGCTGTGTTTCAACTTGTAAAGGCTCCTTTCAGTTCCAATATTGATAGGCATAGATCACAGAAAACATGACCAAAATCTGGGAAGGGTTGGAGAATCATCTTATGACATGCAAGATGGACCATCATTTCTTTTCCTTTCATTTTTCCTCTGTCTAGCTGGTCTAAGTTGACAATTTTTGACGATTGTTAATAAACGAGGAAGCTACCAGTTATGCATTTCATCTATAGATTTTTGTTTTGGGTTTTTTTGTCAGTCATGGGGCTTGATCTCTGGACCTGGGCACTGTTCCTGAGCTCTTCAGCTCAATCTAGCACTCTACCTCATGAGCCACAGTGTCACTTCCGGTTTTCTGGTGGTTAATTGGAGATAAGTGTCTCACAGACTTTCGTGCTCAGGTTAGATTTAATCCAAGATCCTCGGATCTTAGCCTCCTGAGCAGCTAGGATCACAGGAGTGAGCCACCAGTGCATGGCTTTGGGGTAGGTTTTTAAAAGAAATCTCTGTTAGTCTCACATCATATGGAGTTTTACTCTAGAAACATTGTACGGATTGCTGGAGATTGTACTGGTGGGAGTGGGACAAACTCAAAAGTTTCTTTTTTCTTTTTTCCTTTTCTCCCCTTCCTCTAGCCCCAGCTTAAGTGCACATCATAGGCTTATTTCCAGTCAGAAAAGCACTCTCTTACTGGTTCTAACCCAGAATTGCAATGTCTAAGTGAAAGCCTGGAATTCTGTTGTCTTTTCTTACATATCCAGGACCAGGTTGGGTCTTCTGGTGGCCACATCAATGTACGTGTTATAGTTTCAACCCAAGTCAGTTGCATCGATGTGAATGTGGTGGTTTACAGATGTGCATCTGCAGGTGTTAGTGCATGAATGTCTATGTACTGGTTTGGTACTGAGCATAGCTCTCATTTAGATTCTGGTCAGTGTAATAGACTATGAGCTTTCTACCTAGTAATTTCCACTGATTGTTTCCTTGTGTTTAAAGCTGTGGTAGGACAACTTCTGTATCCTTACCATGGCTCATGTAGTGGAGAAGCTTCTGTATCTAACGGAACTTTGTCCTAATAAGGATGGCTACACTCTGAAATGTTAGCTTAAAGTATGGAGAGGACATTTCTAGGTAGGATAGGCCTACCACATGCAGCATGGTTCAAGACCATACCAGAGCTTGAAGGCCTTTGCAAGTAAGTAAGTATCATGAAGACATTGCATCAGATCTTTGTCCTTGTGAGGTCTCCTTGTACCACACATTGGCATTCATAGATATTCATTCATTCCTTACCAGTTTCTCAGCAGAAAACAGAGGTGAAAGGACCATGAAAATGAGGTGCAAATACTCTGGAGGCACCTCTGACAGCATTTGTGGTAAAGAACCTGCTAGATTTCTCATCTCGTTGCAGATCCATATCACAATCAGTTTATACCTAAAGTGATTTATCATTGGAGCTGGCTAAAGTCAAACGAGCCCTCATACCCTTCAGTGAGATGTGTCTTCTTGTGGTATACTTACATATCAAATACTGCCAAATTTCTGTAAGAGGTCCATGTACATATTTGTGATGCCTGTATTTACCTCATTATGGGATAGATTTAAAAAATTAGCAGATGAGTGCTGGTCTATCAAATCTATTTTAAGTTTTATTGCTATAAATAAGCATAATCTCTGGTCTATTCCTCTCAAGACCAGCACTGCTCAGATGCCACTGGAATAGAGTTATTTTTCATGCAATGTCTTATGTAATAGTTATTTTGAGGGCTGCGAATATGGCTTAGTGTTATAGTGTTTGCTTAGCATGCATAAAGCACTGAGTTTGATTCATCAGTGCCACATAAACAGAAAAAGCTGAAGTAATGCTGTGGCTCAAGTGGTAGAGTGCTAGCCTTGAGCAAGAGAAGCTCAAGGACAGAGCCCAGGCCCTGAGTTCAAGCCCCAGGACTGGCAAACAATATTTATTTTGATATGTAAACAATGTTTATTTACTTGGATATTCCAACTCCAGAATCATGTGTTTACAGCAAAGTCTTATTTGTGTGGTGATGGTCTCTTTACCATTGTATTTTTTAGCAATAGTCACGATCAGATGACCAGGGTTTCATACCTAATATGTGAGAAACTGCAAATTATTCAAGATCATTGCCTCTCTCTCTCTCTCTAGAGTGTTGTGGCAACTTGGGAAAATAAGTACTTCCATCTCAAATATATAACGAGAAAGACGGCATAGGAAATGGTGTTACTTAGAAAATTTGGAGAACGAAATTTTTGAAAAGTTCTATAAAATTTTGTTCCTTGTGCTATTTCCCTATAAGGCTTTTTTTTCTCTTTAACGTATTCTGAAGTGGGGAGTTATTTTTACTTTGTTTTAAGTGCTTTATGCAGGAGAAATTCATATTAAAGAAGAGTGAGAGCTGTGGCTTAGATAGTGGAGACTGTTCAAAATAAAAGGACAGATGAAGGAAAGAGAGGATTTACTTGATTTGTTGATTTAATTTCATCAATGTAAGGTTCAGCATCAATACACTGTGTTCTGTAATTGGAGTGAATATATTCTTTGGCTTTCACTCAACATGATATGTGCCCTTCATTGTTCTGATGCTTAAACCATCATGAAGAAGTTTCTCATTCCTTCTTCCTTAGGTTGTTTTATTGTTTGTGAAATGTATGATTTAGCAGTTGTTGAGCTCCTCCTCCTCCTCCTCCTCCTCCTCCTCCTCCTCCTCCTCCTCCTCCTCCTCCTCCCCCTCCTCCTTCTTTCTCTTCTTCCTCTTCTTCTTCTTCCTCTTCTCTTTTTTTGGTCGGTCATGAGGACAGAACTCAGGGACTAGGCACTATTGTTGATCATTTTTGCTCAAGACTAGTGCTCCACTACTTTGAGTCACAGCACCACTTTCAGTTTTCTGGTGGTTAATTGGAGATGAGTCTCACAAGCTTTCCTGCCTGGGCTGGGTTGAACTATGATACTCAGATTTCAGCCTCAGGAGTAGCTGGGATTACAGATGTGAGCCACTAGTGTCGTCTTGAGCTCTCCTTTTCCTACATTTTGTGTCTGAAGTAAATATCTACAGAGTGGATTGGATGCCGAGTTCTAGTGCAGAACATTTTGAAGTTGAGGCACCAGGTTTAGTCATTACTGTAAACATTTTCTCTCCAGTGTAATGACATAATACCTTCAAAGTTAGTTCTACAGCCAAGCATTTAATTGCTAAGTAAATTTTCTTCCTTGCTCTTCAGCAGGGAACACATTTAAGACGTTAGATTTTCCACTCTGTTTTCCCAGTCCAGTTGTTTGAACACCTGTGTGTACTTTGTACAGAAAGCCTGAAAACAAGATAAGTTAAAAAAATAAAAAAAGAAATGGAATATGGATTCTGTCAGAAAATAGGCATCCTTGAAGCAGTGCCTACAGATTGCAACTGTTTAAGTGATGGAGTGAAATTATCCGAGGGAGACAATCTCCAGGCCTCAGGGAATGGTTATTTGATTAGTCATAGAATATGGCCTTTGGGGAAATGAAGAAAGAAATACAAAATTCTCAAAAATGAGGTCAATTTTTAAAATTCAGAGCCTCAGTAAAAAAAGAAAAGCAAATCACTTTTTGAAGAGAAGTATCATGGAGCCACTTGAAAATGTTCGTCTCAAGTCTATCTCTGGCATCTATCGGATAACAGGGGTTGGCCCCATCCCGCCGCCTCCCCTTTCCAGTCGGTATTCATTTTTCTTCATCAGTGGTTCAGCCATTGCACTGGGAAGCAGGTGTGTGCATGCGCATGAGGGAATCAGGCCTGAGAGCTCCTGGGAGGCTCAGAGCTGCAGGAAATCAGACACAGCAGTTTTGGAAGCAGAGAGAAAATCATTTCTGGAATTCATACTCGGTAGTTTTGTGGTAAAATCTACGATCTTTACATGCATTAGAAAAAGGCTAATTGATCTTAAAATATTTCCTTGACTTCCTCTGATGAAAGTTGTCATAGTAGTTAGAGAAACAGATTCTTTTACTTTCACTCAAAAATCTAAAACATTTTCAACGTAATTGGGGGAAAATTTCATGCTTTCTCATTAAGATTTTATTTTATTTTATTTTTTTGGTCAGTTGTGGGGCTTGAATGCTGTCCCCAAGCTCTTCAGCTCAAGGCTAATGCCCTAACCCTTGAGCCACTTGTGTTTTTCTAGTGGTTAATTGGAGATATGAGTCTCACAGACTTTAGTGCCTGGGCTGGCTTTGAAATGAGAGGCTCAGACCTCATCTCATTAAAATTTTTGCTTTACATTTTTGTGGGAACTTTTTAGATAGTGACTAAGTCATCGTTCACATAATCTTCTCATTGTTTTGAAATTTTGTTTATGCTTTCTAGAGATATGTCTTTTTCCTTGCCTTTAGTTGTTATACTTAATGTGTGATGGAAAGTCCTTTAGAACATTATCTCAGCAGTAAAAATTTAACAAACTTTGTTTTTCTGTGGATTCTATAAAATTTGTTTTTAAAAGAATATACAGAATTTCTTTTCTTCCTCCAAAAGTCAGATTCACTGAATTTATGACTTATCATACTCTTTCTATGCTTTCCTGCTTAAATGACCACTTTAAGATTCAACATTGAGCCAGGCACTGGTGGCTGTAATTTTTGTTACTCAGAGGAGACTGAGATTTGAGAATCACAGTTTTAAAGCCAGCCCAGGCAGTAAAGTGCATGAGACTTCTATCTCCAGTTAATTACCAGAAAACTGGAAGTAAAGCAGTGCTCAACATGAAAGAATGCTAACCTTCAGTAAAAAAGATCAGTGAGAGTTCCTGGGCCCTTAGTTCAAGACTCAAGACTGATCAAAAAAAAATTCAACATTGAATGTTAATGTAACATTTTCAAACACATTTAAATAGATATAAATCCCATTCTGCCATATTCTAACATTAGCAACAATGGGCATCATTCTGTTAACTAACAATTGAACTATCCAGTGGCTGCATGGGCATACTCACAGGCTATGCCAATTGCAGGGCAGTCTTCTGTAGCCAAGGGCACCTGGAAGGAGTTGACTTAGGCCTACTATAGTTATCACAGAAGTTAAAATGAATCACATGGTGTAATTTATAATTGATGTGAATCCTCGAGTGAAGCCAGACTAAGAGACTATGTCCATATATAGAGATAATATATGCAGAAACAACTTTGCCTACATTACATTACTTATTACAGTCTAGAAGTTCATTATGAAAAATGGATTTTACCAGAAGTGATTTGTTGCAATCAGGTGTTGGGAGGAGAAGATTTTGAGAATTAATTAGGTCCTACAGATCCAGTCTTCAGAGCCCTCCTGGGCAGAGAATGCAGACTTAGTCCTGTGGCTCGTCCGTGTACAGCTCAGGGGATAGGTATAGGAAGCTGGCTCTCAGCAGAGGCCAGGCCCTGGACTTCCTGCCTTCAGAACTGAGGGAATAAAGGTTTGCTCTCAAAACCAGCTGGTCTTTTATAATTTTATAGTGTAGTCATGTAAAAATTACCCCTAGAAAGCCTCATAGCCTTCAGGCTTTCCTCTCCTCAGATTTTTCTTTTCTTTTTAGATATTTTATTGTTACTGTAGAGGTGATATGCAGAGGGGTTACAGTTACTTAAGTCAGTTAATGAGTATATTTCTTTCTGAACCCTGTCACTTCTTCTCTCCCTTTCGTCCACACCCAAAAGTTGAATTGCCCATTTTCCACATAGTGTCTGGTGTGTACCACTGTTGTATATATCCTCAGACTTCTTAATTCCTCATAAAAATAAGTGTGCTTCCAATGATTTTGTTGGGCTTGGACCTAGTCTTTCTAAAGTAATTATACTATTTGAGTTCTCTATAGAATCTATTATACTTCTGCCAATTTATTTTTAACCACGTTCATAGTACCCAACTTGTTTACTTAGGGGCGTTTAGGTGCAGGCTATCTACCACAGTGAGGGAAGCCAGTCACGATTTGTTTCTCTGGGTCTGGCTTACTTCACTTAATACATTTTCCCCCCAAGTCTTTCCATTTCCTTATGGGTGGTACAATATCATTCTTCCTAATGGATGAGGAAAATTCCATTGTTGAATATATACCACATTTTCTCAATTTATTCCTCCATTGAGGGGAATCTGGATGAAAGGCAGTATATTTTAAAATATATTCGTAAAGCATTTTAAAGTATTATATTATCATTATTGGTACAAATTGTTCATAGTAAGAGGCTTCATCTAGACGTTCCCACACATGCATATAATGTACTTTAATTATATTCACCCTCTACAAGTATTATGTTATCTGAAATTTAAATATTTTACTTCTTCTCTCTATATGCTAATTGTATACTTTAAATCAGAAGTTCAGGAATGACTTTCTGCTCGTCAGTGTGGATACAGAGCTTGCTGTTCCACTCAGCTACCCTGTGTGCATATTTACATTCCAGCCATTGCCTCCTGCCTCCCTTCCCCTAATAGAAAGGTAGCCAAGCATAATATGCCTCTTTAAACACAATCCTTACCTTGAAAGACAGAATAAGAAGGTTACATTTAAAAATAAATCCACAGAGCCCTGAATTCCGCTTAATTGAGCAAAGTCATTTGGTGTGATGAATGCAGTCATTAATTTAATATCTAGCTCTATTGAAACCTTTTACAGTCAGCTTTTGAGTTAAAAGCATCAAGGTAAAAGCCTTTACAGATTTCCTATCTAATGGGAAAGAGTTATGCATTGGAATTTCACTCATTACTGTGTCAAGTTTGCACCCAAGTGCAAAGGTGACATGAGAAATTCTTTGCAGAAATGCAAGACTATAGATCAGTGATTGTTATGAACTCTTCAACACCACATTTTTATGCCAGTAGTTGATAGGCTTAGGAAATAAGATGTATTATTTAACTATACTTTAAGAGCTTCACACCAAGAACACAGAAGTCATTTTCTTTATAGTTATAATTTTGTTCTGGAAAGTTCCATCTCCTTTACATTATGTTTATTGAGTCAGATTGGAATGGAAAATTACCTTAGTGAATTTTCCAATTATAGTTTGTGGGATTTTCATCACTAATGCATCTATTTTGTTCTTATACAAAGCAGTATATAAATGCCTATGAATTTTCACCATGAAACTTTTAGGTATGTTCTATTTTTATTGAAAAATAAATTTGTGGATGAGAAGGTTGGTAGGGGCGACATTGATCAAAACATATTGTATTTATAAAAGGATTTATTGAAGTGAATTCCTTTTGTTTAACTACTTAAAACAATAACAATAAAAAACTTAAGATAGCCTCAAGGCATTTTAAATTTATATAACAAATTATATTTTAAATTTCTAATAAATTCTAATGGAAATCTATGAAAGCAAGCCTAAAATGAAGATATAGCTAAATCTAGGTACATTGAAAACTTAATCCAATATTCCTGGACATAGCAACATAGCATGTGACTGCAAGTATGAAGTCCATGCAATTCCATCTAATTACTTTCCAAGTAATTCAGTCTCCATGCCCTGATCCAGTGACACAGGTCAAAGCCAAGTTATCTCTCTGCCTAGTCATAGCTTCCAAGGAATCTTGCATTCTGGAATGTGGTGATTTGGGTGATTACTTGATACTAAAATGTATGTGTATTCCATCAAGTACATGAACAAATTCTTCCATGGTAACAGCTCCATAAAATGGATGCACTGTTTAATTTTTTTCTTAGCAGGCACTAACCTTGAAGTATTTGTGGAAAGCTCACTTGCAGTACTGAACATTACTTAGACATTAGATTCATAGGTCCTGTCTCATGTGTGAAAATTTTCTTTGCTTGAGATTACATGTCAGCAAAGTCTGAATGAGAAACCTCACTTGCTCATTTTGTTTTCTTGGCAATCAAGGCTTAGCTGTAGTCTCTGATTCTACCATCAACATGACATTTGAATGAAATTTTATTTTAGAAGGGACTCAGTGAAAGAAGTAGAAACCTATTTGGTAGGGAGATTTGAAAGATACTCAAACCCCAGGACTAGCTAGAACCTATCTCCTAGCATGCTGAATCAAGTTCTCGTGTCTTCTTCTTTGACAGCAGCCCCTGACTTCACAGGCACACTGTGGCTTGAGGTTTGAATATTTAACACCATTCTACATCATACAGGAATAATTTTTAATTTTGATTTTGTTAGCCCTTGGGCTTGAACTCAGAGCCTTAGATTCTCGTTTTATCTTGTTGTTGTTGTTGCTTTGTTTTTCTTAATTGGTCAAGACAATGTTCTACATTTGAGCCATGATTTCACTTCTGGATTTTTTTCTATTTAATTAGAGACAAGTCTTTGAGGTATTTTTCACCTGGCTGGCTTCCAACTTTGTTTTTCATATCTCAGCCTTCTGAGCGGCTAGGATTGCAGGTATGAGATACTGGGGCTAAGCTGGAGTGAGTTTTGACATATATAGAAAGCCAATGTACTTCTTATATTAGTTAATAAATTCCTTGATGTGTAGACTAGTGGGAGCTGATGTCATGAATTTGGCAATTATTATGATCCCCTTAGCACTGTAAATGACTATTTCCTAAGACTTCTCATCTGCAAGCCAGGTAGAGGTGAACATCCTGAGGTAGCATTGGCATTTTGTTCCTCCTTCAATAAATATAGATGAATTTATTTCTATTAATGTTTACAAAATGACAATAGTAGCCACTCTCTCGGCAATATCAGGACCCATCTGTGAGTCAGGCTGGTATTCTGCCATTCCCTCTAAAAATGCATGCAAAAATCAAGTCTACAGAAATATCTGTCCATACTTAAAATCCCTCTCTAGGGAGACTGAGCATAAAGAGAATTGTCATGACCCAGAGGAATCTTGAAGGTAGGGAGAAGACAGAGCTGTGATAAGAACAAAACATGTCACCAGTAGGAAGAGAGAAAGGTTCAATGGAAATCATAACAAGGGATTGGAGACTGGCTCACACTGGAAGAATTCTGGATACTTGCATACATCCTATGTGCCACTTGTCTTAAGTGGTACCACTCAAGACAGTCTCTATTTTGATTAATTACTGTTCTCTCCAGGTTGCTCCTTTACAATGTCTGAGTCAGGTACAGGTAACTCACCAAGTCATTACCTGCTCTGTGGGACAGTGGGTCAGAGCCAACATTCAGATCACTTTGCCTGCTCACTCTCATCTTTCTGATGGCACCCTGCTAGCTTACTTTCCTGCCCTCTCATTCTCCTTGTCATGAAAGATGGATCTACCTTTCCTCTTGTTTGCACAGACATTCTTGGATGTTATAAAGGCTCTCATGCTCCATGCAACTCTAATGGAGGTTTGATGGCTTGTGTATGCAAAACCTCTGGATGGGGCAGGCTTGATCCTTTTCTTTTCCCATATCTTTTGTAGCTGTAAGGGTGATAGAATTTTATATTCAGTTTTCTTCCAGCACATGATGACAGAGGGGCCTGTGAAGGTGGAATGCAGCCTTATTTGAGGCCACTGAGTCTGCGTTAGTTCATCTCAAGGCCTTCTATATTATGTTTTCTAGATACATGATGGCAGTCAATTGCCTTTTCAAGGGTTTTTCTTCGTTGATGCAAACATGCAGTTAAGTGGAATTATTTAAGCATGGATATAAGAACAGGAAGTATTTGTGCAGAAGCTGATATGGGCAGTTAATGTATTTAGAACTTAATATGAAATCTGTTCTGTGGAGCAATGTGACAAAGTTGTATGTATTTCTGGTGGCCCCAGGCAGAGCTGATATCCTGCAAAATGGCCATTTTCAATATTTCTCTACATCGAATTCCCATAACAGCGGATTTATCAAGGACTAATCCTTCATTGACAATCCATATCTTCCTCTCTTTAAGACAATCAAAGGAGCTTACTGCTCAAGGGATTATAGGGACTTACTGGAGTTTGTTTTTTTACTTACACATGTCTGCTCTTCACAAGGTTCACTAGTGTTTGTGACAGCTGCTTCTTTGACAAACCTCAGGGCTGATCAAAACACAGCTGCAGGAAATGGGCCCTCAGCTGAGGGCTCTGTCACCCTTTCTTGTCATTTCTCCATTTCCCCCGCCAAGCCCGGTATAATCCCGCTGTGCTTACCTCATTCTTCTCTTCACTCCTCTCACCCTTTTGCCATTGCCATTCCTCCTTGGGCACATGCTTCACCACAGTACAAAGCTACCCACTCTTAGCAATGCTGCTTTTTTATGACATGGTGGAGAATGGTCTTCCTCATCTATGATAGATGTGTTTTAAGAAATTTTTTGGCTGCTTGAGATCTTGGATAGTATGGAATGTGATATGTATTACCAAGTGTTTCCAAAAAGTACACACTTAGGATAATCTGTAGATTAGTCTTGGTAAAAGGTGAAGAATAACTAAAATCAAAATAACAAGATACAATAGAAAACATGTCTGAATGAGGTCTCTGGGTTTCTCTCAAAATATCTCCCTGCACTGTGCTCACCTCTCCTCCTCCTGACAGTAGATAATAGAAATGGAGAACACAGAGTGGTTGAGGTGGGGGATACTCTACCAGAGCAGCTATTACCTCTGCGAGAAAGGAGCATAGTGTCAGAATGGAGTCATCAGTCGTAGCAAGACCCACCCACCAAGTCCTCATGCACCTCGCCCTCTGATAAACAAATGAATAACACGCTGGACAACAAGCTTTACTTGATTCTTGGCTTTTGGCCCAAAGTTGGCCTTGCCTGACAGGGCGGGGCGGGGTAAGGGGGGTGGGCAATACCTCATCTACTCAGGAGGCTAAGACAGGGGGACTGCAATTCAAGGCCAGCCTGGGCAATTTACCAAGAGTCTCTCAAACAAAAATAAAAATAACGGGGTGGAAGAATCATCTCATATGACTAAGAACACATGACTAAGAATCACTCCTTTGAACTCACAAAAAAACCAAAAACATACACAAATACCAAGAAACCACCACAAAATCAAGAAAGAAAAGAAAAAAAAAACCAAAGCTGCAGCTCAGGAACACCTGACCTTCAGGAGGTGTCACAGACCCACAATTTCCTAAAGGTTAGAACAGGAAACCTAAGCATGCCTCACTGTCATGGCACAGTGAGCCACAAAGCTCTCTTCGGGGAATCTGCTTTGCTGTCCTTTCCAGCACTGCCTGACTCCCTGGGCTCCTCACCCACAGGGCCCCTGACACAATGAGAGGCCCAGGAAGGGCCTGTGCTGTGCTTCCACTCCACCACAGCCGTGGAAATCAAACTGATTCCTGGGAAAGCTCACATGTCCTGTCTGTAACCACCTTGAATTTCCACTTTAAACTCATGCATATGTCATGTTCTGAAAGAACAAGATGAGAACTTAGGCAGGAAATGATTTTTTTGTTGTTGTTTCACATCATTTTTTTTAAAGCATTTACAGGAAAGTTGCTTTAATTGAGGATAACAGTTCAACCCATGTGAAGTCTTCTAGATTCTTCACAATGTGATTCACAATGTGATTTATGCATACTTTTAGTTTGCTATGTATTTTCATCTTCATGTTAAAGTATCTCTTTCAATTTTAGCATTTATAAAGGTTTATTAATGCAAAACTAAAATAAAAAACCAGTGGTTACATTAATTTACTAGAAAAGGTTTCAAAAATATTGATTTTTTTCCTCATTTGTTTAGAAAACACTTCCATGTTTCAAACACTTATCCATGTGACTCTAATATTACGTAGTAGTTATTCTTTCTGGAACAATATAAATAAAGATGGCTTGGTTTTAGGTCTTGTCCTTTTAGATCACTGAAAGCGGTTATTTATTGAGAACTGAAGAGGAGAAGAGCTAGCAAATTGACACTCAGTAGCAAATCTCGCATATTATCTTGTGTCTACTTAAATGTGTCCACTGAATAAATCCACTTTAGGGGGTTCTGTTCACCAGCTGTCCACTGCCTTTCTCACTCTGTATCTGAGATCTGTCCTTAGTGCCTTTCCTATGTACAGTAGAGGACTAAGATAGTGGAGGCAGTTCTGATGAATTGTTCAAGCATTCTTTTCAAGGATTAGTGCTGTGTGCTCATCAATGGGGCTGAGATGATTCAGAGGGATTATTCTCTGCAGTCCATCAAGAAATTGCACTGAGTGCTTGGCCTCATGATTTGGGACAGTTTTTATACATGTGAGCCTTTGCCTGGATGTAATTTGAGTTTCCTCAGATTTTGGCAAGTGTATAGGCACTCAAAGAACCATTAAGTATGATTCCCCTCCCTCTCCTCCTCACAGACCTTGATAATCCTATTCTGTTTTCTCTGAGTTTGCCTAATGTGTCTATCCAGTGCAAACTGAATTATATATTTTCTTTTCTTCAACTGGCTAATATGTTTAATATATTAATTTTTCCTCATGGATTACAGTTTTGTAGGTATATCTCAACATAATCACCAATACAAGGTCATGTAGATTTTTTTGTTATCTTCTATGAGATTTATTATTTTATACTAAGGCTTTAATTCATTTAAATATTCTTTTCATAAACAACATCATAAAGTCCATATTTAGATTCATTCCTTCAAATATGGATTTCCATTTGTGCAAAGCATCATTTGTTAAAGAATATTTTCCCCTGTATAACATTTGTTCTTCTGTCAGAGATCATCTAACTGTATTTATATAGGTATGCCTCTAGTTTTTTAATTTGTTTTTCTGTCTCTTACTTTATTGCTACATTCTGTCTTATTTACTGCAGTTTATAATCCCTCTGATGTACAGAGGAATTGTAGTTACGTTAGTCAGGTAATGAGTACTTTTTGAAAAGTGTCATCTCTTCCTTCTTTTCTCCCAGTCTTTCCTTCCCATCCCCTCTTTCTCCACAACTTGCATAGTTCATTTATAGTATAGTGCTGAGTGAGTATCACTGCTCCATTGGTTCACTCTTTTTTGAATTCCACCTTTATTATTCTTTAACATTGTCCTGTCTGTATTGTGTCTTTGTCCATACATATAACTATAGAATCAGGGTTTTAACATCCATGAAATAACCTTCTGCAAATTTGATTGTGTTTTCATTAAATGTATAAAGTTGAAAAAAATGACAATCACATTACAGGGCCTTTCTACTCATGAATATGCCATAGCACTTCACTTATTGGTCTTTTGATTTTATTCATTAGAGATTTGTACTTTCCTTATATAGGTTTTTGTGCATATTTTAATATATTTATAGATTAGATTCCATTTTTAGAAGTGATAAGGTTGTACATTTCCAATTTCACATTCTGAACTTTACTGTTTTTTCAGGAAGGTCACTTAAGTATATTAGGCTTGTATTCTGCAACCTAGTTATAATTGCCTCTTAGTTTTAGGAAGTGTTTTTTTTTGTTTGTTCCTTTGGGTTTTCAAAGTTCACAAGTGTGACATCTCGAACAAAGCCAGTTTTACTTTCTCATTCCCAGTCCAAATATATTATGTTTCCTTTTTATATCCTATTGAATCCCACAAAACTAACAGGATGATATTGAAAAGGAGGCATGAGAATGGATATTATGTTTTGTTCTTATCTTGGTGGGAAAGTTTCTAGCTTTTCTCATTACAGATGATGTAGCTGTGGGCGTTTTGTAGCTACTCTCCGTCATCAAGTTAAAGAGAATTCTCTCTGTTTCTAGTTTGATGAGTGTTTGTATCATGAATGTGTATTGGATTTTATCAAATATTTTACTGTCTTGTTTGAAATTATTATGTTATTTTTCTTAGTCATGATATTTTTACTGTCATTTCTTTTTTCAAAAACACAGCCTCATACTTCTCCTTGATATTTAAATTAATATTCTTAAAATTCATTACACATTGTCCTTTCTTGTATTTTTGCTGTCTAGTTTCTATTATGCTAACTTTATGAATGAGTTTGGGAAGATTTCCTTTTTTCTAATTTTTTAAATTGTATTTTCTCTGAGTATTAAATCTCTTAACTGTGCAAATTTCATAAATAATAATTGTTTTAGGAAGAATTTGAAGATCAAAATGGTGACTTGAAATTTTTAGTATAAAATGGATTTCTACTTCTCGAGCACATTTTTGGTAATGTATTCATTTTAGAACCTTTTTTTGTAATTATAATTTTTACAGTCATAGCCTATTGTAACCCAATAGTTATAATAATTAAAATTACTACAATTTAATAACTCTAATAATTAAAATACTCTTAGTCTCTATGTTGGTAAATTTTAGCTGTCACTTATGCCTGGGTTTAAGAGATACACATCTGGATGGTGGAACATTGCTTTCTTACCTGTCTGAGAAATGGTTTCCAGAAGAGGATGGCATTTGAATCAGTGAACAGAACAAGGAAGATTTGCCCTCATTCAATATGCGCCAGCAAAATTCTATCCATTTATAACTGGGTGTTCAGGCTTCCATACTTGGGGAATGAAGCCAATGTTTATGACGCTGAGGTCTTTGAAATCCTGAAATACAGCATCACTTCCTCTGGCTATCTAGCTTTCTGGAAATGTATCATGCATAGACTTCTCAGCCTTCATAATGATCTGAGCCAATTCCCACTGAAATCTTCATGCCCTAGATAACACTCACTAGCTTAGACACATTTCTGTTGGACAAGGAATGGAATGGAGGGATGCAAGTATGTCTGAGGAGGCAACCATTTAAAACCTATCGATAGGATAACTGCAAATAATATTTTTTTCCAAATATGCCACCTACCTGTGTACATATCTTTCTTTAATTTGGAAAACAGTCCAGAAGAGATCATAGAAATAGTTCCTGATTGTGCTTTAAATTGTAGAAGCTCAAAATAAGCGAGCAAGACTTCTAATTTTACTTTTGTAGTATTGGGAAGTGGGGAAACTACTAGCAAAAATTCATTACCAGATGGCATTCCTTCAGGGCATAAGTTGGTAAATAAGAAAGAGTGTGTTCAATTTCCAGTGTTCTGAGTTTCTCTTCAAGCCAGGAAGTTTCTCTGGAAACATTTTATGCATATGCATGGGAAGTGATTAGGAGAGACACATTTGAATTTCATGTGCTTCTGGTGTGAATTAGACTGCTAAGCATTAGTATTTTAATAAAATTGTTTTCAAAATTGAAAGTTTCCTTACGAAGCACAGATTTTAAAAAATACAATGTCTCTTATTTTTTACTGTAGAAATTTTAGTCTGTGCCAGGAGGTTTTGTGCTATAATGTGGAATTTAAGAGCTGTAGTAAATATAATACTCTTGAATACTTTCTGTATATGTTGAGAGATTCCTTCAAACTTTGTCTTATATTCTGACTCCGTGAAACTAAGCATACATTAGGAGATTTTGAAGTTGTTTTTGAAAAAAAAAGCATAGAATTAAACATAAGTAAGCTATTGTTCTCAAGTTTCACACATGCACAAAAAAAGCTTATTACTTTTTCCTCTAATAAATTTCTTCTTACCCAATCTAAATTGGCATCAAATTTCTGAGGATTTCCACCTTCTCACTTAAATAGTTAATCAGGAGACATTTACTTCACATTGTAAAGTTCTTTTGAGAAAATGTTTGCATAAACTGATAATGATTTCTTAGAAAATCTTGCTTTGAGACTGAAAACACATCAGAGGAGAAATAAAATTATGACTTAGCTTCATATATGCTAATATTATGCCAAATGAAATGAGGAAAACTGAATGTGCTTCCTCTAAAGTCAGAAACAAAATAAGCATGTCCACTCTCTATTTTTCACAATGTGGTTGAATTCTTAGATGGAGCTTTAGGGTAAAAGAAAGAAATAGAAGAAATAAAAACAAGAGAGGAAGAAATGAAGCTATCACTATTTGCAAGAGGACATGATCTCTTACTTAAAGTCTCCTACTTGAAGACTCCACTAGAAAATGTCAACATTTGAAAACTACTTATGGCAATGTAGTAGGTTACAAAATTAATGGACACAAAATTCAGAAGCATTTTTACATATCAGTAATGATATGTTGAAAGACACTCGGGAACACAATTCTGATCACGTCATTCTAATAATCCTACATAGTCCTAAATAATCACATTAGTCATAAAAACATCTAGTAATAAAATTAATTACAAAGTGAAAAAAATTCTGCAGTAAGAACTTTAAGGTTATAGATAGAAATGGAGAACCCCACGTAATGGAGAGGCCTCAGGTCTTCATTGTTCGGGAGAATTAATACTGTGAAAATGGTAATCTACGGATTCAAAATTCTAGTGACATGCTTTCTGGAAACAGAACCATAAATCCTAACATTCGCATAGAGGCACACAGAGAAAAGGAACAAAATGAACGTGAAGAGTAATATTGTAGGTATCATAACATTATTTAAAAGTATACGATGGCAGAAGAGGAAGATGGCGCCAAGACAATAGGGATGCTGCCTAGCTCTCTCTCACAAAAAGAGAGAACCAGGGTGTTGGGAGCCAGAGTGGAATCAAACTGTACCTTGATTTGCATCAGACAATGGCTTTATTGTCTTATTGTTTTCTGGCCTTATTCTGTTTAAATGACCTGAGATTTACCATATGAATGTAACACCTGGAAGTTCCCTGGGTCTCAAGGAGGGAAGAAGCTTGGAGTGGAAAATAAACAGGGCAGTCTTTACCTGGACTGCAGACATCCCGGACCCGGTGTGTCTGTCTCTCTTCTTTTTCTTCCTAGTCCTTGCCCCCTATTTCAGGAACCCCAATCTGCGAACCCTGGTTTGCTGCCGGCTGGCCCTGGCACCAGGGAGTCCCAGGAATTAATTACCTTAAGAAATCCACGACGACAAACTCAAGGAGCAACGGACAAGGACCCAAACCGGAAAAGAAATCCAGATAAAGCTCGCATCCAACTTTCTGAAAGAATTCAGAACGTGAGGACCCTTCCCCCACTGCACCAGCTCTGAGCCAAGAAAAGGGGCAGTGGAGGGGGCGGTGGAGGGAGCCGGGCCGGGCAGCCCCAACCCTCAGAAACCAGCATAGAACCGGGTCAGCGAGTGGCAGAAGCAGCGGAACCCAGACGCGGAACCAGAACAGCAAGCAGCGGAACCCAGACTCGGACCACAAGTGGCGGCGGAGATCCGAGGGGAGTGAAGGATTCTCCAACACCATGCAGCACCCACAGACGAATGCAGAGGCAGGCGTGAGTACCGCAGTGGGCCCCCAAACACAGAGCGGGTGCCAAGCCATAGAACTTAAATCAGACCCCTCCACCCCGCCTGAGAGGAGCAGGAGCAGGGGGGCAAGGAATTTAGTATCCTGTCCCTTCCCTCAACAGCCCCCTCCCCCAGGCCAATGACTGGAGATTGACAGTTGGGTGGCACTAAGACCCAGCACCCCACCAAGGGAGGCGGAGGTGTCCCAGTCCCCACCTGCCCACCAGGGTCCTCTCCCAGGCCTCTGACTGGAGACTGACAAGCGGGCTACGCCAAGACCCAGCACCCCACCAGGGGAGGCGGGGGTGTCCCAGCTCCCACCCGCCCACCTGGTTCCTCTCCCAAGCCACTGGGTCTGGAGAGTGGGGAGCTCTGCGTCCCTGCCTTCAACAGTGGGTGGGGTGTATGGGACAATAGGAGCCAGCATCTGTCCCCCTCAAATCTTGAGCCGGGCATTCTCCAGCTGGGAATCCTGAGCAAGACAGCACCGAGGGGCCCCCCACAGTCACAGACTCTCTGACAAAGCTGCAGGGAACTGAAGGGCCGCCCAGCAGCCAACCTCGCCTTCTGAGAATCAGAAGGCGCCCTTGGACAGCCGCCCTTGGAGCGCCCTGGGAACAGAGCAGACAGCTGCAGGCCCTGCTGAGAGCCCCTGGAAACTCCCAAACCCCAGACCCTTGGCCAGGGGCCCGCCCCTAGAAGCAGCACAGGAAAACCAACCATCTGCCTAGCACGCTGAGACTGAAGCTCGCAGATCCATCCCACGGCCCACTGTGAGGCCACTGGCTGGGCTGAGAGCTAGTCGTGCAGCGGCACACAGCCTCTGGGAATCGACCAATACGTACAAAACTGCAAACTCTGATATAGTCAGCAGAGGAATCAATTTGGCTGAGAATCACAGGTATTCACATATTCCCAGACCCACGGTCCCAATCCAAGCAAAGACCGCTACCTACTGACCACAGAGCGAACTACAACAGTTCTCGATGCCAAAGAGAGCTCAAAGAAGAATCACGACATACATAAATTATCAAAGTCCCACGCAAAGCCCAAAAGGCAACAAGAGCGAAGGGACGAGAGAGATGTCACCATCCCAAGAAATGACACCTGAAGAGACACAAAACATGACCCTATTCAAGGAGATGATTGTGAACATGACTAAAGAGATTAAAACAGAACTCCAAAAACAATTCCAGGAACATAAGCAGGAAGTCTCCAAAGAGCTCCTCGAATTCAAAAGAGAAATGGAAGAAAAGATTAATACCCTCAGAGCAGACATGATCAGCTCAGCGTCCACACTTCAAGCAAAAATGGAGGCATTAAGCAGCAGATTGACTGAGATGGAGAATAGAACATCAGAAACGGAAGATAAAACCCAAGAGCTGGAACAGAGAATTGCCACCTTGGAAAAATCAGTCAGAATCTACCAGAGAGAGCTCCAGGAACTGGCAGATGCAGCAAAGAAATCTAATCTTCGTATAATAGGGATTGAGGAGGGGGCCGAATTCCAGGACAAAGGTATGCAACCTTTATTCACCAAAATCATAGCAGAGAACTTCCCCAACTTCAAAAGGGAAAATACTTACATTATTGAAGGTTTCAGGACCCCAAGCAGGCAAGATCCTAGAAGGAACTCACCTAGACATATCATAGTAAAGACATTAGACCCGAATACCAAGGAATTGATCTTAAATGCTGCAAAAACAAAGAAGGAGCTATATTATAATGGGAAGAACATTCGAATTACAGCAGATCTCTCCACTCAAACCCTAAATGCAAGAAAAGCTTGGAAAAACATCATTGATGTCCTGAAAACCAACAACTGCCAACCCAGACTGATATATCCAGCAAAACTAGTATTTATATTTGAGGGAGAAACAAGAATATTTCACTCCAAAGAGAAGCTTTATGAATACGTGCACATTAAACCAGCATTACAAAGAATACTAATTAATCGAGAACAAATTGTAGCACATCAAGAGCCCCCATCAAGAAGCAAACATCTATAATTCACTAAACACAAAAGGGGAAAAAAGAGAAAGAAACTTAGAAGTAAAAATAAATAACAACAATGGACACTGACCACTTCTCCATAATCTCCCTAAATGTGAACGGGGCTGAACAATCCAATCAAAAGACACAGAGCAGCAGACTGGATTAAGAAACACCACCCATCCATATGTTGCCTCCAAGAGACCCACCTCACTGCCAAAGACAGAAACAAATTCCAAGTGAAAGGATGGAAACGAATTTTCCACTCCAATGCACCATGCAAAAAGCAGAAGTAGCAATCTTAATCTCTGATAAAATTAACTTCTCAGTAAAATCAGTACACAAAGATAGAGACGGCCATTATATATTAGTAAAGGATACAATCCAGGCCCATAATATTACAGTTATAAACATCTACTCCCCCAACACGGGAGCACCCAAATTCGTCAAACAAACTCTTTTAGAACTACAGAACAAGATAGACTCAAACACAATCATTGTTGGTGACCTCAACACTCCATTCTCAACAAATGACAGGTCAACTCAACAAAAGTTAAGCAAAGATACCATCGACTTAAATGACACCATAGCCCAGCTGGGCTTAACAAATATACACAGAGTCTTCCACCCAATGGCGAAACTTTTTACATTTTTCTCAGCAGCACATGGAACACACTCCAAAATAGATCATATAATAGTTCATACAGAAAGCTTAAGCAGATACAAGAGGTCTGATATAATCCTGTGCATCCTATCAGACCACAGTCGAGTCAGACTAATTCTGAACAATGCAGTCAAAGTCAAAAAGCATTCAATCACATGGAAACTGAACAACACACTCTGAAAAACCCCTGGGTAACAGATCAGATCAGAAATGAAATTAAAAACTTCCTTGAATGTAATGACAATCAAGAAACATCACAAAGGAACTTATGGGACACAGCAAAGGCAGTTCTAAGAGGCAAATTTATTGCACTACGAGCGCATATTAAAAAGACAGAAGAAGAGCACGTAAATAACCTTAAAAAAAACTGAAACACCTAGAGGAGCAAGAAAAAGTTAATTCTAAAACAGCTAGAAGGACAGAAATAACAAAAATAAAATCAGAAATTTCAGAGATTGAAATAAGATCTATTATACAAAAAATTGATAAATCAAAAAGTTGGTTCTTTGAAAGAATCAACAAAATAGACAGACCCTTGGCAAGATTAATCAAAAAAAGGAAAGGGGAGACTCAAATAAACAAGATTAGAGACCCCACAGGAACAATCACAACTGATTCCCAAGAAATTCAGTCAATAATGAATAGGTACTACCAGGACCTATATTCTAAGAAACAAGAAAATCTAGTAGAAATGGATGATTTCTTAAACAAATATAGGCTACCCACACTGAACAATAATGAGGTAAACAAATTGAACAGACCAGTTTCTTACAACGAAATTGTGGAAGCAATCAGGGAAATGCCAACCAAAAAAAGCCCAGGTCCAGATGGTTTCACTGCGGAATTCTACAAGACATTTAAAGATGAAATAATACCTATACTCTTGAAACTCTTCTGAGAAATAGAAACAGACCTATCTCTCTAATGAACACAGATGCAAAACTCCTCAATAAAATATTAGCCAACAGAATCCAGAAACAAATTAAAAAAATCATACACTATGATCAAGTGGGCTTCATCCCACAAATGCAAGGCTGGTTTAACATTCGCAAATCAATCAATGTAATACATCATATCAGTAGAGCTAAAGATAAGAATCATATGATAATTTCTCTGGACGCGGAGAAGGCATTGACAAAATACAACATCCATTCATGTTGAAAGCACTAGAAAAAACAGGAATAAGAGGTACATTCCTCAAAATAGTGAAAGCCATATATGAAAAACCTACAGCCAGTATTATACTAAATGGTGAAAGACTGGAACCATTCACCTTAAAATCAGGAACTAGACAGGGATGCCCACTCTCTCCACTTCTCTTCAATATAGTGCTGAAATCCTTAGCCAGAGCAATAAGACAAGAAAAGGACATCAAAGGGATCCACATAGGGAAAGAAGAAATTAAACTATCTTTATTCGCAGATGACATGATCCTCTACTTGATTGACCTAACAAACTCCACTCCCAAACTACTAGAATTAATAAACCACTTTAGCAAAGTGGCAGGATACAAAATTAACCTTCAGAAGTCAGTAGCCTTCTTGTACACCAACAATACACAAATAGAAGGCCAAATCAAGAAAATGATCCCGTTTGCAATAGCCCCCAAAAGAATAAAATACTTAGGAATATACTTAACCAAAAAAGTAAAGGAATTATTCAATGAAAATTATAAAAGCCTAATGAAAGAAATTAAAGAGGACACTAGGAAATGGAAAGACATCCCATGCTCATGGCTAGGGAGATTCAACATAGTGAAAATGGCTATACTGCCAAAACTGATATACAAATTCAGTGCAATCCCCATCAAAATCCCAAAGACATTCTTTATGGAAATTGAAGATATAATCCAAAGATTCATATGGAACAAGAAAAGACCTAGAATAGCCAAAACAATTCTAGGCAAAAAGAGCAATGCTGGTGGTATTACAATACCAGACTTCAAACTCTACTATAGAGCCATAATAACAAAAACCGCTTGGTATTGGCACAAAAACAGACCAGAAGATCAGTCGAACAAAATAGAAGACCCAGAAATAGAGCCACATACCTACAGACAACTTGTATTTGACAAAGGAGCCAAAGATATACAATGGAACAAACACAGTCTATTCAATTATTGGTGCTGGCAAAACTGGCCAGCCACATGCTGAAAACTAAAAATTGACCTAGCCTTTCGCCATGCACAAGCATTAACTCAAAGTGGATCAAAGACCTCAACGTCAGACCAAAAACCGTGAAATTGCTACATGATAATGTAGGAGAGACACTGGAACTCATAGGCACAGGCAACAGATTCCTGAACAGAATCCCAGGGTCACAACAGATTGGAGAGAGACTCAATAAATGGGACTACCTAAAAATAAAAAGTTTCTGTACAGATAAAGACATAGTTGCAAAAGTAGACAGACAGACAACCAACTGGGAAAAGATATTCACCAACAATATATCTGACAAATGCTTGATATCCAGTATCTACAGGGAACTCAAGAAACTAATCCCCTGAAAACCCAATAAACCATTCACTAAATGGGCAAGGGAACTAAAGAGAAACCATCAGAAGAAGAGATTAAAATGGCAGAAAAACATGAGAAAACATTCATCATCGATGGTCATAAAGGAAATGCAAATAAAAACAACCCTAAGATACCACCTTACCACAACAAGAATGGCCAAGATTTTGAACTCAGACAATGACAGTTGCTGGCGGGATTGTGGAGAAAAAGGAACCCTACTGCACTGCTGGTGGGATTGTAAACTAGTTCAGCCACACTGGAAAGCAGTGTGGAGGTTCCTTAAAGAACTGAAAATAGACCTTCCCTAAGATCCCGCCATACCACTTCTGGGCATCTATCCTGAACAGCATGACCCAGGATATTATAAAGACACCTGCTCAGCTATGTTCATCTATGCACTATTCACAATAGCCAGGCAATTGAAACAATCCAGATGCCCTACTGCAGATGAATGGTATTTATACACAATGGAATTCTACATAGCCAACAGACAAGATAAAATAATGGCATTTGCAGGGAAGTGGATGAATCTAGAGCAAATCATGCTGAGTGAGACAAGTCAAGACCTAAGGAACAAAAGGCACATGGTATCCTTAATATGCGGTTATTAAATCCAAAGTGCACAAGAGTGAGGACTCAATAACTGCATACCCAAAGCTATGGACATGGTAATGGAAATACAAACATAACTATATAGACAAAAAACCCTATGACTCTATAATCATAATGTTTTATTTCATAAATTGATATGTTTCTATGACATACAAACCGTTAGCCTAATTTTGATTAAGTTCTAAATACTAAGTCCCAGAGAATGTAATTAGAGATTCCCTCCTTTAACAATTGTTTAACTTGTCATTTAAAATATGATGTAAACTTAAGCCATATAATTAATGATTGTTGTTCTTAAGGTACTATGTTATCTCTCATCAGTTCTACTGTCCATTGGTTATCTCATATTGTTACACTATCTCACTTTGTTACCTCATATATTGGATATATTTGTATTTGGTTATCTGAAATTGGATAGGGAATTGGGGAAAACAAGATGAGGGGTGGGGGGGGGAGGGAAATGGGGACCAAGACATGTGAAAGGGTATCAATGTATGGGAATTAATGCATCATTTATCTGGCAAATATCATGTAACCCTTCTATTAATTACAATAAAATATTTTTAAAAAAGTATACGATGGCATCACAGTAGCAAAACAGATATCACTAACATAAATCTCAAACATAGACACCAATGGAGTTAAAAGACCCAGAAAAACAGGGATGGAGGCTGGCCTCAGAAATATTGGGTCATCCTGGCTCATGTGAGATCCTGAGCTCAAACTCTAGTAAAGCCCACTGTCCAATAATTCAAAAATAAACTACATGTAGCTACAACCAGCTGATTCTTGAGAAAGACAAAAGCATCCCTGAGGACAAACAACCTCTTTAGGATACAGTGTTGTGCAAATTGGATGAACATCATTGAGATTTCATCTTATCTTTAGGTCTAGAAAGGTGAGGCACTGGTGGTTCATGCCTGTAATCCTGGGTGTTCAGGAGGCGGGGCAATTGAATGAGGGTTTCAATACAGAGTTGCCTAGACAGCAGATTCCAGTGTTGGATGAAGAATATGCCCATGCATTCTTACCTAATAATCTTTTATTAATAACATCATGGGACAGGGAATATGATAATCAATGGACGTAGTTAAGTTAAATGGTCTCCCTGGATCTCCATTTCCATAGGTTCTAATCTGTCCAGGGCAATCCTAAAGGCATTAGGGAAAGTAGACAGAAGGACACATCTTGAACGGTAGTTTTCACAAGAAATCGGGAAGTACTGAGCAAGGCCATTTTGGTCACAGATCCAGGCTGTCAGTGACGATGGAGCCAGGACAGCTGCTGTCTTTTGACAAGGTGAGTGAAGAAAGTCAAACACTCATGCACACAACCAGATTTTCTAAGGGTGGCTTTCAAACACCAATCAAATCTCCTGCGGCCAGCAACAGACCCCCCAGGGTTCAAGGGTTCCCTCATAGGTATTTCTGGAAAGCATGGAATTTTCAGTTTCGTGATTCTCCCATTGTTTTAGATGCTGAAATTGCCTTTCTCAGTCCGGGAGAAACTTCAGTATGCTGTTTCTATGCCTCTAATTTTGTGAACAAGGAAATTTGGAATTGTAAAAACAGAAGTAATTTTTATGTTGTCATAAACGATGCTTCCATTCTTTCTTTAATTAAAGAATATATTAACATTGATTTTTACATCATATTTCAAATGACATGTTTAACAAACAAGTGTTCAAGAAGGGAATCTGTATATACAATCACTGGCACTTAGATTTTAGAACATATTTAAAGTTAGGCTGAGCATTTGTATGTCATAGTTACATAATAATCTATGTAATAATACATTATGTCTAGAGAGTCATAGATTTTTATGTCAATGTTGTTGTGTTTATATTTCCATGACTATAGCATTGGGTACGCAAATACTGAGGCCTCACTCTTGTATTGTTTGGATCTAATCTCCATATATTAAGGATACCATATTTTTTTACAGGCATGTAATATTTTTATTTCCTCAAACTACAACTCTTCTACATATTACAGAGAGTTTCTTACTATAGTTAAAGACCTAAAGATGCACATTTTATTGAACTAGTATATGCAAACAAAAGAATTATGTTCAGGTGGAAAGTACAAATAATAAATATAGAAAATAATATATACAGAGCGAAAGAATACATAAAAAGAACAAGAAAAAATGAAAGGGATGAAGTTTATTCTCCTGACAAAAGAGTTTATAAGTATGATTTCTAGTATGTCTGATAGAAATGCATAGACATATAATATTTGTATGTGTATGTATATTATATATATAATAGGTAATATTGTTGAGTTTAAAAGCATACAGAAGTTAATATCTCTAAACCCATTTAAGTAATTAAGAACCAAGGTAATCACAAACACATCTATCTCCTTTTCTCATGTATGATTGCTCTTTAAGCTGCTTAATCAGAACCACCTAAAGCATTACAAGTTTGAATGCTCAAATTATTTTTTCTTTGACAATGTGTTTTGAGTTTTTGTTATTGGTAAATGGTTATGGATAGTTAGGTAAACACACTGAGCTAGTTTTACTTAATTATTCCATGACATGAGTCTATGTAAAGTAAATTCTTAAATGAGTAACCAGTGAAATAATTTGCAATGAATTGAAAGACTAGGATACCATATTTTTAAATAGCTTACTAAATACTTATTCTGCCTAAGATGCAGCTCTCTCACCTTCTCTCCTTACCTCACTGTAGCTGTGGGGAGAAAACTATGGGATCTGCCTTAAGTGCAAAACAGACTTCTCAGCTTTGGTCATACCAATAAATACACTGAAGTTGAGCACTCAAGAATTAGCTTTTTGGAAAGTAGAGACACCTGTGCACCCCAATTCATTTCACTATTGGTCACACCAGCTGAGACATTGAATTTGTCTTGGGCCTGTCTATAGAAAAAAACTTCATTTGCAAAACTGCCTATGTGCAAATTTTGTTCTTTAGGTCTTAACTTTCTAATCATTGGTGATCCAGTTACGTAAAATTTGATTACACCTGGTGGGATGTGAAAGTCACACAACTGTATCAATAAACAAACCGTTAAGATAACGTGTGACTACCTTAGACAAGTATCTATCGGCTGGGTTTCTATGCTCATAGCAGTGAAGAACAAATCAGCTGAGCAAATCTAGGATGGTTGACTTTAGTTCAGGCTGTGGGTTCCTACATTTTTGCTTTTTCTTGGATCCAGGTTGAAAGGACAGTGGCACCTCATGTAAACTTAGAGCACATAGAAGATTCAAAATATGCTCTTCAAGGTCTCATATTTATCTAGTACCATAGCCACACATCACAAAAACAGCGTGATTAAATATATTATGCCCTTGGTGAGAAACAAAGGTGAGTGAATAATTAGAGATCCTATTCAAAATTAGTATGCATGGTCAAACTGCAAAATACAAAAATTTCCTCTACTATCAGTATTTTCTTCTTTTCATTAGTAGACACAATCTGTAAAATAAGTTCATTTTTAGGGTAAAGGGTGGATACTCATCAGCTATGAAACAACAGGGTAGAAATTGTCAAGAATAGACCAATCGTTGCCCAGAGAAATTATGACAAATACAAATCAAGTTCTCAGCAGGCCAATTTGCAGAAGCCCTGTGGGAAGGTTTATAGAATCCACTCTGTTGCTGATCAGTTCAATTTCACACCCTTTATGGTGCATCTGGGAGAGGTTAGACCATATAAAACAAGAGCAAAGTTGGCCCCAAGAATTCAAACACATCTTAGAATTACTTCCTGTAAATAAACGGTTCTTAAAATCGGACAGGTCATTAAGGTCTCCTGAGCAAATTGGAAAAATAAGTTGCCCAGTCACTAGAAGTTTAAAGTAACAACAGTTTAGTGTCTCTCATGATATCCATATACTAGGAAGTCCAAAATTTCTTAGACAGGCAGTTGTAACTACAGTTTTCTTCTAAGGTTATAGCCAGGTAGTAATGCCCTGGCACAGAGATGGTCTGCAGAACTCAATACAACGCTAGGCAATTCTCTCTCCCCATGTGGTGTCAGGATCTCTGCATTTGGAATCTCCAGGTAGGCTGAGCTCAGGACTTTATGTCCACCGGGAAGCTCAACTGCTTATATTCTTCTGGCTGAAGGCTTAAAAGAGCACTCAAATTTTTGTACTAGATAACGAGTGACATTGCTGAATATGTTTGCAGATTCAGTCAAAAGAGCTGTAGTCAAGTTTCAAGGAAGGAGAATGCCAGACCTCACATTTTTGTGAGAACGGTAGGTATCCAGACCAGTGTTTTCATATGCAATGACAGATCTTATGGCAGTCACCACCTTTGAAAAGTACTAATCTCTAATTAACATACCTCTGTGAACCCACAAATACAAATGAAGTGGGACAAACTATCAGGAGCCCCAACAGCTGATTAGTATTGGCATGGGTAGGAAGTAGATGAAGCAGTCAGTAGTATGCAGTGGAGTTGTGGATAGATAAACAACAATAAAGATTCACTGTCAGCACACAGGGAGACAGTGGGAATACAGATAAACAGCTTCAATGAGAGGGATTTTTGTCTTTCATAGCAGGGAGGAATTGGAAAGCTTTAGTTCTGACCACATATAATTTCCACATTGAGGAGGCACTGATTTCTCATTAAATAGTAAAGGACTTAATCATAATTGAGTAGGATAAGGCATTAAAGATAAAAAGAAAAGAACAGAATCAGAGCCCACATTATATTTTTTGGTATAAATGTACAAACAGGATAGAACAGTGATCATCAAGCACATTAACTGAGGTTAAACAGGCCACATTCAAAAACCTTGCAATGTAGGCCTGAAAATTGGCTTAGAAATCTGAGAATATTCTCAAAACAAGCAAATGCCAAGCATAAAATAATTCCAAAGGCAATAAGAGAGCAATTTTAGTATCACTGTTTCCACTTCAGTTTTGTGTTTAGGTACATGGCAAGGCAACTCAGAAACTGACTGAAATAAACATCACACTTTCAGCTAGTGGAATTTCCATTCAATTGTTTATGCATCCGTTTGTTCACTAGTTGGTAACGTATTTACTAAGTTCTCGTCATATATCAGAACCTGGGCACGGGGTGGGGTGGGGGGTTCTGGGGAATATCGAGGGTTTCTTTTCTCGTTTGTAGCTTCTTCACTTTATTCCTAGTCTAACCTTTCTTGGATCTCAACCCTTTGATCTTCACCTGGGGTCAGACTTTGTGTTAGGTGTCTTTGAATTTGTCTGTTCTCTAATGTGCCTTTGATGGGATAAACTCTTTTCCCTCCTGTCCTACATCACAGAAAAATTTTGTGCACCCAGACTTGGATTCTTAGATTCTGCAAAAGTATGGCTGTCCTGTCAATAGGAGGAGTGAGAAGTTCCAGTAGATAACACAGGGAAGAGATTTTTCTTGACAGTGATTGAGATCTTACTGGTGCACTGGGCACAAAGGAGCAGTATTTAGACCCACGAGAACATAGAATATGATGTGTTCATCATATTTTAGCGCAGAACTATCGCTTAGCATAGAAGAGTAAGTACTTATTATACATCTCACTGGCATTCATATGGTTTAAGAAAAGTTGTGCTAAATCATAAGTTGAAGACAGCTCATGTTTGATGGTTTTTAATCAGTATTTTAAATTAACAATGTTCTGTAATTTTGATTAATGAGATCAAGTACCATTTGACAAATTTATCAGATGTGTGATGTTGGAAATTTGTTCTGAATAGTAAGATTCTTAGTAATATCTATACCTGGAGTAGAAACTGTGTTTATTTTTCATTACAATAATTTTAATAGGTTAAAACAAGATATACATTTCTATAACATATAAAACTTCAAGTATTATTGCTGTATTATATATTAACAATTATTACTGATAATAAGAACTGCAAAGAGAACAGTAATCCAAAGAAGAAATTATCTTGGCATCTTTTAAATCATTAGTTGTGAATATTAGTTCAGAACAGTTTACCGCTCTTTAAATTTGAAGAATAGGCATGCATTTAGGAAATTGATGCTAAGCTGTTCTGTCTGACAACATTTAGTTAAAAGGTTTAATGGTTTCTTAAGGTAGTGCTTTTTTTTGTGTGTGCTACTTAAATACCAAAATCTGTGTAGACAGTCTTGTCTGCTTATAAGTAATGGCAATTAATCATGCATTAAACTCTTTGAGAGTACCATCTGTTAGTTCTTGTATATGAGGGAGAAGAGGAGGCAGGCTACAAGACAGGCCTGTTGGTATCATTTGGAATGGGGTTGTTCTTGTGGAGGTATTGATCTTGTTCAAACCAAGTGTGCCTGAAGAATAGCGTCAGTGCAAAAGATCTGAGGGAGAATGGATAACTTGAGTCTATCCTGAAATTGTAATTCTTGTCACAGACACACTCTTTGATCAGTATAAAAGCCTTTTCTTTTCTTTTTTTTGAAGCTTTTTATTTTTTATTTTATTTTCAGGGTAATGTATAGAGGGGTTACAATTACATTTGTCAGGTGGTAGGTATGTTACTTTTCGAACCTTGATACCCCTCTTCATGGTTTTGCCCCCATTTCCCTTCTCCCATCCCTCCCAATCATCTTGTTTTCCCCCTTCCCTTCCCTATTTCAAATAAACAAATAAGCTTATATACATTATACTAGGTAACAAAATCATATTCAGTAACACCATGAGATTAACCATAAGGGGAAAAAAGAGAAAAGAAATAACATAATACATCAAAACACTGTCAAATCTGAGTAACATTCTATCTCCAAGTGTATTTAATTATATCCCAGCACTTAAAAATATAAATAAATACTGTGTAGAACCTTACACAGTATTCACGTGTGCTTCGCAATGCTGGGAGGCAATTTATCCAAGACCATGACAGCAATGGAATCTAGAGCTTCAGAATTCCACCCACATATTTTTTTTATTAAATGACATTGTTTTAGTATTTGAATATCAAATACTTAATATCTGGTATTATAGCCTGGCTTTTATGGAAGAATGAGTACCTCGATGGTGTTAAAGGCAAGTGAGACCTTCTTGAATGAGGATTGATAGCCGAGGCCCTGGATGCTAAGAGGCTGGCAACAAACCATGGGTTTTGAGGACCACTGATACTCAGCACATCCACCTTCTCTTTTGCCCAGTGAGGAAACTGGTTAGAAAAATAAGTAACACAACCCAAATCACAGAGCAACTGGGAGGCAGATTTGTGACGTTTGCTCTAGAGCATTTGAATGGAAAAACAGTCCTTCAAGGAATGTGTGGGCTGTGTGGGATGTTGTATCTCTCGAACACCTTCCTCAATATAGGTATGTCAGATCAATAGCTTCCTTATAAATGAGGTTTGATTAGGTCATCCAAGCAACAGACTCATTTCAACCCTGTGTTGTTTTTTTACATACATGTGGATGATCCTTTAAACACTGAGAATCATTGGATTTGACCCCTACCTAACTGACGAGGCGATTTTCGGTCTCCTGAGATGTGTAAGTCATCATTGGATTCTTAAAAGAATTGATAGTAGTTGTGGGGTTTGTGCACTGCTAGCAATTCTTTCATCTTCTGAAGGGAGCTTCTGCCAGGGAGAGGGGGGGAGAGATTTTTCCGCTAGTACACACCAGTATTATGTGCAGCTATTACTAAATATCACTTTACCTCTTATCTTGTAAAGGCTTCATCTCTCTTTCTTCTCCATCAGTAATGTTTGGTTATCTTTGATTTACACAGCTCCTCTGGATTCCTTCTCTTTTGTTCTATTCTGTCAAAAGAACTGATCACATCCTTTGAGTTCCCCAGTTCAGGGAATTCATAGTCCAACTCTACAATTGTTTTGTCCTGCAGCTAACAATAAACCTTGTAAGAAATACTGAGTTTCTAGCTTTCGATTTTCTTTTCCAGAAAATTCTTGATGTTTTTGCATAGTCTTCAAGATGACTATTTTTTACAAATATTTTTACTATGTGCTACTACAACAATTTTTTTTACTATTTATTACAAATCAGCTCAACAGTGACGTTTTGAATACAGCTGCTTATTCCTTAATATAATTTTGCTAACATATACATTCATCTTTTAGTGCATTTTCTTTTGTATCATTAGGTTTAGTGTCCTTTAGACTTAGTTATTTTGAAATACACTGGATGTACTAATTAATATTTTTAGTTTAGTGACTACTCCACCATCGCAAAGCTAGTCTGTGAATGTGTTTGCATCAAGTGCATGTGTATGAGACTACTGGCTTCTGAACTCTTCTGCTCTAAATTCAAATGAGAAGCTCATTACTTGTCCTTCGGTACTTTCAGTTAATAGAAGCATGTCTTTTCTAGGAAATGGCAACATCTTATTTATTAGAAGGTATAAAAGAATGCTTTGGAAATTTTAATGAGGAAAGACTATGAATTTTGACATTTAGCTGAAAGTATCTAAGAGTTGTAAACACAGACCCAGAATCCATTGATCTGAAATGCATTTAAAAGGTGAGGTTGGCAGTCTTTCCCACAACCAGTTTCTCTTGACCACTCCTGAGAATCATCTACTCTGCTAAGTGCTGTGTGGTTGTGTGACTCGGCCTGCATCTTTATGCCTGGTTCTGGGGCATATGTTCCCTGATACAGCAATGAGGACACAGATTTGCTAGAAGCTAAACCGAGTGTCTTCTGGAATCTCTGTATGCAGATACGCATCACATTCTGTGGGTCTGTATTTCACTGGATTTATCCATTTCTCTCTCTCAAATAAATGTTGCTTCTACAAGTGTTTTTTTATTTTTTAAATATTTTTTATTGTAATTAATAAAAAGGTTACATGATGTTTGCCAGATAGAGGATGCATTAATTCACATACATTGATACCCTTTCACATGTCTTGGTTTTCCCCCCTTCCCTATCCAATTTCAAATAACCAAATACAAATAAATCCAATATATCAGATATCAAAGTGAGATACTATAACAATATGAGATACCCAAGGGACAGCAAAAAAGATAAGAGATAACATAGTACATTAAGGACAACAATCATTCATTGTAGGTTTTTGTTTCAATATCCTGGAGGTCCTTTCAATTAGCTTCATACTATATGGCTTTATGTATCAAGGTTTTGCTCTATTGCAGATCTCTGCTAGGAGAGACCAAGGTCTACAAGTGTTTTTTTTTAAACTAAGATTTCCTTTTCATTTGGAGGATAATCATAGTTTTAACTGATGCAGGCATTCTACCATTTGAACCACACTTCCAGGCCTCTTTGTTTTGGTTATTTTTCCTGTTTCTTTAAATGTACTAAAATATGTAAAAATCCATGTGTGAAGAATGATACACAAAAACTAAAAAGGATGGGAAAAGGAAGAAGCAAAAAAGAGAACCCCCAAATTGTGCCAGTCACAGTTGATGGTCATAGGGACACAATTCTTCACTTGTGTGTTCAGGAACTATGGATGAATATTTTCCATCATTGCGCAGTAAGAATTATAACAGGTGGCTAAGTAAGTTACTTGATTAATCTAGCAAGTTTCCAGAGTATTTCATCCCATACATATGAAAGGAAGCTTCTAATTAAAACGTTACCAACTTGGGTTTAAACTTCATCCCATATAAACCACTTGGTAAATGTCAATGGGGCTTTCTCCTCAACTATCAATTTCTCTTAACTTTAGGATAAATTGACACATTCTTCATGATGTGCATTGTGAACTTTATAGCAACTCCTATGTAAAAAAATGATTGCAAAAATATCTAATCAAGCTTTTAGAATTCCTTACCTAACTAGCTCAGAAATAAAAACAATGACGAAAGACCAAAGGAAGAAAAAGCACTTTCATATGAAGCCTTCCAGAAAACTACTAATTTCCTTTCTCTCCCAGGTCAGATACGTGCATAAAAATGGTTTGGGTCAAAAGATTTAAGAATCCTAACAACCAATTATAATCTATTGAATTGAGTTGAACCCTCAAAAAAGCAAAAAGACAGATGTAGGAGTGGTAATCACTAGAAACTATGTTAAAAATAAACTGCACAACTTGTGGGAAAGGAAGGGACGTAAAACTTGGAGCAAAGGAAGACGGAACATTTTCAAAAAAAGTAATGCATTCTCAACTAAAAAATGGTAACCTCTTGGTATGTCATCATAACAATAATGGAAACATTCAAAAAACAGCAAAAACTGTTTGGTAAACATGACATTTGAAATATGATGTAAAAATCAATGTTAATAAAATCTTTTTAAAAAATCTTTAAAAAAAACAACCAAAAAGAAAAAAATAGAAGAAAAAGAGCATGAACATATTTCACCTGGGAACGTGTATGTCATTCACTCAAGCCTGGGAAGCAGACTTTTAAGATGTTTTTAAATGCTTTGACCCTGAGCTTAGTCTGTCATCCTGTCAGAAAGAAACTAGTAGAGTAAGCTTAACATTTTCCCAGGTTAGAATATTTCTTCTAGCTGGTCACAGAGGGAAGAGGAGTTGGTTAAAAATGAGCTGGATCCAAGATGGGGAACGTAAGACCTGCTGTGATGCCAGCATGCAGAAGTCAATGAAAAGCACAAAGAAGTGTGGCATCCAGAAGAAAGTTATGCCTGGTTCGCAGCCAGAAAATACAAGACCTCAGTCCTGCAACCTCAGAGAAGCCACTTCTGCCAGTGGCATCAATGTTTCTGGAAGAGTTCTTCCCCAGAGCCTCAAGAGGAACCAGTCAGGCTGGATTTGAGGTCCTTGAGCAGAAGACGCAGCTGAGTCACATCTGCTTTGCAACTTACAGAATCTAAAGTCATTAGTGAGCATTGGTTTATGCCATCCTTTATAATAATTTGTTATGAAGCAATAGATAACTAATGCATGAAGCAATTATTACTTTTATTAGTATAATAAAGGCACTATTATTTTACAAAGAAAATAACTATGTGAATAGGTTTTACTCTGAAGTGTGAAGAGGTAGACTGGCATAATAGTAAGTTTGTCTAGAAATAGCTCAGCATCAGGAAGTAATGATTTAATAAATTATTTATTAACTTATATTGGTTCACCAGGGATGATGTGTCCAATTTTAAGTTCTAACAAGCTAGCCTTCAGGTTTTTCAGGTTATGTATTTATATATTACAAAGATTCAGTTTTTAATCATTTAAATTCGTAATCTTGTCTCCCCATCTACTGTTCCCATCCCTCCTAACTTCCTATTTTCTTGATAATTTCCTATTACACAGTTCCTTAGTAAACTAGAATTGAACTCCTTTAAAACAGCAGACCTAATTTCCTTTGACATTGCAATGACAGCTCTTTTATAATTTGCTTATCTCTTGGACTTCTTTTTGAACTTTCTCGGTTATCATTGTAAGGCAATCTCCTTATTAGATAACTGAGGGGAAAAGGGAGGGGGAACCTATTCATTCACCTTTTCCTCTCACAATTAATTATGTTACAAATGCTTTCCTTATTGTCTGTGCCATAGCTGAAATAGCCTTTAAGTTGTAGGAAAGCAATTTTTGCAAGTCCAGATCATTTATTTCTTGCATGAGTATTTTCATTCCTAGGTACATTTTTCTGGCATTTACAACTCTGTTGGAATAATGTTCTCTTAAGTGTGTATCTTAGAATGCAATACTGCCTTCATTAAGCATTTTTTTTAAATAATTTTTTATTAGAAGACACAGGGCTGTGGCACAGTTATTAAACAGTAGGAGATGCAGAAACAAATGAAGTTGATTTCATAAACACAGAGATGAAAACGAGTAATGGACTCGCAAATAAATCAACAGAACTCTGCTTTAAGAGTCACAATTCTTTGTACATAAGCCAGGCACAATGAACTCACTAATGACACAATAAAAATACAAAGCAGAAAAAATTATGATGAATATCTTCCTGATTCTTTTTATGCTTCAGCTTCTGAAGTTGGATGCTTATTCAGAAAATAAAGCAGAGATTGCTTATGCTTATAATCTGAGGGGATTGTGATGTGATATAGGTACATAAACTGTACTTGGATCAAATTCACCCATCCACCTTGCTATGTCCATTCTCTCCATCCTCCCTGTATTTCAAACATTGTCCTGGATTTTATTGTTGTCTCTTTGCTTTGTGTATGTTTTTAAATGTTCAACTATACTTGTTTTATTTTTATTTTGAACCATATAGTTTAGAAACTAGACAATACTCCAGCATATATTGTCCCTTTTAAATAACAGATGGTTACATTTTATTCCATTTGACACGTTCTAATTTCACTGCAAGTGTTATGTCCTACTTTCACTGGTTTTGTTAATAAAACATAGAATTTGGAATTTTCACTTCATTCTTTGCTTTGTATTTCTCCTCTTTTCATGTGTGGCTCCTCTTTTCTCCTCCTTAGTATATGGTAAACAAATATTTTTAGTTAGTACATTATTTTGTTTTCTTTTTCTTTTAACCTTTACCTGATTTCAGAGTTTTATTTTCCCTTACCACTTTATAGGCTTCATTTCCTCTAGGCTTCATTTCCTCTGATCTATATTATGTTGGGCTAGAAAGCAACATACTCCTTTTCTTGTAATGAGTTGTTCTTTTATGTTGACATCACGTGACTAGGTTTTGTGTGTGTGTGTGTGTGTGTGTGTGTGTGTGTGTGTGCAGGCACGTGTAGGTATATACATGTTTGTCTTGAGTGGAAGCCCTAGAACTTCTTGTACTAATAGCATAACATTTGGCAATATCTTATAAATTCTACAGCACTTTTTGTTTTAAATTTGCACTGTTTTTTCCTACTCCCCCATGACACCAATTACAAGCTTCATAGATGGCAATGGTGTTTGCTCACTGGTTCCGAGGTTTGATTTATTATTCCTTCACCTCCTTGCTATCTCTTCATGAAAGTGGATAATTTTATTGATCAATCTTATGTCATGGACACTCATGCCATCTTTCATTCGCAGTTTATGTTTCCATCTAGTGAATGTTTCCTGACAGAGAATGTGCTGTCAAATCTGGAATTTTATTTTTATAGTGTTTAAATATTGGTTTGTTCGCTTTTGTACTGAATTACTCATCTCTCTCAAACTTTTTAAAAAATGTAAAGAATATTTATATACTATGTCAAATATCCGCTATATCTCACACTTGGATATTGTTTCAATCCATTTTGACTATCATTTTTTCTGAATGAGTCATAGTGTGAATGAGCTCATATTTCCTTCAATGACTAACAATTTGACTATTTTTTTCATTGAAAGTTGGATTGTAGAGAAGACATAGTCACAGTAAGTACCTGGACTCAGTGGTACTCTTTGATTTGGGAGTTTGGAGGATTTCCTATAAGAATCTAATTTTATTCATCCTGTGGTACTGGGAATCAAGTTCAGCACCTCATTAGTTGAGCTGAGTTCCCAGCCACAGGTTACTTTGATTCAAACTAGACAGCCTTCTATCATCATCCTTCATTCTAGTTGCAGAAGAAGCTTTGCTCTTTCTGCCTGGTGGGTTTAGTGTGTAAGTCTTCTACTAAAGTCAGTGATTCCTGGGGTACGTCTGCCTTGCCTGCATGCTTCTGTGGTGAGCCATGGCAGGCCAGAGTCTACTTTGGTTTGGAGTTTATGTTTTCTGTGATCGACTTGCATCCCCAGGTGCCCAGTGCTTTACCAGCTTTAAGCTCAGTTCTTTTATCTTAAGCTAGCATGTCTCGGGAATGCTGCTGCTTGAGCTCAGTGATGGCTGGCAAGCTCTCTATGTCTAAAAGGCAATGAGAGGGCCCCTCACCAGGAATAGTTCTCACCTTGGCTTTCCTGAGTGCTGAGCTGTTGATAGAGGTGAAGTGAGAGGACGAGGGAGAGGGAGAGAGAAACACAGGGCTGTACTTGTTTTTTTTAACAATCTAAAACGTGTCTTTCCTGAGGTCTTCTTATATATACAATATTTTTGTTAAGTATTTATGTATGCACTGTCCTGGGATAGGGCATAATATCTGCCATTTCAGTGTTCAAACTACTTTTGTGTTTTCACAGCCTGGTGACCTGAGAGGTAGTCCGTGACTAAAGACAGCTAACAAAGCATAAGCCCCAAATCTTTCTAAGATATCTCTATATATGAAATGTATCAAATCATAATTATGGTAGGATAATCACTGAAATTACAAGCACATTATTTTTCAGGTGAATCTCACCTCTTTTTATATTTATTCAGTATAATTATGGTAGGATTTATAATTTAGCTAAAAATCTTATAAAAATTTTATATTGCCACTGGGACCTGTGGTTAAATATTTCTTCTTTAGGTTTCTTCATTATGAAAAAAAATCAACGGCTCCCCATTTACATAGCAACTTAGTAAGTCTTGTTGAGACCAGGTATGAATGGTTATCTGTTAATAATGTCCTTATCTAGGAAGCAACAGGTAAGCAGGCCCCTGACACTCCACTTACTGAATCAGAACTTGTATTTATGTGCCGGTAGATGTCTTCCTCCGTTCATCCATTTCCTATGTGAATTCAGTTTCTCCCAAGTAATGCAAACGTAAACTTTGTAAATGACAAATTAATAAAGTCTGTCTTAATAGGATTAGCTTTAATAAGCTTGTCTTCTCAGTTCTAGGCATTCTCTTTTACTATGATGTAAGGTCTTAATCCTCATTTCCATGTCTAAATTGTTATTCCAGAAAGTTCCTTAGTGCCTGGGGACTTGATTCTCATTTCTCTTTATATTCCTGAATGATTCATCTGTGTTCCTTTGAAGTTGGTAGAAGCCATGCACATGAAAGAAATAGGCAGAATTAAGAAAAGGACAGAAGAATAAGAACACAAAGTTGTAGGACAGGAGTTTCTGATGTAGAAGAGGAAAGAAGTGACTCCATCTCAGTTTCCAAGTGAAATATTATCTAGACTTGTGAAAGGCGCATCCTTCTACATTAACTTGCTTTTCTATTGATTTTGGTCGAGTGGCTCCTATTTTGGACAGAGAAGTTTAAGAAATCACAGAACATCTATTACTTCTTGTTTATTTGCTAAATAGCCACTTATTAGAAAATATCCTAGAAATATAGTAGGATTCTAGATATAAGGTATTTTCTTATAAATCAATATTACTTTCTGAGTGTAAATGTTACTGTATCATCTATTACAATTTGTGATCTATATCTTATGTGCCTGCTATTTTCCACCAAGCAAAGATTTTAAAATTGAGCTTTATAATTAGAAATTGATATATTTATTTCTTGAATTTGCTTTAGTTACTAAGTTTGTAGAAGCTAGGTCTATCTCGCCTAAAATCTAGTGTAATGGTTATTAATAAAAACTTTTGAACAAATGGGAATTGTTGACATATATGCTCTGAGAAAACTAGCCTTCAGTTGATCATTTTATTTTGTTGTACTGATACAATTGCTCTGAATATTCAATATCTTCATTAAATAAATTATTAAATATCATATCCTCCTAGAGTTAATTTTTAGCCATTATTAGCCCATCTACTTTGGCAGACAGTTTAATCAACCAAAGTAATGAAGCAACTTTGCAAAATAAACTACTATCTGTTTTAGTGCTTACAAAATTTTCATTTTCAACCTTGTGGTTAGAATACATTTAATAGAAGCTACAGTTTCAAGGGCTTATTTCACAAACCTTTTTTCACACGTACGCGCACACACACACACACACACACGCGCACACACTTTCAGTCAGTTTCTGTTTACCTACCTGTTATGGAGTGTGGCCTCTAATTATTGGCATCAATAACTTAGTGATAGGTATCTCACCATGTTTTGAAAGCTTGTCTACATTTACATAAGCTTAAAAACATTACAGGTTAACTTTAAACATTGTAAAAAATCTCAAATTTGCCTCCCCAGATGAAAATATCTGCTTTAGAAGACTCTAAGGCTGGTTCCGCTTATGATAAAGACAAATACAATAACCATGGTATTTTTCAGCTCCCGGACCCCAATAGCAATGTGTCTGCCTGAAAGTATATTCATCTTTCTAGTCATTGTATAAAAACCTACTGGTTATTGTAATTACTATTGCATTATTACTATTAATTAACCTCATCTAAGGCAGGGAAATTATTTAGTTTCCAAGGTAACACAACGTTTCCATGAAAACTTGCATCACTGAAGGAATCTTTATAGAGTTAAGTCTGAATAAACTAAATTCTATATATATATATTTATTAAAGAATTTATTAACATTGATTTTTAAATCATATTATAAATGATGTGTTTAACAAACAAGTATTCAAGAAGGGAATCTCTACATACATCACTGGCACTTAGATTTTAGAACATAATTAAAATTAGGCTGAGGGTTTGTATGTCATAAATATATATTAATCTATGTAATAACACATGTCTATAGAGTCATAAATTTTTATGTCTATGTAGTTGTGTTTATATTTCCAATACCATGTCCATAGCATTAGATACGCAAATATTGAGTCCTTGCTCTTGTACTGTTTGGATCTAATAGCCACATTTTAAGGATACCATGCGCCTTTTATTCCTTTGGTCTTGACTTGTCTCACTCATCATGATTCGCTCTAGATTCATCCACTCCCCTGTGAATGTGAATATATATATATTTATATTTGTAGTAATTGTGTGATGTTAGAAAACTTCTAGAAGTTGCCACTATATTATGCACTGAAATCTACTAGAAGCATGCATTCAAATATTAATTTAATTAATTAATGTAAAAACTGGCTAAGAAAAATTGATAGTTATGTATATAGTCATATTCTTAGAATGAAAAATACTGGAATGGGTTTACTATGTAAGA